>NW_023416306.1:7937500-9185000 GCF_014176215.1 Rousettus aegyptiacus | reverse complement strand
ATAATACTTTAAGATTTTCTCTACCCTTAAGAGATTTTTTAAGGGGAAAACATAAAAATTCATTAATAAAAAGGTTCTATAATCTTTGGATTGTGTAGTTTAAATCCAATGGGCTCGATCACATGGCAGTTGAAGGCAAGATAAATTTAACTCTCCAGCTGGAAGATGAAGAAAGGGGTAGAGTAAGAAAATTAATACTTTTTAAAATCTCATTTAAAAGTCTTGACGTCACACAGAAAGTACACTATACCAGTTCTCTTGGGTTCTTGTATAATAAAGTCTCATTACAAAGCATCTCATACTGATTATATCCAGTTGTATTCCTGGTCACAATATGTCCCCTGAATTCAGAGAAATGTATCAGATACTTTGCCCTCTACACGACAGGCCACACTGCAAAGGTGTTACTACTATTGTACTGGATATTTCTATTCCATTCTACCGATCCTCATTCGAGGACATTTTTTCAACGAAAAAAATTTAATGTATGTACTTCAGAGACGTTTTATCATGTACAATATTCCACATGTGAAATAACTTCATAAAGTTGTTTTATTCAGTGTAATCGAGAATGATATTATTTCCAACCTGCTTTAAAAAAAAGCAAACCAACTTGCATATCTGAACTGAAAATTTAAAGTGCCCCCAAAAGCTGCAAAACATCTCGAATGTTTCTTAAGATAGACTCTGGAATCCAGAATGTATAACCTGGATCTAATTTTCAAGAGCACAGCAGCACCAGAACGTCAACAGTAGCTCATGATTAAAATAGTTCCTTCCACTCCATTCCATGCTTGCAGAACATGGGAAAAGTCAAGATGGCGGCACCAACTGGCTGATCTTCGCTTTCCCTACCATCACGACAGCTGCCCGTGCCCTCACGACCCTTCCTGCGTGTGTGTCTTCTCCTCCGAGTGCTACCACAACACAAAGTTTCATGATCTATTTCAAATTTCAGAAAATGTTAAAAACTTCCCTCCTCCTTGCTTTGCTACACTAGTTCTTGATGCTTAGATTTAAAAAAAAAAAAAAAAATGGTTCACAGGCAATCCAAAAAGAATTTCCTAATGAACTGCAGACTGTAGCATAGCTCAAAGTAAAAACTAAAATTTGTGAGAGGTTTTCTCCCTTACTTTCTGTGCATTTTTCCCTGAAGGTAACACCCCAAATGTAGCACCAATATTTTCAGTCCTACTTCAATATGTTTTACTTTTTGTCTTGGGTTCCTAATTACTGTTTCTCTTCCTCTCTAAAAATTCATTTATCTCTTTCAGTAAAAAGAACAGTAATAATATGTTGAACAACTCCGAAATAAATTTTGTCATGTAAAAAATTAATTACGCATTCCGAACCTGGTCACCGTAGTCCTCCGGGAATTGCCTCTGCACCTCAGGATCTGTAAATAATTGACAGATAATATTAATTGGCTTTGGATTAGTGAGCAAGCAGAGGATCACACATTAATATTTGATCAGAAGATGATAGCAGCCCTGGCAGGGGATCCGAGGGGGGCAGCTGAGGCCGCTATGCTGATGAGAACAAGGAAGGACTCGGCAAGGCACTCCCCCTGCCCTCCTCCAGAAATAGAAAAAAGACAAACCTTAAAGACCTGATGCTACTGTTAACTTTAGACCATTACCTAATGCAAAAACCTTGCCAGCTGCTAACTGCCCTCAACATATTTTTCCGGAGAAAATGTCTTAAACCTGCTCGACTTTTCTTCCCTCTTCAGAAGCCTCTTTCTCATAGTTACAGATGTAGGCTTGATAAACCTCCTTAAAAACCAGTTTCGGACAGAGGCCGTAGGGGCTGCTGGTGAGGGAGAGAGAATTCTTTCAAGGAACAAGTGCAAAATTCCTTGCTTTTAAGAATAAAATATATCCTTCCCAAAATATTAATGAGGTTTTGAAAATACAGATAAAACTAGGTAAAGTCTTCTTCAAAACAGAACCAAAGAATACACTTTTAGCTTACAAATAAAGACAAAATATCATGTTAGAGATGTTCTAACATAATTAGACTTGCTCAGAAACTATAAAAATATAGAGGTGAAAATACCTTTCATGACCATCTGTTTAAAATGGAATTACTAAAGGGGTCGCTTGATTCTTCCATCATAATTGCAAAATAATCTAATGCCATTGTCTGAAAGTCAATATAGAAGTGTACTAATTAAAAGCTATTAGCACTCCATTTGCTATCGATTAGAAAAACATTCAATCTTTTCTAATAAAAGATTTGGTTCCTCAGAGACACATTAAGGAGAGTGATCAGAATAATATCAATTTGAGAAATCATGTATCAGTGCCAAAAGCTTATGGAAAAGCACCATATTTGCAGGTCACAATATATACTACTCATATAAACTCCTCATTTTTCACATCTAACTTTTAAAACACCCATTTACTTCTCTGTGAAAGTGAATCCATGTAAAAGTTAAAACCCTTCAAATCACAAAACAAAAATACAGTTAATTCTTCGGTAGGGAAGAATCAAAAAAGGAGAAAATTAAGGACTTATTCACATACTACATTTAAATCCTAAAAATACTAGTTCTCAAGTCATTAAAGTCAATGGATGTTATTTTTCAAAACCCAAGACTAATAACACACGCAGAATATTCCAAAGGTCACATCAAAAGCCAAGTTTCCCAAAATGGATGGTGCAAAAATGTTGAAAGCATCTGTAGGCCATTTCGGCTCCTCGAGGTATCTTCTGGTTGACTTAAAAACTGGGATCAGTTTCTTTTTTAACCTTGATCTTCAAATGCTAGAAGAGACAAAAGGCATGTCCAGACCATGCCTAGCAGAATTCCGGTGTGATCCCGGATGCAGCTCTGTGCGTGGCTGCTCTGGTAGCCAACAAACACCCCGCATGGCTGCTCTCTGGCCAGAAGGGCTGAATCGCACAAGGACTTGGTCCTCAAGACAAGAGGCCAGAGGGTGCTATGGTGTGACGTGAAAAGCACTAGGTAGGTCTACAGGGAAGAAGTAGCCAGCAGGATGCAAAGAAAAGGACAACCTTGATGGCCAACAAACTTCTAAAACCGGGGAAGGGCAGGTGGGGGAGGAGCCTAAAAAAGACCGCAGTGCCTATAATTCCTAAAACACACAATGATTTGGTCTAGGGGAAAAGAAACCAGTATTTTAGGATTTAAAATTTTGTCCTAAGAACCCCCTCCATCCCAAAAAGGAGCACATTTCTAAGTCACAGAGGTATATAGTAAAATAGGCTGGGAAAGCCACAAAATGATCTAAGGCTCATTCTTCTTCTTCCAATGGTCTGTCACATGGTTAACACTTACTCTTCAACCAGAAAACTTCAGACAGAAATGACGCACATAGAAATCTTTAATATCATGCCCTCTTTCTTGCAGTAGTTTATGCTTCTCGGGTACCACAAAATACCAATGGAAATAAAGATGGAATAAAACCAAAGATTTTTTTTTTATCACCATTTTGCGAGGGGATGAACATCAGAAACCGAAATTTGTGGCATATTCTTCAATTTAAAAAAATTAGTTTCTTGAGATAGTGGGAGGTTTTTAAATCTCTTTAACCAATTATGTTAATGAGAAATTAAATTAATAATTAACTTCACTTCAAAATGTATTTTATTCACATATACAACTAGCAGAATTGAAAAAATAAAGAGAAAGAAACATAGATAAAAAGAAAAATCAACCTATTTTAATCTACTGAAGGTAAATATAACCAGGGAATGCCAAGATAAGGGTCATTCAAGCCATATTAGTCTAATCACTGCTTCAGTGGAAGATGACATCAACAATATCAACTATGTTCCTTCGAATCTCCGAAGAATAACCCAAGAATGAAATCCCAGATTTTAACAGAATCATGTTCCAAGATAATACGTGAATTATTATTTACTATGATTCAAGCATCAAACTTGTGATTTCCTTTCTTTAAGGCCCCGAGGTTTACAAAAGCAAACTTATGGGTCCTTAACACTCTTCTAAAGCAATATTCTAAAAAACGGGGTGGAGGGGAGCAACGCTTTTTAAAGCCAAAGTGCAGCCTATAAAGTTCCATTCAATTAGCTCAGAGATCCAGTCTGATAGTTAATAAAAACTATGAAAGCCATTTTGTAAAAATTAACGGAGAAACTGAAAATAATTCGTTTGAATTTTCTTAAAGTGTCCATTGTACACAGTAGGTCGAAATCCTTTTTCGCATTGAGTTGATCATTATGCCATAATGTCACCAAAATATCGACACTGGAAACATCTGAGTTAAAAAGGTCTAAATACAATCTGCTTTTCTCAAGCAACACAACACCCGCCTCACTAACAGCTTCAGCATGGCACATGTACAAAACCGAGCACCCTGCAGTTAAGCAAACCGCCTTTAAATTTTCTGTCTGGCAGCCATCCACTTGCGTGTCTGTATGTTTTTACAAGTACTCTATGTATTTCATTGCATCAGCTGCATTTCTTTGAGTTTTAAATGGTCTGGGAACATTTTATGAAATGTTCTATATCTTTATATGGAAAATAACATACACTGGAAAACTGTGCATCGGTCTAATATTTATATATCTATTTCCTTATCCACCATCCAATGCTATAATTGCTAATGTTCCAAAACACCTTCTCACATTCATACCCTCACCGCCAAATGCAGTGTCACCAAACAGCTAACTTAAAACACAAAAATCTGCAGATGAGAGAACTACCATGGAAAAAAGTAACAATTTGCTTAGGCAATTGGCAGTAAGAATAGCGTTATCGGCATATGTCAAGCTTTTTCTCTAAGAATCTCCCTCTGACAGGAAATTAAGTACATAATACAGTGGTATACAGCATACTCTTCCATCCTTAGCCTTCTCTCTCAGCAACTTTCTCCAGATTTAAGTAATACATTATTACAAAATTAAAAATCGATTTCATCATCTCCTAGGAAAATGCTTTCAACAATTAAAAAAAAAAAAAACTATATTTAAAATATCTTGCCAACAAGATGGTATGGTAGAGTTCATACATCTCTTAGCCACGTAAGCCTATAAGAGGCAGTCGGCTATGCCTCTTGTAACAGTGTGACAGCCACTACCTTCTCCCAGCACCATGGCCCCACAAGAGGCTGTCCCCACACAGAACACATACACCGCTTTCACTGGAGGCCACAAGAAGCATTTCCATATAAAACAGACCTTCCACAGCACAGATGCCCAACAGCACAATCTCATTCAGGCAGAGAACATGACCATGCTTAAAAGGCTACATCTTCACAGCAAAAAAGTGAGATCTCAGAACATGTCTTACTTTTTTAAAAAAAAAAAAGGCTAATTTTCTTCGATCTCAATAGTCTATGTTTTCTAGTCTTCTATTATAACATACTTATAAATCTTTAAGATACACCAGATTGCCACAGGATGTTTAATTAATAGAATAAGAGTTTGGGCAAGACTTACTAGAAAGGTGCTATAAATTATTTTACACAGGCTCCAAAACCTTGAGTTCTGCCTTAGGCTGAAAGTTCCTAGAAAATGTGGTAGACAGATCTTTTACAACAGAAATGCAAAATAATTCATAAAAGTACTGTGGTTATGTATGAGGGCTCATTTGTAGATCAGTAACTAGTATACACATGCACACGCACGCGCGCACGCACACACACACACACCCTCACCAAATTATTTTCCTGTTTTTCTCTGTCATACCAATGACTCCATTTGAAGACTCAAGGCATGACATTTTAACGGATTATTGAAAAATACACTGTCTTCATTTTCTGTGAAAGACATAACAACTGCACACTCACCAAATGTTACAATTTGGAATTTTAAGAGAAACTGCAAATGTGGCCGTTACAGAGAGCTACACTGCTTTCGCTTTTAACATGTTAGGTTATCAGGGCAGAAAACATTACATTTAACGTCTACTAAATTTATCTAGTCATTATCTCTAGAAGATTTCAGTCAATAACAGACAAAATACTGAACACATTTAAAGCTTACAATTATAAAAAATCTGCCCTTTAAAAGTGAGATTTTAAAATTAGCTGTAAACGATATAATCTCATTGTTCAATTTCATGGAGTTTAAGACACTATCTTCTTCTCCCATACAACCACAAATGTTAATCCAAGCTGTAATCAGATTTAATTTTCCAGATGAGAAGATGAGAATATGCTACAAACGAGACTCCATTACATCGTTCTTTCCCTAATGACATTTTCTAATTTTTTACACTAAAAATGTAGACTCTCAGAGAACAGCCTGAGAAGTTGTATGTTTTGAGGACAAGGTCGATCTTCCCCAAAACATACTTAGAAATGAACTTTGTTTTACTCTTCAATAAGAAAAGTAAAATTTTTTGATAAAATGTAATTAAAGTTTCTTGATTGTATGATTTGCGAATTGGACCGCACCAACCTAATAAAGAGCTTCAAGGACACCACCTATTAAACCTATTTCAGCAATTAAAAATCAGCTTCCCTTACTTTGTATGATGAATTTCTGAATTATTAGTTTAGCATTTTAACTAAATACGATTATTCTAGTAAATTATTCCATTTATGGTCATTAAAATTTACTTATTAAAAATAACATAGTTTTGAAAGGAATGTTTTAAAAGTTTTTATAGTAAAAAAAAAAAATAATCAGCATGTTTTCCTTTTCCTTGACAATAAAACAAAATTATTCCTGTTGTCTTTCTTTCCTTTAAGTGTTAAGTTAAAAATTACTTGTTTCAAAAAAATTACTGATTCCAAAATGCAGGTCTTATCCTGAAAGTACAAAGGAGTATAATTCACTAGTCTAAAAAAATCATTTCAAAGTACTTTAAATGAACATTCAGTTTCCATGTACAAATGAAATTTCTCACTTAAAAATCTATTCTAGGTATTTTTGCTCTAAAACATGAAGACAGAAAGACATAAAAACTGAGTCATCGCCAGTTTCAAACTATGCTTCTCTCTATTCTAGCCTTTTCTCTCAACACTGGCATTGAAAATACATTAAAAAACTACTTCACAGCAGCCAACCTGATAACGCACGCAGGCACAGTTCACCATCTACACCTATGTACACACCCAAATAGCATTATCAGGGCAGGAGAGCACACCCCACCTCAGCATGGCAAGCAGCGGAACCAACCATTCATGTGCCAGAATCCTCCTGAAACTAACATATTCTGCCTTTCAGACAAATCCTCCTCCAATGTGACTATTTATGCATAAACAGCAGACACTGACCTATTGTTTTCAGTTGTTGGAGTTATGAATGTAGCACAGTTACCAATTAAGTGAATCAACAAGTCCTAAACGCATCAGCTGTTCTACAAATAATGAGTCCACTGACATGATGCAGTAAAATCTAAAGAGTTTCATCCTTCTTTCTAGAGAATGCTGGTATTTTGACCAGCCAGTGTCATTACTTAAAGATAACTTGAAATATTTTTCATAACTGATTTCATCTGCAAAAGAAACATCATGAATCTGATCCTTAACTAAATTTATGTCATGTAAATCCAAAAACCAAACACTAGTTATATTCCAAAGGGAGCTTTAAATGAAAAAGAGAGGGTATGCTGGACAGATAAAAAAAAAAAAAAAAAAGTCAATAGAGTATGTTCTTACCTTTTTCCCTACTGAATCTCCTAGTTTTCAACTTTCATTATTATTTAAGTATTTAGGGTTTTTTACATTAGTTCAAGTTTGGAACTAATTCCTAAAATCTATCAAATTGAAAGACTGATGGTCTTTTTTTTTTTTAATGGTTATAATCTCAGGCTTCCATTTAATTTTTCTACAAGTTAGGATTCATTTTACCCCCTCCTTTAGTATGAGTATCATGTCAAATTGTTATTCAATGTGAATAATTACTTCAGATTTAACCCAAATGACAGCTGTGCCCTTTACGTACTACCAACGTGACAGCACTGCATACGGTCTTCATAAACAGATACGTCACATCTGTCAAATCTGGTGAAAAGAGGTAACTTAATTATTCACTCAAACACAACTACTGGTTGAGGACCTACTATGTGCCAGGCACTGACTGAGACCAGCATTTTATTAAAATCTCAAGTTTTATCTTCAACACAAAGCTATGATATTAGGACTATCATAATCGATTTTATCATAGTTAAAGCAATAGGTTATCACTTGTCCAAAGTTAGAAAATCAGTATTTACTCATGGCACAAATATTGTGATGTGACTGGACTAGCTGATGAATAAGACACAGTCTTTGCTTTCAAGAAGTTTACAGTCTAACTCTAATGGAGAGTACAGAGAATTAAACAAGCAGTTACCACAGAGCTTGTTAAATTCTATGCTAGGGATTAGTAGAAGGGCATGGAGCCTAGTACTGGCCAGGGCAAAAAAAGGCTTCGGGGGAGAACTGGCAGAGCCAGGTATAGCATCCAGGACTCGAGCCGGATCCATCTCCTGCTACCACGCGCTCCTTCTTATCAGTCTGGCAGTGAGTGAGGCCAGGGCTTGTGTTCTACTTAGCTTTGTCTCTGACAAAATATCTTGTCTGTTATAAATACCCAACAAATATTTTGGCATAATAGGAAAAAAAAATAGAATAAAATAAACTCGTTAAATACCCTGTCTCTCCTATGGATAAAAGGGCAATTTCAAAACATTTAGTTGAAAACAAGCCTTTGAATGCTGCAGACTTCCTACAGACACACTGGCATATAGTAAGCGCACGATAAATATTAGTTGTTGTCATATTATTAAGCCCAGTGGAGAAATAAGCAAGCACAAAAAATTAGATGGCTACAGATGTATAGGTGTGCCTTAAATTGGAAATACATGTGTTCCTGAAATAAACTTTTATAAACCCAATTAAAATTTTCCCATCGCCTGCCATTACTTACTTAGATATGTTATAACTGTATCAGAAACTGATTTTCTCTTCATCGGCAGCGGTTCGAAAATCCTTAAGCTACAGTTTATTTGCCTCCTGGCATCTGTTTGTTAATGATCTGTAAACATCAAATGCACTAGGGAGTCTTCCAGGTTTACAGAAACCCTGAGGTGAATCTTTGTATAAATTGAAGGACCTTTCTGTTAATTCCTCTGCTTTCTAAGTTTGCATTCTGGGTTTCAGAAACAGAGTCCCATTAAACATCTTTGTAGTAATAATTATACTACTACCGGCCACCTACCACCTACTGAATCCCTAGGAATACCAGTTATTGCCACAGGTGGTTTATTTTATTATCTGATTTAATCATAATAAGAACTCTGCAGGTAAGTATATGTATCCGTATTTTACAAACAAGAAAAGAAAGCAAGGCTCACCAAGGACAAATTCAGAGTTAAGTGACAGAGCTGGGATTCAGCCTAGACCCATCAGACTCCCAAGAATCCAACACTGGCTTTCTTTTTTGGCTTTATTTATTTATGTCCTCCTGTTGATCTGTCTTCTCATCATTATTGTGACTCAACAATAAGAATACAGCTGGACAAATAACTAAAACATGTTGTCATGAAACAGGCCGCAGCAGATTATGAATGAGAGCTTTCCAGTTTCTCTATTTAAATTCCTTTGCCAAGTTCAGGATATAAATAAAATGACTCTAAAGTAACTAGCACTCAATTCAACTAGTAAATACAATATTTAAAAGATAAATTCACATTAAAAACTTAGAATAACTTTAAAGGCTAGAGTTTATCCTTGTACCATCTATGAAAATGATCATTTGCTAAAAACATAGAGAAAATGTTTTCCTACTTAAGAAAATGTGTTTCCAAGCACCCCTAAATCACAGAGAACCCCAATGCTAAGTCTTTTTAGTATAAAGCTGGAACTGTCTATCCTCAACATCTTCTAAGTCCCCTTCGCATGCTCACGTACTTACGGCTGCCAAACGCTGGCTTCCTCCGAGCCCTCTCAAGTGGTGAACGCTTCCTCCCCACCTTGCGCTGGTCTGGAGCTAGTCTCTGTTTCTTGTCACCACTTCTAGACCATTCTTCCTCATTTTCCAAATCCCCGGACTTTAACCTCATGTCACCGGACTACACTCCCCCCACCCCGACTCTGCTCTGCCGTCATTACTAATCCCAGGGTTGCCCCTCGTTCCTTGAATCTTGGGGGTACACTGCCACTCGTGCGCTCCTCCCACCAGTCTCTGTGATTCTACTGCCCACACAGATGACCCTTCCATTCCCTGAGCTCTTGCTTCCTTAGCCTCCCCCAAAACCCCTGGCAAGGATCTGGTCCACTGCCCAGTCACAGCTGCTCCGTCCCACGGTCCCTTGGTGCTACTTAGTTTGTCACCCTCACCTGGCAAAACCACAATCCTTGTTAAGTCCAACTATTCATTTGCAGCTGTGCACCTGACCGTCCGTAGCTAGAGAAAAACACAACTATGCTGATTAGTTCTAAATTCGGTTGTGCACTTTAAGTGAGCTTTAATGCGACTTAGAAATTATACCACATTTTCTTAATTCAGTCACTCTCTCACTCAGTGACTTTTCAAACTTTCTCCTCTCCCCTCAAATCTCCAATGCTCTCCATCCTCGATTGCCATTAATTACCTTATATGCTCCCTCACTGAGAAAACCAAGCAATCAGAAAAGAACTCCCACAAGCCTCCACCACGTCTACGCACTTATTATCTCTGACTCCATAGAATCTGCCTTCATCCGATTACTGTGAGGAACTGTCTGTGCCCCTTGCAAAGGCCCCTCCATCACCTGTGAACTGGGCTCCCCTCCCCTCTCACCAACTCAGACACTGCTCTACCAGTTCTCCCATTTTATTAATTGTACCTCTCTACTGGATCTTTCCCATCAGAACACAAACATGCCATCATTTCTACAGATATGTTTTTAAAGGTCAAGCCCACCCCCCACACTACCGTCCCATTTCTCTCATTCCCATTAAAGCTATTTTCTTCAATAGTTATCGAACGTCACCTGTTCCTCTCCTCCCGCTCTCTCTTCAACCCATGCCAATGAAGCTTCTACGCCAACACTTCTCTGAAACTACTCATGTTTCAATGACCACAACAATGACCTTCTTACTGCTAATCGATCAATGATCAATTCTCAGTCCTCATCTTCCCTGACCTAGAAGCACCACTTGATACCCTCGATCACTTCCGCCTCCTCCAACCCCTTCCTTTCCTCGTGTGGCTTCCACGGTACCCACTCCCCTGCCTCACTGCTTCTACTGGGGCTCCTTGCTCCCTGACCTCTCTCTACTGAAGGGCCCCAGAGTCGTCCTTGGACTTCTACACTTTTCTTACTCAACGTCCTCTTTGTTAGTCTCTTTTAGTCTCATCTCTCTGAATACAGATGTGCACTGTCAACTTTAAATTTATTTCTCTAGCTCACACTTCTTCCAACTTCAGACTAATTTATCTAACTGTCCACACATCTTCACTTGGACGTCTAACAGACGTCTCAAATTTAACGTGTCCAAAACTGCACTCCTGCTCTTTCTTTTACATTTCAGATCCAATTTATCAGCCAACTGTGTCAACTAAATCTTCGAAATATATTCAAATCCTGACCATTTCTCTCCATCTCCGCCACTACGATTCTGACCATTTCTCTCCATCGTTTCCCGCCTGGATTACGACGACAGTCTCCAAACAGGTCTCCCTGCTTCTTCTGCCTTTGATTCCCTACAGACTATTCTCAAACCAGCAGCCAGAGTAGCACTGTTCAAGTGAAGGCAGGTCCTCCTTCACAGTGCACAGTGCCTTCCCTCCACCGGCCACTCTGACCTCGCTTCCTGCTGCTCTCCCCTCCTCCACCTCTGTTCCCACCGCGCTGGCCCACTTGCCAGCCATGCTTCCACCCCGTGGCCTTTGCCCTTGCCGTTCACCCCATCAGGTAAATACCAAGAAATAAGGCATGTGCCGTCGATCTGCATTCACAAGCTACTTTCCTCATGTGGTCTTCCCTGATCACCTGATTTAAAATTATAATTTCCCCAGCCCGCCAGTCCTTGGTCTCTTTTCCTGTTATTTTTCTGCTTAGCACGGTTTACCGTCCAACAAACCACATACTTTATTATGTTTCCCCTACCAGCATGTATGCTTTATGAGGGCAGGACCCTTATTCACTACTAGCTCCCTAGACCCAAAATAGCACATAAATACTGAGTGAACGAAAGAGGGAACAGAGGAGGAAAGGGAGCAAAAATTCAACCACTTCTTCCAGCAAATAATTTGGCAATATGTTTGCAAAGTACGAAGTATGTCCATCCTCCATACCCTAAAATCCCACTTCTCAGACTCTATCCCCAGGAAATAATCAAAAATATAAATGTTTGTGTCAAGTATCATTTTAAAAATTAAAAGGGGAACATTAATAAATTCAAGTGACCTAATACTTTCCACTATTAAAATTAGGCTGTGTCTGTAATAACATGGAAAATGCTAACCACTGCATTATGAAGACTTAACCCAAAATAGAATATAAATATTTATCACACTGCGATAGGTCTTATTATTGTTTTCGAATGTTTTCAAGAGACTATTAGGAAACCCACCAAACCTTTTAGTTATGTCTTTGAGTTATGGAATTATAGGTGATTTTTCCCCCTTATTTCCTGATTTTTTCACATATTTTAAACAAGGTTCAAAATAGAAAGAAAGAAAGAAAGAAAGAAAGAAAGAAAGAAAGAAAAGAAAAGAGAAAAAAAAAGAAAAGAGAAGAGAAAAGAGAAGAGAAGAGAAAAGAAAAGAAAAAAAAGAAAGAAAAGAAAAGAAAAGAAAAGAAAAGAAAAGAAAGAAAAGAAAGAAAAGAAAAGAAAAGAAAGAAAAGAAAAGAAAAGATGCTCCTGGGGAAATTAGACTTAAATGGCCCACGACAACTGATAATGTCCCCATCTGCCTCTTCCAGGAACCTACTCCTGACTACTTCTGCCCACACTGATCTCCTCCAAGCTTCTATAATATTTCCTGTTTTGGAAGCACCATAAATCATTAAAACCTGATTGCACGCCTAATCGTTTACTATCTTAGACTGTTACTCCTCTAGTCTAAGTACTTGTCATCTCTATAAATAAAATAAGCAGCTCCCAAGGCCGGGACCCACCATCTGTGCTCGTCCCAAAACCTGAGGCCCCACAGCACTGAATCCCAGCCGAGCACGGAGCAGACTCTGCACCCCCCCCCCCGCCCCCCGCACACACTTCTGAATGGACTCTACTCTGAAATGCCTTGACGACATTTCCTGAGGAAGGTTAATTTAGGGGCCCTTCTAGTCAAGTCTCCTCCAAAGGACTTTATGGAGTGCCTATTCTGTGTCACATACTGTGAGAGGCACATGCCGTGTCATGTAATATAAGCTTGACAACGCTGCAAGGTTAAGTGTCGTTAATCTCTAGAAGACCGGGAGAAGGGACATCACTGGCTGCTGATCTCACGTCGGAAACATAAAGGCCGAGACACCAAGTCGTAGATTTAACTCAAACACCTATAGGTTTGAATCGTGTTGCTTATACAGCTTACAATGCCCCCACCTGCCTCTTCCAGGAACCTATCCCTGACTATAGGTCTTCGTCTCTGTGCCTACCCAGCAGAGGTTACCGAGCTTTGGCATGAACCAAAATCGCCCAAAAGGGCTTCATTCAGTTTCTGTTTCAATAGGACTGAGGTGGCACCCAAGAATTTCCATTTCTATCAAGTTCCCAGGTGAGATTGATGCTGCTAGTCTACTCACCAAAGTGCCTTAGAAAAGACACGACATCTCCAATTCTATCCCAAGTCTCAGCACAGGTCTGCTTCTCAGTGGAAATTCTCTGACTCACCCCCACCCCCACGCCCCGCAGGCTACGTGCCCCTCTTATGTGTAGATCCTAAACATTCTGTCCACTGGCTTACTCTCCCGTGAACATTGTTACTAGTGTGTTCCTATTACATTTAGTGTGTGTGTGTAATTATATATAATGTATGTTCCGTATATTCTGGTGATTACTATTAGATTATTACTATTATTTCTACTATTTTATTATTATTATTATGACACCTATTACAATCTCCTTCTGTGGGCTTTCTAGTATTATAAAGGCTGAAAACCTAAAACTTTATTTTCCAAAGGCCCCGCAACTAAGATATCAGGTGTGATTTGTGTTCTGCCAATCAGATCCACCTAGTGGGACTCAGAATCAGAGCACGGGTAAGTGGGAGCCAGGAAGTAACACAAGAAACCTATTTTTCTGATGTAGAACTAACAGGAATGGCATGATGGCTCTACAGGCAACAAGCCTGACGGAGACTTCCTGAACCCAGACAGAAAAGGTGGGAATGTCCTGGGCTGACATCTGGCATGGCGGCTTCCAGATTCCCCCAGCTTCCTGAAATGGCAGAGGTAGTGGTCCTTTGGTGTGCTACTTCTGCAGTGCTATTCTGAAAGGCAGTCCCAGAGATTCAGCTTGCAGCCTATCCCTCTACTCCTTCCGATGATTCTGTAAGACCGAATTCTCTGTATGCAAGCCTTTTTCTGATACAGTGGTTTCTCTTTCTGCAACTGGACCTTGACTGATAGATATGATATGATATATCTTGTGCACGTCTATATCCTATACTTATCACACTGGGCTATAATCTTCCATTCACTTGCTGAGCTTCTCTACCTAACCTCAGCTTTCCTGACAGTAGAAATTTTATTTATCTTTGTATCCTCTCCATCTACAATAATATGTGACTCATAGCACATAATCATTTTTAGTGAGCTTTTAGACAATCTCGGCAGCCATCATAACATGAAAGGGAGGTCATGAATGTAAAACATCAGACTGGGATTCTGCCACTATGTGATGAACCTGAACTCTCTCAAAATTACATGTTTTCTTGGCTCTAAAATTCTATCATTCTATGAGCTAAAATCCTTAGACCACCCATTGCTTTGGTGAACGTCCATGTGTCTAAGGACACTTTAGTGGAAAATGGCCCTCGGGAAAGCACTTCTTTCGGTCTTCCCTGTGGCCGACCACCCTACAGAGCTAACAAGACTCAGAAAAGACGGAAAATAATTCTAAAGGCCTTTCAACGAAGTAAATTCTAAATTTAAGCAGCGGTGGCTACTTAAAAGCCATTCTCTTTATGCCTTTCAAATTAAGGATTTAGAAAATCTGAACACTGAAATACATATTTCCCATTAAGGAGCAATTAACTCAATAATTGTCCTAAACTAGACCTACGCACTCGACATAATAATGAGAATTTTAAAGACTCCTTTCGTCCTCTTTGCCTGGGTCCAGGCCTTGGCTTGTATGGTTTCACTTCATCATCTGAAGGGATTTCTTCCCTCTTGTCATTACTCTAATACCTGCATTTTGTAAAGGCCCAGCCTCCATTTCAAGAACCAATAAAACCTTGAAGGAGTCTTAGCTTGGGGTAATTCTATGAGATCTTTCCCCCTCAACTGGCACTTCCTCAATAGTTTTATAAACACCATCACGTATGTGCTTTCGTGTTACAAGGCAACTCTCTCCCGGGTGGAATTTGCCAAGGTTGCCCTAACCTCTGGACTCTGCATCCACGTGACTGAATGGAAAGTGAGGGCGGACTCAGGAGCTGGGGCTTGAGAAGCAGGGCTCGTGGGAAATGCGGGCTGTTTTGGGGGTGGCACTGTTGGTGGGGAGCAGTTATGAAGACAGTCGAGGCCAGCACACAACAGTGAAGAGAGAGAGAGAGTGGGACAGCGTGGGGTAGGGGGGGTTAGAAATCTGAACTCCGTGTCACTGAAAGCTGCAGTGCTCAGGGAGCACTGCCACCGAGCTATGGCAGCAAAGACAGTTTTCTAATTACTTCAGATTTGTTCACAGTCCCTCACCTAGATATTTTGAGGAAACGGCAACTCAGCCCTGAGAAGAGGAATCGGGCTTCGTCATGGCTGCCTCCTCCCAGCTGCAGTCTGGGGCTGGGGACTGGGCCGCTGAATGTACAGGTTCCATCAAACACGGGCTGTGGAGTGCCGTTCCAAGGGACTGATGAGACCCTCCTCCCTACACACCCTTGTCAGGACCAACCTGCCCTGGACCCCAGAGCAGCACACCACGGCCCATCCCGGGGCTACATGGTCCTGGCAGCATTCCTTCCTCCAGCGCCTCACCCTGTGGCAGACAACTCACGCGCTACTGCCGCGACGGCTCGACGTACACAGCCAAGTCCAGCTACGCTCCCTCTGGAGTCCCCCGGCTCCTATAGGACTATACGGATGGCGAAAAGCGAGGTGAACCCTGCCTGTGCCTGAGAGAAGCCGAAGACTCGCAAGGCTAATGCGCTGGCTGGAAACCACATGGTAAGATCGCTAGAGACTGTGCCCTGAGCAGGAGTCGGAGCTGCTGCTGGTGGGGACTGGGCTGGATTTCAATACTGACTCTTTTGCTAATTAGCTGTGTGACCTTGCAATGGTTATTTAACCTTTCTGTGCTCGATTTCCTTATCTCTAAAATAGAAATTAGGACAGCATCGATTTTGTAGGGCTGCTGTGAAGTTTTAAATGAAATAATACATTGAAAGAAGTTAAATGAATCCCTGGCATGTGGTAAGCTGTTTTTTCATTTTAGGCATTATCATCATCTTTAATACTCTTTTTCATAACAGGGTGGCAAGTGAGAAAGAGAATGAGCGCTGACGTCAGTCTAAATTAGAATCTTGATTCGACTCCTTATCAGCTGTGTGATCGTGGACAAATCAGTTTTTCTGAGCCCCCATGTCCTGACCTGGAGATTGGGCATAATGTCTGCTTCACGGAATTTTCAGGATTAAGTAAAATAATGAGTGTGAAGCACTTTGGACAGTGGCCAGTATGTAGCAGATGCTGAATAAACTTTTTCCCTCCAAAGGCCACTTACATGTAGAAGGCATAGAAAAACAACACACGGCCTCTGACGCAACCAACCACGCGCTTCCTCTCTGTGACCTATGGCTTGAGCAGAACGGGGGTCATTACCGGACTCTAGTTCTGAGCAACACTTAAAATCCTGACTCTTCCCCGTCTGCCCTGCCATACTGTTGCTCCCCGTCCCTCCCAGAGAGATGCCTGGTCTTTCACATCCGTCCTGTTATCCTCGTTAGTTAGGCCAGAGAGGAGCTTACTCACTCATGCTAGGCTTCTGGCCTGTCCTTGGCCTATATCATCAGCCCTCTCCAAGAAGTTCCAGTAGTATGAGGCATCGAAATCCCCTTGCAAGGTGAAGAAAACAGTCCACTGAATAATGGATCATTCACTGCAAGACTATTTTTACACCCCTATTACTAGTAGTGTGTTAGGCACTAGGAGAGCATCAAGAGACCTGAATTGTGGTCTCTCTCCAGTCAGACAAAATTAACACTTTCCGGGAATTGCCCAATTACAACAGAAATTAGGGCAGTTTAAAGAAACAAAAAAGTGAGCAAGTGAATCATGTGCCTTCAGAGCATACAAATGAGGTAAGAAAGGTAGCGGTCCCTGCCAGAGAACTGTACCTGCTTCCCTATACCATGCCAGCACAGTCTGGAGTTAACGAGGTGGCCAAGATTTTGATTTGAACTTGAATTCTGTAACCTTCTTGCTTGACTAGACCCTGGCCTCTCCTTCCCCTCACAGCTTCCAAAACTGAAGGCGCTTCCTGAGGAAATGGGACACCAGACCCCAAACATGACCATCCTAAAAGATGCCAGAAAAGGTCTGCAAAGAGGCGCCTTCTGCCCCCTAACGCAGCCCTGCCCGAGCTCCTGTTATTTTTCTCCCCTCATCAGGTCGGTAAAGGGAAAAAGCAAGGGAAACACGCGGAGATTGAAGTGCCTGGGGAAACACTCTCATAAGCTTGGTAATTAAGAGTGCGGTTGAATGGAAAGTAATTTTGTATAATTTTTTGCCTGCACAAATAGAATCAATTTTAAATGCCCATGTCTTTTAAACTACCATTTTTACTTCTCGGAAAGCATCCACAGAACTTGTAGAAGTCATTGTCTTCTACAAAGAGGTTCATTGCAGTGCTGTTTAAAATACTGAAAATATGAAAGCACCTAAGTATCAATTGACAGGGCGATGGTTAAATAAATCATGGTAAATCCATGCAACAAAATATTAGAGTCATTAAGAGTGATTTAGGAGGATGTGGAGCAACTGGAACTCTCACGTACTGCTAGAAGACAACAAATTAGTATAACTACTTTAGAAATCGGCAATATTTAATAAAGCCAAACATATACCCACCTTATGACCCAGCAGTCCACTCTCAAGTATAAACTCAAGAGAAACAAGTATATATATGTTTATCAAAAGACATATACAAGAATAACCATGATGGCTTTATTGCTAAGAGTAAAAAAAAAAAAAAATGTGTCAATCGACAAAAGGATGAATCAATTGTGGTATATTCACACAGTGAAATACTATATAGCAATTAGAAAGAATGAACTACATGCAACGGCTTGGATGAAGCTCGGACACATTTCTGGATGACAGAAACCACTGATCTCATTTAGATGAAGTTCGAAAACAAGGAAGACTAAGATGAGGTGATAACAGAACAGTAGCTATCTCTGGGGGAGGGAGGTGAAAGGAGGATCCTCGCTAGGAGGGAGCACGGGGAGCCTTCTGGGATGCCACAGATGAGGTTCCCCCCAGCTCTACTGAAGTATAACTGACGAAGAAGAACTGTCTATATTTAAGGTGTACAATTTGATGTTTTGATATACGTATACACTGTAAAATAATCACCACGATCAAGCTTTTTTAGAGTAGTCACATTAAATCGCATTCATCAAGGTTTGTGCTTTTTCATATCTTACTTAAGAAATTCTTTCCTATCTAGACCTCTACAAAGTATCTGCACATTTTCTTTGAAAAGTTATAAACTTTGGCTTTTTAGTGTTAGTCTTTAATCCAGATGTCACTTATTTTTATGAATCCTGTTGAGCAGGAAACTTTTTTTGGTATGGCAAAAGGACCTATAAATATAATTAAAATCAAGGAACTACAAATTAAAACCATGAGATACTATTTCATACAGAAGAGTGGCAGAAAATTTTTAAAGTTGGTAATACCAAGTGTTGGTGAGAGTGTGGGGAAGCAAAAAGTGGAAGGTACTTATATCTTAGGAACCAGCAATTTCACTTTTAAGTAGTTAATGTAAAGAGATTCTCACATGTACACAAGGAGACATAATCAGGAATCAAGCACCATTTTTTTTTTTTCTTTTTGGTAACAGAAAAATAATGAAAGCTTAAATGGCCCGCAATGGGGGAGTGGCTAAATTATGGCATTCATACTTAGAGAATTTGATAGCAGTAAAATGAATGAATCCAACCTACTTGAAACGAAATGGACAAATCTCAAAAACATAAAAACGAAAATTATCAGATTGGAGGGAAATTTTTGTGACGCTTATGATCCAGAATACCTATTTGAAAGAAATAGAAAAGTAGGTACGAAAATGTTAAATAGGCAAGTCACAAAAGAAGAAATCCAAATGGTTAACAATCATCTGAAAAGAGTACATCACTAAAAAGCAAGAAAACTTTTTTTCAAATGGATAGCCAATTGTCTTTGGCGACAGCCCTTTTACTCCTAAGAGCAGCTGGCAAAGCCACTCTGATCAGCCACCCTCCCCCCGCTCCGAAAAAAAGGTTTGGGGAAAGGGCTTAATATTTCTTAACGACCTTTACATATGACAGGTTATAGCTAGTGATATTTGGTAGGATGTAATATAACAGAATATATTGGGTCAATTTGTCTTAGACTCAAAGAAAAAGACTTGCTATGCCTTTATCCAGCAAAAGCACAAAGAATCCAGACAGACACCCGACCATGTAGCAAGTGGAAACATTAGGCAAAAACAAAATGGTCATTTCTACCAGCTTTCTTTACAGTCATGAAATACCACATTTTAAGAGAGTTTCACAGGGACACAAATCCAAACTTTTACCTAGCCCTGAAAATTCAAAATCCCACAGCTTCCCTCTCCTTTCTCAACCCTAGATTTAGAAAAGGGTCACTTACATAATGCGTCTCTCAATAGTTATAATGTTAAGAGATAATAAACCCTTATTCAAAGCTGCTGCAATCATCGTTAATTTCATTCATAGTGATATTCTTGCATAAACTAACAAAAATTATTTCACAGATATAACTAACTCCTCAAGTAACTACTTTGGAGATTTTTACATAATGTTACATCTACCATAATAATTTACATAATATAAGTAGTATCAAGCAGCTAAATTTTCATTCTTTGTTCTCTTGAAAAAGGGAAAGAACACTATTTTATGTTAATGATATGTTTCTGAATATGACACTATAAGGCATTCTTAGGAGGTATGTAATACAGACATTGATAATTTACAAAATAAATTCACTGGGATCAATTCTTTTATAAAAATTCAGGAACTGTTAATGAAAGCAAATGTTAATTTAATATTTTTTACCCATTCCTTCTCCAACTATTAGAACCTAACTTATTGAGAATGTAATTTTTAACAGTATTTCTTTGCATATGCTATACTGCAAATGCCATATAATTATCTTTCAAGCTGCAAATTTTCAGTATTTTACATTATTGTATATTTTTCATATACTTAAAAATGTAAACTCAATGGTCAAGTAAACAAAAAAGGTACTCTTTGGTTTAAAAAATTCATCAAGCATAATAAATTCAATTAGACACAGTATGAGGTTTTCCTCAAAGCCATACAATAATAATACAAGTATTGTATTGTTCAAATATTCTCATTGTTATACAGGTTGTCACATTTCACTTTTAATAGGAACTGACTCAAAGAGACCTTGGAACAAAAGTATCCTAACCAAGTAGCAGTTCCCAAAGTGTCATGCTAAGAAAACATTGCTCTCCAAGTCACACAATTCAAACAATCAAATCAGAGAACAACCACTTCTTTATTAATGAAACAATGCACACTAGTTTCCTATGTTCAAGTGATGCTACCTAAAAAAAATATATAAACAAGAAAAACTACAGGTAAAATACTAGAATAACGTTAATACCAATAAACTATTTTTAAAACTGATCAGTTAGATCTTATTCACTGAATATTTCTGTGAATTTAACAATGATTCCAACTTTAGCTGAGAACACATAAATTAAAATTACTTAAAGTCATACCTAATACTGACAATCTTTCATTAAAAATATAAAACTAAAAACGACTCAATTGATCAAGACCAAATCCCACTAGAAAAGAAGTGATGTGATTAGGTAGGAAATTAAATATTATTGAAACTAAGATGGTAAAAATAAAACAGTACCTTCACAACAAAGATATCACAAACAGCTGTATTCTTTAAAATTATTCGTTCAAGATATAATTTGCTCTCCTGCAGTGTCAGATGCTAATGCAACCAATTTTGTACAATCTAAGCACTATCTACAGATGCACCTTCTGTTTTTAAATCAGCAGGAACCCTTGACCAGAATAAGCAGTATTCCTAACTGGATAATCAGCAAATGTGTAAAGTCTCGCACACCCCCAATACACGTTTGATCATATAACTGCTTCAATAAATTCGCATGGTTACAAACAACTGCAACGCACTAAATAAATCTAATTCAAAAAGGATCAGAAAGTCAGTTATCACAAATAGCCACTGCACTGCAGATCAGGAACTGATCTGCCCCAACGAAAAGGAGGAAATTGTTTAAATTTCTTAAAACCATGCTTTCTAGGAAGAATTCCTAAAGACATACATTGCTACAAACCATCTAATTTTCCAATCTGACCTTATTCTCTTGTACATCTAACAACCGAGGAGACTAAATATATCTATAATTTAGTCTCTCAGGACAATTTAGCAATCTGTCCAAAAAAAAAAACAACAAAACTATTGTCCTAACTCAAAAAAATAGGAAAACTTAAAGCAATATATTAAGAGGATAGGAGAAAAGCAAACAATAATTGAGGACCCATTTGACAATGGGCCCCAAAGTGACGATATTTTTTTTTCATCTTTAATCAACAATCCTCTGATGTAGGCACAATGATTCTTAATTTACAGATGAAGAAACCAAATCGTTGAGGTTAACTGATTTCCCCAAGGTCATGCAGCCATTAAGTGACAGAACCAATATTTAATCTCAAGTTTGTAGAACTCCAGGGCCCAAATTCTACGAATTTAATACAACCCTTTCTTATGATGGGAATGTTCAATATATCCAAAATTTGCGACAAGTATGCATAACAAAAATCTGTAACAAATATCAGAAAATAATCTGGAAGAATATAAGTAATTACCTGGCTCTCTAAGACTGCCCTTGAGGGCCACCTGAGTGATTCATTTGAATAATCTCTTGAATCAGCCAAACATCATGTAACTTTGAGTTCACAAAAAACCAGATAGTTTTCAAAAAACTTTCACATGCTTTAGAATTCAAATCTTCAAAACAATCCAGAGAAAAAGTTAAAGAAATACAGTGGATACAGTAAAAAGTTAAAGAAATACAGTGGATACAGTAAAAAGTTAAAGAAATACAGTGGATACAGTAAAAAGTTAAAGAAATACAGTGGATACAGTAAAAAGTTAAAGAAATACAGTGGATAAAAGAGGAAAATAGAGGTTTTGTAAACATAGACAGTAGTACCCACCGGTCCCCTGCTAACTCTGTCACCACCCCTTCAGGGGCAAAATCATAGCCGCAAGGATGGAAAAAGCTGACTGGTCTCTCACCTGTGATGCTCCCTCAAGTCTAGAAGGAACAGGTCACTGCTGGCAGAACTCCATGGGCTCCAGCAAGGAAATTCTACCCTCCTCCGGAAATACCCGATCTCTCTATATGAAAAACTCTAGGTGTTCCTCTCATCATTTCAGAGATGGCACAGCTGAGGTTTAGAGCTTAGATTATTAATGAGGTCACAAAGTAAGTGGCAGGGACAAGATTCAGACCCAATCTTTGGCCTTCGGGATCAGAGATGATTACCTTCCCTAGAACTGCTCTGAAAGATAACTCATCTTTATACCAAATTACAATAGAAAATGTAAAATTACAGAGATTTCACTGTAGATTACAAATGATAAACGGCATTTTAATCCACACGTTTAGGAGGTTTGAGAAGGAGTATTTTTATCTGAAGACATACACTTAAAAATGCTGATCATCCAAGTGAAAGATGTAACAATAATATAAGTTGATCAACATTTTAATACATCATAATTTTTACATTTAAATGAGAATTACTCTCACAAAATAATAACCTTAACAAGGCAATACATTATGTCGATGTTAAATTATTTGGGGAGTTCCCTTTGGAGACTTCCCCAAAGACTTTGGAATGTTCATTTAAATCTCTCATATTTTTCTAGTTGGAATACAATAGTTAGTCTTCTGGAATATGACTAGGCATTGTATACTAAAGCCTTAAGATTGTGCCAACCCTTTGACCAGGTATTCTAGGAATGTTAAAAGGAAATGCTAATAAATGTAGGTAATGATGGTCATTACAGTATTTTCTATAATAGTAAAGCTGGACAGTCCGTCTTAACAAGGGATTGACTAAATAAATTATGATGCATTTTTGTGCTGAACTACACTACATCCAATAAAAAATACTAAAGAACAGAAGTTCTCAAAGTGTGGTCCCCAGGCCAGCAGAATCATCGCCACCTAGACGCTTGTTAAAAATACAAGTTCTCAGGCCTGTATCAGACATACTTAATCAAACTCTGGGCACAGGGTCCAGCAGGCTGTTCCAACAAGCTCTCAAGGTAACTGTTGCACATTAAAGTTTGAGAACTATGGCAGAACAGTATTTAACAACAATCTACTGAGACCACTTCTCCATCCCAAAGTTAAAGAGCAGGATTACTACAAGATCTTCTATCTCCTTTGCCTAAAATCACACACCATACAAGCACATGCACACATGTGTGTACACATATACACAAGTATTCTTCATTATCCAAATTCTAACCAGTCTAAGATAAATGTTTGGATGAATTTCTTGCAAGATTCTTCCTATTTGTCAACCAAAATTCAGGAACCAAATATTACAGATTCAGGTAATGTAGTAGCTCTTGCCATCCAAATTCAAGAAACAAAGAGATTCAGAGAACAGGAGATAGCTGATAATAAAATGAGGTATGTGCACGTGTGTTAGCATCCCAGAGTGTTACCAATAATTATGCCTATGGATTAACATTAGAAGCTATTTTAGTTGTTGTTGTTTTTTTGTTTTTTGGGTTTTTTTTTTTTTTTGCTTTCCTAAGTTTTACAAATAATCATCAGTGTAGGTATTCTAAATTGAAACAAAAAATTATTTTAAGAAATACATTACCAATGTCACATAAAAATAAATAAATATAACCACATAAAAAAAAATCAACCAAATTTACTTTTAATGGATTAGCGGTATAATTGAAAATATATAATAAATTGCTCAGATTTAAGTGTGTAATTTATAATTTTTAATATATGTATAGACCTGGGAAACCATTGCTGAACTTATCATAAAGAATATCGTTTATCCTCAAAAAAAAAAAAATGTCCATTGATCACACGAACTAAATAATACAATATTTAGAAACACCTACATACGTGGTAAAATAATCATGACTAGCAAGAAAGGGATTTTTAAAAGTGGTGGGCACGGTGGTTACCTGCGTGTGGCAGTGAGGAGCAGACTCAGGGAAGGATCACGCAGAGGGCTTCATGGCCTTACAAGTGCTCTAGTTAAGCTAAAAGTCATCTCAAAACTTAACATGGCAGACTGTCTTCAAACACATCACCAACAATTAGTCCCATCCCTTTGGCACATGCCACCTCTCCGGACAAGCGGAGTCTGTTTCCCCTCCTTTCACTCAGCTGACTTTGTGACTTGCTTTCAGCAACAGGACGCGGTGGAGACTACACTGAGCCACTTTAGGGGGCGCTGGCCTTTACAGGGCTGGCAGCTTCTGCTTTTATCCTTTCGGAATGTTGGTGCCATGTGTCTCAGGCTGGACTTCTGAATGAAGAGAGGTCACACGAACAGAGAAAGTCCCAGCCAGGACCCAGCTGTTCCATCCACCCAGGTGAAGCATGAGACACATGAGTGAAGCCATCCTGGATATCTGAGCTCCCAGCTGAGTGAGTGACACCAGCTGAAACCTCACAGAGCAGAAGAACTGCGTAACTGAGCCTGGTCAGTCCACGGAAGCATGAGAAACAATAAATCAGTGTCAGCTAAGTCCTGAGATGACTTTTCTAGGCAACGACAGATAATTAAATTTTTTTTTTAATTTTTATTATGTTTTCTATATCTTACATGTGATATATGGTCTTTTGAAAGATTAAACTTTTAATTTATAAGCCACTTACCTTCATAGTGAATAACGTAACATTCTATATACAAAATTGATTTTCTTATGGAATTTCAAAAAATGGCTGGAGCAACAGCACTGTCAATGACGACCTATGTCAGTTCCCTGGTCATATATAAGAATGGTCTGTACTTTCTTTTTTGTCTTATCTTTGTGTCTTAACGTTTTTGTATTTAGGTTATAACAACTTAGTAAAGTGAAGGAGCATCCCAGCTGAGAAACACAGCTTAGAAAGGTTTAAGCAGCAGAAGCATCCTTGCGAAGATGTGAGTAACTCGCCAAACCATCTGGAACTGGCAACTTTTTAGGAATAGTATTTAGACAACTTTATCAAATTCCTTTGTGAATATTACTCTAGCTAAGTTTTATCCCTCTTCTTCATTTATTTGGTAACATATATTTTCCTTAAAAATATTCATTTCATCTCAAATTTATCAGAAAAAAATATACACGGTATTCTCTTATGTATAAATGGACTACAGACTGAAAAATATACATAATAGAATAATAGGAATTATCTCTTGAGTGTTGGGAAATTTTTGTTGCACTTAAAATTTTTTATTTGCCAACTATACCAAAATAAATGCCACACTTTTAAAATGAAAAACAATGAAAAGAATATACAGGAAACTATTGTTTAGCTCCTGTACTAAGAACAGGACAGCGTCTAGCTCTCCAGTCTGCAATGGCTGACAGAAATCAGTAATAAAATGTGAAAACTGAACTCTGTGACTTGACTACAATCTTTCCTTATGGAGGATTAGAGGGAACAATTGGATTATTTGAGCATTTGCAGCTAATACCTACAAAACAGATTAACTAAGGAAGGAGACAATCTATGCTTGCATGAGATTTCATGAGAGCCCCAGAATAATTTCGTTCCATCAAGTCTGTAAGAGTTTCAAACAGACCACTTAACGGGACTGCTTTGTCATGCCTTTTAAAATTCATTGTTGTCTCTAGCTTTGCAGGGGACGGGATCTAGTTCCTCAGTCCAACAATCTGCAGAGGACAAGCACACAAAATACCATCCCAGTGGACACAATAATGCAGCAGCGACCACAAGCTCCAGCCCTCCCCTGGCCTCTATTATCATAATTTATGCATCCCTGGAGACTGGAGCATAAAACAATGATTAATGCAGAAAAAGCCAACAGCATCAAAGGTTTGGGACTGACCACTGGCCTTAAAGAAGAAAATCACAGCTCAGTTATACAAATGTTTATCAAACCTATATAAAAAATTCATTTAAAAATGAAATCACTTACCAGGCTAGTAGCTGTTATTGTCTTAAACCTTAAATGCTTTGGTTTCTTTTTGTCTGGGGCTGTCTATGACCCAACATATAATCTGGGTTTTTATATATCTGCATAACACTTTAATTTATCAAACTAATACTACGACTCTATAAAGTCAACAGGGCAATAAATTTAATAAGAGCAGTAATTTGAGCTGTTAGAGAATGTCATTATGACAGACATAATGTTAACGTCATCATTATATATTTTATGTAAGACATATGTCACCACAATAAATATTAACAATACTGGAGATGTCTTTTCAATGGAGTGGGAAAAGCCATGGTATACAACATATGGAAGTAAAAAATTACTTTCAAAAATATACAGGTCAAAAACAGATACAGGCTCTACCTAAGGGGGAAAAATTAGTAATCCCAGAGGTTTTGGTGATGCCACTGGGGCCTAAGGAGGATTCTAGGGCCTTGAACACTCTAACGAGTCAAAAAGGATATGTGGAATTACGTTCCTTGAAGAACTGTATGCGTCCTCCTCCAGCTGCCCTAACACAACCACCGTGTTGCCTAGAAGCTACGCTACTCTGAGCTATAGCTACAACAGTGGCTTTCAAACCTCTTTTACCCATTATCCGCATTAAGTAATATGTCATACCTCCACCTGATACACACATACACCTACAGACCAAAAGTTTCAGGAACAACACTTTTTCTTACTATGTGTTATTTCTCTGATCATTGTTATTATAGTCCATTCATTTTTTTTAAATTTACTTCAAGACCTACTAAATTGATTTCATTAGCCAATAGAGTGTTACAATCTATCGTCTGAAAACTACTGATAGGCCTTTCTTAATGTTTAGGACAGAGGGGGAAAAAAGAAGAAAGGAATGAATACTAGACTCACTATGTACCACGTAATATACAATAAGATGCCATTTCTGTGCTAATTTAATTCTCACACCAATCCTATGAGGCAAGTAATGTTCACTCATTTTAACAAACATACATCTTGCCACAAATGTCTGCTTATGGGTCAGGCAGTACTGTGCTAAACTCTGGCAATAACAGCAGTAAACACATACAGTCTACACCTTCAAACAATGAGTCTGTGGAAGGAAGATATTAAACGGGAGGTAAACACTACAAAGAAAAAGCATAGCATGTAAGAGAGTACATAACAGAGAGACCCAACTTAATCTGAGAGATGTAAGAAGGCTTCCCAGAAGAATCATCACACAAGAACCGACTTCAAGGGTACAAAGTAACTGTATAGACAAAAGCGAGGGAAAGGATAGTGGAGTGGGCAGAGGAACCAGCACTGATTAAAGGCAAATGTGAGGCAGGAAGGACTTTGAGTCAAAAGAGGAAATAAAAGAAGGCCAGCGTGACGATCACTGAGCACAAGGAAAAAGAAGCTGGAAGAGGAGGCTGGTGCCAAGCCATGCAGGGTCTCACAGGGCACTTTTAAGGACTGTGATCTCTATTCAGGTATAAAAGGAAGCCACTGAGAAGTTCTGAACCAGGAGGAGTGGGAGGCAGGAAAGAGGATCAGCTATGTTTTCCAAATATTCCTCTGGCTATTCTGTGGAGAGCGAAGTGGAATTAGTCTCAGATGAACACCAAGTTCAGTTCGGTGGCCAGAACAGCCTGAGTGAGGAAGGGTGCAGACTTCGAGAGAGGTGGCGGCAATGGAAGTGAAGTTAGCAGACTCGAGATAAGAGGTCCAATTGGACACGAAAGGTATGTCGGTGAATGAATGAGTGAGAAGCAAGAACAAGTCAGAGAGGGAGAGAACGGCTCCCAGGCTTCTAGAACAAACAACTCGAAGATGAAAAACCTGTAGAGGGGCAAAATTTGGGGGAAAGATCCTCTGTTGAGTCTGAGATGCCTACGAGGAGGAATTCGGGAGGCGCCGCGGAGAAGACAGAGTGGAGTCACACCTGTCAAACGTCAGCGGCAGCCCGGGAACCCTGCCGGGTCTATCTGACACAAAATCAAGTTCTTTCACAACACTGAAACGAAGGTGAGAACTATGACAGTGATAATGAATACAATGCAGCGTCCCCCAACAGCTGCCGAACTTCTACAGTGGGCTGGCAGACCGCCCCACCGAGGAAGCTGGCGCTTAGAAAGGTGAAGTACCTTGCAGAAGCTGACAACGGATCGGCGCCAGGAGTGAAAATCAAGACAAACAACAAAATGTACACTCTTAACATCTAAACCGCGGTGTCACATGGATCCAGAATGAGGACACCAACGCTTTTAATTCCCAGTCACCCACCAACCAGAGGCTGAAAGGTCTTTGAAGACAGAGCACACGGCTCGAGTCACTTTTGTAAACTCTCTGCCCTGTTGCTGGTTTGCCGAATGCAACGTGAAGAGTACGTACTCTGTTTGCTGTTAGATCAATTTTTAGATTTGCAAAATCACCCAGAGACTGTATGTCATTAACTTTTTTTACAATGCATGTAATTTAAATTCAAAACACATATGTAATTTCAAAACTGAGAGGGCCACAAAGTAGATGAAAGAAAGATGTCAAAATGGCAAAAATACTCTTCCAGATGGGTTCTTGTATATTATATCCAATTTTTTTCTGACACCAGCTAACCTCTCAATCTCTAAGGTACTACTATAAACTTGTTTCAAAAGAAAAGGTTTTAGCCACCTATTCCAAAATAATTACGAAATAGAACAAAATTCATCTCCTTACCAAAAGTTTGCCCTTTTGATGTAAAAGATTACCTTCACTGTAAGGCACTAAATGATGGAGTAAAATGTTCACTTAAGAGCACTGTTACTATGAATCCATCTTTTATAAATCTTATTAAAACTAGAATAAAGTTATTTCAAAGTTAATCACAAGGTATGCACTGTAAGAAGGCCTTCAGGAAGAAACCTTGGCTCCATTTACCCAATAAACATTGAGCATTTTTTAAGTGTGCGAGAGTGAGTTACCATATTTCATAAAATCTAAGAAGCCACTGAGAGTAAAATGCACTACCGGCTCATTACTACCTCTCCCAAAAAAGGAGAAGAAGGGAAATCAGATTATTATCCAATGGTTTCTTTTTTTATATATGTATTTTACTTCTAGTTTCAGGTATAAAGTACATTGGTTAGACATTTATATAGTTTATGAAACAATCCCCCTGATTACTCTATCACCCCTCTGGCTCTACACACAGCCATTGCATTACTGCTGACTGCATTCCCTACACCGTGCTCCCCATCCCCGTGACCATCTCTCAACTGCTAATTTGTACTTCTTAATCCTTCACCCCATTCTCCTAGTTCCACAAACCTCCTCACTTCTGGCAGTCACCAGATTATCCTCTGTATTTGAGTCTGTTTTCGATTAGTTTGTTCTTTTTGTTCCTTAGAGTCTGCATGTAAGTAAGTGAAATCATATATTTATCTTTCTCTGACTTACTTCACTCAGCATAATAACCTCGAGGTCCATCAACATCATTGCAAATGATAGGATCTCATTTTTTTTATGGCTGAGTAATATTCCATTGTATATATGAACTATAACCTTTTTATCCAATCATCTGTTGATGGGCATTTAGGCTGCTTCCATATCTTGGCTATTGTAAATAGTGCTGCCATGAAATAGGGGTGCATAGATCTTTACGAATTTGTTTCAGTTTTCTTTGGATAAAACCCAGAAATGCAATTGCTGGGTCAAAAGGTAGATCCATTTTTAATTTTTTGAGGACTCTCTAGACTGTTTTCCATGGCTATACCAATTTGCAATCCCACCAACAGTGCATGAGGGTTCCCTTTTCACCACATCCTCGCCAACACTTGTTTTTTAATTTATTGATGATAGCCATTCTGACAGGTGTGAGGTGATATCTCACTATGGTTTTAATTTCCATTTCTCTGATGATTAGTGATCTTGAATATCGTTTCATATATCTTTTGGCCATCTGTATGTCCTCTTTGGAGAAATATCTATTGAGGTCTTCTGCCCATTTTTAAATTGGATTGTTTGTTTGTTTGTTGTTGTTGTTGTTGTTGAGTTGTATGCTTTCTTGATAAGTTTTAGATATTAACCTCTTATCAGACGTATCATAGGTGAGTATCTTCTCTCATTCAGTAGGCTGTCTTTTCATTCTGTTGACGATTTCCTTTGCTGTGCAAAAACTGTTTGGTTTGATGTATTCCCATTTGTTTATTGTTTCCCTTGCCTGAGGAGATATATCCAAAAAGAAATGACTATAGCGATATCAGAGACTTTACTATGTTTCCTTCTAGAAGTTTTACAGTTTCGGGTCTTACATTTAAGTCTTTAATCCATTTTGAGTCTATCCCTGTATGTGGTGTAAGAAGGTGGTCCACTTTGCTTTTTTCTTTCTTTTTTTTGTATCTGTCCAGTTTTCCCAACATATTTATTGAAGAGATTGTCTTTATCCAAATGTATATTCTTGCCTCCTCTGTCACATATTAAATGAGTATATAAATGTAGATTTATTTCTGGGCTATCTATTCTGTTCCATCGATCAACGTGCCTGTTTTTATGCCAGTACCAGTTTTGATTACTGTAGTCTTATAGTATAGTTTGATATCACGGAGTGTGATATCTCCACTTTTGTTCTTCCTTCTCAAGATTGTTCTGGCTATTCGGGATCTTTTATGGTTCCATATAAATTTTTGATTATTGGTTCTAGTTCTCAGAAAAATGCCATTGGTATTTTGATAGGGATTGCACTGAATCTATAGATTGCTTTGGATAGTACAGCCATTTTAATGATGTTGATTCTTCCAACCCATGAGCACAGTATATGCTCCCATTTATTTCTTCTATCTTCTTCAATTTCTTATTACAATGACTTATAGTTTTCTGAAAACAAGACTTTTATCTCTGTGGTTAATTTGATTCCTAAGTATTTTATTGTTTTTAATGCAACTGTAAATGGGATTGTTTTCTTAATTTCTCTTACTGAAAGTTCATCATTGCTGTATAAAAATGCAACCGACTTCTGAATATTTATTTTGTATCCAGCTACTTTACTGAATTCATCGATTGGTTCTAACAGTTTTTTGGTGGAATCTTTAGGGAAATCTCTATATAGTATCATGTTATCTTCAAATAATGATAGTTTAACTTCTTCCTTTCCAATATGCGTGTCTTTTATTTCTCTTTCTTGTCTGATTGCTGTGGCGAAGACTTTCAATACAATCTTGAACAGAAGTGGTGAAAGCTGGCATCCTTGTCTTGTTCCTGATCGTAAGGAAAATACTTTTAGCTTTCCCATTGAGTATGATGTTAGCTGTAGGTTTGTCATATATGGCCTTATTATGTTGAGGTATGTTCCTTCTATTCCCACTTTGCTGAAAGTTTTTATCATAAACGATACTAGATGTTGTCGAACGCTTTTTCTACATCTATTGATATGACCATGTGATTTTCATCTTTCAATTTATTAATGTGGTGTATCATATTAACTGATTTGTAGATATTGTACCATCTTTATATCCCAGGAATAAATCCAACTTGATCATGGTGTATGATATTTTTAATGTATTGCTTAATTTTGTTTGCTAATATTTTGTTGAGAATTTTTGCATCAATGTTCATAAGGGATATCAGCTGATAGTTTTCTTTTTTTTTAATACTCTGGTTTTGAGTCAGGGTAATAGTGGCCTCATAGAAAGAATTAGGGAGACATCCCTCTTGAATTTTTTGAAACAGTTTGTGAAGAATAGGTGTTAATTCTTTGAATATTCGGTACAATGGGTTTTTTTAATCATATAAAGTTAACTTATACTTATTGATTCAGTTCTTTAGATTTTTTTTCCTAACACTACTGTGCATACATAAAAAGTAAAAGATAAACACAATAAATTAGTGAAAGTTTCCTAAAACTTCACATTCAGAGCAACTCTTCTGAATCACTTTTGAACTCAGAGTCCTCAATCAAGGTTTTTCCACACAATATCATCCCTGTGCTACCAGAAGCAAGTGATGATACAGTTTTTCTTTAAAAAGAAAAAAAAAATGAAATGCTACACTATTGCCTCTGAGACCTTTCCCAAGCTGCTGACACCCATTCTGTGATGGATACTGACCTTACTAGAGGATCTCAGCAAAAAGTTTTCGGGTGGTAATCAGGCCTCATATTCCTTTTCCAAATGGTCTTGAAATCTCAATAGTTGCAGGTGCCCAATCAGACCCCCCACGACTGACAGCCAAGCTCCCCCAAGCCTAGGCAGTGACATCACACCCACTGCGCAGTTGGCAGCGACTAAAAGACTCAATGAATTATAAGACACATCATGATTTCAGACATTAAACTTTTGGAGAAAATGTGTCCTAGAATCAATGAAATAACGCAAATTGGCCCTCGTTCTACAGGATTGTACCCTTATCACATGAAAGTCTCATCTGAAAAGGAAGATGTGAGTGGAAGTAATTTTTATACCCCATTTTTCACTGCTACTTTCTGGAGAGAATTAGACATCCCTGCCTGCTGACATGTGACTTGCTGTGACCTTCTCTGTGCAAGCAGTGGCCAAAGAAATTTGAATGCAAGCGGCCTGTGCCAATGTGCAGCCAAAGCTTTACAGGCCATCGCAACCCCATCATTTCTCCTTTCCTTCCCCCACGAGGAAGAGCATGTCCAGAGGGGAGCGGCTCCTACAGCATGGGTCCCTGACTGAGATCCAAAGCTGATCCCGGAGCAGGACTACAACTAAAATGTACAGTGGCAAAGTCACAAACATTTGTTCTCAGCCACCGAGATTTTCGGGTTTGTTAAGGCAGCATAACCTACAGAACATTTATTAATACTGAAGATTCTTGAAATGAACTCTGGACTGTGAAAAACTATTTCCAAATGTCTGGACCAGAAAGGCTCCTGTAGGCCACCACGTGCTCCCCATCACCTGCCAGCCACTGTTGGGGTGCACATGTCCTCCCCCTGACCTTACACCCGGGTAGGTCACGTCAAACCATTCCTCCTCCATATTCCCTGCTACTCTCGATTCCCTTGGCTACGATCCTCTCTCTTCTTTTCACGTACACCTTGCCCCTCAGGCTTGGTTCATGCCATCATCTCCCCTGGGCTCCCCATGTAATCTATTCCTGTTTTCTACCATCACTCAACATCCCATCTGGTATGTCCCCAGAACCCTCCAACTATGGCACAGACACTGTGGACAACCATCTCACCCATCCATCAGATGTGAGGCTTAAACACTGACTAGATTCTCTTAGTTGGAGGTCTGTCAAAAAGTACTTTTAAAATTCATTTCACACTGATGATGATCCAAAGCAGTATGAAAACAGATAAAGTATTAAGTATGACTCTAGAAATATATAATGATTTAAACCTAACTTAAACCTGGAAAATAATTTCTATAATTCTAACAACCCATGATTAATCATACAGTATGGATCGAAAATTACATGTAGAGATTTAACAAGAAATCAAATCTTGTACTGTGTGGCCAATACTTGGAAAATAATTTTTCCATTGAAAAATAGCTAAATACAACTCAAATAATTGTGTGGGAGAATTCACAGCCAATTATTCATGCATACAAAATTAATTATAGGTTTTCTGTAGTCTACATCACATATATACACCCACATAATAATACTCATCCTATTTGGACTCATTTCTATATCATTTATATTTCCAGTGTGCCTGCCATATAATGTGAAGGTACTTGTCATCCTAAAGTCCAATCCATGAAAGAGAATGCCTATAGCAGAATTATTTATAATTATTTATAGTGCCTCAGGGGAAAGATTATGTTGTGACCTCGGACAACTTCATTAGCCTACTTAGGCATCAGTTTCCTCATAAGGGAAATGGGGATAGTACTGTCTTCCTCACAGAATGAATGTTATGATTATGAGACATTATAACAAATTTAAACCACTGCCTGAATGAAGGATTCCTTTTAAAATGCTAGCTGGATTTCTACTCCAGTTGAAGTGAACTAGGATTTAGATCAAGGTTCCTATTCAGGAAAAAACAGAACAGATGAATAAAATATAAAAAAGAACACCTGTTCAAAGGCATCAAAGAATTACCAAAAAAAAAAAAAAAAAAACCTAAAATTAAACTGAGCCATGATCCAGGAAAAGAAATCTTCAAAAAAAAGTTATTCTAGTATTAGGGGCCACGTTTCTCCTAAAGGTACAGGCTGATTCCAGGAGAGGCAAATACGAAGCTAAAAGCTGATCAGAGGTTTCAAATCACCAACACAGCAAAGAGTACAAATGTAGAATTTAGGACCCACAAAAGGGAGGAGGTTCCAGGAAGCACCACATGCTTTGGGTTTGGATCCCAAATAAATATATCCCATAAGGAAAAGTGAAAAGGAAATGAATGAATCCTCACAGAAACTGAAGCACACCTTCGAATCGTCTAAATCCCTGATTGGGAGAAAAGGAAGGATGGGGTGAAGAAAGGGGAGATTGCCAATGCCTAAATCATAGCCTAAATGCCAAACATAAATACAAATCCTTACCTTACGCTTTCAAATAGATTTACAGTTCTGACTACTTAATGACTGGCGCTGCGGAAGAGCAGAGAAGGCATGATTTTTTTTCCCCCAATAAATAGTGCTAGGTCCACTGATGATCCACATGGCAAAAGAGGAAGAAGAAAACGAAGAAGCAGTAAAAAAGAAAAAAAAAATCAATTCCAGGTGCATTGCAGAGCTACATGTGAAAAGTAAAGTTAAATGTTAAAAATTTCAGAAGAAAATATAGGAGAAAAATCTTTTAAATCTCTGGGATAGGGAAAGAGTTTTAAAACAGGACACAAAAGGCACTAACCATAAAGAAAATCATTAACACATCGGGCTATACGAGAGGTAAAATTTTCTATTCAGCAAAAGACCTCATCGAGAGTCAACAGCTAAGCCACAGAGCAGAAGACAATTTTGACACATGTAACTATCAAAGGTCTTATATCCAGAATATACAAAGAACTCCTAAAAAAATAAAAAGATAGCAAAATAACCAATAAATATATTAAAAGATACTCAACTAGATTGGTAATCAGAAAATTGCAAATTAAAACTGAAACGAAATAAACTACACAACCACTCAGAATGGCTAAAACTGAAAAGACTCGTCATATTAATTGTTGGTGAGGACGTGGAGCAACAGGAATGCTCACAGGGCAGATGCGGTGCGAGCTGATTCAAGCACACTGGAACACGACTGGGCACCTCCTGCTAGAGTTAAACATGCACGTACACCATGACCTCGCAATTTCACTCCTTACTGTACACCCGACGGAAATTTGAGTATCTAAGCACCAGATATATTCATAATATTGACATGTGGCTGCATTATTCAAAATATCCAGAAACAAAGGGGAAACATAAATAGATGTCTTTAGACAGTAGACTAGATCGACTGTGGCATACTCATGTCACACAATACTGCATAACAGTGAGTAAAATGAGCAAACCACAGGACCATACAATAAGAATAATCTCATAAATGTAATGTTCAGCAAAAGAAACCAAGTGAAAAAAAAATCCATGATCCTATTTATATGATTCCATTTATATATATTTAAAAATAGGCAAAAATGATCGATGCTGTTAGAAGTTAAGATAATGCTTGTCTTTAGGGAGGGGATGATGACTGGAAGGACACATAGGGTGACTAGCAAGATGCTACTAATGTTCTAATTCTTGGCCTGGGTGGGGGTCACATGGGTGTTTTAACTTTGTGATAATTCATCACGCTGTTAACGATTTCTGCATTTTCCTGTCATGCCCAAATAAAAAAAGATTTTCTAAACATAAGAACAAAAATGACTAGCTAGAAAAAATTAGAATGTTACATGTTTGGCAGCCAATTTTCTAAAATCCTTGGGGGAAAAAATATGAAATTTCCTGTAATGATCAAATGAGGACCCTATTAATTCTGAATCACCAGGATATACTCTGAGCTTAAAAGGCATAATATATAGATTTCAGAAATAAGTTAGCAGAAAAAGTCATCACCAGCAGTGAAGACTCCTGAATTTGTCTCCATGTTTAATTGGAGGGGGTAGGGAGTACACATATTTTTCTGTACCTAAGCATCCAAGTGGGCAAATAAGAGAAATTCATCTTTTAGACTTTAAAAAGTTTATTTGTATTGATAACGCATATCGATGCTCTAAAATCCGGCTTTAAGCTGTTTTGTTTGTTTCATATTATCACCTGTTCAAAGAACAATTTGCTTGATTTTTATACCCTTAACACAAATTAAGAGATTTGAAATTCCTTTGCCAAAAGAAAAATGAATGAAAGGAACCTATCTCCTCAAAAATTTTACTAAAAATTGTCCTCAAAATTTAACCAAAGGAAATTAATTTATTCAACACGTAAGTCATCATTTACTGAGTTTTACTACATGCTGGGGACTTATTAAGCATTTAAGATACTCACTTTATTATAACAACACCACTATGAACATAGGATTATTTCCTCTGTTTTACAGATGAAGAAATTGAGGCTTAAATAAGTCAAATAATTTGCATAGTTGACACAGTAAGTGGCAGAGGGGACATTTAATCAGTTCTTTAGTTTGGTGTGAAAGATCAGTTTTCTATTTATATTTTCTATTTTGTGTCACCTTTTTATCTTGAAATATTGAGCCTAAGCACTATGCAGGGCAGGGAACATGCACATAGATGTACATTCATACACACTCATAATGGTTTTTGAAAAAGAAAAACTGTACTCACATCTGCAAGCCCCCCCGTGTAGCACTGCGCCCGAACGGAGCTTAGGTTTGCTCCAAGAAACAAAACGGACTTCTCAATGATAGACGAGCAAGCCAAAGCACTGCATATAGTAAGTCTACAAAGCATTAACTGGATTAATTAGCAAGGGACTTGAGAAGCAGCTTGGAGCTAGGAAACCAAAACACTAAATTGTTTAAATACTTTGGCAAAAGATCAAGGTTTCTAGGCAGCACTGGGTCTCCTTCCATCCTTTTCGTTCCATGTTTTAACACATTTAACCTGTCTGAGGTACTTTTTCGTGAGATATGAATGACATTGTCAAAATACCAAAAAGAAAAGTGAATTAAAAAAAATACTGCAAGCTGTTACCAATTCTGCCAACATGCGAGAGCCCAGGCAACATTAATTACAAATTAATCGCTTAGGACATAAACAGCTCTTATCACTGGTAAACTCTCTCTGTAAAATAACTCGCCTTAGAGAAAAACAACAAAGCAAATGTCTCTTCTATTATACTTGGTGACCTAATCAGGACAAAGAAACAAAATAAAACAGGAGGAAAAGCACCGAATGGCAAATGTGAAAAAGGAATCCTAGCTAGATGAACGTCTGGAATGCTACAAGAACAGCACTATCATTTAGAAATAATGAAGAGGAAGTGGTCAGGGTAGGAACACTTACTGAATGGGTTTCTGGTTTCCAGGAAGTAAGAATTTTTACAACGCAACTGATTTTCACAAACACATATGGCAGCAAAATGATAAAAGAAAGCTTTCAACTATACAATCACGGAGGGAAAAAAGTCTGTTGTCCCTCTAGCTTTATGAGGCTCAAACACACACATCACACCCCCCACCCCACCACACACAAATATCCAATTATAATAATAAACTCGAAAATCAAAGGGGCCTTCCAAAAGTCCAGTATATTGGACATCTCTGAATTCACCTCTTAATTTCCACTAAAGATTAGAGAAAATCTAAATACCTTTCTACAGCCAAAACTCTCAAAATGCCATTCCTCTACAACACACTTCATTTATTCCAAAGGGGGGGAAAAAAACTATGTAGAAGGGCAACAGTAACTTTCCATCAAAATACAGACTGATTTCTACCAGATCTACTGGGGTTTCTACAAATATAGGGTATAAAAGTGAGGAGCACTCCAGCTAGGAAGCCTGACAAAAACAGTGTGGTTGGGGGCAGTTTACTTTGCCTCCATCAATAAAATGAGGAATATGCTTCATCTTGCAGTTATTAGGATTAAAGATCCTATTTATAAAGTATCCAGCAGGGTGTCTAACACACAGTAGGTGTTTAGCAGTTACTATTATTTCTTCTTGGCTTAGGCACATGGTATATTAAGTTTCAAAGATAATACAAATTCTTTGCTGAAACAGAAATTTTACTGACGATTACATAAACAAGGCACTTGGCAGAATATAGTAGATTGCTATACGTTGATCATGAACGAAAAATTTCCCCCAGGTATATCCAAGGCACTGTGTCTCCAAAGAGTTCACAACACTCTCACATTAACTGTGCACTTTCAAAAAATAACTGTGAGGAGAGGCTAATGGGCACTGATACCCCTGGGTTCACATGCGAATTAACAAGACTGAAGGAAATCAGAGAATTAGTGCAGCCAAGCTCATGTAAATTTCCTGACTCTGACTGTTTTATTCAGGAGACCTGGCTGCCTGTAAAGTAACACAAATTTATTTTTTCAACTAAAATTATGAAGAGGAAAATATGTTTAAAAAAAGAGCTAATACAGTTCTTTAAAAAATTAAAAAGAGAGGATATACGAATAAAATTTCTGAAAGAATAGTGGCCCTAAAGGCAAGGAGGTAGGTAAGATGAATCAATATACTTTGGGTCTAGGATTTTTAACACTTCATATTGTAGGATCATTTGAAATGACTTAGTAACACATTATTCATTTCAAATCTGATGAAACACTAAAACACTATTACATTATAATAAATTTCTATATAAGTATACATTGCTTTAAAACAATTATTGATGCTATCTTATAAATAAAACTGTTGTTTATTCACAATATATAATGTACCAGACTTTTTCAAAAGAAGTTCCATTCTGTGTCATTTAACAGTGGCTAATTTACAAAAACAATAATAATATAAAATGTTTAGGAATATTTATTACCCAAAACAGGCTACAACTATACTTCTGTGGTCTTTTATAATTCTCTAAGCATTTACCGAATATCTAATATGAGTAGGGCATTCTGAATACCTCATATCATTAAATTTCTTATGCCATTAAATTCTCAAAAGAACCCTATTAATTCCATATTATTGATGAGAAAACTGAAATTCAAAAAAATTAAGTTCCTTGCTCAGGCAAGTCCGCTTAACTGGCCATCGAAGGATGGGATTTCAACTCCAAACTGAGTGCAAACCTTTGCATCGTACCGGGCATGCTGTTTTTCTATATTACGACATTCTCTGTAACTAAAACAATCAAAGAGATACAGCACCCCACAGACACCAGTGTCTCATCACTCAACAAAGATACTGCACAACTAGCCCCTCCCGCCTGCTCCCAAAAGGACTGAGCATCTTTCAACAAACCAGGTCAAGTTAAAGGGGGCAAAAACACAACTTTAAAATACTTTTGTTTTATCAGCAAAATCGAGAAGTGACCGGACTCTCCTATGCAGGGGTAAAAATATGGACCTAAACACACATACATATATAGCTTTTCAGAGCACTGAAACACTAAGCTATTTCTAAATGATCTTTCAAAACTATATTATTCCTATAAAGAAACGCTGCAAGCACAATTCCTGACCCTATCAGTGCCAATCTCATCCCAAACCTCAGGGTCAGAAATTCTCTTCCTAAAGACCTCCCAAGAAAACGCAAAAAAGTTGAAAATTTAGTCAAATGTAAAGACCAAGAAAAACAGTGTTAGTCTACTTTAAATTCAGTTAACGTAACTTGGAGGCATAAAACATACAAACCAATGCAACGTGTACGTATTCTGACACCTTCTTCTCTTTACCAATTGCCTATGAGTGAATCTGCCTTACAGAAACACGTGTGACAAAAACAAGTATGAACTCCTTTATTCCTCATACCAAGTCTTTAGGATGGGCCTCATTAAACAATCCCATTTTACGAATTAAAAGATAAAAAACTAATTCATGCAGCCTATCATCCCATGGCTTATAAATAGCTGTATCTGAACTATGAGTTATGCTTTTAACTGAACCATATGAAGCAAAACCTTGTTCCGACAGAGAAGTTGAACGTCCCAGAACACAAGCGATATCCCAGACATAGGCATATTCTTTGGAGGCAGCACCATATAGGGGGAAGAAATAGGCCTCAAACTGAATCACCAATCTACTACCTACTAGCTGTATTTCCTTAGGGCAAGTTACTTAATTTCTCTGGGTCTTAGTTCGCAATAGCTATAAAATGGAGATGATAATTCCTATCTTATGAGCTCTCAGAAGAAAAAATACACACATGCGTGTACATATATGCACATATATAGTTACAAGAAAAATAATGATGATGATGATGACTGTTGAGGAGCAAATGCAGAAATGGCTAGTACTTTAACCAAATCATTAGAAAATTGAAACATTGGCAAGTAAAGAAACAGCCATAACAAGAGACATTAACCACAATGGGACAAATCCAAACATTGCAAAAACTTCCTTAAACTGCATTAGATAGTTCTATCATTCAGTGCAGCACCTGGAAGAAAACTCAACTAAGAAAATTTATTTTCCTTTCTAAATTAAGTTTCTTTGCATAATTGCAAGCAGGATCCAATTATGGATTTGGACCCTCAGGGAGTCCTACCTTAGGAATCTCATTCCATAAGAAAATCATGTCACCTGCCTTCAAAGGTAAACCCAAACCTCCCCACCATTTCCTCGGTTCCCAAATACCACAGATGACTGAAGTAGTTGATACATTTGTATCCACAGGAAAGTCCTCAGCACATTAACTTGAAATTATCTTTATGTGTATTATCATCTCCACGAAAGGCTACACATGGGTAAGGGCCATGTCTTATCAATCCGAGCATGTTTCCCTGTCTACTCACTCATGGCCCCCAGAAAAGGAAGAGCAGCATTAACACCTGGCTGACCACAGGGATTATCCAAGTCCTGGCCTGAGCCACTTGCTCTATCCTGGGAACAGACAGGAAGTGTCTGTTAGCTATGCAAAGGCAAACTCGAATGATCATATAGTCTGCGCATGCCAATGGGAACCTTTACCAAGATAAGTAATGAGCCAAGGAAGCCAGCAGAGAAAAAAAGGAGAATGAGCAAAGCCATGATGAAAGAGATAAGTCACCACAGTCCACAGCCTTCCAGTTCTGGCCTGTCCTCATGAAGCCCCGTTACAAACTGCCTCCTGCTCTTCCCTGCACAACAGACCTCTCCACCACCTCCATCCCTGCCCCTCATGAGCTGGCTTCACTGAAATTCTACTCCTTGCATTCAAAAAAGCCTTAACAAGGGCATTAGCCCATTGCCTGGCACACAGAAGGGATTCAATTAAACATAGGGGAAAAAAGCAGGAGTACAAATCTTATAAAATATCTGATGTTAGATCAGCAGTCCCATAATTACAGTTCCCTCAACAGACATGCCAATTTCCCTTAATCCACTTACCAAATTATTGTTGAGGAAATAAACAGTATTTGACACAACATGACACTTTATTCTAATTTATCATCTAATAATAATTAAGCATTCAACGCTTACAATGAAAGCACAGCTCTGCAGTTCGCATTGTTCTTTTAAATTGAATAATTTGGAATCCTGTGAAGAGTTCCACCTTACAGCATATTCCCTCATTCTTGTGCAAATACAATCTGTCTATCAACATATTAGCATTTCAATCACCCTTGCTTTTTTCATAACTGGGAGAAGCTGTCTTCATTTATTCCTATTGAGCATATACCACCTATGAATTATTTCTAAAGCTAAGCAGTAAAATTGAATTTAAATCCAAGTAAATAAGAAACTGAAACATTTTCCAAAGTAAATGTAGGATATTGGTTCCAGTTACATGCTCCCAAATATTATAAATATGCTCTTCAATGATTAAGCTGAAAATAATTTCCTCTGAATTAAGCTGTCATAGTTGGAAATGGTAAACCAACTCCACATTTCAGGAGGGTTTTTTCTTTTTTTTTTTTTGTCTTTCTATCTATTGTTTTAAGAAGTCTGCAACAATTTATATTCCAGGGGTAAATATATCCATCATTCAAATAAAAAAAAATTTTAAGTCCCCTTTAAGCATCCCTTTAAGGCACTGACCATAAATGGTGTAATTTGCCCTGGACATCATTAAAATGTAAAGTTAATGAGGATTCAGCTGAAAACAGAAGGAATGTAACCTATTTTCAGGCAAAAGTTCTAACACAGCAATCAGAGGAAAAAGCTCTTTGATGTTTCTTTGTCTCTTCTCATTAATTTTTTTTTGTCTCAAAAAAAAAAAAAAGACTAAACTAAAAAAAAAAAAAAAATGCACCAAAGTTTAAACATGATAATTATAACAGAACTCCAATGAGGTCGTTAATTTTTTTTTTTTTTTACGAGATAAACAAGAGTCAGTCATATATACATGGGGATAACACCACCTACCTGGCAGAGTGGTTATAAGGTTTAGAGATACTGTAAGTAAAGTGTGCAGCAAAGTAACCAACACTTGGGAGGTACTCACTGATATTAATTCTCTCCCCTTTTGTCCCTCTCCAGTCCCTAAGGGCCCAGTACAGTGCTGGCACAAAAACAGTGCTCAAAGACTAGCAATTATTATTATCGCATATGATATATTCTTTTTCTCCTGCTAAAAAAATTCACTATATTAACCCTAACCTTCTTTTTAAGATTTATGCAAGACTCAGCACCTCCTGTTACTAGGCAGGTGGGGCATTATCCAAATAACCAGCATGAAGTAAACAGTCCCGTGTGACATTTTATCATGTGAAGTGCCTGCGCAGGTATAAATATTATATCCTCTCCGGTTTTATTGCCTCATTTTACAATTATACTACTAAAGAGCAAAATAACATGCAGAATGTTAAGTGGCATTCTGCTGCTTGGAATTTCATCCCAAGGCTCCATTCAGAATAACAAATGTGGGAGCTATTTCATCTGCGCTCTATTGTGAAGAAAGTCATCACCTTTACTTGAATATATACAAGGATCTGGCTTTCTGCAATCTATTTTGTGCTAAGTGAAATCTTAAACCAAATGTGATAATTACCAAGAAGGTGTCATTTAGGAAGTATTATTATAGTGCTTTCCAGAGAGACTTTACTCTGTGCTTTGTTACTGTTATACCAATTCCATAATCTCAGTTAAAAAAAAAAAAAGCCTAATTGGCAATATGCAGATCTGGCCAAGATGATCCAGCCTTAACTATCGTTACAATTTAGAATTTCTCTATACCCAAAAAAAAATTGTAAATTCAATAATCAGTTTTTCCAAATGTTAATAAATCATCAAAATAATGTTTCTCTAGTAATTTTCATTTTAAAAACATTTCCATATAAGTTATCTCATTTTCACTGACTCATTCATCCATTAATATTTATCAAATCTTCTTAGTATTGAGCATGGTCATACAGTGGTAAAGAAAACAGTGGGTAAGCCTCCTCTCGCCAAGTTGTAGGTCCAGTGGAGAAGCTCAGACAAACTAATAACTGCATAAGTAGCTTAATTACAAACTATGATAAGTGCTACTACCTGAGCACACAGTATAAGGAACAAGTTGACTCTGGTGACCTGAAAAGGTTTCCTTGAGGATGTAATGTCTAGGTTAAGATCTGAAGGAATGGGAGTTACCTAGTTTAAAAAAAAAAAAAAAAAAAAAAAGAGAGTTGTAGGATAGTGATAGTTGGGATGAAAAGAAATACTTAGTTTTTAAGGATATTTAGGTAAATTAATCAAATTTTCCTGATGAATATGGAAGGTGAGTGGGACGGTAGGTGACCAGGAGGAAAGCAATTTTCCCGCCTGCATAACCAGCTTAAAAAGGTGTTGCTCACTGGAAGGGGACAAGATCTTCACTAGGGTTGATGAGATCATGAGTTAGAATTCAGAGATTTTGAATTTCAGATGCCTCTGAGGCATCCTAATGGGTTGGGAGCTCAGAGGAAGGGTTTCACACCTCATTCATTTAGTCAACATGCACCTCCTCAGAAACAATTATGTATTGGGTCCCATGTTACTCATGAGGGAAAAGTAAAGGAACAGGATGCTTAGCTATTCTGCGTAAGAAACAAACACAATGACGGAGGTGCAGAAGGACACTGAGGTTCGAAGGAAGGAGAAACAAAGTCCACCTGGATGGTCAGGGAAGACCACGTGAAGAAAATCATCCGGAAAGATAAAGAGCAATTCCTCAGACAGAGACAGAGAAAATGCATTTTAGACAAAGAAATAGCATTAAAAAGTGGCAATTAGTTTGCAGTGGCTGCAAGTATAAAATGTGTGAGTAGTAAAAGAAAAAAAAATAAGAACCAAATTTGCAGAAATAAAAAAGCCTTATAAGAGAACTCTATGAACAAATGTACACCAATAAATTCGATAACTCAGATGAAATGGACAAATTTCTAAAAAAAAACACAAACTGCCAAAACTGACTTGAAAAGAAATAGAAAGTCTGAATAGACCTATGACAAATAAAGAGATTGGATTACTAGTTTTAAAACTTCTCACCAAAAAAAAGTCCAGATTCACATGAATTCTACCAAACATTTAGATTAATATCAATTTTTCATAAATTCTTTCAAAAAATAGAATAGAAAAAAATTTTTTCCAACTCATTCTATGAGAACAACATTAATGCAGATATCGAAACAAAGAAATACATCTTAAGAAAGCTAGAGAAATGCAAAATTTCTCAACAAGATATCAGCAAACCAAACAGAGTCACACATAAAAAAGAATTATACACCATGACCAAGTGAGATTTATCTCGAGAATAAAGAACAAAATAATACGATCACCTCAACAGACACAGAAAACACATTTAAGAAACTCCAACATCTTTTCTGAATAAAAAGCATTCAACAAACAGGAAAGAACTTCATCAAACTGATAAAGGATACCTATAAAAATCTACAGCTACTATCATAGTTGATGGTGAAAGACTAAATGTTTCCCTTTAAGATAAAGGAACAAGACAAGGATAGTCACTCCAGCAATTTCTATTCAATAATGTATTGGAGTTTCTAGCCAGGGCAATTAGGCAAGGAATGGAAGTTATCCAGATTTAAAAGAAAGAAGTAAAACTATCTCCATTTGCAGATGACATGATCGTATATAAAGAAAATCCTAAGAAATCCACTGAAAACCTATTAGAATTGGTAAACTAGTTCAGCGAAGTTGCAACAGAATAAAAAAATATACAAAAATAAATTATATCTCTATACGCTATCAATGAAAAATATGAAAATGAAATTAAGAAAATTCCTTGTATAACAACATCAAAAAGAATAAAATACATAGGAATAAATTTAACAAGAGAATTGCAAAACTTATACTCAGAAAACTATAAAACATTTTAGGAATAAAATAAGATTATCTAAATAAATTGAAAGACACAGATTGGAAGACTTAATATTGTTAAGACAGCAATACTTCCCAAATGGATCTATAAACTCAACTCACTCCCTATCAAAATACCAGCTGGGTTTTTTGTGGGTTTTTTTTTTTTTTCTTTTAATGTAAGGGATCCAGAATAGCCAAAACAATCTTGAAAAAGAATAAAATTGGAAGAGTCACATTTCTCAATTTCAAAATTTACTATAAATCTACAGTAATCAAGACAATGTAGTACTAGCATAGAATTGAGTCCAGAAACAAACATTTACAATTGTCAATTGTAATTGTCAAATGATTTTAAACAATGGAGCCAAGACAATTCAATGTGGAAAGAATAATCTTTTCAACAAATGGTGTTGAAACTTAGAACAGGCAATGGTACAAACAACAAAAGGAAAAACAGATACATAGAACTTCATCAAAACCAAAAACTTGTGTTTCAGAGAACACTATCAAGAAAAGGAAATGGTAACCTACAAAATGAAAGAAAGTATTTAAAATCATATATCTGATGAGGGACTTGTATCTGGAATATATAAAGAACTCTTACAACTCAATAATAAAAAGATAAATAACCCAATTAATAAATAGGCAAAGGACCTGAATATATATTTCTCCAAAGTTATACAAATGCCTAATAAGCACATGAAAAGCTACTCAACATCATTAATCAATAGACAAGTGCAAATAAAAATGACAATGAGATAAGATACCACTTCACACCCACTAGGATGACTATCATAAAAAAGACTATTGCAAGTGTTGAAAAAGATGTAAAGAAACTGGAACTTGTACATTGCTGCTAGAAACGTGTTTAAGAAAAAACCACTCTCCTCCTGTATGTCTCCCCTTTATTGTTATACTACTACCATACTCACAACATTTCTGACACCAGATGTGTGGGTTCTTCCCTTGCTCCCAAGCAATTCTCTGTGCGACCAACTAGGTCTCCTATAATTTAACTCAGTTCTGGCACTGTCTACCTAGAGATAGTGTCAGACCCCTCAAGTTAAGGGCTAAGTTCCATGAGGGAGCCCACTACTTCATATGCCAATCACAAGCAGTAGATCCCCATAATACCTCCAACTTCTGTTTAATTTGGCTACAAATCAGAAGTTCTCATGATCTCCTCCCCCTTGGATTTAATTATTTGCTAGGATGGCTCACAGTACTCATGAAAACACTATGTTTACTAGTTTATAGCAAAAGATATCCTAAAGGATACAGATGAACAGCCAGATGAAAAGATAACGGGCCATGGTCTCATAGGGTCCTGAGTGCAGAAGTTTCTATCCTGGTAGAGCTGGACATGTCACCCTCCCATGTCACCACCCCGGAAGCTCTCCCAGCTCCATACTATTAGGAGTTTTATGAACGCATCATCATGTAGGCATGGTCAATTATTAACTCCATTTCCAGCCTTTTTCTCCTCTCTGGAGAGCGGGGATTGAAAATTACAAGCCTCTAATCATGGGTTGGTCTTTCTGATGACCAGTCCCTGTCCAGCAGCCATCCAGGAGCCCACCCAGCCAGAGGTGCCACCTTAGAACAAAAAACTTCTGTTACCCAGAAATTCCAAGAGATTTAGGAGCCCTGTGTCAGGAACTGAAGTCAAAGACCAAATATTAGCACTAAAGATGCTCCTGGTGTTTTTATCACTTAGAAAATTACAAAGGTTTTGGGAGCTCTGTGTTGGGAAGTAGGATCAAAGACTAATGTTAGAAATAAAGGTTCTTGTAGCACCTCTATTTACAGGTTTCAGGAGCCCCATGTCGTAAAATGAGAGCAGAGACCAATATATATACATATTTCTTATTATTTCAAAGACTATAAAATGGTGCATCTGCTATGGAAACAGGCTGGCAGTTCTTCAGAAAGCTAAAAACAGAATTACCACATGATCCAGAACTTCTACTCCTAGGTATACACCCAAAGGAACTGAAAGCAGGGATTTAGATACTTGTACGTCACTGTTCACTGCAGCATTATTCATAATTGCCAAATGGTAGAAACAACTTAAGTGTTCATGTTCATCAACAGATGAATGGATAAACAACGTGCGTTATATACATACAATGGAATATTATTCAGCCTAAAAAGGAACAAAGTTCTGATATATTCTGCAGCATGAACAAACCAGGAAAACATCATAGTAAGTGAAATAAGCCAGACACAAAAGGATAAATATTGTATGATTTCATTCATATGAGGAACCTAGAATAGGCAAATTCATAGAAACAGAAGGTAGATGTTACCAAGGATTGAGAAGAGGGAAAATTGGGCAGTGGGGGAGTGGGGGGGACTTACTTCTTTATGGTTACAGAGTTTCCGTTTGGGGTGATAAGGAAGTTTTGGTAATAAATAGTAGTGATAGTCGCACAGCAGTGTAAATGTAATCAATGTCACTGAATTGTACACTTAAATTGGTTAAGATGACAAATTTTATGAGGGGGTGTGTGTGTATGTATCACAATTTTAATAAATAAATTTACATAATAAACACCATCAAACTGTACTCTTTAAATGGAAATACAATATGTGGATTATATATCAATAAAATGTTAAAAAATAATTAAAATTAAACACTAAATTGGTGGTTTTAACAGCAATTAGACACGGCTACAGAAAGAACTACTAAACTTAAAGACTTGAAGAAATTGTTGAAATGCAGCAGAGAGAGACAGGTTGAAAACACACAAAAAAAAATGGTTCAAAATTGTAAAGGACAAAGTGAGAAGGTCTAACACATGTCTCATCAAAGTTCCAGAAGAGGAGGAAGGAAAGAAGGGGGGCAGAAGGGGAAGTGAGAAACAGAGCTATAAAGAAGACCCTAATGCTCAAATTCAGAGCTGAATCCTAATCAAGACATATAAGAAAAATCCACGACTAGACATACATGTATTATTGCTAAACTGGAGAATAAGACAAATTATCTACACAAAAAATGGTAATTAGAATGGCAAGTGATCGTAAACTAATATAAAATAATAACGTCAACTCTAATTGAAAATTTTTGAAAAATTTTAATGTTTTATAGGTTTAACGTAAAATACACAACAATAAACGCATATAAGCCAGGAGAGGAATAATTAAAGTTAAAACAATATGAGGTATTGTTCAGGAGGAGGGTAAAAATGCCAATTAACTTTGCTAAATTACATAAGCATGCTAACATATCTCTGAGTGACTGTAAATTTGTATTAGTTGATATCATGGACTCTGAAGGCACACACCTGGGTAGCAGAGTAGTAGAGTAGTATCTCTACTACTTGACAGTTGTGTGGCCTTGGGCAGATTACGTGACCTCTCCATGCCAGTTTCCCCATTTGTAACACTGAGACAACAGTATCTCATAGGGTTTTTGTAAGGATTAAAGAAGTTATAGGTAAAGCATGCAGAACAATAAATGGTACATAGTAAGTCCTCTGTAAGTCACAGTCACTATTATTTTCACTGTTACTATTAAAAGAAAAAAAAAACAGTATTTAAGTTCCAATTATGGGGAGGGGGGTTAACAATAAAAATTGCCTGATTAATCCAAAAGAAAGCAAGAGGGAAGAAAAAACAAAATATAAAAAAAAATATTCCCAGTGAAAGATACAGATAATGAGACTGGATTTTAAAAAGATCTAGCTATATGCTACTTACAAGAGACTTCAACATAAAATTGAAAAAATAAGAACATAAAAGAATGGAAATGTACAATTTGATGAGTTTTGACATATATATTCACTCATGAAACCATGACCACAATCAATTACCTCTAAAAGTTTCCTTCTGCTCCTCTGTAACCTATCCCTCCCTTTCTACTCCCCACCACCTACCCCTAGGAAACCACTGATGTGGTTGGTACCTGTCACTATAGATTAGTTTGTACTTTCTAGAATTTTACATAAGTGGAATCAGACAGTATGTACTCTTTTTTGTCTGGCTTCTTTCACTCAGCATAATCATGCTGAGATCCATCCACGTTCCTGAGCATATCAATACTTTGTTCCTTTTTATTACTTACTAGTATTCTATTGTATGTATACAACTCAATTTGTTTATCTATTTTTAGTCTCTCCCAATAACAGATGATATTACTATTGACCTGGATAAAGATCAAATCCAGGGCACCCTTAGAGTAAGACTGTTTAAAGATGTAGCTGGGGGCATAATTTAAAATTCTCTGTAAGACTTCCTAAAGATCCAAGGTGGTACTGTAGAGAACCACTCAGTTAAACAACAGGGCTTATAATAAGCTTTAGAGTGTGGTCTAATTAGAAACCCAAGGTACAAAAGGGCTTATCACAAAGACATTTGTGGATATGAATTTTATTTGGAGTAACTCCAATAGATCCATAGGAGAACCAAGAATTTTTCAAGAGAATTGTACTGGCAGAAACACCACCAGCTTGGACTAAAAAGAGCAAGGAAACGCAAAATGAAAGAAAGGGATTTGAATCACCAAACTCTACAGGCTACTAGCAAGCTGTGAAAACCGAGGAAACTGCACACACGGGTTCCCTTTCATTTGAAAAGGAACGAAGGCTCAGAACCCAGAAGCTGAGAAGGTGGAACTATGGGCCACAGAGAACCGTTTTCAGGCAGGGGTAGAAATGACCATCCCTTAAGGACTTCTAAACATTTGTCCAGCTGTATTTCAGAACTGCTATGGAACAGACTTCTGTGTCCTCTTATGTCCCAATGCCCCCGTTAGTGGACGAGCGTCTACAGTATTTGTACTGTAACTGTCCCACCATCGTACACTGGGGAAGGGTTGGGTGCAGTGGCAGGTAACCTCTCCTTAGTTTACAAATTAAGATCTGTGCTTGAGCAGCTGTGTTTAAGGAACTACACCTAAGGTGCCTCATTCTCACCTAGGCCTCATCAGTTCAGGATATTGAGGGGTCTGAGCTGATGCTGAAACGGGATGACACTCCATCCCATTGGGAGGAGGGGCCTCAGGAGAGATTGAGCGCACGTATGTTTCCATAGCAATGGGTATAAAACTGTTTGCTCTCTGCTCCCTCTACTGAACTCCCATAGCACTCTGTGCCTGTCTCTAATGTATTTATCCCAACTATTTACAGTTCCTGGTTTACTATTTGTTTCCCTCACCAGATTTTAACTTCTAAAAAACAAAGTGTTTATTTTATTTATATCCCTACCATTGAATGGTCCCTCAAATACTTGTGTGAATTTATGAATCATGACGTGATAAAGCCCAGGCTGTCAGGGATTCAGACCCTGCAAACCCATGCTGACAGGAACTGCACCACCTTCCCAGTGCACCTGTGAGACGGCCCTCAGTGGACAGGTTAGAAACACCAGGCAGTTAAAGTAAGAACGTTCACATCACAGACCACGGCAGCGTACGGAATGCTGAAATTAGGACTGATTCTCCAGACCATCCTGAAAACTTTGCACTAGAGAGAGTGACGTCAGAAACATGGCAGAGTAAGAGACATTCCCTATAAAGATAAAATTTTCAGTTTTACTGCAAATAATGAGTGATCGGTTATCAAAGGGCAGAGTAGAGCTGACTCCCAGCTGTTGCGTAAAAGAGGACAAGGGAGGAAGGGAGACGAGGGTGCATTTCACTTCAAACAACACTTTCATAATAGGCCTTTAATGGAAGCACTGAAATTACGAGCTCTAAGCTAGTTTACTCTGCTAACACTCAGGTTTAGGGGAACAAATCCTTCTGTGAGGGTTTCTGAGAGATTCCTTTTTTGACATAATAAGGGCTCAGTGACCAAGCCTGAAGAAACCATTCGGCATCACTCCAGGCAGCACTGGGAGACATCTTTCTGTCCTGAGACGCCAGTTTCTCAAAAGACTTATTTTCCTCTCATTGGGCTAGAAAATTTCTCAGATTTAGAAGCACCTCTTTTAGGTAATTATTACAATACTCCCAAATGAGCAAGAATATCTTCTAAGATATTTTCATGGAAAAAAATTAAGTATATTACCTTCACTTTGGAAAGTTACTTGTATTGCCCAAGTATATAATTTGCAAGAAAAAGGAAAACTTGGGTGAAACAAATATTAGGCAACCATAACTGAGGCTTTTGAAAATATTTACAAATTAAAATGTTTTCAGTTTGTTACGTTATCTCATTTTAGGCCTGATCATTCTTAGTACTTTTCTCCTGACACACAAGTGGCACAGTCAACATTCACTCCAGCCCTCGGCTAACCCCACACACAGAACCTGAGACCCTTCTCTGATCCCAATCACAGTATTCCTAAAGAACTACTGGTCTATGGCCACGTATGTCACCCTGAACGAGCCCGATCCTGTCTGATCTTGGAAGCTAAGCAGGGTCGGGCCTGGTTAGTGCTTGGATGGGAGACCACCTAGAAAAACGAGGTGCTGTAGGCGTTAAAAATAAAAAAATAAGGGATTGTAAACTGACCAGGTCCTCGCAATCTGTGAGGTCAACTGAGGTTGCCTCACCTAAAAAAAAAAAAAAAAAAAAAAAAAAACTACTGAAGATTAGAGGACCCTTGAGGTTTAATACTTTGCCTGAGATCAAAAATTAAAATCCAAACTGACTCAGAAAACAAAATAAACCAAAAACAAATCAAGTGATTTAACCGATTTAGGCAAATGGTTAACAAGCCAAATGAAGTCTCTCTCCTCCTGTCTCTTAAGCACATCTTTATCCTACCAGCTACCCAGATAGCACTGGACACTGCACAGCCTACAGCATGCGTGGTGATAATAAACGCAGAGGATGGAAAACAGAAGATAATGAACCAATCCTTGAGACACACTAAATCTACTTTCCACCCTGCTAGGAAAAACAAGGATAAGTCCCTGCAGATATTCTAGGTGTAAACGTAATTACAGGTAAAACCCCACTCTACGAAATACAATTACAATGTCCAATTCTATGTAGGTGGAGCTATTTTGAAAACCTCACAAACAAGTGATACTAATACTGCTTTGCTAATTTGGACAAAACAAATTCCAGTGAATGAGAAATTCTCTAAAACAGAAATATTTTTAAAATGTCTTTTCATTTAGCTAGCTACCTATTGAATAGGGTTATTTGGAAAAGAACTTAAGCAATATGGTTCCTGCCCTGAAGAATAAGAAGAAGACAGTTATAACACAATCGACAAGGTACCAAAAGGAAAGTCATCTAACCAAGTCTGCATGGGATGGGGTGAAGGGGCAAGGTAAGGGCACACCGAGAAAAGGGATAATTAAGAAAGCCTTCTAGAAGAGGAGCACCTGACCCGAGTCTTAACGGACAATGCAAGTAAACCAGAAAAAAAAAAGAGAGAGAAAGAAGATGGTACAGAAAGGGATGGAAGCAGAAGAGATTAAAGTGATTCAGCCCAAGTACGAGGTCAACGACAGGGTGGTGAGAAGAGAAAGGAGAGGTCATGAAGGGCCTTGCAGGCCCCGCTAAGGATATAAGTATCACCCCACAGGTAACAGAAAGGCATTACAGAGTTTACGCAAGAGACAAGCATGATTACATCTGTTCTACATACCTCCCTGACAGCGGAATGGAAGATGGATTGGAAGGAAAAAAGACTCCAGCCAAGGAAACCGATTAAAGTGGCAGTAATCCAGGAAGAAAAAGGAAGGCCAGAACTAAGACAAGACAGTGGAGCTGCGTGACAAAAAAATAAACAAAGATCGGAAAGAGATTAAGAAATGAGAATTCCCTTTTCTCTTCCCCTCTTCCTAATCAACTGTTTAAGCCTAAAGCCAAGGTACACAACCACGCTCGGTGAGCAGCAGCCACAGCGGTCCAGAGCGGGTGAAGAGTGGTATCCACACAGGAGGGGACCCGACGTGGGGAGACAGACACCAAGTGATACGAGGAGAGTGTCCATGCTGTAAGGAACAAGTCGGCATAGAGCCTGAGAAGAGTTACACAGGTTCCCACACAGGGGCGTTGCCCAGCATTGGAAGTCAGTGCCCAAGCAGGGAGCAGAGGGCATCCACAGGGAGCAGCTGCCCGGTATGAGGTATCAGAGCACCTCATACAAGGTAAAGGGACTTCCATGCAGAGGCCACCTGATACAGGCTGTAAGAACCTGGGCGGGATGAGGAGGACATCACGCGGCAGAGGCAGAATGTCATAGGGTAGCAGAACCCTAGCGGGGTAAGGAGGGCATCCATGGCGGACAGAGGATGGTGACAACCATGATGAGAGACTGGTCATGTACAAGGGATTAATAAAACGTATCGAGGATAATAGAAACCAAGCTGTTCACCGTCAAAGACGGATGTCACACATACGAAGGAAGAAAACTAGAATGAATCTTGTGGTGTTGGATTGAGACTGCAAGTACTGGTGTGAACTCACGTTGTTCGGTATACACAGATGGATACAGAAATGCACGAACGTATGTGAATCCGCAAACACATCACGTGTCCTCTAGTTCTGCCCACCAAGAAAGCCTGGAGGTAGCAACGCCCAGGAGCAATGAGCACACTGAGCATCCAGATTTTGGCTTTTACATTGTATTCTCCACTAAAAGGAACAAGGCTCCTTGGAGAAATGGCAGATTTCAGGGCTAAGGAAAAGAGACGAGCATGGAACACCTTGTGCCCGAAAAGCAAAGAACCCAAACGACCAGGGTGTGTCAAAAGAACACGAACTCCGTCAAGCTGGCTCCCGCGGCTCGAGCTGGAACAAAAGGAATAATGCAATTTACTCAACCACAGCAACGATCCGAGAACTCAATAATAACCCTGAATCAGAAATGATGAGCCCAAAGTCAAATATACAAATAAACTAAAAGTATAATGAGGAACGAAGTATTTAATTTCCAAGTAGTTTCCCTCCAAACACTGATTGATTAAAAAGTAGTAAAGAGTTAGCTTTTCAATGAAGAAGTCTGGCGAACACTACCGTAATCAAGTGGTCAAGTGATCACCAATAATGGGACGAGTTGAAATCGTGCACTCTCTGATGATACAATGAGAGGGGCACAGCCTCACTTCTAAGATGCTTGACCTAAACCTGATCTTAAGGGGCACTGGACGAACACAAACTGAGGCCCACAATTTTCCCACGTCGAGGTCATGAAAATCAAGGAAAGACTGAGAACTGTCCAGACTAAGGGAGACTAAAGAGACATAAAACTAAGTGCAATTTGTGATCCTGAACTGAATCCTCTCGCTGGGAACGTTACGGGGGCACGTGGCACAACTCTGAGAATTAGATGGAGTACTGACTGTATCAACGTTCATTTCCTCATTGAGAGCAGTGTAGTGTGGTTATGATGGAGAAACATCCTGTTCGCAGCAAATACTTGTTTAAGTGAACTGTGTGACTTATTCTAAAATGGTGCAGGGGAATACATTTCTTTGCAGCGTAATTACGACTTTCCTATAACTTTGAGAAAAAGAAAAACTGGGAAAAAGCAAAACTGCAGTTTAATTTGATGAAAGGAGAGTCGAGGATGACTTTCGGGTTTCCGGCATGAGCGAGTGAAGGGGCACCGACGCGATTCAACGAGACCCTGTGATACAAGGAGCAGTTCTGAACTGGCTTTCCAGTTTTGTTTTGCCGGGTGGGCATAATGAGGGTAGAAGATTAGGGGGCAGGTGATGAGGAGGCGGCGTTAAATTCAATTTAAAGTAAGCTTGGGCACCCAAAAACAGCTACTGACAGACAGCTGAGGATCCAGGCCTGGCACTCCAGAGTCTGGACCACAGACTCGCTCCGAGAAACTAGTAGAAACGAAGGTGTGACTAAGGTCACGCGGCCAGAATTTATACCGTGCCACGTTCTGTAAACAATTGCAAAAGATGCCTTGCAAAAATACAAATAGTTAAAAGGGAAAAAATATAAATGTAAACTGAGGGAATAAGGACAAAAGGAAAATAAGAGGAAAAACAAAGCCGGGGAAAATAATACGCACAATACCAAAAAATGCAAATAAAAATAATAGCTTACCGAAGAAGCTAGGTACAACTCGCAGAGCGAGGAGGCAAATACCGCCCTACGGTTAACCCAAGCAGAACCTACAGCAAAGAGGAGCCGCGACACACCGCATTTGCACACTCATTCACACCGCAGCGCATGCTTCCTTTGTAGGCCTTTACTAACAGCATCAACCTGACATTTTCCTTATGAAAGAAACAAGGGTATACCATCCTGTGTACTATCAAAAGAAGCTTCTATTTTCACATGACAGGACTAAAACAATTGTAGTTTTTTCCAGTCGTTAAAACACGAATCTATGTCTAACTATGAATGCTTTCTTTTTGATTATAAAACCTGAAACAAGAATATTAACCACAGTAACTAACATTTGCATCGGGTTTACAGCTGGAAAAGCATTTTTATTTACTGTACATTATTTCATTCAGTTCTCATGCCATCAAGTGTGACAATCAAGGCTGGTACAGACTTACTTTTACAGATTAGCATACAGATTTAAAGAGGTTAAATTACTTATCCAAAATTACATGGCTAGTAAGTAGAATTTTGACTGTAATTCATTTTCTGACTCCAGAGTTCATTCACTCATTTATTCATCCATCCATTCAAATATTTGGTGAGCACCACTCAGAAAAGATTGCCCATTCTGTACTGTTGCTGTGAAGATCCCATAAAAGAAGATGGCTCTGTTGACGAAGTGTAAAGCCTGTATAAATGTTAGCTATTTTCAAAGCATCTTTTAAATATATTAGCCCTTCTCACATTTTTGGGAAACCAAATAGGATATGGAAATGGAACACATGCATGAAATATGGTTGGGACGCACTGCAAAGTGTATGTTTAGGAGGACAGGCGTGGGCTAAAATGAAGCTGGGAAAGGTAAAGGACAGATCACAGCCGAACTCATTTACCCTAAGGAGCTTGACTTTAGCTGGTGGAGATAAGAGGCCACAGAAAGGGGTAAGAAAGGGAGTGTGTGAAATTGGTGGTGCTTCTGAAAGATCCCTCAGATGACGGCATTAAATATGGATGTGAAAAAAAAGCATAAATGCCGGTCAGGAAGCTTTCATCGTGAGCTAGGGGAAAAAAGGTGCACGCCTAAGCTAATTGAAAGTGGCCACGTAACTTCATGCTAATTTTAATCTGCAACATTATGTTGTCCCTGGTCACTAAGGACCCTGAGGAAACTGAGGCAGGCCAACAGGCCCTCGGAAAGAACAGCTTTTAGACAACCTGTACAATTCTACAGTGGACAACTAAGAAACTAAAACAGAATTATCCCTGGGACTTTGTTTCTACAATGGAGTTACACAATATAATTACCATTCTTATTAATCTACAGGGAGCCCACTTTAAAGTCATTAGTTCATTGTTTCTTTTTAAGCTGAATGATTCTCAGTAATTAAAGTTTTTATCAGTTCCAGAATTCTCTACAGTGAAATAGAAGAGCTGACTTCGGACGCATTATGCTTTATGCAAAACCTAACACTCATTAACAAGATTACCTTTTGTGATTAAATAAATACAAACTGTTTGCAAAGTTTTTAAATGAAAAAACGGCATAAAGGTAAAACTTACCACTTAGCACAAACTTTATTTTTTTTAACTCTTCAAGCCCACAGGAAACGAGGCAATCCCTCATTTTTCGCTGTTTCCCATTTCCCCACTGCGCTGCCTAATAAACATCTCTACTTCCCTTCCTGCTGCTTTAACTTCATCAATTGTATCTGCTAATACTGTCTAAGCATGTTGAACAAAACAGCAGCACATGAAAGCCAGCCAGTGTCCTCTGCTCTACAGTGCTCTGCAGGGCACAATAGCTTCTCATAGTGCATCAAGTCGTAAAAGTTGTACATATTATGAAATCTTGAGACAGCTATTTTATGGGAAACACATTAATTACATTTACCAAAAGCTCTTAACAAATCTTTAGTAAAGGCTGCAATTAATTTATGAGGCCATGAAAAGACTAAAAAGGCTATCCGTGATATTAGAAAAGAGAAAAGAGTTTCATCTGGCCTTAAACTGCAAAGTTCATGTCTAATTTGACTGGTAAGAGTCAGACCACAGACTATTTAGTAAACTTGGAAGGGATCCTCAGGGTAGTCCAGTGCCCTTCACGGGCAAAAATCCCATGTGAGACCCTGACCAGTGCTTATATAACCTATTCTGCCATCTTGATTTATTTAAGAAAAATTCTTCAAATATTCGAGTTTCAATTTGGCAGTTAATTTCAGTCTGCAGTTAAAAGGCACTAGCTGTCAGTCAGATCTCTCACCCAGTTCCCTCCTGAAAAGAAAAACTGACAGATCACAGGAGCTTTCTTTTGTAAACCAATTCTGGAACTTTCATGCTTCTTATTTGTTAGGTTAAAGGTTAAATTGCTGACCTGTGCCCTCCTGCTTAGCGGCCTTCCCCTTTTTCTGTAAAGCTTTATTTTGGGGCTGTATTTACATGGATTAGTCCCTTTTCACGCTAAGAAGGAATCTGTTCACAGCCAAAGCCTTAGTTCTGGTTGTACAAAAAGCAGCCACAATTATTCACCACCAGACAATGACCATATTGTGGATTTACAAAAAACCCACCCCAGCCATGGAAAGATCTGTTCTTGCTGCACAAAACAATAGAAGAAAAATCTTATCAAGCATTCAAGAGAAAGCAAACAAAGCAAGCCCACTGTGAACTTGATGAAGATGTCAAGCTCCTTTAAAATATATATATATAAATCAACAAAGAGGGGTTTTCTTGTAAAGTCTTGGGAGTGAGACTTTTTCTACTCTGAGTTTCTCTTCCTGGTTAAACGCAGTCAGTAAGCAGCAAGACAGTGACAGCCAAGACCAGCAAATGCTGCCATTTTCTAAGCATGCTTACACTTTTTTAAACACACAATGCAGAGAGGCTTTCCTCTCCAAATACACCCAGTGCAAACGCCAGGCGAATTGTTTTCAAGCTAGTCTCTTACGACACAAGTTCTTTCAGCAAAAGCAAGATTCTTGTACCAGTCCCTAAGGAACGAACACAGCCTGCCTCTCCAAGCCCTAACTTACTAGTTCCTTTAAAAAGAAAGAGAAGAAAGAAAAGGCCATTGGGTTTCATTATACCATAGTTCCAACAGGATTTCTTCATCTGACAGCCATGAAGTATAATATACATCCTGTTTCTTTGGGGTGGGTTTGAATGACAGTCCCAAGTCACAGAAAGAAACTTTCACTGGGAACATTTAACGTAAGGTGAGGACTTCACGCTGCTACAAAAACTAACTCCAGTCCAGCACACGGCTGTCTAAAAGACATGAGAGCAAATACAAAGCATTTCTCCCACCGATAACTTTCAGGTAGATGGTTTCTATTCTCTTTAGGCTAAAATGACCTAAATCTATCAGGAGACTGTCCCTCAAGTAAAATAAGCAAGGAAAACTTAATCAGTGATAGAAGCAGGCATCAAGAGAAACCTAAGAATCCCTACCATATAACTATTTTTTTTTAAAGAAATGGTACTTTAATTCATCATAGAGCATAACACTAATGTAACTACTATTTAAAAAAAAAAAAAAAAAAACCTTCTAAAAAGGTTTAACTTCATACAAGTTTTACACCTGAAAAACATTTTCGTCAATAGTAGTTTTACCTTTAACATAGTCCTTCTCGGCCCTCAGTTCCTCCATACCTCTCTGTCTCAACCCCTCTCCCCATCCCACCAGCCAAAAAGAGAAGATAATACCAAAGATTTGGTCACCAAAGTCCACAAACTTGAAAGCAGTATTAGTGTCTTATTTAAGGGGCTGAATTTATATGCATAATAATAGGGTACTGGTTTATCAACCTCTAAGACTATGATGGAGCCTTCAAAACTGATTAAAATGTTTACGATAAACATTAAGGTCTTACTTTCTGTTCATTTAAAACTGTACACCAACTGCAACTCTGTCAAATGAGAATATTCAATTTTTTTGATGGGATTGTGATGGAGGTGATTTTATTCTCTTTTAACCTGTAATAGTGTATCTTTTTTATAGAACTTTTTAGTGTGACAACCAGTGCTACGAAAATGAGACCACTCTGGCCAATGGCCCTACTTACATGACTGTGACGACTACAGAAATCATTTCCATGCAAAGCCAAGACACAATGTCTCAGAAGTTTGCTTACTTTGAGTCGGGAAATTTATGATCCCCAAGAAATTAGGGTAGCACTACGGAGGCCCAGAACACAAATTGGTAGGAAGTACTTAAACTCCTCACCAGCTTCTAGGAGGAACGAGATTAGGGCACAAGCTACACTCAGAGTCGATTCAAATGTAAATGCTCGGCTTCCTCTCAAACAATGATAAACTCCCTCAGAGTTAATAGTTTCTCCCTAAGAGATTCATCTCTCTTTTCAACTTAGAGGTATGTATTAGAGAAAAGGAAGAAACACATGGTGGGGCTTAGAGCAAAACCTTTTAAATTCTTTGTCATAAAAGCTGCAGAGTAAACTGCATTTCCTCTCCTAATCCTTCGAACACTTGTTAAACTTAAGTGTGCTGACAACTTTGCCACTGCAATCCCATTTTGGTTTCTAACAAGTTAAAAAAGTAATAATTTGGTTGTACTAACTTGTGTTGCCATCTTCCTTGAATACCAAGTGAGAATTTATGCTGCCTTCACAAACCATTGAAAGAAACCCTCCCTCGGGAGGAATAACTTTTTCGGCGTATTGCATAGCAAAGCTGAAGTTACAAAAGCAGCCTAAAATATATCTTTCACCACACATATATTTTCATTCTCATCCCCACCCCCACACACACACCCCAGCACGCAAACACAAACACATGCTGTACATGCACGCCAACATGCAAACCGCTTATGCACGCACACATACACACACATACGCCCCAACACAAGCACCTTATGCACACACACACGCCAACATATAAGACGAATACGTGCTATACCCTCGAAAGGAAGCCAAGTACTGCCACAGGAACCGTCACAGAAGACTCTCACTTTAAGTTCATATTCTAGAAAACTTTTAAAGTTTTTTTTTTTTTAAAGCAGATTCTCCATGTCTTTGGAAATACATTAACAAACTCCACATTGCTTCACCAAAAAAAAAAAAAAATACAAAAAATCATTATCAAGCGTTTCAAGGACTTTATAGTCCTCTAAGCTATGAAAAATAACATAGGTGTTCTTTTGTGGCAGAAGGCTAAAAGAGTGGAAAACGATGCTTTGATGTGACAGAATAAAGAAAACTAACTAGGCACTGTTAATTATTTTGTAGTATTTTTTTAATCCTCGCAGCAACCCTTAAAGATAAGCATTTCCAAACTCATATTTGCAAATGAGAAAAGTCAAGAAAAAAGATGAATAACTTCCCCAAGGTCAAAGTGCTGTTAGTTGCAGAGCCAGGATTCAGACCCAAGCCCAGAACTTTTCCCACTACACCCACTGCTTCTGCTAACAGAGAGGGTGGGGAATCAGCTTTTAGTGAGACAAATTCCCATGATGCCAGACCACCAGGCAGTTTCCCAGGGGTGGCAGAAAAAGCCTAAAATGCAAAAAGTATGGGCTGCCGGGCCTGGGGTAAAAGCCTCATTGTGCTCTGGGAAGTCTGATGGACACTTACTAAATGGGGAGGAAAAGGCGCTCCGCGCCTAGTGCGACCAACAGACGAACGTGAGCCCGCCTTCCTCCAGACTTTTCATCCTGAGCACATCTGCTCATGAAAAAGGCAGAAAAGTATCTTCCAGAAAGATCACTCAAGAGAAAACTGCAAGATAAGTGTTGCTTCTAACACAAATGCCCTCCCCAGGATTTCCATTTAAAAATAGACTGTATCAAACTGAGCAGCCATTCAACCTACTGGAAATGAGGTATTTTATCAACAATAAAACTGCAGAGACTAAATATCAAGGTTCGCTGCAATCAGTTGGAATTGTGTCAATTCATTCATTTGTCCCACAAATACGTACTGAGTGCCTACTCTACGCCACGTACTGGTCTAGGTGCTGGGGACGTATCAGTGAACCAAGGAAGCCAAGGTCTCTGCCCTCGTGGAAATGAGTCAGGAGCTTGATCACACTGGGCCCCCTTGAGCCGATCATAATCTGACTAAAAGTCACACTTTTTTATTAATAAAAAGAGAAACAAACTATTCCTCCATGGCTTTGCAAATGCTTGCCTCTGTCTGCAATGTCCCCCACCCCAGCACCTATCACACGGCTGGCCTTTATGAAATACTGCTGATTGGATGAAGTGTGATACAAAAAGGGGAAATGTCGCAGCGATCAGACCTAAATCTCAACTTAAATTGGGTCTAAACAGGTCCGCTTTTACCCTGCAGCAGGTCCAGACAAACCCAAATAAAACCTGAGTCAAGTCAATCTCCACCCAGCCAGCACAAGGGAAAATGGTTCAGCTTGTTCCAGGGTCAATCCCAGGGACCAAAAACCTTTTTGAAAACCTAAACCGGACTTGCTGGGGCTGCTGGAGGCAAGAAAGAAACCTAGTCAAGCCTTCCAAAGGCCCTGGGCCTGGACCTGCCTTCGATCTGGTCCCCACGTCCTGCCACCATGTGTGCAGAAGGAAAGTGCCTAAAATGGGAACAGGTGACATTTCCCCACTTCGGATCTCTGATGAGCCTCGCCTTCTAGTTTGCAGATCCAACTTATTTTTCTTTAACGGTAGTTCAAACTGAGAGGTACTCTGTGCCATTCCTGTGCTTAATTCTTTAATATTTTTTTTTCTCATTTGATCTTTACAATAACACCATGAGGTATTATCCTCATCAGCCCCATTTTACGGTTTAGGAAACTAAGACAAGAGAGATTAAGTAATTTGCCCAAAACGCACAGAGACAAAAACCATAGTGGTAGTGTTGAAATTTGAACCCAGATGGTCTGATTCTTGAAACCATGCTCTTAACTAGATTTTGCTAATTGTACCTTTGAAGTTGGGGGTGGGAGGGAACTTTTATTAACCAAAATATTTAGTAGGAAAAGGAAAAAAAAGTTCTGCTTAGCTGACTTTCTACTTCATTGAGAGCCATGATGAAATGTTTCAATGCAGTTTTTGTAGAAAATCTTTCCCGAATACTTTTGTCAATTTTCCTTTCATACTAAACACAACCTAACAAACTAATGGAATGCTTCCCTTTGATGTTCTAGAGGCCAATTCCATCATTCTGAGTATCAGTGATGATTACTACTAAGGACAGAAAACTGAACTAAATATACACTAACTACTGACCATATTCCAGAAATGGGCTGTTTTAATAAATCTCTGATACCAGCTTATTTTCTTGGCATCTGGCTCTTCTCACAAGTAGACAGCTTAAATAAAAAAATTCTGGTAACTGAGGATTGATCGTTAGGTTCTTAAGTTTAATGGTGACATGTAAGCAGAGGGGGAAAAATATATAGATTGATCATTTGAAATCATCCATGTGTCCAAAACGTGTTTTTCTGGAAACAGCTCAGAATCCTACATTTTCTGAAAGAGAAAATTGGTCATTCAGTTTTCTTTTCCTCAGCAAACTTTCATATCTTCATCTCACTATTATTCTAGTATTTAAACCTTTCAAAAGAATTCTATTTCAGAAGGATTTAACATCTTAACAAAATCACAATTGCATAAAGTTTTATTGTTTGCTTTTGCTTTGAAGTGGGGCTTTTTTGTTTGTTTTCCACTTAAGAATGATGTTGAATTAAGTCGCCACAAGAACGTCTAACTTGTACCAGTTTCTGTATTAGGCATTTTAATATATATTGTCTCTAATTTACAAAACAACCTGCCAAATACATATAAGTCCCATTTAAACAATAGGCAAACTAGAATTCAGTTTAAATAACTTTCCCGAAGTCAAACAATTGGTGAGTGGCAGAAGAAATTGATGTCAAACCCTACGGTCTTTCCATTACATTGTTTTTATTACAAATTACCCATAAAAATACTTAATGACATTGTTATAATCTAGACGACGATTCATCTGCACCTATCTTCCCTTCAAATGTGGCTTTGCGATAGCATAAACTTCTAATGCCTAAGAACACATTAAAGGTAGGAGAACTGTCTTTAAATCAAACGATTTATTAAAGTTTCCTGCTGGGCAAAGCAAGCTCGTAGTGATATCTTCAGTAAAGCTTTCTTTTTCTAATGAAAGCCTTTGAGCAGACTGCATGTTTTCAATGTAACATAAAGCAGGGAATGCAAAATGTGTTGTGAAATAATACCAAAAGAAGTTCAAAAGCTAGAATACAATTTCCTAAAGGTTTAAAAAAAAAAAAAAAAAAAGGTCTCCTAAGCATTTGAAACATGAGGTCTAGTTCCTGTTTTATAAAGCTTACACCTCACTTTCCATAGAGTCCAACAGTGCTGAACCTAAACTGAGTGTTCTAAGAACAAGTGATTAAAGAACTTTAACTAGAAATTAGATGTATGAAAATAAGACCTCAGTCATATAGACTCCTGGGGAAATCAGGTTTATATGGCAATTTCTGAAAAAGCTAAAGGCTTACATTTTTAAGTACTGAAACTTAATCATTTTGGTTGTAAATTTTTCCAAACTAGATTATACATCCCACTGTGTTTTTGAAAAAAAGTATTTTGAATAAAACATTTTCCTGGTGACTGCAGCGGACATCTGCTTTGACTGTCCAGCATCCACCCTCCCTTCTCTGGTAACACATCAGATTTCCCTCTGAGGAACTGCCCACCCCATTCTCAAGCCATGGAATCCAGGTGGCATGGAATAGGCCCCCACACACATCCTCCCTGACCCCCAGTCAGCATCTCTGTCACCCACTCAGAGTCATGTGACTGGTTCACAGACTGACCTATGACCCAAACAGGGCCTAGTACAATCAGTCCTGGGACTATGGCTCAAAATAATGTAAGACGCTCTTTTTCCACTTGGGTAACTAAACTGGCTAAAAGAATATAAGCTTGGATTTGCTACTCGCCATCTATGCCATTGTATAAGGAAGGAGCACTTGTCCGAAAATGAACCCAACACTGAAGACAGAAAACCAAGAGATAAAGAGACGACAAATCTCTGAAAATATAAGTAGGACACCGAGATCCAGCAAAACACAAAAACAGTTTTATCAATGCATTTCTCAGTATTGAGAACCAATAAATTTCCTGTTTTACTCAAGCCAGATTTCACCGAGCTTCTGCCACTTAGCACAAAAAGAATTCTAATAACACATAATCAGTAACTTTACTGTGCAATATTATCAGAATAATCTTCAAGATAAACCAAAGTATATAGAAGCATAAGCTAAGGATTTGTTCATGAATAAAGGATTTAAGTTTGAACGTATGGATTCTGAAAAATCTACTTTGGCTAGTTAATTTTTCTTTAGTTCCTGTTTTTCGACCAGGTTAGCTTGATAACAATTGCTAAATAGCAGAGTTCTACACAGGGAAGAACTCTTACCTTACACAAAAACAATAATTTGAAATAACAGCTACTTAGGAATAAATCTAACAAAAATATGTACAAGAACTGTATAAGAAGAGCCACAAATCTCTGAGGAACAAAACTGAAGAACAGAGAGATATTCCATGTTCACGGATAAAAGACTCAATATCATCAATATGTCATTTCTTTGCAACTTGGTCTATAGATTAAATGCAATTGCAATCAAAATACCAGGAAGTTACTTTGTGGATATTGACAAATAGTCTAAAGTATATATGGAGAGGCACAAGACTCAGAATAGCCAAGACAATATTGAAGGAGAACAAAGTCAGAAGACTGACACTGACTTTAAGACTTACTGTAAAGCTACAGGAACCAACGCAGGATCGTACAGGTAAAAGAATAAACAAAAAGATCAATGGGACAAAAGAGAAGGCCCCAAAATAGACCCACATAAACAGTCAACTGATCTTTGGAAAGGAGCAAGGACATTATAGAGGAACAAAGATAGTCTTTTCAACAAATAGTACTGGAACGATTGGACATCCACATACAAAGAACTGACTCTAGACACAGACCTTCCATACATCTTTCACAAAAATGAACTCAAAATGGATCATAACCTAAAGGTAAAACACAGAACTATAAAACTCCCAGAAGATAACATAGGACAAAATAGAGATGCTCCAGGGTATGGCAATGACTTTTTAGGTTCAATACCACAGGCACAACCCATGAGAGAAACAACTGATAAACTGGACTTTGTTAAAATTTGAAACTTCTGCTCTGCCAAAGACACTGTTAAAAGAGAATAAGAGGACAAGCCACAGACTGGGAGAAAGTATTTTCAAATAACATTTTAATAAAGAACTGCTATCCAAAATATACAAAGAACTCTTAATACTCAAAAAATAAGAAAACAAACAGCCCAATTAAAAAATGGGCCAAAGATCTTAACAGACACCTAACCAGAGAAGATGTCTAGATGGAAAATAAGCATTTGAAAAGATGCTCCACGTCTGTTATCAGAGAAATGCACATCATAACAATGAGATACCATTACACTCCTATTAGAATGGCCAAAATCCAGAACACTGACCACACCAAATGCTGGTGAGGATGTGGAGCAGCAGGAACTCTCACGCATTGCTAGAGAGGATGGAAAATGGTACAGCCACTTTGGAAGGGCATGTGGCAGTTTCATACAAAACTAAACACTTACCATAGGATCCAGCAATCACACTCCTTGGTATTTACCTGAGAAGTTGACAACATGTCCACACAATAAACCTGCACACTGATGTTTACGGCAGCTTTATTCACAACTGCCAAAACTTGGAAGCAACCAAGATGTCCTTTTATCACGCCATGATAAGACACAGAGAAATCATAAGTGCATAATGCCAGGTGAAAGAAGTTCATCTTAAAAGGCTACATACTGTAGTAGCCCACTTATATAACATTCTGGAAATGACAAAACCATGGAGACAGTAAAAAGATCAGTGGTCGCTAGCGGCTGGGGGTGTGGAGGGATAAACAGGCAAAGCAAATAGGATTTTTAGGGCCCTGAAAACCCTTCGTGTAATACTAGAAGGATGGGTACATGTTATCATACATGTGTCCAAACTCACAGAAGACACACCACCACGAGTAAACTGTGACATAAACGGACTTTGATTATGATGTGTCAATGCAGGTTCGTTCCTCAGTTGTACCGAACGTATACTCTGGTGAAGGATGTTGATAATGGGGGCAGCTGTGCATGTGTTTGGCAGGGGGTATATGGGAAATCTCTGTATCTTCCTCTAAATTTTGCTGTGAACCCAAAACTTTTTACAAAAAAAATTAAATCTTTTCAAATAAATCTTAAGTAACAATTGCTCCCATTTATTAGGAACTTGCCATGTCCCGTGCACTGTGCATTCCCACTTGACCCTTTCAACTCCACAAAGCAGGCACCATTAGGGCTCCCATTTTATAGTTAAGAAAATGAGCCTCTCAGATTGGCATTTTGATGCCTTTTTAAAAATAAAATCGACAAACTGGCAGCTCACATGGATTTCATCGTTAGCAGATCAATGAATTCTGGGTCCACCAACAGGGCCAAACACCTAACACAGTGAACCACAAATACAGCAAGAAAAACCATTCTAATAGGAGTGTAATGGTATCTCATGAGTTAGCAAAAATTGTGAGACTCTCCGATATCATAATGTATATCCAGAAGGCCCCTAAAATGTACACTTTAGGAACAGGAAGAAATCTGGAATCAGCTTCAAATAACTAAACATTAAATAATAAAATATATGGCTCACTTTCTGTTACTTTTTAAGAAGCAATTCAAAGTCATTCTATATAACCAATCTAGAGCATCAGCACAGTGTACTAAAATAAAAGCATGAGCTTCAAGCCGGAATATACAATTAAGGTAAAACTCAAAACGTGATCTCAGTAGAGAAAGGCAACTGGAGGGGGCGCTTCCGAGATCAAGTTCTTAAGTTGAACAGCAGGTCCATGCACTGTCACTTATTCTTTACAGTGTACACATACACACATATGTATTACATAATTTGTATCCCAGTTTTCCTAAGTTTGTTTAAAGAATACAGTCAGACTGGAGTTCAAACTCCAACTCTGTCCTTTGGACAAGTTGCTTCCATTCTCCAAGCTTTCCTCATTCAATACTTGAGGCCCTACAATATGCCGGGCACTATTCTGGCTGTTGGAACATCCAGGTACAAGAAAGATATCACCTCTGCCCTCAAAGAACGCTATTTTTCTTAATTGAGATAATATTCCTACTTCTTTAAGTGGTGGGTAAAAGCTTTATTACAATGAACTCTCACTAGGCTCACCTCTAGTTTAAAAAAATAATCATTATAACAATCCTTAGAAAAGAAATGAGGCACATCACAATTCTCAAAGTTGCCCCTGACTTTTTGAAATCAGCTTAAAAAGTACAGTGAGATGAGGTTCCATAACTCTATCCCAAACGAGATATTTCCTAACTGGCATGACTAAGTACTAAGAGTCATGAAAAAATTACAAAGGTTTTTAAGTAATCCATGTCTTCTGAGTGACTAGTAATGTGTCCCTACTACACAACTACAAATGAGGGCCCACACTTAATCCTCCATAATATGCATTTTCACTGGAAAATTCAAGAGAAGAAAAACAAAGCTAAAGTAATCATGCTAGCTCATCCAAAATTAAAAAATATGTAAGAAACTCTTAGAGTCCATGAATGAAAACTGCCTCTCCCTTGGTTTTCATACAAAGCTGATTTCTCCTCCCCCACATTATCTGCTTTTTCTAACTACTGCATGTGCATGTTGTTTGGGGAAAGATGCCACAGAAATGAAGTTAATATCCTGATTCTACTACTTGGTGGCTGTCCAACCAAAGAGGCAAGTAAATTAACTTCTCTGAGGCTGTTTCCTCAAAAATAAGACCCATCTTAGAGGGCTTTCAAGATTTTATAAAGTCATTTTAAGAAAAGTGAGTGGGACATAAAACTCAATAAAAGTTGGCCATTTTATTATCATTCTTTGAAAGTTTGTTGTGATTTATTATTACTGAAAATAAAATTATTAGTTAATACCTCTAAGAACATTTTAATATAAAGTAAAACAACTCTTAAAGGGCTTTTTTCCCCCCTCCACTCCACTTCTAGAGACACAGGATATATTGTTTATTTTTTTAAAGGAACTAATAACGTTGAGCACCCTCTGCAAACACAGATTCAGGCAAAACTAGAATCAGAGTCCTATGAAGGGAATGCCAAAGTTCAGACTAACAACTCCGGCCCTCAACACCTTAAGCTAGCCAAGACTCAGTTTTCTTCATGATAGTGCTAATAAAGAAATGTGAACAGACATTTAAGAGCGATTTTAAAGCAGGGGATTTGAGGTTTGGGTTTTTTTGTTTTTCTTTTTTCTTTTTTCTTTTTTTTTTTTAAGATTACTGTTAAACACTAAGGTAGCTGAAAATCTCAGCTAACCAAAGCACATGTCTAGAGCATTCCTTTCACAGAATTCTCACGATAGTCTCTCAACTTGACCACCCATTTCTTTTTAAAAGGTAGCCACTGGACTAATGCATTAAAAATGCTGGGAGGGGAGCTGACACAAGAGGAAGCTGGCCTGCCAAACGGCCTTGAGAACCTGATGCTGCCACTCTCCCAGTGCTAAGCGCCTGGCCAAGAACAGTGCCCGCAGCAGACTCAGAGATGCCAGCTGTAATGAGACACTTGTGTTTGAAATGCATTACAGAGTTTCAGCACGGCCAGTACCAGCTGATCATGGGACCCGGCAAGCCCATCCCTCTTGCAAGAGCACCCTCTTCTGAGACCTTCAGCCAGACAGACTAAACACAGCTCAGGGAGCTTCCACAGCACAGGATGACTGTATCGGTTTTCTGGGATCACTATGCAAAGGTGGGTTCTTGAACAAATACACAAATTAGGATGCACAAAATGGGATGTGGCAAAAAAATAAAGCATAAAAAAATTAATATAGTAGATCGAAGATCTACTCAAAATGATCTAAGTTCTTTTTAAAGCATTAAAGTCACATACCTAAATAGTAATCGTTACACACAAAGATGTTTGCTGGCATTAATTACAACAGGAGAACTGTGGAAACAATCTAAAGATCCAATTATAAGTAAATACAGCTCACAAACATGATGTAAAATTCATAGCAAGTGAAATGATTTTTACAAAGCTATATTAATAATTTTAGGAAAAACTGATTAATCTGGGGAGGGAGCAAGAAAAAGACACACATATAGGAGGAGAAGTTTATATATTTTATTTACACACATACACAAAAGACCACAAGGAAATAAACAGACCAAAACATTCACAGTAGTTATTACTGAGTTATGATTTTTTCTTAATAAATTTTCAAAAATTTTAAATTTTATACATACTCAAAAACTAATCAGAAAACAAACTACAAAAAAATTAAATAGAAAAAACACTCCAGGATAACCTGCCAATATGTACTCAAATAACTTGAGAAAATTTTTATAATTTTTTTATTTACAGTGAGAACATAACATACCACAATATTAGAAAAATTGTAAGAATGAAACTCCCACAGAAGTTTATAGAACAAAATGTATACTAAATCCCCCAATTAAAAACCCGTAAAGTAGTCTCAGTGCTTTCTAACCCACCTTCTCACAGCAGGGAATTAATCCCTCTGGGGGATGCAAACGAACTTCAAAGAGAAGATTATGCCCAGACACTAGTACTGTATAACGTAAGGTTTATACCTAAATTTGCTCAGATACTTTGGCAGAGATCAGAGATGCAGATCCAAGGAGCAAAGACTAATTTTAAGGCAGATTCTTTGCAATCATTACAATGGCAAAATAATCCATTCAGTAATAGCAGAAAAAGGCAAATATGACCAGTTTTATTAAAACTGAACAGAGAGGTTTTAGAAGCAGACAAAAGGTACCTGAAATCAAATATTAAGTTGCAGTTTATTTACCAGTAATAGCAACTAGAGAAATCTTACAAATTCCCAAAGAAAGTAACCAGCACCATGAGTTCGGTTTGTGTACCCAAATATCATTTGCACAATGTGTGGATGGTATTCCATGCAGTGTCAGAGGCCTTGATGCAATGTCTAAGTAGAACTGACAGATGACATGTCTGTTCCACGGATGGCATGGAATGCTCTTCAGAACACAGAGCACATGGGAGTTTACGATACACGTCTTCGGTAGTACAGACATTGAAAGTTACTGATGGAGAAAAGAACTGTCTTTAAAGTCTAGTAATATTTCTTACTGGCCTTTCTCGCATGTGTCATTTTTTTATTGTGAGGTAATTTTTTTAGGTATGATTCAGAAGTATGTGTTCATTTTTTAAAGATTTTTTTTATGTAGAGTAGTAGTATATTTTAGTAATCTGGCTTTATTTAGTTTCCCAATTTTTCAAATTCATGGATAAGGAATCAAATATAGAGTTTAACTTTTCTGGATATTAATCATCTAATAGAAAACTAAAGTTCCTGGTAGATTAAAGACTAAACATAAAAGGCAAAACTATAAATTTCTTATTAGAAAATAAAGGAACATATCTTCATATATGTAGGGTAGGAAAATATTTATAAGTTGTACTACATTAAAATCAATAAGTTTTGATCAAAGGTACCAAAGAATGAAAGACAAACAAGAGAAGATATTTGCAACATATACAAGCAGATAATTAATATGCATAATATATAATTTCTTCTAAATCAATAAAGAAAAGATAGAAAACTGAATTTTAAAAATGAGCAAGAGACATGAACAGGCACTTTTTTTTTTTTTAAGTTATTCAAGAGGCCAATAAGTATAAGAAAAGGTGCTCAATCTCATTAGTCATCAGGAAAATGCAAATAAAAACAACAAAGAGTGCCATCACGTTGGAAAAAAAAAAAAATTCAACAAATCTAATTGTACCAAAGACTGATGAAGTAGTAGAGCTAAGTAAGGACTACCAAATGCTGCTACGGGGAATGCAGACGAGCATCATCAATTTTGAAAAAAAGTTTAGCAAGATCCAGTAATCAAACATAGTACCTATCCTACAGAAATATGTGTATGTGCTCTAGTATTCATGTATAAAAAAGATCACAGCAGCACTGCTTGTAATAGTACAAAACTGAACAACTTCAAGGGTTTTCAACAGTAGAATGGATCAATTGAGATATAATCCTATAGTGTATTACACGCAATGAAAACAAATGACTACATCTATGCATAGCAACATGGAGGATCCTTACAAACATAATCTTGAGTAAAATAGCAGCAAAACTTCACACAGAATAATTCTATTTCTATAAAATTCAAGGAGATATACTTGTGTGTTAAAACTATAAAGAAACACAAATGATAATCCTAAAAGTCAGAATAGCAGTTACCTCTGGAGAAAGGGAGAGTGACCTCTGGAGCACAGGTGAGACCCGCCTCTAACATTAAGAGGGCCTGGGCAAGAGCACAAATAGAGGCCACATACCAATATGTCTAAATATTTAAAAGATAAGAAAGAAGCTTACAAACCATTAAATAAAATCTGTTCTATTGTCCTATCATGAGAGATATGCATTTATAACTGCCTGGAAAACTAAATTCATACTGAGAATCTGGGGATTTCTTAGAGTTCCATGTGAAAATCTGGTGGTGCAGGGGAAACTGACCACTGGCTCACTGCCTACAGCTCCTTTCTCCATCCGATACTGCCAAAGGACCTTGCACACAAATGTGCCGTCACCTCCACTCAAGTCCAAGCTCCATCTCATACCCTACTCCCTACAAATGGCCACCCTTGGGCCATCCCTTGGGCCTAGGGGTGTATACACCAGCAGCCCAATCTCACCCTCAGAAAGACTACCTCAGGAACAAACTCACACAGGCTCTGGAAATAAGCTCGGGACCACTAGGCAAGAAATTCTGAGATCCTAGGTACTCAAAGCATGGTCTAGGACAGACAAGTTCAGGCTCCAAGTGGGCATGTTTCATAAGCCCCATAAACTCCTTGTCTCATGGAAAAAAACAAAGCAGGGCTGTCTAAAGCAGGGGTCCCCAGCCTCCGGGCTGAGGACCGGTACCAGTCCGTGGCCTGTTAGGAACTGGGCCACACAGCAGGAGGTGAGCAGTAAGCCAGTGAGCAAAGCTTCACCTGTATTTGTAGCTGCTCCCCAGCACCAGCATCACCGCCTCAGCTCCACCTCAGATCATCATCAGGCATTAAATTCTCATAGGAGCACCAGTCCCTGGTGCCAAAAAGGTTGGGGACCACTACTCTAAAGCACAGGATCCTTTGGTATTTACTTAGAACCAGGCAAGATGATATTTCTTAACCCAGACAGCAGTAATATGGGCATCAACTTTATAATTATTTAAGTTGTGTGTGTGTGTGTCTATATATCTATATATATAGATATATATATAGATATATATATATGTTTAATGCACTTTTTCCACAAGTAACGGGACAGACATCATGTGTCTCCTGGTTGTGATACACAATATGTTTTAGATACTCCTGCCAAAAACCCATTACCTGAATCTAATCATCAGGATACAATCAGATTCAAATTTGTGGACTTTCTATAAAAAAAAAAAAAAAAAAAAAAAAAAAACACCCAGGTTCTTCAAAACTATGCCATAAAAGGTAAAGAAAAGCTACAAAACTATTCCATACTAAAAGAAACTAAATAGATGCGAAAATAAATGACTGCATGATTCTGAATTGGATTTTGAGTCAGAGGAAAATGCTATAAAAGACACTACTGGGACAACGGATTAAATTTAAATATGAACAACTGACATTCTATCAATGTTAACTTTCTCATCTCAGTAACTGTACTGGAGTTATGTAAGAAAATGTCCTTATTCTTAAGAGATATATTCTGAAGAATTTAGGCTGAAGGGCCACAATGTCTGTAACTTATCCTCAAGTGATTCAGCAAAAATTACATGTGTATACATGTGGAGCGAAGCAAAAATGGCTAAAAAGTAACAACTGATAAATCTAAGGAAAGGGTACATGCACTTGACTATTCTTGTAATTTTTATGTTTTAAGATATTTTCAAAATGAAGTTTTTAAAATTAAAGTAAAAAGGTAAGCAAGAAAAGAGTTGTCTGCAAGAAGGGAGAGGAATTAGATCACTGGGTTAACAGAAGAAGATAAAGACTTCATTTTGTTCCTTCTCCGATCCCATCTGCACTTTTCAATTTTTGTTCATATTTTTTTTAAAAATTCAATCTAACTTTGTGGGGGAAAACATTAGCAATTGCCGCGTGTGCACACCCAGTCACCCTCCCAGCCCAGTGGTTTGCACCGTAAGAGGTCTAACTTCGCGTCCTACTTCCAGAACCATCCATTTGTAACATGCTTCACACCCTTCATTAAATAATCCAGAAAATGGAGCACACACAATTATCTCCCATTTGCTATCAAGAGAAAGTCATTCATTTGAACAAACATTGGTGAATTTGTGCAAAGCCCCGTAGATGACACAGACCGGTGTGCAACATGGTCACAGTCCTCGAGCCGGCAACGCAGCAGAGTGAAGAGTATCGGAAGCAAAAATCCTGGCTACTCCACACAGCAGCTATACGATCTTGGTAAGTTATTTGACCTCTCGCTCTGAGATTCTATTTTCTCACAGGTGTAATGGAGATGCCACCCAACGACATTTAAGGGCTGTGCTGTAAGGACTGACTGACTATACATGTCAAGCATATAGGAAAAGAAGGTATTTTCATGAGTATTACAGTTTAACTAAACAATGAAGGAGAAAACACGCCAAAGGGTGGTACGGTCAATTAAAGATATAACTACCATTGAAATCCTGATTACCCCAAGTTTCTAATCCAAGTAAATTCACTCTCCCTAAACAGCAAATTACATATGCAAACTGTTCATGTGTGTGGACCAAGAGCTACTCCCTGACATGCCTTCGGCAAAAGCGCCACTCTCTCAGGAACCAAGAAAAAGAACACTGGGTCATGAGGGTTCTTTTCTCATTAACCAAGAAGGATTTTAGGTCGAGACGTGATATACTCAGCCTGCGCAAGATACTCTAAGCTGATCTAAGACTCTGTCATCCAGGAATACGTGTCCAAAGTAGTTTAGTCTAAAAGCTAAAGCCAGAGAAGGTGTTTCCTTCAACTAATTTCCAGACTTCTTTTACCAGCGGACATAAAATTTACTAAATTAAATCCATTTCAAACATCTTCCAGTTTAGTAAGAGATCTCCTTATTACATTCCTTAACGTAATATATATAATAACATAAACATAACCCTTATATTATTTTGTAACGTAATTCTAAGCCTTCCTCATTAGCAAAGTGATAATATTTCCTCCTAAACAGGTGACTTCCAGGCATCTGTGAAAGATACAAACCAAAACCTAACTATTACAACAAATAAAGTCATACTTCAAGCCTGTTATGACAGTGACTTAAATCGTTCACTCTATTTATTCTCCATTCCCTAAGTTGATGTGGGCAGAAATTAAAGGGAAAGACATTTAAACATACTTAACAGTTTAGAATATTCCTGTGTGCATGGCTATTTCATACAATAAACAAACACATCATATCATAATTGAACATGCAAATACCTGAAAGAGTGCCACCTGTCCTAGGATAGGCCACTTCAACATATACTTCAAACGTGGTCTCTGGGTTTTGCCTACAAAAAAAAAAAAAAAAGATTGTGATTACTGACAAGGACTGAGGCAGTACGTCTACAGAACATGCAGGCTGTGGTATAAGGCAGACCTTGATTAAAATCATTAGCTCCACAATCTAACGTCTGTGGAACTTTAGACAAGTTACTCAACTTCTCTGAGCCATGCCTTACTAATCTATAAAATGAAAACCACCAACCACAAAATTATTGTGAAACTTAAAAAAAAAAAACAAAGAAAACTGTCTCGGTACAATGTCTGGCACATGAAAGGCTAGCCATTTTTACGGTTTTACAGATGTCACATTTCCAGTTTACACAGCCGGATCTCCAAAGCCACAGGTAGAGTCCTGAGGAAACTGAAAGCAAGGCGACTCTAGCACGCCGGCTTCTCCCTCGCACCCCAGGGTGAAAGACTCGTGCGATGAGGCTGACTGGCTCACTTACGGGTTTTTAAAGACTGAAACGAGGGGAACAGTCGGTACCCTGTCTCACGAGGCTGTCATGAAGACAGGGTCCCAACGCGAACGTAAGACACTGTCACACAGGGGCCTTCACCTGCGTCGGCGATGGCGAGTGTGTGAATGCTCATCGTCGTGTCCTTTTACCTTTTACGTCACCGTACTTCATAGTAAGTTTGTAAAAGATCACAGCGCTAACAGAATGTTAACAGTTAATGCTGAGTGATGAGAACATCGGGGTTACATTATCTTTGTATTTTCTCTTTTCTCTTTGATTCTTAAGCTACAATAAAAAGATATTATTTCCATATTGAAAAAAAAAACCATTTAGAAGAAAATGTTATACTTTCAAATAACTGAATTCTATTTTAGACCTGACGATAAAGCTCAAAGAAACTTAGAGCTGCCTACTTAGATCTAAGGTTTAATTTCAATTAAATACCCTGAATTTACCCAGTAGATTCCACTTTTCAAAATAATTATCTCACTTATTTCATCCTCATTATAATCCCATGAGGTAGGTGTATCAGGCATTACATCACACCATCGGCACCACCTGAGGCAGTTTCTAAGTGACTTGCCAGTAGTCTCACAGCTACTTAGAAATGCAGCCAGAACTAGAATTCACACCTAATGGCATTTAAATTCTGTTACACTGATTCTAAGATGAACTTTCCCCCACATTTTCACATTTCTTACAGTCTGTTGCATCTTACTTTTCTGAACAGCAGCATTTTTTGCTTTCTGGACAATACACTAATAGGGCATCCTATAAATAACGGCATCTTAAATTCAATAAAAGACAGTAATACCTCCTCTACATCCATAGGAGTAAAAGGAAGAACGTGTGTTTTGTCAGTCAGGGATCTAGTTACTTCTCTTGTGAAGGATCATCATTTCTTCACTAAAGAAAAACTTGGGCTTTTGTTTTAAATAAATACCTACAGCTGAAAAGAATTAGCCACTCTAAAATTCTAAGATATTTAAAAATACCTTGTCAAATATAATTTAAAAATGACACTAAATCACAGCATCTTGCTTAAAAAATGAAATCAAACCAAGTAAACTGAAGTCTAAGAGCCTTAAAGAATGGTTTTTGTGCTTATTCTTCCCTGCAAGAGCATACAAAAAGACCTAGAAAGTCAGCATCCTTTGACCACCAAACACTGTGGAAAATACTAATATGGAAACATCCCTTTCATGCAAATGATCTTAAAGAAGAGTGATAAAAGAAAGGAATGTTCTAAGGTCATCCAAAGAGCACCAGGAAGATTCTCTCTAAAACCTAAACATATCTTTCTTAAGTCTATTTTGCAACTGGCTGAATTTCACCTCAGAATTCCATTCCTCTAGATTAAGATAATGGCTTTCAAAATGTGTTCTATAGGACCCTAGGACTCCACAATGGTTCTTCAGAGCTTCCACACCTTTTTGACCAAATTTCCACTTTGAAGTTTATTTTTCCTCATTTAAAAAAAAAAAAATTGAAATAACCAACAAGAGCATGCAAAGGTGTTACATACCAAATTGTTAAGCACCAGAGTTCCAACACATATACCCGTGCCACTAAGTTTACGTGATTCGTACAGACTTCTTTCTCTAGGTGAAGAACGTCCTAACTTTGTCTATACTCATTGTCTGCAATGCTAAAATGTGCTAAAATGGTCAATTCTCAATACTTGTCTCAGCCTCTCAGCAGCACTTGACAGTTAATTGATTTGCCTTCCTTCTTGAAATATTTCAATTTCCTTCCAGGATATCACTCTCTATTGGCACTCTTCCTACCTGACCAACTGCCCTTTGCTAATTCTTTCTTAAGTAAGCTCTCCTGTGCTGGAATTTAGTCCTGGATCTCTCCCTGTCTACACTCACTACTTAGATGATCTCATTTAGTCTCATGGCTCTAATTACCATACAAATGCTGGCAAGCCCCAGAGTCAAGTCTCCAACCTGACTTCCCTGGAGACTACAGATACCCTTACCCTATTGCCTACTCTTCTCCACTTGGATATCTATGAAGCATTCCTAATTTAACAAATGGTGTTTTTCTTCCTCTAACCCGCATCTCCTGAAATTCGCCGGTTTTTCAGACCAAAAAACTTGAGAATCATCCTTTCCCCCTCTTTGTTTTATATGCCACAATTACATACCACAGTCAAGCAATCAGCAAACTCTGTGGACTCAATCATCAAAACAGATCCAGAATCTCTACCACCCCTGACAAATCGCCGGCACCTCACCTCGATCACTACTGTACTCTCCTGCCTGGCCTTGCTGCATCCACCCTTCCTCGCCTATAATCTGACTTCGATACAGTGGCCAGTTAATTATTTTATTCTGAAGGTCAGTTTATATCAGTCCTCTGTTCGAAACCTCCCCAAAGCTTCCCATACCACTCAAAGTCAAAATCTGAGTTCCAGAAAAGGATTGTGGTGATGACTGCACAACAATACGAATGTACATAATACCAATGAACTGTGTGAACTGCACACTTAAATGGTTACGATGGCAAATTTTGTTGTGCGTAGTTTTTCTCTCTCTCTCTCTCTCTCACACACACACACACACAACCCTGAGGCGGAAGAAAAAAAGCTCTTACAGGGTCCCACGTGATCTGGTCTCTGCCCCTCTCCCCTTACCCACTGCGTTCCAGTCACACCGGCCTTGCTGCTCCTCAAACACACCAAATTCATTCCTGGCTTACAGCTCATTGTATTGATCCTCACACAGATGGCCCTTCCTATCATTCAAAACTCAGCTTTTATTTTACTTGACCTCCCCAGAAAGCCCTTCCTCAACAATTTTTTACATCTAATTTTAATTTTCCACATTATACCTATCACAATCTTGTTTACTATCAGCATCCCTCCTCTAAATTTAAACTCTAGAAGAGCAAGGATTTTGTCTATCACACCCGCTAGTGTTTTCTGGGTATCTGAACACTGCCTGGCACAAACCCAGAATCAAATAAATACTGAGAAGGAATAAAAGTATAGACTAAAATACTTCAATAAATGATAGGAGTATACAATTCTGTGAATCTCAAGTTTTAACATGTTAAAAGACAGATTTCCAGCCCCGCCTCCAGTGGTTCAGGGGTAGGACCCAAGAATTAGCATTTCTTACAAGTACCCAAGTAATACTGATGCTGCTGGACTAGTGATCACACTTTTAAGAACCAATGATCTCGTTAAACGGAATTCTTCTTCCAAATAATTTAGTACATACACTACAAAATACACACAGGGTACACGTCAATTATCAGTCATTGCAACAGTGCTTTTGCAATAACAGACAGACTTCAAAGAAAAAGGCATTGTAGAAGCAATGACGCTTACTCTTCTATTGCCATCCACAGTTACCGCCTCATTCTAAGTAAAAGCAAAACTACACAAGTTTCTTACTCAGTTCAAATAGATGCCAGGGTTCTATTACACGGAGCCAAAGATTATGACCATCTCTTTAAAAAAGAAAAAAGAAAAACAAAAAGCTGATAATAACACTAAGAACAAATTGGACTATAATTATAAGTTATAGTCATGCTCCTCCATGATCGTTTACATGTTGCCTTATGGAAGAAGTGGTGACTAATGTTGTGACAAATTATATAACATACCAACAAATATGCATAAGTTATTTTAAGGGCCAGTGAAGCCCTCCCATCCCCAATGCAGATGGACACATTTTCCATTTCTCTACAAATCAAAAAGTAAATTAAAAAATGTGTCTCTAATGCAAATGGCCAAGTAACTCTTACTTAATATTTTCATTAAGCCTGTAAACAACTAAGACTCTAACGATTCCCAGAGAATCTCTGGGACTACCTTGAGACTGCTTAATTTCTTCTATTATTCTTCAAGATGCTCAATATTTTTAACCACTTGGCTAAAGGAACTGAGAATCCTATTTCTGTCCTATTAAAACTCCCTGCTAATTCAGAACATGTAATGATGCTGAGAATACCATATTCAGAGCCAATGTTCCAATATGGACCCAAGTTTTCCAAGAACACCTGATGATATAGCTTAACATATTACCATAGAAATGTCCTGGTTCTGCTATGATATCCTGTTATTAATTGCCTTACACTCCTACAGCTCCATGATCTGGAACCCCGCCCACCTGCCAACCACCTTTTTTTTTGCCACCTCCCTTCACCCCCTACAGTCTTGCACCCTAAGACCCATCATACAGAACTACTTGTACACTCTGAACAAACCAGGTTCCAACCCTCTAATAAATATATGACCATACTATCACCACTACTTACTGTCTCCTATGTGCAAGACATCATCCTAAGCACTTATTTCGGTCAATCTTCAACAATGCTGTTAAGTATTATGACCCCCAGTTTAGAGATGAGAACACTGAAACTCAGAGGACAAACCAAAGCCATCAAAGCCAAAGCAAGGAAGTGGCAGGATCAGCATGGACTATCCAAAAGCACTAACCACTTTACTGTTCTGCATTATTCAAGTGCTTTCTGCAAGGAACAACAGTCTTCCTACTTTTTTGCACTTGACAAATTCATTCATCAAGCCTCAGCTCAGGCGTTTCCTCCCCTCCCAGAAGCCTTCACAATCCCCTGTACTCACAGTCCAGACTGGGTTAAGTTCCCTCCTCTACGCTCCCGGGGCACCTTGTGCTTCCCCACTCTGTGGCTCTTACCACAGTCAGCCCTGATGCAATTACAATTACCTGGGGAGCTTTCAAAAGTCCTGATGCCCAGGCCGCACCCAGAACAACTGAATCAGATTCTCTAGGCATCGGTATTTTTTAAAGCTCCCCAATTTATTCCAGTGTGCAATCACGGTGAAGAACCACCAGTGTGCCTCTGATTAAATACCTGTCTTCCCACCAGACTGGAATCTCCTTGAGGGCATCAACTGTCTTATAACCTCGGTCCCACACTTAGCACAATACATGTTTGATGAATGAGTTTTTCTTCAATGTCTGACATGCAGTTGCCAGCTCCCAATAACTGCTTCTCTCTCTCTCTCTGACAAGAGGTAATTTGTTGAATACACACGACTATTAATATTTAAAGGTGTTTTCCTTTGGAGTCGAAGGTATCAATAAGTCACACCTGCTGACAACAGCCTCAGCTCTTAAACATGGAAAAACGACACACCAACTGCTAAAATGTTTTTGAAAGGGACGTCTGCTCAGTTCCTCCTTCTGGGAGAATGAAGCCTGAAAGAAAGCCAAGAGAGCATCTCTACTCAATGCCACTCTTCGGAACATAGCTCTCAGTGATTCACCGGGCTGTGCTCAGAGCTCAGGGCCAAGTTCTCAGAATGATTAAGCACACTCAGCTTGAAATCATGAGGCAGACAAAGGCTTTGACAGTATTCAGGCAGCAGGAAAGCTTAATGGTTTTGGGGGTTGTTTTTTTTAAGAGCATCATGCTATTGATCACTCTGCTGGATCATCAGCTTTCAATTAGGATCTACTTTTCTTCAATTACAACACATTATGAGATTAGGAGAAAAATGTAACACTCTTCACAAAATGAATCTTTGCAGCATATGGTAACCATGCCTTAATGCTAGGCCCTCATCCTCTTTAAGTGTTATTTAGAGCTACAACTGAAACACAGTGTTAGGACCCCTCACTCATTTCATAGCAGTCAAATCTTCAGACCAGCTAGTATGCATCAGGCAAAACAGCAACCTATTCTCTACAGACTAGACTAATGATTTGACTTCAGCACACTGTTTCTTTAATTACAAACTTATATGCTGATGAGGCTGAGGTATAATATTTCAAAATCCACAGCAATTGAACTGTCTTAAAGTTGACAACACAGTCAAAAGAAACTGTATATACTTCAGAACATGCTAGCAAACATCACCTAATAAACATTGATTCCTTTAAGCTACACAAACAAGCAAAAAGTTAGTGTTAATATTGCCAACAAGTCTCCATTTGTTTCAGTGGACTCTGAAATTAAAGCTGTTTTTCCAGGCTGAAAATGCTGTATCAAAGGGTGCTTTCTAACCCATAACAAGTTAACACCTCCACAGAAGAATGCAGTCATTGTTCAGACTTGTTAGAAAATGATTAACTTAGTTGTGTAATTATACAAACAAGTCGTTTCAAGATTTTACACTTCGCTTTTCATTTATAATGATGCTCTCAGGATCGGATTAATAAAGGTACACAGATACTGCTGTGAGAAAAGTTAGAAAGCTTTACCTTTCCATATATCCCTATGGAAAGCGCCTCATGCCACAATGTACAAAGCAAGTTAACTGGAAAAAGTTTAGCAGCGTTCAGAGCAGACAGAGCCTGTATACCCCTCAGCAATGTGCAGCGCCTCATACAGTTTTAAGAAACTCTCTCCCATGCTGACCTAGAGTAAAGTCCAGTGTAGAATCTAGACTCTTCGACCATATTAACAGCATTTGCAAAGATCATATCTATTTCACTATCAGTAAACACTGTGTCCTTAAAAACTATTGAAGAGCCTTCCCTTCCCTAACTTGTCTTCTGCTCCTCCTGAACTATCTAGTCCTAAAGCTATGACAGAGGCTGAGCAAGGTTGATGTCCATGTTGGCGATGGCCCAGTGTGGGATGTCAGAGCCTGAGCAGGGTCAGAGAACCCCCACGCTGAGGGGTGACCTGGCAACATGATGTCAAATCTGAGCGGGTGAGGCAGGCGGCCACTCAGGGGAAGCAGCCTGGCATGGGGAGCCAGAACGCAAGTGGGGTGACAAGGGCGGCTAGGCCTGGGATGTTGAAACACAAGAGGGGTGAAAAGAGTGCCCCGCTGAGGGACATGTCCAACCTCAAGGACACCTTAGATTGGGGTGTAGGCCCTGGGCAGGGGTGACGAGGATGACTATGTGGGGTGTGGGAGGCTTGTCCATCGCAATGGAAGTCGAAGTCCAAGCTGGGCAAGCAGGGCACCCACAGGGTGATGGGAAGGGCAGGGACGCGACAAAGCACCAGGGTCGGCATGTGGTCCTAGGAGAGCAAGGTGAAAGAGAGCATCTATCCACAAGGGGTGGGGGCGGGAGGGCCAGGCTGCCTAGCCGGAGCCCAAGACCAGTAAGGACTTCTTCCAGACTAAAAGAAACTAAAGGGACATGACAACTAAATGTAATGTATAATTCTGAACTGGATCCTTTTGCTATAATAAAAGATGCTATTAGGACTACTGAAATTTGAATAGGGTCTAAGAATTAGGAGTAGTAATGAATTAATGCTAATTTCCCGATTTTGATGGTTATATTGTGGTTCTATAGAAGAATTCCCTTGTTTGTAGGAAAAGCCTATTGAAATATTCAGGGATAATGGGGCATCAGGTCAGTACCTCACTCAAAATTGTTTTGTTTTGTTTTGTTTTTTAAGTTCTTTATACCACCAACTTTTCTGTAAGATTCTTGTTGTTTGAAAATAAAAAATAAAAAAATACAATGATCCATAATACTAATTTCCTTGATCTGTTTTTTACCAAGACTTTCGATGAAAAGAACCCCAGATACATGTCAGAAGGCCTGGGTTCAAATCCTGGGTCGATCCCTTAACTCGCTATGGGATTAGAATAAGCCATTTCGCCCTTCACGCCTCAGCTTCCTCCCCTGTCAGGAGATAACACTCGCCTTGCTCATCTCAATTGTTGGTTCAGGGATTAAATGACGGAAAAATGAGAAAGTGCTTTCTTTATAAACACAAAGGTCCTAAACCAACATAAAGGGGATTATTTATTATAAAAAAATAAATAAATAAGATGAATCACTGTACCAATGACAGGCTTTGATTTCAAAGACTCAAAACTCCTAAGCTTTCGAATACGGTTACTAAAAGCAATCCAGTAAATAAAGTATTCACTTTGGTGAGGTGCCTGTTAAGGTCTTTGGCCTATTTTTTCTTATTGTTGAGTTTTAAGAGTTCTTTGTTTATTCTGGATAACAGTCCTTTATCAAATGTGTCTTTTGCAAATATTTTCTCCCAATCTGTTAACACTGTCTTTGGCAGAGCAGAAGTTTCGAAATGTAATGAAGTCCAGCTTATCAGTTGTTTGTTTCATGGGTTGTGCCTGTGGTACTGTATCTAAAAAGTCACTGCCATACCCCAGGGCATCTCGGTTTTCTCCTGTTGTCTTCTGGGGGTTTTATGGCTTTGTGTTTTACCTTTAGGTTATGATCCATTTTGAGTTCATCTTTGTAAAGGGTGTAAAGAAAATCTGTGTCTAGATTCAGTTTTTTGTACGTGGACATCCAGTTGTTCCAGTACCATTTGTTCAAAAGACTATCTTCGCTTCACTGTGATGTCTTTACTCCTTCCCAAAGATCGGCTTGCTTTCCTTTCTTCCTTCCTCCCTCCCTCCCTCTCTCTTTCCCTTTCCCTTCCTTCCTTCCTTTCTTTCTTTTTCTCTCTCTCTCCTTTTTTTATTTCCGAGTTCCCTATTCTGTTCCATTGATCTATCTATTTGTCTATTCTTTCACCTATATGATTCTGTGTTGGTTCAGAGTAAGTCTTAAAATCGGTTACTGTCAGTTCTCTGACTTTCTTAATTTCTTTCTATACTGCGTTGGCTATTCTGAGTCTTTTGCCTCTCCATATAAACATTAGAATCATTTGTCAATATCTGCAAAATAACTAGCTGGTATTTTGTTTGCGATTACACTGGATGAAGTAGTGTGTTACTACAGTCCCACCTAAGAATTCCTAAAAGTAAGACCCAGAGGAATCAAGCTTAACTTTCAAAGTAACTTAACTGACAAAATATATGAAATAATGGTTTTCGAGACATCAGGCAACAACAACAACAACAAAAAAGAATCCTTTAAGAGATGGAAAATAAATGAGATTACTGCCTTGAGTATTCTCAAATTTATGAGAATACAAAAATACGAGGCACCCAACAAGGTAAAATTCACATTGTCTGGCAGTCAACAAAAACTACCAGGCATGCAAAGAATCAGGAAAATACAACCAATAATGAGGAGAAAAAAACAATCAATTGACGCTACCCTAGAACTGATATAGATATTAGAATTAGCAGACAGGACATTCAAACAGTTATTATAGCTGCATTCCATATGTTCAAAAAGTTAGAGACGGGAGATTCTAAAGGGACCAAATTGAATTCTCAGAGATAAAAACTACAATGTACAACATGAAAAATGCACTAAATGAAATTTACTGCAGAATAAAATTTGCAAAATATTAGTAAACTTGAAAAAAATTATTTTAGAAATTAACCAAGAGGAAAAAGAACTCAAACCAAGATAAAATTAAAAAAACAGAATATCATTGTTGATGTATAGAACAACTTCAAGTAGCCTAATATATTAGTAATTGGACTCTCCAAAGTGGGAAGGGGCAGAAAGAATGTTTGAAGGAAATAATTGTCAAAAAAATTCTAAATTTGATGAAAACTGTAGCTGTACACATCCAAAAAGCTTAACAAGCCTCAAACACGAGAAACATTAAGACATCTAAGGCACGTCATAATCAAATTGCTCAAAACCAGTAATAAAAAGTCTTAAAAAGAGGTACAAAAAAAAGTTTGTTCAGAAGAACAAAAATTAGAATGACATATTTCTTGTCAGAAACAAGGCAAATAAGATATAGAGCAACATCTTTTAAGTACCAAAAGAAAAAACTGACAACCTAAAATTCTATTCCCAGAGAATATTTCAAAAGCAAAGGCAAAATAAAGAATTTCAGATATTGCAAATGCACCAGCAAATCTGCACTACAAGAAATGTTAGAATTCATTCGGGCAGAAAGAAATTATGCCAGATGGAAATATGAATCTATACCAAGAAATAAAGAGTGTCAGAAATGGTAATTATGTGGACTAAAAAAGAAAAGTCAAATAAATGATCATCTCAGTAGACACAGATGATTTCACTGGAGAATTCTACTAAACGTTTAAAGAATTAATACCAATTCTACACAATATCTTCCAGAAACCAGAAGAGGAAACACTTTCCAACTCATTTTACAAGGCTAATATTGCCCTAATACTAGAACCAAAGAAATTTTTTTCTATTTGCAGACAACAGGACCATCCATGTAGAAAAGAATTTGGAATTGAAATTGAGATAACTTCATTCTCCTCTGTCCACAATTCTTCCATTTCCATCTAATCTCCTTCTAGGCATTTCTCCTTGCACTCCTTCCTTAATAATGTCCAAAGCCAAAACCATAGATTTGGATAGCTAAGGACATGGCTTCAAAAGCATAAACCATAATGTGAAAAACTGATGAATCTAATTACATCAAAACTAAGAATTCCTGTTAAACGAAGGAAAATTTTACTTAAAATGGAAATATTATGTCCATTTGTTTTTTGTCTATGACTTGAGGGCTAAATATCCAGCATCATTCCATTTTAACAACTCGCAGAAAACCAAAGTTATGTGAGAACATAGCTTAGAAATTGCTATAAATTCATTCATCAATAAGTATCAAAATATAGGAACCTCTCTTTTTTTTAAAAAAAAAAAAAAAGGACCAGAATTGACATCTGACAATCTGAGTCAATCAGATTCTCCTAAGAACCCAGAACTGGGTTCTTAGTTATATGACTTGTTCTAGAACTTAGGTCTCTGAACTCTTTGATCAAAATCACCTGAGGAACCTTTTTGAAAATTCATATTCAGCAGGTCCCAGAATATCTGATTCAGAGGGTCCAGGGTAGGGTCTCCAGAAAAAAAAGAAGTTTTAATTTCCCCCAGGTGATTACGGTGTCCAGCCAGCCATGTTTGGGACCCACTTCCTTAAATAATAGCACTTAAAACAGAAAGGTGATCAATGTTGTACCATGATCAAGTAGGAAGAGCCCACTTAAAGGAGAGAGACAAAGGAAACCCAACACAAGAGTCTGTCTGGTCTTTGAAAGACTCAAAGAGCCCGGAGGCTGTGAGAGTGCTTGCGAAAGTGACCGTGAAACCCTAGCTCCTAAGTCTGCAGATCCAGGCTCTACGTGGTCTGCCATGGACACCCATTCAAGTGTCTGCTATTTCTTAATATAAAGATTATTAACAGGCAGGAATACAACTGTAATTTTCCATAAGGCTTTCAGCTACAGTGGGTCTGCTTACTCACCAAAGGTAAATAATAAAATGCCCATTTTGAATTTAGAACAGCTTTACTTTTTTGACATAATTTACCTATGCCCTAGATTTATTGTGATGGGACTTAATCACAGCTATTAAAACTTATCAGTACAAGAAAAGCCATCTTAGAATACCTCATCGCCCCAAGTCCAGGCCCTCAGGTGCTCTCAGAGAGCTTCGAGACCAACCAGAAAAACAAAAAACAATCCATCAATTCACCAAGTAAGCTCTGAGAGCAAAGTCAATGTTAAAACTAAGACTATATACTGTAAAACAGAAAGAGGCTTAGGAAGCACGCAAGGTAGATAGGTGCAAACTTACTGCTTGCCCTGGTTCTGACAATGAGCTGGCTGTGCAGCTTTGGGCAAGAAATGACAGACAACTGTGGACTAGGAGGTCTAAAATGTGAGCATGTGGGGACTGGCCGTAGCACAGCTTTAAAACTCCCCTCTCTAAAATCCAGTTTCCTCATCTGTAAACAGATCACTAAGGAAGATCTCTTCCAGTTCTGACATCTTGTAGCTCTTTTGCAAAATCTTTTTTTTTTTTTTTGCATAATACAGTCACATTTTAGTTAAAGTTCATATGATTTCTGTATCAAAATGCTGATTTAGAGTAATACAAATGCTAATTTCCCAAGTTCCCAACTTATAAAAGTTCTCAACACCCAACAATGACTTAAGTGAAGGACATTTGGTCATCACTAGCTCTAGGGCTATGTTTTTTGGCAGAGGTGTCTCAAAGGCCTTAAGGAAAAAGGAAGAGAAATGAAAGAGACCCACCATGTCCACCTGCTCTTACTGTTTGATATGTCTAAATTTCAATAAGATTTCCTCTGACAAAGGGCTCCATAGCTCTAAAAATAAATGTGGCTCAAAAAGCAGATATGGAAACAAAACAAACATGTAAGATAGGTATGTTTATTATCCAGTTAATCAAGGAGAGACTAAGGTACAGATAAAGTACTTGCCTGAGGTCAGGCACTTAGAAAACAAGGAAGCTGGGACTAGAACCCTGGCCATCTAGCTTTAGAATCCGTGCTCCCAACTACTACACTACAGCTCAGCATACCGCCACATAGTTTAGAAAATATAAATCTCCAAGGCTCCCAGAGAGCCTTTAGCCTCCTCTGCCCCCTACCAATACACACACACACACAAACCCTACATTACAGACACACTGAGCTTCCCATCGCCTGATGGGAATCACCCATGCACATGCCTGGTGTATATATTTACCACTTACTGAGCTATTGCAGACGGGCTTGGGCACTTTATATACAACACCTCATTTCAGCCACATGACAATACTGTGAGGTAGGGAGTATTTGTGGATTTTACAGAATAGTTGTATAAAAATTAAATAGCTTGCCCAACAATAAATATCTGGCAAGTGACAGTGAACTCAAACCCATGTCTGTTGTTACATCAGAGGGTATGTTCTTGATCACAATTTCCTGTGCTTTATCTCCAAATGTCATATTTATTCAAGATGCATCTAGAATAGCGCTTGGCAAGTAGTAGGAACTTAAGACATTTCCTGAATGAACGAATGAATGAATGAACGAGTCCCTCTTCTTCTCTGGGGGGGCCTCTCTAACTCCAACACTAAGTTGCTCTCTCTATGCTGTCACAAGACTTGTTTCAAAGTGCTATTATAAGGCTTCCCAGATGGTATTCTATGCTTTCTACCTATATGAACATACTACCCACTAGACTGAGAACCTTGTTTCATTTCATATCTATAATCTCAGCCCCCTCACAAAAGACCTAGCTTTTAACAAGGACTCAGTAAGTTTGTTAACTGAATGAATTTCCCTGAGTCCTCAAGCAGAGAGATGAGTAAGAGACTTGTGATTCATATTAAAACTTCTTTTCCTCAAAAAATAAACAACATTCAGAGCTGTGATATACTCAGATGTTGCTCTATAAATATTTCTAGGTTTCAACTATCATTGGAGACATCTAAATTTAACTCATTCAACACATATCTATGCATAATCCGAATATGTATAATGGCTCTTAAGGAGCTTAAAACCAAGTCAAGGAGACAAAACATAATAAAATGATAAAATGTAAAGGGAAACAGTCGAACATGACTAAGTGCCACATGGTTGGTAAAAACAAAATGCTGTGGGTTTACAAGGTAAAAGCCTCATTCTGGGCTAAGGCCCTGGGTCCAGTTATCAGTAGACCGTCTGCAAGGAGGGTCTTTCCAGTCAGTGGCCAAAAGGCAGAGGGGTGGGGGATGCAGTGTGTTTTCCATACAGAGGTATTTAATTTTTAAAACTGTCCTTAATCTGGCATCTTGTTCCTCCTGCTTTCTGATGTGATAATATAATTTCTTTTCAAAAATAACGGTGGGAGATGATCATCCCTATGCGGTTCCACAGAAGTTGCTTTTACAAATTTTACTGGTACCAACATTTGGGAACTGGTGAGCAAGGGTGTTCTGGAGGAGCACCGTAGAAGAGCTGGAACATGAAGTGAGCACTGCTGGACACACAGGATTTGGCCAGGTGGAAGCAGGGGAAACGAGCTGAGCAAAGTGCACGGTTCATGTAAAGTTTGAAAAATCGCAGCTAAACCAGCCTAATTGAAACTTGGAAAAAGTGCAGCTGCAAATTCCATCTCTGGCAATATGACAAGCTAAGTACCCTTCTGATCCTCCATTAACACAATTCGAAATAATAGATGCTTTTTACCTTCTCAAATAAATACACTGATGGGTTTGCAGAAAAATAAGATTAAGACAAAGAACTAAGTGAAGATAGGAACCTGACAAAGTAAAACACAAAAACGCTTTCTCCTTGAAGGCATTTACATAGCCCAATGCAATCTTTAGTCTTCCCATTTAATGGGGCTCAAGGAAAACAAGACAAGAGTAAGGTTCAGCCTAAGGCGGAAAGTATAATAGACACCCCTCCCTCATAATTTAAACTGGAGCTACAAAGGAGATCAAGATACAAACCCATCTGCAGACACACACATCTCCAAAACTATAAAAACCACTGATCTTAAAACTTGGCAATGAGAAAGAAAATCTTCCTGCTAGTTAACCATAAGCTGACCCTCAGAAGGGATTGCTACTGAATGGTCAAAAAAACCTCAAGCCAGGAATTTAAGCTGGAGTAAGCATGAACTAAAAGCGGCCACAGAACACTAACAAAAGAATATGTAAATCTTCTCTGGAAAAATTCACTTCAACCTGGGCCTCACAAAAATTCTCACGAAAAGTTCCAAGAAATATGAATTCATGGGCAAAAATCAGAAAACCTGCAGGGAAACGAACCCTATAAATAAGACCCTCAGAAATAAAAGATGGCAGTATCAAACTTTTAAAGACTTCAGGTATTTATTATTAGATATTTTTAGAGACAAGATATGAAATGTTTAATAAGCTTAAAGAAATAAAAAAGACTGGAAATGAGTGGAGAGTAAAACTATAACACCATCAAACAAAATTGAAAAAGAACAAAATTTTTCTCAAAATAAAAAAGAATAACTTAATGGATAGCTTAAGGGCAGAAAAGATACAACCAAAGTGAATTAGTGAATTTATAGAAATAATAGAGAATAAGGTTTAAAAAGAGATTGAAATTATAGGAAAAAAGCAAAAGATACAGAAGACAGATACAGAAAGTGTAAGACCAATTAATACTCCGGAAGAAAATGGGGCATAACCCATAGCTGGTTTTAGAAAGCTGGTTTTAATGCTCTGTTTACTTTTTTGGGTTTCCATCTTCACTTAATACTTGGTCTGCAAATAGATGAAATTTTTCCAAAACTGACCATAGATACACAGTCACCTATTCAAAAAGTCCAATGAATCCATAGCAAGATTAAGAAATCTAGAAGTTCTGGTCCCAAGTAAAATGTAGGAGGCACACTCAATCCCGTCTCTCATAGGTATAAAATACCATCAATTAAAATAATATCTATTCAACCAGGGTAGAATTCATGGAGCAGTTATTTGAGGAATCAAGAAAGTAAGTAATAGAGATGGACTGGTAGAAGACTAGAATTCAATGTATCACCAAACTAGTGGTGGGTCTACCATCTTTTTCCCCCAGTCTCACTCAGCATGGACTCAAGGCAGCCCAAAAACTGGAAGTGGACAAAATCGTAGCGTGAGTTCCACAGCAATGCATGAAGGTTCCCGCTGCGCCACATCGACACCACTTGATATTGTCAGCCTTTTTAATTTTAGATACTCTGTTGAGTGTCTTGGAGCTTTCTCAAGGTAGTTTTAATTTGCATTTTCCTACTGACTAAAGATGCTAGGCATCTTTTCAAATGCTTATTTGCCATCTGTATATCTTCTTTGATAATGTGTCTGTTCAAATCTTTTGCCCATTTTTCTTTGGATTGTTTGTCTTATTGAGTTGTAAAAGTTTATACAGTGAGTTTATATATAAATACATAGATACATGTTGTCTATGAAGGCAGCAGTGGAAATAGAAAGTAGTAGTCAAATGTATGAATGTTTTAGGAGTCTGTGGTTTATTTTTTCATCTTCTTAAAGAGTATCTTTTGGTGAGTAAAAGATTTTTAATTTTGTAAAAGTTGTTTTCAATTATTCTGGTAGTTGGCTTTTTGTGTCCTACTTAGCAAGGTAAATTTGACAATATTTTATCAATATATTGGAGACACAACTGATATGGGAGGTAGCGAAGATAATTCTTATATTTCTGCTTTGGAAAAATAAATAACTGCAACACCATGTCAAGACTATTTTCTCAAAGCATAACCATAACCCACCATTAAGCCAAATCATCTTTTCTAGAATCCCATTTCCATTGACCTCCCAACAGCATTCGACACTGCTTATCTGTGTCTCTTTTCCCCTTGGTTCCAGAACCATGCTTTGCTATATTACGTCTGAAAACAACTCTCACAGCTTCACCTTTCTCAACCGTGTCAATGATTTCCAAATCTCTGCCCTCTCTTCTGGTAACAGTGCACCCAACATTTATTGAGGGCCTTACTATGTGACAGGCACTAAGCCTACCTTCTAACGGCCTATCGCATATTTCTTCTTGGCCTATCATTAGTTTACAGTCAATCAAATTCATTCTTCTTGGTCTCATTGCCAGCTCTGTCAATGGTATTTCAATGCTCCCAAATTGATATCATTGATATCATCTTTCACTTTGGCTTCTCCTCTCTCCCCTATATTTAGTTAACTTAACAGTTCTCTCACAATGTTACTTGAAACACCAGAGGTCTGGGAGCAAGGTGCCAAAAACAGCCTCTTCCCAATTTGCATGAAAACACATGGTAATATAATTTTAAACTTTCCTACCACAAATTTTTCGTAAATCTTTCTCACCTACTATTCCCTATCTATTCTAGAATATAAAATAGTATCTGATTGGGGGGAGGGGGTATAGCTTAAAATTTAATATATAAATATTTCATAGTATTCTACAAAATACCATGACTCTTAGGTATTCCATCACCTGAACATGTTTGAGTACCACTGAATAATGTGCAACTCATATTCCTGCTAAATTGTTCTTTTCTGTACAATGTGAAACTTTTCCTATGAGAAAGTCAGACTGAGGTGGGAAAGGTCAGACCAATTTGCCAGAGGGAAAAAAAAAATCGATTAAGAAATGGGCCATCAGAACACTTTATAAATTTCTTCCTCCTTAATTCTAGGCTATGACTGCCTATCTTCTGGCACCAGGGAGAATAACCAGCTGACAGATAGAATAGGAACAACTTTCAATAGTCAACTTAAGGATAAGTGACTACGTATTCTAGTCACAAGTAAGGCACTCCAGGCTGCATCCTTCAGTTAAACCAGCACATTCTCGACTGTCTTTCTCTGATTATCAGTAGTTACTCCAGGGATAAAGCATAACAACATTAGTCTAGGAAAAATAACACAACTATATAGTCCCAAAGGGGACGTGCCCACGCCGTATGATTTGAGGATTATCAGTTATTTGGAATCATTTTAAATAGCTGGAAGTTAAATATATAAAAAGACTGCTGATCGTACTCTTAAAAATGAAAGCAAGTCAACACCAAAATTCTACAGAGTTAAACATTCATTTAATTACTCAATATATATTAACTGAGTACCCACTATGTGCCACATACCATGTTAAGTCACTCGAGGTTTACAGTGAGCAAGACTGTCATAGTACCTGACTTCATGAAATTCATAGACTATGGTAAAGATAATCAAAGAACAGTATCAGCCAGGACTGATGGGCAAAGCTTCTCCAAGTGCAGCAGAAAGAAAAGGGATGTTGAGAGGTTGCTTCTCCAGAGCTCTATGTGAGCTAAAACCCAAAAAATGATTAGAACTTAACCAAGGGCATGTACATGTGTGCTTAGAGGTGGGAGGTGAAGGGTGCTATGGATGAGCCTGGGATCACACAAGAATGGAGGAGAAAGCGCACTCAGAGTCACATAGGTATGGGCTCCAATCCCCCATCTACCACCCATAGCCTGTGTTCTCCAGGCAAATGACATCTCTAGCTTAGTCGCTTCATTTGTAAAAGGTAGGAATAACAATGCTACTTACCACATAGGATTAGGTGAGGATTAAATAGTATACTGCATGTAAAGTTATTAGCTCTAAGACATTGGACAACTGGAAATCTCTGTGTCTTTCTCATCTGCAAAATGAGGATAATAGCAGTACCTTCTCCATCAGGTTGTTAATGAGTGTAAATTGAAAGACAAAGTTTGAAGATTCAATGAAATAACAAATGTAAAGTACTCAGAATAAGTACTAATATTCAAAAGAGTTCAATAAATGCTAGTCATCACCATTTTTATATTAACAGACAGACTCGAGCTCTCAAAGGGCATTGTAAGCCATGTTAGGTATGTGGGTTTTAATCCGGACATGTGGGGAGCAACTGAAGGATTTTCGCAGTGAGCTGACAGGATTATATTTGCCCTTTGGAAGGCTCACTCTGGATACTATACGGACACTGGACTGGAGAGAGGCAAGAGTGGTAGGAAGAACCAAGGCAGGAGAAATTGTAGCCATTAAGGTAAGAGAAGATGGTGGCCTGGACCAAGAGGACAGCAGTGGAGGAGGAGGTAAGTGCATAAATCAACAAGACTTGATGTTTAGACTGAGGATGTGAAATGTCCCCAACATCTTACTTATCCTACACTCCCTCCCACTCTCTATCTGCCTACTAAAGAGTCATGAAATTTCTTTAGTTCTCATTACTCACCATTCTGTAATTGACTCTCAAACTATTACCTTTAGCTCCCACCTCACTCTTAAACTTCAGGTCCAAATCTCAACTGCCCCTGGAGAGCTCCCCACAGATGGTAACCTCACACTCAATATAAACTAAGTACAACCAATGATTTCTTTTCCCCAAAGAATCTCAATTTCCCTATTTTTATACTCGCCCTGTCAGTCACCCAGGTTATAATCCCTGAAGTCATCATCCATCTGGTTCTAAAGACTTTCTAATCTTCTGAAATGACTTTTTGGCAACTCTGATACCTGGACTCATAAAATAAAGGCAATATGATATGAAACAAAAGGAAACATCCAAATATCAGCCCTCATCACCTCTCTTCTATTATAACAGGTTAACCTGTCTAACTGCCTTCAGTCATTCTGCTCTGTAATCTCAAGGATCTGGTATACTCATGGATCAGACACACACACACATGTGCACATATACACTTTAGGACGGAGGTGGAGCAACCTAATATCTGGAATTACTTTTAAAATTAGTTACATTGGTTATAATAATTACACAAAGATAAGTACACCAAAAAGTACAGTGAGAAACTGCAGGAACTCTTAAAGAGTATACTCTAAGAACTTCAGTTTCCTTTGTATGTCATAATTTCAAAATCTGAGAGTATCAGGCAGTACGTGAATAAAATACTACCTCAGTAGTACAAATGCCTGCAAGTCACTGGAAACTCTGAACAGTGACCATGAACAAGTTCTTCAGGTAGAGATGAGAAGAGGACCTGCCTGTCACACACAGACGGACACAAATAGTGCCCATGGGAACCCATGCACCCTACTTGCGGCAAAGAGCAAATCTCAACAGAGCTCACCTTGCTCAAGGGCTTATGGAAATTGAAAGACCTAGTAAAAATTTTGTAAATGGGGAAGAGGGAACATCATCTCTTGGAAGAATGTATCTCTGAAAAGGATTGAGAAATATGTTTCAGGAAACTGGCATCCTTAAATAGAACAGAAACAACATGACTTCTACAAAACAGGAACAGAAGGCTACAGGAAGAGAAAAGAGGAGGATAAAAAGACAACAAATAGAGCCTTTTTAAGAAAAGATGGAAGAAAAACGATGACTTCCACGGAGGGAAAAAATGCATGGTATTAGACACAGTACCTATGTGGTATTCCTGCCAAAATGTTTAAACATGAACTTAAGAACGAGGAAGCAATGAGACAAATCCCACATGTGGGTCATTCTACAAAACAACTGGTCTGGAATCTTTAAAAAGTCAGTATCAGAGATTAAAAAAAAAAAAAGGCAGAAGAACTATTCTAGATAGAAGAGAACTAGAAACGTAACAACTAAACACAACATATGATACCTAATTGGACTCAAGCTCAAAAACAAAGAGCCGCAAAGGACATTAATGGAATAATTGGGAAAATTTAAAGATGGATTGTTTGTGAGATAGTATTGTATGAATGTGAAATTTCCTGATGGCGAGAAAAAGTACTGTGGTTAAATAGAAGAATGTACTTGTTCTCAGGAGATATGCACTAAAATACTAAAAAACATCACAACGGCCATAACTTTATAGTGAATTATTCAGCCAAAAAAATAAAGTAAAATAAATCTGTGTATACAACAGAAAGGGAGTGAATGTGAGTGTGGAAGGTGGAGAGGGAAGGATTACCCACCCCCTCATATGACAAACAGATAAGCATTTATACTAAAAACCAAACCAGTTTTATAATATTTTTTTAATGTAGTCCTCTTTCTTGTTTATAAAGTCAGCATAACCTTGATACCAAAATCTGACAAAAGCATTACAAGGAAAATCATAGCCAAAATCTCCTATGAATATAGATGCAAACATAAAATAAATTATTAGTAAATTGAATCCAGCAATATGTATTAAAAAGGTAATAAATCATGACCAAAAGGGTTTATCCCAAGAATGCCAAGTTAGTTTAACATTTGAAAATAAATGTAATTCACTACATTAATAGGGAGGGGGGAAAATTATATGATCATCCCAACAGATGTAGGAAAAAAAAAGGTCAATAAAATTCAACATCCATTCATGACTAAAGCTGGCAAGAGAAACACCATTTGATGCAGACCAGAAAAAGTTTCAACAAAAGTCAGCTCTCTCTAGCCAAAGGACCAGAAAAGAGGCAGCCTATCAAGTCAAAACACTTTTAGAAAATAACCACTGAAAACTACAGTCAACACCACAGAAAAACCTGTGTGGTCTCCCCTTCACTCAAGACAGCAAACCATGAGCAGGGAGGGAATCTAGATGTCTACTTTTGCCAGGCTGTAATAAAGTATGATCATCCATGTATCCCCTGCCATTAGTGTTACCGAAAGCCATGGAGAGCTGGGCTTTCATCATCCCCACTGGGCAGTAACCAGAATGCCCTCAATGTGCCCTCAGTGGAGACTGTGGGGCCTGGACTTTGACTCACATGACAATAACTGACAAGGCCATGGCAGAAGCAGCAACAAGGCACTACTCCACCCAGCTGGAGGCCGAGGAGCCAGACCTCCTACCCTGCAATAAGAGCAATTCCCCGCCCTGCATGTCAAGGAAGGCTGAGCAGAAAACCTAGACATGTACCCCAACCAGGCAGTAAGCAGGCAGAATGTTCCCTGTCCCTTCCAGAGCAGGGTCAGAGGAAGCCAGTGGGAAAATATCTCTAAGTTCTGTGAGACTTTTTTTCAACATAGAAATCTATGACCATATAACCTATCGATCAAGTGTGAGAAAGTAGACATTTTTCAGACATTCAAGAACTCAACTGCACCCTTTCCACCAGTCCACTGAATATATACTCCAGCAAACAAAAAATAAGAGAGTGGTGAAGGGACATTCTGGGATTACAAAGATACAGCTGAATTTATACAGATCAGAACAGGAAGGTAGGAAGAAACCACCAGGAAAAAGGGGGGAAAAGCACCCCAATAAAACTGCTAGTATGTTTTCAAGTTTGGAAAAAATTAAGGTATGATAAAGCCAATAATGCGAGAGAGGAGGGGAAGAATTTAGAAATGGCGGTGGGGGGGGGGATACTATTTTTAAAAAATCAAAACCCAGATATGGCTCTTTTCTGGTCTCAGGTGGTTTTATTGGGGCTGCAGACAGCAATTCAGCAGACATGGCCAGGTCCAAGAACTATAACATGCATAACTAGTTCCAAAACGGCAGAGAAATCGCATCAATAACCCTAATCATAAGGTTATCTTTTAAGGAGGTGGAACCTAAGTTCATAAGGATCTTAAACTTTGTCAAGAAACGCAAGAAAGGTCTAAAGATGACAGAGACCAAAAAAAATTAAAACCAACAAAGCCTTTGTCAAGCTCAAGGTCCCTAAAGGCATCAGTTCCAAGCTTGAAAGACCTACCTGTTATAATATTGCCAGGGTGCCAGGCTCTGCTGATCTGAGACTAGCAACAAGGCCAAAGTCAAAGCCAAGATTCGGGTTCCCAAACGTGCCCCAGTCCCCATAAAGGCTGCAAAGTGAGGCTTCTGTCTGCCAACTTGGAATGGAAGTATTCGTGTGATGCCCTGGGCTACTCTATACAGGGCTGATGTCCCCTGTGCTATTTTGTGCAAATAAATGCAAAACTATATCCATATATGAAACAAAGGAAATTTAATGTGATTTTAAATTCTAAATGGATTAGAACAAAAAAAAGTTTATATAACCCTAAGAACATTCCCCGTCAAATGGGATGACAATGCACTAAGAAGAAAATCTTATTCTAGCATCCTACCTGGCCTACACTGAATATTTAAATACTCATAACAACATTGAATTTTTAGAGTTAACCTAAGGATAAATAATGGAAGATTTGGCTCTGGTCACGCATCAGAACCATAATGACCACACAAAAGTACAAGTCTAGCTTAGAGAAAGAAGGACTATCCTTCCCTCAGAGACAGGGCAGTCAAGGGACACTGCTGAAAATTAATGGAATGAAGAAGATTAAGTATATTATGTTAAAATATAACCATTATAAGAATTAGAAATAATTTAAATATATAAAACATTGGACGAGAAAAAGTGAGATGTACTATAGAAGTACCCATCATCTTTCATTTCAGGGAATCAACAAATACTGTCTGAAGTTAATTAACTTAAGAGATATTTATCTAGAAGAATTAAAAATAAAATCAGTTAATAGAAGTAGTTTCTGAAAGGGGAGGATAGAGAATTATTGCTCTTCATCATGAGCTCTTACAAACTATTCGGCTTGTTGCTATGTGCGTTCATAACTTTGATTAAAATAATTTTAAAGTTTGACAAATATTCTGTTGGTGAAGCTATAAGGCCGCAGGCACTCTCATATGTGGGAATATGAGCTGGCAGAAACTCTATGGAAGGGAATTTGATACTATTTAGTAAAATTACATATAAATTTACTCTCTGACCCAGCAATCCCACTTCTAAAAATCTATCCCAATGGTCTGATGGCAAAAATCCAGAAAGGCACATACACAAGAATATTCATTACAGCACCATTTGTAAAAATAACACCGGGAGCAACCTAAATGACCATCGGTATGAGACTGGTTGAATAACCCACGGTCCACCGATCCAGTGGAGTTCTCCATTGTCCCTACAGAAAAATGAGGAAGACCCATATGTACTAGAAGTGATCTCTTCACAGGCTGTAAAATGAGGAAAGGAGAGAAAAGTACACAGAGAATGCTACCATTTATCTGAGGGGCTGGTGAGAGGAAGGTAAATACATATGTATTTACCTTTGTTAAAAAATGGTAAATGAAAATTTTTTTGAAAAGTAGCTACCTATGGAAGAGGGAAGGAACAGGGTGGTGAAGGAGGAATAGAAGTCAGAATTTTCTGAATATACCTCTTTTGAGATTTGGCTTTGAAACCATATAAATATTTTATGTAATCATAAAGCAAAATTAAATAATTTTTAAAAGCAATCCCAAAGGACTGAAAGAAAAACGTACATATTGAATTAATGATACAACCGCAGAGAAAGAAACTATTTTTAGTGGTTTTGAAACAGTAACTTGACTATGCATTCCTAGTGGGATATACTCCTAGGACAAAAATAATTGCCAAATTAAAACAAAAACAAAAATCCGTTTTCAGTAATCATACTGTCAATAGTAATGTTGGCATTGCTGTTGAGAGTTCTGTGGGAACGTAGGATAAAGCAGAACTTAAATCAGTTCACTGGAAATCAGGACTTTCAGTATGAATGACAGGAGATCCAGATCTAAGAGTGATGAGGTTAAATAAAAATGCTATATCGTCTCTTATTGAAAATATCAATATTAACATGTGATGCTGTTTACCTTTTAAAAATACACATACACAAAACCACAAACACACACTTCCTGGTTCTGACCCCTGGAGAAGCCTAGAAATAATGACTGAACTAGTAGCAAAAAAAAAGATTCCTAAAACCCAGACTGCAATCTCTAACACCAGATCCCACCTAAAGGAAGCAAGACCCCTTAGACAAACAGCAGAACACAGGTCTGAAGCAGGAAACACATAAGACAAACGTGGAACATCTTGTCACACCAAAAAGCAAGGGAGTTATTAAAAGGTACTGGGATCCTGTGAAAAGGACTCTGGAAGTTAACTCGAAAGAGCCCCTACCAGACAAAGATAGGGCAAATTTTTTTTTTTTAAATGCCCACAGCACCTGGTCTTCCTAGGTGGTCTCCCTTTCAAGTACTAACCAGGCCCGAGATCAGACAAGATCCAGCACATTCAGGATAGAGTGGCCGTAGACAACAGGGTAAATTAATCATCAAAGATAATAAACACAGTAGACTGAAATATAGCAAACGAGTTTAAATCTATATGTTTAAAGTAACACTCAAAATAAAAATCAGTCACTTTCAGAAAATGCTAGGAAACTCAGTTTGAAAAATGAATAAAGGAAATCAAATATTTATTCTGTGCCTCAGAGTAATCAAATAGCTAATATGGAGAAGTTCTCCTTCATAGAAGTATTCTAGCTAATATGATGAATGATAGAAATAAAATATCACTGTTTTACAGCTCCTGATAAATTAGGAATCAAAGAAAGAGATAACCAGACATAATGTGCCTCCTGATGGAAGTACCTATCGCCACCTGTTAAGCATTCTTGCCAAGAAAATGAACTTGTTGAAGTCACTAAATCTAATTCCCAATTTGTAGGAAATAAAAGAGACAGGACATATTAAACAGGATGCAATGGAAATTAAACAGGACAAATAACCCGCTTCTCCAATAAACAAATTGCAAGGGGGCAAAAAAGACATGTGAGACATATCAACCCACTGCGAATTGACCTTACTTGATTCAAACAAATCGACTGTTAAAAAACAAAAACTGACATAACTAGAAAACTTTGAACAGACTGATATAAAGGAAATTTTTTAGGTGTGATGTCATTATCATGTTTTTTTAAAAGAATGTCTATCTTTTAGAGACACATGGAAATATTTAAGATGAGATGACATCTGGAATTTGTTTCGAAGTAATCTAGGACAGAGTAGGGAGTTTATGCTCAGTTATCTATAAACAAAACTAAGTAAGCCATAAATTAGTAAGTGTTGAAACAGAGTGATGGACACGGGAGGGCTCATACTATTCTTTCTACTTTCATAGATGTTTAAAACATTCCAAAATTTGTTAAAAAAATCATTTTAAGCACCCAGGAAAAAGAAATTAGATATTAAAAAGACTAGAAGTGAACAGCAGTACCAGCTAAACAGACAAATATAAGTAAAATAAAATATAAATATAAATATGAATCTTTTGTAAAATTAAACAAAATTTTCAAATATTCTGAGAGGAAGCATAAAATGTTCTTAAGTATTATCATTGTAATTATTTGCATGCCTCCATTCTCTCTCTTAGCAGCCTTAAGCTTCTTTCCTCCCAACCAGCAAGAGGAATATTGCTTTCCATATATCAGGATAGCAAGCCTTCAAATAAATTCAGTAAAATATACAACACATCATCCTAACATACTCGTAGAGAGGGAGCAAATACTTTTCCTACATCTTAAAAACTACTATGAAAAGGAACACTTATTTTCTTTAGACATTTTTTTAACTCCGGGTTGTTCAGACAAGTGTACCCCATCCTCTCCAAGCAACAGTAATAATAGCTGTCACTTACTGAACAGTCATTTCTTTGCTGAGAGCTAGATACAAGATTGCTTTGAATCCTCACGAACACACTATATGTGCATTTCTGAGCATCATTAAACTTAGAACTCAGATGGGGATCGTGCGTGGTTCTGGGGACGCGAACCTGAGCACTTCCAAGGCCCGCAAGCCCCTAACTCCTTGCACGCCCTGGAATACCAGAACTGTTTGCCTGGAGTCAAACATCTTGCTCTAGATTGGTTTCCTTCCTCCTTTTGATTCATACAGCCTAGGCAAGATCAATGCAACATCCCTGAAACCTTTCCTGCGGCTAAAGAGAGTTCAAAAGTTTATTTTTTTCTCTCTAAATCTAACATGGACAGATTTCCCGTCAGCAACTTTAAGCCCGCTTTAAGTCTTACTCATCTAACGAAGCAAACATATTCATTATGGAGCCAATAAAGATTTTTCTCAGTGCAGACTAAAATGCCTTCTCCAATTATAACTTTTCACTTTACCTCAGAGAAGCAAACAGATTATATAACTAGTCCTCACCTTCCAAACATTCATTTATAACTTTGCTAACCTTGGCAAGTCATCTTTGATCCTTCCCTCACCCCTTACGTGTAATTCATCACTAAGTCTAGTCAATTTTACATAAAATCTCTCTCAAATCCATCCTTTTTCTTTTGTCAACCAAAACCTGACTTCGGGCCTTGATCTTCTGCAGTATAAACTATAACATAGTTCCATAAATCAATGGTCACCAATTTTTCTCCATGCATTCCTTCCTATCAGTAAAAAACTTGAGCATACAACTGATATGCATATATTTAAAAATTATAAGAATGTCTTACTAATATATACATTAGCAAAAACAAAAATTGCAAAGGTTGATATGAAAACAGATATAAGTTCTAACATATTCTTTCTGCACCCCAGTGAATCATCTCACACAAGCCAGTTATCAACCGCTCTAAACTACTGCCAGAGCAATTGTCCTAAAAACCCAAACCTGATTGTATTACACCCTCAACTCAATCCCTCAACGGCATCGTGTCCCAGTGGCACAAGCCTACTTTTTCAACTTCATCTCCTACAATCTTTATCCACATATCCTGTATTTCAGCTACTCCTTAACCTCTCCCCATGACTTTCATACACACAGTTCCCTAACCCTGGAAATACATAATAGGATTTCTAAGAGAAAAATACCTTCTAAACGCCATTAATCAACTTACAATGAACTTTGGGAATGTAGCCTATCTTTTCTATAAGAACTTATATATTTTGAATATACCTTTTGTTATTTCCGTTATTTGGTTCCTTTCAAGTCCTATATACTTGGAAGAATGGATATGAATGAATTCTAATAAAAGTAAAGGACACCAACATTGCTTTGTTCTCTTTGGTTTATTTTTCTTCCTTGTTTACTTTTCCATTTCCCAACAAAATCCTTTTAAGCAAAAGGATGTTGAAAATCCAGAGATTAGTTCCCCCTAGGGCCTGGAAAAAAACTGAACCTCTACAAACCATAACCAGAATTCTAGCCAGGATCTAACACGTGGATTTGACAGCCTGACTAAGAACATATTTTTCTACGGCAATGCTCCAGCATTTACCTTCCAAGTTTCAACCTTCCTATCTGCTGTGCAAACCCCTCCAAACTGACCACAATGGTGACGCTAGAATGATGGAGTTGCACCAACACACTTTCAAGTCATGAAAATTCAACTGAATGACTCTGAGCACTAATAATGGGAACTCGGTTTCCAACAAGACTTTCATTCTACCACCCCGAGTCTTTGCACTGTCTCCGTAGGGGACTGGGAGGGGAGCACGGTGGTGGAGAGAGCAAAGAGAAGAGGCTTTAGAGGAAGAAGCCCTCAAGAGGAAGTCACATTTCAACTCGTAGTCCTAACTCACAGTAGGGAGACGTGTCAGTTGTGCTATACAACAGGTCTCAAGAAGAACAAGCCTGTGATGCATTTTGGTAATGGGGTCCTTTAATGAGTAGTCCAAAAACGGACTGGAGCAGAGCTTTCTGAAGAAGCCAAGGCTGTCCTCTGTACCAGAAAACAATGAGGTGGGTTTGGCCCCACTTCCAAGCCCTGCAACTTGCACGGTTCTTCCTCTGGCAATCCCTCCTCCCTTCTCCAAACCTCACCTCTTCTCAGTGCAAGTTTCAACATCTTCTGAGAACTCCACTCTTTCATTTTCTACACAACTCATTTGGACCAAATCAAAACTTTAGACAAAGCATTGCACTTGCTTTGGAAAACAGTTTAACAGTTCTTTAAATGGAATTACCATACAATCCAGCAACTTCACTCTTAGGTATATACCCAAGGGAAATAAAAACACATTCCTAACATTACTCATAACAGTGAAAAAGTGGAAACGACCCGAATATCTAACAACTGATGAATGGATAAAATGTGGTTTATTATATGATGAAATATTACTCAGCAATAAAAAGGAATGAAATACTTACATGCTATAACATGAATAAACTTTGGAACCATTATGTTACACGAAAGACAAAGAATTATACATTGTATGATTCCATTTATAAGAAACACCTAGAACAGACGCATCTGCAGCAACTATAATTAGTGACCACCTAGAGCTGGGAAGGTTTGGGGGGAGTGACTGCTAACAAGTACGGGGTTTCCTTCTGAACGTTCTGGAACTGGACAGTGGTGATCAAAAGCTTTTGTGAACATACTAAAAACCACTTAATTATACACTTTAAAAGAATAAATTTCATGGTATATGACTTATAATTTAATAAAGCTGTTCTCAGATTACCACGACGTACAAGGTCCTGCTCAGGCCACAGTCTCTGCGACCTCACCTCAAGCTTACCATCGGTCACTGCCCAAACCGCACTGACCTTCTGTCAGTTCCTGAAATAGGTCTAGAGTTTTCTTACCTCGAGAGCTTTGTATATTCTCTACTGCCCACCTGGAATGAAAAGCGTTGCTCTGTCTCTTTACGTAACTCATGACATCCTTTACGTCTCGGCTCAAATGTCACCTCCACAGCAAGCCTTGCCTCTCTATCTAAAATAGCAGTCTCTCCCATCATCCTCTCAGCGACCTGCCTCCCTTACAGCACATCCACACGGCTTCATGTGAACTGATTTGCGTTTGTTTTTTCATCAGGTCCACCAGACTAAGTTCCAATGAGAACAGGAACCAATATGCATTATTCGCCAGTATAATTCCCAATGTCTAACACGACTCCCGGCATGAAAGTGTCTAATAAATGGTAATTAGTATTTTCATTGCCCTAACATGCCATGTCCTCACGCATACTGTTCCCTCTACTGAAACAACTATCTGCAGCCACTACCGCCATCCATCACAGGCATCGCCACCACTGCCACCGCCAACGCCACAGCCTCTACTCCCTCTGCCACCACTCTTAACCCTTTCGTGCCCTCATCTCTCCTGTCTCGACTCACACGTTATCTTCTTGATACAGTCTTCCTTCCTCGAGCCCCCCTCTGAAGACAGCCTCTCCTCTACTGATTAACCTATTCATCGCTGGCTGCATCTCCACCATCACAGTGATCTTACTGCATTATACCGGGGTATTTTGGTGGGGAGGGGCCTGGAGGAGTTGGTTTTGTTTTACATTTCTGTCTCACTACTACTTTGGAAAGTGCTAATGCAAACAAACAAAAAAAGAATATTTTCATTTTTCCTAGTATTTAGCACACTATTGAGCACAAACACGGCACCCCACCAATCATGGTAACAGTAACAATTAACGGTTCCTGAGTGCATAATATGTGCTTAACACTCTTCTTAGTTCTACAGTGAGTGAATGAAGAATTGGGTAAATGTCTTGGTCGCCAACCTCAAAGAGGTCACAGACTGACAGAGACGGAAGACAGGTACACAGGCTAATGCAGAGTCGACACCACCACCGGGCCAAATCCACTGCCCCATCCTGTCCCTACGCCTCCGAATCTTTGAGTAAGCTTTTCTCTGAGTCCATAAATGTCAGGTTTCTTCAAACTCACTTAGAATACTTCCTTCGATTACTTAAAATCCCCTTCCTGCCCTTGGTGCCTGGAAACAATTTCTAGGATGTCACCACAAGCAATATTAAACTGCCACACAGTTTCCTGTTGTGCGTCTGGCATTATCAGTTAAATTGCTTCATATTAACCACATTCCAGTCCACTGGGATCACTCGAACACTAAATAAGATTTAAAGATACCTGTCGAAGATGCCAGTTACCACTGCTCCTTTTATTCCCCTAGATAAATAAATGTCAGCTCAGGTTTGAGGTTTAGGAGCTTTCCAGGGTACTACCTGCATACTGGTGACCTTTTCTCTGTCAAGCAGATGTTTGGTTTGAGGCAAAACAATGTTCCTCTATTAAAAGGAACATGAACTACACACTCTTTAGAAAATATAAGGAAGAAGGAACTGTCTGCCTAGACCAGGACAATTTGGCTTAAAAACTTGTAAAACAAACTCTTTCTCAAGAGTTCAAGTAGCAAATTGTCTTTTTAACTCTATGGACACTCAACTCAGAGACTAAGTTAGGATCTTAATTCAGATCCTAATATATTTCTTACATGCATGCCATAAACTCTTCCTTGACACAGGAACGTAAACAAATAAGACAGTCCCTGCCCTCAAAAGTTTATGTCAGGCTTAGTATGGGGACAGACAAGGATCTGGATTTAGTGCTATGACAGTGATAAACACAAGGGGCCACAGAAACAGATGAGGGGCACCTGGCCTAGGCTGGGGAGGGCACTGGAATCAGGGCAGGCTTCCTGGGGATGGCATCTGATCTTAGGCCTACAAACTCTCATTCTCTCATTTTTAAAAGGTGGCTAATAGCACCTACATCATTGGACAGTTGTGAGGATTTGATAAATTGGTTCACATAAAGCATTACCACCATGTCTGACACAGAGATTGGGCTCAACCAGCCTTAGCGTGAAAGGGAAGTCTGATCATGCACTAGATCTCAACACCTGTGTCTAGCAACTCACCTGCTTGACTACTGACCATACAGCAGACACCAGCTTCACAATTAGAATACTGTTTTTGATCACTTGTTTTTTAATAAGAGAATATTAACTCCTGCTCTGCATGTTAACAGTCTAATTCCTTGATCATCAAAACTTTCTTCTCCATTACTGAAACATACAATTCTCTGACATTTCTGGTATAAAAGATCCCAGTTTTCTTAATCTTTTGATAGAGAAGGTAAAAAAGAAAATAATTACTGAATTTTTAATATGGGCCTTGCAGTCATGGAGATACTGTGTTTGTTGTTCATAATGGCCCTGCAACAATACTCTTCCCCTTTCTACTTTCAGGGTGAATAAGGTAGTTTGTGCAAAGTTCCACAATCACTAGACAAAAGAGCTGGAATTTGAACCCAGATCTGATTCCACATCTCAGCCTGACTGGGCCGCATACCATCAAAGATAAGCAAGAGAAAAAAGAGACAGCCATAGCTCTCTCCTGCTCAGATGGATCAGTGTGCTCTCTGTCCCCTAGTCCCAGACCCCCAAGACTGACCTACACAATGGAGCCTGCACACTTAAATGTCACCTCAGTCAGGTGAACACTTACGCTATCTGTTCTCTGTCAGAATGGAACAGGTGATAGTAACCAAAGCAGCTGCCTCCAATGAGGGCTCCACCTGAGTACATGGTTTCCTCCCCACCGGCCCATCCCCATTCCTAGCTGCAGGCACAGTTGCATAGTCAATAGCCACCATAAATCACAAGTACTTTTCTTAACTTCTCTCTTCATATTCTCTTTCGATCTTACCACAAGTAAAGCCAACAAATTTCCCAAGCCTAAGTTTTTATCACAGAGCAGTCTAATTCCAAGATCAAGAAGGCTATTCTTTATACTCATTTCATGCTTGATACAATTTCACGCATTAGTAAGTTCTCCTACCCAAGTGCTCTGCCAGTACAGTGACGGGTTCCACAAAACATACTTGAAAAATGTGTCAACCTGCAACCTTCACGAGCATGCCAGAGACATGACGCCTAGTCATCTGAACATCTATTTGTGGGATTTTCATGCTGGTTCTGACACTGACTGCCTCCTAAAGGGCAAGTTTCTGAACTTCTCTGAACTGTTTCTGAACAATAAGGATACGCATCCTCACAAGCATACTTTGCAATTCTAAGGTGGCTTCTGGGAAGTGTTTCTAAGTGCTATTGAAATCCAAGTTTACAACTCTTATTTGGAAGCAGGAGCTAAACTTGGAGTGCCTCTTTAATCCCAATGCTTCACAAACTGCGTCTTTTTACCTCTCAAGCTGCTTAAGCTCTTACTTGGAGCATGCTTCTAACTTTTCCTCTCATTTCCACAAAAATCGAGAACAGTGTGCTCATCCAACTCTTCCATTTTCATTATCATAAGCAAACTCTTCTAGTTTCATTTAGCAAAGGTCTCAGAACTGCTGCAATGCATCTTAGACACAATTTATGACTGGAGCCTTAGTCAGTCACGGGACTGCAAGGCTGAGCACAGGCCACACTGCATAAGCATCAACTGGACAAGGATGTGATATATGAATTAGATTTTGTCCCTAACGCCCTTCCCCTTTCAAACTTCCCTAGCATAATTTTCAGAACGCTGAAATAAACACATTCCACAGACTTTCTTGTAAGCAGGTTTCAAGTGTCCTACAAAAGTTGTTTTAAGAAAAACTTAGTCTACGCTGTCAACTTTGTTTTTAAGTGTCCTTAAACAATTCTATTACTCATGGATAAAAAGTGAACATTTGTTAGTGATTAGAGATAAGGCATCTCATGTTCTGGAGCTGAGGAAGGGAGAGGCCAAAAGAGGACCTGGCTGGAAGGGGAGATAGATACAGTCCAAAACAACACACCCAAACTGGACTGCAAAAAAGTTGCACTTTCCAAAGTCAACTTCTAAGTCTAGAAGGACGGCAACAATGTCTCAATGGGTTCTGAAGTTAAAAGTATCAACAACTTCCCAGGAAGACTAACTCCCCATCAGGGACTCCTGATGAATGAATGAGTGAGTGAATTAGCCATATTGGATTACAAAGCCTTTCGAACAATGATCAAGATCAGGTGCTCAGTTACATCACTGAGGTATCTTCCTCCACAGCCTTTGGCCCTTGCTGTGTGGACACTTGCACAGATAAGAGGGGGAATTTGGAGCGTGAAAAAGGCCTTCGCCCCAGGCCATCCCGACCTTAGGTCCACGAGGGCCCCTCCGACAACCTCACGTGAATTCTGTGGGGGCCGCCAGCCTTAAGCTGCCGGTCTGCAACCTCTTCAAGACCTGCTCAACTCTCAGGGGCGCCCCAAACACACCCATTTGAGTAGTTGCTTCCGGAGATTTCTCGCCCTCCCCCCAATAGTTGTATGATCATTTTCAGAGGCTCTCCATAACCCTGGGGATGAGGCCACCTCGTAATTAATCTCAGCTGCTCCCGCCCGCAGGTGAGAAAGGGGACACCTGACCACTAGCGCCCTTCCACCCCATGCGCACCCCGCCCCCGCGCCTCCCTGGATCGCCATGGCAACCGTCCCCCTCCCCGCGTGACGCCAGCACGCGGGGCGCCCCTAGGGTCCCGGCAACAAGTCCCCCGCGCGGCCCACGGCCTGCAGCCCTTGCCCGGCCCTGCCGCCCCGCGCCCGGCCCGGCTCCGCCTGGCCGCACTCACTTGATCCTGGAGCCCATGGTCCCCGGGCCTCCTCATGGGCCCGCGGGCCCCGCTCGGCGCTGCGCTGCCCGCCCGCCCGCGGCTGACCGGCCTCCCTCCGGCGCTCTCCCCGCCCCTTCCTCCCTTCCCTCAGGCTAGGCCCGCCCGCTCGAGGCTCGCTCCCTCGCCGCCGCCGCTCCTGTGGTTAATGTACTCGCTCCAGCCCGGCGAACGCCATGGTCGCCGGCGCGCGTACCCGGCGCGCGCCGCCCCCTCCACCTCCCGCGCCACCGCCCCCTGCCTCCCGCGCCGCCGCCGCCCGCGGGGGCTGCCGGGAACTGTAGTCCGCTCGCGGGGGCGGGGGCGGGGGCGGGGCCGCTGCAGGACGGTGGGGGCGGGGACCGCGCTTCCGCCCACTGACTCCCCCAGCTCTGTGCGGCGCGCCTTCCGGGTGCAGTCCCCGAAAGACCTCCAGCACGCTGCTCTCTTAGGGAAACCTACCCCTGCAACCCCCTGGAAAAGATCTTCATCTCACAGAGACCTCCCTACCCCACTCCAGATCAAGAAACCTTTTCTCCCCTTTGAAGTTCGCACACCCAATAACTGGCGTAGAGATATGTCTCCCACTCAGGCCTCCATGAAAACACAAGTTTGCCCTTAGAAAATTCCACATCTTCAAGTAAGCTCCTTAAACGATCCACAGATCCTCTTCTCTATCACACCATCCACTTCCCCAGCATGGTCCTTAATGGAAGCCCTTCCTCTCTTCTTAAACCTTTGTAGAGGTCTCACATACCCGCAGAAAAGCCACCTGGGGGCTTCATAGGACCTATTCAGTGATTCTGCTCTGTTTTACCCTTGAGGACCTCAGCCATTTTGGGGGCTCCAATAAAGAAAGTTCATGTCACCATAACAGTCTCTGATAGAGATTAACTCAATGCAGATGAAAGTATTTGAGAACAAAGATTACCAACTCGATACCTACCGCTACTACCCCTTGGGGCTCACTTTCATGAGCACCCAATACCATCCCCTCTATACCTAGAGGAATCACAAAGGAAGCAGTAGTGACAGCTACCCTTAGCTACTGTCCCATGAGTGGAGAAGGTGAAGGAGTGCCCTCCCTGAACCAGGCACTATGTTTCCCCCACGTGGTTAGCACCAACCCTCACAACCTTGTGGGTTGAACCTCCATTTCACAAAGAGGAAACTGAGTTATTTGCTCAAGGTTACAGGGCTAGCACCAGGAGAGTGGAGATTAGCATCCAGACTAAATAATTTCAGACACGTTTGACGTAGTTCTGTTTGAGGATGGCACCTTCGGCCATAAGTCAGAAGACACTGTAAATTGATGGTTCACTTTTGAAATTAGGATTTTATTTTCTCTCTCTCTTTCTCTCGCACTCACCTAAAACAGTGTTCTGTTCTAAAATGCCCTTCATCCCTTGTGCCATTTTAACTCTTGTAAATTCAGTGTCTCCCCACTATAGTAACTGGTCCTACCCCCAGCCAAGGAAAGAGCAAAGAAAACAAGACTTCCTTTTCTTATTGAGTTACATTCCGGATAAAGAGAATCTCTCTCTTTTGCCTATTCCCTGAGGTTATTAAAGGTAAAGGGTAAACTTTTTAAATTAAAACAAACAAACGAAAAAATTTGAAAACATCCAAACTGCCATTTTGAATTCAAAGTCTTTTGCACCCAGACACCAACACCAACTTATAAACACCCCCAGGAGCAAAGCTCTGCCAGACAGACTAGATCTCTGCGGTGTTTGTTCACCTTGTTTCCTATGAACCCTCTCCAAGGAACAGTTGTTATCAAGATCTTCCCTGGAATGAGCAGCCAGTTCAAAAGCTCTGAGCAGGAGTCTATAAATAAAACAAAGTTATTTGGTGGAGGGCAAAGTTGGCTGCTTTTCAAAGGAGGCTGTAGCCATCCTGGCCACAAAAATGTCTGGGTGCCTGCTGGGTGGTGTGGGGGGCGGGCGGCAAGACTGGAGGTGGGATGAGAGGTTATATATCTGTCCAGGTGGCCTCTGAGACTGCAGGGTGGTCTGGGAAGAGAGCATTGAACTAAGAGTTAGGAGTATGGCTTCTAGTGCTGGCTGTACCACTCTAGCAGAGATTTTAAGAGAATAATTAGACAATTATCAGTTTCAGTTTCCTCCTAGGTAACATTGGTATAGAGAGAGTGAGGGGGAGCTCCCATCATGAGAGGGAGTGTAATGTAGGAGCTAAGAGTGCAGGATCTGGAGCCAGACTGCCTGGATTTAAATTGTGGCCCTACCTCTTACTGAATGAGTGTCCTTGCGTAAATTATTCACTGTCTCTGTGCCCCAGGTTCTGTCTATAAAATGGAAATTATAGTACTAGATCTGTCATAGTGAGTTGACATGAGAATTAAATGAGTTAATAACACTTATAAAGTACTTAAACAGTGACTGGCATATAGTAAGCACTCAAAAACTTTTGGCAACTATTATACACAGGACATTTAGCAGAGTTTGGCTTTTATTTTCAATAATACAAATCTTCATAACAAATAGTCCTATACTCAGATTCAAAAGACGTGAGTTTTTAACCCAGAATATAGTTGTTTTCAATGTGGATCAGTTAAAATTCAGTTCAACTGTAAATGATAGCAGACTGAAATATCAGTGGCTGAAAAAAAAAAAAAACATTTATTTCTCTTTCCCATCAGGTCTAGAGATGAACATTCCAGAACTGGTATGATGATTCCATAACGCATACTCTAATATTTGAAGGCATGGGTACAGGACAGGGCAGCTGATTCGGCCATGGTGTTAATTCTGCATTAGCTTGTCTGCCTGTCTTCTAACCTGATCAGACTGTGACCTCTTCGAGATCGATGACCCAGAATTGTATCTTAGTGCTCCCCTCTTCTCCAAATGCAGTTGCCACCTCATGGTCTAGGACGGCTGCTTGAACTCCAGCCATCTAATCCGGAAACCAGCCAAAAGAAACAAAAAAGATCATGCCCCACCCCAATCCCTAATCTTTGTACTTCCCTGGAACTGGCTCACACCACTTTCATTTACACTCAATTGGCCAGAACTTATACAACCATATCTCACTGGGAAATATAGCCTTTATTTCAGACAATCAAGTACACAGCTGAAGGGTATGGGGATCATTTCCAGAGAAAAAGGGGACAATAGTTTCAGCCATGCCATCCCTGGCCATCTGACCTTGGGCAAGCCACTGTATTTGGGCCTCAGTTTCCCCATATCCAAAGTAAGAGAATCAGGCCAGATAGTCTCTCTCCAGTCCTTTTCGGGTCAAAAATTCTATAATTCAGTGACTTTTTTTTTTTATAGTTCCTTTAAACTTAGACAAATCTGATGTTATTCAAGTAAAAGGAGACCTGTCTGCCAACTACATGGCATAATCAGTTGTTGGAATTGAAATCATCCAGAGATGAGAAGGGATTTAGAAACTCTGCCTTCTTGGCTGTTGTCAAAATAGGCTAACTAAGCAGATTAAAAGAAAAAAAAAAAAAGAGGAAAAGAAAAGAAAGTCCAGCAGTGTGAGAAAACCACCTGCGCAAGCACTTTGATGCTCTTCCGATTCCAAGCTTGCCCTCACTCTCTTGTACCTGTTTGGTTTTTTCACTTAGGATTTAGTGGACTGTGTCCGTTGAGAGGGAAACAGCAACTGCAAGGACTTTTAATGCTATATAGTAATGATGGAGTGTGAAATGGCGGGACCAATGAGCCAGGGGTCTGTTGTTTCTAGCACACCTAGTTGCGATTATATTCTTTTTTTATTGGCAATCCAATTACGTGCCATAAAAGTTGCCATTTTAACATGTACGATTCAGTGGTGGTTAGTAGAGTCACAGAGTTGTGCAACTAGCAACTATCTAATTCCAGAATATTTCATCATCTCAAAAAGAAACCCCACACCCAATAGCAGTCACTCGCCTTTCCGGCCCACCCCCCAGCCTCTGGCAACCATGAATCAACTTTCTGTCTCTATGGATTTGCCTATTCCAGATAGTTCATACAAGTGGAATTATATAATAACGTGGCCTTTCCAGCTGGCTTCTTTCACTTAGCATAGTATTTTCAAAGTTCATCCGTGTTGTACCATCTATCAATATTTCATTCTTTTATTATTGCCAAATAATTTTCTGTCGTATGGATAGACCACATTTTGTTTACCCTCGTGTCGATGGACATTTGGGTCGTTTCCACTTTAGGGCCATTATGAATAACACTATGAAATTCATGTGCATGTTTTCATGTAAACAGATGTTTTTAATTCTCTTGGATGTCATATTCGGCAGGAAAAAAAAAATCCACGCAGCTTATTAATTGGGGTGCTGCTACCCTAACCCCCAAAGAGGGGGTTATGTAAGGAAGTAGGTTTGGGATACATGGAACACCAAGTTGCATAGGTTTCTTTACTAAACCTTTCATGGACATTCATGTAGCAAGGCGCATTGCGGATCTCCTAAGACTGGAATGCGGGAGTCAAAAGAACAGACTCTGGGATCAGGCAGAACCAAGTTGCTAGTTGAGTGAACTTAGAGGAAGTTACTTAAACTCACTGAGCTTTAGTTTCCTTGTTTTTAATAAGGGGATGATAATGCGCACCCCGTGAAGATGAAATAAAGAATGTAAGATTTCTGCTATATATTTGTTATTCAATAAATGTGAATATTATTCCGCTAATGTGTCAGGTTGAGAAAAACAGGTACCACTTCAGATTTGTCCATGCTGAGACTTCAATATCTTGTACACTGCTTGGCAGGTATAGTGACGAACAAATATTTATTGAATAAATAAGTAAATGACCTCAAACCCCTTATTTCGAGGCACATCTTTTAGAAATAACAAACCACAGTACAAGATTTGAGAAAAGTTTTCTTTTTAAATTTGAACTTAGTATATTGAATTAGTACATTTCTCTGCCTCCTTTTTGAATTATATTTTTTTATTGTGGTAAAATATACACAACATAAAATTTACCACTTAACAGTTTTTAGGTTTACAATTCAGTGGCATTAAGTATATTCACATTTTTGTGCAACTATCACCACCATTCATCTCTGCAACTTTTTTCAAAGTCTTCCCAAACTGAAACTCCATGCCCATTAAACAATAACTTTCCATTTCTCCTCCCTCTCCCAGCCCCTGGCAGCCATCATTCTACTTTCTATCTCCATGAATTTAACTCCTCTAGAAGCCTCATGTAAGTGAAATCATATAGTATTTGTCCTTTTGCAACTGGTTTGTTTCACTGAGTGTAATGTCTTCAAGAGTCATTCATGTTGAGTATATGTCAGAATTTCCATCCTTTCATTGCATGTATATACTTCATTTTGTTAATCTCTTCGTCCATCAATGGCCACCTGGGTTGCTTCCTCCTTTTGGTTATTGTGAATAATGCTGCAATGAACTTATGCAAATATCTCTTGAGTTTCTTCTGCTTTCGATTCCTTTGGGTGCACATCCAGAGTAGAATTGCTAGATCATGTAGCAATTCTATTTTTAATTTTTTTTTTTTTTTTTGAGGAACCACTATTCCATTTTCCATAGCAGCTGCACCATTTTGCATTCCCACCAGCAGGGCACAAGAGTTCCAATTTCCCCACATTCTCACCAACATTTGTCATTTGTCATAGTAGTCATCCTAATAGGTGTAGGGTGGTATTTCATTGTGGTTTTGATACACATTTTCTTATTGATAGTGGTGCTAAGCATCTTTACGTGTCCCTATTGGCCATTCATATGTCTTCTTTGGGGAAATGTCTATTCAAGTCCTTCCTCATTTTTAAATCAGGTTGTCGTTTGCTGTTCCTGAGTTATAGGAGTTATTTATATATCTCGTATATATGACTTGCAAATACATTCTCTCATTCTGTGGATTGTCTTCTCTGTTGACAGTGTCCTTTGATGCAGAAAGTTTTCATTTTGATGTAGTTCAACTTAACTATTTTTTCTTTTGTCGCCTATACTTTTAGTATTGTATCCAACATATCATGCTAAATACAATATCATATAGTTTCTCCCCTTATACTTTTTTTTTAGAGTGTTTTAGTTTTTACTCTTACGTCTAGGTCTTTGATCCATTTAGGGTAAATTTTTGTACATGGTGTTAATGTAGAGTAAAGGACTTTACCTTCTTTCAAAGGCTAAAAGTGCTTGAGCCCTTCCTCTTATGTGATAAGCCCACTGAGGGTGCTCACTTGCTCTCTGATAATATGGTTTGTTATTTTATTATATTACCTTGCAAATACTTAATGGCTTATATTTTCCCAACTGCTCAATATTCAGAAAGAGCTGTGTCCTTGCTTTAAAAGTGAAGATGCTGGTACACAGATGGCTTAAGTGACTTACCTGAGATCAAACGGCCATACAGTAATAGACGCAGGACTCAGCCCAGATACTTAACTCCTAATTGTGGGTTTATTTGTTAGTTCCCTAAGATACAATGTTTTATCTTGCTGTGTTTTTTTTTCACTGATTTATTCATTAACTCACCAAATATTATTTTTCTTAGCGATAATAACAAGTTCATATTTTTAAAAAATAAAAAACAAAAATAAATAGCACACGTAATTCCTTTGCAGTCCTCTCCTATTTGTGCATGAATTTTAAATGATGTACTTAAGTCTCTTCTTGTAGAAGCTAAGAGCATGGGGCTCTGCCTGGCTGTGTGTGTGACTTGGGCAAATTACTAACCTCTCTCAGTTTTGTCATTTTTCAAATGAGGAAAATAGTACCTTCCTCATAGGGTCATTGTGAGAACTCAATGTGTTGATACATGTGAAGTACATAGATTAACCTTGCCTTTGGTAATGGCTCAATGTGTTCTGTTATATAGTTATCTTCCCAACAACAACCAACCCGTAAAAGCCAATTCTAAGAAAGGCCAGTGAGAAGTGGTGTTTAAGGCCTTGGTTCTCATAACTAACTACATGTTTCAGCATCGCCTGTGATGCTTGTTCATTGTACAGACTCCAGAGTTCTGATCCTAGAAGTTCTGATGCAGAAGCAAGATCACAAGTTCTGCAAGTGCTGCAGATCCACAACAAGGTAGGGAACCACTGGTCTGAGCCCTACCCAGATGCCAAGATGAACTGAATTCTCAGTAGTATCTTTGGAGCATCAGCAGGCCCCCAGCTCCTCTCCCCAATTTTACCAACCTCCAGCTCTAGATCCTGCCTTTCACTTGCCGGCTTCCTAAGACAGTCAGTGCATTTGGCTGAGCACTGTTAGCACTTGGAAACCAAACAATCCCCTGGCTCACATATCAACTCCCTCCTGCGTGCCAGATCTTGTGCTTTGGAGTTTTTCTTGCTCCCAGCTGAGCCCATTCCTCTCCCAAGCTCTACAGTTTAGCCCTCAGCAAACATTTCTAATGGGCTTACTGTGTGCTTGGTGCCTCATGCTCGGTGCTGCGGATACAACTATGAATAAGAGGGTCTATGGATTAGACACAGTACAGAGTCTGGCCTGGTGTGGTCCCTTTCGCCACCTTGCCTACCCCCGACGTCTCATGCCAAACACCCTGTAAAGGGACCTCTGTGTTCTTGAACTTGTGTCTGAGCCCCTTGCCTTGCCCCTAGTCTTCAGATCTCTGGAATCTGCAGCCCACTCACTACCTTGCAAACTGCTCTCGGTGCTTCTCCTCTCCGCACCTCTAGGATTTGATATGTTCATTGTCTTCCCACCTCAGGACCTTGGCTCTTCTCAAACCACCTTGGGGATTAATTCTACTTATCAGGACCTGTATCTCCCCCTACCCTGGGGCTGCTGCCATTTCCACCTGAATGACCCCGCCTTTTAGTCAAGACTCAGGCCCTGTTCTTCTCTTCCACGTTGTACGTGGTCACCTCTACCCTTCGAGCTGGAGCATTCACAGGACTCCGCCCCATTGTACTCTTGGACTTTCTTGCTAGTTTCCCTGTATTTTATACTTTTTCCCCATATGCATGTGTATATTATTAATATATAATATATTATTTTCCCTATTTTTTAAACTACTCTTTCCCCTAAGCCTATAATACCTTACATAACCATTTTAGTATTTTGGTTATGAGTTTATTGAATTCTAAAGTTTCAATCCGAGTATATCTCTCACTTCACCTGTGAAGGCCCACAAAATGAGTGACAGTGACAGACTTGCTTTAGCATCTGAGTGGAGAGTAAGATTCCAGTTCTCTGACCTCTTGACCTGAGCAGAGCTTTTGCTGGTCAGTCAGGGTGGCCATGACATTGGGGAGGAGATCCTCTGACCCAGTTCAATGACAGAGTTGTTTTTAATTTATAGGTAGCTTACTGAGATTCCCAAAGGAGACACTACCTCCTAAAAATAATGGCTCAACACCCGTGAGCTCTGCTTCCAGTGGTGAAAGTTGAATCTCTTTAGGGACAGTAGAGGCAGTATCACATGGTGGTTAGGGCACGGTCCGCCTGGGGCGGAAAACTAACCCTGCTAGAGCAACCTATTTAACCTTAACTTCGTTTCCTCATCTGAAAAATGGAGATACTATTTTGTTTTTGCTCTTGTACTTGCTTCATAGGATGGCGATGAGGATAAAATTACTTTATCTATAATATCTATAGACCCAGCAATAATAAATATTTGATAAAGGAATAATTATTATAGGTACAGTTGGCGACCACTGACCACATGCTTTACTCACATTATCTTCAGTCTTTACAACACCCTTGAAAGGTCGATACTACGCTACACACTTCAGAGAGGGGAGGTGATTGGCCCATAGTCACACAGCCAAAAGCAAAAGCAGAAAGAGCCAAGAGTTGTGCTAAAGGGCTGTCTGAATCCCAAGCTGCATGTTCTTTCAAGCTGCATTCTCTCTCTCTCTCTCTCTCTCTCTCTCTCTCTCTCTCTCTCTCTCCTCTCTCTCCTTGGCTAAAAATATCCTGAATAGCATCCTCATTAGCTAATATGCATACATTATATTTTTGCTTTTTGAACATAATTGGTTCATTCAAAGGAAAGGCTTCCACCTACATGAAAGGAAAAGCTAAGCTGCTCGCTGAAAACTCATCTGAATTCAGAAAAGGCAGCTGCCTGCGGATGCCCCTCTGCTTCTGGGCTCCCGTCGCTAGCTGGATGGCAGCATAACAGAGTGGAAAGCAAACTCCCTTCGTTCATTCACACACCCCCACCGCATCTGAGCCGGGTGACTTTGGGCAAGTCTTTTGCTGTTTTCCAAGGGTCAGTCTCCTAGGCTGTTATATTGAGCTCATAGAAGCGCTTGCCTTACGGAGTTGCAGTGAAGATAAAATGAGATAACCCACGAAGCCTGACATACAATATGGGGCCCCTCAAAAGCAGGAAGCTACCATGACATAGGCCACAAGTAGGGAATAAAGCACCGACATTTGTAAGAGAGGCAGGATAGCCGAGAGATTAAGGACACAGGACACAGGGCCTGGAACGAGGGGAATAACGGATCCAAACCCAACATGTACCATGCTCTGGTTCTGTGACAATCTCTTTCTCCAAGTCTCAGTTTTCCTGTAGTAAAAAAAAAAAAAAAAAAGATATTATACATATAAAGAGGTCAATAATGAACAGTGGCTGCATTCCCAGCAAGCCTCCCCCACCAGATCATCTCCTAATAGCAGTGGGAGTCATTGATTTCTGCTTCTAGGGCAACGTGTGTACACGGACACCACAGAGTGTTCATCCTGGGGCAGAGCACGTGTCCTCTGGGCAGCTGAAGCCAAACCGTTTGCCCCGGCTTCTCCTGCTGGTAATGTGGCTGATGACAGCTTAATGGACTCTTTACCCTTGAATGCTAAGGGGAAAATAACTCATGGCATTACAACATATGAATGTAATGTGGGTTTTGTTTTATTCTTGAGCAATGTAGAGAGAGAGCCAGGAACATATGTAGACTTGGGGCTGCAACCTGAACCTCCCTCTTCCTGGCCGTGTCTGTATGGGGGACAGATTTAGCCATTGCAATTACCCAAATCATTCATGTTTGTAAAATATAGCCATATCTGTATGTATGCGTGTGCGTGTGCGTGTATGTGTGTGTGTGTGTTTTCCTGAATGATCTGAGGCTAACGAAAAAAGAGTATGCAGTCAGTTTATGATGAGAGGACTATGAATGCCCCTAAATTATCGATTTTCCAGAGACAAGCCAGTTCCTCTTGGAATGGATTGGTGAGTGTGCACAGTCATGCATATGTGTGCGCACGCACATACATGCACACACACGCACGTGCGCGCGCACACACACATTCTTTGTTGTCATGGAAAGCTGGTCAAAATTTACCTGCATGACTTTCAGGACCAGCCATGCCAACCTGGCCAGCCAGGTGGGGAATTCCCACCGTGAGACGTTAAAACTTTTCTCATTCTGAGGGAGGAGGTCATGAGTGACAGCCACGGATGCCCCCATTAGACTGGCGGGGGCTGGGAAGGCAGGGATGAGGGCAAGGAGAACTGTGTGGGTAGTGAGGAGACCACAGACCCGAACAGTCAGGTCAACCCAGGTTCAAAGCCACCATCCTGTCTCCTCATAAGAGTCTTACCCATCTCGGAGCCTCAGCTTCCCCGGCTGTAAAGTGGGTTTTGTAACACACCCGCCTTGTACGGTGCCACGAGGACTAAGGACAAGGCAGGTAAAGGCCTAGTAGCACATGAGGCGCAGTGGCAGCCTGAGGGTGGTACTAGGTACAAGGTGTCTCTGCTCCCTTGGGAGGAAATCCAGGCCAGGCAGGAAGTGTGCAGAGCAGGTCCCGCGCAGCACAGACAACGTCCGCTCCAGCCACCTAGTGCCTCTCCAGGAAAAAAGTGTGTAGAAGCGCGTCTCTCCATCTGGCTAATGCTCACTTGTGTTTCCTACTGGAGAGCATCACTTTTTTCACCTCACCTGGTTTGTTTACCCAAACAAGCTGCTCATTAACAACACGAATTGCATTTTCTGCAATTCTGTTGACAGCACAAATGTCTGCAGTCGGCTTGGGAGTTTGGTGGGAACCGTCTCCAGATCCCGCCCAGCCCGGCCAGCACAGCTTCCCAGAGGACAGAAATCAAGTCCACACTGGGGTCAAGGGTGGCGGGGACAGGGGGTCCAGCTGGGGTCTGCTGGCAAGTCCAGCCATCAAGACCCCAGCCCTTGAGTGAAGACAGGGCCCTGAGGCTCTTTCCAGAAGACAAAGGTAGACCGAAATTTACAAGTAGGGGGAAGAAGGAAGGGGGCCGAGCCTGGCATGAAAGAGTGGCTAAAACCCCAGATGGAGGTTACAGACCTGCTGGGGAGAAGCCCAGCCTCCAGCAGAGAGACCCCCCCCCCCAGGGGGCTTTCCTTGTGGACCTAGCAAAGTCTACCTCCAGCTACCTGCCACACCTCTGGCAACAAGAAGTGAATGAGAAAAATAAAAAATAATTCTCTCTCTTCTTGGTCTCGGCCCAAAGGCCACACTCAATTTTGTTTGCCAAAGCTCAACTCTCATCTCCACTGCTGCAGCGGGAAGAATGACGAGGTTTTTCATGCCTGTGCTCACTTACTTTAAACGGCTGCCCTCAGAATGCTTTCTTTTCTGTTCCTTTCCTCATTCGAGGAGCTTCTATTGACGGCTTACCAGTTGCTTGGAAATTGTTGCTGGAGAACACGGAAGTGAAAAGAGGCACAGCCCCCGCCCTCATGGAATTGGCAGTCTAGTAGAGGGAGTGATATTAAATTATGTGACAAGTAATTACAAATCATGATGACTTGGAAGAGGGAGACGTTTAAGATATTACGGGGGACCTGACCTCTGGCAGGGGCCATCAAGTGAGCTTTATACTGACACCCCAATTAAGAGGAGAAGTTCCCTAGTTGAACAATGCCAAGTGGCAATGGGCCAATGTGTTTGGTTTCGAATGTCATCAAGACACCAAAGAGAGTCTGTGAGTTTCTCTTCTGCTCGAAGGAAAGCTTACATGGACCCTGGGAAGTAAATGGTACCTGCCTCATTCTTCGAGATGAGCTCTAGGAGGCAAGGACACCCTAAACACCATAGTGCCTGGCATATAGTAGTACACAGACACACATATTTGTTCATTAAAAAAAATATATATATATATATAGCAAGGGGCAGGGTGGGTATTCCACACAGGGAACAGCATGTGCAAAGACTCAATATGTGCTCACTCTTCACTTCCTCTGTGTGACCGTTAATATAAATCAATCGATAACACTATTTTACATGTATCTACAATGGCGCATATATATAATCAGAGTTCAGACTCATAGCTAATCTCACTGAGGTTAAGTTACCACCTTCACAGCTAGGAAATCCCAAATTCGGGGTCTTCTTCTCTTCCATGATAATAACTATTTGCTCCTGCCCCATTCACTCCTCGCCCCAGCAAACACAGCTCTTATCTCAGGAATGGGCGATGCCAGTCATTGGACCAGACTCTCATGTGCCCAGAGCTCAGAGGTATGACAGAAAACACTCGGGCCCAAGAACCAGGGCCTCCTGATCCAACCCAAAGTCAAGAGGGATAAGATCATAGTAACAGAGTTGTATTCAGAGCTTACCCTGTACCAGGCACTAGTCTGTGTGTGCTACTTGTATTAATTCACTTAGTCCTCTCACTCACCCCACAAGCAAGACACTTGATCATTCTCCTTTTACTGATGAGGAAACTGAGGCACCGAGATATTAAGTGACTTGTGGATAACAGCACCCAGCATACCTCCCTCACCCCTTGTCCCTCCTCCACTTTTTCTGGTGATGGATCAAGTGTTGACATCTTCCATTCACCAGTCAGGGTACATACATCGTTTCATTTCATCCTTACTTGACCCACTAGGTGAGGAGTGGGTTCTTATCTTTCTTTTACAGAGGAGAAAACTGAGGCTCAGAAACAGAGGTGACTCAACCCAGGTTCCTGGGTTAGAAAACATCTTGAAGCCAGGTCTGCTAGATTCCAAAGCCCATGTGCTTCCCCCAGCTCCAAGTCAGGCAGAAGTCGAGTGCAAAGAGCACAGAAACCGTGAAAAAAAAAAAAAATCCCATCTTCTTCTCTCCGGTTTCCCTACTGCCTATTCTACTGTCTCCTACAATCCTCACCCAAGTAATATATCCACAGTGGTATCATCACCCTCCACACTCTTGGAAACTGTTAAGAAAATGGGGGAGAAAGAACACCCAGCCGACACTTCAATCCCCTCACTTGAAAATGGAGATAAAAAGCCCTAAATCCGAGAATGATTCAGCAGATTAAACGAGATCGTGTTTGTTAAATACTGCACCCACAGAGGCACTTGAGAAATTCATTTCTACCTCCTTCTCCCAAGTCAGTCTTCCTGGTCATTCAGACAGTTTCGGTTCGTCTGAGTCCGTCCAGTTCTGATGGGCACCCATTCTCGCCATCAGCCAAGGCAGGATGTCCCTTGTGGGCAGAAACTTTGCTCTCTGCTCCAGTTTTCTCTGGGCATTGTAAGGTGTTGTGTACACCTACGGCCACATACAAATAATCACTAATAGCAGTAACAAACCACTCGGCTTTCATTTGCTGCCAAGCAAAGCAGATTCTGACACGTCTTCTTAGATTGGCAAGCACAGACATGGGAAGTCATCTTCCAAATGGGCATTTTCTTTGGAAGAACTAATTTAGCCTCGTTTCCAGTAGGCTGCTTTCCTGAGGCCTCTTAAGTACAGACATTCCAACTGGCTCAGGTGGGGGGCCAGGGTTCTAGAGAGGCAAAGGTTGGGTGGAGTGTGTCATACTCACTTTGGTGGAGTGTGTTGGGTGGAGTGTGTCATACTCACTTTGTTTTCCCCGTCTCTGGGGAAAACAAAGGAACAATAACAATCATCCTAGCTATCATTTGCCTAGCTAGAGACGACGGTAGAGACAGTTCCGGAAGAAAGTCCCCTCCGACAGGAGGTGATCAGCCACCAATGAGAACAATCTAAATGAGCCCAGACAGTCTCAAGACTGGTGATGAAAAACTTGCAACCGTTTTTCAGAAAGCAATTTGGCGTATGTGTCAAAAGACTTTAAAAAGTCAATGCTTTTTTAAGACTATACTTTCAGGGATCATTTCTCCAGTTACTAGAGAGATTTCTCTGAATGTGTAGAGCACTTGAAACCAAGAGGAGACAGGAAAAAAAAAAAAAGTTAATGCTTTTTGATATAATCATTTCCACTCTCAGGATCTATCTGACAGTAACAATCAACAACATAGACAAAAATAATGCATAAAAATGGTCACTGCAGCATGACTTATACACGTGGCTGAATTTTTTATTGAGCACCTACTCTGTGCCAGTCATTGAGTGCATGGCACTATTCTGAGAGATATTAGATCTCAAGATACCCAGGGCCATTCAGTTCTCTTACTTCCTCAGGGAGGTAATGGCAGAAAGGCAGGAGTCTGGGAATCGAAGAAACCTGGGTTTTTAATTCATTCTTTCTTTCATTCAGTCACTTCTTCATTCATGCCACAAATGTTTATTAAAAGCCCCTCTATGCAAGTATAGAATTACCATATGACCTAACAATTTGGTATGTAACCAAAATAATCGAAAACAGATATTCAAGCAAATACTTATACATGAATGTTCTTAACAGCATTGTTCATAATAGCCAAAAGGTGGAAATAACCCAAATGTTCATTAACCCACAAATGGATAATCAAAATGTGATATAGCCATACAATGGAATATCATTCAGCCATAAAGAGGATCGAAGTACTGATACACAATGTGGATGAACCTCGAAAATATTATGTTAAGCGAAGGAAGGCAGACACACAAGGCCACCTAGTGTATGATTCCATTTATATGAAATGTCTAGAATTGACAAATCTGTAGAGAAAGCAGATTGGCGATTCCCATAGGCTAAGGAGAGGAGGGAATGGTGAGCAATTGCTTAATGGGCGTGGGGCTCCCTTTTGGAGCGACGAAAATGTTTTGGAACTAGATACAGGTGATGAGTGCATGACATTGTCAATGCACTGAAAGCTACTGAATGGTACATTTAGAAGTGGTAAATTTTATGTTCCGTGAATTTCACCTCAATAAAAAAAAAAAATCCTTGTATAATTTTTAGGGTCTTTGGCACTTATTCTAAGAATGAGACAAAAATTCCTACCTTCATGGAGCCTGAGCAGGCAGTCAACAAACGAATAAACAAAACAAAACAAAACAAAAACAAGGTGATTGTGGCTTGTAATAAAGCTAAAGCAAGGTAAGGAGCTGGAAGAGCCGGGGCGGGGTGGTGTGCATGTGGTCACATGCTCAGGAAAGGACTCTCTGAAAAGGAGACATTTAACGAAGATCTACATGAGGTGAAGGAGTGAATGATGTGGATATCTGGGGGGAAGAACCTTCCAGGCAGAAGGCGGGGCAGGCGCAAAGTCACTGGAACAGGGATGAGTTTGGCTAGTTCTAGCGGAGCGAGGCTGGTGTGCCGGAAGCAGAGGGAACAGGGGGCATCTGGAAAGGCAGAGTCCATGGCCCGCCCAGGCCGCCTCGTGTGAAATGAATCCTCGTTTCTAAATATGGAGCCAGAACCCCTCACTTCAAGGTCACCACAAGAATGAGGAAACAGCCCAGGCTTCACTGGCCTGTGAGTCCCAGCGCATTAGAAACCAAACTCTATCTTGATTCCAGGAGTCCAGGCTTTCACAGTTCCAAATGGCTTTGGATCCCCAGAGGGGCTTATATGTGCCCACATCAAAAGCCCAGATATTGCTTTCTGTCTCACCTAGAGACACTAGGGCCCAACAGGGCTTCACAGCTGCACAGAGGGGCAGTTCAGGTGCCTCTGGGCCTGCCTGCAGCTCGGGCCACCGTTAGGGACCAGTGAGCTGGAAAGATAAAAACCCCCCTCAGCACCCTTTGTGTATTTGGTTGGTGAGGTGGGTCCCTGTGGCAAGGCTGTTTGAGCCCTGAGTGTCACAGGGCTCGGTGAGGCGTCAGGCTCTTGGAATAGCCCTTTGTTCCCAGGGGCACACAACAGGATGTGTTTTATTAGTGCCTGTTCATACCTTTCTTCTGAAATCTCGTTCATTATGCCAAACAACCCGATGTTAAAGGCTCTCGGGGTCCCCGGCCTGAGCTTGCAGTGTAGCTTTTGCAGGGTCTCTGCCGCCCTAACTCTGTCTCGTCTGGGTGAGTTCAGATCTCTGAGTGTGCTGTGTGTTCTCCGTCCACTCTCCATCCTCCGCCACTCTGCTCCGTGCCCCAGGAGGCCGAGCGCTACAGGAGGCATCTACTTACCCTCTGGCTTTGGGGTGGGTTCAGCCAGTGGAGAACACCAGGGGAAGACTGGAGACAGGAGGGCAGAGGGATGGGGCCTTACTTCCTGCTGCACCGCGGTTTGGCAGAGCTGCCTCTTCTCCCCAGGCCACAGCTCCTGTCGGCGGCCCTCTCACCGAGTTCCTGTAACCTCCCCCTCTCCTGATGTCTTCCCAGCAGGGATAGTAATGGCTCCCTGCTATTACTAATCTTCAGTGCTTCACCATCCCTTAGCCCTGCCCACCCCTGAGAAGGGTTCCTTAACTGAACTCTTTTTTAAGTATCCCATTTTGAACGCGTCGTCTCCCGCCATCCTTGACCCTCAGCTCCTTTGCCATCAGTGAACGTAAGCAAATGACGTGCCCAATTCAAGCCCCATTCTCAGTCCAGACAAGCAGCTTCGTTACCTGTAGAGATGAAGAGTGGGTTCTTTCAAATACAGGTTAGAGACGAAGAAAGGCTAAAGACGAGCTCTTGGAAAGGCATCTGAAGATGAGTTCCTTTCAAAGCAAACGGCTCAGGAATAGTGGCAAGTTTTGTTACGACGGGCGAAAGCAGAGATGGGGTACAGCATCTCCGTCTGGCTTCTCAGTTCTGCAGTTCCAACATATACAGACATTCTGGAATGAGAGGGAGGATTGAGGCTAAAATCACGGATTTGATTGGGGGGGAGATGACAGGATTCAAGCATGTTGGAAAGACCCAAGTTAATAGTTTGGTCTCTCAGCTTTTCACAGAGAAAAAGAAGCAAAGGTGAGATGTTTATTTTCAAAGCAAGCAACATATTTCTTATGTTCTTAGATTTCTTATGACAATATCTCCACTTAATGGCCTTATCATGTCTAATGACTTAAGAGATAAAATACGGTTCTTTGATCTGAGCTAGTCAACAAGAGTGACAGCTGGCATTCTGCACAAAAATTTAGTGCCTTGTCTAATTGTGTTGACTTCTCATTATTGGGAAGTCTCACGACCAGTAGAGGATTTTTTTTTTTTTTTTTTTTTTTACTTTATCAGACTGTTAACCATTTCCTGGCTCCTGCCCTCGACCCTCCACACACACACCTAGAACTGACACCATTTCAGGAGTGGAGTCCAAGTTGAGAATGACTCACCTCTGGGCTACCACTCACCTGAGGGGCTCTCAGGAGCTTTGCTGATCAAGAAGTGGGTTCCCCCATTCCCGCGTGTACCTTCTATTCCAAACTGAGGTGCTTATGCCCATTTCAACCTGATGAGAACATTCCCTTGGGCCGGATGTTTATCCAGCCTTCAGAGGTCACAGAGCACTTGTAATCAGGCTCACTTGTATACAAATGCTGAAAAATAGAAATGCATCTATCTTGGTCTCTGCCAGGAAAGACTCACTGTCTAGTGGGAAGGACAAGCACAGAAACAATTGCACTGTGTGGTGACAGCATTAGAGTCCTGACTCGGTCATTTCTTCCCTGGGTGATCTTGGGGATGTCACTTTCGGAGCCTCGGTTTCCTCAAAGGCAAAACAGTTTCCTCCTTGGGCAGTGGCTTGCAAACTTTAGATTACATTGGAATCACCTGGAGGTCTTTGTAAACCACAAGTTTCTGTTCTCCAGAATTTCCAATTCAATAGGTCTTGGAGTGGGGGTGCTGAGAATTTGCATTTCTAACAAGCTCTGGGGGGGGGGATGCTGATGCTGATGGGGGACCCCACTTTGAGAACGACTTCACAGCCTGAATGGGACGGATTATAGAGGCGTAGGTATGTGAAATGCCTAACACAGTGGCTGTCTGGGCTTTGCTCAGTAATTCTCTGTATAAACCACAGACTTACACAGCCCGGTGCAAGCCCGTGGGGCTGGGCAAAGAGGAGGAAAGTCTTCCCAGAGGTCATTTGGCAACAAGAGGCCAGAAGGAAGAAATGGACAGCAAAGCTCACTTGAGGGCTAGCTAGCCCTTTCCTCTGCTGAGGAAGACCATTTATCATTTTCTTCTTGAGGTGATGACCCACTGGAAGGAATTTATTTTACATCACAATCCTGTACATATACACACAGGAATGTGTTACAACATTAGCATGAACAGAACTTCTCCCTACTCTATGTGATGTGCTCCAAGATTTTCTGTGTTAATTAGCCTTAAAGGTATTGATTGCACAAGTCACTAATATTAGCTCAAATAGATTACACACAGGGTAATCTAAATCTAAGTCAGATTTAGAGGGACATTTAAATCAAAATTGGTGGTGGGAGAGAGAAATTTTCTTCTGTGAGGTGCTCACGGTAGGTCAGGCTCAGTTATAAAACTGAGCTAAGTTTCAGATAAACAGATTAAAACACACACACACGCACACACAAATATAAAGCCGTGTGTGTGTGTGTGTGTGTGTGTGTGTGTGTGTGTGTGTTTTGACTGAATCCTCCTACCTACTCTCTGTTGTAAATATTATCACCGTGTTCACCTCCATTTTACAGATAAGGTTAAGTGACCTGCCCAGGATCAGAAAATCAGTAAGTGGCAGAGCTGGGACTCAGACCTAAGAACTCGAGCCCCAGACTCTGCATTCGCATCCACTATGGCACACTGTGTCTCTGTTAAGGCGTTGCAATCCACAGACTGGAATTCTCTCCCTGGAGACCCATCCCAGCTGGGTCAACACACATGTAAAGAGTTCCCAAGTGCCATCCAGAGTCCTGCATGTTGGCACAATCCATTAAATAAATCGATGACTTTCTTTTTGTTTTTTTTCTTGAGTCCCTACTAGGTGCCATGCTTTGTATCAGACACTGGAATACACACAAATTAGTTAATTCACTTGTTCACACACTCAACATGTAGTCACTGGCACTTGCTCTTTGCCCAACCCTGTGCTGATGCAGCCCCCTACCTGAGCCCAATGCCCAGGATGTGAGGGTCCAGGAATGATCAGGGGGCCCTCCTTTGGTTTTGCATACACTGACCGATCTGCCTGGATCCTTTATTTTCTCCTAAAGAAACAGAAGACCAGGACTTTTTTCTTGTTTCTCCCTCCCTGGAAGCTGGACACATAAAGGTCAGGCAAGCAGAGACAATTTACGGTAGGTATTAATAAGGCCAAATTTGCAGTGGTCGATTCGGTTGTAGCTGCTCCATTCATTGTGTGTTCTGGGCAGCAAGAGCTGCTACATGAAAAATTCCGTGGTCCTGTCTTCAGCCCTATCCTGCTAACTCCTTGCTTCTATCAGGATGCTCTACAATGGGCTTTGCTGCCAAGGAGCGGGCAGTCTGGCCCGTTGGGGAACTCCCTCTGCTAGTGGCTAAGCTAGAGCTTAGCTGGATTCCTTTGCATGACTCCCAAGGTACACACTCACAAGCCCGAGTCTCTTCCTCACTGAACAGATTACCTGGACTTTGGCTGTGGTTCCAGAAGATCCGGCCAAGTTAGTATTCTAAAGCTATAAAGCCAGTTCTCTGTGCTTTAGTCTTTCCCCACTCTGAGCTTTGGATTTTCTGTGTGCTGATCGAATTTGGAACACTGTCTTTCTTTTCGATAATGTCCTTATAAATGATAAAGACATGGGCTTTGAGTCAGACAGACCAAGGGTTGAATTCTAACTTCACCACCCACTGACTCTGTGACCTGGGAGAGTGACTTAATAACCTGTGCCTCAGTTTCCTCAACAGAACATGCAGATGAAAGAAAGAATGCACGTGAGATCAGCGGAGACCGAGGAGACATGACTAAATGCGATGTCGTATCTGATTTGAATCGGGGCGCAGAAGCGGGACGTTAGTGGAAAATATGATGACATCTGAATGAAGTCTGCGATTTAGTTAATAGTAGCATACCAATATCAATTTCTTGGTTTCGACGAATGTACTTTGGTCGTGCAACATAGTAACATTAGGGGAACGCTGAGCGAAGGCAACACGGGAGCACTTTGTACCATCTCTGCAGCTTCTCTGTCAATCTGAAATTATTCCCAAATCGAAAGTTAAAAAGAAATGCATGTAAAGCCCTGAGCATGGTATCCGGACCCGGTAAGTTCTTGGAAAATGTTAATTATTATATCATCGTCGTGATCAAATGTATCCCTCACAACGACTCTGTGGGGCAGGTATGATTATCGGCCTGGCGTTAAGTGGTGACCCAGAGAGGTGAACTGCTTCCTCAAGGTCACACAGCTAGGAAGGGGCAGAGCCCAAATCCAGTCTGGCTCTGACATCCACGCTCTGCCGGCCGCTCCGCGGTGCTCTTATTACTAAACTCAATGATGATTAAAACAGAAAGAGGAGCGGGGCAGAGGAGTGTAAAACCAACCCCGATTTCAGGCCAGAAAGCTGAGTTTGAGAGCCACCTCTGCTGCGGATGCCCGACGGGGTCATTTAACCTCTCTGAGCCTCAGCTCCTTTATCACTGACGTGGAAATGAACTCGTAGGTGTAACTGAGAAGGTGGTAAAGGGACTCATACATAGGAGGAGTTCGGTTCGTGCTGTTTCTCACTCCGGCAACGTATCGACTCCCTCTTTGGGCAGCTGCCTCGCCAGAGGAGCACCCGCAGGGGAAGCAGCAGGGGTTCTTACCTGGCTGTCAACTCTGACTCTGCTCCTTAATCATTGAGCAGCCGTGAACAAGCTACTTCATATCTCTGAGTGTCAGGTTATTCAAGTATTAACTGAAGATAAAAGTCTCCGCTTCAGTGGATTGTTGAGGGAATTAAGGGATATATCGGAAATACCTGCAGGACGACTCTTGGCATGCGTTGAGTGTTCAGTGAAAGGCAGATGCCATTTAATAAATATTTCCAATTCTCTCTCCTTCTAAGCACCCAGTAGGGTTGCACCTCTTGGCCTCCTGGTGATTGACTATGGCCATACGACCTATGGTGGACAATGAATTGTGAGCGAAAAGTGACATGTGTCACTTCCAGGCCAGAATATTTCTTTATCCCAGGGGACCCTTCAAATCTCTTTTTCCCTTTGGACACAATGATCATGAAAAAGACGGTGGCTGCTGTCTCATCTCGAGTCCCTTTGTGACCACATGAAGAGCATCCAAAAGTTGATCCACGATGAAAATGGAGCACGAGTGAGAAATAAACATTTGTTGTGTTAAGCCGCTGAAGTGGGTTGTTTATTATTGTAGCAAAACCTGGCTTATCATGACCTGTATAGCAGTTACATTAAATAACTATTATAATTTTTATTTCCTACAATACTAAAAAGGAAGTAACAAAGTAACATGTTCATGGTAATTTACAAAGCATGTTTATCATCCCAACAAGCTGTGATTTATCTCCATTTTACAGATGTGGACATAAAGGTCAAAGACACTTGTCCAAGGTCAAGCAGCTGGAAAGTAACTGAGTATGGACTTAAACCTGGTTTCAAATCTTCAACTCTGCCTATTTATAGCATGATTCCCAGCCACAAGCTATACCATTCAAGATAAATTTGGGCCGAAACTTGGATCTTTGAGAGCTTTCTGGGAGGTGGTGACAGGCTAAACTTTACTTTGTTCTCTTTCCATCTCTGCCTCTCACATCTTGCTTTGCTCTTTCATAATTTTAATATCTGAAACCTCACACCGACCATGTAAGTAATGTGAATGTTTTCAGAAAACATGTGCTGGGCATATGATTTCGGCTTAAGCTCTCGTGATGTGTAATAGCCATATTTTTCAACCAGACAGATACTTCTCTGCTCTGCAGCACCATCGAATGTTGTATCTTCACTGTGAGTTTATTTTAGAGTCTTAACCCAAGCTCCGGCCTCTTATTCTTTCTATGGCCCCAGATAGATTATTTACCCCGCAAACTTCATCTGCGAAGTGGAATCAGGAACCCTACCTCCCCTGTCTTTGTAAATTCTGTAGGGCACTGTGCGTGTGCCAGTGATTATCCATCACTTTTTCAACAATGGGCATTTATTGAGCACCCACTGTATACAGTGCCGGGGTCTGGTGACAAGAAATAAGTGAGATGCTCTGCATGCCCTCTGGGAGGCAGGATGTTGTCACGGTTCAGAGCACAATTTGTGGAGTCGGGAAAACCTGGGTTCCGTTCCTTATTGAGACCCTCGTTTGTGCCCTGAGTCTTACTTCTTCAACTGCGAAAGGATGGTGATGTTCATATTTACCCCAAAGCACTGTCGTAAGGTTTAAATGAGAGGATGCCTAGAAAGAGCAGTGCCTGACGGGTGGGAACCATCGGTCGGGGTCACCGTGATTAAGCGGTGTTTGGGGACAGAGCAGGAGCTCTACAAACGTCTGTTGAAAGAAAGAATAAATGACAAAAATGAATATGAGCAGAGGTCCTGGCTTCCGTGAGGGATCGGGCCAGACCGACGTGCACACGAGCAAAGACGTGGGAAGAGGCTCGGCAGCCTCCAGCCCCTCCTCTGCGGAAGCGCCCCTCAGGTGTCAGGAGCACCTCAAAGCCACCGGGACGTCCTCGGTCCCACCGTGATGTGTACAAAAACATTCTTCTCCCAGCCAGCACTCCCCACATGGGCAAGCAAGTGTTAACATGAGAAGTGAGAAATGAGAAGTGAACATATGGAATGCCAATATAATGTAGAAATGTGGGATTAAACAACTCAGTGGCACGGGAGCAGCCCTCTCCAGGTTCTAACGCTCTGCCGGGCTCTCCCTTTCTCTCTCCGCTTGGGTTGACGTCGGCTGCAGGTTCCAGGTGTAGAAAACAAGCTTCCGTCCACGGGCGAGGCCGCCTGTGAGTGACCAGGGTTTGGAGGTCAGGCAGCTCCAGGTTTGAATCCGGGTGCCCCACTCTCCCTCTGGATGATCTTGGCAGGACACAGCACCCCTCGGAGCTCAGATTCCTCATGCGTCAAGTAGAGACGGTACCATCTTTCCCATCAGGTTCGGTGTGTTATTCTGAAAGGCCGACAATTCCTGGGTGCATTGTTTGTGTGTTTCTTGTACCCACTCGGATAATACTGACGATAACCCCAAGATGGGTTATTATTCTCACCACTTGACAGGTTCGAAAACTGAAGTTCAAAGAGGTTACACAACTTGCCCACAGCAGGTGAGGGGCCGAGCTGGGATCTGAACTCAGGTCTGCCTCACGCTCATGCTCACGCCTTCTCCGCTTCGCCGTTGGAAGACATTTGGCTCACATTTCCTCCACTTCAAATATTTCTAAATCTGGGAAGACATAGGGGGAAGAAACCCAATTTTTTAAAATCAATTTGAATAATTAAATTTGGCAGCAAAAAGCTCAGTATCGGAAATACATTTCACCACCCCATCGTTGAATCTGTTTAATGTATTTTGAACCAGCTTAGCTCGGCTAGTTAGGAAATGGAGCAGGAATTTAAATTTTAAACCAAACTAGCAGTGAGGGGCCACATCCCTAAGTTGTTCCGGGAAGCCTGCACTCAACCTTGGCTTCCCACAGGAGTCGTGGGGAGGTCACCCTCACCTCTGAACTCATCCTGGGCTCAGGAACAGCAAGAGAGAAAGCAGGAAGGCACGAAGAAAGCCTTGCCTCTCAGGCCACTTATTTTCATAACAAGCACGTTTTATCTTCAAAGCCCTTTACAAGGCATAATTAATCTCCGCAACACCTTCATGAGGTGAGTGCATGTCATTGCCCGGGTTTTATAGTCCAAGGTGGCCTAGGGGAAGCTTTTGGATGGTGAGTGACCCCAGGACATCGGCTTCAAGAAAGACCATTAGGGTGCCCTGCCTCGGCCTGGCAAAGCACGCTCAGATTGCCCGATCCCGAGCCAGGCTCACTCGAAGAATCTTCAGAGAATATTTCCTGATGTAATGGAAGGTGGGGAGCAAGAAGAGGCAGAAGCACTTGAGACACACGGGGAATGGAAACCCTGGTGGTGTTATCAGTTAAAAAGGTCTCGTTTTATTGGAATTATACACAGATTGTAAATTTTATTTCAATAACCATTAACAATAATCACTCCTATTTGTATATGCGTTTTTAGCATTCCCAAGGCTCTTTCGTACGTAGTATCTCAGGTGAACATTACAACAGTTATGCAGTTCAATGCGTACTTATTGAGTACCTACTTTGTGCCAGGCTGAGAGGCCTGGGGGGATGGAGCGGTGAGGAAGACAGATGAGCACTGCTCTTATGGAGCATGCAATCTAGCATGAGAACCCCCACAGGAAGAGTCACTACTATGTCCTCTCCCCACCTCGTTTTAACAAATAGTGGAACCGAGGCTTAAGGTCCACAATGAATGCGTGGCGGAGGCTGAACTCATTCCCAGGTTTGGTTAATTGTGAAGCTTCCCTTCTAGCCAAGTACAAAGATGCCCATTGCGGCGCTGTTTAAAATGACAAAGAACTGGAAGCAACCTGCACGTCCATTGGCAAGAAAATGAACAAATAAAATGTGGAAATGCATGAGATGAAATCTGACACCAGTCAAAGGAAATGACTTACATCTACTTACAAATAATGTCGAAAGAAAAAAAGTGAGAAGCAGAGTTAGATGTACAATGCGAGATCGCTTCCCTGAAAATTTAAAAGCACACTCAAACCAATTCACATTATGTGTCTACATGCGAATGAAGATATAAAAGATGGATCGAACGGCTACATGTTAGATACACAAGAGAGGATGCCTTGGGGGTTGGGGCAGGGTTATGAATTAAGGATGGGGACCAAAACATGGGCAGGGGGTCATGCTAGATGAAGACAGAAACCAAGAGACTTGGCTGACAAGACTCGACCTGTGCGGGTACCCGCCCAGGGTGCCTCTAAAACTAATAGCATCACGACACACACACACACACACACACACACACACACACACACACACACATATCGTCTGCTCTTTTACAGGCTATACTCTCTCTCCTCAATCTGAGTGCCTAAACTGCCTGTCGAACTCAAGCCAGCCAAAATTCCAAATGAAAAACAGGAACAAAAAGAGCAAAATTTAAAACCAACTTGAGAAGTGAACAGTGTCTGTTTGGGTTGCAAATGGGTGCTGTCGAGCATGTGTGACAGCCTTCACCGAGCAGGGACCAGGAGCAGCTGAGCCGCGAGCCCTTCTGTAGCTTGGCCTGTCGCGGGGGCCAGGTCAGCCACGATGCCACAGAAGCTGCAGGGCCACTGGGGAAGTCAGGGTCGGAGATCGCCCACAGAATCTTGCTTATTGACTTCTCAAAGCCACACTCTCCCGCTTTCTTGCTGGTTTCCTGCCACGGCAGGATCAATTCTTAGAAATACATTTTCTAGAAGTTGAGTCGTGCCAGGCAAACCATGCCAAAGCAGCCTCATTTCCATGGTGGTCCGGGTGGATTGGGGAAGGCAGCAGGCAGTGATCCTGAATTTCAGTGAGGCACTTGGAGGAGTATCTTGCTCACCTGAATCTTCCCCGAAACACTCATCTGACCTGCTCCTTCCTCTGCTAAAACTTACATGGCTCCACGTAGCTTAAAGGATAGACTGGGAACTCCTGCGGGGTGTACGTGGGGCCTTCAATGATCTGGTCTCTGCTGAACTTCCCAGCCTCCTATTCTGGTGCCCGCCCCTCGCCCTCTCCCCACCAGGTAGAGAGAAACATTGGGCTTCTTCTACCGGTAGCCTTCTTCGCTTTCCTCCCTCTGAGGTTATGCGCAGGCCACCACCGCCACCCAGCCTGCCCTTCTCTGCCTTGTTCCCACTGGCAATCTGTACTCAGCTTCGGACTCCGCTGAATTGTCACCTCCCACAAAACTTCCCAGGCCTTTCCTCTTCTACTCCACCTAATCAGGAAGAATTGACGTCACAACTAAATCAGTTCCTTCCTGTAAAATGCTTCGGACACTGAGCATGAAGGTTAGATTGTGCCTTGAAATTCAAAATTTTTCAGATTTTATAAAATACGTAAAATTCATATATCATACTTTATAAAAGAGCTCAAGCAGGTCCCCATAATAAAACTCGTTAATGTTTCTGCAGGGACTGCACGAATAGTCAGTCATACCTTAAATGAATACTCTAAATAGTGTTACCTCGGGTCAGGTAAGGTTTTGCTACTAAACTTCTGAAAGCAAATGTTGGTGTTGTCTTTTGGGGCATTTAGAATTGTGGGCCTGTATTATTATAATTGTCATCATCATCGTTGCAATAATAATAATAATAATAATCGTTATTATTATTACTCCATCTTTTGCTCTACCAATGTAGTAATAACAATCCTTAGCACGAATACAAGCACTTGCTCTTTGCTAAGAATTATGCAAAGCAATCGACATAAATGATCTCATCCTTATGTCACCATGAAGTACAAAGTTTAGTAACTTGCCCAAGTAAGTGACAGTGCTGGGGCTGGAACTCACAGCTTTTCTGATGCCGAAGCCCATACCCTTAGCCACCGCGTTACACTACGATTCCTCTCTGCACTTTATACGTTGTGGTACTGATCTTCTTTTGCTGCAATTCATTCTTCATGAGTTAAAATCTCCAACTTGGCTGTGAGCGCTTCAACTGTGGGGACAAAAAGCTGTCCCCTCACTGCCTATGAATGAATGAATGAAATGCATGTGCACAGGATGGTGAAGTGCTCAGAGCTGGATAAGACGATCTTGGCCGGCTCTGTCATATGTTGATGAGTGGGTTGATGCCGCCCACGTGTTCACGCACCAACGATGTTGCATGCCTGCCTGCCAAGGGCCCTGGAGTCAGGCAAAGACATGAAGCCAGGTTCCCCGACCTCCGGGGGTTTACAGTCTAGTTGACAGAGGTATCGCCATGCCATGGTAATGAGAAGGTTAAGGTAAGACATGCCGTTCTGTTGGGGACCATAAGGGCTCACATGGAGATATCCATCAGCTATTTTTGCATGAAAAGCCATCCCAAAACTTAGTGGCTTAAAACAACTTCTTTAGCTCATGAGTCTGTGGATCGGCTAGGCAATTCTGCTGATCCAGGCCGGCCTTGGCTGAACTTTTTTTTTTTTTTTTGGCTAATTTTTTATCTAAGCACACTAGTATATCTGAGATCAACTTGTGGGTGGGCTGAGGGTTGCCTGGTCTCAGATAGCTTTGGCTGTGTTACTTAGCAGTTCTCCAAGTGTGGTCTCTCCTTCTCCAAAGGGCTAGCCAACCTTAGTCACATGTCAGAAATAGGGAGCCAATAGAGACTGAGGAAGTATATCGGATGCCTTGAGGCCTAAACTCCTACTTCACAGGTCGGCTGGGAGGACTAACTGAGCTGTTATGGGAAAGGTGCGGTGGTTAATTTCACCTGTCAACTTGACTGAGTTACACGGTACCCAGGTATTTGGTCAAACATTATTTAGTGTGTATCTATGGGGGTGTTTCCAGATGAGATTAAACTTGAATTGGTAGTAGACCGAGTAATACAAGTTGCCTTCCTTAATGTGGGTGGGCCTCGCTCCATCAGTTGAAGGCCCACTAGAACAAAACGGCTGAGTTAGATGAAACTTTTTCTGCCTGGCTGCCTTTGAGCTGGAACATCAATCTTTTCCTGCCTTCAGTCTCCAACTGAAAACTCAGTTCTTCTTGGGATTTGAGCCTGTAGCCTTCGTATTGTATCTACACCATTGGCAATACTAGCTCTCCAGCTTGCCAGCTACAGAACTGGGGACATAATCGTGTGAACCCATTCCTTATCATTGAACTATATCTCCTGTTGGTTCTGTTTCTCTGGAACCCTGACGAAATACATAAGGTGTCAGGCACAGGATCGATTCTCATGGGCATAAGAGTCATTATAAACCCTTCTCTCCCTGGGCAGTGAGGTTAGTTTTTTTTTTCTTTCTTTCTTTCTTTCTTTCTTTCTTAACTACTTTTTATATTGAACTATAACATAAATTCAGAAAAATGCACAAATTACGAATCACAGAGCTTGATGAATTTTCTCAAAGGAAACACCTGTGTAACCAGCATCTACATCGAAATAATTACACATTACCAGCACACCAAACCCCTTCACTGCGCCCTACCTCTTTTCCCAAGAAAACCAGTTTTCTGACCTCTAGCACAGTAGATTCATTTTACTTGGTTTTTAACTTTATATAAGTAGAACCGAATAGCATCATGACTGGCTTCTTTCACTCAACATTATGTTTGTAAGATTTATTCATGTAGATGTGTGTAGCAATGATTTATTCTTTCTCATTGCTATATAGTTGTCCATTACGTGAATTTATCACAATTCACTTATCCGTTCTATTCATGAGAGATATTTGAGTCATTTCCAGTTGGGCGAAGATGAAAAAAGTTGCTACGAACATTTTTTTCTTTCATTGTGGTAAAATGTCCATAACGTTTACCATTTTTCAGTACAGTTCAGGGACATTAAGTACATTCGCACTGTTGTGGGACCATCACCATTATTCATCTCCAGAATTTTTTAACCTTCCCAAACTGAAACTCTGTATCCATTAAATAATAACTCCCTTCCGTCACCCCCTTATCCCCTGCTAACCACTGTTCTATCTACTTCTTGTCTCTATGAATCTATGAACATTCTTGTATGTATATTCTGGTGTTTATGTGCCCACGTTTCTGTTACTAAATGCTTCATAATGGCTATGTCAGGTGACATCTGACGAGCTCTTGAAGATAATGACAAACAGTTTTCTAACATGGTTGTACCAATTTATGCTCCCGTCAACAGAATACAAGAGTTCCATTGCTCCACATCCTCACCAAGACTTGGTGTGGTTCGATTTTTAAACCTTAGCCATTCGCGTGGGTGTAGGGTGATACTTCATGTGATCGTACTTCCATCTCCATGACTCCTACCGATGTTGGGTACCTTGTGATATGCGTATTGGCCATTTGGCTTTCTGTTTTTGTCAAGCATCCAGTTAAGGTTTGGGCCCAGTTTTCTGCTGGATTCTCTATCTTCTTATTATTGATTTGCAGAGTTCTTTATACATACTAGATAAGAGACCTTCATTAGATAAATGCATTACAAATATTCTCTCGGCTTGTGGTTTGCTTTTACTCTCGTCATGATGTCTCAATGAACAGAAGGTCTTAATTTTAGTGAAGTTCAATTTATCAATATTTTTCTTCACGGTTAAAGTTTTTGTGTCCTGTTTAAAAAAATCTTTGCCTAGCCAAGGTTATGGAGATAATCTCCTTAGTTTTCTTTGTTTTATCATTCACATTTAGATCTTCTTAAAAGCTACCTTCCTCTGTGAATTTCCTGACACCTCTGTGCCCAGCTCCCCTGTCTTCCCTCCCAGTATCCCCTCTCACCTCCCCTCTTCCCTGTCCTGGCTGGTGATGGGGAAGACACATCCTTCTCTCAGGTTTGGTGTGCAAAGTGAGGAGAGGGATGCTGGCTGAGCGGCGACCATCACAGCTGCACCTGCTGCATCTGGAGCCCATTTATGGCTAGGATTCTCAGCAGGGGGCCAAGGCTGTTCTTCCTCCAAGAGACACTCCCTTCCTACTCTAACCTGTCTGATCTGAGGGTGCAGTCAGGGTAACTCTTAGAGTGTTCAGGGTGCTGGGCACATAATTTTTGCAGGGTCTCTGTCCACATAAACAATTTCAGTCATTCGAAATCAGCATCATTCTGGTGGCCCAATCTCCCAAGATTCTGCAAAATTCCACTTTGGCTTCCAGAATGATCTGCTTGCCAATCACATCTGGTTAAAATGAGAAATGGATTCTAGGGTCTGTGAAGGTCCCAGTGCAAGCTCACGGTACCCCACGCAGATGACACAGGCAGCCCAACCAGTGCCAGCCACCAGGAGAGGGCTTAGAAAATTTCAAGGTGCTTCAAAGCATGAGGATCTGCTGAGGACAGGTGTGGAGCAGGGTTTAAAGATAGTTCTGGGTACGATCACACTGGGCATGAGCAGGGTGCCCTGGAAGGCCTTTGCCGATCAAACCTTCACAGCCCAGTTTCCCTCGTCTGCTCTCTTTCCTCCAGATTCTGTGTTGCCTGAAAGTCCCATTGTCTGGCTGAATTATTGATCTACTGGCTTTCTAGCTCATGAGAAGTCACAGCCTCGTTTCCCTGTCTCCGTTGGGGGAGTGGTGATAGATACTCTTCTCTCCTCTCCTTCCTCTCCCTCAGCTCTCCTCTCTAACTTTGCCGTCTTTCTTTCTCCCGTTCTCCATCACTCACTCTTTCTCCTCCCTTCTTTCCCTCCTCATGTATCTCTCCCGTTTCCCTTCTATTCTCCTCCCCCACCTCACCAGATGCACGCACTCACACACGCACGCACACGCACACACATACGTTTTGAGCCCTGCAGCCCCCAGAGCCCTCTCAGCTCAGCCCTTCTCTCGGGCAGGTGGGCGGGCATACAGACCATATGTGGTGCCAGGAACAAGCAGGAGCCTGGCGGATATGGCGTGGCAGCCTGGTAAGCATTCGTTGTCACCTGGTCCTCATGCTGCTAACACGTTGGAGCATCTCCACGCGTTAACCCTCTTGCTGCCGGTTGCACAGTCTTGAAGGAAGGTACAGAAAGAAGAAAATGGGAGAGGCTTTGGGGTGCCCTCATTCATTTATCCATTCACTCAGCATCCATTGGCAGAGCCCTCACCTACCTTCCGCAGGGCCTGGCTGGGCCCAAGGGAAGCAGAGGCAAGGCAGTCTGGATCCAGCCTGAGAGGCGAAGCGCACAGTGTAACATGGGACGCACCCAGCAAAAGTCTAAATCCAGCCCGATGCACACAGTGATGGAGAGGAAGGGCACACTAAAACTCCAGGTGGGGCACATGACCCAAATTCAGGGTTGGCGAGGCTTGCTGGAGGAGGTCTTGCCAGAACTGAGTTGTGAGGGTCAACACGAAGGTCAAGTAGGTACGAGCTGCAGGATGAAGGCGGACAGAGCATTCTAGGCAACGGGTTCAGCAGATGGAAAGGCATAGAAGCTTAGCCATTCATTTCGGTGTGGGAGAGCCTGGTATATCCAGGAAATCATGTTCGGAATGTGTGTGTCTGTGTGTGTGTGTGTGTGTGTGTGTGTGTGTGTGTGTGTGTGTGTAGTGGAGGTGGAGGATACAAGAGGAAATAAGCTACAGAGGAAAGCAAAAGCCAGGTCACACTCAGAGGACCTCAGATGTCAGGCTAAGTAGCCAGAGCCTTATCCTAAAGGCCATTGGCAGAGAGTGGTAGAGTCAGATTTGTGTTTTTGAAAGATCCCCATGGTTTCAAGGTAGAAGAGGAATGAGAAAGGGAGAGGTAGGAGGCAGGAAAAGCGGAGAGGAGCCCCTGTTCCCCTCAGGTGCTGCTGCCCCCTCCATGGGGACTCGGATTCCCCTTCCATCAGCCTCTGCCTCCACCCTGGGCTTGGTGTGCCAGAGGCCAGCTCATTACTAGGTAGCTTCATTCCCTCCTACGTAAAGGCCCTCAGGGCTAGCCGGGAGAGGCAGCCCCAAGCTGGCCTTTCTGGCCCCAGCTGTGGCCTCAGCCTGCTGGGCTCCTGACCAGGGAACCGTGGTGGGAGAGGGCCACATTAGCCTCACCCTTCGGGCAGGTGGGGCCCAGGAGCAGTCTGGCCATCACGTGTTCTGTGGAAGCTCTGAGGCCCCAGGTGCCTCCTAGGCTCAGCTTTCACCCACCACCTGCAGGCAGAGTTAGCTTGATAGGAAAGCCTCGACGTCTAGATTTAGACTGACAGAGGGACCTTGTCTCCTATCCTGCACTGTTGTCCCCTCTAGCTGTGTGTGCTAGAGCAAGCCACTGCACCTCTGGGCCACTGTCTTCATCTGTAAAATGAGATTGCGGTATTTCCCCTGGAGACTTGGAAGATTCCCATGGGATGACTCAAGCATTTTACACAAAGTCAGACATTTGTGGACGTTGAGTGAATGGGGCTGTGATTGTCATTGTAGTACTCTCCAATGGCCCTGTTTGAGTCCTTGCTAGTTGTGTGACCTTGGGCAAGATACTCTCAGTGGGACTCAGTTTCCTCATGTGTAAATGGGAATAATGTCAGTATATATTGTAGGAGATCCTAAATCAATCCAGGTTAAAGGCTTACAGCAGTGGCTGGTATATAGTAAACACACAATAGTGTCTTCTTACTTGAGTTTCTCACAAGAATTGTTATTTTTTTTCTCTCTCTCTGATTAAGAGCTAGCCACCGAAGCCAAAACCCTTTGAATAGTGCCTTGACACTATGGATCTCAGCGGCCCCCAGCTTCCATATAATACAACTAAGTATTAGATATAGAAATGTGCTTGCTGGGATTATGCTTAAGACATTCACGGTCAAGGCTATCTGGGGGAGCGAGATGCGGATTTTATTCAGTGCATTATTCAGCTGAGTTTTGCACTGGGTGCAGGCATAAGTCACTTTTAGGTTGGAGTAGGTTGTTCATTTATTTCGTCAACAAACTCTGATACCTTCTCTGTGCCAGAGAGGGATGCCGAGGGAAGCACACTGAAATCACTGCTTCCGATCAACGAGCAGACATGTTACTGGATTTTCCTAGGTGGATGATGTTAGCAAACTCCACTTCCCTGCAAGAATTGCCAAGAGCAAAATTATTTCTCCTCTTCCAACAATTCCATATGATGCTTCCAGGTCTGGCAAAGGCTTTCCCTCTGTTTAGAACCACCAAGTAGTAGCTTTCCAAGAAAATTCTAATGTAGCATTTCGTTTAATCTGCAAACAACCCTTTGAGGAAGAGATTATTATATATTTCCTAGAAGAGAGGAAACTAAGCCCCAGTGACCCACCCAAATCACCAGCCGCAAAATCAGGATTAGAACCCGGTTCTCCCCAGCTTTGAAGTTCACATTCTATTAACTGCCTTATATCAACCTGTGAGGAGTCACTCTGCTCCCTAATTACTGTGATTCCTTACTTGTTGAGATTCCAGCCCCAGGTGGAAGGAAATTGGTCATCAAGTAGGAAGAGTCCTCTCTCTAAATGGCCTTGAATCTGGGTAGCCTCAAGAATAATCAGCATCATTTTTTTCCCCCTGAGTCTTTATTTTTTCTCTTTACCAAGGTAATACATGTCTATTTTTAACAATTCAAACATTATCCTAACATTTAAAAAGTGAAAGTCACAGGTATTCCCCCTCCCCCGAAATAACAGCTGTTAACAATATGGAACATATTCTACCCGTCTTTTCCCATGCAAATATTAATAACACACACAAATATCATGGTAATTGTTAGTATTACAGAAATTAAGCATACCATACACCTTTTTAAAAAAAATTTTAACACTATGTTGAGGACACCTTTCCCTGTCTGTTTGTTTAACATGCCTCATTCTTTTTAATTGGCCGCTGTAGACTGAATGTTTGGGTCCTTCCAAATTCATGCGTTGAAACCTAACCCCCGCTGTGAGGGCATTTGGAGGTCGGGTCTTTGAGAGGTGATTGGGTCACAAGGGTGGAGCCCTCATAGATGGAATTAGTGCCTTTATGAAAGAGACCTCAGAGAGCCCCCTCACGCTTCTGTCATGTGAGGTGACAGTGAGAACGCGGCCATCTGTGAACAAGGAAGTGGGCCCTCGCCAGACACCGAATCTTCCGGCACCTCGATCTGGGTTTCTCAGCCTCCGGAAATGTGAGAAACACATTTCTGTTGTCTCTCAGTCACCCAGTCTGTGACATTTTTGTGATAGCAACCCAAACGGACCAAGACATAGGTGCATGGGCATATCCGAAGAGTCTACGCACCACAACTTTGCTCGCCATTTTGGGGCTATTTGGGTTGCTCCCTTTTTACTGACACAAAGAAAAAAAAAATGCTTGAGCCTTGTGCCAGCAGGCCCTGTGGTCCGCACTTGAGGTGCGTAGCATAATCTCATCTAAGGATTTCTGTAAGTGTTCGGTGTTTCTCTCCCGCAACTAAGCTCTGAGATTTTTACAGGAACCTCAGAGACTGTGTCTGTGTGTTCATAAGAATATCTCTGTGCCCAGTTCAGTGCCCGGCACATAGTAGGACCGCAACAGTTCATTTTGTGCAAATGACTAAAGGAACCCATTACTGAATGGGTCAGTGCCTGCTTGTGTAGGCTTCTGCAGGGCACATTTCTAAGGAGACACTCCAGGTCACAGGGCAGGCATTTCTCAACCACGTTGACAGGCTGCAAAGCTGCCCTCTGAAAAGAGCAAACCAGTTGAGGGGAGGAGAGGGCTGGTTTCCCCATACTACAAAGAAGACACTTTGGGGCACATGAGAGTACAGTGGGATTCCATTTAGTCCCATCACTGGGTGCGGGGAACCCAGTGATGAATCTCCCCCATGCTGCCCTAGGAGCTCTCACCTGCTCCTGAGAAAGGAAAGGAAACAGGGAACTAACCCGTGTGGCCTCAGCAGGGGAGCCAGCCCCGTCCCCACCCCCAGCACTGCAGGCACTGCCTGCTCCTCGCCCGCCCCACCCTGCCTCCAGCTCCCTGGCTTCCCAGCTGCCTGGCAAGCAGCAGTTAAAGAAGCAGCCTTTGAAGTCTCTGTCTGCCCTGTCAACTCTGGCATGGCTGCCCGTGCATGGTTGCTTGAAGGAGCAACACCTAGTCTTTCTTTAAAACGGGATTACGCCACGGCTGCCCGGAGCTGGCAGCGCAGCCTGGAGCCAGGAGCGAGGGGAGCAAGGAGAGACGGCCCGCGGGACCTCTCTGCTTGTGCCAAGTGCTCTCCTCCGACTATTGGGAAGGCTCTGCAGGGTTGCAAGTGCACACGTGCACTGAGAAAGCAGTGTGCTGGGGGCACGGGCATCTCGTGGTATGCCGTGCAGACACCCAGCGGGAAGGCCAAGAAATTCGAGGCCCGTGGCTTGGTTGGCGGGCAGAGAACTGTTATTTCCCCCCTTATTTAGGCCACACCCCTCTTAGATAATATGTCACATTTTACCTTTCATTTGTTCATTCAAACAGCTATGAATTGAGCACCCGCCTTGTGCCAGGCACTGCTCAGGGCTCCAGCAGCAGCTCTATGAACAGACAGGGCCTCTGCTCTCATGAACTTTGTATTTTAGAAGGAGGGAGCTGGCGATAGGAGCACAAGCAAGGTGGTCCTATCGTCAGGTGGAAAGTGCTTTTGAAAAGGATAAAACAGGAAGTGCTCTAAAGAGAACATTGGGGCGTTCCTTAGACTGGGTGGTCAGGGAAGGCCTCCCCAGGGAGGTAGCATTTGAGCCGCGGCTAGCATGAGGATAAGGAGCCACCCCAGTGATGAACCGGAAGCACAGAGTTTCAGGAGGAGGGCGTGACAGGTGCAAAGGCACTGAGGCCAGAATGAACTTGGCGTTTTGATGATCTGAATGAGGAACAGAGCTGGAACGTGGTGGGCTGGGGACAGATCCAGAAGGGCTTTGTTGGCTGTGGGAAAAGGTTTGGATTTTAGTTTAAATGCGGTGGGAAGCCATTTCCTACCTATTACTCAACAGCCATTACTAAACGGCCATTTATTCATTCACTTATTCAATCGGTCAGTCGGCCAGTTAGTTAACAACCCCTTTCTGAGCACAAACACAGGGACTGGGGTAAAGAGATGAATAAGACACAGTCCTTGCCCTTGCGAAGCTCACAGCCTTGTGGGCAAAGATGAGAGGACACAGATACTTACCACCTAAAGGGACAAGCGGAGGGATGTTCAAAGTGCTGGGAACCCCGTGCTGGGGGCGTTTGTTTCCTAAATGGGAGGATCAGGAAAGACCTCCAAGAACACGTGGTGTATCTGAGCTGGATCTTGAAACATAAAGCACCATGCTAGCACATCAAGATACTCAGCACATATTTAATGAAAGAAAGAAGGAAGGAAGAGAAGGAAAAAAGAAAGATGGGAATTTGCCAAGTGCTAAAAAGAGAGGAAGAGCACTAAAGCATAAATTTGAAGCAGGAATTGATAAAAAGGACACGTGAAGTATTTGTGCAGAGTTTTGGCGGCATGGAACTGTGTGGAGAAGGGATAACTGAGCCTCCCCGGAAGTCATGGGAGGTGTCCCAACGGGAGCAGAACACGTCCTACCTCCTGTTCGGGAACTCCTACTATCTACGCCACATAGTAGGTACACCGCAAATGCTGATGAGTGTAGAGGTTGCTAAATATTTCAGTTTTCCTGCTTTCAAAGCTTATGTTAGGACTGTACTACTCTGCTCAATGTAAAGTTAGGTATGGTTATGTGACTTGTCTTCTGAGCAGAAGTGACGTGAGTCACCTCCGAACAGAAGCTTTAAGACCTAGTGATTGATTTGTAATATCCCCTTCTCCTTGCCTCAGCAATTCTAGAAGCACCGAGAAGGAGCCTCCTGTAGCTTGGATCTCTGACAGAGGACAGTATAGAGTAGAGCTCCCTAGCCGACCTGTAATATGCAGACAGAATGGGCCACCGAGATTCTGGGCTGGTTGCTCCCACAGCAGAACGTACCCTATCCCGACTTACAGAACGAGTGAGTGAACAGGGCAGAGGGAAGATTCTGAGTTAAGGCAGGAGCATGAATGAGGCTCCTTCAGAAGTGATGCGTGGAGTGAAACTGTCAAGGAATGAATCATCCTGAAGCCCATTAAAAATATTCCTGAAGGAGACTCTCGGAGCCTCGCTCTTAGTTTAAGCCAGTCAAAGGGAACCGGAGTATTCCTCCAGCCCTGCTGGCCTCTCCTCAGGCTTTCGTTTCTCTTCTCTCCCGGGGTCAGCATTTGGAGCCTCCTATGATCACATCGGCAGCCTGTGTCCATCCCTTTGGGTCATTCGTTCATTCCCACACATTCCTCGTAACCTAGTCTGTGCGGGACCTTGTGCTTCAGATAGAGAGACAGAGACAGAGGGAGATGGATATGGAGAGGGAGAGAGCGAGGGAGAGGGAGAGGAAGAGAGAAGGGAGAGAGAGATGGTGTCCCTAGTCGGAGAGACAGGTGGCTTCCCTGATGTTTGAGCTGGGTGCTGAAGACATGGCTAGAATTCATCAGATAGAAAAGACTGGAAAGCTGTCTTGGGCAGCAGGATCAACATGTGCAATGGCATAAGGTTATGGAAGGCAGGTGAGGCTCGCAGGTGGCCTGAGTGACAGCAGTCGGGCTGGTGGGTTGGGCACGGAGAGCTTGTGAAGGGCCGCGGGTGCCAGACTGAGGAATTTGGACTTCGTCTTAATGTCATTAGGGAAACAACAAAGGTCTTTGGTCGGAGGAGGGACCGGGTGAGTCTGAGTGGGTTTTGGCTGTGAGAAGCACATAGTAGGGGGTCCCCCGGTGTCTGCTTTCCATCTTCGTCTCTAGCAGTGCAGCCCCAGAGAGACTAGTCCCTGCTCTGTTTCCAGTCTCCATCTTGTTGCTTAGAGACCTCCTGCAGACCCCACTCCCTGCCTTCCAGATCAAAACAAAGCCCAGCCTTTGCCTAGTTGAGAGCATCTTTGCCCCCTCCACTTTTCTAGAGAGAGGATTCTTAAACAAACAGAATAGCTCAGCTGTTACAAGTGGAGGATCTAGAGCCCACAGACCTGGATTCAAGTCCCAGTCCACCAGTTTTCAGCTGGATGACTTTGGCAAGTATTGTAACTTCCACGAACCTCCGTTTCTTGGTCTGTAAAATGAGACTGACAATTCCATACACCTCACAATGTTGTAAAGAAAAATAGTCCAAAGGAAGAATTCAGCGAGGTGCCTGGCACATGGCAAGGTTCAACAAACGGTAGATGTGATTATTTTTGACGAAGTGTGACATCATAGGGGACAAGAGCGATGTTTAATGTGTGCGAAGCACTGGGAAAGAGGAACTGTTACGTTCTCCCAGCTACACTGTGAATTCTCTGGCCTCGAAGCTTGCACCCAGTATGCCTTGAATCTCCTTGAAGGTCCTCATCTGCCCATGTCTTGGAGGATGGACTAGCCAGGGAGAGGGGAGGCTTGCGTCAAGAGCGTCTCCCTGAGCACTGGGTCTTGGGTCTGCGTCGGTCACTCTGGAACCAGGCATGGGCAGCTTTGCTGTGCATCTGCAAAGGTCCACCCGCCTCTGTCTGAGATGGCCAGGTCTGTGCAGGTGACCACACTCCACCTGTTTCGGACACTGTCTTTAATACGGGGTGTGCTCTGGAGGGTCCCGGAGGCTACTTCTGAAGTGGACCTGGTTAATATGGGCACAGAACAAACCTGGAGCCTTAGTCATACCCGAGTCCTTCCGATAACTGCGACAAATTTCTGCTTAGTTCCAAGGAGGAAGGAGCTAGCCTTGGTTGTGGACCTACTGTGTGCAGGACCCTTGCACATCCAGAATCTCGCCAAATCCTTTCCATACCCTTGGGAGTCAGTCTCCTTGTCCCTGACTTACAGATGAGGACTTGAGGCTCAGAAGGGGCCAACCACAGCTCTAAGGAGAGGAACCAAAGAGGAAGCAAGGTCTACCTGACCTCCAAACCCACGACTTTTTATTTTTATGAACTTAAGGGGAGCACATTTTGAATGCCTCCTAGGGGAACTCTTCTGCCAGGCTAAGCCCTGTTCACACTCTCTTTCCAGAGAATAAATCTAATGATGTCACCCTCCAGTCCTCACCCTCAATCTGCTTGAAACCTTGCCAAGCCGCCCCCTTGGCCAGCAGATCAAAGCTTTTTTTAGGATGGAGGCTCCCTAGGCCTTTTCACTGGCTGGCCCCAACTTCCCCATCGCCCCCCAGCCTCTCCAGGCCCCCTCAGGCACCTGGTCCTGATTGAGTCACCATTCTCCAGTAATACCTTCAGGACTTGGCCCATGTTCCTCCCTCTGCCTGCAGGACTTCCTTCCACCTAAATCTCTGCCTAGGAAACTTACTTTTTCCTCCCAGCGAACTCCAGCCTCACCTCCTTTAGGAAGCCATCCCTGGGGTTCCCGCCAGAACCCCCTCTACCCACAGCCCTCTCATGCTCTCTGTTGTTGGCTAGTTAGGGCTTTTCTCCTCCACTGGACCATGAGACCCTTGAAGACCAAGGTGCTTATATGCCTCAAACTTCTAGTTCAGGAGCTCACAGATTTCTTAAGCAGGTATTATTCTCTGTCCATATTGTTTTTCTCCTCCACAGGGGAGACTTGAGAGCTGTGGGGAGGGCATTCCCCCGGGCATAGTAGTAGGTGGCATTCTCTAAGGCCCCACTGTGTCCTGGGTATAGCTAAGCATTTTACATAGAGTCTCTCATTGACTTCACATACATTGTGAGGAAGATTCTTTTTTTATGCCCATTTTATCCATGAGGAAGCCGCGTCCCAGAGAGTTTCAGCGTTCCATCCAAGGCCTCCTCAGCTGCGTTGTGGCAAATCCAGGATTGCCAACTGAATCTGAATGTATCCTTTTCACTCATTTAGTCAATCTATCGAAATTAACTGAGGGCCTGCTCTGTGCCAGGTGGTGGTGTAGGCATCTGGGACACAGCCATGAACACTAAGGGTGTGTGTGTGTGTGTTGGAGTGTGAGTGTATGAGTGTGAGGATATATGTGTGTGTTTAGAAGTGTGCTTGTGCATCTGTGTGTGTACAGGTGAGCAGGGTGAGGATCAGGGAAGGCCTCCCAGATGCGACATGCAAGCTGATGCCTGAGAACAAGCAGTGGTTAGGTGAGCAATGTTAGGGGGTGTGTGAGCTTCTAGCGGGAGGGGCAGCAGAGGCGAAGGCTTGGCGTGCGGAAGAACGCAGTAGCTCGAAGGACCGGGAGTGCAGGGCGGGGGGGACATGAACCTGGAGAAGAGACAAGAGTCCTCTCATGGATGACCTTCCCAAAAAAAGTCACCTTCATGGATTTTTAATGATTTAGTGGCCTAGTGCCCTTCAGGTCAGGGGAGAGGATGTCTGTGGATTCAACGCCACATGGGGATTTCCTGTGCCCACAGTCCTCACGAGTGTTTCTTTGTTAGGAGACCAGAGAAGGGGGACCCAGAGGCTGGGAAGGAGGCGATCCTAGCTCTCAGACAGCTCCAGAATGCAGTGTAGTGTCTGCTGGGTCCTGGACCAGAAGCCAGGCACCCTGGATGTGGATGCTGGGGGCAGACCTGCTCTGAGGGCCTGGGCAAGTCGCTTTCCCTCTCTGAGCCAAAGGTTACTCTGTGTGAAATAAAGACAAATCTCTACGCTGGTGCCCCCAAAGGCTAGCCTCTTCATTTCCTCCTCGAGAAAGGAGCTTATTTAGCCGAGAGGACCAGCTCAGGATGGAATAAAATGTTTCTCGGACATGCTCTGGTTCCTTGCAACCCCCATCAGGCAGCAGCCCACCAGCAGGGACGCTGTCCCAGGCATCCTCCATGAGAAGGGGTTCCCTGCTGGCCTCTTAGGGACCCTCTTTGCCAGGCTACCTCTCCACTCTCCTGAGACCCAAGCAGGTCATCAAAGACTTCATTTTTTGTTGTTGGTGGTGGTTTTTTTTCACACTTTTTCACCTTGCCTCTGCACCAAAGATTTGACAAGCCTGGAGCTGCCCCCTTCCAGCCGTGTGTTTCTGGACGAGTCACTTTTCCTATCTGAGCAAAGTGGTTAAGGGCATGGGTTCAAGTGACTTCCTGGCAGTGAAGTCTCTGTGAGACTCAGTTTCCTCACTTGGAAAATGGAAGAAGCAATTACTACTGTGATTGTTGCAAAGGACCAAAGAGACGATAAACGAAACACATTCGGCACGGTGCCTGGCACGCAGCGAGCACTCGATGAAGATTAGATAGCATGCCGTTCGTTCCTGGTTTTGGCTTTCGGTCTAGGAAGAGTCTTTATTGAAAGCAGAGGAAATGTCAGCTTTGGGGTTTCTATCATGGTAAAATATGGATGACATAAAATTTACCGCCTTAACCGTCTCTGAGTGTACATCCTGCTGGCAGTCGGGACGTCACCGTCCTTCATCTCCACTTCCTCGTCTCCCCAAACCGAAAAGCCGTTTTTTAAACAATAACTCCCCATCCCTCCCTCTCCCCCGGCCCCTGCCAACCGCCATTCTATTTTGTTTCTAGGAATTTGCCTTTTCTAGGTACCTCCTATAAGTGAAACCACACAGTATTTGTCCCTTTGTGACTGGCTTGTTTCACTTAGCACAATACCCTCGAGGTTCATCCACGTTGTAGCGCGTGTCAGAATTTCCTTTCTTTCTAAGGCTGGATAATATCCCGCTGTATGTATATACCGCACTTTGTCCATTCATCTGTTGACAGACACTGGTTCGTTTCTACCTGTTGGCTATCATGAATAATGCTTCTACGAACATGAGTGTGAGGATGTCTGTCTGAGTCTGTGCTTTCAATCCTTCTGTCTAGATACCCAGCAGTGAAATTGCTGGATCATATGGCAATTCGTGTCGGATTTTTATATAGTATGTTTCAAGGCCTCCGTTTCTTCAGCTGAAACAAGGACACCATGGCCAGATAGCGGCTTCTTCTACACCCCCTCTTCCTTTGCCCAGCACAGAGTTGATACAGGCTCTGCCCACTACCAGGCTTTGGTACCGACCCGGGGCTCCTGTGGGCCACACTGACCTCCACTGGGTGGCGGCTGCAGTTGGTGTGCTCCCGGTCCTCCACTGACACATGGCATCCAGCCATCCTTTGTGAGGCAGCCCTTGCCTCTGGCTCCCACTTCCAAGAGAAATTTAGGGGCCGCCTCCTGTTTCATGGAGCTCTCCAGATGCAGCTGAAGCACTGCCACCTTGGGGGCACCACCATCTGGGAGGATTACCTCTTCCCGCTGCCAGCCTGGGGGCCCCCAGCCCCAGGGCATCATTATCTTCCCAGCCCCGATGGCCCCCTCCAGAATCTGCACTCAGGCAGGTTAGCGTCCTGGTTACAAGCATCGGCTTCGGGATAACAGACCCAGGCTGGACAGTAATAGTAATGAGGAAATCGAGCTAATGCATGGAAATCCCTGAGGAGCCTTCTGCCGGGCACAGAGCAAGTGGTCAGCAATCAGCGCTGTCGTGACCATGGCCATCCCCTGGTCGGCATAAGACTAAAGGAGGCAGAGTTTCCAGATGGAGGGGGACTGGGATGGTAAGTCATCTCTGAGAAGGGTCTTCAGGGTCTCAGCTGAGGACACTTGGGAGGAGATTCCAGTTGGCCAAGCCAGGCCCCTCTCTGGAGTCCGCGCTGGTCTAGCTCCATTTAAATTCCCTTTCCTTATTGTGAGGCAAAGGTGGGGAAAGGAGCATGCAGTTATGGAACATCGTTGGTGGGCCTTACTGTGTCTCACGGAAGAAACGTCAGTCCTCATAACTTAGCTTATTCTTCTTTAATTAAACAGAAGAATTTTTATGAAAAACTGATCCTGGCTTTTGCCACTCATGTTTACTCAAAGGGTATGTACTGGAGGCGGCAATAAGAAGGTCGCTTCTTCACCTTTCTTTAAATCCCTGTATCTGAACGGGACGTCAGTGTTCGCACAATTCTGTCACGTGATGTGTCGTTCATCTTGACCCACTTTACAGATGGTGAAACTGAGGCTCTGAGAAGTGAAATGGATGACGTAGAGAACTGGAGTTGAAAAAAACCACCTCTTTTTGTTTTAGGCCGTCCTTGCTAAGCACGTGCTGCGTGCCCGGCTGGGCTCAGCACAGGGCCTGGTGGTGCGTGGTGCGATGCGCACCTCTCCCTCCCTCCCATGTCTGCAGGATTTCTCTGTCCTTGGCCTGGGGGTAGGCAAGTTTCCCAGAAGAGTCAGCCTCTCTGCATCTCCAACCCTCCAAGCCCCCACATGCTGCTCTGTAGTAACTCCCAGGCCTTCCAGTTCCCACGATGATAAACAGGATGATTCCAACACCTTCTCTTCTTGCCTCCAATGGTCCTTAGAGTATACACCGCTCCCTACCCCGACTTCCGACCCCTCTCCCTTACTATTTCCTATAAACCAAAAGGCTCCAATGAAAGCAGAGTCAGCCCTCCAAGCTTGGCAGGACCATATTTTCCCCTGCCTCCTCTCATCTTGTAAACTCCATCCTTTTGAGATGATTTTGGATAGTTATTACACTAAACGTGCGTGTATGGTTCTCCCACTGAACAGTAAGCTCCACAAGGGCAGGTACCCTGCCCATCTCTCTGTCAGATCCTCCATTGTTCTGCCAGAGCCTAGTTCATTTCCTGGCAAAGCAGACACTCAAAACAATGAGTTCTATCATCCAACATAGTCTCTGGTTCTTCCTTCCTTAAACGGTCTACCAATTGGACCAGCAGATCGTCCAGTGTTTAGCATCATTACATGTGACTTGAATGGGCAGAATAGGATCTGGTCTAGTGGCTCTAAGTACGCCAGTAGAGATCTTTTTCCAAAACACAAAGATCTCTCAATACCCTTTCATTATTGGCAGTCAACTACCTAATCATTTTTTAATCCATCATACGTTTTCTCTGTCCTGTTTACAAGAAGACTATGAAAGTCTGGGCTCACTCTGTCCATCATACCCTTCCTGATCTACCCATCTGGTGAATTTGGCAAAGAGAGAAATGAAGCTGATCTGGCAAGATTTGTTCCCAGGGAACCAGTGTGGGTCCTGAGAATCACTGCTTTCTCTCCTAGGTGCTCCCACAAGCCCCAAGTTTTCTGGAATATTGCTCAGAGTGACATTAAACTCACACTCCCATGCTTTTGCACAATCTCTTGGCTTCCAAGTTTTTTTAAAATGAAAACCGCCCTTGTCCATTTCTTAGGATCTTGACTCCAAATCCAATGACGAGTGCCCTTATAAGACACAAGAGGACAAGACCCAGGACACGAAAGGAAAAGACGCCGTCGACACAGAGGAGGAAAAAAGCCATGTGAAGATGGAAAACAGAGATAGGAGCTGTGCAGCCACAAACCAAGGAGAGCCTGGAGCTAGCGGAAGCTGCGAGAGGAAAGGAAGGGTTTTCCCCTGCAGCAGAGGGAGCGCGGCCCTGTTGACGCCTTGGTTTTGGACTTCTCGCCTCCAAAACTGTTGAGAATCCATTTCTATTCTTTTAAGCCCCCCTCCCCCCGCCCCCGCTTGTGGGGATTTGTTATGGCGGCAGTGAGAACAAATGTACTGGTGGAGACCAAAGTCCCTAGCTCTGCCTGCTCTTCATCATAAGCCTTCTTTGGGACGAACGCACCAGCTTCCTGCCTCCTTGCTTCCAAGTCCCTCTGCCACACTGCGACTGCCTGAGTGATGTTACTAAAATACATAATGGTGTCGCAGTTCTGTTTGAAGCCTATCAGCTAGAACTTTCTATTTCAAGTGACAGAAAACCCAACCTAAACTGGCTTACACGAAAAAAAAAATGTATTGGCTTGTGAAAGCCAAAAAAAAGGCCAAAGGCTAGGGCTAGCGGTATGTCTGCTGGATTTGGGGTTCAAACGATGTCACTGGAACTTGTTTTGCTCTGTCCTGCTGCCGTCTGTTCTGGTTGGCTTTGGTTTCAAGCTCTGAATGGCGGGCAGCAAGATGATGGCAGCAGCCCAGGCCCCTATATCCTGTTAGATTAGAGACCAGCAGAAAGGTTCAAAGACCTCTCCCAGGTCCTTGAGCCAAAGTCCTGGATTGGCTCCCACTGGGCCTGATTACCCATTCCTCAGCCAATCACTGTAGCTACAGGAATGCAACGTGCTGATTGGCTTAGGTGTAGGTCACATGCTCCTTCCCCTGGTGCTACAGGGGAGTTGCCTCTACCAGTACCATGTAGACTGAGAGGGGAGGAGAAAAAAGAGGGAAGGTATAATCCCAATGGAAAAAAGCCCACCCCATATACATCAAATGCATGCTGAGAAGCCAAAAGGAAGAAGAGAAAAGGAAAAGGAAAAGGAAAATCAGTAAGTGATGCTCTTCAGTGGTTCCCGCCAAGACACATCACGAGCTGAGTCCCTGGTCTCCAGTTTCACCTTCATTCCAATTTGCTTGGCATCCTTAGGCATATCCTGCTGCTTTTTGTCCATATTTGTTCACACGTTTCCCTTTACTCAGAATATTCTTTTCCCCTTCCTCCCACCCTGCATCTGACTAATTCCCACTCTTCCTTCTGGACTGCTCACCTGGAAGCTTTGTCTCCAGTCCGGACAGACCTCCAAAGCATCCTAAAGTTCAGGTATAATGTCTCTTATCCCCTTTGGACTGAACTTGACTGCTAATGAGTCTGTCTCCTCTACTGAACTCTGCACTCCATGAGAGCAGGGATTTATTTTATCTTTATTTTTATTTAACACATACACGAAGGGCCAAACATCATTCTAAGCTCTTTATAATTAACTCTGCTTTTAAGATATGAAAATTGAGATGGGGAGGTCGTATCTGATTTATCTGTATTTCTCGGGCTCAGCATAGGGCTAGGCACATGGTCGGTATTCAAAAAATATGTCATTCAGGTTGTCTCTCTTGATTGTCCAAGCTTACCCAGATGGCCACGTCCTCAGATTTTCCATTTTCCCAAAGTTGCCCATACTCTGGGGCTTCCCAGCCTGGAAAGGGGGTGTTGTGTGGCAGCCTCAGCCAATAGCCCAAGCTGGCGTCTCTCTGGCTGTGCATCTGATGTCTGGGCCAGCAATCCAAGGACTGGCACAGAAACCTATGACATGGGAAAGGGATCCTGGTCTGGATTCTTCAGGCCTATGAAATCCCTGTGATGGAGGATGAGCTCAGGAGTCCCCCAGGTGACCCTCTGCCTCCTTCACCTTGGTGCCCCCTTCCCCCTCCATGTTCCCAGGGGCAGTCCAGGGGTCCTACCCTGAGAGTCGCTTACTTGAACAGACTCCTGAGAACCATGTTGTTCCCAGAATCCTAATCTGAAACCTCCAGAGCTTCAGCTGGCTCAGAATTTGAATGTGTATGTCTTGTCCTCCCAGAAGAGATTATGACATTAAGAATCTCCATCTCTGTGGACCCTCCTGGTTCTCTTCAGTCACCACACTCAGGTTGTCCCCATCCCGTCCCCATCATCCTTTCTGAGCTGCCCATCCTCACAGGCTCTTACTTCGTCTATGACTGTCCACCCCTGGCCTTGCTCTGCATCCTTATCCCCCTGTCTCTCATCCTGGTCTCTTTCTGTCCGCCTGTGCTCTTTCTTCTTGTCTCTTTCCACTAGACTCTCCTCTACCACGTCCCTTGTCTAGCTATCTGTGTCCTCTGGATATCTGTCTATCCATTTCTCTCCAAGTCTCTCTCTCTCTCCCTATTCTTGGTTACTTGTGATGTCCAGAAATGAATGGACCTGGGATGTCTCACTGTCTCACCAGAGTGAGAGAATTCCTAGCAGGACAACCTTGGGGGCCCCCTACTCAGGACTCTCCCTCTCATTCTATGAGCCTCCTCCCTTCTCCTAGGAGGCAGAAACCCTCAGGGCCACATGGGCAGGGTGGTCGTCTGCCACCCCGAGGACCCAGGCCATGACGGTCTCCCTTAATGAACGCGCCTTCAGTGACACATTCATTATTCCTGTTCGGTCGCTTTGAGTCAAAGCTGATTAGTTACACTTACCGCCACAAAGATGTAATGATTTTATTGTTTATCTTCAATTTATTTTGATTAACATCTCCGTTCTTTTCATTGCAAGTGCAATTAGGTGCAATCTAACAGCGACTACTTTAATTTTGTTGAAATTAAGATGAATAAGTGACGGCTTATGGTGCTTTGTTTAACAAATAAATCATAGTTAAGAGGAGTGTATTAGTAATAAATGAAAAAAGACAGCTTAATTAAAATGCATGGAGCCAGCCTCTTGATGTACATCCAAAATCCGAATCCGAATCCCAAAAATCAGAAGGAGACAAGGGTTAGGGAGACCCTCGCCGCCTCTCTCAGTGACGATCAGAAGAGGACAGAGTGGTTTGGTTTTGAGGCTGCTGTGCAGAGAAGAACAAGGAACATATTATGACCCTTGAGAGATGGTCACACCTTGTCAGCAAATGCCACCGGGAACCAGATAGAAAACAGACTTGGGAGGACACAGGAAGAGAGGCCTCATCTCCCCAGGAGAGACAAGCTGCAAAGCCCACTCCCTGAATTCTCCGTGGGAACCCATCAAGGGCAGGAGGCAGGTTCCCCCAACCCCACTGCTGCCTCGAGAGGTGAGGAGCCCGGTGCCAAGCCAGGAACTGCAGGGCAAGTCTCTGAGTGAGATCTCCTCCCCGCTGGGCTGAGAGGGACTTCCCCATCTCTTGATTTGGAAACAAAGTGCAAAAAGTCAGCCCTGGAAAGTTTCCCGTGTGAAGTTTAAAAGCGCCTGTGCTGGAGAGGCCGGCTTTGAAGCAGCTCGCTGGGGCCCCTCGGCAGGCTCCTGCGAGTCAGAGGGCCGGCCTCGCCTCAGATCCGCCAGCCAGCCTCTGCAGGGCTGGGAAATGGGAATTGTTTTTAAGCTGAAAAATTACTCGTAGAGCTCACTCTTTTCTCACCGCTCTTCCTTTGTTCTCAGTTGCCTCCTTCCTCTGCCTTCTCCTCCCCTTTTGCCTCCTCCTTTTAGTGAAGAGTTGCAGGCAGACCTGGGTTCAAATCCAGATGGAGGCTTCTACTGGCTGTGTGACCGCAGGCCACTGATTTTACCTCTCTGGACTCCAGCGCTTATTTTAAAAAGGGAAGCCAATGGTGCCCATGAGGCAAGGATGCTTGGAGGGTTGGCCAAGGTCATTGCAAAGAAGTGCCTAGCCTCTGCCTCCCTGGAGGAGGAGTTCAATAAGCATTAGCTCCCTCCCTCTGTACAGACCCTCCCTTCCTCTGTCTATCACTCTGGCTCCTGGCAAATCCCCTCACCTTTTCCTTGGGCTCGCTTAACTCCTACTTACCCTTCAACCTTCTGCTTTTGAACTTCACTTTTCTTTACCAATCTCTCAACACACACACCTAGTGCCAGGCACTGGGACACACCATGAAGGCTGTGCCAGGTGAGCAAACCCAGGATGGGCCTTCCCTCAAAGGGCTTCCAGTCCCAGGCCCCAAGTCCCCTGTGTCATCATGGTTCTGTGTGTTCAAAAGTCTTTCTCATGAAAAGAATGCTTTGTGACGGGAGGTCAATGCCAACACAGTGCCTGGCACACCACGGCACTCAGTGTCTATTGACTGTTCAGTTGAACAAATGCCGACTGAGGACATTCCCGTGGGGCTGACTGTAAGGGCACAGAGAGGAAGTGAGCTTGAGCGTGTGCTCTCAGGGAGGCCACACGGGTTTGGGGTACAAATGCCAAGGCAGGCAATGACACTGTGGGGTGAACAGTGCTGGGGAAGAGCAAAGGAAAGGATAAGAGATGACAACCCCCCAAGAAGGACAGAGGGCAGAGGACATGTATGGGAACTAATTGTGGCTTCTTTCTTCCAGTTCAGAAAATGGGAAATTGGGACTTATGTAGTTCCCAAGTGCCGAGGCTCCCAGCTCCGCCCACTCTGGCCTGGCCCCGCCCACCTCTCCAGCCTCGTTCCCCTCCTTCCTTCTGCTCCAGCTAAACCGGCTTCCCATTGGCCGTGCTCACTCCTGCTTCCCAGCCCTGGTCCATGCTGGTCACTCTGCCAGGAACACTCTCCCATTAGCAGCCTCTTTCCACTTCCTGACAACTGCACACCTGGCCCCACACCTGACTTCAGGTCACAGCTTCAGGTCTCACCTTAGGAAAACCCTTCCTAAGCCCCTAGCCCAGGTCGGTTTTCCTGGATGTTTGGTCTCACCACACTCTCTACCCCTCCATGGCACGTGAACAACTGTCCTTAAATAATTATCAAATGGCTATTCACAGTCTGTCTCTCCAGTTAGACTGCAAATTGTCTGCCTTGTGAATGGCTGTGTCCTAGAGCCAAGCAAAAAAACAATGGACAACAAATACTAAAATAGTTGTTGAATAAAAGCTGGACAGAATGAATAACCTCCTATAGGCTGGGCACATCAGGCATGCCCTGAATGCTCCTAACCACAATCTGAAAAGGGAGGTGGTGGTTGTTCTCATTTGACAGATGAGGAAACTGAAGCTTCAGGTGGTGTGAATTGCCCAAGGCAAGTAATGGTCTTGAACCCACATCTTTCTGACTCCGAAGCCACACTCTATCCAGGAAGCATCTTTGAAGCCCTTAAGCCAATTATGGTGTGTGTGTGTGTGTGTGTGTGTGTGTGTGTGTGTGTGTCTGTGTGTGTGTGTCTGTGTGTGTGTGTGTGTGTGAAGGGAGAGAAGAGAGGGCTAGGCTTTCTCCTGCTAAGATCTAAGAGCAGGAGGGAGTATTGTCTCCCTTTTTGGTGTCAGTGGGGGAAGAACCATCAGGTGACAGGGCCTGAGATGTTAGATCCAGTTCTGGGATCTGCCCTAGGGTGGTGGGGGGCACCACAGATGCTTCTCGGGAGGGCCTTTAGGGACCCCTGGGAGGAAATCGCCCTTGACCTTCCCTGCCGAAATGGCCTTCTGGTGCTTGTCCTGGGCCTCGAGGCTGGTGACAGGGATTTTATGAGGCACACATGGCACCCTGTGAGCCCTGGTCGCCAGGCAGCTGCCACAGTGGCTGCTGCATTTGAGTGAGCGTGACCACCAAGACGGGGAACCTGAGTCATCACCGCGCACCTCCGCGCCCTCTCCGCGCAGCGCCCCTCCCAGCCGCACGACCAAGAGCGGGTTGGTTATTAACTCTTTATAGAAATAAGGAAACTGCAGCTGGGAGGGAGGAAGTGGCTTGTCCGAAGTCTCAGAGCAGAGAAATGGCTTGAGTTGGATTCTGGGGGCCGCTGTCGCAAGGAGGAATAAAAGGGAGGAGGGACAGCGAGGCCTCCTGAGAAAGGGATAGAGGACGCAGGGAGGTAGAAGGAAAGAAGAGAGAAAGGGAGCAAACGGCGCGAGCGAAGCCGAGAGAGGGGTAAAAGAGTCAGCCTCGCAGGTCCAAAGAGAGCAACAGAGAGGCGCAGTGAGCAAGGGAGATGCGACGGAGACCCGGACGGAGATGGAGGGCGGCGGGGGCGCAGGCAGGGACGGACAGACGGAAGGCCAGAGTAGTGACCGTGACAGAGGGGAGGGGGCGGGGGGAGCACGCCGGGCGGGCGCGGGACGGCGGCGGGCGGGGGAGGCCGAGGGGTGCTGGGCGCTGCGGCCGCCTCCTCCGGGCGCCGCGCCGCCCCCGCCCGGCCGCCCCGCCGCCCCCGCCCCCGGCTGCACGCGCCCGCAGCCTAATGACCGCAGCCCAGCCTGCGACGCGCGGCCCGCGCGGACTCGAGGCGGCCGTCAGCTGGCAGCGCGGGGCCGGCCGGGGAGCCGCGCGCGCCGCAGCGACGGTGGCGATCCCTAGGCTGCGCGAGCCCTGATTGATTTGTCAGCCGAGGCGACGAAACAGCCGCTCCGATCCGCGCGCCCCGTCCTCGGCTTCCCAGGCGCAGCACCTCCCTCCCCGCGCCTCGCCCGGCTCCAGGCCGGCCCTGGAGGCTGGAGCGCCACGCCGGCCGGAGGAGGGAGCCCCCCGCCCCGCGGCCCGGGCCCCCGCGCCCATCCGCGGCCCCCAGCATCTCGAACCTCCTCTGGCTCCGTGGGAGCAGCCCGCAGGCCCTGGGGCTGCCAACAGCCCCCTCGACTCCCCCTGGGCACCGTGCCAGCCCCCCCAGCCCTCACCCTGCCGCTCCCCCCCAGCCCGGCACCCCTGCCCCCCGCCCCCCGGCCCTGGCCCAGGGCCGCCCGCAGAGCCGGCCACACCCGCTGCGGAGGACACGGAAAGGTAAGAAGGAACCTCGGCTTGCCCAAAGGGAGCAGGGGGCTGCGCGGGGACGCGCCTAGGGGCACGGCGGGCACCCGCGGACCCACACCTGGGACGGCCTCTGCCACCCAGCCGGCGACACGCGAAAGCCCCGCCGGTGCCGGGAGGGCTGTGGTCAAGTTATAACTGTATAGGCAGGACCTGGTGGGAATTGGGTATGTTGGTCACCCATCTTTCTGTCCCAGGACTGGGGGCGGGGGGGGGGCAGTCTCTCTCTCAGGTACAGAGATCTCTCTCTGTCCATATCTTTTATCTTTTAAGGAATTCTCTTCCTCTCCTTCATCTCTGAGTCTCTAAAAATTTATGGGACCATTTTCCTATGTCTTCTTGAGAAATCACTTCGCTGCCTGTTTCTTTCTCAGGCAGGAGTCTCTTCTCATTCCTTTTCCCCCTTAAGCATATCCTCTCCCTGCTCCAATTTAGAAGAATTTGCTTCCTCTTTCTTGCGTCCCAATGTAGGAGGAAACTCCCGGCAATTTACAACCGCCTTCTCTCTCACTCTCCCGTTTGGAAGGCTGGAGCCCCTTCTCTGTTACCCTTTTACCCCCATTGAATTCTGCGTGTGCAGACAAATGCAGTTTGAGTTTTCAACTAGGGGGTGTGTTTTTTCTGATGCAGGGGCCAGTTCTGGGGGCTCTTTACCCATAGCAGGGTACCAGCCATCCGTGTCAGCCTCCAGGCAAAGGGCAGCTGCCCAGGTGGACTGGGCATTTGTTTCCAGGGGCAAGGAGGGGACGACTTTACCCTGAAACAAAGAATCGAGGCCAATGGAGAGCGTCCCAGACTCTTCAGAGGTTGGCGAATCCTAGCTCCTAAGCTGAGGGGGTCACATTGAGCCTCCCTCCCCCAACCTCTTTAACTTTAAAATAGTTTAATGAACACAGAGAAAAATAATTTTTCTTTTTCTGTGTGGTGAGCAGTCTACAAAGGGACAGGGAAAAGGAGGGAGAGCGCTTTAACTCTGATCCCCGCAATTAGTTCTCCGGGATTGGGAGGTGGGGGCACCGGGGAGCCTCAGTTCTTCAGATACAAAAGCATTTAGATCGCTTTAGACCGGTTAATCCCGAGTCTGGCTCGGGTCTCTTTTGTTTCCCAACTCCATTGTGGGTTTTGTGCAGTTTCTCTCTGTTCGCGTGATTGACTAGCCAATGGATGGTAATTATCCAAATGTCCCCTCTGTCCTTTGACTGACTTCTCCGTATTATGGGCAACTGTCATGCATTCTGTCATTCCATATCATATTACACGTATTATCATATGAAGTCTTCCCCCCACCCCAATATAAAGGAGAGAGCCTCAGCCCAGATGCTGCTGCTTTCAGAAGGAAGGGCCCCAAGAAATTTGTCCTGGGCGCGGTTTGGAATACAGAGCAGGGGACTCCCGAAATGGGAGGTTCTGCAGGTAATTTGTTTTGCTGGCTAGGGGGTGGGGGCAGTTTATGAGGCTGGGGTTAGAAAGATTGTGTTGGGGGCTTTCAGCAGGCTTGCCAGCTGGTGTTTCCCTGGACGGACCTGAAGCAGTTTGGACAGATTGGCATACCTTAGGGAGAAACTTAGAACCAGTGTTTTGACCCCAGAATATCAGAAAAGTCTGCAGGACTGGGTCCTTTTTGGGGTACAGGAGCTTAGTGGCACGTGCTCGGGACACTAGCCCTTGAGATCCCAAAATGCACCTCTCTACCTGTGGCCCTTTGTAGGACAAATCCTTTGGACTCTTGTCCCTGTTTGCTGCCCAGAAACTAGAGACGGAAGAACCAGCTGTGTCCATTTCAAACCCCCCACTAGCTGAGTCTGAAGCTCTGAGAGTACACAAGCTTTTCCAATGATGCTTTTGCACAGATAAACTTAGTGCCCCTTGGTGCAATTTTGCGTGCCATCACTTAAGAGGGAGACAGGATTTATAACAAGGAGGCTTTGCAGACAGAGGCTCTGGGGTCCTCTGAATCTGTGGGCAAGACTAGCCTTTCTGCTGCTAAAATGGGGAAAAAGTGTTTTATTATTGCAATGAATATGAAGTACCGACCAGATGTACAGCCTCGCAGTTAATTACCTTGTTCTTCATCAAATATATGAGCAATAAATTCTCCAGGAAGGGAGGTGTGTGGTGTGTGTGTGTGTGTGTGTGTGTGTGTGTGTCTGTGTCTGTGTGTGTAAATAGATGGATAGATAGATGAATGCAGGGGACAGAGAAACTCACGCTCTTTTTAAGACTACAGAAAAAGACAGACTATTTTGTGGGAAGCTTGATACACTGCTTCAAGACGCTTTGAATTTTTTGATGATCAAATATACATGATCATGCTGTGCATGTTAGGGTGTGAGGTGCACCGACGGTCAATGGTTATTGATCAGGCTGTTAAGTATTTCGGCTTCAGTTTTATAAATATAGATAGATCCCAGATGATTTAAAGAATTGGATAGTGAAGAAACTGGCATTCTACATTTCTTTGGAGAAGGGAAAATGTCTGGTCAATTACCAAAAAAAAAATCCAAACCATTGTTTACTAACCTCCCCACCCCACCCTACCCCACCTCCCAAAAAACCTTGGAAAATGTGAACTTCATTTTTAGGGGTTTTAAAGAATAGAGTAAAAATATTCCAAATGTTTTGTTTGGGGTCTGCCAAAGGCAGTTAGTTTACTTGAGCCTTATTCACAGGCTGGGAGTTTATGTCTGTCTGTCTGTCTGTCTGTCTCTTTCTCTCTCTCTCTCTCTCTCTCTCTCTCTCTCTCTCTCACACACACACACACACACACACACACACACACACACTGAAAACCACAATTTTAACCGAGACTGACATGCTACTGAAGAGATGGGGAGGGTGTCATTTCTGGGAGTGGGGTCTAAGGTCCTTAAAACCCTTCTGGTTAGGAAGAGGGTGAACCGGCCACATGGCCTTTCCCAATTAACTAATTTCTCACTAATCTGAAGATCTACTTAGAAAAGTGTGGATGGGGTCGGGGATGGAGATTTAAAGATAACCTCTAATTGGTTTGAAAAATTCAGTTGACACCCAGAAAACCTCTCTATTTCTCCTTCATTCTTACCCCACCCCTCTCTCTCCTCCTCTCCTACACTCTTTCTTGTCTCTTTCTCTCATTTTTCCTTCTAGAAATTAAAAGTGGACTTTGAAAGGAAGGGGCAATGAGAAACAGGAAGGGAGAGGAGAGAGAGAGCGAACTTTACATTTTTTTTATTGCGTGGCATGGCAATCTTATACAAATCTTCACACTAGCTAGCTATTCTTTAGAAAGATCCTGTTTAAGAAAATCAGCCTTCACCCAGATAGGGAAAACTTCAGCATACGGACAATTTATAGCTATGTCTTGGTTTCACATCTTAAAAAGACAGACTATAGATTTTGGATTTTTCTATCTGCAGAAAATATTTTCCAGCTAAGAGCCCTTCACTGGGGGAGCTCAGGCATTCCTCAACAGGATAAGTCCTCCCTGGAAATAGAACTGAAATTGGCATTCCTCAAAAAAGTTGATCCACCTAGAAATGGATGAATCAGACCTGATTGGATGGACGTGCCCTTTCACCTCATTGTCTCTGACCTATCACTTAATTAATCTCTCCCAGATGCAGAGCTGTTGACAATGCCAGAGATAAGCAGTATTTCGAACAAAGCAGGAAGCTTTATAAAGAACAAGGCAAAGTGAGATTTGAGGCTCTTAAAAACGTGCACATCACCAGCACTTAGATGGAGAGCGTGTTATAATATAGCTGGATGGTCCCATTTTTGCTAGAAACTTTGCCTTCTTTTAACCACTGTATATCTATTTACATTCATTTTCTGCCTCTTCCCTCTCTGTCTCTCATTCCCTTCCTTCTGCCACTCCCCTCTCTGGATTCAGACTCTCCATGGCTAGTCTCCCGAAAATTGTTCTCTGCTTCCCAGCCTTGCCTCTGGCTCTTTCAGGTCCTTTTTATGGTATTAGGGCTATCGAGGTGGTCAGCTTCGAAGGCTTTGCTTGACAAAATATTGACTGCATTTGCTACTACCTTATGAAGGAGGACATTTGTGCTGGGGGCACCTTGGTGACATACAAGAAATAGTTCATTAATTAAAAGACTTGCTAATTGCTGCTTGAATTACTGTACAGAGAGAATGAAATGGGTTTGTAAAAGATGACAATTGGGGGAAGACATTTTTTTTTTTTTTGCTTAAAATATTTTTATAAATAGGACCTAGAAAATGTGTTGGTTTTACTCATGCCTCTATCGTCAACTATTCAATTGAGCTTCAATTAATGATAATATATGGTCTGGGATCCTTAGCTGGGCTGACTGATGGAAGAGCTTTGTTGAATTTGGTGCAGGTGGCACTGTTTAATAAGCACAGGAAAGAGTGAATAATGTAGTGCTTGCGAAGAGAAGTAAATGCAAAATAGATCGCTCTAATTATGGCAGCCTCCAGAAATGGAGATGCAAGCTGAAATGGCCAACTAGCTGGGAAATTCCAAATAGAGCTGATTGTCCCCTGCCTTTTTTTTTTTTTTTTTTTTTAACTTTCAAGGACTGACACGATAGCTTAAAAGTAAATTTGGATGAGCTCATCTGACTCAACACAAACTCATATTCCAAACCTGGGTCTGGTGACCTATCAATGTTTGCCTTAACTGTCTAGAATCTTTTACCAGATAGTACAATTCAGCTCTAAAACGAGAGGCCATCTGAACATTTCTTCCTGCAAGAGATCGCACAAGCTCATTACCACTAGTCTCTGTGCTTTATTGCAAAGTGTCAGGAGATTTTGTTTTTGTTTTTGTTTTGTTTGAATTTCTTCATGCTTGAGAAAATGAGTCTATAGAAAATCAAAGTGTGAAGACTTAAGCAAACAGAATTTCCCATATACCTGTAATGATTTTCATTCATGTAAAGATAATCGATGGGACATTAGTTGTTTTAATTAATGGAAGAATAAAAATGGGGGAGGGGCGAGGGGCTGGGCTTCAGCTGTAGCATACGTGGGAAATGACTGTTCCTCACCTCAAGAGACAATGCTGCTTTCCCAAATAGCAGTAGAGATGTACTAACCGGGCCAGTGGAAAGTTGGGCTGGGGAAGAAGGGTCCTGCCGGAAGGGAAGAATGAGAGATGGTGGCCATGCACTTTCCGTCCTCTGCAACTTCACTGTCCCCCTCGGAAATGTACCAGGTCCTACATCACCTCCGAGGAGAGGTGCCTTCTTACTTCCAGGGAAGGTACCATTTATACTAGAAGCCTAGTATCTTTTGTGTGGGTAAAATACTGCCAGTGGCTGGGAAGCCCCAAGTCAACATTCGTTAGCCCAGATTAAGGAAAGGCTGGGGCCGAATATGTGTGGGCTTCCTGAACAGGGCTGAGAGATGGTACTGGGCGTGCTAGATATGGGGTAATCAGTACAACAATGCCTCTCCAGTGAGTGTGTAGCGCCTCTTCTCCTCTGACTGGGGACCCAGAGAGGAGCCAAGTCCAGCCAGCATCTTTAGCCAAAAAACCCTCTTTTTGTTCTGTGGAAATGTTTACCAAACCCACCTCCAGTCTATTCAGCGCTGGCTGGGCACTTGCGTCATTTTAGTGTATGTGAAGCTCATAAAAGGTTTATGAGAAACCTTTCCTTAGAAATAGAGTTTAGGAGTATCCTGTTGTCAGAGAGCGATGGCAAAGATGCCTTTGAAAGAAGGACTGCGGTAGGACATTTTTCCAGTTTCAAGTGCATGTAGATACAAGAATTGTCAGCTAGTCCAGAGTTCATCTGCTTCCTCCCTCATCCTCACTTTTTTCCCTGCAAAATCTTCTTGTTTCTCCTTTGAGCAAAACGTGGTACCCTGTGTGAAGAAAGTAATGCTGGTATTTGTGCTTCAAACTAAAAGGCAGCTAGATAAGCAAAATTAGCAAAATGGCTCTTCTAGGACTGGGTAGTTTCTGGGTTAGATTAAAAAGACATCACCCTCAAGGAATTGCTGTAGTTATACTAGCTGGGAAAAAAAACTGACATCTTTTTGCAATATTTATTTATTTATTTATTTATTTATTTATTTATTTATTTTTGCTTCTAGGGCAATTTACATCTTTGCATGGAAATTAGTAGGTGGGGAGATGCAATTAGTTATTGCATATATTGCTACAAATTCTTCTTTAAAGAATAATCCGACCTGACAGATTTACATTGTTGACAATGTGATTTAAGGGGGACCCAGATACAAACTTTCCCCACCCTAATCAATAATGGTAAATCCTTTTGCCGAGGTGAACAATCTCTGACCTAGTATTCGTATTTCCTTTACCGATTCCCTGTAATAAAATTGAACATTTTGTCACCACTTTGAGAAACACTGCCAAACACCTTAAAACACATGTCACATGCCAGCAGCCCCTCATTTCCCTCCTCCGGGAGTTTCTACATCTGGAATCATAATCACAGATAAAAACCTTGACAAAATCGCATCTGAGCACATTCCTCTCCGAAGCCCTCACTTACTCATAACATTTAATACAATATTAATACCTGCTACCGAAAGGCAGAGGGGAGGGAAAGAGCTGCCAACCTCCAGGTTTCCTGATGCATCATGTTCAAACCTGAAACTCACACTTCGTGTTTCATTTTAAGTTCAGTGCATTTAACAGGGCCCTGGAGAGAGGGCCCTGGTTAGTTCCCCAACCTGCTCAGCTGATGCCCAGGAAGGCAGTTTCAGAATTGTTCAGATCACTGCAGAGAGAGCAGAAGGAATTGGCTCCCTCTCTGCCTGAGACAGGCCAAGCCACTTATCTATCCACAGATATAGGGTTCCTCTTTGAAACAACTAAGGCCTGGCTAATTTTTATTGTCCGTCCGTAGTGGTGACCAGCAGATTTTCTGTAAGGTAAGGTGTGACCAAGGTAATGAGCTGATTTCAGAAAGAGATAGCTATGCCTGAGCTGATTTGCCGCTGACAGGTTCTCACATCAATAAAACACACTCCCACCTTTGCTGAACAGAGCCCACAGGCCTGGAGGCGGGGATCCTTGTGGAGGATATAGGACTTTCCTGCCACCCCCTGGGACTCACATCACCTCATCCCTTCTTGGAGATGTCCACAACGCTACATTCCTGTAGTGGCAAGGAATCGCCATTCCTCCACTGTACAAACAAGAGACAGAGGTTAGAGAGGAGGGGAAAGAGCAGGAAGCATACCCCGCTGTGGCGGAGGGGTGCTGGGGGGCACGTGTGATGCCCTTGAAGTGGACTTTCAGAGGTTGGTGGCTTTGTTTAGTCCCTGCCGTTCTCTAACTAGAATTAGGACCAAGACAGAATATAGCAATCCCAAGGAGTCCAACCAGCCACGCTCCCTCCCTTTTAAAAATTTAAACGCCCAGGTTTCTGGACCGAGGAACCAGTACCTCTAGGAATAGCCTCCCTATAGAGGGGCACTTATACACGTGTGCGTGCGCGCGCGCTCGCGCACACACACACACACGCACACACACACATACATGCTTTCCTAAGCAAGACCCACTTCTACGAGCAAAGAGTATAATTTGTGGAACGGTGCAGCACGGAGAACAGAAGACATTACACTCAGAACGGAGGCAGGCAACTGGCCCTGTGACTGCAGCCAACAGCTTAAAGAAAACAGTCCTTTCTGCTTCGAGGCAGGGAAGAAATGTCGTTTTTGCCTCTTTCTTCTTTGCAGTTATTATCCAAGAGGCTTCCCTGCCCCCCCCCCAACCCCAGTCTGCAGCCCCATCTTCAGAGTTTCAGGTCATCTATTGCCAGTGCCCAAAGGCAGACAGGTCTGGGGCCAAGGAGAGCAGCTCTCCCTGTACGGAATCCTCCCCTGGTGGCTCCCAAATCTGGTGGTTTTTCCGCCTGCCTTTTCCTCGGGGGAGACTCCGGAGAGGCTGCAAAAATCTGGGCGCCCGCTCGCTCGCTTGTCAAGAAGCAAACTGTCTTCACATTCTCCAAGAGCAACATCCCTGCCTAGGAAAAGGAAGGAAGAGGCAAAATAAATAAAACCAGTTAATGTTGTAGTTAACTTGCAAATCAAGTAAATCTGTTGGTGCCGTATTTGAGAAATAAACCATCAGAGCGTCACAGCAAACACACACTTCTGAACGTCTTCATTTTGATTTAATGGTATATCAGCGTCAACTATCGCTTCCTCTGCTGGTACACACGGCCTGATGCCGCGGGAGGAGGGTGCCCATGTTTATCACCGAGTGAGATGACTAATTACACCTTGTCAATCACCGGCTATGAAGACATAAAACCAGCACGCACAATGAAGTAGTTGCCTGCAGCGTCAATTAGCTGGCGATTCGGAGGTTATGGCGTGGCCCTGCTTTGGCCGCCTCTAATAACGGGACAGAGCTCCGGGAACAGCGCACTGATCAATCACCCTCCTTCCGCGGCTCCCCGGCTCCCGCCCCTTCTTCCCCCGCCCGGCCCGGCCTCACTTTCTCTGGGCGGCATGTGCTTCCTCCCTCCGCGGCCCCGGCTCGGTGGCGCCGGCAGCCCCGAGAGCCCCGGGAAGTTTGCGCGCCGCAGCCCCGCAGCCGGCAGCCGGGAGCCCCGCAGCCTTCGGGGAGCGCAGGGGCTGGTGGCCCCTTTGTTGGAAGAGGCGTGGAGGGAGCGCTTTTGTTCTGAGTTAGTCACGGTGGCCGGCTGGAGGCTGCTACCTCATTATGCGCCGGGTCTGCTTGTCTGCGAGGAAGCAGATGGTGGGGAGGTAGGCAGCGGCGAGAGTAGCCAAACCTGAATTCGGTTCACCTGTCACCTCCCACAAAATGCGGGTTCGAGGGACTTCGGGCTTCTTTTCCCCGCTCTGGGGGAGGGGCGTCGAGGGACCGCTGTTTCCGGCGCCCACAAACATTCCCTGTACCTGCGGGCGCCTGCTCCCCCCACCCCTGCCTTCCCCTCGGCTGCGGCTCCTCGCACCGTGTAAATGTCACTCACGTGTCAGGACGTGTGTTTACAGCCTGTTCCTCTCCTTGTTTCGTCTCCGCGGACGGGGCTCAGCGGTTGTGTCCTGTCCCCCAGCCGCTGAGGGAGATTAGCAAAGTTACCCGGACTCTGAAACCCGGGGCCGGGCACCCAGATCCCTCTCCGCGGCGGGAGATGCGTTTGAGCTGAGCCTCTTGCAGCCCGGCGCGCGTCCGAGCCTGACACCGAGAGATAAACAGGCGGGCGCGTTCGGCAGGAATCCTGACTGCCAGGGAATTTGGGGTCGGTCAGCGCTGTGTGGGCTGCTGGTCAGAGGGGTGGCGACGAAATCGTGTGCTTACAAGTATGGTGTGGGGGGGGGGGGAGTGAAGAGCCGCAGGGTGTGTTTCCACGTTTCTTGGGAAGCCCGCGGCAACAGTTACGAGGGCTCCTCCCCCCGCCCCCAGCTCCTGCGGCAGCCCCTCGAGTTCTCAAAAACGTATTGCATCCATCCAGCCCCGGCGCTGAGCTGCACCAAGGACAACCGCTCCAGCGTCGTCACAAATTTTTTTTCTACCCCTTGGGCGACCTCCAGATGAACCCCGGTGACTCCCAGATTAGACTTTTATTCCCTACTTTCTTTGGGGGAGGGGGGAAAGTGCCCCAGATGCGTCAGTAAAACATGTCTGTGTAGGCGTCCGCGTGCCCGGGCGCGGGCCGTGTGCGGGAGCCAAAGCACACAGCTCTGTGAACACACGCGCACGCGCATCTTTGGGTTTATAGTCGTTACCTCGCGTTGGGGCATCTGTGCATGTGCAGCGTATAAACATATTCTTGTAACTTGAAGAGTTTTCGCAAATACGCAAAACATGGCCTCCTAGAAAGCGCACGCAGGCATTTAGGTAGAATCGCCTGAGCATGTAATTGCACGTATAACTGCAATTTCCCGCTTTACAAATGCCTCCCCCTGCCTGGCACTGGACACTTACTTATACTTGATGTGAACGTGCAGACCCTAGCTCTACTTTTCTGCTGGTTGTGTTTTTGCTGATGGCGATGTACACGTGCATTTGCACACATGAACACAAGTGCCTGGGCATTATAAACACATATATATTTGTCATGTATGGTATGTGGGAAGTATGGTTTGGTGCTGCCTCAACTCTGCCCTGTAAGATAAACTTACTTCACACATCTTAGCTAGCTCCTTACCTCCTCCTGGCAAGTAAGTCACTTCAGACTGACCTGCCTCCAAGCAGACCCAGGAGATGAGAGTCTGTCATTGACTTGCTCATTCAGTTTTCCCTCTATAATCATTTTTTATTTTCTAAGTTCGACTTCACCACACACCTGGGTCTCGCCCTCAGGGAGTCCCCAAGAGACTCTAGGTTAAGCTTGAAGTCTGGGGACTGGGATTACCAGCTGGGATTAGCTGCCAGGCCAGGTTGCTTGTTGGTCCTTGGAGAAGTGGTGCAGCCAGGCGGCTGGTTGGACCTGGGATTACAGCACGTGCACCCAGTGGTCAGAGAACGGGCCTGTGGTCTTTAAGAATCTTACTGACTCCTAATGTATCTCCGAGTGGGAAAGTTTTTAGTAGGAGATGGAGAGAATTAGGAAGGAGCAATGAAAGAATTTGCTTAGTGCTTCCTATGTTCCGGGCATTTTACATCCATGATCTCTTAACTTCATCACGCCCATGTGCAGGGTTGTTCCCCCACTGGAAAGCTCAGAACAGGCTAAGGGGAGTTAAGTCACTTGCCTAAGGTTACGTTTGTGTATAAATGGCAGAACTTGGATTTGAACCGATGCTTAGCTCTTAAAGGCATGTGAGGGCACCCAATTACAGGCTGGAGAGAGACTGGGAAGAGCGAGAAATCAGGCCCTGGCTCACTTGGGGAGGGAATATGCTGGCCGGCCCCCTCCCCCAGGAGTCACAGTTCCAGAGCAAGCTCTTGCCTCTCTTGCTGGACCGGGTCCCCAGGAGGCCTGCGTGGCTGCAGGCAGCCTGCCGGGCGCAGAGCCTGGCTCCAAGGCCAAGCTGGGCGGGAGGCAGCGGAGGGCTCCCGTAGCTCTGCCCCCGGCTTGCCTTCCCTGGCCTCTCCAGCCGGTGCCCGAGGCGGCGGCTCCGGAACGAGGGGAGACCTGAGTGAGACCTCTTCAAGCATCCTGTGGCTGAGCCTTTTCAGGATGGAGACGGCCGGGAGAAAGGGTTTAATTTTCCTTCCCGAAGAAATCACAGGAAACTGTTTGTAGCTTAAAAACTCCAACCCCCCCTCCCCCCTTTCCTCCCTCCCACTCCTCCTTTCCAGCCTCGCCCACCAGCTCCCACCAACTCCTGGCTCTTCTCTTCTTCTTGCTACTCCCCTCCCTCTCGGGTCTCCCGCCTTCTTGGAGCACGCGCTGCCAGGGCCCGGGGTGCCGGGCGGCCAATGGCGCGGCGGCAGGACGTGATGTCAGGCGCGGCTGTAGAAAAGGCGCGGACGCTTGGCTGGCGCGGACTGCAGAGCCGGGGCTGGGCTCGGCGCGCTCTTGGAGAGCATTGCGCGCGGCTGGGCCCGCGGCTGACGACTCCTCCTCCCACTCTGCTCCTCCTCCTTTTTCTCCTCCTCCTCTACCTCCTCCTCCTTCTCCTCCTGCACCTCCTCCTCCTCCTCTTCCTCCTCCTCCTCGTCAATTCTCCCGGTGGCTCGGCTCGGCTCGCTGGCTTTGGAGAAACCCGTACTCCAGTCGCCCACCCAACGTCTAAGCGGGTCGCCTTAGGCTGGGGGCGAACCCCAGGGAGAGGAAAGGTCCAGGCAGTTGAGCCGCCCCGGGCACCTAGACGCTCTCGGGTGAGCCCCGACCGCAGCCGTCGCCGCCTCGGGCAGACTTTGCGCTCCTGCGTTGCGCCCCGGGCGCCGAAGCCGGGCCGGCAATGCCCGCGGCGTGAAAGCGCCCGCGGCGGGCGCCGACCTCTGCCCTTGTCTCCCGCCCTCTTCCCCCCAGCCCCGTGCCCTTGTGACCCTGGCTTTGGCGCCGCCGCCCAGGCGCCCCGCGATGTAGCTGCCCCCGAGCCTCGGCGGGAGGCGTCCTGGCCGGCGGGCGCCCGGGGCCCGGAGCCCGGCCTGGGGGCGCAGCCGAGCTCGGGCGGGGCCGGGGCCGCGGTGGCGATGCACCGGGCCCGTTAGCGCCGGGAGCGCCAGGCAACTGAGGCGGGGGGCAAGCCCTCCCGCGGAGGAGCCGCGCCCCCGGCCCCGCCGGTCCCGCCGCGATGCTGTTCCACAGTCTGTCGGGCCCCGAGGTGCACGGGGTCATCGACGAGATGGACCGCAGGGCCAAGAGCGAGGCTCCCGCCATCAGCTCCGCCATCGACCGCGGCGACACGGAGACGGTAGGCACACGGCCGCGGGCCGGGGCGGAAAGCTGGGACGGGGTCGTGTCGGTCTGCGCCTCTGCTCCCCAAAGTTTGGGGGCACTTTGAGGAACGTTCTTCGTGCGGCACGGGACTGAGCGCTGGGGATCCGCGGATGGGGTTCAAGGCCTGTAGCTCTCGATTTGGGGGGCAAACCAGGCTGCTGGGGCAGAGGGAGAAAACAAGGTTGAAATCTAAATTTTAGACCCGGAGGGTGGAAGAGAGCATTTCTCCCGAAGTGGGAGCGAAATCCTGTTCACTGCCCGAGATGGCTCTCTTCTCTCTCAGTCGGTCTCTTTGGTCGCCAGTCCCCGCATTCTCTTCCACCACTCGGCCCTGGCCGCTGGCGGCTCGGAGAAGGGAGCTTGGGGCTCCGGACCGCTCGGGCGGGAGACTCCCGCCTCCTGGAAATCAGGGTTCCCTCCCCAGCGCAATTTCAGGGCTTGAAAGCTTCTGGGCCAGCGCTTTTCGTTGACCGTGGCCAGGGCCTCCTGGCCGCCCGACTGGGCCCGGCCAGGGCTCGAAGTTCAGGCTTCGGCCTGGCTCTCGCGGAAGGAGAGTCCGTTCGGATCTCCACACCTGGCTCCGCCGGCGCAGCCCCAAGGAGTCCATTCCTTGCCCCAGACCTCCCTCGGGGCCAGACCAGTAGACGCTGCCCAAGCTGGGCCCAGAAGTGACCTTTAGAGGCCGAGGAGGTGGGGAGCACGGGCAAAGTTTCTCAGCTCGAAAAGCGGCAGCCCCAGTGCCTCCGACTTTCAGGCTCCTCTTCCTGGGTTAAACGGTCCCAGCCTGTCGGCACAGCTGAAGATTTGGACTGGGCGTCTTGTGCACTCCGAGACTTTGAAGGGTGCCTCTAGATCCCACTCACCGTCTCTCAGGATTCTGGGACCTGCGACCTGCCCTGGCCTAAAAAGGACCCAGAGATCACTGTGGGCCAGGAATTCCTCTGCGTTTCTGGAGAGGAGTCTGTGTGGGGATTGACTTTTAAAGGTCATCTTAACCCTTCTGGGGGCCCCGCCGAGAAGCTCCTGTAAGAAACAGTTTGAGGAGCTTTTGGAGGGCTTGACGGGGGGCTTGACAGCCCGGGAATTTCTGGGAAAAGCGCAGAGGGGACAGGAAGGTGGGGAAATCGGTGGGAGATCTATCCAGGCCAGCAACTGGTCTTGGGCCTGTGGCCGGCTTGAGCTGTGCGGGCGGGCCTGGGTTCTGAGCCTCCCGGATATGGGCTTTTGGGGTTGGAGAGAGCACACCGCACACCCTGGCCGCTTCCTCCGCCTTTGGGGCCAGCCGGAGTTACCGAGAAAGCCACGGGTGCTGCGCGGCTTTACTGCGGCGGCAGGGTCGCAGGTTGACGCAGGCGCCGCCGTCTCCCGCCTCCCTCCCTCCGCAGACCATGCCGTCCATCAGCAGTGACCGCGCTGCGCTGTGCGCCGGCTGCGGGGGCAAGATCTCCGACCGCTACTACCTGCTGGCGGTGGACAAACAGTGGCACATGCGCTGCCTCAAGTGCTGTGAGTGCAAGCTCAACTTGGAGTCGGAGCTCACCTGTTTCAGCAAGGATGGAAGCATCTACTGCAAGGAAGACTACTACAGGTAGCCCCCCACCTCAGGCGGGACCCACTGCCTGGCAGGACTCCCCATCTCAGACGCAGTTTTGCCTGTCTCCTTTCTCTCCAGTCCCAAGGGAGGGTTCCCTACTCAGGTCCTCCCTTCTCCAAGCCAGCATGGATTGGGGGATAAACAGCAATTTGGGAGAACTCTTGGAAAGGTCTGTGAAGTACAGGGACCCAGAGAAAAGCAGAAGCTGCTGTGTTTTGAGCTTAGACCATAACTGTTTGGGTTGGGGGTCCTCGCATCCTTTTCTCTTTGAAGTTTCTTGGGTCAACCAGAGGAAACAGGAACAGCCCCCCCACACACACACACAAACCCAGGCAGTTTGAGCTGGTGTGAAACAAAGTTGGAGGGAGAGCTGGGGGATTGGATGGGGGCATTTCCGGGTCTTTGGTGGTAATGGGAGTGAAAGCTGGCCAGGATTAAAGAATTGGAATCCTTACAGACTCCAAGTTCCTTGTTTCTCCTCTCTGGGTTTAGGGGTAGGGTCTGTTTATATAGTCTCTCTCCTCTTTCTCTCCTTGTCTCTGTGTTTCTTCCAAATTACAAAGGTCTGTAGGATTCCCAGGCACTGGTGTGGAGGGCAGGGGTAAAGTTTCAGGAAGGGTAAGTGGGGGGTTTCTCCCCCACTCCTAAGCAAAGGCTTTCCTAGGGCTTGTTCAGGCTCTGGGTAAAGTAGTAGCCTTTGTAGGCATGAAGATAGTTAAGGACACTCTATTTCGGGGTAGGACCCAATGTGGGCCAAAATCCAATCCCCTCTTCCCCCATCTTCCAAGTTAAGACCCAGGTTGAACATCTTGAGGAGGGGATTTCCCCCATTGGCAGCAGCGGCACCTGGAGGAGGAATATGGGGGTCCCCAACCGTGTGTCCCCACAGTCCCTCCTTCGATGGTCCCTACAGGCGGTTCTCTGTGCAGCGCTGCGCCCGCTGCCACCTGGGCATCTCAGCCTCAGAGATGGTGATGCGGGCTCGGGACTTGGTTTATCACCTCAACTGCTTCACGTGCACCACGTGTAACAAGATGCTGACCACGGGTGACCACTTCGGCATGAAGGACAGCCTGGTCTACTGCCGCTTGCACTTCGAGGCGCTGCTTCAGGGCGAGTACCCCGCGCACTTCAACCATGCCGACGTGGCGGCGGCGGCAGCCGCAGCCGCCGCAGCCAAGAGCGCGGGGCTGGGCGCAGCCGGGGCCAACCCGCTGGGTCTTCCCTACTACAATGGCGTGGGCACAGTGCAGAAGGGGCGGCCGAGGAAGCGCAAGAGCCCCGGCCCGGGGGCGGACCTGGCGGCCTACAACGCTGGTGAGTGCGAGGCGCACCCAGCGCCCCCGTCGGGTTGGGGAAGAGTGTGTGGCGTCCACCCCCGCGAGCCGGAGTGAATCTCAGTGTGCAACATACACTTGTATATATGGCACTCTGTGTACTCTAGCCCTTAGTTTCCCCAAGCCCTAAGCACCGTAGGACCTGGCTGGGGGCACGTTAGCCTCCTGGGCTCCAGACTCTACGGCCTCAGCTGTAGCAGGACCAGGGGGTGCTTTAGTGTTGTCACTGAGAAATTTTTTAGGGGCGGCTTTTTGGTTGGAGTCTTCCCCTCACTTTGCTGGGCAGAAAGTACAAGGATAAAGAAAGCAAGGTGGAGCCCGCACCAAACAGGCTCTGGTTTGGCGAGGCTGCCGGCGGGAGCTGCGACGATAGATGAGCCAGATAGTTGAGCCAGGCGGGGCAATGAGGGTCCCAAGGGAAAGGACTGCCGGTGGCTGGGGGCACCGAGCTCGGCGTGGAGTGCGGCGGGTCCTGTGAAATGTGCTGAAGGCGGAAAGGCCCGGGAAATCTGGGCCCAGGAGCCTTTCGAGCAAGAGCAGCTCGTTATCCTTGGTTTGATCCTTCTGCCCCGCCAGGTCTCGGCTTTTCCTGGGCTCCTTCCTTGGAGTTCCCGGCGCCAGCGGGGCGCTGGGATGAGAGCTGCGACCCTCGGAAGCCGGCGCCTGGGGAATGGGATCGGGATAGGCCTGGCCTCGCGCCGGGGTAGGGTGGCGGGCTCGTTTCGCATTTCCGGCGTCTTTGAACCCTGGGCCGGTCTGGGGGAGGCTCTGCCCCCTCCCGCGCCCCTCTCGGCTCAGGACAGCTGCTGAGGTTCTGGGGCCCCGCAAATTGAACCGTCAACATCTGCCTGAAGTCTGCACGGCCCGGAAAGGTTTATGACTCCCCGGGCTTCTGAACCAGATAGAGTTTATTTGCTGTTATTCTCTTTCCTTCGTTTGCGGCAGAATCGGATTCTGGGATTTTGTTTTCTTCCTCCTTTTCCCCTTAGTCTAATGCACAAGTGGAAACAAAACAAAACAAAGCAAAACAAACCCAGGACTTCTCAGAGAGGGCAGGGCAGCGGTGGGGAAGAAATCAGGGTTATTTTGATCTTTAAAAATCCGAGCTGTCTGGGGAGAAAAATAAGGGGTTCTCCTGTTCGCTCCAACGAAATTGCTTCTTTAAAGATCATGGGGGGTGTGTGTCTCAGTGTGTCCAGCTGGGAGGAAAGCCCCCAGTCTGGTAGATGGCGAAGTGACCTCAGGCAAGTCCACGCGGGCGGATCATAGATTTGTCGAAGGCTCTGCCAGAGATACCACTCTCCAAAACTTCCATCCCTGATCTCCTACCGCCCTGAAAAGAGACTAGACCGAGTTTAGACCAGGTCCCTCAAACAAAAGCCTTGTCCGTGTATCAAGTATAGTTGGCCTCTGGTAAGAAGCAGCAGGCGCCCGGCCACTGGGCCCATGGAGTGGGGAGCGGGGTTGTTTTCCCCCCGGCCCCGCAGGTTCGCAACTGAGTTTGTAATTGAAAGGTAGAAAATTCAGAGACGTGTTTGTGCCTTTTTTTTTTTTTTTTGCTGTTCCGCCGCGTTCCCTGGCGAGGCTGCACCACACGGAGCAAGATGTGGCTCGAGGCTGAGTTTCGGGGAAGCTGGCACCTCCACAAGATATTCCCCACGGGTGTCATCTCCGTTCCGCTTTGGCCCCCCTCTCTCCTTTTTTCCCCTTTCGGTTCTCTCGGTTGCCCTTTCTCTATGTCACTCTCTCTCTCTCTCTCTGCGCCTGTCGCCCTGTTCCCTCCATCTCTCCCCGTGTGAGCGTCTCTGGCCTGGCTTGGCCCCGGGCTTCCTGGACTGATTGAAACCGGGCGCTGCGCGTCCGCGGTGGCTACGCGGCTGGCTTACTTGGGACTCCCGGGAGTAGGCTGGGAAAAGAGGGCACCTCTCTGGCCGCATGGCTGGGCCAGGCCTCCCCAGGTCTGGCTGCTGTCCTCCTCTGTCCTCTCTCCACGCGGACAGGAGAGGAATGGCCACAGCATGGGCCGTGGGGCTGCGGGGACTGGAAAAGGGGGTACCGTGGAGAGTGCGTCTGCGGGCGGCGTGTCCTGGCAAGTGTCTGTGTGTGCGTTTCTGACTGTGAAGACACAACCTTGTTTGTGCGAGTGTCGCGTACCCAGGAGCCCTGCCATATCGACCCCTCTTGCAAAGCCCACCGTTCTGGGGGATAGTGCGGTGGGGGAGAGCCCTTGTTTAAGGGCGGTGAGCTCCGGCAGAGCGGGATGGAGCGCCGTCGGTGCGCCAGTGCGCGGGTTGGGGACGAGCAGCCGGAGCCGCGGGGCCGCAGGTCGGCAAGTCCTTCCGGGGCGGTGGCCACGGCGGCCCTCCTCTGGCTGTCCCTCTGGTCGGAGAGTGCAGCCCGGGTCCCGGAGGCGGAACTGAAACCTCCCTGCAGCCCCGGGCAGGGCTGCCCCGCGGGCCGGCGGTGCGGACAAGGCGGCCAGGGCGGGTGAGAGGCCGGGGCCGCGCGCTTGGCCCCGGGGTTTGCGCGCCACGGCCGCGGGAGTCCCGCGCGGACCTGCCGGACGCCCGGGCCTCCCCCAGTCCCAGCTTTGTGTGTGTGTGCCTGGCGGCATAATTACTGATTTGATTCCAATCCATTATTTAGACAATTGAACCTACAATCTCGTCTTTAGTAAAATGAGGCGAAGTCAGATTTGATTACAGGTTCAGTCCCAGCGACAAGAGCTCGAAACCCGATGGGTTAATAACAGATCACGAGTAAATTATTCATGATTTTACGAGCTCTTTAGCTCCATTGAATCGGCCTAATTGAGAGGAAAAAAAAAAAAAAACCGGAGAGAGAAAGCCTGGTCCTCCCCCTCCCCTCGGCCCCTCGCTCCTCCCCGGATCCGATCCTGGGGAATCTCCACCCGCCCCGGGCGTCGGGGGCGGGAGTGAGGAGGCGTGGGGCACAGGCCAAAACTCGGCCCAACTGCCACTTCCACGCGGCCTTGTTCCCCTGCACTGCCCCCTGCCCTGGCCGCGGGCAGCCTCGGCCTCCCTACCTAGGGCCGGCTTCTTTTTCCCCCCCTCTCCCTCCTTTTCCCTTTTTCCTCACTCCCCGCTAGTAACAGCTTCAGAATAGGCCTCCCTGCAGGGACCCCTTGAGACCGGGGATTCAGTTCAGTAACCTGGACCCTCCACCACACATCCCCGCCCCGCTATTCCCGGGCCTCACTGTCCCCTAGGCTTGCTCTGTGTCTCTCCTGATTTCTTTCTGTCTTTGTAGCTGTCTCTCTCTCTGGTTCCCGTCTCCACTGCTTTCTTTTCCTCTGTCTCTTCTCTTTTTTTTCCTTGGCTCTGTCCATCTTCCCTCTCTACCTCCTTTCCTTTTTTCTCTCTTCATTCTCTTGGTCTTTCTACTTCTGCCTCTTTCTCTCCTTTCTCTGGCCTTTCTGTCTCCCTCCCCCAAAGTGCCTCCCTCCATCTAGGCCGCTCTCAGGGCAGGTCCCTTGGGTGCATGGGGCGCCGGGGTCCCCACGGAGCTCATTAACAGCAGCAAGGCCCAGGCGGGGGCTGGGCGGAGAGATAGGCCCAGAGATCCCCTGTGGGGAGGCCTGCCCTACCCTGCTGTGGAGCTGGGGACTGGGGGCAAGGAGAGGGTCGCTCCCTGAAGAGGGGGCAGGGCAGTTTCCATGGATCCCATTCGGAGTCATTTTCTGTTCCCCTTTAAATTGCTGGAACCCTGTTCTTCGCTCTGGGTACTGTCAGTGGGATGCAGCCCAGGCGGGGGACTTGGGTGCCTGTGGGAAGGGGCCCATAAGGAGATGAAGCCTTTTGCCAACTGCTCCAAGGTTAGAGACCTGACCTGCATCCTGCAAATTCTTTCTTCAGGGGGCTACTCCCACCTGGGCAAGGGGAGGAGTAGGCCACTGGGAGAGCAGGAGAACTTTAGAGATAGTGTTGCCAGATAAAATGCAGGACACCCCGTTAAATTTGAATTTGAGGAAAACAACAAATAAATTTTCATCGTAAGTGTATCCCATGCAATATTTGAATTTTAAATAAACAACGAATAATTTTTTAGTATGAGTGTATACTATGTGGTATTTGAATTTTAGGTAAACAACAAAGAAATTTTTAGTATAGATATGTCCTGTGCAATACTCGAGACATGCTTGCACTAAAAATTTTTTTCATTGATGACCTGAAATTCAAATTTAACTGGGAAACTTGTATTTTTATTTGCTAAATCTGGCAGCTCTATTGTGAGCATGTGATAGGGCATGAGATATATTCCCAGTTGCCCATTTTTGGGGGACCAAATTAATCTCTCATGAGGTTTTCCCCAAAGTAAGATCTTATGTGTGTAATGGCTCAGGATGTGAGGAGGGGATCTTGGAGAGGGATCCCGGGTGTCCCGATCAGCTTCCAGGTTGCCAAGCAACTACTGAGGCTGAGATTTCTACCCCTGTCCCCCACTCCTAGTGCCTTCCAGGCACTGGCAGCCAGACCCCAGCTGGGCCCCTTCTGGATGGGGATGGGTTCCCCAAACAGTCATGCTTCATCTTTGCCTGCCTTGGTGGTGTAGTGGAAAGAATAGGCAAGGACTACAGTAATGAATCTAGGCTCAGCCGTTACCATGTGCACGTGGCTTCATGTCTCTTAGCATTAGTTTCCTCATCTGTAGAATGGGGTGAATAGTAACAGCCACCCATTGAGCAAAGGCATATCCTAGGTGTCAAATACGTGTTGATTTCTTCCTCCAACTTCCTTCCTTTTCCAGTTAGAACTCTGCCAGTCTGTGAGATTTGCGAAGATCGCTTAAGTTCCCTGCCTCATTCACCCCATTTGTAAAACTGGGAAACAACTGCCCCACAGGGCAGTGGTGAAGATTAAACTACAAAATACAATTTCTGATCTTCAGGCAAATGCCTTTGGCCCAGGGGAGTCGTACAGTACTTTTGGGTGTGGAAACTGATGAGGACGAAATGAAAGCCAGTGGACAGATGTCAGAGACTTCCAGGTGCCTGCCCCAGGCATATTCGGGGAGACGGGTGACAGCCCCCTCCTTAGGGAGTGCAGAGGGAAGCAGAAAGAGTGTGGTCTCTGGAGTCTCTGTGCTGCTGGGTCCTCAGTCAAGTGACTTCTCTCTCTGAACCTCAGTTTCAACGTCAGTAAAAAAGGCAAAAATACTGCCTGGCTCATAGGGTTCTTTTGAAGATTCAAGGAGAACATTCCTGTAAAGCACATCACGTGGAGCGGAATAAGCCATCAACAAGTTTTAGCTGCTGCTGTTGTTATTCGTGTTATTATTATTGTAACATGGTGGCTCAGAATGGGTTTTGGATTCTCCTAGAGTTGCGTTTGAATCCAGCATTTACTAGCTGAGTGGCCCTGGGCGGGTCACTCTCCCCGGGGCCTCAAATTCCCCCGTAAATCTATAAAATGGGGATAAAATCTGTGTCTCAGTGCAGTGCGGGCACGCAGTGTGGTGCGGAGCTAGAAACTTTGGGTGGCGGGTGGGGTGGGCGTGGACTAGGCAGTGTGTGTGGGGGGCGAGTCAGGAGGTTCACCTGCCGCCTCTGCGTCCCCTCCCCAGCGCTGAGCTGCAACGAGAACGATGCGGAGCACCTGGACCGCGACCAGCCCTACCCGAGCAGCCAGAAGACGAAGCGCATGCGCACCTCCTTCAAGCACCACCAGCTTCGGACCATGAAGTCTTACTTTGCCATTAACCACAACCCCGACGCCAAGGACTTGAAGCAGCTCGCGCAAAAGACGGGCCTCACCAAGCGGGTCCTTCAGGTTAGCTGGGACCAGGTTGGGCGTGGGGGCATCTGCATCCGCCCAGATCTGGGGCGGAAGTCCTCTGCCGGCTGCAGGCCTTGGGAGGACCTTCTGCCCTGTGCCCGCCTTTCTCTTTGTTTACGGCTCCCGTTCTTTTTCCATCTCTTCCGTCTGTCTCTATTCGTCGTATTTCAGTCTTTTTTTTCCCCCCTAGCTTTACATCCTCGCTCTCCTTCAATTTTTTCCTGTTTTGTGTGTGGTACCCCTCTTTGTCTCCACACTCAGTCTCTTTCCTTTCTGGTAAACAATTCTTAGTTGCTATTTATTCAAGTGACACTCAAATACGTTCATATTGTAAAAGGTTCAAACATCTCAGATAAATCCAGCGCCGGCCCCCCCACCCCAGCCTTGGCCCCTCATCCCAGGAGGCCCATTCAAGCAGCTGCTGCTAACCAGTAGTTCTTTCTGCTTCTTGCTCCTCACTTGCCCTCTCTGGTTTCTCTCTTTCTTTCCATTTCTCTCTAGATTTTTCTTCTGTCTCTTTGTTGTTTCTCAGACTCTCCCAGAAGCAAGGTTTGGTGAAGTGAGCGCATGTGGGCAGATCCCTGGGGTGGGCCGGGGGAGGGGGAGAGGCTCTCCTGGGTCTGTCCGCAGGGAGCTGGAGGAAGTACATAGGCACCTCTGAAATTGGGCAGACTTGCACTTGTCTATGGATCAGGATGCTTTCCTGATGGAGAGGATCCAGGGCTTTCACCAGATTTCCAAAGGGTCTGTTCAGCTCCCCCAAAGATGTTGAAAAGTTCGGTGTGGGGAGTCCCAGGCTCCTACGTGAACTTAACTCATGGCTGAGCTTCAGGCCACTACTTCTCAACTCTTCAGCTCTTCCTTTTACTTACTGGGCAAAACACTTAACTCTTCTGAGCCTGTTTCCTCAGTGCAAAACAGACACATAAAAAAACCATCTACTCTTCAGGCTTATTGGAAGAGCCATTGAGACAATATTATGAGCCTGCCACAGTGTCTGACACTTAACTGCCCAGTGGATGGTAGCTAAGAATAACATTAACTAAATTAATCGACTCACTGATATTAACTAAGATGAATGATTTTTCAGGTCGCTGGACCTCAGCGTCCCCATTCATACAATGGTAAGGTGGGAGACTATCTCCCTTTATAGCGAGTCTAACCAGTTTATTCCTCAGAATGTGTGGTTGTAGGGATACTAATGCACATTTTTGGGTAAGAAAATCAACATATCAAGTAATTTGATTACGGGCTCAAAACAGGAGGGGAGGCGCTGAAATTCGAGTCCAGGCCAGTCTGACCCAACCTCCAGCTCCAGGTGGTGCGGGCTTGAGGGCGGGGTGGGGGCAGCGCCAAGAGGGTGATGGTGACGGCGAGGCGATGGACAAGGAGGGCTGCGCTGCGGCCCTAAGTTTTTCTGTGAATCTATCAGGAAAAAAAAAAAAAAAAAAGTAAGCAAGCAGTTTGTGGGTGACAGCGGTGGCGGGATGGAACTTGATAAGGGCGAGGGTCTGCAGATCTCGGGACCCGGGAGCCTGGCCCGCAGGCCAGCTTGGCCCGGTTGCCCCAACCTCTGAGCAACGTGAGCGGGTCTGGGACAGTTTGGTCTCGAGAGGCTCCAGAGACGTAGCGAGGGACGCGGGGACTGGCCAATGGGGTGCTGATGCGCCTCTCTGGGCCCGCCCCCGGCCCTGGCGCTCTAGCGCCGGCCCTACCCCTCCCTCCGGGTTGAGTCCGGTTTGCCAGCGGGGGTCCTTTAGGCCTGAGCAGACGATCTCCCTCGTCTGTTTCCCTCGGACTTAACCTTCTTGGAGGGACCCTCCCTGGCATCCCCTTAGTTCCTCAGCCCCAGGCGATTTCGACGGAGGCTCCCTGGCTGCCGCACTTTCTCTGGTTAGTAGGAAACTTTGTTTCTTCGCTTATCTAGATGGCCTTCTGGTGTGCTGGTGGGGGCAGCTCCTCGAGTCAGGCCCTGGAAGCAGGCACAGGCGGGAGCAGGGACTTGGAGTCAGGCAGAGCTGGGTTCAGGGAGACCTGAGTTTAGTTCTGCTCCTCTACTTGCCGGCTATGTGTCTGGGGACAAATCAGTTACCCTCTCTGAGCCATAGCTTTCTCATCTGTAAAATGGGCACCATTAGGGTGCGTAACTCTCTCTCAGTCCCCTAGGTTAAATAGAGCACGCGCCCACAGCCGAGTCTCAATCTGGAGGGAGAAGCCAGTGTCTTCTGGCCTTAGTGAGTCTTGGTTACCGGATTTCGTAGCAAATCGGATGCCTAGCATAGTTATCTCCCATTCTTTCATCTGACCAGGATCTATTGGCACCAGGCCCTGGGGACACAGAGATGAATGAACCGCAGTCCTGTTCCTGAAGATATTCACCTGTTAGGTGTAGAGACAGACCTGCATTCAGTTTCCCATAGTGTGATAGGTTAGAGTACGAGTTCTGTGGGACACCAGGGGAGGGATCAGCTACCCTATGTGAGGAAGGGTTCGCCTGAGGGACCTGGGTGGATGCTTGCCATGTCCCATGCTTCCCTAGAATCCTGAGCCGGGGCCACTCACACCTGCATAACTGTTCTACCATAGGGCCAGGGGCATGGGACTAGTTTAGGGAGAAAAACACTGACCGTTATTGTGTGTCTATTAATCAATAAATGTTTATGTGCTCTACTATGTGTCAGGTACTTTGAAAGGCCTATGAAATACATTTGTTCATGGACAGCCTCACTGTCAGGTCTCATGATGCCTTCTCCCCCACTGAACAAATGAGAACTTTGAGGCCCAAAAGATTTCCACTTGCTCCTGGTCACACATTTGCTGGCAAGTAGCAGAGCTGGACCCATCTGATCAGTGGGCATTGCTCTTTTCTCCCTTAAGCCAACCCAGCAGTGACTGCCTCTGGGTGCGAGTATCATCTGGGGCCTGCGTGTCATTGTGGGTGGGCGCAGTCATACCTGTAAGGCTACCAGACCACTTCCCTCCTCTCAGACCTCCAAGTCTCCTGCACAAATTTTTAATGTTCCCTAACAGCACAACTGCCTATGATTAGGCAGTAGTTTGCAAAGCATTGTCTTTCCATCCACTTGTCTACCTTTTACCTTAATATATTCCTGTCCAGTTCATAGATGAGAAGCTTAGGACATAGTGAGATGAAGTTCATTTGCTTGAGGTCACAGGAACCAGGCATTGGCAGTGGTGGGGCTCTCTTCCAGGCGGCCTGACCGCTGATGGGCCAGCTGGGGGAGATGGGAGGGAAGCCGATTTGGCTGGGGCAGCTGGTGGTATGGCTTCAGAAGGTAACGGCCTGGTTCCGATCTTTTCAGACTTACCAGCAGTTTGATTTGGGCACTTTAACTTTTCCTCTTTGAGCCGAATCTGTGAAATGGAGATGATAATAGTGTGTACCCTGAGGATTCCTGAGGATTGAGACAATGAATGGGAAGGCTCCGGCATGGTGCCTGCTGGTACAAAGTAGGTGCCGGTGAAATGGTTCCTCATCCCTAGTCTACACCAGCCGAGTGGTACTAGGCCTTGGGTGCCCCCTGCAGGTTGTGGTCCCGTTCAGCCCTTCAGAGAATGCATGGCAGGGACAGGTTGAGGTTGAGGCTGTGTTCCCAGAAGTGTTGGGTGTGAAGGGTGTGTGTGTGTGTGTGTGTGTGTGTGTGTGTAGGGGGTATGGAATCTGTAATGCATAAGTACCACCAATGTGGTAATCCTGGGACGCAATAGCTCTCCTGGAATTTGGAGTCAGCCGAAGTGAAGTCCAGACTCAGCTCTCCCACTTACTCTTGGAGTGATCCTGAGCAAGTGACTTAACCTCTCTGAGCCTCAGTGGCCTCTGCTGTGTAAGGAAGGCAATAATAATACTTCACTAGGTCGTTGCCACAAGTCAATGAGATAAAGTGTAATTTATAAAGCGTATTAGGGACTCGTACATTAATTTCGTGCACATTTACATAGCAGGGTTCATTCGGTCTACCAGCCTCTTTTGCACACACTTAAAAAGTTTAATTACCTTCGTTTTGCAGATGGGGAAACTGAAGTTCAGAGAGGCCAGGACCCTTGCCCCAAGTCTTACAGATAGTAAGCGATGAAGCTAGGAGTCAACCCCAGATGGGTCTGATTCTGTAGCTCTTTCGTGCACAGACTGGTTCCCCAACCTTGGATCCAGCTGCAGAATGCAGCAGGACAGAAGGGAGAGGGGGAACGAGAGGGTCAGAGATGCCATGTCTTGGTAGGAAAGCAGGAATCCCATGGTAAAGTCCTAAATGCATAGAGAATGCTCAAATTTGTCATCTTCAGCGGTGTGACAATCACAATACCGACTTTCCATCAGTGGGCAAGGTGACCGGGAGACAGAATGGCCCCTTGGACAGAGGTCCATTAAGACATTAAGCTTTGCAGATGCTTGGAGACCGTTTGTCAGCACATCCTGTCTCTCTGAGTTGCCTCCTTCCTGGGGGAGGGCCAGGAAGGCAGACTGTTAAGATGTTCTGGGCTTGAGGAGGGGGGTGGTGAGCTGATTGATTTGGATGGGTGAAGGTCTCCTTAGGAGTTCCTGGTGTGCCTTTGAAAGAAAATACATTGTAACCACTAACAGTTTAAAAACATTTTTCAGATGTTGAGTTAGTCATCATTAATCCGTGTGAGAACTCAGAAGCTGAGAACGCTGGCTTTCCCCTGTTCACTCGCTTATTCGACAAATACGCTGGCCTTCTGCCACATTCTGGGTGGGGAGGGAGGCACCGAGGACCGAGCCATGACCCAGACAGTGAACAGAGCCCGCTGGAACATGTACTCCAGAGGGGACGCAGAGGCGTAAGGTGTTGTGGAAGTAATCAAAACAGTGATATGATTAGTCTCTTCATTTTTCTTCATATGTGAACTGTCTCGTGACAAAAAATATTTTTTGAATGATTCCAGGACCAAGTAAGTTTGGGAGATGCGAAAGGCTGAGTATGTCTTTTGTCTTGGAGATCAGAGCACGTCAACATTAAGACATTGAGATGGTGAGGAGATTCAGTTTGGTCTACTCTGACAGCTCCCACATTTATGTGGCCACAGAACCCTCGCTTAACTCTCAACAAGAATAAAATGGAAGTGCTAGGAAGGATGAACACAGGGCTGCAATGAAAGCACGTCACACGGTGACCCGACTTGGTAAAGGAGGTAGTCAGGAATGGCTTCCCTGAGGAGGTGAGGTTTAAATGAGAGTCAGTCACTTGGAGGTTCTTTGAGCCTCAGCTTCCCCACCTGTAAAATGGGGAGAGTGAGCATTGTTCCACCTGTCGTTGGCACAGGGCTGTGGAGAGTATGTGATCTCGTCGCAGATGCTTGAAGCTGGATGGAGTTTCCAAGGTGACTGAGCCTGAATCTGGTATTTTAGAAGGGAGGAAGCTAAAGCACAGAGGGGTGGAGCGACCCACCTGAGGCCCCACAGCAAAGAAGGTGTAGTGCTGAGGCTAGAACCAAGGGCTCGTGATGTCCAGTCCAGTGCTTATTCCTTTCCGTTCCTTAAAGCCTTTTATATTTTTATAAAATAATAGAGCCATCATATAGACAGGTTAGAAAAATAGGGGAAAAATCACCCACGTAAGAGCGCAGGAACCCGAAAATCCAGGTGCGCAGTTTAGAAGCAGTGAGTAAGGGCGCGGACCCAGCCTGCCGAGTTCACACCTCAGCTCCGTCTCTTCGGTTGAGCTCCGTGCCTCAGTTTCTTCACCTTGCCATAATATTAGTGCTTAAGTGTAAGTCACTATGATAAGTTAATATGTGTAAAATGGTTAGAACTCCGTTTAGATAATGCCTGACACATAGTGAGTGAATAATATTTGTTGTTATTTTTGTTATGAAGTTTCAATACCAAAGGACATAATTTTTTAATTCTTTTTTCTCACATAACATTCGTCATAAGACATTTCCTCTTCAACTGGGTGGAGTGGCTGTGACTTTCCTTGCCCCATCCAGTCAGACGCTTTGGATGCAGCTGTTAGTTTTGATGTTATTAAAAAAAAAAAAAAAAGTCACAATTGATGCCACTGGGCATGAAGCTTTTGTCTTTTGTCTGGTTTCCTCGTCGACCCAGGAGGAGATTTGTGAGGCGAAACACAGCCTTCAGGGCCAGCTGGTGCCTGAGGAGAGGACACGTGGAGTGTGGGCTCCCTCATCCACCCGGGACTTACTGGGGTGCCCTGTGCCACGGGCCAGGCACGCCCCTCAAATGAAGAGAGTGTGCCGGCAGTTTCAGAAGCCGAGCGAGGAGACCAGATCGCCTCCTTTCTTATTGCAGCTTCCCTAGAATCCCAGCCTGTCAGAACCCCCAAGAGGCCATAGAGCTCATGCGATGGGGTCCGATGCTCTTGTTGTACAAGTGGGGAAACTGAGGCAGGCCCCGAGGTAAGGGGCTCACCTGCGGTCATTTAGCTGGTCGGGAGCAGAACCAGAACGGAAGCTCCATACCGTCCTCTTTCCACTGTACCACAGTTACTTCTCTGCTCATTTTTTCGTTTGTTCGTTCATTCATTCATTCATGCATGCATATATTTACTTACCGACTCATTCAGGAGCATGTGGTAGGGAGAACATGGATGTTTTATGGCAGATAACCCTGGATTCCTAGATTCCAGTCTCCGCTTGGCCTCTGTGTGACCCTAGTCAACCTTCACCTCCCTGAGCCTCTCTGGCTTTAAATCTGTAAAACGGTGATAATGATCCCCCTACCTGGCTCATCATGGAGGTTGCCTGTGACCGTGCATGGTAGAGAGTGACCTGATGCCTGGCACATAGTAAGAGGTCCCTGAATGTTGTGTCGTTATTACTATTAACTCAATGCATATTATTCATTCTTAACCTTTGCCGGTCCCTGTGCCATGTCCCCAGGAATACGAAGATGACTCAGACAGGCTCCCTGCCCCAACAACCGCCCAGGAGGGGACTTTTTGACATACCTGGGAGAGAATTCTGGTGAAGCCCCACTGAAGGTGAAAAACAAACCCAACACGAAACCCCACAGCAGCCACCTTTTAGGTTGAGTTGTTGATTTTTATCCACCGGATTTCCAATGCCTCAGATCTAGGAAAGCAGAAAAGGAAGATAGTGTCCTCGTTTACAAACCACTGTTAAGGGCGATGATGGAGAAATGGCATACAGCTGGCAGCTAACCGGTTCCAGTCCTTCCCAAGGGCTCGGAGCCCCACACCCAGGAGCCATGCGCCGCCCCCGGGGTTCCCCGCTCAAGCTGCCTCTTCGATAGACACACAGGCCAAGATGGTGGCAAAGGGTGACATTAAGGCTCCAGCCTTCCTCATCTGACCTGCCACGGGAGCGGGGAAGTCACCTCCTCTCTCTGAGGGCCTCTGGGGCTTTCTCTGTCTGTTTTCTCCATTGGCCATTCCTGGGCTTCAGCAGGTCACAGAGTCTCAGCCCTGTAGATTCCGGCAGGCTGGGCAGGGAAGGGCCCTCCATCTCCAGAAGAGCACGTGAAGGGCGGGTTAGAAGCACTGGGCTTATCTGCAGGCCTCCAGAAGAGGTGATGGGCTTGCTCTGGGCTCCAGGCCAGGGAAACTGGGCTTTCTTCCTGGGAAGATCCAGCGTGTGGGGAGAGAGCTTTGTTTCCTGACTTCCCGGGGTCTGTGTCTCCCTCCTCACTCCGAGATTCTCCCGGCTGTGCTTTTAATTGAACCCAAATTGTATCAGGCCACCAAAAAGGCGGTGTGAGGCCACAAGGCCCCTGTAGTTGGGGTGGTCCCCAGGGGAGGGTGGGGTCAGGCGTTGGCCCATACGCGCCTGTTTGAGACACTGTGAAGACAGGCAGATGCAGGCACATCTGGAAATACGCAACTGGACACCCAAGAATCTGCAGAATCCCCCAAGGCCCTGTGTTTTATGGGGAGGCTTCTGGCGGGTGTTTTCCTCACGCAAAGGGAAGTGAGGGGGCCCTGCCTTTCAGGCTTCTTTCTTTGAGAGATACAGCCCCCCCCCCCCGCCCCCAGTCGCCTGGATTTCCTAAGCCTTTCCCAAAATACTTCCAGGAGCCTTGGGTATAGCCGGATAGCTCCGTGCAGTTAGATGGCTGGGCATACTGGGGGTGGGGGTGGGCGTTGGGTCTGTGTTGATGAGTTTCTGTGCTCATCTTCATGAGTGTGTATAGGCTCGTGTGCAAAGGTGTGGATACGTGCGTGTATCTGTGCTGCAGGAAAAATGAAAGTAAACCCTTGTTCTGTCTCTCCGGTATTCTTTTCACACCAAGCTCAGTTCCAACTGTGTAACCCGCCCCACCGCCCTCATAAACGATGCTGGGACGTGGCCAGTTGGGAGAGGGAGTCCGCAGGTCACAGCCTCCTTGGCCTCGCTTTACTCTGACAGCTGTCCCTACGCTGCCCACCCGTCCCTGAGACCCGACACCCAGTGGTCCAGGACACCGGTGGCTTCAGCTGATGGTGGTGGGGAGTAGGATCCATGTCTGCTTTCTCTTAGTAACTCCTTATCGACTGACTTCCGTCTTCTTAACACCATTCTGGTATTTCCCAGACTTAGTGTCCGTGAAGCGCTTCAAAAATTGTACCAACAAGCATCCGTGGCATCTATTGCGTGCCTAAAGGCGACTGCTGAAAAAATGAATCTCTCAAAATTGTGGAAAACGATCAGGATTGGGTGTGCACCAACCTCCCTGAACAGCACTGTCCAAAAGAAATGCGACATGGCCACATACGTAATTTTGCATTTACAATTTTCTAGCAGCCACATTAAAAAAGCACAAAGAACCTGGCAATATTAACTTTAAGAATATATTTTGTCAAGCTCAGTATATCCAAAAGGTTATCATGTCAACATGTAACCTGCATAAAGATTATTATTGAGACAGTCCACCTTCTCTTCTTTCATACTAAACCTTCAAATCGGTCGTACGTTTTCACCTACAGACTAGTCACATTCGGGCTAGTCACATGTCAGGTGTTTAATAGCCACATGTGGCCAGTGGCTATGATATTGGAGGGCGTCACTCGGCTCCAGAACCTTCTGACAGTACTAGCCCATGAGGGAAAAGGACATTTTTATTTTATTAAGAGAAAAATATGGTCACCCTTTAATTTTCCTCCCGACCCCCACCCCCGCTCCCATCCCCCACCCCGCTACCGCCCTGCAAAACGTTCCCTCTCACCCCACACAGGTCTGGTTTCAGAACGCCCGGGCCAAGTTCAGGCGCAACCTCTTACGGCAGGAAAACACGGGCGTGGACAAGGCCACGGAGGCGGCGCTGCAGACAGGGACGCCGTCCGGGCCAGCCTCGGAGCTCTCCAACGCCTCGCTCAGCCCCTCCAGCACGCCCACCACCCTCACGGACTTGACTAGCCCCACCCTGCCAACTGTGACGTCCGTCTTAACTTCTGTGCCTGGCAACCTGGAGGGCCACGAGCCTCACAGCCCCTCACAAACGACTCTCACCAACCTTTTCTAATGACTTGCGCCCCTCCCCACTCTCCCCCTTGCCCCTGACCCCACAATTTCTTTAAAAAAGAAATTATCTTTAGTTGAATTCCAAGTGTATTTTAAAATAGAGGCTTTGAGCAACTAACTAACCACATTTTAGGATCTCGCCTGGGAACAGAGGAAGAAGAGAACTGTGCGTCCGGCTGACGAAGCGGTGTGGACCGAGGAATTACTTGGAAGATCTATTGCAACACAACATTTGTGTCACTGTACAGTTTTGTGGACTGAGCGAGGAGAAACAACGAATAATTTAAGTTGGCTAGAGCTTCTGTATTTTCAAAGACTGCCACGTGCCTTAGGAACACTGTTTTATCTCCATGCTTTGGACGACCTGTTCATTTTTCTCTCCCTCTTTTTCTCTCTGTATATTTATGACCAGAGCAAAAATGTAAAAAAAAAAAAAAAAAAAAAAAAAGTTTGTTACTTTGAATAGTCCTAAAAAGAAAAAAAAAAAAGGAAAAAAAAAATCAAACCCCTTCCAATGGTCGCTTTGTTGTTTTAGAATTTTAAGGTGGAAGTCTGTTCGAATATCAGAATTTGTAAAATCTAACCAGTAATAAAACCACTTATTGAAACTAGTCCGTGCCGCTGCTGTCTAGTGGGCCGTGAAATTCATAGAACTTAAGAAGAGTCTTACTGAAATCTGGAGATAAATTCCAGGGTCTTCCTTATTTGTCTATACTATTTATTTATACTACTTTATAAATATTTATTTATAATATTCATGGGACCCCTTTTCTGTGCCAGGCTTTTGGGACAGATCGGTACAATCCCTACCCTCAAGGAATTTGGAGTGGAGGCAGAGACAGACGAGAGGTAATCTTAAGACAGCGTCGTATGTGCTTAAAGCCTAGACTGACTCATTTTTTGAAATGTTACACACACACACACACACACACACACGCACACACACAAACACCACTGTCATTGCTATATGATCCCTGGCAAATAGTAAGAGATCAATAAATTTTTTGGAAACTTTGAAATTGATGTATAATATGCATGAAGTGCACATGTCTGAAATGAACAGCTTGATTACTGTTTACCAGATGAACACACCCACGTAACCCCCACCCAAGTCAAGATTGTCATTATAGCATCCAGAGGGCTCCCTTGAGCCCCCTCTCAGGTAACCCCTCCCAAGGTAGTACTTAACCTGACTTATAACACCATTGGTTAATTTCATCTGTTTTTGACCAATACATTTTTGCTGAATAAATTCAGAACCACCCAAGGTTGGTCAACCTGCCTGAGGTCAGGCATGATTTGAATGAGGTCTGTCTGCCTCCAGACCCCAAGCGCTCTGCCTCAAGCAGACACATACACGTCACACATATACAGTCACATGTCCCAGCACAGGGGTTAAGAGCCTCAACTTTTCTACCTGTCAAATCAGGTGCTAGAATCTGTACCTCATCAATGACCGTGTGAGAGAATGAGAGCAGAGAGCCTGGCCTGCGGACAGCCGCACGGATACGCCACAACACCAGGTACTCCCAGGGACTCACCTGTGTCCCAGATACACGTGCACTCGGAGGCACTCATGTGTGGAGAGACCACAGACCGAGGTGCTCACACCCAGACAGCCCCATGCAAAGACACACACACACATGCAGATTCTCACAGACATAAACAGGCCCAGACGCTCACAAATACATCGAGACAGACACTTGGACCACCCTGCCCAGGGAGACCCGCGCACAAACCCAGATGCCAACGTTCGCAGGCGCGCAGACGCCCCCGCACAGCCTGGCTGTGCCCCTTGCTCAGGCCTGGACAGAGCCGAATCTGATCCCTAGCTCATCTGTCAGCATTGCCACTCAGACGGAGCAGGCCCTGGAATGATGCCCGGGGGGGGTCCCCCCGCCTCCCAGCGCCTACATGGGAGCAAGTTTAGAAGCAGAGCCTGCTGTTGGGCCAGGGATGAGGGCTGGATGGAAGCACTGTGGTGGGGAGGTGTTACCCTCCACCAAGCCAGAGGCTGTGAGAGAGACACACAAGGCTGAGAGACTCGGAGAGAGTGACAGAGACAGGGAGATGGGGGAGAGGCAGAGAGAGAGAGAGAGAGAGAGAGAGAGAGAGAGAGCGCGGCAGAGTCCGGCAGAAAGCAGAGCACTGAGAGACAGAAAGGGACAGTAACAAAGATACACACAGACAGAGAGACAACAGCAGTGCCAAAGACACAGCCCAGAGAAAGGCCAGAAGACAGTAGACAGAAATGGAAAGAGACGAGGACCGCGACAGAGTAGTGAAGAGGCAGAGAGACGAAGAGAAAGGGATCCATCCGCACAGAGACTAAGAAACAGTGTCAAAGACGCAGGAGGAGAGAAGATGAAACAGAGAGAAAGACTGCGGTTAAGAAGAGAAGACTCAGGCGGAGGGACACCCTGGGGCAGACGCAGAGGCTGAGAGAGGCCAAGGCGGACAGAGATGGTCACTCTGAGGCCGGTAAAGAGTCGCTCAGAGGGAAAAGGTGAAACCGAATGACAGACAGAAGTAGGAGACCCAGACTGAGGACGAGACAGGCAAAGGAAAGCAGGCACTGGGCGGCCAGAAGGCCGACCGCGGCTGCCGGCCCAGCTCTGTTCGCTGGCGATGGGAGGGAGTCACCATTGCCGTGTGTCACTCTGGAGCACAGTCCCCACCTCCCTGAACACTGGCTACAGAGGGGACCGAGGGGACATCACCAAGATCCCCGGGGCTCCAACATGCTGTGGATATTGGGAGCCTCTTGGTTCTTGGGACGTACATCTAGGCCTGGCATTAGGTCTTGAATGTGACCTTCTTCTGTCCTGTGTCACCCTACCAAGTCTCCTTTTCTCCAGAGTGCAGAGATCTGGAGCAGATGGAAGATACCTTCCACAGTCTTCTCCGCCCTGAAAGCATTTTGGTAAGGTACTTAGCCACCCTGAACTTCAGTATCTCAATCTGCAAAATGGAGCCTGTGGTATCTGCCTTGCAGGGGCATTGTTAGGATTCCATGAGAGAACAGGTAGGTGCTACACTCGTGGTGTGACTAAATACGAGGGCGAGGGCGGCTGCAGAGGTGTGAGGAATGGTCTTGGGAAGTTGGGAGAGCCTCCAGGCAGGACGTGATCACTGTGGTGCGATCTTGAATGAACCGCAGGTGGAGAAGGGAGCAGGGCAAGCATCTGGCAGAGGAAACAGCCAGGCCATAGGCAAGAAGATGGAGAGCGTGTTTGGGAGGGAAGAGTAGTTTAATGGCTAGGGGTGCCCCTGGACTGCCGGGTGAGGCTCAGCTCATGGATGGCCTTGAACATCAACCGGAACTTGGTCCTGGGGGCCTCGGGAAGCTGTGTCTGACTCCCCTGTCCTTTCTGAGGCTGCAGGCTCCCTTCTCCACCATGTAGTCAGCTTCCTGGTTTGCTGCTGTGGCCTGTGTGTTCTGCTGGCAAGAGTGGTCACCTCTAGGCTTTATCTGCCAGTCGAATCCCCAGGGAGGGCTAACCTGGCCCCTCTGGCCCCTGGAGACTTTAGGAGTGCCAGCAGATCTTCATAACTTCCTTTCCTCCTCTCCCCCTTTGTCTCTCCCTTTCTCCTTGGTTCTGTGCTGGGCACTGGGGACTGGGGATATGGAGATGTTTTGGCCAACAACCTGTGCCTCTGGCTCCTGGGCTCTACGCGACACAGATACATCAGTAGCCAGCCACTGTCCAGCATGAGGGAAGCCTGGGGTTACGGGAGCCCCAAGGAAGGAGAGTCTGGTAAGAGTCCCACACAACTTGCAATGCCTTTGAGGTGGTGATCTCATTGCGTCCTTCCCACAGCTCTCTGGGGCACGGATTGTCATTCCATTTCACAGAGAAGGAGGCCAAGAGGTCATTTACCCAAGACCACACAGCTTGGGGGCCACGAAGATATTTTCATTTCCATTTAATCCAATGCAGCTGGCATGTTCCAATCCCTCCGCCATGCCGGGCACTGCGGCTCGGGGCACCTGGGTCATTCAGGCTCATCCTGGGTGGGGTCTTGCGGGAGCAGACCCGGTGGAAGTGAAACTGGGACGGGGGGTTTGGGAGGCTGGAGAAGCCCCGAAGAGGCTGCTACCAGGAGATGGTGTTTTGGGGAGGGGGGGACTTTTTGAGTTAGGCGAATGACCTGGAAGTGCTCGAGGCTGCAGGGGGTTAAGGGAGAGGGCAGAGCAAATGTTCAGGCTGTGGTATTTTTCCACCGGCAAGCGGCACCCACGTGGGCAGGGGAGAATCGCTGCGAATCTGGGGAGCTGGAAGCAGCCTCGAAAAGCCTCAGAAGCACTGCAGCAGCTCTCCCAAATGCCCTCCCGGGCTCCCCACCACTCACTGGGGAGGGGCCCGGGCTGGGGCAGCTTTTCAAAACATTTTTATTATGGAAAATTTCCAACATATACAAAGCAAACAGAAGTGTATAATGAACTCCCAAGTACTCATTGGCCGGCTTCCACTGTTACCAACGCTCACTCATTCCTATAACATCTCTACCTCTACCCACTCCCCGCTCCCAGTCTGGTGATGATGATGATGACCTGTGTGTCTTTTAAAAGTCCCTCGGGGGTTCCGATAGGCAGTCCGAGTTGGGGACTGTCCATCTGACCTCTTCGTTTTAGGTATAAGCAATGTAAGCTCAGAGAGGGGAAGAGACTTACCTAAGGGTACCCAGCCCAGAAGCAGCAGAGCTGGGTCCATCTTGCTCAGGGACCCTTATTGAGTACCAGGCCCTGCGCTGGTCACTGGAGATAGCAGTGGATAAGTGAGCGCCTGCCTTCATGGAACTTCAGAGTCTAGTGGGGGATACAAATGTCGAACAGCCTCACAAGGAACTACCTAACGATGTCTGTGATGAGACATATGTGGAACCTGGAGAGCATCGGCACAGGCGAGGGACAGGATGGCTTCCTGGAAGAGGAGGTCACTGAGAGATCAGATAAGTGAGTGGGAATTAACTCAGCGAGTGGAAGGGGAGGCAGGGAAAAGGTGTAAGAGCAAGTGGAAGGGCACTAAAAGGTGACCAGTGGGGCTGGAGCTCTCAGAGCCAGAACCAGAATGGTGGGGGGTGGGGTGGGGCTGGAGTCTTCATTCCCAGAGCACCAGAAAGCTAGGGATGCCGAGTCAGGGCAGGAGGGGACAGGCTGCACGTGAGGAGGCCCTTGAGGTCAGCCGTGATGGGGCATCTGACTGGGCGGAGGCAGGGGCGATGGACTGGCTACTTGGGAAGGGAGAGCAAAGACGGGGCAGAGCCACGCCTGGTGGATGGTGGGGCCCTCCGCTGCCATGGGGAAAAGTCGTCAGGAAGAGGTTGTGGGGTGGGGGTGGGGAGACGATCAGGGATTTGGGGTTTGGACTTGTTAAGTCTTTGATGCTTTGAAGACATCAAAGTTCTGGCCCGTCCTTCCTAGCAGGGGCCTCCGAGTCACATGAGGGAGACATGAAAGGGACCTGAGATGTTTACCCATCGCTTCTCTTCTTTGAGTTTCCCAGCTCTCCTGAGCAAGTTGGTCCTTGAACTGGTGGTATCTGAGACTTGGTCACACGCTGGTCCCTAGCCACCTCTTTGGTGTAGCTCTTAGGAGGACAGTGCTGGGCACAGGGTTCTTAGTAACACATCTTCCGCGAGTGAGTGAACTGGTGGCGAATCTGCAGGCGCATGTTGGGGACTATTTTCCTCGTTACCCGCTACTTTAAGCTTCACACTGGGCGTCTCTCTCTTCATCTTTACACCCAGCACAGTGCCTGGCAGGTGGTGGGTCTCTAATTAAAACTTCCTCAGTCCTGGAGAGAATAAATATCAGCGTGGGCATTCCCTGTGGTCGAGGATCTAGCTCTTGGAGCTTTGGCCCTAGACTCTGTCCTGACACTTACTGTTGCTGGATCCTGGACAAATGACTTAGCCCCTCTGAGCTTCCAGCGTTTTAAATCTGTAAACCGGAAGTGGTGAGGGGCGGAGGGGTGGCGGTAGCACCTACTTCATTGAGTTCTGCGAACACTGAATGCTGTAACTCGTGCAGCCATAGCACTAAGCAAAGTGCCTGGCACCCAGGAGTGCTTCGCTCCTGGGAGCTGTTGTGATTTATTCAAGTCAGTCTCTCACCCAGGCATCTCATTTATAAATCTTTGCTCCAGAAGAGGCGAGTGATGGGGCTCCACTGTGGGAAGGACTCAGAGGCTCTCAGACTGAGACTGGGGTGGGGGTGGGCTTCGGGGCGGTTCCGGGCAGAGGGGGTGGCTGCAAGCCTAGAGATGTCAGAGGAGGCCCCGGGGGACTATGGAGGGGGCGGAAGCCGGAGCCGAGGTCGGATCCGGAGGGGTGAGGAGCTGAGAGACATCCTGCGGGGGCGCCCGCTCGCCCCGCCTGGACCTAGAGAAGCTCCCCGGGGAGCCGGCCGGGCACCGAGGTGACTGAAGGAGGAACGCGAGGTGTGGGACGACTGAGCCCCGGCAGGGGCCAGGCGGAGGGCGCCCCCTGGCGGTGCACCGCGGCATTGTCCCGGGCTTTCCCAGCCCTCTTGTCTCACCCATCTGGGGTCTGCGCTGATGAAATTCTCTGGAGAGAGATCAGAGAGAGGGGACCTATTCCGGGCTCTGGACGCTATTCTCAGCTTCAGTATGGGAGTGATAATTCTGAGTCCCTAATGTGTACCAGGTACTGCGTTAGGCTGAGCTGAGCGGCTGCGACAGCATGGAAACACACAGCGCAGAGACTGGCACACAGTAGGTCTCCCCACATGCCCTCCTTTCCTTTAGGCGCATTCCTGCGGGCCTCTGGGCAGGGCACAAGAGAGCTAAAGCTTGAGGGGCTCCCCAGGTATGGGAAGGGATGAGGAGGTGCAGTTCCAGGCACCTGGCCTGGGCTCCCCGAGGGGCTCACTCGCCCCCCAGCGGCCTCCACGAGAACTGGAGCCTGTCTTTGCGGTGTGCGATGAGGAGCGCGGGCTGTGCGTGTGCATTGAGGTGTGGAGGTTGTAGGTCAGGGGGTGTGATCTGGTGCCGGTGTACCCGTGAGTGTGGTCTCGTTGGTGTGGGTGTTAACGTGGGGGTGTCTGTATCTGCAATCAGGGGTGCAGGTACATCTATGTGCTCATGCAGGGTTAACTGTTCTGTTGTGCACAGGTGTTCAGATGGCGTCTGCTTGCGAGCCATAGGTTGGGGGACTTACTGGGGCTGAAGGGTAATATGGACCTGTCCGAGGAGGGGATAAAAAGCCCTAGGCATGTTTCTACAGAACAGAGAGGTGACCAGGCCCCTGCCCCATCCCCTCAGGAGCACGGTCCTCACAGGACCACTATTTTCCTTTCCTCCTCCTCTAACCCAGACCTGTACCTGGGCCCAGTTCTCTATGCCTCACTTTGGAGATGAAGAAACCAGGCCTTGGGCCGGGAGGGACTGGCCCAATGACATTTGGCCAGAAAGCTCTGGAGCCAGGGTTCTGGCTGGACTCCCAACTCCAGCCTGAATTCTTTCCTCTCCCAGGAGGGCATTGTGCACCCTGGGGCTGGGGTGGGGACAGGTTTCTGGGCTGGGCTGTGTGGGGAGCAGGGCACAAAAGGCCCAGTGTCTGCCCCTGCCTCCTCCTCCTGGCCCTGCCCTGCTCCGGGAGCCGGGTGGGTGTCCGGCACCAGACTGGGCAAAGAGGGCCACCTGTGACATCTGTGCTCACCTGAGGGCCCAGCCCCATTGCTGGACCCACCTGCCCTGCTACCTCACAAGCTGATGAGGAAACAAAGCTTTGCCCACATTTGGGGCTCCCGGCGCCAGCTCTCAGCTGGCACACGCCCAGGCCCAAAGCGCTCCAGCTTGTCCTGCTCTGAGAAGGGATTGATGGGTAATTAAGATCATGAGATAGCAACACAATGTATTAATAAAATCACAAGAACGGCTACTGTTTGCTGAGGCCTGACTGTGTGCCGTCGCTAAGCCCTTTACGCAGGGGAGGTGGCGATGCCAGATGGTTAGACCCTGAGCCCCAGCAACCACCGAGATTATTTCCCAGCAAATACTTCCCAACCACGTGACCTTGGGTGAGTCGCTGAAAAATCTCTCCGCCTCAATTTACCCAGCTGTAAAATGACCGGAGATGAGTTAATATATAAAAGTCAGTTTAAAACCCTGTCTGTCTGACATCGAGTGCGTGCAACAAGTATTAACTCCTATTATTGTGATCTCCTCGGCTCCTCGTGGGGACTTCAGGAGGTAGGTATTGTTATCCCTACTTCACAGAAGAGGGCACAGAAGCTGAGCCATTCGCCATAGGTCACAAAACAAGGGGACGTCCAGACTGGGTCTTGAGACCAGGCCTGACACCAAAGCTTATGTCTGAGGCTGCGTGGATAGGGTAGTTTGCAGCCGATGGGATTAACCCTCCGGTAGTTCAGGAAGCGCTCCCGTGTGTTTTGCTTTCACTGGAGCTTTAAGATGGGTATTTGATATGAGCATCTTCCTCGATGAATGGAGAAATCGAGGCCCAGAGGAAGACAGTGCCTTGCCCAAGTTAATGCAGCAAGTAAGTGGCAGAGTCAGCGTTTGATTCCAGATCTTTTTGCTATTAAACAGCATGACTTTATGCAATTATGATTTGGGGGTGTACCTACTGTACATCAGGCTGCATGCCAGCACTGTGCCCACACGGTCCTTTGTAATTCTCATAGCATTCTCGTAGTGATTCCCAAATCCACTGGGTTTCTTCGTTGATCCTTGCTTTGTACATAAACCTATCTCTGCACTTCCAGGCTGTGACTCCTTAGAGGACAGAGTCAGAATGTGATTTACTTCTGGACACCCGGGGCCAGCACGGAGCTTGGCACACAGTGCACGGTCTGATGGGGAAGACAGTCTGTGGCGGTTACATGGGTGGGGAGGGCTTCCAGGAGGAGTGGACAAAGGGGGACCTGTGAGGGAATGGGGCACCTGACCCAGGGTGGGGGTCAGGAAACGTCACCCTGAGAGGCAGATGTCACGCTGAGATGTAAAGGGAGGCTGGCATGATATATTCACATCCATAGTGACATGTTCCTGGGTGATACTTTGTCCTGGACATTATGATATGTATGATTTAAGGGTTTTCTATTCATTATCACATTTAGCCCTCAAAATGTCTCACTGACTTCTCAAAACATGAGGTTGATACAAGTATTGGCCCCGTTTTAAAGATAAAGCGCCTTGGGCATAAGGTGCTGAGGTCACACACCTGGCAGACCTGAGATTTGAACCCTGGTCTCTACTTCTCTCCAAGGAAAGATAGGCATGGGGTGGGGGTGAGGGTGAGAGTCACCCGTAGTCGTTTTATTTCATGCTTCCAACAGCTTGGTGAAGGTCTGCCTTAGTTCTCCTTTAGTTTTAGAAGCAAGAGAGGAGTCTTCACATGTAGATGAGAGTTCCCCACGATTTCCTAGCACATGCCCACTCTCAGTTCTTTCCTGATTCTCATACCTCCATCGCCCCCACTGCCCCAGAGCAGGGCCAGGCATGCAGCAAGCACTCAATGGACTGGTGCTGATGGATGATGCCTGGATCCCAGCCTTTTGGGCTCCAGGCAGACGGGGATGAGGCCTGAGCTGGTTCCCCTGGAGGCTCAGGCTGGTGCTAGGGCCAGTAGGAGAGAGGTTAAGAACAAGCATTAATTAAATTCCTCTTGCATGCTGGGTTCAGCTGCAGGGTGGCCCTCTGAGAGAGGGTCTTCCAGCACATGGGACCCCCAGAGTTTCAACCGAGGCCCCGAGGGAGCTGTCAGGACGAAGCCTCTCTGGGGTGAGCCAGCGTCTGGGGCCTGCGGCTCTGAGCAGGCCAGGAAACGCCTGCTGGTGCATTTGTTTTTCCATCAACAACAGGCTTACGTAAACTCCTCGCCGTCCGGCTCGAGGGCTGCCAGCGCCGGGGAGGCAGCCTTATCTGATGGGGGCTCGGCCAGAGCCAGGGCTCCCTGCGTGCCCCAGCACAGGCCACAAAGAGAGAGCTCTGGCGGTGGGTGGGGGGTGGAGTTTGGCACCGCAGGCTCTGCTCCTTTCCCTCAATCCTAAGGCGAGAAAATGCAGGGCCCTTTATTTACCCCTGAGATAACCAGGGGGAGCGTCTCTCTCCCCTGGACCCCCATTCCTGTTTCCCTGTCCTGAACAAGCCCACCAGGAAGCGAGCCCTCTTTACCTGTGCCCCACGGAGGGAGGGAAGCACCGTGCGGTGAGATGTTGGGCTGGCCCAGCCACCAGAGTCACCCAAGCTTTGCGGTGGTACAGTGCTTGCTGCTCAGAGTTCAGTGTGCTTGGGAGAAAAGCGGGGTTCACCAGCCTCTCCTCCAGAGATTCTGATTTAATAGGGCTGGGATGGGGTCCAGGAATCAGCAATTAAAAAAAATTTGTTTGGGAAAAAAAAATCAAAATTCCAGCAGACAAGGTGCAGAAATACAATGACCTCCCATACACTCCTCCTAGATTCAGCACTTAACACCGAACTCGGATCTCAGATGCAAATTTTTTTTTTTTTTTTTTTGCTTTCTTCGTGACCTTTTTTTGGTTTAATATATTTGGGTTTGGGGGGAACGATTACCACGTGCTCACGAAGTATCTGAAGGCATTAAGCGTGCAGCTCGCTGGCCCCAGCACCCTCGTTCCTTACTGATCGGCGGCCTCTGTGGTTTGTTTCTTGTGCGTCTCCGCGGACACATTCTATGCCTATGCAAACATGTTAATAAAATGTTTGCGATACAAGTGGCATTGACCATGCTGTTCCTCTCTTTGCTTCCCGTCTGCCCTTAACTGTATCACAGAGTTTTTTTCGCACTGGAAATATAAAACGACTTGATTCTTTTAAAACAGTGCATGGTACTCCACGGAAGGGCTGTTCCCTAACGTATTTCACTACCAACAGGAAATGAAGCTGTTTCTAATCTATTGTTATTATAAGCAAAGCTGCAATAAACATCCACTTCCATACATTAATTTGCACACACACAAATATACTTGTATGGTAAATTCCTAGAAATGGAATGCTGGGTTAAAGGGTATGTAAATTTTTAATTTACTTAGATATTGCCAAATCGCTCTTCAGGGAGGTTGTACCAGTTTGCCCTCCCACTTGCAATGAATGAGAGTACTTGTTTCCCAAACCCTTGCCAACACAGCATGTTATCAAACTTTTTGATCTTTGTCAATCTGTTAGATATAAAATGATATCGCGTAGCTGTAATTTCATTTCTCCTGCTACAAGGGAGGTTGACCGTGTTTTCATGTGACTAAGAAGCATTTACATTTCCTTTCCTGGGAACTGTTTGTTTATATCCTTTGCCTGTCTTTAATTAGTTTTTTTTTTCCTTTTTTCTTTTTCTTAAAATAACTAAGATATCAGCCCTTTGTCAATAACATATGATATGTCTATAATCCATGTGTGTTTTGACTTTGTTTATATTATTTTGTTTACATTATTTTGACTTTGTTTATGTTATTTTCATGAAGTATTAAAAATAATTTTGCGTGGCCAACTTTATCAATCTTTTAATATATAGATTCATTAAAAAATTTTAACTGTAAAAGACTTCCTTGCTCTAAGAATGATTTAGAAATCACTCCCAAAGTAAATTATTCTAGAATTTACTTTGGTCTAAGGTGTGAGGTAGGGGTTCAGGGTTTCTCTGGGTGACTATCTAGTTATCCTAACACTATTTATTGAATAATCCATCTTTTTGCTATCTATGAGCAATGTCACTTTTGTCCTAGGCATTTAGCAACTGTATTAGTTCCTCAGGGCTGCTGTAACAAATGAGCACGAACTAGGAGGCTAGAAGTCTGAAGTCAAGATGTCGGCAGGGCCAGGCTCCCTCAGGTGACTCTGGTGGGACAAACCATTCGATTTGTCTGTCCTAGCTTCTGGTGCTTGCCAGCAACCCTTGACATTCCTTGGGTGGTGGCAGTATAATTTCAATCTCTGCCCCAGGTTTCAGGTGGCCTCTCCTCCCAGTGTTTATGTCTCTGTCCAAATTTCTCTCTTGTGAAGACAGCAGTCATTGGATTAGAGTCTAATCCAATACGATCCTAGTCCAGTATGACCTCATCTTCATTTGATTACATCTGTAAAGACCCTATTTCTAATAAGGCTATTTTCACAGTACTAGAGGTCAGGACTTGAACATATCTTTTTGGGGGACACAATTCTACCCATTACAAATTAGATGTTTTCAAATTTTCTATTCTGTTCTACTAATCCTCCAGTCTAAAATACACCAATAACACACTATTTAAAACAATGTATCTTTCTTTATATTATATTCTAATATCTGTTAAGACTAGTCCCTACTCATTACTCTTCTTTCTCAGAATTTTCAGAATTTCTTTACTTATATTGCCAAATGGACTTTAGAATCAGCTTGCTTATTTGAAAAGTTCCTATTGGTATATACACTTAATGTGCTTAAATTTTACATATATAGATAGGAGAGAATTGGCATATTAATGTTGAGTCATGTTATCCAAAACCATTGTATATATTTACGTCTTCTTTTGTACTCTTTGGCAATTTATTCAAGTACATTTCCAATAAATAAATCTCGTACCTTTTACATTTGTTAAATTAGTTTCTAAAGATTTTATTTTATTTTTGCTGCTATTGTAAACAGGGACCTCTCTTTCATTATCTCTTTCAATTTGTTATTTGTATTTATGAAGACTATTAATTTTAGTGTATATTAACTTGCACCCAGCCACCTTAGTGAGTTCTCTCATTATTTATAATGGTTTTTCAGTTGATTTTATAAGTATGATCAATTTTCCTCCTCTTTCTGATTTTTATCCTGCTCATTTCTTTTTCTTGTCTAATTGTGTGGGCTGGTACTGCCAGAACTATGTTAAATATAGTGTTTTATCATAAGGGAAGTGCCTTTAGTGTTTTCCCTTAACGCATAATGCTGGCTTTTGTGTTGAAATAAATATACTCTGTTGCGTTTAAATATTTCCTATTTTATTAACAAAAAAAGTGTTCTTTCTCAACTGCCTCCTCTTCTGGCCTTCTCCACATACAGCCTAGACTCTGCAGGACGGAATTACTCATGGCTCCCTGAATGGATCTCGATGATTCATGTCTTCTAGTCCTTGCTCACGCTGGTCTCTCTGCAAGGAATGCCTTCTCTCAGGCAAGGCCCAGTTGACCTATGTGTCTTGTGGTCACCTCACAGCCCTTTTCATGCTAGACCACAAATGCCTGTGTCCTCCTCTGTTCCCCACACCAGTTTGTGAGCATTTTGGTGTGTGTGGGGGGTTGCATATCTGCATCATTTTTGTGTTCTCGGTGCCTAACCTAGGGCCTAAACTGAGTAAATGCATAATAAACGTTTTAAGGATGAATGAATAAAGAATAAAGGCTAACAATTACCAAGTACTTACTAGGTGCCAGGCCCTGTACTTTGTATTTTCCATTTATCATTTCATTTGCTAAGTACAAAAACCCTGTGAGGTAGATAATTGTTATGCCCCCTTTGAGAAACACAAACAGAAGCTCAGAGGCTAAGTAACATGTCCAAAGTCACACAGCCGAGATGGGAACCCAGGTGTTTCTGGCTCCAGGGCCCAGGCTTTAAGTCCCTGGGGCACCCTGAACGGGCTATAAAGAAATGTAGGCATGAAGAAATGCTACACCACCAGGCCTGGGGTGGTGGCTGGCCTTGGACATGGTACTTGCAGAGAGGACCCCTAAGACAATGTCTCTTAAATGACCCGGAGAGTGAAGCTAGGAATGGGGGGACAGGTAGGGTGACTAATTGTCCTGGTTTGCTCGAGATTGAGGGGTTACTCAGGATACTAGACTTTCGCTTCTAAAATCAGGAAAACTCTGGCCAAACTGGGACAAGTTGGTCACCTAGCGATGGAGCCATAAGCCACAAATTTCCCATCCATGTGAGCAAGGACTCAGTCAGTCAGGACCAATGAGGGAGGGGAGAGGCATCTCTGGGAGGCAGTGAGCTCCCCATCATGGGAGGTGTAAAAGCAAGATGTGGAGACACCTTTACTTTCCTCTTTCTATCCCCATCTCCTTGGGACTCCTGAATGATCTTAACTTGGAGGGGTAGGTGAAATCCTTGCTTTGTCGCAAGCCCTAAGGTCCCTGGAGAGGACAGAGACAGGCTGAAGTCTCCATTGCTCACTGTTTGGTGGCTATTGCTTCCCTTGGAGGAGTGTGAGCACAGAGCTGACTTATGTGTCATGTGGCTAATGAGTCTCCTGCCAAGGCCTGGAGCTCCCCCTTCTAACAGCTCTCCTGGACAAAGAGTTCTAGGAAGGGGGACAGCAATACAAGAAAACTCGAGAAAATTGGGACTCAGAGGAGTGAATGAGGATGTGGGCCTGGGGTGGGGAGCTGGAGCTTCTGTCTCCTGCCTCCGTGGAGTGAGTGGTAGGTGCCTGGGGGCAGGTGCCACTCAGAGGCAGGAGAGTCTACCTAGTCTATCTCCCTGTCTCTGGAGTGTTCCTCCACACAGACTCCAGGATCCGGAGTGGACTCTAAGGCTCAGCAGAGTCCCTAGTGGAGACTCCTTAGCTCCCTGCAGTCGGTAGGCAGGTCTCACAAGGGGGAGGGTTCTCTTGGCAGAGCCTGAAGTTTCTCCAGGTGGCAGCTGGGGATGGGCACATGGGCATAAAAGGAGAGAGTGTTTTGTGTTGGGGTCAGAGGGGAGAGCTGAAATTTCTTTAAAAACTTGTCAACTCCTAACAGTGACCATGTGCTTTTCTGGTTTTTAGCGTAAATGTCCTTTAAAATTTTTTTTTTGTTTTTGAATGTGCATAGCATACATACAGTAAAGTGTGTGTATAAGTCTGTGGCTTGACCAATTTTTTTACACAGGTATGTATAACCACACCCAGATCAACGTGTAGATTCTTCCCAGGAAGTTTCTTTTTGCCCTTCCCAGTCTCTATCTGCTCCCAGAGGTGACCACTACCCCGTCCTCCATTGTCTTGAATAGTTCAGCTTGTTTTTGAGCTTCGTACACATGGCATAGCACGGTAAGTCCTCTTTTGTATCTGGCTTCCTTGGCTCAGCATAATGAAGGAGTGATAATGAAAATATCATCCCTGTCGTTGTACACACTGCTAGTTCATTCCTTTCTTATTGCTGTGCAGCTCTCATTGTAGAAATACACTGCGACTCACTTATCCAGTCTCCCGTCGTTGGCATTTGCGTCGTTTCCAGTTTGAGGCCATTACAAACAAGACTGCTATGAACATGTACGTCGGGCCTGAGTACATATCCAGGAGTGAATTTGCTAGGTTATAGGGTAGGTATATTTTTAGCAAAGCACTTATTTGTGATAAGAGAAATCTGAAAATATCGACAGCGATTTATTAACACTTTGAAAGGAGTATGTATAGAGTGTGGTATGGTAGGTGAGGACAGAGCTCTCTGTGGCCCAGTTATAGCTTCTGGGGTGTGTGGCTTGGCTTTAAGGTCAAGCACAGGCATTGGGGGGTGGGGCTGGGAGGGTATGAGCAGTGCCAGGGCCCTTTGAGGCCCCCTCCCAGGGAAAGGAGAACAAGGTCTGCCGAGATATCATCTTTAAGGGCATTTCTGTAAAGAAGTTGATTTGGGGCCTTGCTCTCCCCATGCGTGCAATGGGCTGGGGAGTCGGGGACTCAGTGGCTTCTGAGGTCTTTGGGCATCTGCCTGGCATGGCAGCCTCCTCTTTAAGCTCATCTCCTCGGAGAGCCCCCCACACCCCCACAGGATAATGTCTGTGGCAATACTGGCTTTGGCAGATTTTAAGAGATGGGGGAAGGTCCCTGAGCCCTAAAGCTTTTGCCAAGATGACCTCTGTAATCAGGGCCCCAGAGGCCTCCTCCTATCCCCAGCCTGGCTCCAGCTGTGCCTCTGACTCCCTGGGAAGGGGTGGTGAGGGTGTGGAGGAGGGGTGAGATCTGCTAGTCTCAGCTATTTCCATGAATATGATCGAGGAACATACACACACAAAAGAAGAAATGAAGATGCATGTACCACATTCATGGAAAGGAAGACTTAATATCATAATTTTCCCCAAATTACTTCATAAAAGCAATGCAATCTCAATTAAAATTTCAATAGAATTTCTCATTAAACTTAATCTGATTCTAAAATTCACATAGAAAGGTAAACGTTTAAGAATAGCTAAGACAATTCTGAGATAGAACAAGGAAAGGGTCTTACCCTAACAAATATTCTGATGTATTACAAAAACTTCGATAATGAACATATCCTGGTTTTTAGCACAGGGGTGGACAAATAAATCAATGGAATGGAAAAGAGCCCAGAGATTGACTCAGGTTATATAGGATCTTGGTGTATGATCAAAAGGCATCATAAATCTGTAGGAAGAAAAGATGGACTATTCAAAAATGGGCTTTGGAGAAGCTTTCTATATGGAAAAAAATAATAAAATTAGACTTTATCTCACACCATACACAAAAATAAACTTGAGATGAATTAATGACTTAAGTGTGATAAGCAATCTTAAAAGTTTGTAGAAGAAAAGTGGGAGAATTTCTTTATGGTTTGGGACAGAGAAGGAGTTTTTAAGCAAGTTGCAAAATATTAGGAAAATATTAAGTTTAAGCTCAACCTGATAAAATACTTATATACAATCAAAGGCATTTGCAAAGTTAAAATTTGAGCAAGAATCTATGGGAAGACATTTGCATCATACGTAACAGACATAGGATTAATGTCCAAATATATAAAGAATTCCCATAAATCAATGTGGAAAAAGACAAACCACCCAACAGAAAAATGGGGACAGGATAGGAACAAAACCAAAAAAGCAAATGGAGAAACCGAAATGGTGAATAAGCATAAGAAAAGAGGCTTAACTTCATCACTTATCAAAGAAATGCAAATTAAACAACCTCAGAGATTCCATTTCACACCTAGAAGATTGACACAAGTTGGAAGGTTTGAAACTATTAAGTGTTGGTGAGGACGTTGGAAAATATGAACTCTCAGATATCACAATTTGGCAATATCTTCAAAAGCTGGAAATATGCATACTAAATGGCCAATAGTTTTGCTTCTAAGTATGACCCCTAGAGAAACCCTTGTATGATAATAATTCACATAGCTATCGGCAGAGTAATTAAACAGAACAGTGTTATACATATTTGTAAAGTAGAATGCCATATTGTGAACTAAATGACCTTGAGTTACATATAGGATATGTAAATATCGGTACAAAATAGTATAATTTTGATTTTTTAAAAGTGTCATAAGTTGAATTATGTCCCCAAAAATGATATATTGAAGTCTTAACCCCTGGTACTTGTGGATGTGGCCTCATTTGGAAATAAGGTCTTGTCAGATGCAGTCATGTTAAGGAGAGCTCACTAGGCTGGACCCTAATCCGATATGACTGGTGTCCTTCTAAGAGGGAAATTTGGACAGAGGCATACACAGAAAGGAGGATGCCATGTGAAGGCAGAGACACAGAGGGACAATGTCACCTGAGTGATGATAAAAGCAGAGATGGGAATGATGTAATTCTAAGCCAAGAAATGCCAAGGATTGACAGCCACCACTTGTGAACCCCTAGAAGAAACATTCTTTTGATGTGAACCCCAAGAAGGAATTTATCTGCTGAGATGGACTTCCCATGGTCAACTGAGGTCCCAAATTTCATGAATAATCAGTCTAGTGGCCATTTGCTGACAGGGGCTCCTCACCTACTCTGTGCCAGAAAGAACCTCGGACTGGACCCTGGGCTTCCCTCACTATGCCCTGCTGGTTTATGCCATCTGAGTCAACCAGTGCAGGGCAGCTGGAACCGAGACCTGCCCTGTTCAACCAGAACTGCGCAAAGTGTATCCTCATTTGCTTCTATACCAACCAATCAGAACTGCATGATTTGGACCAATCAGAAGTGCACGATTGGGAAAGCTCATTTGCATGAAGTTGAGAGCTGGGGAGGGAGCTTTCTCTACAAAAGACAATCTCTTCTTTTGTTTCGGTGGAGCACAATTTAGGTTGCTACCTGAATCTGTGTCGTCCAGGCTGCAGGTCCTTTTGCTCAAATAAATGCTTTTTTAAAATTCTTTATTACGGTCTAAAATTAATTTTAGTTTACACACTGGAAGTCAGAAGAGGCAAGAAAAGATTCTACTCAGGATCTCAGAGGGAGCCTGGCTCTACCAACACCTTGATTTCAGACTTCTAGCTTCCAAAATTGTGAAGAAATAAATTTCTGTTATTTTAAGCCACTTAGTTTGTGGTACTTTGTTATGGCTGCTCTAGGAAACTAATACATAAAGTTGAAAAATGATAAGCATAACAATTTATGTAAAAATTTTAAACACACTCAATAATACTATGTATTGTTTATGAATTTTTAAAAACAGGCTGGAGGATATATTACTAAATTCTTGATGGTAGTTGCTTCTGCATAAGAAAAAATGGAACTGGGGAAGGATATAAAAAGAACTTTAGTTTAAAAATCTTCAACATCTGTTTCTTTTATAAAAACCGTCTGAAGCAAAAAATGATATATCATCTATATTTGTTAACTTGGGGTGGTAGGTATGTCTGGATATGTGTGATGTCATAGTCACTGAGTTCTCTGTTACTGTTGAGTGTGCATCTGTGACCGTACACACGTCTGTGTGCCTTCGTGAATTTCGAGTATTCGCCCCGTGGGTGCATAGATATGCGTGTATTTCCTGTGCTCCTGCTTGCTCTAACTGCTTTGCCATCTTCTGCTGTGCAGTCTTGCATGGCATCCCCTGGCATGGTGGGAGCAGCCTTGTTGGGCCTGCACACAGTGACCCTGGGTGACAAGTACACCCAGGCATGTCAGACATGCATTCTTCCTGCCTCTCGCTGGGGCAGCTCTTGAATTTTCTAAATAACAAACAGCTCCAGAATGGGAGGCCACAGGGGCACGAAGCTCATTTAAACCTGGCAGAGGAAGTGGCAGGGGCAGGAGCTGCCTCCCACGGGCTCCCCAGTCCACACCGAATGACTCGATTCCTGGAAGCCAGGACCACAGATGGTAGAGGCACCAAATAAACGTCTCCCCAAGAAAGCAGACATGATCCAGTGCCAGGCAGGGGAAGGGCCTGGGCTGGGTGAGATCTGCCTCCTTTGAGACTATGGGCAAGAGGCTCCCATCTCTAGGCCAGACACCAAGAGAGGGGGACGGACGAGAACAGGTTGACCAGTGGCTTGCATTACCACGTCACACTCCTGCACGCATGGAAGACGTTGCATGTTTTCTGTCTGAGGTGAGCCCCAGCTGCATGGGAGACGAAACCACCACCTGGGGTGGATGAGCCCTCGGGGTCTTTCTGACTAGAACGTTCTGGGATCCCAACCTCGGGGTGGCAGTAAAACATCCTGGAAACTTCTTCGGTTACCTCATCTGGAAAGTGGGGATGCAAACCCTCTGAGTTCTGCCTTTAGACTAAGTGAGTAGGAGACAGGGAACGCACTCACAGCAGACAGTACTGAGCACACAGGGAGGACATTCATGCCCTGGAAAGAAGAGTAGAGGCGGGTACAGGAAGTGGGAGGCTCTCAGGCCCACCCTTCTGGGTCTTCTCCCTTCTTCTCCCCAGCTGGGAGGGGCAGCCAAGACATCCTGGGCTCCTATATTCAGGATGCATTCATTTCATACTCACCCAAACTCTGCAAGGACAAAAGTCATTAGGATGATGGTGATGATGATAACGGCAAACAGATATAGCTCTATATATCTTGAGTCCTTATTCTAAATTTTTACATGTATTAATTCATTTCATTTTCACAACTACCTTATCAGATAGGTAGTTGTTTCCTCATTTTAGAGACAAGCAAAACTAAGGCACAGGGTGCTTAAGCCATTCGCTCAAGCTCACGCAGCTACCAAGAGTGAGACATAGGTAGTCCTGAGTGTCAGTCATTCCTGCTCTTCATAAGGTGGGTGCTGACACTCCCATTTGACAGGTAGCGAGAGTAAGCCTGTCAGAGGACACGTGCCCAAGTTGCCCAGGCCTCCGAGTGAGACCGCCTGGCTTTTCTCCTGCATCATCTCAATTTTCCTGGGACCTGCACGCTCTCAAGAATAGCAGAAGATAGGGGCTCCAAATTGGGGTTCTTCGAGTCTGCAGGTATCCCATACAGGATCCAAGCCCATTACCCCCTGGGAAAAGGTGCAGCTGCCTCCTGGAATGCCGGGGGTCCCTGGTGGGCCCGTGTGGGCAGCCTCTTTGGGGCTGAGTAGGGGGCAGGCCTTGACCTTGCCAATGTGCCTTAGGGTGTAGGAGTCGGCAGAGCAGACCACTTTTTGACGTCTTGGGCCAGAAGGGCAGGCGAAGTAGTCATTCCTTGGCTGTGTCCTGATGATTTATGTGCAAGCCTTCTTCTCGGAGCCCAGATCCCAGGGGGGGGGGGGTCCTCCCACGGGGTTATTTAGACCTGTCTCTGTGGAGGGCGGACACCCCCATGAAGTCCATGCTGGTGGGACCAGGACTGGCTTCTGAGCACAGTTATCAGAAGAAACTTCAGGAGGTGGGCCAATCCGGCACTGAGCCCACGTCAGAACACGCGTGTGCACCTACGCACACATGCACATACACACGCACACTCTCGTGCCATCCCTCAGGCACTGTCCAACGCCACACAATCCCCTTCCCCCCTAAACACTCATTCTCATGTCCACACCCTCACACGCAGTCCCCAGCTCACTCTCAGTACGCCCGCCCACCCACCAGAGACCACGGGGCGAAAAGATCTTGGCTCGGGAGCCACTCAGGCCCTGTTTTCAATACTAGGACTTCTCGCCATGTGTCCTTTAAGCAAGGCACTTCACCTCTCCCGGCCTTTCTCTGCTCCTCTGTAAAATGGGCATAATAATGCTGTAGCGACCTCTCAGCTGACCCGACTGGTCCAAGTAGTCGATTAGGTAACCCAATGGCTGGCTGAGAAAGGCAATCGTTAAAAATGGCATCATAAATACCCTACACATTTTGTTTTAATATAAAACAGTCAGTGCAGGCCGAAGCCGCTGCTTTGAGTTCCAGTCCTGCGTTGTTTTGCCGGCACCCGCAGAACATGGCTAATGATTCCCAGTTTTTTTTTTCCCCTGCCTTAAACTGAACACAAGGACACTTGTGAAGCAATTTGAATTTGGAATTCTACATTTTTATTATCCCCTCCCACCCCAGTTCGCTCCCAAAATGAAATCAACAGATTTATTTTTAGCAATTCATGTTTATTACATATTTCCAAAGCATTAGACTTAGTTTTCCTCAAAACGTTCCTTTCCTTCCCTTTTCTTTTTTTTGCAGAGTTCATTATTTTTTGTTTTATTTAACTAAATTATATAATTACAACAATAAATACTTACAAGTTGGCCAAACCTTTTTGAGAGCAAACCTTCCTGATGTTGGTGGCTCACAGCTCAGTCAGTGGGAGCAGATCTTGGGCAAGTGGAGAATGTTCTAGAAGCTTAAGCCATCAGTGCCGGTGGGCAGCATCCATGTTTTTACCAGAGACTGGAGGGCAGCCATTAATTAATCCGATAAATTGATTAAACTCAGGTCAGCTGAAGTAATTTCTCCTGGACTCATGTCACAAGGCTATTGGGAGGATCGGAAACAATTTAGATCTCTCAGCCAGCACATGGGGTCACTCAGAGAACTGCAGCTCTGGCTGCTGCCTCGTACCACCAAGCCCTTCGCACATCCTGTCATAGCACTTGTCACCCCAGCTTGTGAGGGTCAGTGAGTGACTCCCGTACTGTGAGGGCTTCTTGAGGTCAGGGAGTCCTGCTTCCCTGTCTCTTCAGAGTCCAGGGCTGGAGTTCAACGTGGTGTCTGGCTCCAGAGCCCACGTCATTACAGCCGAACCATACGCCGCACACGCAGGTACAGGGGGAAGAGGACAGTGGCACTGTTCAGTGCCAGGGAAGAACCCTGCCTTTAACATCTCATTTCCAGGTCCCTCGTAAGTGCCCTGTGGAGTGTCCTGCAGCTCAGGCTGGGCCCAAGCACCTGTAGGCTGAGCTGACTCCTGTCCAGGGCTGTATTCTTGGCCCTGAGCGAGGAGAAGGAGGCAGGTGGGCAAAACTCTCCATCTGGGTGCCCCCATGGTAAGACCCTGCAACTTTCCAAGATATATGCCTTAGGCTGCCACTGGGTGACTCTGGGAAGGTGCCTAGTGGGAAGACATGGTCTGAAGCAGGTCAGAAAGTCCTATGATATTCAACAGCCCCAGCCTCCAGAATCTTTTTGCTGAGGAATGGATTCTGATACTGTCGGGTCTTCCCTGGCCTCCTCCCCCAGGCAGATGGGGGTGTGTTTGCCCATGTTGGGGTGGGACGAGGGATAGGGGAAGCAGAAAAAAGGTGGGGAGAACTTTCACTCACTAGAGAGACCACAACCACAAAACAAAAACTTTCATGACTTCAAACCATGCTAAGGACAATGAGTTTAAAAGTTCCACAACCAACCAGACTCTAATTTCTGGTTTGGGCTTAGCTGCTACATACTAATAGCAATAGCTATTCTTCTTCAGGAATTTCTGGGATGAAAAACCCTTTCCCAGCCATGATCTTCATTAATGTTCACAAACAGCCTCATGAGGTAGCTATTACCACCTCGTCTTGCATGAAACCTTTGACTTGGTCAATGTTCCAGGGATAAAGAATTCCCCCTTGACAACATCTCATTAGCCTAAGTATTAGGAAGCTATCAAACTCAGTTTTCACTTGAAACCTCAAATTTTGTCATTGGCAACAAACACCAACAGTTGTTTTCCTTGAAGTGACAGACTCACTTCTTTCGTTTTTGAAGAAATGTCTGCCAAATACCCAAATTTGATTAACCAAAAATTGACCCCCTCCACTTGAAAGAACTTTCAAGTAAAAATGGTGTTCTATGAAAAAAGTGGGCAGTTGAGCTGGCAACTCACACGATCCCACGAGACAACCATCATCGAAATATGCAGAAGGGCTTTCCGTGCACTTTGCATTTTCTCACACGGCATATTAAAAAAAAAAATGTGTACTCCAGGGTTGAGATTTAACCATATTCATAAATTTTACTGATTCATCAGGGACATTGTAAAAAACTTCCGTGGTGGTGAAGGACACAATGATTCTTAGCACAGATTGATGGCGCTGCCTTCATTCATTCAAACCACCTTTGCTTGTGCATCATCAGTGCAAATGTCAGACCACACACACACATAAAAAGGCAAATAACTTTCAACTGATCCTATGAAAATATTTGGCTTGCAAAGCCTCTGCAAAAGAGTCTTGGGAGATGTCTGGGGTCTGCAAATTACACCTTGAAAATCGCTGACCCTGTTTAGTGAGGTGTTGTAATGACTTAACTGTGATCATCTATTTAAATACCTGGAGCAGTCCTGGGCGTAATGTAGGTGATGAACTTGAGCTGTTTCCTTTTCTTCAGCTGTGCCCCAATGGCCCCTTCTTTAAGAAGGTTGTTAATCGACCCTTTCTTTCATTCCACTAGATAGAAACAAAAGGACCAGTCCTTCCCACCATCCACTTTCCTGCATTTGGGAGACCTAACATTATGACTATTTGACTCGCAGACTCCACAGAGAATTCATTGTTTACACCGTGAGCCACATTGTTGGAGCTGGCCAATGTTTGATTGCTAATCCGATGCTCAGAAAGATATTTTGACAAATATTTTGTAAGGCCCAATATTGCAATATATTCCTTAATCTTTCCCTAATTCTGCCTTCTTATCGCCATGATTATCCACATCAAAAGAAGCAGGAGAGATTCCTACTGCCGTCTTGTCTAAGGGCATTGATTAAGTTATGCTTTCAATAAGTTAAAAGTAAAATAACTAAGATAATATATTTTCGATAAGTTAAAAGTAAGCATTTTTGAAGATCCCAAAGATTTTCCAAACTTTACATATCAAAGAGGCTGGTTACTATTAGAAAGATGCCGATGACAGCAACATTCTAGAACAGTTAGACAGAATAATAAAAGAAAGAGCAAAGAACCCATAGGGAATCCGTTATGTACATCTCTGGCCATTCACAGCTTTTGTAAACACTTGGCAAGTACTTTTAGTTGGAGTTCACTTCCAGTTCTGTTTAACTGTTAACTATCATTGTTACTAATATTTCTCAACTCCTGTCTTCCTTCCTTCCTTCCTTCTCCATTCTCTAAGAAAGTCTGATCGATTCCTAGTCCTTCACATGTTATTATGACTCAGATTGCTTTCCCAACAACCAGGACGATCTGACTCCAGAGTAAAGAAGTTTTTCTGGAAGTTAAGGGAGAAATAAATTACTTTAGAGCCTTGGGCCACCAAGAGGGAGCAAGCCTGCTGGATGTTTTAGGTATCGGTGAGGTAGCAGGACAGAGTGTGAGAGCGGAATTGTCAGACAGTGGGAGGGTAGCCCAGAAAGTATGCAGGTAAGATCTGAAAGACACTCGTGGCTGAATTTTATGAATTGCTAGAGGTTGGGATCTTAATTTTACTCAGAACTCGATGCCACGCTGGTGCCATTTTTTCCTTTTGCTTCTCCAGGAACAGGCTGGACTTTTGGGCCAGGATTTGCACCATAGTCCATTAGTAAGTCACTCACTGTGCAGGATGTTCATTCAATAAATGTTTCTTCAGAACCTTTTCTGTTTCAGGCTCTGAGCTGAATGCTGGGGAGACAGACATTTTTCAACCTCTGTTCCTCCTTTGATGAGCTCTCGATGTCGTAGGAAAGTCAGATTATTCAATTTAACTCATTGTGGTAAGGTTTATGGCCCAGGGGTGTACAAAAGCTGTGAGCCGAGATCAGCTGCTCTGCCTGTTCCTCAGAGGCGATGATATTAGAGTAAGGTCCTGAAGGATGAGTAGGAATTTGACAGGCCGAGAAAAGTTATTCCAGGCAAAAGCACACGTGAAAGCATATGAAGGTGTGAAAGAACATAACTCACTTAAGGAGAATGAGAAATTGCAGGATCGCTGGTTAATGAAAGGAGATGGGAATGATCATGGGAAGGTGGAAAGAGGCCAGGTGGTGAAAAGCCTGAATGTCACTATGGACAGGGAGGAGACATCTGCCAGATAGTAGGGGTCAAACTCAACCCCGAGTTTGCCAAATACTCAAGGCACCAACTCGATAGAGTGAGAAGTCTCCAGCCCTGACCAGGAGCATTTCATATACTTCCTGCTGGAATAGAAACTAATTCCAGTATGTCAGAAGCCCCAGAACAGCTGGATGGGGCAGGCATTCCGTTTTCCTGGCCGTGAAGGGCAGGGATGAGAAAACAGTAACTCGATGTATTTCCAAGTCATCCAAAGCAATGCAGGTCATTTAGCAAATATTTGCTTAGCTCCTACTATATGCAAGACAGAGACTATCAGTGCGTTGAAGACAAAGGTCAAATACCCACACCTGAGACTTGGGTTCTAGTCCAAGCTCTGTCATCGATTTCCTTCATGGATTTGGGTAACTTGCTTTTCTTTTCTGGGCTAAATTTTCCCCATTGGTACAATGTGGGAGTTAGATTTGAAAATTTAGACCCCGACCTCCAGTTCTCATGCTCTGTAGTTCTGACTTGCTCTCTGTTCTTGGACAAGACCCTTCCCCTTTCTAGGCCTCGGTTTCCTCATCTGTAAAATGGGAGGTAAGGCTAGATTTAGCTCAAGGTCCATGGGCCCTGTGCGATGGATACCCAAACCTCCCCCTCCCCCCAACCCAGGGTCCCAAGCCACCCTTCCAGCACACTTTAGCTTCCTCTACATTTCTCATCAAGATGCAACATACTTTAAATAGCATCTGCATGACTGGCTGGTTTTTTTCTTCCTGGAGAAGCTCTCTACAAAGTGTGCCAAGTGGCAGCTGTCAGGGCCGAGGTGGCATTTCCCTCAGTGATGCTGACAGCAGCTGTCCCGGCGCAGGCTGAATGGAATGGAAATGACATCATGTTTATTCAGGAAAGACGTTCCCAGACCCAGATCAGTGTCAGCAAGATGCTGGGATGCTCAAGGAGGGAAAACACGCTCGAGACCCGTCGCTGGATCTCTTCTCCTAGGATACACACTGCGCCACCCACCACACCTCCCACTTACTCACACGCACAGCGCAAATCATGCTTCGCACACCCACAGCACTTCGCACACACAGGTCTCCACATATGCCACACCCTGTCACATGCATGCACGAACAGATACCAATGCGCATGCCACACACACGACGATATTCCTCCCAAACATATCACACAGACGCATATCGACACATGCCACAATGACAGCGCACACATACACCACAGGCTCAGAGTTACACAAATACCCAGAAACATACACAGACGTGTATAATCACTTCCTATCTCCATACAGATGGCCACATAGCACACGCACACTCAGGTAGGAGGAGAGCAGTTGGTGTGGGGAAGAAGCTACAGGTGTTGAAGTGTACAGTCTGGTCTTTATTCTTCTTCTCTAAAATGGGGGTTGTACTATCTAGTCCTAAGGCTGTTTCTGAACAGCAGAGTCAATATTTTGTGTTAGGAAGATCCCAGCTCTCGAGTTAGGAAGACTTCAAATTGAATCCAGACCACTAATTCTAGCTGTGACCCTGGGCATGTCACTAAACTACTTTGAGCCTCAGTTTCCACATCATTAAAATGGGATGTCTTGGAAAATGAGATGTATAGAAAGCCCTAAAGACTCTACCAAAAAACTGTTAGAACTAATCAACAAATTCAGTAGTGGCAGGATACAAAATCAATATATAAATATCAGCTGCATTTCTATACACAAACGATGAACTCTGAAAAAGAAGTAAGGGAAACAATCTCATTCACAATTGCATCAAAAGGATAAAATGCCTAGAAATAAATTTACTAAGGAGGTGAAAGATATGTACACTGAGGACTATGACATAGATAAAAGAAATTGAAGACGACACTAATATGTAGAAAGATATCTTGTGTTCATGGATTGGAAGAATTAATATTGTTGAAATTTACATATTATCCAAAGCAATCTATAGATTCAATGCAATTCCAATCGAAATTCCAATGGCATTTTTAACAGGAATAGAAGAAACGATCTTAAAATTAGTATGAAATCACAAAAGACCTGCATAGCCAAAGTAGTCTTGAGAAAGAGGAACAAAGCTGGAGGCATCACACTTCCTGATTTGAAGTATACTACAAAGCTATAGTGATCAAAACGGTATGGCACCAGCATGAAAATAGACATATAGACCAATGGAACAGAATCAAGAGCCAAGCAATACGTCCACACATATACGGTCAACTAATATTTGACAATGAAGCCAAAAGACTCAATGCATAAAAAAAATAGTCTCTTCAATAAATGGCGTTGGGAAAACTGGATATCCACATGCAAAAGAATGAACCTAGATCTGTTTTACACCATTCATAAAATCAACTTGAAATGGATTAGAGACTTAAAAGGAAGACCTACAACTGTAAAAATCCTTGAAAAAAACATAAAGAAAAAGCTCCTTGATGTTGGCCTTGGCAATGATTTTTTTGGATATGATGCTAAAAAGCACAAGCAAAAAATAAATAAATAAAATAAACAAGTGGGACCATATCAAACTAAAAAGCTTCTGTACGGTAAAAGGAATGATCAACAAAAGGAAAAGGGAACCTATAAAAGTGGAGAAAAATACTTGCAAATCATATATCTGATAAGGGGTCAATATCCAAAGTATATAAGGAGCTCATATAACTCAATAGCAAAATCATCATCATCGTCTAATTTAAAAATGGGCAAAGGACTCAAATAGACTTTTTTTTTTTTTTGCAAAGAAGACATACAAATGGCAAACAAGAATATGAAAAGCTGTTCAACATCACTAATCATCAGGGAAATGCAAATCAAAACACAATGAGACATAAACTCACTCCTGTTAGAAAGGCTATTCTCAAAAAGACAAGAAATGACAAGTGTTGACGAGAAAGTACAGTAAAGGGACCCTTAGTGCACTGCGGGTGGAAATGTAAATTGGTACAGCCACTATGGAAAACAGTATGACTGTTCCTCAAAAAATTAAAAATAGAACTACCATACAACTCACATTCCCAATTCTGGAAATATATCTGAAGGAAGTGAAATCACTATCTTGAAGAGATATCTACACTCCCATGTTCATTGCAGCATTATTCACAATAGCCACGGTATGGTGACAACCTAAGTGTCCACCAACTGATAAATGAATAAAGAAAATTATATTTATAATGGAATATTTTCATCCATAAAATGGAAGGAAACTCTGCCACTTGCAACAATATGGATGAGACTTTAAGGGTATATTATGCTAAGTGAAGTAAGTCTGAGAGAGAAAGATAAATACTGTATAATCTTACTTATACAGGGAGTCTAAAAAACCTGAACTAATAGAGACATAGAGTAGATTGGTAGTTGCCAGGGGCAAGAGTATAGGGGAAATAGGCGGGGGCGGTCGAAGTGTACAAACTTCCAGTTATAGGATGAATAAGTTCTGGAGATCTAATGTACAGCATGGTGACTATAGCTAATAATACTGTATTGTATACTTGAAAGTTGCTAAGAGAGTAGATCTTAAAAGTTTTGCCACATACTCAAAAAGGTAACTAGGTGAGGTGATGGGTGTGTCCACTAACTTAATTGTGCTGATCATTTTGTAATATATACTTATATCGAAACGGATTGTACAACTTAAACTTACACACTATTAATTATATCTCATTAAAGCTGGAAAAAATAAAACAAGATGTTTCGGATACCTATTGCTGCATAACAACTATCCCCAAAACTCTGTGGCTCAAAACAATGGCTATTTATTATGGCTCATGATACTGTATGTTGACCAGGCAGTAATTCTGCCCCCACATCATATTAGCCAAAGCTCTGGAAGGTGTAGAGATTCCAAAATTTCCTCATTGCCTCCCTCACAGAGCTGGCCGTGGATGCTGACTGGGCTCCTTGCCAGGACTGTTGGTCAGGGAGCTCAATTTTCTTCCACGTGGATGCCTCCATGTAGCTGCTTGGGCTTTCTCACAGCATGGCGGCTGGGTTCCAAAAAGGAATATTTCAAGGGGTGAAAGTAGAAGCTGCAGCCTCTCAAGGCTTAGCCTGGGAAATCACAGGTGTCACTTCTATCAATCAAAGGAAATCACAGGGCCAGTTCAGAGTCAAAGGGAGGGGAAAGGATGCCACGTCTTGATGGGTGGCTGACAAGAAAACATTTCAAAAGAGTGCGGGCGATGGGAGATATGATATTGGCCCTCTTTGGAGACATAACCTTCCACACGAGGATAACCATTTCTCGCACAAGATTGAATGTGTAGAGCGCTTAATGCCATCACCCAACATGAGTCTCCTTCCTCTGAGATCTGTGATAATCCTCACGTCCCTGTGGCAGGAGCTTCCCTTTAGTCACCAAGAGGTGGTGTGGTCAAGGATTTCAGAGCCAGGTATACCCAACATCTGCCTGTGGGAGCCTCTGACTTACTCTTCAAGTGGAAAGGGGTAGGAGCACATCCTGTCCTTTCTCTGAGCCTTGGTTTTCTCATCTATAACGGGGTCAGGCACATAGTAAAGGCTTAGTGAGAGTAGCTATTGTTTATAGTTATTGTAGTCATTATTATTCCAGTGCCAAGGCTAGAATAGTCTGCAACGAGCCACCCTGAGTTCCTAGCATTGAAGAGGGGGCAAGGTCTCTGGAGACCTACAGAGGCTTCACCCCTCAAACAGGGAAACCAAATAGAGCTTGCCTAGATCGGTTTGTCCCCCACCCCAGCTCCCCAGCTTAGATTAGCCTGCAAATTCCGCTGCTCACCATTTCAATATGACTTCCCTGTTGCTAAAAGAATAATTAATGGCTACCATTCATAGAGCACCTACTGTGTGCCAGGCCCTTTTATTATTCATGTCAAGTAAACCTAGAAATGATTCTATGAAGCAGGGAGTCTTGTTCCCATTCGACGTCCAAGGAACCTGAGAGAGACAACGACTTACCCGAGATCATGGAGTCAGCTATAGCAGAGCAACTGCTTCTGATTCTGCTTCTTCCGGTCCGGCACCGACAGTGCTGAGCCTCCTTGGCTCAACCCTCGCTCCAAGATGAGTCAGAGAGGGCAGGAAGCGGTGTTGTGATTGGGGGTGGCTGGCGAGAGAATGGGGACATCCTTCTCTACCTCTCTTTGGGACGTAACTGGGGAGAGTATGAAAACACCGGGCCTGGAATCGGACGGTCCTTGGTTCAAATTCCAGCAGCACTGCGACCTCCTTGAGCAAGTTATCGCACCTCTCTGAGCCTCAGTTTCCTCATCTGGAAAATGGGAATCATCAGAATACCTACCTCGAAAGCTTACCCCGAGAATTCAACAAGATAATAATAACATTAAGGACAGAGTTTAGCTTATGGTGGTGGTGAGGTGGACAAATGAAACAAGATCAGCGAAACATTGTTAGATATTGCAGCTAGCGCATGGGGACATGGGAGTTCATTATACCATCCTATTGTTCTGTACATTTAAAGTTTTCTATAACAAAAAAAAAATATTTTAAGAGTTTATCCCAGTTCCTGCCACTAATAACTGTTATTGTAAGTAGAGCCTGTTCTTGGAAGGCAGGGGTGGGGCGGGGGTGGGCGAAGGGGGTGGAGCTTTTCCAGGAGAGGACCACATCCTGCTCCAGCCTGGGGGTCGTTGGGGATGTCCCGATAATGTGGATTCCTGTCACTTTAAGACAGGTGCAGCCGCCCAGAGGGCTGGGGGTAACTATGGAAGGAATTCGCTGACTTGCCCTCTTGCGTAGTCAGTCCCTTCCTTGTCTGCCCGCCTTCCTACTCCTCACAAGGTCTCGTCCCCCACCCCCACGTCAGCCGGCCCAGGTCCTCCCTGCTTCGTCCCATCACCCCACTGAGAAGGAAACAATGATATTCCTGTTTCATTCTCTCTTTTCCTCGCCGTATGTGTTCCTTTTTTCTTTATTTACCAGCTCTGTTGAGACATAATTCACGCATTAGCCATTGTTGATCTTCATTGAAGAAATATCTTTTCAAATCCTTTGCTCAATTTTTATTTGGTGATTTGTCCTTTTGTTTTTTGAGTCGTAAGCATTCTTTGTATCTTCTGTGTATAAATCCCTTATCAGATATATGATTTGCGCGTAGTTCCGCTCATTTGTGGTTTCAATTGTCTCTTAAGTCGGAGGCTTTCCTTCCAGATTCCACCCCGCTCCCAGCCTTGCTAAATCCTGGGAGACATTACTCCTTGATTGCATGACCTTATACAAGTAGCTCAACCTCTCTGAGGTTCAGTTCCCTCATCTGCCAAGGATGGGCAATGATGCCTGCCTCACTGGGTCATTGTGAGAAACGGATGTGGTGAGGACAGAAAGCCATCTGGTCAATGTAGTTCCCAGTAGCCATTACAATTAGAATCTACCTTAACGCTATTACAAATGTATACAGGCATTACTGTTTAGTGGACTATCGTTTACTTCATGTAAATTGTACAATATTAAATTATATTGTTTTTTTTTAAAAAAATCACCTAATTTAATGTGAAGTCATTACTATTTAGAATCTGTAAAATGTGGTACCCACACCAGTCTCCCCTAGTAGTATCGCCGGCACTCGGCACTTCCAGTTCGAGATGGGCCACAGGGTTCGTGCCTTTGTCTCCTGTCTCCCATCCTGACACACCACCAGCATAAAAGGAGTTAAACGAAGACAATAGTCACAACAGCGAATGCGGGAAGCGGGCTGGTGGTTCACCATCTTTCTCTTGGAACAAGAGATTTCAGCAAATGTGTGAAAGGTAGATAACAGATGGGAGGGGCTGAGAGAGAGAATGGGCCCAGCCTGGAATACATTCCCAGGGGGTCTCCGAGGAGGACAGAGTGGAGACACGTGGAGAGATGGAGCAGCTAGAGTGGAGGGCGCACGGCAGAGGGGGCCGAAGGCTGTGCGTTACCCACCTGGGGTTACAGCTGTTTGTGTCCTTCCCCTGTGTAGAAAGCAGGCTGCAGCATTTACTCCAGGCCCAAAAGCAGAAGGCTCCTCTCTAAAGAGAATGAGCAAGTTGTCTGGGAAAGCTAAGACGCCTGGTAGGCATTTTGGTCACCTCGAATGAAGGTCTCCTCATTCTGACGTTTGAGGAGCCCTTTATACAGATGGCTCCTGATGTAATTGCCTCAGAACAAAGCCTGCCAGCCACACACCCCACCCTGCATCACACAGATCACACAGTCAAAATCGTCAGTTGTTCAGAGGCTTAGTAGAATATGAATCCTTACATAATGACAGAGGAAACCCACATGAGCTAACCCAGTCCTTTCATAAATATGAACAGACACCCAAGGAGCAGCAGGCATCTGAAGAGAACCAGACTCACTGAAGAGAAAGGTCAAGCTAAACAGAAAACTGACCCAGGAGGAAATAGAACTAATTTAGAAAGCAGAACTTTTAAAGATCCTCTTATTCATATACTCAGGTTAGAAAACATTATAGCCATAAAACCAGGACCGATGTCATGTAAAAGTATGCAATCAAAAGATAAGAAAAAGTCTGAAGGATTAAAATTATAATTGTAAAAAATTTCATCCTGAAAGCCTGAAGCATAGAGTTGAAGATGTCTTCCAGAATGTGGAATTTAAAAAATATATATATTTTAAAAAGATGGGCTCTATATGGACCATCTTGAACCCTAGAAAGAGTGAACAGAAAATGGGGGGGGGGGCAGCGGGAATACCCAGAGACAGCAGCAAAGAATTTCCCAGAGGTGAAGAAAGACAGAATCTTTACACTGAAAGGACAGACCAGATACTCAGCACAATGGATGAGAACACACCTGTACCTAGGCACATCTTGATGAAATATTAGGGTAAAGAAGAAATCTTAAAATTTTTCAGAGAGAAAGATTAGTCCACCGACAAAAGAATGGAATCAGACTAGCACTAGCCACCCCATCCACAAAACGGCTTCTAAAAGACAAAGGAGAAATACTTTTGACATCCTAAAGGGAAATGATTTTCAACTTAGATTCTGTACCAATCCTGAGAAGCAAGGAAAAGTCTCCTACCAGTGACCCAGGGGTCCTGACATTGGAATGTAAGAGAAGAAATGGAATCCCGAGATAGTACCCGACACACAGACCTAAGAATGTCACTGCTATTTGTTTGACTTTCAACTTTTAAAGTCAAACTATGGACAAAGCGTAGAGGTATTGGTTGTTGATGAAGATCAGACTGTAAATACTTGTGACCTTGACAATGTGAAAAATTAAAGTGTAGCTGGCAGAGAGGAGGAGCACAGGATAGGGGTGCAAAATCTTCACTTTCAGAGTGGGGAGTCAAGAAGTATTTTTTCAGAAATGATTTATATAGTAGTGAATGAGAAACAATGGCTTTAAGTGAATTATATACGTACTACTTACAGTTTCAAAGGTAACAAATAGAAGATTTAAAAATAATTATTCAGGTTTCACAGATTGGGAGGAAAAGAAACAAAGAAGATGGCCTAAGTGAGCTAAATTTCCATCTTTCAGATCATAAAGTTGATATTGTACAAAGATGATAGGCCAAGAAGAAGAAAGAAAAGAAAGTTAGCTGGTGATGCAGAGTTACCCACCAGAGAGTCAGAAAGACAAATTATTTAATTTAAAAAAATGTCATTTTTCCCAGGTGGGATGGGTGGCTGGGGTCGGGTGGGAAAGGGTGGAATACTTGCTTTTTATCGCAACCTCTTTTGTACCATTTGATTTGTTACTATATGTGCCTATAGCGCTATGATTCAAAAGGGATGGTTCAGTAGGAAAAAGGATTCCAGGTATTCTAAAAGTAAGTGCTCATGTAGGTACCACGTCTTCCTATCTGCCATATGGCTGCCATTTCAAACAATCGCCCCTCCTGTTGAAACTCCAGCTTTGCCTCCTCAGGCTCGTTGATTTGGGGGCATGTCACTGCTCTCAGGCTCCATTTCATCCCCTGTAAAAAAAAAAAAGGGAACGAGATGCTCACCTGGCCAGGTTGTCATTGTAGACTACGTAAACATCTCAGTGCCTCCCTGCCTCCCTCTCTCCATCCTGGAGGTAGGTGGGTGAGTGAGTCGGGGCGGGGAGGGGGCTGTTTGGAACCTGAGGTGTAAGACCGGCTTAAAAAATTCAATGGGAAAAAAAACCTCAGTCCCTAAGAAACCTTCTTTGCAGCACAGCGGTGAACGGATGTTTTGCCTCCCTGCTGCTCCTGCCTTCCCAGGAATGGTCTGGACCAGCTGGTGTGTGTACATGCCTCTGTGTGTGTGTGTGTGTGTGTGTGTGTGTGTGTGTGTGTGTGTGTGTGTGTGCGTGCGCATCACAGCCTACTGGTCCCTATTTAATACTCGGGAAGGGAGTGTCAGCTGGAGGCTGCCGTACTGCACGCTTCTCACTGAGAACGGAGGGCAAGGGGGTGACTGCTTAATGACTAGATGTTAAATGTTCCAAACAATTTATACATTTAGAATCCTAAGTTTTCAAAACTCAGCCCGCCGCGCTGTTCCGCAGATCTTGTTTATAACACATTCGGCTAAAATTATCTCAGTGCATACTGCACCTCCTATGGCACAGATGCTCCGGAACCTGCAGCAATGTTTTGATCCAGATATTCGTGTTGAAGCTATTTGTGTTCGCCGTAAATGAGACACGAAGCCGAGGGACAGTGGCGGTGGCGATTTTTATAAATATGAGCCTAATCTTTGCAGCGGGCACTGGGGTTCAAGTTTTATTTATGTGTGTTTTTGCCTCCTGGGGCCCCGAGGGGGCTTGTTCTCCCAGGCGCCCACAGCGACTGCTGCCCGCGCAAGGAGCAAGAGCCAGAACGGGGCCAAGTTTCATTCCTGAGGACTGTCCTTGTCCTTGTCCCTGTCCTTGTCCTGGGAGGCAGCCTTGGAGCAGGGCAGTGATGGTGGGCTTTGGTCTCTGCCACTAGTTTTTGGCACTTCTTCCCCCAAAACCTGAGCCTTACCTGCCTCATCTGTGAAATGGGGGTAGTATCAGTCCATGCCTCACAGAGTTGTTGTGAAGATTACATGAAATGCTCAATAAATGTTGGTTCTTTCATTCAAGGGGTATTTACTGAGCACTAGCCCAGGGCGTTTTAAGCTCTGCTGTACATTAGGATTACATGGGGAGCTTTAAACAATCTAGATGTGCAGGCCCCACCCAAAATCCAGTACATAAGAATCTCGGGGTTGGGCGCCTACCTCAAGGATGGAGAGAGGGAGGCAGGGAGGCACTGAGATGTTTACATAGTCTACAATGACAACCTGGCCAGGTGAGCATTAGAATTTTAAAATATTTCCAGATGATTCCAACATTTGAGAGCCAGTGACCTAGGTCTGGTCTTCTCAGAGTTTTTTGTGCACACGAGTTACCTGGGATTTGTTAAAATGCATATTATATGCTGGGTTGAGGGCAGGTTGAGGGCTGGGGGCAGTGACGCCAAAAAGCCACATTTCTAGCAAGTGCTTGGGTGCTGCCGATGTCGCCAGTCCACAGGCCGCCTTTTGAATAGCAAGGTGGGTCCTGTGGCTACCAAGTGCGGCTGGGCAGAGGTGGAGCTGCCTGCGTAGAGCTTACCAGGAGTACAGACAATGAGACAGGCGACGGCACTCACGCACGTTGTGACAAGAGATGCACAGGGCCCTGTGGTAGTGTGTTGGGGACTGTGGGACCAGGCTTTGGCCACGGGGGTGGGAGGGAATCAGGAGTGACTTCCTGGAGCAGGTTAAGCATTAGCCAGAAGAAAGAGGAGGGTTGCCACGGAGACTGATGCAGGCGGACGGAATAACCAGCGCAAAGGCCCGGGAGCAAGAGAGGGAAGCGAGGGGCCTGGAGTTTGCGGGTGAGGCTGGAGCCAGGCGCAGGGCTCAGCTCAGAAGGCACATTGGCAGCCCTGAAGGTTAAGGGGCTTGACCTTTATTGGAAAGGGTTAGGGAAAGCTGTGAAAAGCTTACACCGCCAGTGTGGGGCATGGCTGCTGGAGGTGGGGAATGCAATCAGCTTGCCTTATAAAATTATCAGTCATCCTAACTGCTCCTGCTTCTTACCAAGCCCCACCGGCAAAGCATATCTGTAGAATAAAACCGAATTGCCAGCGACTCATGAGAAGGGCACTTAAAGCCCTCGCTATGTGCCGAGCTTAGGTCTAGCCGTTGCTGGGTGACGTGAAGATAACTCTGACTCTGTCCCAGTCCCCTTAAAGCTCTCATCTGTGTCTGTTTGGGGGTCAGAGGTGGTGGCAGACAGACAGACAGAGAACATGGATACGAGGTGGATTCTAACAGGTCCCGGGAGAGCAGTGTGAAGGGCGATAGGAAGAAAAACGGCAGAGGAGGGAGGCCGCCCAGACGGGAGGTTCTGAGGAGAGAGGAGAAGGAATGTCGGAGGCTGTTATGACCTTCACTGGTCAGAGAAGGAAAGATGAGGCATTCCAGACGGAATGAAGACGCGGCCAGCAGGGCTCCGCCGAGGAGTCAGAGGGCCCAGTGCTGCCTTCAGCGCTACTGATCCCCGGCGTCCGGCACAGAGTGGGGCCTCCACGAATGTTTGTTGAATGACCGTGGAAGGCAGGGTAGTGCTGCAGGCAGAATATTTCATAGGCTGAAACCCTGACCCCTGACGTGAAAATATTTGGAGGTGGACCCTTCTTCGGGAGGCAATTCGGGTTAGAGGAGCTCATGAGGGTGGGGCCTCATGATGGGATTAACACCCTCATGAGAAGAAACCCCAGAGAGGGGCTCTCTCTCTTATTCTCTCTGTCCCTACCGCGTGAGGACACAGTGAGGAGGCCAGATATAAGCCAGGAACGGGGCCCTCACCCGGAACCAAATGGACTCACACCTTGACCTCGGACTTCCCAGGCTCCAGAATGTGAGAAAATAAATTTTTGTTGTTTAAGCCACTCAGTCTATTTTTTTTTTTTTTTTTTGTTATAGCCGCCTGAACCAGTTAAGACAGGTGAAGTCTGAGTACGAAGGGTCCGATTCGGTCAGTTCTGCTTATTTTCAGCTGGCGTCTTCTTAAGATTTTATAACCCTTCTGTCTGGCTGGTTAAAGAACTGCCATCCAAGTCCCTCGAGAGCCGACCACTGCCATGCTTGATGCCACCGTTGCTCTCCCCTGACCCTGCTGGCTCTCTCTGTTCTCAAGTGACTAACGGGTTAATATCCTGAATCCCAGGAGGCCTTTGAGACCAATGCCACTGATTGTCAGGGACACACGGCCCAATTATTAAATGTGTAGAATCTCACTCCTGGCCGCTGATAACAGAAGATACCTCTGGGAGACTCGAGTTGGAGACCGGCCTGGCTCGCTGAGGGCAAGGGCTGGGGGCAGGCAGAACCGGGGCCTGGACCCCCCAGAAAATGCTCTCCGTCTCAGGCCCTGCTTCTCTCCTCGCTTCCAGTCCACTCTCCTCCACCTCTGGTACCTGGCTCTTCCTTTGCCCGGGTCCGCGTGGCAGGGCATGGCTAACGAGACCTCGCAAGGTGACATGCCCTTCTCATTTCAGTTCCAGATCCAAAATTCCAGGGAAGGCCTCCGATCCATCCAGCTCGAGTCCTTTGCCCACCCCTGGACCAATCGACTGTGGCTTGGGTCACATCAACTAACGTGGCTGGTCACACCATAATCCTGTGGATGGTGTGTGTGTGTGTGTGTGTGTGTGTGTGTGTGTGTTGGGAGTGGGAGATTAAGTAGAAGTTTCCAGAAAGAGGACAAGAGTCCCAGAAATGGAAGGAGGCTGGACAGCCAAATCATAAGTAAGTGTCCACTACACTAATCTAAGGGATATCAGCTTTACAAATGCACCTTGGAAAGCCATGGAAGGCTTTGGAGCCAAAGCATGATCGGAATTAGCAAAGATCAATCTAACAGTGATGTAGAAGAAGAAGAATGGAGGAGGCAGGGAAACCAGTGGAGGCCACGGCAATGTCCAGGGGAAAGGTGAGGAGGACCTGCATTAAGGATAACCAAGCAGGAAGAAGAGGTGCCGGATGCAGGAAAATGATGGGCAGTGAGTAGCAGGAAGGAGGCAGGATGGACCCAGGTGTGGTCTTGGTGACTTGGGAGCCATTCATTGTTCGGGAGCCATTATGTAGAGGGCGATGGGAATGAACCCTGGAGAAGGCCAACATTTCACATTTGGAACCCACCTGAATCCTTTCCTGGGGTGGCCGAAGAGAAGAAGGGGTCTGAGATTCTCGTTACAAGGAGAGAGCAGTTGGCATGATTTTGTTAATCTCATGAAACGAAGCTGGGCCTAATGTCTTCACAGCTACCTTCGCCAAGAGGCTCAAAGAATCTCTCAAAGGCTGGGCTATCTTCCACGCCCAGGGTGGGCCAACTACGCCTATCTTGTAAAAATAGTCTTATGTGAACACAACCCTGCTCACGCATTAATGGATCATTTTGCCTGTAACGTCTAAAGTATTTGCTATCCGGCTCTCCACAGAGAAGGTTTTAAGACCCCTGTTCCGCATCGGTAGACTTACCTTCCTCTCATTGCCATTGTCACCAGCCCCTGAGACCAGGATCCACCTGTCATTCCTGAGTCATTACTAGGTTATATAGCCCAGGAGGCCCAGTGAGTCCTCATGGAGATAGGATGCCTGGGTGCGACCCCACTGTCCCGGCGTCAGCTCCTCCCTTGGCTTTCGTTTCTCTTAGAGGGTGCATATCGAAGAATTCACGGGAAGGCTGGTTATTAAGATGCAGGACGAGGGAGCAGAGAGGACATCCTGACAATCCAACCACGAGGGGTGGACAATGAAGAGAAGGCACCGGAGACATCAGTGCGGGCACCCCGGGCGCACTACCCAGCACAGCCAGGACCGACGGGGGCGCGGGAGAGGGTAGGGATGCAGGTTCGAGGGTGTGAAGGCTGGGGAAAGTCGAAGCTTGTGAAAAGTGCTTAGAACGAAACCGAAGTGCCTCAGGGCTGTGTTGGGGGAAAGAGACACAAGACAGAGAAGCCCTGCTTGGTTGAGCATGATGCTAACGGAAGACAGAACATTCTAGCTTCCTTCCTGACCTCTTGCGAAGGAGACCATTCTTCAGAAAGGAGAAGCAAGAGCTGGTCGTCTTAATGGGAGTTATTCTGATGTGCCAGGTGCAAATCAGGCACAAAGTAGCCTTCCGTTATGATTGATTTTTTTGGTTGAGGTTAGCACACCCATACAGAAAACTGCACAAGCAATAAGTGTACAGCTCAGTGACTCTCCGCAGACTGCACACGTCCGTGTAATCCGTACTCCTTGCATCCTCTTTCCAGTCACCATTCCCCCCAAGGGCAGCCACTGTCCTGGCTTCTAAAGCTACAGATTGGTTCTGCACGCTGTTGAACTTCCCATAAATGACGCCACAAAGCACGCTCACTTTTGGGTCAGTCTTTCGCTCAGTATTGCGGATTCCCACACGCCGGCGCCTGCAGCTGTGGTTCATCCCTTTTCGTTGCCGTATTGTGTGAACACACCACAGTGTGGACAACCATCTATTTTTTTAATCTACTCAACAGCCCATGTTCAATCAGGGTTAGATTTCTTGAGTAAGAAAAAGGTATGCAAGAGCATGTCTTTGTATTAGTTCAGAAAAAAGTGTGTGTGTGTCCATGTGTATGTGTGTGGAGAGAGAAAGAGAAAAATAAGAAGGAGAGAGAGAGGGAGAAAGAGAGAGAACCCCTTTTTATTCTGATGGACATTTGTGTGGATCTAGTTCGGGGCTGCTATAAATAGCTCTGCCGTGAACATTCTGTGATTGTGCTTTGATGGGCATATGTATGCATTTCAGTGGTATACACTTAGAAGTGGATTTGCTGGCCATTGGGTAGGCATAGGTTTAGCCGTAGTTGATACTGGTTAGGCAAAATACTCATTCATATTTCATGATCAAGGGGACCAAGGCTCAGATTGGATAAGTGATTTGCTCAAGGATATCCAGATTCCTGGGCTCCCAAACCTCCGCCATGTCCTCCTGCAGTGTCAGACTTTGGAGCGGTATATAGCGGTGTGCTACAGGGTTCTGCATTGTTAATCAGACAATTGAAGACACTTGTCGAAGACACACACAAAAACTGACTTGAAGCTGGAAGGAATGGCGCAAGTGCTAGGACTTTAAAAAGTGCCATGGATTTTACCTGAAAAAGAATTGACAATCACACCAAGCAGGGTTTAGGCTATGATAAAACCAAGGCCGGGGGAAGGGGACGTGAGATCCAGTCTAAGAGGCAAGGTTGGAGGCCAGGGACCAAGCCCATGCAGACGCAGGTGGAGAAGAGGTAGAATCAGGAGCTGGGAAACCAGAAAAGGCTACAAGAGGCAGTGACCTGAGGAGTGGGTGCTGGGAAGTGGGTGTGCACCCAGTGTTTGTGTGTGAGTGGGTGTGTGGCAGACAGATCTAAGGTGGCCCCTCATTCGCACTTGTATAATCTCCTCTCTTTGAGTGTGAGTAGGACCTGTGACTGACTCCTGACCAACAGAATCTGGCAAAGGTGATGGGGTGGCACCCCTGTGACTAGGTAAACACACACACACACACACACTCACTCACACACACACTCACACACAGAGATCTCCATCTTGCTAGCATTGGCTAGAGAAATTCTCCGTGCCAGCTCCGTGAGGTAAGTGGCCATGCTCAGGAAGCCCACAGGACAAGGACAGCCTTCATCTAACAGCCAGCAAAAAGCTGGGCCCTCAGTCATAGGCCACAAAGAAATGCATTCTGCCAACAACCTGAATGAGTGTGGAAGGGATTCCCCCCCCGCCCAGTCGAGCCGCCAGATGAGAATGCAGCCCAGCTGTTACCTTGACTGTAGCCTTCTAAGGCTCAGCTCAGCCATGCCTGGAATCCGGGCCCACAGAAACCATGTGATAATAAATATATGTTATTTTAAACCACTGAGCTTGTGGTGATTTATTTTACAGCAAGAAAACACCAATACAGCTGGGGTGCATGTGAGTGTGTGAGGTGTGAGTCACTGGGGGGCTATGTGAGAGGCGGTAGGGCTTGGGATGGCATGTGCTTGCGTGTTTGAGTGCATCTGGGTGTGTGGATCTTTGGGTCCGTGGGTTGGAGTGGCCAAGGGGCGTGCATGCGTGTGTTAGTGCATGTACGTATCTGCGAGAGGGCGAGCGTGTGTGAACACATGTGTGCAGTCCCCTCTCCCCCATCGTTTTTTTTATTGCTTCCTCCCTGGGTTTGATGTTGTGGGTGAATAAAATTTAAAGAGCTCTAAATTTTCTAAAAAGAGCCCTAAAGGGAGTGGAGCTTTCTGTGCATGAGTCATTACCAGGAACACCTGTGAACTGTTGCTTTTAATTGGGCCACAGCTGTCAGGTTGTAGAGTGGGAGGGGATCGGTCCCTTGGCTTGTCTGTCCCCAGCCCCCCACCTCCTGTTGGATTCTTGGGTAGGCAGCGGGGGTAGGAGGGTGGAATGGCCCCTTGAATCGCGGTCAGGCCCAGGCCCTCGGTGCACCCAGGGGCAGGGGAGGAGGCCTTTGGTAGAGGAGCTGGGCCTGAGTCTAGCCTCAGGCTGTGGCTTCGTGCCTCACCACAGGCCTCTGGGCTCCCATCCGTTACCTGAGATCCCCCTGTGCCACCTCTTCACAAAGGTGTGAGCGATCGCACAGATACACCCACACGCGGACACACGAATGCTCGTATATGCAAACTCACACGTTAGAAATAACAACAGCAAATATCGACCGAACACTCACCACGTGCCGGGCCTTCTTCTAAGGTTCTCTGTGCCTGATCTCATCAAGTCCTTGCAGATCTGTGAGGTGAGTGCTAATCACCTCAGTTTACCCACGAGGAAACCGAGGCACAGAGGAGGTTAAGTAGCTTGCCCAAGGTCTCACGGTGAGTAATGCACAGTCACCGGTACACTGACCTGCATGCATACAGACATGCACACGCCTGCCCCCTCCAGGGACACCCCACATGTCACGCACATTTGTCGAGAACTACCAAATGCTCACCTGTCCTCCCCATCATGCTCACGTGCTCTAGTACAGGGGTCCCCAACCTGCAGGCTGCAAACCGGTACTGGTCCACAGTCTGATAGGTGAGCAGCAGGAGAGCGAGCGAAGCTTCATCTGTATCTGCAGCCGCTCCCCAGCGCTAGCATCACCGCCTCAGCTCCACCTCAGATCACTGGGCATTAGATTCTCATAGGAGCACCGGTCCCTGGTGCCAAAAAGGCTGCTCAGGTAGACACTCTCACATGCACACACACGTAATTAACACGCAAATGTGTACCCTCAAGCACGCAGGTGTGTCCACCACCTATGTCTAGTCACCTTCAGACACAAACACGCCACATCCCCTCTTGAACAGCCTCACAATGCATACACCAGGCCACCTGCACTACCCTAAGGCCGAGAAGGCATCATCTCCTCCACAAACTCTCTCGTGGGTTCACGTGCTACGGTTCTTAACGCAGACCAGGCACAGTCCCTGAGGGTCTGCACCCTCCCACGGGTCCGCACCCCCAACACCCCTGAGGGAGGGGCTGTGTTTGCTCCCCTGAGGCCTGGCCCGCAGTGTGCAGGAGAGAGGAGAGGCCAGGAGAGCTTCTGTGGCCACACCTCTCAGGGCCCCAGCCACAGCCAAGCCCTCCGCCGTCCACCATCCACCATCAATCCAGACAGGCTATTACCTGCATTCACACCAGTGAGACGGGGCTTTTTCCCCAGGGAGTGGAAGCGATGTCATCATAAACCATCGGGCATGTGACTCATATCCGATGCTGCCTATGGACCTCCAAGGCCTTCACAGCCCAGGGTCACCTTCAACCTTAATTTCTAAACAAACGACCACCCCCATGCCATGAATAGCAGGACCTAGTCCCCCTCCTGCCTCCGCCCCCACATTAGTCCTGTTCAAGGTCACCCTGTCACTTTCCTTCACTCTCTTTGGGCCAGGGGTTTGTCTCAAGCCCACACTGTGACCTGCTCCTCCGACGGCTCCCTGTCTGTGCGCCCAGCCCCCTCACAGGCCACCCGGTGCTGCCATCCCTCGTTCCCCAAGAACGACCCACTCAGGGCTGTTAGTGCGATGGGAAGCGACTTTGCATGGAAGTGAGAAATGGTCCCTGCTGGTGGGCACTCGACTCTCCCACTATTGCTCCAGGCAGCCTTTGTCATAGTGGGGGGCCCCCTGTGGACCCTTCTCTTCCGGAGCCCCTCCTTCTCAGTGCCCACGGGCCACTCTGAACTTGCTCGATGGGCAGAGCCCTTTGACTCTTTGCTGCCTGACCCCGCTCCCCTGGGCCCTGCCCAGAGGCCTTGCTCGGCCAAACTGGCCCTAGAGGGTATATTCCTTAATAAAGGAGCAGCGCGCCCCTGAGAAGGGCTTTCCTCCCAGGAAAGCTGGCTCACCGCTGCTGCAATCTTTCACGAAAGCACAGCTCTCTGTCCCATTACATCAGTACTCCTGACTTGCCACACACCACACAATGACCACGATGTAAAGAAATGCTAATCTAAGTCACCTGCCTGAGGCCACGCCTCACCTGGTAGAGGCCGCACCATGAGTTGGAGAAGTAACTGGCGCACAACCCACACCCCTACCTGCAGGGAGGGCAAGCAGGTCTGTGCTCAGCGAGAGACCCACCTGATTGCCGAAGGAGCGTTCATGCTGGTGGGCGAGCCACACGAGGCCAGCCTCCATGCAGCGGGGGGGGGGGAGGGGACTGGGCGATGGGGATCCAGAGGAAGGAGTCTTCCCAGAGGAGTTCGGACTGAGCGGGAGGACTTAGGACGCGTTCCTGGCACTTGTCCTAAAGCATCTTCTTCCTCTTTCCCTCAGGAAATAACATGAGAAGGCAAATGAGAGGGACACTCAACATCCTGCGTACAAATGTCTCAGGGTCCCTTGCAAGTTCTGGACGGTGGCATCCAGTGGCAAAGTGGACCTCTCCGCTCGATGGTCGCATAACACCTGGGTCTTCCGCAGCCAACACCGAGTCTATGACCTTCCCCCGAGCCTGCTTGTCCGCCTGGCTGCCCCATTTCAGGGCAAGGTGTTTTGGAGTGATGGGCCGAGCTGCCTTCCAGGAGGCAGAGGCTGTGAGGGGAACCTCCCGCTCTCTCCTTCCCTCCCAATTCTGCCCCAGAGGAGGCAGAGTGACTTTCTGATTGTGAAATTTGGGAAGAATAAAGTGCACTCACGCTTCCCTTTTATCCCCGGGAGAGAGATGCTCTCTACGCCGTCTGAATTTCAGGGTCAGTTCCCCAGCTCCACACGTCCCAGGGGGCACGCGGGCCTTCTTCTGAGGTTCAGCTTACAGGCCTGTTTGCCTCTCACTCAGAGCTATGCCCCCTCGCCTGACCTTCATCAGGAACTAAAATGACATTTGGCCCTCATCGGCCCGGGTCTTACATCTTAAATTGATCAGGACTCAGGTGGGGAAGAGAGTGGTTCTTTAACGCAACGGGGGCCAATCTTTTCGGCATCAGGGCCTCGAGTTTAATCAGTGCCCACCAACACCTTCAGACCCAGCCACGGCACTCTGTGGCCGCACCCCTCCCCAGCCCAGGAGGCCCCCACCCCCACCCGACCACAGCCTCTCTCTGCCCCTTGTCCTTTCTTCTCCTGACCATGTGGCAGGGGCCCAGAGTCGGGCTCCCCCCAGGTCCTCACCCACCTCTTAAGGAAACATCCACATTCTATTTAGGGGTGACTATGCCTCATGTCTTCCCCCCGCTTTTTTTTTTCTCACTTTCCCCTCTGGACAGGGAGGCTATTTTTATTTTATTTCATGGAATTTGTCTTTTGAAATAATTAACCACCTTCTCGCAGCAATTTTTCTTCACCCAGGAATGCAAAACTCACATAACACATTGGAATATTTTTTTAACACCCACTTTGAATTATGCAGTTGCTGTATTGTGATAAATATGTAGATCAGGGGACGTGGTGGGTAATCAGTTTCCAGCTTGAAGCCGGACTCCATTCGTCCCAATCCACTGAGGAGGTCAGCTGGGGCGCGGGGGGTGCTCAGCCACCCTCCCCGAGAGGCCAGAAGCAAAAGCTGCCCTCAACTTTCCCTCGCTCTGCCAGCCCAAGACCCAGAATGCAACCCTCGCAGCCAGCCCACTGCCCCTTCTCTGGCCAGACACTCTATGTGCCCCTCTTCACGTCCTGCTCCCAACGACCTTGGAACCAGGACTCCCATTAACGGACATGTGAACGGGGGCTCAAAGCGGCCTCGTGAATCTCCCAGGGGAACGTGGCTGCCAAGTGGAGTCCAGAGTTTTCCTGGTCCAGAAGACTATTTTACGACTCCAGGATGACTGTCGTGCATCTTCATCTTTCTCAAATCTCTAACTCCCCTTCCCCCTCCTCGTGCCGAGCTCACCACCTCGCCTTCCTGTTTCACTGAGCCCCTGAAGCAATTGGAAGACAACCACCTCTTTGGACTGGATGCGTCGGAGGATGTTTAACAACTGGCTCCCTGCTAATTCCCATGGTGTAAATATTCCCACTATGGCCCATGTCAAACTGCCAATGGTTTAATAACTAACTCACAGAAATTCCTGAAGATGTAACCAGGTGCTCTCTGAGTCGGGCCCAGCACACCGCCAGGCCGACTCTACCTGTCCCCGGGCCTCCAGCCCTCATATGCCAGTGTATTCACATGTGCTCCACCTTGCGGGCCCTCTCGGAGGCGAACTGCCCCTCGGAGAGGCCGGTGCCCGCATCGGAAGCCCCAGAACCCTCCCCTCTCGCCAGCAAGGATTTGACACCTACAGTTACCACCTCTCCTTCTAGAACCATCCATTCTCTCCTCCACTCACCCCAAACATCACACAAACATGTCACAATGTCGCCTGGAAGAAAACCTTCCCATGACCCTACACCCCTCAGCACCAACCTATTTATCTGATCTCCTCTCAAGCAAAACTTCTTGCAAGAGTTGTCCAGAGCGGCCACGTCCACTCTTCCCGCTCTCGTTCACTCCTCAGCCTGCTCGGTCAGGCCCTTGTCCCCACCGCTCTTGAGGACACTGGTCAAGACACCGACGTCCAGGGACTGTGGTTTCTGGCTCGTTGGCCTCTGCCCTCCAGAGGGGATTGGAGAGCAGCTACGACCCCGTCCTTTAGACCCACCAAGACTTTACTCTGCTGTTCCCATCACCCGGGACAGTCCTGCCCCAGATCTTTTCGTGACTCGGTCCCTCGCTTTCTCTAGGTTTCCGCTTCAGTGTCATTTCCCTGACCACCTGACCACTCCCTCCTTTCCCTGCTTTATTTCTCTCCACAGCTCACAGAACCGCCCGACAGAGTATGTGTTTGTGGATGAATTTGCTGACTGTGTATGGAAGGACGTCACCTCCGGGAGAGCAAGGGCTTCGTATTTTGGTCACTGATGTATTTATTCCCAGTGCCCAGAGCACATAGTAGGTGTTCAGTAAGTGTATGTTAGCCGAATGAATCGGCGAATGCAGGAACAAAATGGTAGAGCTAAAATTCAGATCCGTTTGATCATAAAGCCTGTGTACTGTCCTCTGCCACACAGCTGGAGCCAGAGGCCTCAGGGGACCCACCACTCCTAAGATTTGTCTTGTTTTGTCATGATCTTTTTAGTCCATCCCCCCACCTCCCGCTTTGGGTACCCCTAGTTACACATTTGTTTCTCTCTTGCTTAAAATTTTTCATAGTACTGAATGACCTTTAAGAAAAATCTAAAATCTTGAGCCTGGCGTGCATAGTCCCCATCTTCTGATCCTGCATCCTTCTCTGGTCTTACCCCCTCCCTCCAGCAGGGGCGCCCCACAGCCAGCTCTGAGTACTTGCAACCCCCACCGCATGCGCCAGATTTTAGCCTCACGCTCCGGCCGCCTTACCAAAGCACCACAGACCAGGTGACTTAGTCAGCGGAGATTTCGTTTTCTCGGTTCTGGTGGCTCGAAGCCCAAGATCAAGGTGTGGCAGGGCCGGGGGAGGGATCCGTTCCACGCTCTCGTCTCTCTGCTTTGTAGACAGCTGTCTCCTCCCTGTGTCCTCGTATGGTCTTTTCTCTGCACGTTGCTTGTGTCTTCATTTCCTCTTCTTAAAAGTACGCCGGTCACATTGAATTCGGATCCGCCCATATGACCTCGTTTTACCATAACTACCTTTTCGAAGAACCTGTCTCGAAATATGGTTACATTTTGAGGTACTGAGGAGTCAGGACTTCAATATGAACTCCTGGGGGACACGATTCAGCCCATAGCACCTTGCCTGGCTAACTCAGCTCCGTGCTAACGCCCTTCCCTGCCTCCCCGTCCCACAGGGTGCATCGGTCAGCCTTTTCTGTGCTGCCGGAGCCCCTTGCACTGCCCACTCTGCCCCCACAGGTCATGCCAGGCTGGAATCATTGTTTTTTATACTTTCACCTCCCCTCATTAGACTGTGAGGTTCTTGAGCTCGGCTGACAGATCCGCTCGGGAGCCTGTCTTTGGCCCCAGCACAAGGCCCAGGTGTTTAGGATGTCCGAGGACAGGCAGAAGAGATGGAAGGAAGCAGGGAACGAACTTCTTGAGAAATTTCTTCCCATTGCTAAAATCTCTCTACTTCTCGCTATATCACAAACCAACACCCCGGAAGTGACAAAATGACAAACCGTTGAAAACTACATCTTCCACAGCCAATGGTGAAGGTTCCTTCTGGCTTTTTCTGGGGTCGACTCGGTGTGTTTTGAGAAACTGAGGCCACTGAGACCCCTGGACTGAATTCTGATGGCTTTCACTACTTGGCTCTGTGAGCCTGGCTTGCAGCTCACTTCGCCACTGTGAGCATCCATTTCCCTCTGAAAAACAGGCACTGCAACTCCTGACCTGCTCTGCGAATCATAGAAAACAATGGGCGGCTCAGTGCTTTGAAAAAAATCCAGCTCTGCCCAGATGAAGGGATCGTACAATGTTATGTTATTGTATTGAATTCTAAATGATGACATGAAAATTATTTCCCTTGAGTATCGTATGTATTGCTGTTAAATAATAGAACTTTCCTGATTTGGAATAATTGGGGGGATAGCGATAAGTCTGAATTATGGGATATTGCAAAAATTTTATTACTTTCAAATTAATGCAAATTAATGACCAACCCTGTATTGTCAAGGCATGGTCCCTTAGGAGAGTTGCTTTAATAAACAGATAAGAATCACGGGTAATTAAACACTCACTGTAAACAGGGGGTTCACACCAAGTGGTTTAAAAAGTACTGAGAAACTTTTACTTAAAAAAAAGCTAACCACCTTTTCAGTACCACTGGTGTGCTTGGCAAATCTCTTCATAATCCCCGCCTAGGTCAGACTCTGAAAAATTCTGAGCAAGCAGAACCGTGAGTCATTGAAGCGTGGCTATTCCCAAAATGACAGGCTGGGGACCCTGCTCAGAGTAGCAGGTGCCGGCAACCAGCAACCCTGTGAATTGCCCAGGACCCCTCAAGCCTGCAGATGGCTGAAGAGCTGGCATCGACTCCGGTAGCTGCACCCCCACCACACACATATGTGCAAACTTACACACATGATCATCTCTCTTTTGTGCATATTCTTACATACCCAATTACATGTGCAATCCACAAAAGTCACACACACTCAGATGACACACCTATTTCCACACTCACAGGTAGACACACATACACATGATCTTATGCACAGGCACACACACAGACACACATGCACGCACACACACACCCTATAACAATGACAACCATGAAGGCTGAGAATTCATCTTAAGATCTCAACTTGAGATAAGAGATAAAGGATCCCAGAAGATGGAGTGTGCTCCATGTATATCTTCCCCCCAGATAAGAGTACACTAGGAAGGCTCCAAATGCAGGTATTCACTCTGCTTCTGAAGAGGGGACAACAGAGAGGAGGGAGAGCATCCCTGGAAAAGAACGGCAGGAACAGAAATCAAGAAACCAAGAAAAACAATAATAATGGCGAATAGGTCTTGGGAACTTGCCATGTGCATCTGTACTAAGGCCTTTAATGCATTTTCTTCTTTGTTCTTTGCAACAGTGTCAGGAGGAAGGGGGGATTATCATTATCATTTTACAGATTAGGAAACTGAGGCTAGAGAGCCTAAGCGACTTGCCTAAAGTGCCACACCTTGCAATGCTGAGCCAGGATTCAAACCCAGGGTTGCCTGTCTGTCTCAAATAGACACTAACCAGACTTCATATGAGATTCAGAAGAGGTGGACTTGAACCAAACAAAAATTGATGAGGACAGGAAGAGGGGGGTGGATGTCCTATTAAAGAGGAGAAAAAAGAGGAGGAAGCTTTTTCTCTGGTAGGTACAACAGCCCATGGGGGAGGGAAGAAAGTCATGCCCCTGGGGGACCCACACATGAAAGAGTCTGCAGCTGACTCTCCAGTGAGGGACACATGCAGATTGGTGTTTCCTCTTTGAGAGACTCAGAGTCAGATGCCAGAAAGAACAATAGCTACCAATTTATGAAGCATTTACTGAGAGATCAGTAAACACTTTAGGAAAAACATCTCCTTTGGCTTTTCCAGTAACCCCGTGGAGGTGATGCAGTTGCTAACTTTGCAGAGGAGAATGCTGTGGCTCAGGGATATTGCTAAGATCATAGGGCCAGTGAGTATCAGAGCTTGGACTTGAACTCAGGTCTGGCTGACTCCAAATCCCATGCTCTTTTCCTGCTGTGTGTGTACTTAACTCGTCCTGCTGGAAGATGCGTGAAAAATCATCACGGCTTTGACCACATTCTGGCCTGAAATAATAATGAGTAGGAGCTGGAAGAATTGAGAGCCCTGGTGCTTCTTTCTACATATTATCAAGACTGGAAAGGAGTAAAAGGAGGCAGTAATTTTTCAGGTGTCGTTGGAAATATTTGGATTCTGGACAGTCTATGAGATTGGAGTGATTGGAAGGCTTGGTTAACAACAGGTGATCAATAAATATTATCGGGCTTCATTCTTATTTTTGTTATAACTCTACTTATTAAGCCGGGGTTCTTGGATCCAACATAGGAGAAGTTGGTGGAATATATTGGAGGAAAAAGAGACACACAGCTACCCACCATGAGAACAATAACCTTTCTTTTACAGCTGTAGTAAAAGCCTGGCTATGCAGTTCGAGAGAAAGTAATGCAAGCACAGTGCTCTCTCTTTGATCTCCAAGACCTCGGAGAATGTCACAGAGGTCAAGGATGTGGAGAAATGGGGAGAGAGTGAGAGAGACTGTAATCTTTTATCAGCACCGTGGACAGCAGCCAAACAGGCACGGATGGAGAGCTGTCCTGGGTACTAGCGCTAACAGCTGGGAGAAGAGGACATTTATCAAGTCGGCTATGTGCCAGATGCCATTCCAATGCTGTACATATGTCACCTCATTCATACATCCAATGCGTCTGCAATGTAGATGTCATTTCCTCCGTTTCACAGACACAGAGACCGAAGATCAGTGATGAAGAGCATCTTGTCCGTATGCTCACAGCGAGTAATAGAGCTGGGATTTGAATCTAGAATGATCTGGCTCGTGATCTAGTTCCCCTCTCATGCTACCTCCACGTATCCCAAAGACCTCCCAGTCCCTACTCTCGCAACAGTGGTGAGTCCACCCTCGATCTCTCTAGGGCGATGATCCCGCACAGGTGATCTTGGGCTAAGCCCAGTGAGGACCTGTTTTGTGGGTCCCTTAGTCCTGGGAGCAGGGCACCTGGGAAATGAAGTGTCCTACTCACTCCCAGTCACATGTCTGCTTTCAAGAAATGGCCAAGGCTCTGGTCAGGGGGATGTCGTGGCAGCCCTAGCTGATAAAGAGGAGGAGGTGTCGTACAGGCCGCCTAAGATGGAAGCACAGAGATCTCCACTCGCAAGCTCCGACCCCGCCCCCCCCCTCCAGAGCCCGTTCAGACTAGCAGGGGGTTATGACAACATCCACTGTCTCAGATCCCCGGCTCCAGTGGGTGCAGCCCAGTTGACATCTAGCACCACCTGCTCCCTGAGCCCCACTGTGGGGCCCATGGGAAAGACACCACTGAAGAGCTGGGATGAGGTATGATTTAGAAGAGCTTTGAATTCTGAGCTAAAAAAATTACATTCTTTCCCACAAAAATATGGAGCTCCCTAAAAATTATCCTCTATGTTTAGAGCCTTTACTAAGAGCTAGGTATGGCACTTGGCCATCTTCATACATTTCCCATGCAGCCTTCACTACAACCTCATAACGAACCCTCTCGAGGTAGTCACAACCACCTCCATTTTTACGAGTGATGAAAAACTGAGACCCAGAGAGGGAAGGGGGCTTTTCCAGGTCACAGAGCTTGTTCTAGGTCCGAATCAGGATGAAAACTCTAGACTGTGTAATTCCTAAAACCGCACTCACTGTGTCGTGTCTGGGGGTTGTGGGCCCCCTGAGGGACAAAGACCTAGGGCTCCAGAAGAGGCCACGTTGGAAGCTTGGCAGAGAGAGGGCTTCTGGGAGTTCTCTCTTTCTCACTGGGGCAGAGTCATCCCAGTTGCAGCCGTAAATCCACCTCACAGGGAACTGACTTGAGAACTGTACAAACTAATGGCATTTTCTAGAATTCTTAGAAAGATTTGAGAGGGCTGTCTACAAGGACATGGAGTGGGGTGGTTATGGGGGGGGGGAGCTGAAGGTGGGATTGGCATGAAGCAAAGCAAAAGAGTGCCTCGGAGGTCACTCCGAAGACCAGAGACACTCCCGTCTAAGGAAATCTGATCCCAGTTGTTGTGTCTTTTTTTCCGGGCCCCTTAGCCCCACTAATTCTTCCCTGCTCCTCCCAGATCCTCGCACAGTCCTCCCAGAGGGATCTTTCTGCTGTCTGGCTCTGGATCATGCTCTTGCTTTAAGAAGTCGCCTCTGCAAGACTCAGTTTCCTCACTTGTAAAATAGGAATAGTGACATCCCCACAACAGCATCACCAGCCTGGCTCAGAGGCCAGCCCTGGTCTGCCAGGTGGCCCCAGGACAATGAGCCAGCGCTCTGGGTCTGAGACAGCATCGGTGGCTGTGATCTGTGGTCTGGCGGCCATGGAAGCAAGGCCTGAATTAGTGGCCACTGTGGCAGCTGCCCTAGGCTTCTGTGGTTCTGAGCTCACCCCTGTCCCCCCAAGAAGGTCGAGTCTCACAAGGCACAAGGCACTCCCAACCAAGGCTTTGGGTCACACTGCCATTCCTTTTGTTCCCCTCCAGTCCTGATGAATCAATTGCAAGTCCCCAAAGGTGTTATTTTCTCTCACTAGTGAGACTTCGCACATGCCGCCCCCGGGCTAAAACTCTCCTTGGCTCTGACTCACCCCTCATTCCTATTCCACCTTCGGCTTAGACTCACTTCCTTCAGGAAGCCTTCCTTGGCCCCCAGCCCGGGAGGTATTGCTGCTCTCTGCTCCCCAGGGCCCCATGTGCCCTGGGGTGTGAGTTTCTTGGGTGGATGAATGAAAGGTGAAGCAGAAGAGGTGGGGGGGGGGCAATGTTTCTATAGTCGACACCTGTGGCTGGAGAGGAAGCTGTGAGCAGCAGGGGTTGTGGACCGGGGCTGGGGAGCACCGTTGTGGCGGCCACCTGGAGGTTTCCTGAGCTCAGCCTCTCCTGGGAGGGGCCCAGGTGTGGTGCTTTGTGATGCTGGCCCCCAGGGTGGCTCTGCTTACCTGGCGATGGGAGCAGAAGGCAGCAGCCCGTTCCCGGAGGATTTCAGCCATCAGCTGGCAGGACTCAACGCGACATTGCCCAGCCCTCGAGCTCGTACCTGCCAGAGGGGGCAAGGCAGGCAGGGAGGGGCGGGGAGTCTGTGCCAGGGCCCACATCTGAGTCTCAGACTTGGCCGTGCGTGTGCTCCGGCCAGCAGACTCGGTGCGTGCCACCGCACGTGGCCTACGCGAAAATGTGTGGCTGTGAGTCTGCTGGTGTCGACTCTGTGTTTATGGGTGTTTGTGCAGCTCTGTGCACCATTATGCCGTATGTGGGGGTCACATGCACGTGTGTACGCATCAGTGTGTCAGTGCATGTGATCTGTGTGTGAATTCATGAGTTTGTGATGTATACAGTTGTGCGTCAGCAAGTAGCCTAATGGTTATCCACTCTGGCCTTGGACTTTCACCCACTGGGGTTCAAATCCCAGCTCAGCCACTTCCCAGCTCTGTTACCTTGGCCAAATCACTTCATGTCTCAGAGCCTTCCTTATTTTCCTCATCTATAAAATGGGGTGATTTTTTTTTTTTTTTGCCAAGGGATTAAGTAAAGCAGTGTATGTAAAGTATTTAGCACAGTGCCTGGTCCATAGGAAACGCTTAATAAATATTTGCAATTATTACTTGCATCATGTGTATTGACGGGTATTTCTAAGCCTTGGTCTTAGCCATGTGTGTTTATGTGTAAGCACATGTGTCAGTGTGGGTATGTGTCTTGTTTCAGCTTCGTCTTCTTTATTTTTAAATTTTCCACGATCCCTTGGAAGCTCAGGTGCCAGAGTGACCACCAGGAGTGAGATTTAAGCTCCTCACACGCCTTAAAACCTCCTTCCCTTAGTCCCGGTCTTTGAAAAAGATGATCGTTCTTTTAAAAAATCAAAATTTGTGTTTTCAGACATGCACATATTGAACCCCTCTACCTGGGTAATATGTATGTGGTGCACGCATGTGCAGATGTCTGTGCACGTACCCGTTAGCATCCATGATCATTCAACGGTGCATCCCAGCCCGCAGACCAAAAGCCAACAACACAAGGTAGAAAACAGCTAATGCTTCTCGACTGAGTGACTCCATCTCGACCTTGGAAGGGAGTGGAAGTCTCTGTAAGCTGAGGGAATCCTGAGTGTGACAGCTGGCGAGGGGGCAGGTCTTGCTCAAATCCTGCCTCCACCTCAGGGCTATTGTTCCTGTGTGTACCTGACAGCAAAGAACCTGGACCTGGAGTCAGATGGATGTGTGTTCAAGTCCCTGCTCCCCCGTGGACCCCAGGCACAGGAGGATTGCACTTGGCTGTATTTTCTCTGAGCCCCTTACCTGGACCTGACCTAACCCCAGTGTTGTGGACAGAGGAGCCTCAGACCAAGTCCTACCTCAGGGAGCTCCAGATTGCAAACAAGTCAATGCAGTGGGTGTGATACACCCAGGGAATTGTGGGAGACAATTAGGACCTCTGAAAAGTAGAGTCCGCCAGCCCGGGGGCCAGGCTAGCTGTGCTCCCCAAAAGGCAGACAAGCGAGATGGATGACGAAGTTGAGAATAAGTGCTTAGCAAAGGGACAAAGTAATTTTTTTTTTGTCTGACGAACCTAATAATGTTTAAAACGAGGCTCATACCTTTACACTGATGTTCATAGCGGCATGATTCATAATAGCCAAATGGTGTATCCCTATAACAGAATATTATTCAGCCTGTACAATGAAGGAAATTCTGACGCATGTTACAGCATGGATGAACCTTGAGAACGTTATGCTGAGTGAAATATGCCAGACACAGAAAGCCCGATACTGGATGATTCCACCTAGACGAGTCGAATTCATAGAGGCAGAAAGTAGAGGCGTGGTTGCCAGGGGCTGGGAGGAGGGAAAATGGGGAGTTACAGTTTAATGGGTGCGGGTTCAGTTTTGCAAGACGAAAAGATTTTCTGGAGGCGGACGCGACAATGGGAAGGCACTTAGCGCCACTGACCCCCACGCTCGGAAAGGGTTAGAATGATAAACTTTATGTCGTGTGGATTTACTACACTTAAAAAAAAAAATGGAGTTTGTATTTTCATTTTTTAAAAGTCAGATTTAATACACACAGTGGAATCCGCCCCCTTGAGCCGTACACGTTTTGACCGACACATACGACCCTGTAACTCCAACCACGATCGGGACACAGGACAGCTCCGTCACCCCCACAAGTTCCTTCATACTCCTCCGTCATTAGTGCTGCCCTTCTGCCAAAAGCCGGCCCCCGAAAACCACCGATCCGTTTGGGGTCACTCCAGTTTCGTGTTGTTTTTTTTTCCAGAATGCCATTGAAACGGAATCATACGGCGTGCGGCCTTTTGAGTCTGACTCCTCTCACTTCGCATGATGCGCCATCCGAAACATCCCAGTCTGGTGCAGCTCAAGGCTTCTCTCCTTGCTGAGTAGTACCCCAATGTCTGGGTGGGCCGCAGATGGTCTATCCATGCACCATCGAAAGGACACTTGAGTTGTTTCCAGTTTGGGGCGATTATAAATAAAAGCACTGCAAACATTCTCCTGCAGGTTTTGGGTGGCCGTGTGTCTTCCTGTCTCTTGGGTATACGCCTAGGAGCGGGGTCGCCGGGTCCCATGGAAACTGAGTATTTAACTTGACAAGAAACAACTATTTTCCAAGATGGTCGTATCTCACTTTGTTTTGTCATTTTGCTTATTCCAGTAGCTCATTTTTATTATATTTTATAAAAGTATTTTTCCACAATGGGTTGGAAGGGGGAAAAAATACTCACTTGACTCTATCCCACAGTTCGAGAAACTCTAGTTTGGGAAGAGTCAGTAGACAGAGGATTGAGGTAAAGGCTTGTAAGCAGATAGAAGAGCATGTGCAAAGGCCCAGGGGAAGCAGAGAACTCGGCGCACCTGGGAGGGCTGTGGGAGGGGCCCCGCTAGCGAGCTCTGAAGCTGGGAATGGGGTCAGGGAGCAGATGGTGCAAGACAAGGCTGACTTGGGACTTGATCTGAAGATAGGTATGGAGAATCATTGAAGAACCTTAGGCAGGAAGGAAAATGATTTGATTTACATTTCAAACAAGTTCCTCTGGCTGGGAGTAGCAGCTCCCTGGACACGGGCTGCCCCCCGGCCGGTGTCCATGCCAAAGATGAGGAGACTGGGACTAGGGTGGAGGCAGCTGTGAGGATGAGAAGGTAGAATGGATAGGATTTGGGAGTGGGCTAGATGGGGATAAGGGGTAAGGCTTTGTGTGGAATGAGGGGGCCCCAGCTTCACTGGCTTGGACCAGGTGCCCCTGTAGGGGAGTCACTGGGATGGGGAGGGTGGGTGGGTGGGGGGTAGTCAAGCAGGGGCCTGGAGACCTCCTAGCTCTGTGGCTGCAGGGCCTGACTCCAGGAAGGCCTCCCTCTGTCCAATCTGGACTCGATTCAGCTGTCACTCAGGCAGGCCAGGCCTCTGAAAGGCCCCCAAAGAGCCCTTGATTTGTGCAGGCCTGGCCGGCCCATTATCCCGCTGAGATTCGGTCTTTGCCAAGAGTAACAAAGAGCTCAGCATAGAGCTGGCTCTAGGCTTGGGGTGGGGGCTGGGGAAGGAGCAGGGAGGGAGAGGAGAGAAGGGAGGGGCCGCTTAGGGCTCAGGCAGGGCTTTCAGCCTTCGCGTCAGGCATTTGTGGGTCTGTGGGTGTCTGAGCTTGTGCGGACGTAGCTCTGAGCTGTGTGTGGGCAGCTCTGTGTCCACGCGCACACGTGTGCACTGTGCCTCTCTCTGTGTGCATGCCTGCGAGTGCCCCTCTGATACTCTCTGTCTGCCCCTCCAGACCCTCTCTCCCCGCTGCTCTGTGCTCCGCAAGGAGACTGACCCTAGGAGCACATCGACGAGACTCTTGCTTGTCCTCTAGCTGGGTTTGGCCAATGCAAGGTCCAGCCAGAAGATCAGAAGGCGAGATGGACAGGTTGGGCAGTCCTCTGCGAAGCTACGGCTCTCACCAGTTTCCACAATTACTCCTTCACCTGAGCCTTCAGGCCCAGGGTTGGCATCCCGGATCCATGCTATTGCTAGCCAGCCCCTGGATGGATTACTCTTGCCTTTTAGCTTCCCTTCACCCTGCCCTCACCTTTGTAAATGGCCCCTTATTAACTTTTTCTCACCTTGTGTGAGTGCTGATTTCTTCTTGTCGGGATCCTGACTGAGCGACAGGTGCATACGTTTGGGTGTGTGTGCACACGCACATACCACATGTCTTGGCAGGGCTGTACCTGGATGGACCTGCATGTACATCTATGTGTATTTATGCACACATACGCATATGCTTTGCACATGTGGGCATCCTATGTGTGTACATGCGAGCAATTTGGAATAGGGGCACATGGCATGTACGCGCGTGTGGGCATGCACACGTGTGCATCTTTTATCGAGTTTCCTCGTGCCCATGAATGTCTATGTCAGCCGCGTTTGGTGTTTGGGGCCGGCAGTGATTGCGAGTGGCTGTGAGTGTGTGCCGGCAGAGCCGCAGGGAGGAAGAGGGCTGATAGCTGCAGGCTCAGGCTCCTCCTACAGGCTCCCAGGCAGCCACGCATGACAGAGTAGCTCCTCCCAGGCTCCCCCTAGGGGCCTCTTAAGAAGCTTTGCTCTTCCAAAGGGACCTGCTACCAGGAGTTCAGCTTGTTTTGTTCAACAAACATCACTGGGAGGGGGCCTTCCTGCCTCCATCGTTACCCTCTGGGATTCTCCCTACTCCTGTGCCAGGCTGGGGTTGGGGGGAGGCAACCTCCTTTGGCTGCAGGCTCAAGACCTCAAATTATATGCAGCATCAAACAATGTTCAGAAAGCAAGACCCATCCTTACTGAAAGGGTTAATATCTTTATTCCATAAAGGGCTTGTGCAAGAAAGACACAAAACCCAGAAGTTATAAAGGAAATGATAAACAGATCCAACTCTATAAAAATAACATATTTTGTGCAGTGAAAGGCATCAGGGAAGTTTAAAAGGTAAGTATCTATACTTATGGAAATAAATATCTATATTGTAGAAAAGGGTAATATCTATTACATATAAAAAGTTCCTGCAAACAAATAAGAAAATGACAGCATTTCAATAGTAAAAAGAGCTAGATATGTGGTCAAGTGTTTCAGAAAGAAATATAAATTTTATCAGGCTGAGCCTTGATTCAGTGTAGGGAGGATTGTCTGGAACTCTGCAGGATCTGAGATTTTACCGTCCTTGCAAGCTAGGAAATTAGCTTCTTCCACTTCTTGGATGCTGGCAGAAGACCCAAGATTCCTGGGTCAGAAACAGAGAGCAGTTCATTACTCACAGCAACAGCAGTAACTACAGTATCAGTATTGTCTTTTTCACCCAAGCTTCAATTTCCACAGATCAGCATGAAGAGACTTGGAAATTGCCCGCACGCACACAGTGGGTTGTGTTATGGGAGAGAAACTCTGAGCTCAGGGAACCCAAATCTGCAGCCAATGGAATACTGCAGAAGTGATGTCATGTGACTTCAAAGCTGAGTCATAAGAAGGATAATATGGCTTCTGCCTGGTTCTCCTGGTAACCATGCTGGGAGAAAGCCCAAGTTATCCTGTGGAGACACCCATGGAGGGGAACTGACAGCCTTGCCAGCTTCTTAGAAATGTGGGTGAGCCAGTCTGGGGGTGGATCCTCCAGTCCCAGTCGAACCTTCAGATAACTGTGGCCCTCCAACATCAGCCAGAGATGTCCAGCCAAGCCGCTCCAAAATTCCTGCTTCAGAGACACCATGAGAGACAGTGAATAATTATTGTGGGGTAGTTTGTTATGTGGCATAGATAACTAATCCATGGGACACAGGCCTCGTCCCTTAGTGGCAGGGTTACCAAGCAGAGGGAGACTTTGAGTTTTCCTGAGCTCCCATGGGGTGTGGAAGTTGAGGTGAGAGCTGGCAGACTTGCCAGAGAGCCTCTGGGCCTCAGTTTACCCACCTATTAAATGGAGAAGGGTAATAATACCTCCTTACTGGGATTGTGGTAATATGTGTGGTAAATCTATGTGGTAAATATTTATTTCCCATAAAGCACTCCTCACAACACCCGACTCGAAATCAATATTAACTTTTGTGAATAACAAACTCTATCATGCCCATATATTGCTTTGGTTTATTTTGAGAGATGAAAAAGTCGGGAAAATCAGAACAGCAATACTAATCACTCATAATCATGCCACCCAGATTAACAACACATAACTTTTTTTTGTCACATCTGCTTCGATTCTTTTTACAATCATGCAGTAATATAGGCACATGCAGTCTCTCTGAGAGATGAACCCAAAGCTTACAGAGGAAGCCGAGATCCCCTGACCATTCCCCGAGCCCCATTCTCGTCTCCTCCTTCCTGGACGGGTTCAGCAGGAGTGTGGTGTGTCTACTTCTGGGCCAGTGGTGTACAGCCGCATCTAGCGAACCCCCAAGAGTCCAAAACACCACAAACGGCACAGATGCAGAGAGATGCAGAGAGAAAGACAGCAGGAAGCGAGCAGAAGAGAAACCCGAGCCCTGGGGTGAGAGGAGCCCTAAGGAAGAGGCTCCATGAGCTGCCCAGCGAGACAGACCTGAAGTCGTGTCGGGCTTGCGAGGGGAGCTGCTACGGCTTCCCGACATGGGTTAGTCACCATCACCTGCATGCAGTCACAGAGTCACACGCAGCGTCGCCCGCAGAGTCAGCCCCATCACCCCATGTCAAACCAACATACACAGTGTCACCTGCACAGAGTGAGGCTCACTATGAACAGCCAACACGCACTCATGGTGTCTGTCACCTGCACACTGCTATACCGGGTCCCCAGCTCAGTCACACACGATCCCATAGTCACCCGCCTACAACTAGCCACGTACAGCGATTTGTCATCCCATACTCCATTAGTTGTGCGGTATGGTTTAACATCACACACGATGTCACTCAAACTTGCAGGCTCCACCCCCAACAGGCTCCGCCCACAGGCCCCACCGCACCCTGTGCGCTGTGTCGGTCCAGCCTGGGGCCTGGGTTGTCACGGCCCTGCCTCTGCCTGCAGGACCGCCATTCAGGCTCCACCTCAGAGAGTGGAGGAGGCCAGGGCGCTGTGGAAGCAGAGCGAACGCAGAGAAAACGCTTTGTTCTTTGTGGGCAGGTCATTAAAGGGAGCGGGCGCCCCTCTGCCAGCCCCTCCCCTCCAACGGAGGAACAAAACAGCAGCTATTTTTAGCTTCGTGTCAAACTCTCCCTTAGACCCTGGGGTGGGGAGTCCCGTGAGAGAGGCATTTGTGAGGGCTCTAATGAGCGGCAGCAGCCATGCGGCGGACTCTCCAGGCAGCTGGCCCCCATCCCCGCCAGGGCAGGAGCGAGCCCCGGATGCTGCTGAGACAAAGAGAAGGCTGAGACAATGGGAACAATGCCTGGGCTCCAGGGACGCCTGCTTCTTGGGGAGCATCCCCCACTCTTTGGAAGAAGGTCCCATTGGGCACAGGGCATGGGCATCAGGACACACCCAGACTTGTTGAACCCACAGGCACCTCACGGGCCCCCATTCCCCAAAGGAGGCTGCCTGGGCTGGGTGACTTGCCTGGGAGCTCATGGGCTCTTTCTATGGCACAGGTGTCATGTGATGGGCAGCTCTGGAATGATCTGGAGCTAAGAACGAACCCCAGTTCTGCTCCTTACAGCCACGGGGTCTTTGGCCTCAATGTCCTCACCTGTAAAACGGGGGTGATAATTCTCACCTCGCAGGATTGTTGTGAGAAGTCCTAGAGTTAAGAGCAGACATATAGTAGGTCCTCAGTCAGCCCTGGAGCCCAGACCTGGGCTTCTCTTGTTCAACACTGGGCGGGACAGCTCAACACGCTGCCTGGCACACAGTAGGTGCTCAATAAACCTTGTTGAAAAGGTTAATTAAAGATACTTACCAGTCTTCCACCATACAAGCTTGCCCCAACTTGAGTCATCCTCTTCCCAAGCCCTGCATCTTCTGGGAAAGAAATTTGCCCCGCTAAGACCAAGCTACCGGTTAGCAGGTGAGTCAACTTCCCCAGGCTGAGGCTGTGTTGCAATGACAAAGCCTGGCCACCAGGGGGCGCAGTCTCTTAAGATTTCTGCATCAGCTCGAGTCCCCGCCACTCAAGCGTTTGGAGGGCTGGAGACCATACCGCCCACCAGGTGGGGTACCTGTCCCTGTCCACCCCTTAGCTGGAGATGGGAGACTGTGGGGCGATTCTCCTACAACGCTGTGGAGGAGTAGCATCACAACCACGACTGTCATCGCATAGTGCTTAGAAAGCACCACTTCTTCAGGTCTGACTTCCCCCCATTTTTCAGCGCCCTGTCCTCACAGGATGTGGTGACTCATTGCTCCCCAATGCCCGCCCCACCAGACTTCAGGATTCCCTGTTCTGTCCTCCTCCCCACCCTAGCTACAGAAGCCCAGGCCTTCAGAACCAGAAGGCCCCCATGTTGATCTGAGCGTCTCCCATGCCATTTTACAGATGGGAAAGCGGAGGTCCACAGTGGTCTCCAGGGTACACAGTGAGGAGGCAGCTGGTCCAAGACCAAACTCCAGGTCTTCTTTTTCAACCAGTGCCATCTCATGCATGAACCGTCTCACTGTTGTTCCAGGGGAAAGAAAAACGGAGAAGGAGGATCTCTTATGCCTTCTGATGATTGCGTTTCAGATTTTTGGCCTTACTCTATACCTGCGTTATCCCACTGAATCCTCTACCGACCCCTTGCATAAGAAGTCATTAGCTCTATTTATGGGTGAGGAAAATGAGGCCTGGTGAGGTTCCCCGAAGTTTCACAGCTAAGAACTAGCGGCATTGGTATTTTTTCCTGGGATTGAGTCCCAAATCCACATTCTTTCTGTTGCATTAGGTAGAGCCACACAAAATTGCTATCCTCATAGGTCAGAGTTTTTCAAATATCTGGTGTGGTTTAGCTTAACACTCTGCCGAGGAGATGCCCTTTCCTGAATGAAGGAGCCGTTAATTGGAAGAGTTTGGTAGCAGCGGGAGAGGAGAGAAGGATTTCTTTGGGAGCACAACACTCCAAGGAGAGGGCCATTGCTGGAGATTGTCTCCTCCAACTTCGAAGCCCAGATCAGGATCCCGGAATGGCCAGGTGACTCTAGAGGTCCATGCTGAAAGACCTCTGACCACGAGAGGTCGTGCACCTTGGACAAAAAGAGATTTGAAGGAGGGTCTTCAGGGAGGGTATGGCTTCTTGGGCTGTCAGGGAGGCACCTTGTAAGAGGGACAAACCCACATGGTATAAATTTAGAATGTCACAGAATGCCACAGAATATCGTGGCTAGAATGCCATAGGGTGCTATTGAATGTCAAGGAATATTGTAAAATGCTCTGGAAAGTCGAAGAATGCCACAGGATACCGTGAATTCTTGTAAATGTCATAAATTGTTGTAAATGTCAAAAGATGTCATAGAGTGCTGTAGATAGCTGTAAATGTCATCAAGCGTGAAGGACTGCCTTCCGATGTCATCAGAGAATGCAGTAGATGGCTATAAATGTCATGGAATGACTTAGAACGTCATCTGAGACAGTTAGAGAATATCAGCATCACAGAATGTCATGTTAGAAGGACTTTGGGGATCGTTTAGGTTCACCTGCTCATTTTGCAGATGGGAAAACTGAGACTCAGAGAAGAGAAGAAGGGCCTCGTCTAATGAGGCTCACCCAGACAGGCGTTGGCTGATGTGGATTCAACATCTGGGCCTCTGGATTCCCAGCTCATGCAGGCTCCCTTGGCCAAGGCTCACGGGGACTAATTAACCCTGTGATGGAAATAGTGGTGCCCAGTGGGTATTCAACAAAACTCCGATCCTGGCTGGCACTGGCCCTATGTCAGAATGGGGAATTAACTCCACATGTGGGGCTTTCTGTTCTGGAAGGTGAAATAATGAGTTCTTTGCACTGAAATCAACAACATTCCTGCTCGGCAGCAGAGAGAGGGTGGGTGTGTTGGGGGACGCCCTCAGAGGCCTCTCCCAGGCCCTGAGCCAGAAGAGGTCCCTCCAGGCTGCCCCGGGAGCCGCTGCGTGCACGGCCAGGGACTCAGAGGTGCCCAGTCGTGTAGACGATCTTGACAGAGGTCCTGAGGCCTAGGAGACTGGCTGTGGGTCTGAGGGGTGGAATCCTGGGAGGATCTTTCCAGCAGATGTCAGGCAAACAGGAAAGATGTCACTTAGGCTAAACTGATTGCAGTGAGTGGGATGGAGGTTAGCAATAAGAATCCAAAAAGTCCCTCTACTGCCCTGACAGGTGTTTGGGGCCATGGAGGTGAAAGGTCATCTCTCCTGGCCTCTGCATCCAACAAGAGACTCTGCCCATGATAAGACATGCTCTACTTCCCTCCTTTTGTCCCCAAGCCCCAAGTTTCTCCCTCTTTCTCTCCCCTAATCTCTTCTTCTCTTGTGTAAGGATCCCGGCCCAGAGCTAGCTTGTCCCCTTCCAGCCTCCTGGGCAGGCCCTGCAGCTTCTCTGAGCCATATAAATGGGCAGAGGCCTGGAGCTCTGGCCCTGAAAAGGGAAGTGCAGCTCTGCCCACGCCCTCCTGGAGCAGAATCTCCATCCCCTGGCTGCTGGTCTAGGGACCTTTCTGGGGCGCAGAGACCAGAGTCAAACCAGGGTGTCCCCAGTCCTGAGGGAAGAGTTGGTGGTGGCACTGAGCCAGCTTGTCAGGGAAGGGCCCTCTGGCAGGTGCTGGGGCTGGTCCAGACTGACCACAGCCACCATCCCAGCCGAGTGGGGGAAAGTTTGCCCCCCGGGGCTGGGCTGGCCGTGGCTCAGAGTGTTAGGCACTAGCCTCTTAGCAAAGCCTTCCCTTCTCTCCGAGAATTTTCTCCCCGCAGCTGTAAAAATAACAAGGTCCCAGCAGAGCCTGGTGGCAGAACCCAGTTCAGGGGCACAAGGAAAGAATGCGTAGGAGGAAGAGGAGGTGAAGGTGGGCTCCAGCAGGGCAGGCCGTGGTCCTGGGGGGCTGAGGGTGGTCAGGAGCTGTATGGAACCAGAGAGGGAGCGGCGAGGCTGGCCTCGCTCTTGTCCAGGTCCACGAAGCTTTCCTCGTGGCGCACATACGCGTGTGTGGCTGGAGACGGTGCGTCCGTGTGGACACGTGTGCTGTGTGTGTGCGCGCCCTGTGGGGTGCTGTGTGTGCGCGTGCACCCAGGGGCATCTGCAGGTCATTCTGCGTGATGGAGTGCCTATATGTGTGCGGATCTTGTTGTGTTCCTATGTGGCAGGGTGCGATTGCGTGTGCACGTGTGTGCGTCGATATAAATACAGTGATTTCAGCATCGGCTGCAAGAGGGTTTAGTTTGAAAGACAGGAGAGAGTAGTGTTTCAGAGCTCTGCCCTTGACTCAGAAAGGTCTGGGTTCAAGTCCTGCCAGCAGCACTTAGGGAAGGTGGTTTAGCTTCTCTGAGTTTTAGTTTTTCCATCTGTAAAATGGGAGCAGTACTCGCAGCACCCTGGTGGGGGGGATCACGAAGTTCTAGTGAGTCAGCGAACTGGCTTTGTGAATTATAAACAGCTGACAAAGGGTGGGAAAAGACCTGAGAATAAGCAGGCGAATGATACGCAAATCGCGTCTGAGGCTTGTGCTGGGAGTAAGAGCACAGTCGAAGGAAGTGCCAGGCCCTAATGCGCCAGGTCCCCCGTGTACCATGTTAGGGCGCGTTCCTTACCCTCACCCCCCATCCACCATTTGCCACTGGTTCCCCAATGCGGAGTTGTGAAGAATGGGAAGAATGGGAAGAATGGGTATGCGGGACAGGAGCAGAGAAAAGGAAGGAAAGCGGGGAGGCGAGAGGCAGGAGGCTGAGATGGTCTACGGGATCAGGAGCGGGGAGGAGGGAGGACGAGGGATGAAAAACAGCAGGCGGGGGGCTGGGTGTGTGGAAGGCGGTGGAGCAGGTGCCAGGGCGAGAGTCGGCGGGGAAGAGAGGGTTTGGTGAGACGTGTTGCTCCGAGGTCTAACCTGTTCCCTTTCAATGGTCTTCTTGAAATTCAGCTAAAGGCTGGAATTCTTAATATGCCCTCTGATGGCTGTATGTTGTGTCTTTGAATGTGACCCTGTGCTGCAGCTGGACCTTTTGTGGTCCCTGTTTGCCATCTAATCAGCTTTGTTGGGGGAGCTGGTCTGTTTCTAGGCAGGAGAATGGTTTGGAGAGAAGAGAGTCATTGGGAACTAGGTAGATCCCTCCAAAGGCTTCTTCCAATGAAGAGGCACTCCCGGCCCTTGGTACCAGGACTTCTTCCCTGGGCAGGGGCTTCTCTGTCCCCCTAGGGAGGCAGATGGAAATTCTGGAGAGCATCTCGGGGCTCCAGGAGTAGGGCCTCTTGGGACTCCCAACCTCAAGCTGGACATGGCTCCTCTGCATGTGGTCTCTGCCCCAAAGAGCTTATATTCTGGTGGAGGAGACAGGAACCATAACTCCACAAGACGTGATTAGAGTAACAATAAAGTGTTACCAGGTAGGAGCAGAGAGGAAAATGTTGGCCAATCCACCTGAGCAGAGAAGGGGAGCCACAGAGCTGGTGACCTTCAACTTGAATCTTGAGGTCTGAGCCAAAGAGTGCCAAGTGGACATGGGGTAGAAATGTATTCTAGGAGACAGGAACAGCCCGGGCCAGGTGAAAGGGTGTGGGGAGCCTGGTACCTAAGGGACAAGGCAAGGGAATGAGGCATGGGACACAGGAGAAGCCAGGGGAGGGGATGACTGGGGGACAGAACACCAGAGGCCATATCAGGGAGCCTTCGAATTCCAGGGTAAAAAGCGGGGATTGTATCTTGAAGCAATGAGGAGGCTTGGCGAGATGTGGAAGGTTTTAATCAGGGCATAATGAGATCAGGACAGCATTGTAGAAAGATCCCTCGGCGGGCTGGGACACAGAGAGACGAGAGGTGCGAAGGAGAGTCAGCAGTGAACATCCGCTGAGCTGTGTGTGTGTTATTTCGTCGTACCTGCCCCACAACCCAAGGTACTTCAGCATCCCCATTATATAGATGAAGAAACTGGGACTTAAGAGATGGAGGCAATTTCTGAGGTCACACAGCTTGCAGCCCAGACCCATCCGTTGCCTGAGCCTTGGTTCTCAGTCTCCAAGCCTGGGGCGATGGCCCTGAATCCAGGCTGCCTGGGTTCGAACCCCATCGTCACTCCAGCACGTGGCGTCTGACATGAAATGGCAACTGACACAGGAGCTCTGGGCCTCAGCGCGCTCGTCTGTGACGTGGGGTTAATAACAGCATCTGCCTCACGGGGTCGTGAGGATCGAATTAGTCGATGTGTGCAAGTGTTTGGCACGTAGTGAGCACTCACCGTGTCTTCGGGGAGCACATGCTGCCCCATCCCGGAGCCACAGCAGCGAACCATCCACCGAGTAATGAGGCCCGGGCAGAGAAAGCAGCTCCGAGACAGGGTGACGTGGGAGGACTTGACAGTTGCGAGGGGTGTGGCGTGGTGGGGAGGACAGGGAGTAAGGAGTCCAGGAAGTGTCCTGGTTGTCCTGGGGAGATCTGGTGGGAGTGGCTGTGCTGTCCACTCATTCAGGGGTGACTGGAGGATGAGCAAGTTCGGGAGGGGATGAGTCTGCAGCTCCTACGAATACCCCCTACCCCAGACTCTGCGCTCAGTCTCCCAGGAGAGCCCCGTGGCCTTGGCAGAATCTAGGGACAGACTAGGTCTCACCAAGGCCACCCAGAGGCTGTGCCCCTCCTGGATCCCGGGTCCTTGATCCAGCCTCAGAGACACTCCCTGGCCCCTGCTGGACGCCCAGCAGCCATCCTTGCTGAGTGGGTCTTGAACCCCTGCAGGACCGGGCACACTTAGGGGACCAGGTGGGGTCTTTTCCATGTGTGGCTCCAGTGTTCTCCCCTGAGTCAACATGGATTCCATGACCTTCGGAAAAGCAAGATCTTTAAAAACACAGGGTTTTCTCCTAATATGTCATTTGGGGCGTACTTAGGATGCCAAAACCTTTCCACTGCTTTACAAAGAGTGAATACATTAATGAAAAAGACCAGCCATACGTATGCTTCTTTCTTCTGAGCACTGTATTATAAATACAATTTTTAAAAATTAAAAAAAAAAAGTAAGGCAAAAGGTACCAGACAGCAGTCTCTGTGGGTGGGGTTGTGTAACTTCCGGATTTAAGGACACACTTTTGAATTCCAACAGCCCCAACCGTGAATTCCTGCTTGGTCTTCCTGCATCCTGAACCGCAGGCAAGTTGTCTTCATCTGCCGGAGCATCAGTGTATTCATCCTCTAAATGGCCATGGAAATCCTGACAGTGTAGACACAAGTGAAGAAGCCAGTGCCAGAGGGTGAGGCCCCGAGCGAGTGCTCATTGCCCGCGGGCTGCCATGAAATGCTGGGGTAGGACAAGCCTGCCGGAACCACACAGTCAGCTGAGTTACGGGCAGGAAGGCGGGGCTGGTCCGCGACAGGTGGCATGGGGTTCGCCTGGTGACCGTCTGTGCCGTATTCTCTTTTTCCCCCTGAAATGAAATCATCTTTAAGTAAGCAAAAGTAACACTGATCTGAATGATTCATTGGAAACAGAAAGATTCAGTGTTCAAAATTCATACAGCACAAAAAGTGAAAGAAAAGTTAAACATTCAGACATTAACTACTACTAATATTTTGGTGTATTTTCCTCTATAATTATCTCTCTTATATTATCTCTGTCTGTCCATCTATCTATCATCTGTTTATCATCTATCTATATCTATTATCTATCTATCTATCATCATCATCATCATCATCATCATCATCATCATCTATCTGCTATGTATTCGCACAAAATGACATTATAATATATTGGATGGTTTTCAATCTGTCTTTTCACATAATATGTGTGAGTGCTTTCCATGTTATTTAACATTCTTTTGTAACACCTTTTCCTGTTTTATTTTTAGCCTTTTTATTATAAAGTGAAACACAGAGACAGAAGCCACACGACACAGTTGTAGAGCTTAATGAGTTATAATAATAAAACAGCACCCTTGTGACCGCCACCTGTTTCGAGAACGAGAACTTGGCCAGCCTCCCGGATGCCTCCCTGCACCCTGCCCAGTGGCAACTACTTCTTTCCCCACAAAATAACTACGCCCCGATTTTTATGTCAAATACTCCTTTGCATTTCTTCGTAGCTTTATAGCCCAAGAGGACATACTTAGACAGCATAGTTTGGTTAGCCATGAAAAATTTTTCAATACGTCACTTAGGTTCTTATAATCTACACATTCCCCCTCTACCTTGTTCTTTCCTTTAAAATCTCTCCGTTGAGGAATGCTGGCTGTTCGACCCGTAGAGTTTCCCATAGTGTGGATTGGGAAACTCGCCACATCTTCCGTCTTCTGTATTTCCTATAAATTGGCTTCATTTTTAACGGTCATACCATGATTTGTAACCAATGCTTTTTTTGATCGCTCAGCTTATTTTTTTTTTAATGGCTATAATAAACATCACCAAGACGAACATCCTCATACATTTCCCTTTCCGTGCTTCGTGGCCACCTTGTTCTGATGGGATATGTCGCCCTCCCTACCCCCACACCCCTCATTTGGGACACTGTGGTCTCACCTTCAGGTCAGTCTGTTCAGCCCTGAGTGCTGCATCAGCAGCCTTGGCCCGACTGCAGGGCTACGACCCATCAGGCTGCTGCCCAGAGCTCCATGACCTCACATTCTGTGTCCCGCCCCTAACCTCAGTTTGATTCACTCTCTGCCGCCTGGAGATCCTTCCCACGTGCTCCAACTTCTAGTCCTTCCCCACAGCCCATATGTCTGAGGTCCCAGCAGCTTTGGGAATGAGCCTACCTAGAATACAACATGTACATTTTTCATAGTATGTGGCTGAGAAATTTACATATTGAAAAAAATGCAACATAGCTAATGTTATTTGTGGCCCATACCACATCCGCTTGACTCACCTCTAATTTCAGCTTAGGGTTTTTCCAAGACAGCTGGAAGTATAGGGGGGTTGACAGGGCTGTGGTCAACTTTCAACCAATGGGGAGAGGGGGAGCCAGTGGACAAATGTCTCTGTCTACTGTCTTTTAGAGAGACGATTTTCAGGTGTATCTTACAGAGTTCTTTAGAGATTCCCCAGCAGACTGGCCCCCACTCACCCAGCCCAATGTGCACCTTCCCCGGCATTCCCCCTTCTCCCTTGCTCTTGTCTCCTGGGATTAACTCATGATCACATTCTCAGTCCTGAGTCCTTGTCTCGGGTTCTATTTTGGAAGGAACCCAAACTACGACATTAGGGTAGTGGTTTGTGAAGTCACAGCCTGGTGACGGGGCTGACCTAATTCTTCAAAAGTGGGCAGCTTGAGAACCTGCACCAAAAAGGACAACACTCACTGGACCTCTATAGTGATGAAAATCTCCAGTGTTTGGGAAACAGGCTGCACATCAAGTACCCACCTTCTGCCCAGCTGAATAGGAGTTTAAGCCTTCTAGAAGAGAAGACTTGTCATTTCTCTGAGAACATAGCAGTAGGTATAGTTTTCCTGCTCGCAGGCAATGGCACGTAAAATTGCCAGGTGGAGACCCGAACCAGAGCAGAGAGATCAAGGCAACATGCCTGTGAGTCCCCAGGAATAAGTGGCCAGAATAGAGATACCTTACAACTTGAAACCCAGTGAAGTCTGTCTTTTTAGTAGTGACTTTTATATTTACTTTCTTCATTTCATTTTTGAGCTGTTTTCTAAAAGTTCTTTTGACAGGAAAGAGTTATTATCTTTAAACCTAAAAAAAGCTCATTTGATCTATAAAACTCTCTAAAAAGTCAGTGGAAAAATGGACCCAAAGACCTGAAAAATAAATTCCAGTAAAATAGAGACAAATGGCCGATAAAAAATGAAAACATGTTCGTTCTTTCTAGTGAGCAGAAAAATGCAAATTAAAATGACAAAATACCATCTTTTGCCTATCAAGCTGGCAAAGATTTTAAGATGTTTAAAATGCCTAGACAGTGTGGCAGACTGCTATTTATTAGACGCATTTGTTCCTTCTTCCACTGCAGCAGACTTTTTAGGTGGGCACATGGATACCGTTAGAGACTATATTTCCCACACTCCTTTGCAGCTAGGCATGGCCATATGACTAAATTCTCACCAATGGAAGTGCTAGAGGTGATGTGCTTAATTTGTTGTAGCAAAGTCACAGCAGGAAAGAGATGGCACCATCAAATTGGGTAAATCGATGAGAGCTAAATATAGGGACAATTTATAAAGGTGTGGGGAGTGCATTATAGAGAATTTGGTTGGCTTGTGTCGCTGGTTCCTGGGAGGTAACTATCAAATCTTTTGACTTTTCTGAGTAATAAAAGTGTTTTTGTTATTCATGGTGGGTCCCTCAGACTATACCTGATTATTTGTGCTAACAAGGTGATTCAGGGTGCACCCATAGGTAGTTTATGTCATGAGATGATTCAGGATGGAGGTCGACTGTGACCATGTGATTAGAGAGTTGGTGCTTTGAACTACATGATTAAAAAAAGCATCTGTAAAGCATAAGTATCTATGAGCTAACAAGAGTCTGTCTCACTTACCTTTCCCAGAACCTGAATTTTGTTCTACTTTTCTGTCTCTGAGATTTGCCTTCTCTCAACTCTGCCTCAGGTGTGCTTTAGGTTGGTAACATTGGATTCCCACCCTTACTCACCCCGTAACCTTCCCTGATGATTTGCAGGATGCTCTAACGTTCACCACAGCTTCTCTGATTCTGACTCCCACAATTATGTGGGTTCTGGTCTTGTTAGATCCTACCTTCATAAACAAATCCTGACACTTCTCTTTCTGAATTATTTACTTCCAAACTGGTTTTGTTTGTTTGTTTGTTTGTTAATTCCTTAGCATAGTCTGTACCTTGTTTGTTTACAAGGCGCATCTCTGGAAGCTGTGGGAAACTTGGTCCCACAAACAATGGTGGCAGGGTGGAAAGTGGCCGAATCCAGGGACCCCTAATGAAGTGCAGGCTAATTTTCAGCACCAAGGAGAGCTCTGAGAAAACTGTGCTCCAGGGTGATCTCCTGCTGACAAAAGCCTTTTGTTCTGGGAAGCTCATTAATGCTCCTATCAGTCACATCCACAGAGAAGAATCGTATGTCCCTGGGGTGTCAAATGGGTTCATCTTTTATGCTAAGGAGAGTGGACTGGTAGTGGCTGACCAAAGTGCTCTATGAGAGATAACTGTAAAATCTTGTATAGGTTCAACAGGAAATTGTTTCGAGATTGATTAATGATGTCTGCCACAGGTGGAAAGTAAGTAAGCAATAGGATGTTTGTTCCGTATTTGACCATTTTGGTCTAGCCTTTAGTGTACATACACACATTTTATCCATGTTTTGCCACATTCATCTTTTCCTTTTAGGTTTACTATTTGCTTTTTTCTGGTAGAGGTTTTCCTGCCATGAGATTATGGAAATATTCCTTTACTTTTTCTTCTAAAACTTAGTAATTAGTTTTTTAAATCCCATGTGTTTCATCATTCTACTCATATCTTCCCTAATCAATACCATGCTATAATAACAATAACCTTGTGTTTGAATAGCTTACAAAGTCTCCATTGTTCTCTTTTTAAACTTTCTTGGCTATACTTGTATGTGTCCTCCTCTGATAAACTTTAGAATCAGTTTGAAAAATTCCATTAGAATTTTAATTGGGATCGCATTGAATTTATAAATTAATTTGGGAAAAGGGGATTTTTTTGTGTATGATGTAAAGTCCTCCCATTCAGAAACACTGTAAGTCTTTAAGTCTTCCTTTATTTATGTCGATAAAGTTACGTACTCTTTCTTATTGAGGCTGTACACATTTTCTGTTAAGTTCATTCCTGAGCACTTTATACTTTTTGATACTATTGTGATTGTGATTTTCCCTGTGAAGTAGTAAAATTAGTTGATACCAATGGCTAGGAAAGCCATTGATTTTTGCATGTTGTTCTTTTATCCAGTCTCTACTGAAATCTCTTATTGGTTCATAACAGTTTTTCATTATTTTCCTCTTAGATTTTCTACTTTGATTGTCTTTAAAGGATGATAGTTGGTCTTCCTTTTTCAATATTAATATCTAACCATCAACCTATCTTATACTTTAGGTAGGTTTTAGGCATCAGTACATTTCATCTTTAAGCACTCTAGCATACATCTTCTTAATTAGTATTTGATACTTGTTTATAATTGTTTTTTCTTTTGAATATTATACTGCTTTATTTGTAGTGTAAGGATCATACAACAGTATACTTCTAATTCCTCCTGCCCATCCATTGTGCTATTTTGTTATATATTTTACTTTTTTGTATGCCATAAGCACACAATACATTGAATTTTATATTTACTTTAATTTGTGCTGTTTTCAACACTTCATTTCTTAGTGTAGATCCAAGCTTAGTGTAGATTTTGTATCTCATTCCTTCTATCTAAAAAATTCTTTCAACATATCTTTAGTGTGGACCTGCTGGTAATAAGTTTTCTGGTTTTGTCTAAAACAAAATTAATTTCTCCTGAACTTCAGAAGATATTCTCACTAGATAAATAATTCCAAGTTGACAGGTTTTATTTTTTCTTTCAAAAATTTAAAGATGTTCTAAGAGATTTTAGCTTAGGTAGTTTCTGCAAGAAGTCTGCTATAATTCTCATCTTTGTTCTTCTGTTTGTAATGCAACTTTTATCTCTGACTGCCTATATGATTTAAGTGATTTAAGATTTTTATTCTCATATTTAGTTTTCAGCAATTTGAATATAATGTGACTCTCTCTTTTAAAAAGTGGATCCTCCTTGGTGGGCTCTGAGCTTCTTGTATTTGTGGTTTGGTGTCTTTCATTAATTTTCAGAAATCTTCAGTTGTTATCTCTTTAAATATTTCTTTTGACCTGATTTTTTTTCTCTTTTCTAATTCTGGGATTCCAGTCACATGTGTATTAGACTATTTGATATTGTCCCACAACTGCAGGTCTTACATTAGTCATTTTACTGTTTTCTGAAGAATGCAAAAAAAATAATTACAGCAGTTTAACTCTATTATTTACTGATTTTTGTGGTATCGTCATATGCTTTGCTTTTACATATTTTATAAGCTCCACTACACATTTGCATGATTGTTGTTCTAAACATTTTTTATCCCTATATTTATCTATTTTCTCTATTCTTCATTCTTTCCTGCTGGGCTCATTTTTCTAATAAGCTGGAAACAAATTTTTCAATCTTTGTTTATTTGAAATGTCATTATTTCATCTTCTGTTTTGAAGGATATTTTTGTTGTGCATAGCATTCTATATTGCTAGATTTTTTCTTTCTATACTTTTAAGATTCCATTGTCTTCTGGCTCCTGCTGTTTTTAATAAAAATCAGCTATAAGTCTTACTGTAATTCTTTGAAAGCAATGTGGAAATATGCCTTTTGTCTTTTTCCCCTTTTAAGGTGATCTCTATCTTTTGTTTTCAACACTTTGTCTTTAATGCCCTTAGATGTGTTTTTCGTTGTTCTTATCTACTTATAATTTGCTGAACTTCTTGTATTTTGAGGTTATTGTGTTTCCACAGTTTTTGAAGTTTGGCATTATTTCTCAAAATATATTTTCTGTTCCATTTCCTCTCCACTCTCATTCTTGAACTACAATTACAAAATTATAATAGAGCAAAGAGAAGAAATTCCTCTCTTTCATTGTGTCCCAAATATTTTTGTTTCTTTTCTGTATATTGCATTCTTCTGCCTCTCTCCATGCTTCTGACCTGTCTGAATATTTTCTTCTGACTTATTTTCCACTTTACTCATTACCTCTTCAGCTGTATCTAAATTATTGTTAAGCCCATTGAATAAGTTTTTAATTTCAGTTTTTATATTTTTATCTTAGAATGCACATTAGATTATTTTTATAAATTTCAAATATCCTAAAATTATCCACCTTTTTATTTATTTGGTTCATCTTTTTCATCATTTTATTTAACACATTTATCATAGTTATTAAGTCTTTATCTGGCAATTCCAATATTTGGTTCACTGTGGGTTTGTTTCTATTGCTTATTTTCTTTATCGATTGTTGATTACACTTCTCTGCCTCTATACGTGTCTAGCAATTTTTAAAAATTGTGTTACACATTGTGTGTAAAAGTATTGCAGATGCTCCAGATAAAAGTTTCCCCATTCCTCTCTTATGCAGATAAGATAGGGGAACTGATCACTTCAATACAATGAACTGAGCTGGGTTCGGACTGAATTGCACTTTTAGTAAGTCTTAGCCTATCTCTCTCTGATTCATTCCTGTTCTTTGGGTATGGCCCTCTGGGGCTTTTGACTGAGAAACTGGAAGGTCTTTGTCTCCTCAGCCCCAAATGACCATGAGAGGTTCAGTTCTTCCCTTTGGAGATTTAATCCTCTCAATGGGGAGAGGGCTAGTGTTTTGACGGTCTCCTCCCTTGGGTGGGACAGAGTGCTATAAAACCACAGATTTTACTCCACCTTTTAAAATTTTCTGCCCCAGCCACTCAGCCTTTCACACAGCCCTGGAACTCAAAAAAAACGTTTTGTGGAGAACACTGGCCATGCACTGGGAAATCCTATAGTATCCACCGCTATAGAAGCCCTACTACACCACCAAAAGGTTGGCTGTCTTCTCTTTCCTTCCGCAGAGCCTCTCTGCCTCAGTCAAACAAGATCTGCAGACCAAACCTAGAATCAGGAGACACTCCCAAGGAGGGAAAAGGTGCCGATTACCAACTCACCTAGGAAGGGGTCTTCCCTCCCTGGGTTCTAGTTCATCTAGTTCTCATTTCCACAGCTCTGTGATGTCTTCAATAATATAATTTTGCAATTTATCTCTTTATTTCCTAGTCAATGTAGTGAGAGGACTGACCTGACATAGCCTATTTTATCTTACTCAGGAAAAGAAATCTCTTTCCCTTAAATGTTTAACATATTTAAACTTGCATTTTTCAACATATGTCTAGAGTTCCTCAGTATCTACAGCCTCTCCTGGAACAAGTTAAGAAAACTTTCATTCTCAATCCCCACCCCTAATACATCCCACATTGATATCATCTGGGGGTTATTTCCTGGGTTATTGATATTGTGGCTGCAGCTGCTATATTATACATTAAAAATTAGACTTAACCACAGAGCGTTACTGTTTTTAAAAATCACTCTTTCCTGTATCTCATGACTTATTGGTCTTGTATTCATTTTTGTTTTTGTTTTGAATGGCGGTACATTCTTGAGTAGTTCTTTCAGAATCTGTGAATAATAAATTTTTTCCAAGTCTGTCCAAATCATCTTCATTTCCCCTCACTTTTAAAGGCTAATTGGGTTAAGAAGAGAATCTTAAGATCAAAACAGTTTTCTCCAGAAATTTGAAGCTCTTTTCAATTACTTTCCAATTGTTGTGGCGCGTTCAAATCTAAGACCCACGGAGCCAATTGAGATTAATTATGAGCCTTTATTAGCTGGCCAGTGACTGACTCTCCCCACTAGAGAGTCAGCCCCAAGCTTCCAGAGGGGATAGCTTAAAAAGCCCCAAAACCCCCTCCAGCAAGCAAGCAGGTTTACAGAAGCAGACGTTGGTGGTTAGTTTCACTATCTATACTCCGGCGGCAATATTGTTTTATTGTTGTTCTTGGGAGCCTTGGGAGCTATTTTCTCCTAGGCAGCTGGCACCTGGAGATAATCACTCTCTGCCCTGTCCTTGGGGCTGACTTACTGAGGAATTGATACCAATAACCATAACAACATATTTTCCAAAGTAGTCATGGCTGGAATAAAGAGGGGAGAGGTGAACAAGGAAGACGTTATTGAAATGCATTTTTACGCTGTTACACAATGTTGCCAAAGAGAAATTTTTACCAGTCTGTATCCCGAGGATGAATCTTCTTCCTTTCATTTCTTGTTTAGCTCTTGATTGATCTTCTGAACCTGAAGACTCTTACTTTTCTTCAGTTATGGAAAATATTCTCCTGTTGATTGATAACCTTCTTTTCTCCATCTCTGCTTATGGAGCTCCTACTAAGTTCTAGATAAATGTTGAAGCTTCTGAATGTAGTCTCTATGCCATTTAACTATATTTTTTTCATTCTCTTTATCTCTCAGTCATTTTGCATTACAGCCTGAGAGAGTCCCTCAGCTTATTGTTAACTCACTAATTCATTCTTTCAAAAAATTTTTGAACTATTTCACCAGTACAGGAAAGTAAAAGGATAAATAATGTAACAAACACACTTATATACACCACCTGGCTCTGTCAGTTATTAACATCATGCCATATTTGCTAAATATTTTTATTTTTAAAAAATTGGACGTGGTTCTACAGTGTAGCAGTTAGCACATCTGCTTTACACGTAGAAGGCCCTGGGTTCATGCCCCAGTAGAGCAATGCTCCATGGTCTACAGCCATGCCACCTTGAACAAGCCTAATGTCTGATTCTGGAAGCTAAGCAGGGTCAGGGGAGGAGGAGGAGGAGGAGGAGGAGGAGGAGGAGGAGGAGGAGGAGAAAAGAAGAAGAAGAAGAAGAAGAAAGAAGAAGAAGAAGAAGAAGCATAAGAAAAAGAAGAAGGAAGCTTAGGAGTAGTAAGTGGAATGAGAAAGGAGGAGGAAAGAGAAGAAAAAGAAGAAAGAAGGAAGAAATAAAACATCGCCAATTTGGTCTAAGTTCCTTGTGTTCTCTTAATTCCATTCCCCTCCCTCCCTCTTCGAGGGTATCAATTTTATTGGTCTTTATGATTTTTAAACTACTTTTTTTTATTACTAAGGTATCGTTTGTATACTATATAATTCACTTATTTTAAGTGTGCCATTCGATGGATGTTGGTATTTGTATAAAATTATATAACCACCATCACGATCAAGCTACAAAACAATTTTATCCTCCAGAAAAGTCTCCTTTTCATTTGTGTTTGCGCTCTTAAGTCTTTTCTCTGGGGTCCGAGGTCTTCCGTTTGTTAAGTTTGACGTCTCTCTTTCATAGTGTTGGTTTTCCTCAAATGCTTGGGAATCCCTATCTGCCAGACTCTAATGGCTGCTTTTGACCAAGGGCCTCTCTGTGATGATTACCATGTAGGAGTGCCGCCGGTGGGGTGTGATGGAAGCTGGTCTTCTTCCCACTTCCCAGGGTATGTCCCTAACTCTCAGACCCAGATGTGCCCACTCACTGCTCCGGCTTGTGGGTAAACTCCCCCATTCAGCATGAGGAATGGGAAGGAGGCGATTGGACGGGGATGGGCCAGGCCGGCTTCTCTAAATGCAGCTCCTCAGTTGCTCCCTGCCATGATCGCCCTTGGTCCCCCTGCTGCTCTGGGTATGACATGGTCCTGTTGGCTCTGAGCATGGTTCATTCCTGGAACCTGTCCCTGCTTGTGCAGTGATGTTCTCCTCGTGTGTTTTTGGCTATGGGCTCCTCTATCAATCCAAGCCTGTCTACTTTCCATCTCTTAAGAATTCCACAAAGTTTCCAGCCCACTAAGGATTCTCTTTCTTGTGTTCTATCATTGTTACAAATATCACACATTTACATCAATACGTACATTTTTTCCAGTTACAACTGATTCGGAGAGATAGGACCAGACCGGGTCTGCCATTTTTATCTAATCTCCGGTGCTTCTTCTTTAAAGTCTGTCTTATCTCTCTCTCCCTTTGTTCTCTCTGACCTTGTGTCTCTATGTCTCTCTCTGAGTCTCTATCTCTGGCCATGGTTTCGTTCCTATATCTCTCTGTGGCTCCATCTCATTCTGATGATCTCTATTCACGACTTTCTCTCTCCCTGGTTTCTCTCAGCCTCTCTGCCTCATCATGCCCTCATCTCAGTGGCTGCTCCCCATCAGTTGGAGGCTCTGGCCCCCATGGCTGGCTGGCTCTGGAGCAGTTTGTGGGTGGGGAGCCCCAGATTGCTGCAACGTGGAATAAGGATTTCCAACACATGCTCCCTCTGGCAGCCTGCCACCACAGCTCACTGCCTGCCAACATCACACTTCAACTTAAAGAGGGAAAACTGCCAGACCAATGTTTTAGCTACAGCCCCGTGTCAGGGTTTCATGGGGAATCTCACAGCAGCCCCTGCCAGAAGCTAGAGCTGTGAGGGGATTAGGAAGACTCGAGGCTGGTTGGTGTTGGTGTGGAGTCCGGGTTGCCACCCTCTCTGGCCTCACTGGTTCTGAGAACCAAAAAGGTTGCTTGGAAGAGCCACTCTGGGCTCTTCCTAGTCCACTCCTGGGCAGGTAGGTGGCCAGTGGTCCTGCTTCCTCTCTCCATGTCTCTCCCTACCCTGTACCACCCACAATGTGGCTGCCTCCATCGTGATCAGAGTAGCCCTATGCTGTGAGCTGAGACACCCTAAGCTCAGAGCATGGTCCGGGACTGAGGAAAAGTCAATGGAATTGCTCCGGTTTTTACTGATCGAGAATTTGAAATGCTCAGAGACTATTGTGAAAGCACTTATCCTCACTAGAGAAACAGCCATCTCTCCCAGCACAAAAGCTCCATTCCTTCCTAGAACTTAACCCTGTTAGCATAGAAGTGTCCATCCTTGTGAGTACAGACACTGCCATCCATAGAAACACTCATTCTAGCAAATGCAGGGATTCCTATTTATGTGAGTACGCAGGCGCCCATCTCAGCCTGTGTGAAGCACCCTTCCCTGCCCGTGTAGACTCACCAGTTCTTTCTTTTATGATAATCACACCTGTTCTTGTCCCTGGGGACAGTCCCAGCTCAACCACTGCAGATGCGTTTGTTCCATTCGCAGCTGTGAGCTCTATTCCCGTCAATACAGAAGGGCCCTCATGCTAACTCCCACCAGGGCTCAATTCAGTCGTCTCTTCTTCCAGGCAGCCTTCCCACTCTTCCGGTGAAAATGCACTGTCTGCTTGTGTAGAGGCCCCCATTCAGGGCAAAGAAGAAACGTGCTCATCCCTGCAGTACAGAAGTTCCTGGCATGCTCAGTGCACTATTTATTATACTTATTTAATATAGTTATTATATTTGTTATTTATTCCTCCCAGTGGGGATTTACCCAGTATTCCAGCATGAGCCCGCCCCAGACCTGGGGCAATGCCTCTTTTTAGGAGTACAGTGGACATATAAAATATAAAAACACACATGCATGTAAGTATAGAAGTATCCATTCTAACTAGTGTAGAAACAGCCATCCACGAGAAATACAGAGATTCCCAAGCCCACCAGTGTACAAGTGTCAATCAATAGAGAAGCATCTACCGGTGGGAGTGTAGGCTCCCAGCCCTGCCAACATGGACGCACCCATCTGCTACCAGGTCTCTCCCCGGAGACCCCTGGCAGACCCAGGAGGAGCATGTAGCAGTGAGGAAAGGCAGCATGGTGAGGCGGGGTGGGGAGATGGAGCCACTTGATCAAACTGACAGGCTGGCGGAAGTGCCGGCTGCCAATATAAAGAGATAAGCACTAATAATCACTCTTTCTTAAAAGCCCCACTTGCCTGTCCCATTTTCCTGAGGATGCCACCTGCACAGCTGCTCCTAATCAAGGACCATTTAATTCATTCCCAGATCATTGTCTGCACTAATTGTCTTAAACAAACCGAAGTTCAGTTCACCTTATTCCCCAAGGGCCTGGAGGGCTTCTAATTACCTGTAGGTGGTTCTCCACACAGCCCAGCTTCATTAAAGACCACAATATGTTCCTCTAATAGGTTTCCCATTAAAATCCAATGGGTTCCCATCAAAATGACTTATGTCCCAGAGAAAAAAAAATCCACTAAAATATATTTTAATTAAAGTGAATTAACTATTGCAAATGTCTGTTTCTGCCAACAGGTTGCACTTGAGACTCATGCTAGCAAAAATCGGAGGGGACAGGTGGGAGAGAGAGAGGGAGAGGGAGCGGGCAAGGTGGCTCAGTTGTGAGGTAAAGAGCTTTGGAATCATGGCAGTGTGACTTTAGGCAAGTCACGTCACCTCTTTGAGCTTCGGTTTCCTCATCTGTAAAGTGGAGATACTAATCCCTAGCATATAATTTATTTTTGTTAGGACGAGAGATAAAAATTATATATGTGTGTGTGTGTGTGTATATATATGTGTGTGTATATATATATAAAGTGCTTCACATATAAAAATAGTACTCAATAGATGTCACTATGATTATATGTTCAAATAAATATTGTATCGGTCAGCTGTGCTGTTTAACAAACAGCTCCCTTCCCCAGCCTCCCCCCAACCCCTCCAGTCTAGAAGGCTTACAACAACAGATCTTTATTCTCACAAGGACTGCATGCTAGCACTGGCCCATGTGACTTCTGGTTCTGGAACCCGGGTCAAAGGAACAGCTCCTCTCTGGGACACGTCATTCTCATGTCAGAGGGCGGAAGTATGAGAGCAAGCCAAATGGTGTTGCCCTACTCAGTGCTAATGCTCTCGACATTCTCATGTCTTGCTGAGACCTACTCTCCAGCCTACCAGGAGGCAGGGCAGGGGTGGGGGGCTGTATAATCCTCTTGCCGGGAAGGGAATGAATAATTATCAACAATAAAATAACACACCACGATCCCATCATTAGCTATTATAGCACTGTTTCCCAAGCTTTCCTGGTAATAAACATCTCCTGGAGATGAAAATCTAGAGACCTGAGTCCCAATGCAGAGCTACTAAATCAGATTCTTTAAGGGGAGGGTCCTAGGAATTTGCATTTTCAAAGGGGTGTCTCAGATCATCTTTATCACCAGGAACATTTGAGAAACACAGTTTTATGGAATAATGAATAAGAATGTGGGTTTTGACTCACACCCATCTGAGATTGCAAACTGTCCCTCTACGTAATAGCTATGTAATCGGGAAACTTTCTTAACCTCTCTGAACCTCAGTTTCTTCATTTGCGAAACAAGATAATGCATGCAAATTACATAGCACAGGGTCTGGCACAGGGCGAGCCTCGAATAAACATTAGCTCTTCCTGTTTTTAAAATAACCACGGTAATGACGATGATGAACGTCAAGTGCCCAACTCAACACGCTGCAATGAATGGTAACTCTAAGAACAATAATATTAAACAATGATAATGATAATCATCTATAATGTAAATATATAATACTAATTTGCAAGGAAGGGTTAAGCGAGAGAAGCTTTCTTAGCCACAAAGAAGCCCTGGCTTTTTCTCTGGACTCCGCAGTAATAGTCTTTGACCCCAGCTACCCATTAGAATCACCTGTGGAACTTTAAAAAAGTCCCCGTACCTTGGTCCCACCCCTAGAGACTCTGATTTAATTAGTTCGTGTGCTCCACGCTGGTCAGTCTCCCCAGGTGTTGCTACCATGCAGCCAAATTTGAAAACCACAGCCCTAGGGACTTGCTACTCAAAGTGTGTTCCATGGACCAGCAGCAAGGGCATCCCCTGGGAGCTTGTTACAAAAACGGAGTCTCAGGCACCTCCCTGGACCCGAGGAATCAGAATTCACAGCTTGACACGACCCCTAGGTGATTTTGTGCACACTAAAACTTGAGAAATTCTGCCCCCAAGGGCTTCATCCTCCCACCCCTGACCCCACCCCTCCACTTCTCAGCAGTTGCTGGAGGCTATTAAACAGTTCCGTCTTGAAAAACTCTCCTCCCGAGCCTTCCACCGGTCCATACACTTCTGCTTTTCTACATTTCTGGCTTCCTCTCATTTTTTTCCTTGATCCTGCTCCTCCATGGACCAGGGCTCAGTGTTGGGTCCCCTGTGGCTCTCTGTCCCTAGGTGTCCTCACTTGATGCCGTGGTTTTACATACCGTCTATTTAAATACCATCCAGAGGGTTCCTCGGCTGCAAGTGACCCTGGGAAAACGAGTGCCTCTGTTGAGGCCGACCTCAGGACATACACAGCCGCTTGTGTAGCCCAAACCTGGCTTAATGCTCTGCTCTTGCCATCTCGAAATTCGTAATAATCCCTGAACAGGGTCTCTGCATTCGCCTTTTGCAGTGGGCTCTGCAGATTATGTAGCTGGTCTCCCCATTACTCTTACCAGGACATGAAAAGGCCTGAAGTCAAAAGATGGTACAAACATCTCACAACGAGCTTCCCTCACCCCAACGTATTCCTCTCCCACGTTTCCCCCCTCGGTAAACAGCGCCACCATCACCCCGTTATTCAGACCAACAGTCTCGCCGGGATGCTTGATGACCCATTTGCTCGTCCCCCACAAACACCCACCAACCTCTGAAACAGGCTTTGACTCAGTGTCCCCTCTGCGCAGCTTGAGCCCTGCTTGGCTTTTGCTGGGACACTTGTAATTTGTCTCCCTGCCCCTCTTTTGTCTCCACAGCAGCCAGGATCATCTTGGGGGAGGGGGTATTGAGTCCCAGCACCCCTCACCTTGAAAGTCTCTGATTGCCTCTGATTACTCTGTGGCTCCTGTTGACTCTTCTTTCCTCCCTAGCCTCCCACCGGACTGAAATTCCTTGGTTCCCGGCACCTCTGGGGCCTCCCGCGGGCTGGTCCCTTGCCTGGAACACTCTCCCCTCCTCCCGCCCCACACCCCTTCCTCCACTCAGCTAACCGAGCGCGCCCCCATACGCCTCCCTCCCCACCTGGGGTGAGATGTTCCTTCCCCGAGCTCCCCAGGGCCCTGTGCATTCCATCCAGCACTTCCCACAATGCGCTTTCACTGCCTGTTTTCAGGCCCACATCCTCTCCCTGGGGGAAAGGAAGGGCAGTGACTGTCTTGTTCCCTGCTGTGACCCTGGTGCCTGGCACAGAGTCAGAGCTCATTAACTGCTTGTTGAATGAATGAATGAATGAATGAAAACTCCGCCACCCTTTGCGAATCCAGCCCAGCTCTCAGGCCAGAGTTCTGACAAGCGAGCTGTTACTACCTTGTTTCCCAGGCTGGGACCTCACATAATCATGGCCCAGGGACAGCTCAGAGACTCACGGTCTCTTCCAGTCTCCTTAGACGAAGCTGCCCACCCGTGCCGCGTCCCTCCAGCGATATCTCGGGGTGCCGTCTTGTCCCCGCAGGTCGCTCCAGGCTCCCGGCCTGTGTGTCCCTTTTTTACTTGGCCCCATTTCCCTGGGTGGCCGCGCTGGAGCCGCTCTCGTCCCGGCTCTGTGTTCAGTGACATCTTACTTGAAACTTGGCTTGAAACTTGTGGCCTTGGCGCGGATATTTACACCACGGACATCGGCAAACACTGCAAGTTAAGGAAGGCTTTGTCGATGATGTTCTGAGGCCCGGTCTACAGCGCCCGGCCAGATCCCACGCGGCCGGCGGTTTCGGTTTGATCCTTGAGCTTTGATGGCCAGACTCCGATGCCAGTCTCCTCTTTTCCAGGTGCCCCCATCCCCTCCTTTCTTCCTTCCCTCCCTCTCTCTGCACCTCTACGTCCTCTCTCCCTCTCCCATAAGCACATTTTGGCTTCTCTGTAATGGAGTCTTTTCTTTGTCATTTGATAAGCACATGGCCAAATACTGTCAACCTGGCCCAGGTGTATGCCTCATTTCAGGTAAGCTGAAAAAGGCAGCCCAGCACCTGTGAATCTCAGTGCCAAAGTCTCAAAAGAGAGGAAGTTGATTGGCCTGGTTCGGGTCAGAGTCCACTCCTGGTCCAGCCAGCCAGCTGCCCTCAGGGGAGCAGAGAGGTGGGTGCTAATAGGACCTGTCAGACTCTGCCCTGGGGGAGGGGCAGGTCTCAGAAAAAAGAGGTGGAGGGCCGGAGGAGCTCACAGGACGCCCAGCACACCTGCCTGCCCAGGCGGACCCTCTCAGAGCTTGGTTTTCACTCGAATCAGGCTCGGATCCCATTGTCCCTTTGGTCACTGTGGTCTGACGGTTGACTGATGCCCATTCTCTTCATCCCAGCACATGCCACTTCTCTCCCCAGAGCCACCGCGTCCTCATCTGTGACGCGAGGACAGCGACACCTCAAAGCAGACGGACGCGGGGTCCTGCATGAGACCAAATGCGCAGAGCGCCCCAGGCCCTGCCAGGGGCAGTGACTGTAACACCATTTCGGTTCCCCGAACTCACACCCCAGAAGTTCCCTTGGGCCTCGCCCACCGACCCCTGTCCTCCCTTCTTCTTCCCCCGCCGCCCCCACCCTCCCCCATTGCGAGCGTGGTCCCCGATGCCTTGCGGTCACAACCAGCGAGGCACACCACCCTCCAATCTCACCACGCACATCATTAATTTGGGACGCACATCAGGGTGCCAAACCGTAAACTCGGACCATCTTCTCTGTCACGGAGGCTTGTGGTCAGGTCCGGCTGAGCTCCTTGTGGACCGGCCATTGCTCTCCCCACCCCGGGAGGTGGGGGATACCAGACCGCACAGGGAGGAACGCAGAGAAACGCCGGCGTCTGTAGGACGTCGAATGTCCCAGGGGCGCCGAAGGGTCTCCCGGGGCACCCCTCGCATCCTGCGCACAGAAGCGGCTCCGCCGTTGTGTTTCTTGTTGTTATTCGTTCACACACTGAGCGAGCGTTTCCCGTTGTCTGCTCTCTTCTGGCCACAGCCCCATGCTTACGCTGGGGATCTGGAGACGTAGTAGACATGGGTACTGAACTTGAGAACCTCAGCCCATGACCTGAGGCTGTCCAGGTCTCAGCCGCCTACGGGTGCGAAAACGTCACACGAAGATGTCACCCAGTCCTCTAGCCTCAGGCCCTCGTCCCAGAACTCCAGTCCACCTCAAACCCCACACCTGCCACCCCCATTACATAGTTCCGGTTGGCCCCAAGTGGATTTTCCACGGGCCTGTGAATCCGACAGGGTCGTGTTTGCGTCTGTCAGCCTCTGCCCCTCTTATTGGGCTGTGGGCCTCTCGGGCCTGCCAGGCACCTTAGCTGGCCTCTGAGGCATACGGTCTGCAGCTCTAGTCTCTGCTCCATCCAGACCCGGCCTTGGCCTTGGCCCAAACTCAGACCCTTACTGAGGACTCCAGCTCCCGAGGTACAGACAGCTTCTGGGTCTGCGACAAAATGTTTTCTGCTCAGTCAGGAGGTTCCTATAGGCAAAGGTGCTTAAGCCCCAACGTGATGCAGAGGCTAACAAAGCTTCTCTTTTAATTGGAAACCACAGGACTCTCTCTCTTGGGTTCTTGTGCACACCTCAGCAGGTTAGCAGAATGCGGGGGCTTCAGGTTTCAACCACTGCCTCAGATCTGGAATGCGCCTCTGAGCTTACTCCAGAATCCACGTTTTCTGATGGTTAATTCTCTCTAGGAAGCCCTGCAGTCCCCTCGCTGGACCCCAGCTTCCACTGGCCATCCCCAGCTCTACTGGCAGAACTTTCCTGTCTCACAGATGAGGAAACTAAAGGTAGGCAGGGCTGTCCCCAGGTCCATGACTCTATGCCTGGCTGGAGTAGCGCTGGTCAGCAAACAGCCCCTGGCATCTCTACCCGCTACGTGGGTCTCTTTGGTCGTTGGAATGTGAGCAGGCCTGGCATGCGTCAAGGCTTTGAAAGTGCTTGTGCGAGTGGGTTTGTCCTCGAGCTCCTGTGATCTGGCCGAAAAGGAGCTCTCCTCTGGCCACTGTGGCCCCCTTCAGCCCAGGCCCCAGAGTAAACACAGGTGGAACAGACCGGAACCCAACCCACAGCCTGAAGCAAAGTGCTCAGCTCGGCCCAGCCCAGCCCAGCCTAGCCTAAATTAGCTGAACCGCAATCAACCTGCTGACCCATGACCTGCGAGCATGAGAAGAAATGACTACTGTCAGTCACGGAGTTTGGGGGATGGTGGTTTCGAGGCATTATTGTAATAGCTGCTGACTGGTGCAGGTGATCTTGAGGGGCTCGTCTGGTCCTCAGGCCTGGCCCCGCAGGTCTCAGGTGGCTGCTTCAGGGCCAGGAGTCACATCTATACACAAGCACACGGAGGGGCAGGAGGAAGGGCCTTTCTGCATGTGTCTTTTAGTTTTTAATCAAATAGGACATCTTTCCCCAGAAGCCTCTTCCCCTATGGATGTCTTCTCTTGTGTCGTGGGCGGAGTCACGTCCCACACGGGCCCGCCACCCCGTGCCCTATCCAACCACCGGCAGGCGGGATAGAATGCCTCTTGGTCGAACCATCCCTGCGATTGGTTCACATTAGTGAACATTTCCTGCCCCTTGGCGGTGGGGAAGGGGGCCCCGTGAGTCATAGGGATGTTCGGCGATCGACCGACATGAGGGTTCCATGAGCCAGAAAGGAAGTAGGCCACAGCAACTGAGTGGGAACCCGCAGGGGTGGCCACAGACGCCTGCTGCCCCAGGAAACCGACCGTCGAATGTAATATTTCTTAACGCAGATGTCAAATGCATACGTGTTAAAACAGAGCGTGGCTCTCGTTTCTCTGTGATTTCAGTAGGTCCTCTCCGAGTCTGTCACCTTAGGGCGGTGGTGGACTGCCAGATTTTTTCGTAGCAGAAACACTTTTTAAAACAAAATTTTATGCAGATATAAAACAGACGAAGGCGGAAAGAAACACTCTGGTTTATGGGGGATACGTGTGTGTAACCATGAGGGGCAGTGGAGAAGGAGGATGACGGGGACCTCCACACCCCATTTCCTTGGCCTCTTTTTATCCCCTCCCGCTCAGGACCCCTGAGATATTGTCAACAATTCTGCCAAGGATTCTGCCAAGGTCAATTGGTACATCATCGTATAGAGAAAACAGAACTCCGATTTACTGAGTATCTACTATGTTCCAGGCAACATCTATTGTACATACATTTGTGCCTTTAATTCAAAAATATCCTTTATGCCTCTTTTAAAGAGAAATGAAGTAATTGCCTAAGGTCGTATGGTACAATGAGGCCCAGGCTAGAATCCAGATGTCTACCTCCAAAACCAGTGTTTGGTCTGAGACACAGAGCAGCAAGCACCTCATTCCTTATGCCCAGCTGCAGCTGGGAGCTGGCCTCAGGACAGTGACCCAGGCTGGTAGGGCCCCGGGGGCATGCGAGGACAGAACACCACCCTGGAGTCATGTGGAGACTCTGGGAGACCTAAGTCTGAGTTCCAGCTGTGACTTTAACTTGCCGTGCGGCCTTGAGCAAGTCTCTTAATCTCTCCCAGTCTGTTTCTTCATTTGCAACAAGAGATGAGTCCTCACAGCTCTGACACCCCAGGACCTAAATTTAGCCCACTCCAGCTGGCTTGGATTGACATCTGCTGGGTGAGTCCTTCCCATCAATGAAGAACTGAAGGGCCCCGGCGTCCGAGGGAGGAAGTGGAACTGAGCCCTCTGCACCCCGCCCCTCCCACCCCCCACGCACTGCCACTGTCTGACCTGATTAAAACCCATCTGGAGGGCCCGCTGGTGACTCAACCCCTATGCGATTGTCAATTTCGATTCCTAGAAGTTGAAAGTTACTTCTTCTGCAGCCATCACCACCCCCTCCCACCATGAGAGGGATTCTAATTCTGTCCTACCACAGAGCCAGACAAAGGCCGTGACAGGGGGTTTCAGGGGAAAGTCTGGGTTGGAAGTCTGAAGGCCAGGCAATGCCAGCGCGGGTGAAAGAGGCAGAGGAGCAGCCCGCGTTCGGGGGAAATTGGATGTGTGAAGTGGGTCGGGAGGGACAAGGCCTCAGCATTGTCGCACATCAGCTGTGTGAACCTGGGCACATTATGTAATTTTTCTTTGTCTCAGCTATATGTAAAATAAATGGGAAAGCCCTCCTTTCCAGTTTCCCTCCTCAGAGATAACCATGGCTACTGGCTCAGAATGTGTCCTTCCAGACTCTTCTCTTTACAGATGCAAACCCAGAAGAGACAGAGATAAGATGGAAAGAGAGACAGAGAGGGAGAGATTAGAACGAAGCTGATCACTGCAACCAGTGGGATCATACTGTACCGGGAGGTGGTTTGGGACAGGGTTGAAAGTACAGTCTACATAGGAAGAACTGGTGTTTGAAGCATTTTCTATCCCTGTCTCTGACCTCCAATGTAAGGTCAACAGGAGCAGGAACTCGGCCTGTCTTGCCACAATCCCAGCACTGGAATAGTAGTGCCTGACACTTCGCCTCCAGAAGTGGCAGGAGGTGCAGAAGCTGCAGACCCAGCTGCTGCCTCATGACAAGGTGAGTCAGCGGCTGAGTGAGCGCATGCACGGGCTGCCACAGCACCTCACGCCGGGGCACCCGCCTCCGAGGTGTACGAGGAACATGTCTGCGGCTTTGCTTCCACCCTCCAAGTCTCCCGCAAAATGTCTTGTCTCCTGACCCAGACTACCCAAGAGCTATGCAGGGAAGGGGATTCTGGGAAGTGTAGTTTCTGCTTCGCTAAGTTGACAGGATGCAAAGCTACCCCAGTTCAGACCATCAAGATCTCTTCAGATTGTATTGTGACCAAGAAAGAGAGTTATCATCATCTGGAGAAAGTCATCTGCCTTCTTCCCCAAGTAAAAGTAAATTGCTTCTGACCCTCCTTTCTGTTGAGGATAGAAAATAACACATTCTACAGACCAGTAGGCACGTACCGAGTGCCAGAGGCTGCGGTGATCTGGCACAGCGGCTGTGGGTGGTCTACCTCTCAGGTGAGCCTGTGGTAATTCACCATCGGCGGCCACAATCCATCTGGTTTTTGCAGGGGCTCCACGGCTGCACGGAACGGGGATGTGGAGGGAGCATCCTGCATCCTTCGTGTCTCTGAGGATGGCTCTGCTCTGCTCGTCCTCCCGGCACGTGCTATGGCTCTGATTTACCGCCTTGGCCATAGTGGGGGCTGTCTCTGAGTCCACGCCGCCATTCTCCATATCTCTGAATCACTCCCCACCCCGAATCTCAATAACGCTGATCGCTTACCTATTCGAGTGGTGATTCTCTGCTCTTACCTGACACACCCATTCTCGCGTTTCCACCTCTGTGAACACCCGACACCAACGCCTGCCTCCTACCCATCCGGCCCCTTGTTCAAGTGCCACCACTGCTGTAATTCTCGGTCTCGTGGAGACTGCCCTGTTCCCGTCTCACTAACCATTGGCTCCCCCCGCCCCACAATGGTCCCCTTCTGGCTTCATTTCTCACCTTGATCAGCCCAATCATTGAGTCATCATATTCCTCTGGTGACCCTGGATACCCAGGCCGTGTCATGCACGTGAATATGACTGTAGATAATCACACGGCTGAGCTGCCAGGTTTCACTCAAAATTCGTGACCGCAGACCTCAAATGGGCGGTTCGTGGGCCCCATCCCACCCCCCACCCCCTACTCCCGTCTTCTCTAGAGAGTCTCTTCCTCCCCCTCACCTCCCTCATCCTCTCTGAGCCCAACCCAAATGCCTCTGTGTCTCTGAGCCCTAGGCCTCTGAGAAGGTGCTCCAGGGGTTGGGGCAGGAGGCCAAGGGCTCTGTCTGCAGCCTCAGCAGCAACGTGCTCATTTGTCCCAACTAGTCTGATCCAGCTTGCGCCACCCCGACTTCCTGTTTGATCACCCCCAAATGGCATCTCCGCTCCTCTTCCCTTTGGGGCTCTGTTTGGGGCACGCCCATTGACGCTAGGTTCGGGCCTAATTTCAGCCAATTAAATAGACAAATGCACCCAGCCAGTACCAGCTCCACATGGTCTGAATCGGCTGCAGCAGTTTATGCAGCTCAGACAAATTCTGCTGATCCAGCGTGGCTAAGGCAGGCCCGCCCGGGGAGCTGTGGACAGGTACGGTCAGGGAGCCCCAGACGACAGGCTGTATGTAGCCTGAGCCGGTTTAAACCCGTCTGCTGATCCCATCCAGTTGGCTCTGGTCATAATGAGCTTTTTAAGTGTACTGGGGGCCCTGTACGTTTTTTCCTTGGAAAACAAAGTGTTTAGAGAACGCAGGGTGGAATGATTGCTACGACGTCTTCCAGCCACGCTCTCTGCGGTGTCGCGTGCTGAGGACAAGGCCACTGTCCTCGACCTCTGTCCCATGTTTTTTTTTTTTTTTTTTTTACGATACATTTTCGGAGCTTTTGTTTTCATGTCTATTTTTAGGGGCTTTAATTCTCCGAGCAGCTTTAGGTTTAAAAAGGTGCGGTGAGTACACAGAGTTCTTATACAATCCCATTTCCCCTGTTATTTACCTCTTGCAACATCGTGGCGCATTTGTCACAACGGATGAGCCCATATCGACATGTTCCTGTTGTCCGTAGTTTGGATGAGGCTTCATTCTTTGGGTCGTGCATTCGAAGGGTTTCGGCAGAGGTACAGTGACAGGCATCCACCATTATGGCGCCAGGCAGAAGAGTTTCATTGTCCTAAAAATCCCTTGCTCCATCGGATCCATCCTACCCACCCTTCCCCCACTCTCTACCCCTGGCGACCTGATTTTTTTTTTTTTCACTGTCGCTGAAGTTTTTGCATTTTCCCTTATGTCCCATAGTCGGACTCATGCACTATGCGGCCTCTCAGACCGGCTTCTTTCGTTTATCCACATGCATTTACGTTTCCTCCATGACTTCTCGTGGCTTAAAAGCTCATTCCTTGCTTTCTTTTTTCTTTTCTTTTTCTTTTTTTTGTAGTAAAGTACACATAACAGAAAACTTCTCCATTTTAACCACTTTTAAGTTCAGTGGCCTTAAGGACATTCACATTGGTCGTGCAACCATCGCCGCCAACCCTCTCCAGAACTTTTTTAATTTTTAGTTTCCTGAACTGGAACTCCATACACATCACACAATACTTCCCATTCCTATAGCCCATCGCCTTTGATCACTGAATGGTATTCCGTCGTCTGGAGGTACCACAGTTCATTTATCCATCCACCTACCAAAGGCCATCTTGCTGGCTTCCGAGTTTTGGCAACCATGAACAAAGCTGCTGCAAACATTTGCGAGCTGGTTTTTGTGTGGACGTAACGTGTTCAACATTTGGGCAAGTGCCAAGGAGCACGATTGCTGGACCCCCGTCTGCCTTTATTTCTTCAGTAGTGCCGAGAACCTGGAGGGCAGCAAAGCCAGCCCCAATGCTCTCCATGTGTCATCGTATTCAATGGCCATAGTAATCCGGAAATCGGGCACTGTTCTACCCGATTTACAGATGAGCAAACTGAGGCTCGGGAAGTGGGGACAAAAACATGTCCTAGGTCACATATCTATGAACTGGCAGAGCTGGGACACCAACCCAAGCTTTCAGGTTTGGAGAAAACGGCAAGACTCCAGGAGAAGGGACAAAGCGATTATTTCCCGTTTGTTTTTGTTTTTGTTTTTTAGCTTTCCTTCCTTCCTTTTCTCCTTTTGACAAAACAAGCACATTTGTTTTCCGTTCTGATTGTTGTTGGAGTGTCCTTTCCTTCCCAGTTTCTATTTAACTGGAAAAGCTCTATGACTCAGGAACCAATGACCTGCTTTGGCTAATAAAGTCCCCCCACCACCACCTACAGCCCCCCGCCCCACACACACACTTTCCCTTGTGAACCCCCTTCCTCACCCAGCCATAGCTCTGGACTCTCTCGGAAGCAAAAACTCCCAGTCGTGGAAAAACAATCATCTTCAAGTGGATGACTCCTCTTCTCTTAGGGGACCCTACTCCCCCGGGTGTCCCACAATTGTGGAGTCCCTAGGGAGACCAGGAGGGGCTCAGGCATGTAGGGAGACATTGCAGGAAGCAACCCCTGTGGATGCCTTTCACTCTGGTTGGTGGGGGATGGGGGCCATAGAACCGAGGTTCACGGGGCCAAGTTGCTCTGGAGTCCAAGGGAGACTCAGCCAGAAAAAGGGCCGGGCTCACCCACGCCCACAGCTCAGCTTCGGGGCCCAGCCGGTACCTCCCCAATGGCCTCCCTTCCTTCCCCACCCCCTGCCCGTTCCCTCCATCCCCAAGCCCCCTTAAGTACCAATAATGGAAGTGCTTACTAGGCCCCGCAACAATTCACCCTTATCTTTTATTTATAGCTGACAAAGAGCTCCAAGCAGGAAAAATATAATCACACTTTAAATAATGGAAGTTGTAGGTATTAGAGCTACACGGGCAGTTACCGGAGGTGCAGAGATGTCTCCCCGCAGACCTGACAGGGCGCATGCCGACTGCATTTTTAATTTTTAAAACATATTTCTTCCCAAATTATTCCGTGTTTCGGAGGAGCCACATTTATGGGGGTGATAAATTACTGTAATAAAGTGCCTCTTCCTCAGATATATAGGACGCAGCCACGCCGAGCAGAGCCCAGCACGGGCGGCCCCGAGAGAGTGGCAGGGAGCCCCGCCGCCTCGCTCCTCGCTTTAATTATTTGGCCGATGTGTCCTACATTTTTAATACAGTCACAAGTTTTCTTTAAGCAAAGAATTCCAACCGGCCACTAGTGTGTACCCGTGTGTGCCGGTGTGCACGAAGGCACACGCACGTGAGTTCCCGTGTGCGTCCCCTACCGGCGACGAGGCAAGCGCGGGTGCCAACGAACGTGTGGTGTGCACGCGTGTGCGTCTGTCTGTGGGTGTGCGCGCACGCCGGTGCCCGTTCACACGTGCAGACGTGGGTGTGGGCGGCAGCCTGTGGCTGCCCTGACGCATACACACGCGTGTGAACGAGTCCCCGAGGGTGCAGGGCACGTGTGTGGGCACACTTAGGTGGGCATGTGTGCATGGGCTAAACACACATTTCCGCGTAGACACGTGCACACGTGGCGTGTGTGGATTCGTTCGCGTGGGAGCACACTGGCGTGGAACTGTGTGTTCCTCTGCCAATGCGCCTTTTCCCAGACCCTCAGTGCATCCGAATCCGTCCATCTGCACCGAACTGACTCCCCTCCTGCCTCTGCCCCTCCACGAACAGTGAGGTACAGGGGCTGAGCCACAGGCTCTGAGGTCAGACCGCCTGGATTCCAATCTCAACTCTGCCTCTTGGGCCTCTTGGGACCTCAGTTTCCCCATCCGTGAAATGGAGTTCAGATGAAGAGTTTCTGCCGCGCGGGGCTGCTGGAAAGATGAGTGCGTTTAACATGCGTAAAGCAGCTCACGTGCTGCGAGTACAAGTGCTGACTCTGTCCTCCCCTTCTCTTTCCTTCCCGCTGGACGCGGGACAGGCTGCTGCGAGCCTCCTTGGAGAGTCACCTGCAGGAGCGAGCCAAGGGTGGCGGAACCACAACTCACTCGGTCAGGAAGTGGCTTAGCTCAGCGCTTACCCTCCCCTGGCCCCGGCTCACCGGGTGGCGCTGGGGCTCAGCACCCGCCCGTCAGCCCACGTCCACCTATACGAGTCCGTGGGCCCTCGAGGGCAAGGCCGGGCCCGCGCCTCTTACACAGGACCTGGCAGAGTGGGCGGCATGAGCCTTCGCCGTCTGGACACACGCGCGGACAGATGAATGGAGGGGTCTGGGGTGGGTGATGGGCGCAGGTGGATGACCTCGGAAAGAGGTCAGCGGGGGGGTGAAGTGTGACAGGGAAGGGAGAAAGGCCAATGGGGTGTGCAAACGAGCAGCTTGCTCGGTGGGCCCCGGGACTCAGCCCCACCGGGAATCCACTGAGAGCGACCGTGCGCACTGCCCCTGGAGCTGTCCCCACAGCGACGGGCAAGCCACAGTGTTCCTCACCGTCCCCCGTGCCTCGCCGGCTGCGGGCTTCCTCCAGGGACGTTTCCGGTCCTGGCACTTCTGGGTGCCCTGTGAGAAGATGGACAAGTCCCTGTGGTACCATGGAAAGCTCGGGGCAGGGAAGTGGAGAAGTGCGAGCTGGGGTAGGAAGATGCCCTCTGGGGTGGGGACAGGCACTGCACAGCAGGGGACCTCAGAGGTGGGTGGGGAGGACGCGGGCGGGGCACGAGCGGGTTAAGTGCTGCACGTACGAACTCATTGATGGGCACGAGGGTGGACAGACATGTGGATGGACATGCGGAGGTCAGTGAGCTCTCCCTGGCAGGGGAGGACAGAGCTGGTCAGTGGGGTGACTCTGAGGCCCACCTCTTCCCTGCCCGGCTGGTGGAGACCTGAGTCGTCACAGCTGGAAGGCAGCAGAGGAGGCCGCACGGGGCCATTCTGGGGCCTTGCCAAGGGCTTCCCAGCGCGAAGGCCGGTGAGAGGGGCGAAGGCTGAGTCTCTGACGGAGGCCCCTGTGTCCTAACCTCGCCCGGGCACGCAAGCAGGCCCGCCCCTCGCAGACTCCTCCCCAGCAGGATCAAAGCTGCTGTTTGGGGTTTGAAACCCAGGAAGGAAAACAGAAAACAAGGAGCTTGTTCTTCAGCCTCGTGCATACGACTCCTGGCCACACACCCGGGACTCGCTAAGTCCTGGCTCCGTCTCCTTCCCACAAGCATCCTCCTGCCTCCGTGACTCTGTCCTTCCTCCCTCCTCCCCAATGCCCTCCTCACCCCGGAGGGGCTATGGAGACTGTCACAACAGTGTGTAAAGCATAGACATTGCCTTTTGACAAATCGGCGTTCAAACCCTAGCCTGCCACATGTCGGCTATGTGATTATGTTGGGCTGGTAGCATCTGCTCCCTGAGCCTCAGTTTCCCTACTATCTCCTGATGATTTCGGGGACCCCTCTCCAAAGGCAGATTTGTCATGATGATGAAGAAACTTAAGCCTCAGGCTCCTCATCTGCACATGCCCTTCCTAAAAAAAAAAAAATTCACTTTTATAAGTTAATTTGTATTTGTGATTCCTCTTTTCTAAAAGACGGGTCTCCAAAGTATAAGCTTCTAGCTGCCCCCCCACCCCCAAACTCGATCTGCTTGAGAGTCTCTCGGGTCTTTCTAGCCAGACTACCTCTACCCCGTCTCTAGCCAGAGGTTGGTTCCTGCCAGTCCCACAGCACAGACGGGGACCCGAGGCTTGAAAGGAGAAGGGACTCAAGGATCATACAGCGAGTTAGCGACAGAGCTGGGCTCGAACCCGTGTCTCCCAGCTCTGAGAGCCGGGCTCCTCGTCCTGCTGTCGGGAAGCAGGTGGGAACTGTTCTTCACCCTGAGTGCTTTAGGCTGTGGCTCGGAGGATGACTTGGTGCCTCTTCAGGGGCCGGGGCTCAGGAGCAGCTGTGGGTGGGGGTGTCCAGGGATCACTGCTAAAATAAGTAGCAGTTTCCTCCGAAACGCCTCTGTGGTCTGTGCAGAGGAAGGAAGTGGAGGCCCGGAAACAGGAGGGGGCAGAGGGGCAAGAGGCCCGAAACTGCTGCCGGCATCTCCGAGACCCAGCCGGGCAGCCCCCACCCACCCCGACGCGGCAGCGAGCCCCAGCCAGGGGCCCGGGGCGCTCAGGCCCAGCCCTCACGCGGCCGGCTCCCCAGAGGCTCGAGAACCCCTCCAGGTTGCTCCGACTCCCCACTCTGCAACCATGTCTGGCCTTTTCCCTTTGCCTGGAATGCTCTTCCCCACCTTCTCCTTTAGGATCCAACTCCAATGTCACCTCTTCTGGGAAGCCTTCCCCGATTACGCCCCCTAGAGACACACACGTGGGCAGGATCAGGTGCCCGCAGACCCCTTATCATGAATAGCATTATGCATTGTGACAGCTGGCCTGTATCAAGTACTTCATATTTAGAGAGCGCCAGGTGCTCTACATGAATGATCTCATCGAATTCTTATAAAAACACGATATTGTGGTTCTACTAATAGCTGCAGTTTACGGATGAGTAAGCCGCAGCTCAGAGAAGATAACCAACTTCCTCCGGGTCACGCCGTCAGAAAATGGCCGAGCCGGAAGTGTCACCCAGGCCTGGCCTCACAGCTGGATCATTTAACCAGGTGCCGTCCTCTTAGACTGAATGGAATGAATGGCGTCCCTTGAGTCGTACGGCACACCTGCACTGAGAAGCGGCGGCAGCGTAACCTTCGGCCTTGCTCTTGGCCTGTACCCCGTAGTAGCTGGGAGCTACGGAGTGCTCTAAGGAGAGAGAGGAAGTCAGGTCGTAAAGAGGAAGCATTTCTGTGTAAACATTTCTGATCGACTGTGGGAAGAGACCTCAGAAGCATTTCCAAATCTTCCGTTTGGTGTTGGGTGTTCTTTTCTCCTTCTTGGATTTTCTGTTTATGGGTCTGCCCCCCTTGACCCTGCCGACCATCCCTGTCGACTGCGAGACCCTCACGGGCCGAGAGCGAGCCTTGGTTTCTCGTTCCGCTAGGGACTGCTTGGTAGGTAAGGTGTCAGGACAGATTTGTCGAAGGAAGGAAAGGAGGAAGATGCATCCCTCCAATGTCATCAAGAAATATGAGAGGCACGGCTCCATCTTAAAAAATCCCAAGTCGGTCTCCCTGTGTGCCAGCCCGTATAGGTGCCGGGGGTGCCTGATCACGTGGACAGGGCTCGGCTCAGTCCAGTGTCTGGCAAGGAGGCCCAGAACTGCTCCTGGCACCCTGCTCTCCACAGAGGCAGTTCTCCAGCCCCACAGGCCTCAGCCCTGGGCCCCTAGTAGGGCCCACAACCACCCCTCACGGCCTTTCAAGCCCCCCAAGTAGGAGGCCGCCTCTCTGCAGCTGCAGCAGCTCAAAGCCTTCTCCAGAAAAGGAGGAAGCGAAAGTGTCCCGTGGGTGAGCCGTCGAGGGTCCTGGGAGGAGATTGGCGCCAGGGAGCGGCATGGGGGATGGAAGGTGGGAAGAGAGGCCAGGATGAGGAGCCTTCCCGGGACCCAGGGGAGGACCTGAGAGGACACCCGAATGGGGAGGACCTGGAATCGCCTCCTGGTCCCTCCTCAGACACTGGGGTCTTCCAGCTTGGAGAAGTGAACGTGTGGGAGACTCCAGACAGAGCCAGACGGAAGCCAGACAGGGAAGTCCAGGAGGCCACCGCCCCCTCCTGGGGCAGGGCTCTGGTGCTGTGGCTGCCATGAGGGCTAAGGGCGAGCGAGGCAGTGCGGTGCAGCGGTCAGGGGTCAGGGGTGGGCTCCGAATCGGAATCTCCCGCCTTGGAGCCTGGCTCTGCCCATCACTAGCTGAGCCACCTCAGGCAAGCGGCTTCCCCTCGACGGACCCCCTACTTCCTCTTCTATGAAGCGGGGTCGTGGTGCCTGGCCCGCAGGGTTAGTACGACCCAACTAAATGCATTAACCTAGGAGAGGGCCTCGTCTGAGGAAACCCCCAGTCGCTGGTGACGATTGTGCCGGGCGGGGTCTCGAAACACTCCAGGTTTCCACCGGAGGGGACGTGATCGCAGGGGCCGGTCACCCCAGGGCAGACGAGCCGAGAAACCGGAGCGAGGACGGTGCCGCCGCCCAGAGACCGGCGGCAGCGAGGAGGCCGGTGGCGCCAGGTCGGGAGGGCGACCGGAGGAGGCGGCTTCTCGGAGCGGAGCTGCCGAGGAGGAGAGAGAGTCCATGTGACAGTGGGGACGGGTCGTGCGGGCCAGGGAGGGAGGGGAAGGGTGCGGGGCGGGGGCGGGCGGGGAACGAGGGGTGCGGGAGAGGATACCGCGGACTCGGCACAGCCTTCTGGCGTGTTCTACTGCCATCGTCATTGCGGAGGTGCTTCGCCTCGGTTTCCTCACCGGTAGACTGGAAATCGAAATAACGCCTACGCGTAAGTAGCCAATGCGTAACTCTCATTTCTCACACCGGTCTCGCGAGGCGGGTGCTGCTCTCATAACGCCGCCCATTTTACAGATGAGGAAACCGAGGCACGGGGAGGTCGCGTCGCACACCTGGTGAGTGGCAGAGCGAATGTGGACCAGGCTGCTGGGCTGCAAGGTCCCGCTCGTAATCGTGACAGCACACAACGCCTCTGTCCCCGGCCAGCCTCACCCCATTCAACGCCACTCTCAGAATTTCACCCAGGGCCTCCAGCCCAGACTGATTATCGGCACCTGCTCCCAGCTATAGCACCTGACACCAGACTTACCACGTTCCTCCCAGGCTCGGGGGTCCTGGAGTCACACCAACGTGGACGTGAGCCCCGGCTCTGTCGTTGTCCAGCTGTGGGGCCTGAGAGAAGCCACTTCCTTTCCGAAACCTTGGTTTCCTCGCCTCGAGCACAGGAAGCCTTGTCCTGAGTTTGGCTGGCTGCGGTGGAGACGGCATGAAGCCTCTCGGGAAGCGCGGAGCACTGGGAAAGGTGTGTGCATGTGCGTGTGTGTGTGTGTGTGCGCGCGCGTGTGAGTGCGTGTGTGTACAGCCCATCAAACTCTTCCATCAAAAGTGAATCATACCCACAGTCCTGGGGACAGTGCCAAGTATTTCTTTGCTTTTCCCAACAAGTTTTTGGCCCCTGGGGAGTGCGCCATGGGAGAGGGCGCTGGACAGTTCGTTGCCTTAACTCCTGCAAACTTCTTCTCCCAGGCACCTCCGCTCACAGGGCTCCTGCTGGCTTGGGCCAATGGGAAGAGCTGGCGGGGGACTGGAGGGCAGGAGGAGGGGAGAAGCCGGGGTCTCTCTCTCTCTCTCTCTCTCTCTCTCTCTCTCTCTCTCTCTCTCCTTCTCTCTCTCTCTCTCCCCCCTTGCGGCTGGGGGTGTGTGTGTCATTTTTCCAGCACAGGTTGTCTTTTGTGTCTTTAACTCCTGTAGAACCACCCCGTTCCTCCACGGTTCCAGCCCTGAGGTGGCTCCTGCCAGGATTCGGCCACCCCTAGGCGGTATCGCCACCTCCCCCATCTGTCTCCCCATCCCAGGATGGGCAGCAGCTCCTGCCATCGCCCAAACCGGATTGCCTCACCGTTTGCTGTTTGGCCTTCCAGCTCTTCTGTCTCCAATTCCGGGTATTTAACTTCCTCTGTGTGAAATACCTAGAATGCCTTCTGTTTTTCTGACTGGCCCTGACTCTTAGAGTAGCCATGGAGGACTTTCCTCCCCCTAAAATGTCCTCCCTCTTCTCTGCACCCAGACCCTTTATCCCAGAGGGTCAAAGACAGTTCCCAGAGCACGTCACATGGGAACTGGATGGGGCTGTAGCTCCTTTTGCCTGTCTGCGGTGACCTGCTCCAGGTCAAAGCTTCCTCGTGCTAACGCAGTCTCTTGCGGCAGAGATGCTACGATGCTGTCTCTGCCTGGCCTCGTTTGCAACGAAGGCTGAGAGGAGAGAGGAGAGCAAGGAAAGGGGCAAAGAAAACCCCACCCCGCCACTCGCATAGGACCTAGGCAGAGTAGGCATTCAGGGAGGGCATCTCTTTTGCCTTGTTCCGCAGCGCACCTGACACTTGGCCTAAGCTTTGCATTTCGGAGGCAGCCCTAGGGGAATGAAGGCTCGTTCCATGCCAGCACAGCTGCCCCGGGGGTGCCTCGGAAGGAAAAGGAAGCCAGGGACAGACTCCTTTGAGTGAGCAGAGGGGTGTAGTCCTGTCTCCCACCCAGTGCCCCTGGGACGCCTATTGGGGGCTCTTCACAGATGTCCTTCTACCGTGGCCTCTCCACTCCCTTCTTCCCTTCTAGAGCCCTGGACAAAAGTCACTGCAGCCAGCCCCCTGCCTCCAGGCCACAGCAGAGGCTGGCTGGATGGGAGGCCCTGGCAGGTCTCTCCAGCCCTTCCTGGGTGTGCTCCCTCCCGGGCTCCGAGTCTCTGGCTTTGTCTATCACTTCGAAGCCTCCTGTCTCCTCTCCCCAGGCCCAAGGCAAATCCTAGGATTTCTAGGCTCTAATTTCCCCATGCTTGCAGGTGCTTTGGGCACTTACGCAGGCCCGAGAAGCCCCCCTAGTCCAACCTCACCCTCCAGTGCAAGCGGAGAAATCGGGGCTCAGCGTCGACTTGCAGGAAGCGTGTGGAATCGTCGGCAGGTTGGTGGAAATGACAGGGGTGACACATGTGACGAGGTGGACCCAGGACCCGGGGACGTGTATCCTCCCCTGCACACGCCTGAGCAGCCATACTTTATGTGCACTCACGTGTACGTCACACACGTCTGCACACCGTGATCCCCCCGAGGAGACCACGGGCTCAGCAGCGGGGGCTCACACAGGCATCATAAACACGCGCACTCCCGATGGCAGACCCGCCCGCCCACCAATGCACACACACTCACAGCTACATACCTACATGTGCCCCCATGGAGACACGCCCGTGTGCACAGTCTCATGTGTGCGATCTGCTACACGTCCCACGCACCCATGTAAACAGCGGACGCGCACACATGCACGCGCGTCGGCTCGCCAGGGTGGCCTCGCACATGCGGACACGGTTCACGGCCACGCAGACTGGTGTGTGTTTGCCCTCACACAGCCGCGTGGGGCCAGAGCAGCATCCAGACACCCCTCCAGCGTCGCTCCCGTGTGGGCGACCACGGGTCGGCCACAGCTATAGGTACAGCATCCCACACGACTCACACGCGCGGCCTCAGGCGCACACGCCGTCACACAGAGCCTCCCCCGTGGCCGTTCCCCTCCACCTCGCCTGCAGCAGCCATGTGCTCCGACCCCTCCTGGTGAGACCCCCCCTCAGGGGACCTGGAGCCATCTGGCGGCCCTCAGGACAAAGAAAGCACCCTGCCCACCCCCAACCCCGTCCCCTAAGCTGGGTCCCGGGGGAAGGATGAAGGCTGCCCAGAGTTCAGAGTCCTGGGGCCAAAGTCTTGTTTGCAGGCGCTTAGCGGAAGTTGCACAACCTGCCCTAGCTGGCTGGGGTGATTCCGATATATTGTCTCCGGCTTCCCCTTGGCTGCAGGCCCAGGCCGAGCCAGCGGACCTGTTTCTCTGGAAGAGGGAAGGGAAGGCGTCCCCTCTCTACCCTGGCCCAGGCACTGGTGGCCAAAGACAGCCCCACCGGTCCCCTGCTACGTGTGCAGTGTGCCCGAAGCGGAGATGCACAGAACTTAGCGCCCACCCCCTTCTCTCCCGGATGGGGAGCTGAAGCCCAGGGAGGGCGGGGGGCCTGGCCAGGCTCACGGAGCAAGTGGGAGGCGCAGCAGGGCCCGCACCCAGGCTCTACCTTTCTAAACATTTTGTCAAGAGAAAGACCACCCAGAAACCCAGTTGTTCTAATGCGGGTGAGCGGAGCTGCTCTGGATCGTAGAAGAGGGAACCCCAGAGTCTATGAGTTGGGACCACCCTTCACCCCCCACCTCCACCAGGGCTGAGTCAGTTCATCAGAGGATCAGTTTGCCAGATCACCACTTCACGAGCTCATAAAGTCTTTAACGGTGTGTATGAGACGAGTTGGCAAGGCCTTCGAGGGCCACAGGAAGCCAGAACTTGGGACCTTCAGACTCCTTTTCACCTCTGGGACCTGCAGCTCAGACTGACAGTCTCCTCTTGGGGGTCTTTATTCTGGTTCCCTCAAACGGCAGCATCAGGGAGGTGGGGTAGAGGCAGAGTAAACATTCCTGAAAACCCCAGAAATCTAAAGCTAACTCATCCCACGCCTGCCAGCCTATTTTCTCTCTCCGCTCCTCTCCCCCTCTCCTCTTACCTTTCTTTCTTCCTGCCTGCCTTCCTTTCTCAGTTCGCCCAGTTGAGAGTCACTGAGGCAGGACCGAGTGGGGCAGTAGGGTGGCCCTTGTGAGGTTGGAGTTAAAGCCGATAGGACTGAAGCCTGGTGGATCGGAAGCCGGGTCATATACACCGCAAATGGAGCGGATGAGTAATCTACTGTGGACGAACCTCATCAGGTTTCTCACTGATGAGGAAGGTACAAATATGGGAAGGAGGACGCTGAAGAAGCCTGAGGGGTGTGTGTGTGTGTGTGCGCGCGTGTGTGTGTGTGTGTGTTCTCCAGCTCTTTTCACCAAGGTCTGGGAGCAGCGATGCTTTGGTAGCAAGAAGCACACAGAGTGCCAAGATCCGGTTTTCGAAATGCCATTCTCCCCTAGACAGGAAGTCTTTGGAAGAATGGTTGATTCCCAGGCTGGGCCAGAGAAAGTATGAGGTGAGCCTGGAATGCCCTGGGTCGGAAAGTTAAGAAGCGATCAAAGACTGAGGGAGAAACAAGACCCAACTGGAAAGAGCTTCTTATGCCCGAATCTGGTGTAATCTGAACATCAAAATAAATAATGATAGCGATGGATCCTAGCTCACTGAATAAAATAGGAATCCATGAATCTACATTGCTATAAACAAATAAACGAATAAACAGACAGGGAGAATACATTTCCTTACAGTAGAACGCCAAATAATACACAAAGAGGGAAAATCACCTTTTGGCAACTGTTCCGGTAATAATTATTTTAGGTAGGAAACACCGATGAATGCTAAGACTAGGGGTATGAATGGTCTGAGGAGAGGGATATGTACAGAAGGCTATCTCCTCACGAGGTATTTATTACTTATAAAAGTCACAAAGTAACTCGACAATGGAGAAAGCCTATCAAACGGTGAACTGACCGACGTTAACAATACCAGCGTCCGCACATCGAGGTGGCGTGGCCCCCGAGCAGGGGAATGACGAAGCGCCACATCGTGCCTGCGTCATTCCCGCCCAAGGTCCGTCATCGGCGCTTCATCACGAGGACACAGGCAAACACAAATTGAGCAACATTTTTGCTAAACGACAGCCCTGGTATCTTCCAAACGTCAAGAGTGTGGAACTCAAGGCAAGAAAGGGGAACCGTTCTAGGCTGAAGGAGATTGGCGAGATGTAACACGGCGCTAGGTTGGGTCACTTTCTGGTGTAATTCACACCAAATTTACATCAAGTTACACGAGATTGAGGGTCATGGGCACAACTGGTGAAACTTGAGTGAGGTGTCTTGATGAAGGGACTATGGGGTTCTTTGTAATTCTCGAGTATTTTTCTTAATTTGAAATGTTTTAAAATAATATCGTTTAATCTCATGCAGCACAGTAATATAAAAGCGCAAAGAAAGCTCCTGGATAGATTTCTCTAAGAAAAATGAGGAAGCAGAAGGGTAGCCTGATGACCTCATCTCCTGGGGGAGTGTTCGTGTGAATTGGGGTGGACACCTAAGAACCAAAAAAGGAAAAAAAATATACAAGAAAATTAACAGTTCTGGAGAAAACAGCAAGACATCCAAGAAAATGAACGTAATCACAGTACTCTGCATGGCTGGTCTGTCAACAATGTTTACATTGTCACACAATAAACCCTGAACATTTATCAAACAAATAAATTATGATATGATCATATAAGTAAGATGGTTCTAGAAGAGGTGGGGAGGGAGGAAGGAGATGATATGGGAAGGAAATTCTTATCTTCCGAAATAGGAAGACGATAGATTGCATCTAAAGCTGAAAATCAATCAAGAAATAATGGTATAAGCATGTTATTTCGCAAAAGTAAATGAAAAAGAAACTGCTGTGTCTTCTTAAAAGCAGTGGCCTCTGGTGGCTGGGTGTTAGAGACAAAGAGAGATTAGGTAGGAGACTGCTGTTTTCATAATAAATCTTGAAGACCAAGTGCATGTGTCATTTTAATAAAACTTGAAGTCAAAATAGAAAAATGTAATTAAAATAAATACATTTTGAGCAAACGGTATGCTTGGACAAGTTGTGGAGTTTACTATTTAGCAAAATCTATAAAAGTATCTCCCAAATGCTGATAAAACAGAAAATTACAGTTTAAGGAATTTTAAAAATCAGTCTGAAAAGAAAATTCCTCGTGTGATATTATGAAGAAATAGTCATAGGATATTATTTAAGAAGAATAACAAACGCTTTAGAAGAGTGCGTCTCATGACCTTTACTTAGCTCTGGGCCAAACTGAAAAATGTACATGGAATATAATCAAAAAGACTATTTTTTAAATGAGTTTTTGGAAAATCAATCCATTTCGTAACACGGGGCAGTGGTCCTTCGATGAGCCTTTGGAGAACTAACTTTGGCCAAATTGGCCTTTGGAGGTTTAGCAGTCTCGCCAGCACCCACGGACCGTTGGCAGGTCCTCTCCAGGATGCCAACCGCTTCCACCCCGGTCCGGCACCCATCCCGTCGGCAGTCTCCCTGGGGGAGAGGACTCCCGCTCTTCAAGACGGTCCTGTGTGGTATGAACTTATAACCCATTTCACAGATGAGAAAATGAAGGCTTGGGGAAATGAATGGATTTGCTTAACGCCTCACAGTCAAGAAGCCGAATTAGACTTGGTGCACAGGTTGATGAACTCTAAGGTCAGGGTTCTCTCCTTGCTCCCTCAATCCTTGGCTCTCCCACCTGTTGGCTCCAGATCTAATTAAAGCCTCACCGGCCCCTGAGATGGGCTGGGAGGAGATGTGTCATTAGAGCACGAGATGCTGGAAGCTCTCACCATGTGTCATTATGTCTAATTACATGAGTTTGGGTTTCTGCGTGGGCTGGTGGAGCCAGAGTGTCTCCATTCCCAGGTGGCCAGGGAATTCCTGAGGCTGAGTACTGGGACAGCGGCTGCCGAAAGGTGCTAACGACAGCCCTGGGAACAAGGCCCGTGTTCCCTACATCTTCTGGGGAAACTGGAGCTCCAGGGTCCTCCCCGAGGCTGCGGGGAAGGTCTGAGGTGGGGATGCTATCTGTCCCGGCTTCTCCAGATCTTCTTAGCAGACTCCCACCTGGGCAAGATTGGAATAGAAGAAGACAGCTACACTAAAAGCACAGCTCCCAACGCCCCTCGTCCCACCCCCAGACAGATAGATGGACAGACTCAGGCACATGCATTCACACTGCACAGCGACATGGTTTTGGGGCTTATCTCTGAACTTTTACATAAAGGACTGCTTACACTTTCATCAACTTCATTGTGTGCACGCTTTGGGGGAAGGGCAAGTGAGCAGAAATGTGGAACAGGAAGAAGACGGGTCTCTGTCCACTCTGGGCAGAGACGGCCAGTGGAAAAAATCTTTTGCATGTGCTCATTTAATAAACAGGAATTGAGTTGCTTCTGCGTGCTGGGCATTGCCCTAGGCACCCATGTTATATAGTCCCTGATTTTAAGGAGTTTACTTTCTAAGGGGTGGAGGACGACAAACGTGCAAATAAATACCTAACGTACCAGATGGTGACAGTGGTGCAAAGAAGTAGGGTGAGGGTGAGGAGCGCCCGTCCATAGATGGTAATGTGGCTGGAGAAAGAGCCAAGCCACTCCCTCTCGACTTACCCAAATGCAAGGGATAGATGGAGAAACATTTCGGGGGTTGAAATGTATAGGAATTATAAAAAATTATATGATAAACACTTATATGCCAACTCCCCGTGTTTAAAAAGCTAACAAATAAATCTTTAGATTTGTGAAAAAAAAAAAAGAAACACAAAAAACAAATACAACCTTTATCAATCAGGAAAGGCTAGGTTATGCAGCAGTAACAAACAATCCCCAAATCTCGGTAGCTTTAAATAACGAAGGTCCACTTCTCTTTCATTCTCTGTACCCAGTATGAGTAACTGAAGAGAGCGGTGTTCATTGTAATCACTCTGGATGCCAGGCCAATGGATGCTCTACCGTTTTATGATGCCATGATCTCAACAATAGACTTTGGAGTTTACCATGAAGATGGCTCACACATTCACTCTTAGATGTTCCCATTAGGAAATGGTATGTGTTACATTTCATCGGCAAGTCATGTGGTCATGTCCAAGTTCAAAGGGGCAGTAGAATGACATCCTCTCATGAGCCCAAAAGAAGAGCTGAAATATTGGCGAGCATTGTTAATATCTGCCATTCTCCCTTCCCGTTTCCATTTATCCTTCACTCCCAGGGATTAATTTGTCCCATCTGCAAGTCGTTGTGTACCATTTTCTTCATTTGCAGATTTTGTTTTAACTCTTAATATATCTGTGTACATCACCAAGTAATAAGCAGAAGGAAATCACAAAGAAAATTAGAAAATATTTGAATTGAATGACAATGAAATCACGACATAACAATCTGATACACGTATTTGTTACCACAGTAAAGTTAGTTAACACCTCCATCGCCACACCTAGTTATCTTTTTTTTGGTGAAAAGAATGTGTGTGTGTATGCGTATGTGTGTGTGTGTGCGCGCGTGTGTGGTGAAAACTTTAAGATCTACCTTCTTAGCAACTTTTAAGTATACAGCACATGTATTATCTATAGTCATCATAGTGCGTATTAGACCCCCAGAACTTATTCATCTTACAACCAGGAATGTGTACACTTTGTACATCCACTTCGAATGGGTGAATTGTATGCTAGGTAGTCCCTATTTCAATAGCGCTGTTTAAAACAAATTGAACTTAGTGATTCTTCTCTTTCCTCTCCCTCTCCATTTCCTTTCTCTACAGTTTTTCTTCTTTCCCATGAGTAATGGCAATTTCCAAGCAACTCTTATTCCTTATTCCCCATCTCTACCTCTCCACCAAACGTCCTCGTTCTGCATCAGCCCATGACCTGAATTTCCAAAGAAGGGATTCTCTGGGGAAGCCGTGGGTGGAGGAGAAGTTACAGAGCAAACAGAATTCTCTTACCCGAGGGGAAAGCTGTGGACACAAGGACCAGGTTTAGGGCAAGACCAGTGCGTGCCCAGGGCACAAAATGTGAGACGGCACTCACCCTTGGGGCATGCAAGTGCAGGCTGGCCCAGAGAGTGAGTGCGTCCTTGCAGTGTGTGTGTGTGTGTGTGTGTGTGTGTGTGTGTGTGTGTGTGTGTATGTGGTAAAAGACATACAACATAAAATTTACCATTGAAAGCATTTTAAGATGTACAGTTCAGTGGGTTATAGTACATATATCATGTCATGGAACTATCTAGTTCCAAATATTTTCATCACCCCCAGAGGAACCCTGCTCCCCAATTTCCCCTCCCATAGCCCCTGGCAACCTCCAATCTGCTTCTGATCTCAATGGATTTGCCTATTCTCAACAATTTACAAAAATAAAATCATAGAAAATACGGCCATTCGTGTCCGGCTTCTTTCACTTAGCATCATGTTTTTAAGGTTCAGCCATGCTGTATCGTGAATCGGTGCTTCATTCCTTTTTATGGCCATATAATATTCTGTCGAATGGATGTACCCCATATTGCTTATCTCCTCATCTGTCGATGGACATTTTAATTATTTCTACCTGTTGCCTATTGTGAAGAGAGCCGCTGTGAACATTGTGTACAAGTTTTTTTTTTGTTTGTTTGAATACCTGTTTTCAATTATTCTGGGAATACACGTAGGAAAGGAGTTGGTGGGTCACGTGCTGATTCTGCGTTTAACCTGTTGAGGGCCATCTCCTTACATTTAGCACCTTGGGAGTCTAGCTTGCTCGATCCTAGCCAAGTCCTGATGTACGCTCACCTATTTATGACTTTTGTCCCCATGTCACCAGCATCCCCATCTACGTTAGTGGCTTCGAGGCGAAAGGCTGACATGGGCCGCAATTCGAAGTCGTATTCGGGGGCCAGGAGAGATGTCCTGTGAAGCTGGAACGGGAGGAGAATGCCAGCAGTGAGGCTGGAAAAGTTGGTAGATACCAGAACATACCAGGACACCAGCTTGTCATTCTCAGGAGCTGGGACTTCGCACTGTTGGTTGCAGGGAGCCAGAGAAGAGGAACTACCAGGGAACTCTTTCTGAGCTGTGAGAAAGGTCCCAAACCCTGCCTTAAGATTTGAGAGCACACAGGGACCCCAGAAGAGGTCACTCTAGATTCATTCTGTCCTAACTCCATGCAGGGGTTGAAGGTAGCCACTTCCATCATGTGTGCCTCAGTTTCTCTGGCTGGAAAATGGAGCTAAGCTGCTCCTGTCAGTCGTAGGTGAGATTCTGGCCATGAGCTAGCTTTGTAATCTGTGAAGGTCAGGATAGATGCTTTCACCTGAAATCTCTGCTCAGGTGGCTTCCAGAACATGGTAGGACTTCAGGTAGACCCTACTTTATTTGACTCTATGAAAGCGTCTGAAAAGTTGTACATAGCTTGAAATTCTGTAAAGGGAGACCCATTTACAATACACATGGGGAGCCAATTACTTAAATACACCCAGCAGGGAATCCTCAGGCGTGACATTTGTGCTCAATCAATCAGGATTTTCATATATTGGGTTCGCAGCTCAGCCAAGTTCTGAAAAGTTAGCGGAGGCAGGACTCCGGTTTCTACGGTTTTCAGAGAACTGGGACTTTCTCCCAAGCGATCATCTCATCCAGAAGAGGCCCAGGGCCTCCCACATGGGCTCGAAAGGAGAAAGCTCTGGACAGAAGAGGAAGGGGTGACTGTGCTTTCCCCGCCCACGGAGCCTGAAGGTCAAACCAGATTAAGTTAAGGCAAGGGGCGTGATCTTACTGGGGAATTTGTAGATCACCAAGATTTACAAGGAAGAGGACCAGGGACTTTCTCCTGTGGGATAAGGATATTTTAGACTTCGATCCTCATTTGTAGAGGGAACTTCGAACCCATGCCAGGTACTTGGTCCTTATTAACCCATTTCATTTCTTCAATGATCCTTTCATTTATAGACAAAGCCAGCAACTGTCAAAAAGGTAAAGAGGCTCGCCAAGGTCACAGGGCAAGGTCGGCACCGGGGTCAGAACTCGAACCCAGATCTCAGGAGTCAAGGCTTGGGACTGGTTCCACCAAGCCACCCTGAAGTTCCCTTAAGAGCAACAAAGAGCCCGACATGTTGGTGGTATCTGGGACAGAGACGACCTTCTAGGAGGTCAGTGGTAACGTGACCTCGTGAGAGGGTCTTCTCTTTTCGGTTTGTCCTGGAAAGTCCCATATCTTTTGCAGAGCTGTTTCCCAGTAACCTTGTGTGGAATTTATGCCAAGTGCAGCCAAAGGCCAATGCTTGACTTGGAGGCCAGACAAGAGGTGCTCAGGGTAAAGGGTCATTTCATCTTATGTGGCCCTCCTGGCCTGGAGCCCTTGCAGGTGTGTGGAGTTAGCCCGTGTTCATCGGGCCCACTATCCCGAGCAGGGGGCTGGCAGCGCGGGGGAGAGTCTCCCAGGCTGAGACTGCCCTCACCCAACAGGGCTTCCTGGGATGCAGAGACTACATGGAGAGTGAGGACTTTAGGTCGAGACCTGGACTCCATTCCCAATCTCATCACTTCCTTGGCCAAAGTTTCCTCACCTCTCTGTGCCTTAGTTTCTCCATCTGTAAAATGAGACCAATACTCGTGAGATGGAAGGGGCGAGCTGGCAGGAGAGCACGTACAATGGGGTAGCCCGCAGGAGCACCTCCCGTCGAGGAATGTACGAGCCGTATGAGGTTTCCTGGTGCTCCTCTGGCTCCTAGCAACAATCTCCAAGGAGCAGAACCTGTGCCCAAGGTGCTAGCATGCCTGCCTGCGCACAGGTGTGGTCCTGGGGCGGTATGGCAATGGGCCAGTCGTGGTCCTGGCCCGCTGGGCACTCACAGTTTAGAGGGGAGGCAGAACCACACCAGGCAGTGGGATAAAATCAGCAGCAGAGGGCACAAGGGGAGGGAAGGAGGACCCTGCTTAGGGTCAGGGAAGACTTCGCAGGGGGAGAGTCTGGAGGAGGGTCTAAATATTTAACAACCTGCTTGTCACAGTCACTGACCAATCAGAAAGGACATCAGCTATGAATAAGTCATAGGACTCACCAGTGTGATTATTAACGCCCCAGGAAGGGACATTTTATTTGGATCCTGACTAATGAATGTGCGTTTTACAGACAGATGAGAAAAAGGGCCTTCAAAGCAGAGAGAACAGTACGTGTTAGGTCCCGATGACTGGCGAAAGCAGGCTGTGCGCAGAACGACGTGGCTAGAGCATAGGGTGCTCGTGGGAAACGGGGAGGAGAAGAGAGGGCCTCGAACAGCAGGGTAAGTTTGGGTGACACGGCTAAGACACTTCCGACGTGGTATTCCACGCCGGGGACTCTGACCAGCAGACACTGCAGTGGGCATTTCCAAGGCCTGAACACACTTCTATTCCAGGCCCACAACGTGGGGTTGCGTGGGGTCCGGATCCAGGCTCCATTCTCCTGGGAGGGAGTCTGGCATGGGTGGTCCAGGAGGAGAGGCCCGGTCAAGGGCCCACAGACAGTCTGTTGGACGAGGAAACTGAGGCAAATAGCCAGTTGCCTGGGTGGGGCCAACACGAAGGGAGGCGGAGACACCGGCGGCCCAGGCTTCCTTGGCTCTCACTCCAACCTCCAAAAGGGCACCAAGGCTTTCTGTATGCTCAGGGAAACTTAGGGACGCTTTGGGACGAAGGAGCCGGGTTCTAACACGAACTCTCCTGCTTAAATGCTGTGTGACCTCGAGTAAGGCACAAACCCTCTCTGGGCCTCAGGGTCTCCATACATGAGGGAGCCTGTTAATGTCTCCTTTGGAAATTCAGGGTGTCCCAAGCGGGTCCTCTCCCGCCAGTCACCCTACCCGTCCTTGTGGGAACCGTGAGGGATTTGGACTCATGCTGAGCTGAGGGTGAGTCTTCACTTCGGGATGTACTGGGTGTTTGACTCTGAACACGTGTTAAGTGCTGGGCCTTCATCTCCTCATTTATCGAATGCAGACTCGATAGGAGAGATCGATCCTGATAGGAATCAATGAGAAAACTCTGGTGTGTTGAAGACAAGACAATGGACGTGGTAGCGAAAGAGCCTTTCCCCCTCCTTTGCCTTTCCGGGCAAGCCTGCTCAGCTGAGGGCCTCGCTGGCGCTCAGTGGGGCGTGGGGAGGAAGGCCATGGCGTCCTCTGGTCTCCCAGGACATTGTTTGAGCACAGATCCGGGTGATTAGTAATGAATGGCCATAAGCTAGGGCTGTCCTGAGGGATCAAGAGTCTCTGACCCCCTGGTAATGACTGGAGATGCAGAAATCAAGGTGGGACAGAGCCAAAGACGTGAGTAGGCGCCATGCAAAGCAACCTGTCGAGAGGGTGTGATGTCGAGAGCTGGCCCTGTGAAGTTTTTCTGCAGGATGTGCTGATTGGTTGAGTTCCCAGCTTCCCAGAACTTCGGTAGAGAGATGCTTAGCTCTGTGGCAGTCTGGGACCTGGATTTGAGTCAGATGGTTTTCTTTTAAATCTCATGCATTTGCTTGCTAGTTGGTAGCTTCATTTTTTTTTTTTTTCCTGGATGTGACTCCCTGCTGTGACCAGTCTGGGGCTGGGAGGAGGAAGGCCCTATTGTAGCTGGGCTATGCAGGTAAGGGGGCTTTCTGATGCTTAGAAAGCAATAGTCGCCCCTTCCATGTTCCCCAATCTGCGCCCTTGCCCTGCGACCCTGTCCACGGTTGTCTCAGGCTCCCAAACTAACCAACTCTTTCGTACTCTCCAAGTGGTCTGAGCCCCCGACTCAGCACGCCTCCCCACACAAGAATTCTTAACCTAGAGCGAGGAACTCCTCTGAGAGGCTGCTGGATTGGCCTCCTTTACGCTTCCTTTCTCTTTCCCTCCAGTGGGGGCTGGGATGCAGCTGGCGGGTGTAAAGGGGGGCTCTCCCCCAAACAGCTTCTCTGTGTAGCCCCCTCACCGGTCACACCCCACACCCAGGCTGCATTCCTCCATCCTTAATGCCTCCTCTGGGAACACAGGCTTTCAGAAACCTGAGAAGACCAACCAGCCGGTAAGGGGCTGAGGGCAGTGGGCCCAGAGAGGTGGGGGCCCAGGGGTGGGGCTTGGCTTCTGCCTTTGATGGAAACAGAACCCTTAGCCCTTCCCCTCCCTTTCAGCAGCTCTGGCCTCCCAGAGCATTGGCTTTTGCTAAATCCACTTGGGGCGATGGGGGCTGGAGAAGGAAAGGGGGTCGTGATAATTTGGAAAGGCAGAGGGCCTTCTGCCACGTCTACCTGGTGCAAAGGTTCCACACCGGGGACCCTTCACTGCTCCCTTAGGCTTCCAGACAATAGACAGACTGCAAGCAGGACCAGAAACACCCAGAGAGGTGAAGCTACTAGCCCAGGGTCACACAGCCAGGAAGTGGAGGGGCTAGAGTTCAAACCCAGGGTGGTTCCTCAGCACTGCACTGTCTCCAAGTACACGTGTCCCAGGTACAGTTGGAAATACACCCTTCTTGCCCACCTCACCCTAGTTAAGGTGTCAAATTCTTCCCCTCAGGGATTTATTCATTCCGTTGCTGGAAGCTCCCACCCCTACCCCACTATGCTTTCGGAATCTTAAAACTGTGACTCATTGAGACCTGAAAAGATGGTTGGAAATTGATTTGTTCCATTCCTTCTCTTTACAGATGGGGAAACTGAGGCCCAGAAAAGGACCATGACTTGCTGTTTCAGACCCAGACCCCCTGAGATGCAGCCTGCTTCAGCGCCAAGAGTGTAGTCAGGCAGACGGGGTTTGAGTCCTGGATCCCGTATACTGCTGGGTGACCTTGGCTGGCTGGTGGCTGTTACTCTTTTGTGCCTCAGTGTTCTCATCTATTAAATGGGGATCATAATACCTTCACCGAAGGGTTGTAAAGATTAAAGGAGGTCCTAGGTTTGGATGAAGAGGAATAGTTCCCGGCATGCCCTCGGCACTCAGTGTGGGCTGACTGCCTTCCTTCTTCCCTTGCAAAGGAAAATTGAATCTTCACGTGCTGAGACCAGGGCCACCCCTTTACCGGGCCTGGGGAGGAGGACTGGTGAGGCCAGTGAGTGATGTGTTCGAGCTGGTTTGCACTGGCAGGCGAGAGCTGATTGTTAAGAACTGGCTGTTAAATATTTGGGAATCGCGAGGCAGTTGTTGGTAGCTTTAAATCAGCCGTAGTGGGAGTACTTTACACCATGGAAATTAGCAACCGCCACGACGCGGGGATTTTTTTTTTTTTTTTAAATAAAGGCCAGTCGTGTGGGATTTGCCAGAAGTAGGAAGTGACTCATGGTATCATTATGCTTACTTTACAGATGAGGCTCTGGGGCTAGCCGTGCCAGCTCAGTGTATCCGCATATCTACTACAAATTGCAGCTTCACCACTTCCCAGCTGTGCGACCTTGGGCAAGTCTCTTTACTTCTCTGAGCCTTTACGCCAGGCAGGGAAACTGAGGCAAATACCCAGTAGTACGGGTATCGATAAAGGGAGACGACACTGGCACCCACCTCGTAGACATGTTGGGATGATTAAATGAAATGACACATGCCAGATGTAAAGTGCTAGGTTCTGAGGCTGATATACAGTCGATATTAATATCACTTTCAGCAGGCGCTGGCTTGGTATCTCCCGTAAGCCTAGTGAGAAGGCCGTTATTTCCTTCGATTGTCCAGTGAGGAAACCGAGGCTCTGGTTGGTGACGTGACTTGTTCAAGGCTACACTGTTAAAAGGTGGCAAACCGGCTTCGGAGCCTGGTCTGGTTGGCTCCGAGGCTGGCTTCCTGCCAAGCCCCTTGGCCCCAGCCCCGTGCTGGGGGGCCGACTGCTGAGTGTGGGTTGTGGTATTTGGCAACTGGCTTGAGGCAGAATGTGTGGGACAAGATGGCTGCCTTTGCCAGGGGCTGACTGAGCAGCTCGGCTCGGAGCCCAAGGCCTACGATTTTGAACCAAGCAGCACCCACACACGCCTCCTTCTTTAAGGGTTCTGGAACCCCCCACTCACCACCTCTACCCATACACCCCATCTCAGGTGAATCAACCCCAGAAAAGCAGGACCTGCAGAATATCGTTGAATGAGGTAAAATGGATTTTCTTTCCCGATTATGGGTTAGCCCCTTGCTGCTCCCACTCCTGGCATAGGGGCCTCGCTTGAGCCGCTGCGGGGGCAGTAGCAGTGCCCAGACCCTGGCAAACCCCCCCATGCCTCATTTTTCAATTACAGTTGATATTCACTTTTATATTAGTTCTGGCAAGTCCCTTCTCAAAGAAACCTAGTCAAACTTTTTTTCTGATCCCCCCCATCCTGCCTTCTTCCTCGTCATTCCTGTCACTCCCATTCCTGTTTAGTCAGTCTCCATCTGGTTCCTTCTCCCCTCACCCCCAAGACAAGCCTGGCATGTTCTGATGCCTGGAAAAATTACACCCATTCCCAGAAAACCAGGGCTGGAAACCCAGCAGCCGAATGCCCTCCTTCAGAACACTTCTCTCACGTTTGGGATCTGGGGTTAAAGGACGGATGGAGTCATCAGCCCTGAATCTAGAGGCTCCCTTGCCTCTACGTGCTCTGAGAACAGCCGGGCCCTCTGGTGTGCAGCAGAGGCCTCAGGCCCAGGGGAGACTCACCTTAGCCACATGCTCCGGGAGTTTTAGCAAGGGCACTTCAGCTCCCTCACTTGCTCCCCCAAAGCCAAGAGGACACCCGGACACCTAGGAGAGAAATATGGCCAGTGTGGGGCCCTGCCAACTCAGTTCAAAGCAGAGTGAGTTGAAATGGATTCTGGACCCATCAGTTGCCTCTTTAAATTATATTTTAGGCAACCTGGTTAACCTCTCCTTGCTTCCATTTCTCACTGGGGACATCGGTACCATGTCACACGGCCGATGCCTGGACTGCATAAGTGCCTACCTCAGCGCCCATCTGAGGGGATCTATTTGTTCATCTGTTCACATCGGATCCATGCTGCTGTGCTGCTTGTGTTTGCTTCACTTCTTGGAGACTGCTGCCTATCACTCCACAAAGAGCTACTTCCTTTTTAACGGCTGCATAGCATTCCGAAATATTTACATTTAAATCCATGTCTAGCAAGCACCTGCTCTGTGTGCCGTTCTAAGCACTGTGGGAAACGACAGAAGTTTCGGTCATGGTTCCTGCCCTCAAGGACAAGAAAATCAGAAAACATTGGAGAGGCGAAGAAGAGCAGTTTCTCCCATGGCTCCCAAGTTCATCTGTGAAGTTTGACTTTGAGGTATACGTGTGTGTGTGTGTGTGTGTGTGTTTTATTCTCAAGTCCAGGTATCTGTAGGGTCGTTGGAAAAAGCTCAGACATAGTTTCTTTTGAGACTTGAAAACTCACTTGCAGGTTCAAGTGATCGGTTTCTTCATTCTGGGCCTCAGTTTGCTCACCTGTCAAGATAAGCACGGTCTCTCGGGATCATGGTGGTCACATGAGATTGTCATCCCGAAAACACCTGGTGAAGAGTGAAATGCTGTGCACCAAGGCCGGAAGACGTGGGGAGCCAAGATGGGCACTCAGGATCAGTCCGTCGAGTGCAGGTTGTCAGGCCTCTTCCCGCCCAGAAGGCAGCGTTTTGTGAGCCTTTCATGCTTGGCCTGCTGAATAGCTACCTCCTCCCACCTTTGGCAGTGACAGTCGCCAACTCTGGGTCTGCGACAGGCTTGACGGTAGACCCCACCCCCAGGAGGCCCCTGAATATGGAAACAACAGAAGTCAACCAACTGCGATTAAAGACCTTGGGGATTTTCATTCCAACCCTCACTTTAAGATTCAGTCAGCCAGAGTCAGAGATGCAGGTGCTGCCCCACATCCCTGTACCTTCCTGCAGCTCCCTCCAACGCCCTCTGACGCTTCTCGTTTCAACTAACAGATTCAAATCCTGCTGACCTGTAATGAGGACCAAGAGCTGTGCCTTTCGCGTACGCCACCTTGCTGTTCATGCCACGCGAAGCAATAACTGGCCAGGTGAACAAATAAAGGAACAAATGGATCACCTCAGCCTGGCAGTGAGTTGGGCACGTGTGTAGTCCAGGCATCGGCTCTGTTATAGGGGTATCGATGTCCCCAGGGGAAATGTTCACAGATGAGAAAAGTGATTCATGGAGAGGTTAACCAACTTGTCTAAAATGCGGTGTTCCAAACCGTGAAAAATAAGAAAAGAAAAAAATACACACACACATATATACAAGCATAAGTACACACCCATACAGAACAATGTCTGGGGACAGAGTGCGTTTGGGAACACTGGTCCCCTCCAGGGAGAAGAAGGTGGTCGCTGGGGGCCGTGGGTGGAAAGGAAACTGTTCACTGTGTATCCTGTTGCACCTTTTGAATTTCGAACTGTGGGCAAGTATTATCTATTCGAAAAATAAATTAATATTTTAAAAAGTCAAATAGCTAAAAAAAAAAAAGGAGGCTTATTGTTTTCAGAAAGGACCCCTGTGATTGCGTGGAGAGGACTGACGCTTCCTGTATTCCCTGCCCTTACCAAAATGCTCAGTGGATTTCCCAGCATGCACCAAGGCAACGGGAAATCCTCGAAGGTCAAGGTCTACGGGACTTTTGGAGACTCACTTTGATTCGGCAGTCACGAATCCGGTCCAGGGTCACAAGGGGAGTGAATGGCAGAGCTGGAATGAGAGGGAGTCCTGACCCCAGCCAGCTGGGCTTACTCGCTCCTGAAAAGCCCCGTAGCCTCTCGTGAAAGTTCCTGGTCCTATGCACAGACATCAGGATGTGGAGAAGGCCCAGCAGACGAGAGGCCCCCATTTCGTATTTGACTTAACGTAAAATCTGAATCCCCTAATACAGTGACTTTTGCAAACAACCAGGGTGACCCTAAAGTTGATTATCCAAAACAAGACACTTTTGGGGTAAAAAAAAGGTGCTCTTAATGATCACAGTCAGACAATAAGTACAAAAGAGGCGTCCCGGGAAAACCAAGGCTACCCCCGTCCCCCCACAAAAATTCTCATTATCGGAAAGCTGGCAGGATGACATTGTGGACAAAGGGCCTTCAAAGCAATTTGTGTGATTCTAGTACTTCTTGCCCAACCTTCTCCTCCCACCCCCTCCCCTAAAATACTGACAACAATAGGCTTTGGGTAAACCTGGGTTCAAATCCTGGCCGCGTTCAAACCATTTTACTTCTCTGAGCCTCAGGTCCTTCATCTCTAAAACAGAAACCATGACCCCTCTCGAGGGACTGGGAGAAAATGAAATGTCTCACTGAGAGCTGGGCCTGGAGAAGGTGCCCAGCAAGAGTGGTTTCTCTTCCATAACGCAGAGAAATAATGAAACGGCACAGGCTTAAGCCTGAAACTCCTGGGGATGCACAGAGAGAGAGCGAGCCTTTCTCCCAGACCAGATTCACAAATGCCACCGTGGGAGGAAGTGTCAGGTACCGTGTGCAGGGAGATGGTGATTCTAATTCTGGAAGTCATTTTACAAAGCACCTCTTCACGGTGACTCATCTGGGGACTCATTGAAAAATCCTTTGAGTTAAAAACAAAAGTTGAGTGGGGCTCCAGTTATACTGAGCCTTTGCCCTCCACCCCCTGCCCTGGCCAGGCTAGTAGAGGCAATATGGTGGATTTAGGGGTCTCTGGGCAGAATTTAGCCTGATTTTTCCCCAGCATGTCACCAGGGACCAAGACCAGGCCAGAAAGAAGAAGTAGAGAGCGGGGAGAAAGAAGGCCAGAAAAATGGGGTTGGGGTGACTACTCTCCCCTTAAGTCCTGCTGTGGACCCCTCCTGTCTCTAGCAGCCAACAGCAAATGTCCCCCCGCCCACCACCCAATTTATGAATCATAGTCCAAAAGAGAAGGAAGGAGGGGTGGACAGGACTTCATGATTCCTGTAACACTCAGCAGCCGCCATCAGCTGGCCTACAGCCAGACCCGTCTCTGCTGATTGTGGCTGGCTGTGTGACCTGGGGCATGTTGCTTGACCTCTTTGAGCAACTGGAATATGAAGACATTAGGGACTGTGTGCGGGGGCCCCAGTTCTTCTCTTCTCAGTGGTCTGGTGCTGCTCCCAAAGTTTCCTGCAGAGTTGCACGTTCTTGCTCTGTATGCTGTGCATCGCGATGGTTCTTGGAGCCTGGGGCCTGTCCTGCACACCGAAGGCCTCTAGTCACTCCCCCTACTCACTCGTACAAACCTCTGCTCAAATGTCACCTCATCAGGAAGCCCTCCTCCCAGCACCCACTACTCCTTCCCTGTTTTATTTTTACCCCCAAACTTATCCTCGAATGCCAGATATTTTTCTTCCTCGCAACCCCACTCCCAGATTGAAGCTATATTTTGTTCACGAACATATCACAGTGCCTAGAATAGTACCTGACCCATGGTATGGGTCAATGAATGAATGAATGAATGAACCAATGTTTGCTGCACTGATCGATAGTAACACTGCAGTACACTGTCTCGGAACTTCTAGGTCTTTGTTATTTTTTGCAATGTTTGCTTCTTATATTTAATGCTCTAATGTATCTGACATTTATTATGAGTTGTATTGTGTGGGGTGAGGTTGTAAACAGATCCCCAACTTAACGGCTAACCAATATGCAGAATGATCCATTTGGTTCCTGTTGGTTAGTGGGAGGGCTGGGACTGGAATGGCTCCTCCTGTCTGGTTGCCTCTTCTAATACCAGCAGCCAGGGGCTACACTATTCATGAGACGGGACTGCCTAAATTAGGCACAGGCACTAGAATTAGCCGGTCTGCGCTCCAGCTTCTAGCTCAACCACTTACCTACCAGCTGGGTGGTTTTGTGCAAGAGGATTTGCTTTCTAAGCTTCGGTTCTAAGCCTCATTTACCCTATCTGTAAAATGGGCATGAAAGTAGCATAATGCCTCCTTCACAGAATGACTGTGGGACTGAACACAAGAATGGCAGAGTGGGCAGACTCCCGTCTGACACACGGTGAGTGCTCAGCTGGTGTCATTACCATTATAGATTATAGCCACCTGCAGCTAGTTCACTCACTGGGCAAATGCGGCCCAGCGGGCATTGCCCTGTGCCCAAGCTGGGCAGCTGGCAGGTGGTCAGTGTCAGGCCCTGGTTCCTGTCCTCCTGGGGGACGCGGCACAGTTTTGCATGTGGAGAAGCAGCAAGTGTGGAAACAGGAACTGCGGGAGGCAGGAGCTGCCCCTTTGGTGGGGGGAGGAGTCCCCTGAGGAAGTGAAGCAGGGAACTGAGCTGCTGCCTTTGGGGCCCCGTGGAGACTCCGTCTCCTTACAGGGGATGGTAAGCATTCATCAGTGGAGTCTTACTTCTCCCAGAAACTTCTGCACATTGACTCTTTCTGATCTTGGGGTCCACAGGAGGTAGCGAGCTCCAGATGAGGAGAGGTTGGAGCTTGGAAGACAGTGAGCAGGGCCCTCATCACATCTGAGACCCTTGGAGCCCTGCATTCAGCAGGCGCAAAATAAGCACCTGTTGATTAGCCAATGTCAGTATGACCAGGGCTGTGATAGGAGCAATGTTATTAGGTGAGGGATACCCAAGGATGCGTGCGAGGGGTCCATGGGGTTGTCTGACTGCAGACCCTAATCCTAAGTATCTAGGGCCTGAGAAGAGTGGGAGATGCTGGGCCCGACTCACAGAGAGTTTGGGCCTCAGTTTCCCTGTCTTTGAAATGGGGAAGGGCTGGGTGGGTCACTCGCCGTCCGAAGGGCTTGGGGGTGTGGAGAGATCCGGCCTGCTGAGCCAGCAGTGGGGCGCCCCCCAGCCTGCGTGGTGGCAACGCGCACGAGCGCAGGGGGCGGCGCGGCTCCGCGGCGGGGAGGGGCAGGAGCGCGCGCGCGGGCGCGCGCAGGCGGCGGCGGAACCGACCGCGCGAGCATACGGCCGCTGTGCCGCCAACTCGTGTGGGACCCACCGCTTGGACCGGCCGTCCGCCGTCCCGCGCGCGGGTCCTCCCGCCTGCAGCCCAGCCCGCCGCGCGCCGGTGAGTGGTCTGGGGACGGGGCCCGCGCTGGATCGGGCCCTGGGCCCGGGGAAGGGGAGGGGGCCGGGCCGCGGGGCCGTCACCCACACTCGGGCCGAGGGTTGTGCGCGTGCCCGCGCGCGCGCCCGGGGCACCTCGGGGAAGAGCAGGCGGGTGTGCACGCGTGAGATCGGGGCTTGTGTGAATGTGCAAATCTTAGTGTGTCCGCGGCCGCGCGTCCAAGCGCGCGTGGTTGGCGTGTCCATCTGTCCCCCAGGCTGTGTTCGCAGAATGTGTGTGTGCTTGTGGTGGGGTTGGTGCGTGTGCACGTCGGAGTGCCTGCCCGGGGTTGTGTGGTTTGGAGTGAATGAGTTGGGGGGGGGGGAGGTGGGAGGGGGAAGAGATGGCATGGCTCTCACTTATCCGTTTACTGAGTGTTTACTGTGTGCCAAGGAGTGTGCTGAGTGCTTCATCTGAGCTCTCATTTTTGTGACAGAGTATGTGTGGATTCAGGGAGTACACGTGTGTGACAGTTTGTAAGTGATGAGTGTGCATATTCATGAGCCTGTGAGGACGAAAGTGCGCGTATGCGGACGTGAGCATGGAATTAGGGTCCAGGAGTGTGCGGATGTGTTTATTCCGGAGGCTGAGGGTCCTGGTTTGTGCTTACCGGGCCTGTTGTGTGATGCGCCCACCGCTGGCGCCCATGCCAGGAGCCCGTGGAGAGAAGCAGGCCCAGTGGATACCGCACCTTGTTTGGTGAATAAGGAGTCAGAGGACAGACCCCCTCTGGCTGAGCCTGGCAGAGGGGGCGACCTCAGAGCCAAGCCTTAGCAGGACCACTGATATAGGACCCTCTGTGGGGCTCTAGGACGGACTGGGCCAGGGCTGTAGTGGGCCTGACACTAGAAGACTTGCGTTCAGTTCTTCCTAAATACCCTTCTGGGTCCCCTGGCTTTGTTCTTGCCCCTCTGTGGTCCTGGCAAATTTTAACTTTTTCCCTAGGCCTGGGGGTAGGGGACAGGGGACTGACCCTGGGGAGACCAGGCTTTTGGGGACACTTGTCTGTGTGTGCCTGGGCATCTCTCTCTGCCTACCTTGGTAAGTAGATAGCTATTCATCTGATTTATTTATATTGAGCCTAGGTCCCCAAGAGCCCCCAAGACAGTAACGAATCGATCACAGCAGGCTTGGGACACTGTCTTCCAAGGTTTGTCCTTGCAGTTTTGACTGACCTTTTTTTTTTTTTTTTTTTTTTTTTTTGGTGCTTTATATATGTTGAAAATCTCTGCAGTCAAAAGTCTTAATTGCTTTAAGGCCAACTTTAGAAACTCTGGCGCTCCCTAGGTCCCTTGAATTGTCAAAATTCAGCCCGCCTTACTGAGGGGAAAATGTCGTCTCAGGAGCTCGGTGTATGTGCAGGGAGACCTTGGAGGCACGTTTGAAAACCATGGCGTTAATGGAAGAAGAATTTCATTGAAAGGGATGCAGGGCTGGCTGGAAGTGCCTGTTCCCAACGCAGCAACTTACCGAGTGAACTTTGGACGTCTTCTTTTAGCAAACAAAACCTGGAAGGAAACAAAAAAGACCCACATTCTTTTTCTTTTTTGTCCTAAAAAATGGAAAGGAAAAAAAAGAAAAGAAAACACCTTCTGGGTTTGCTGTAAATGCTGCCTCCCCTTCCCCCATCAAGGCCAGGCCCTCCCTCGATCCCCCACCCCCAAATATAATATGCCTGTGGGGAGCTGTGGATGAGTCACTCCCTGGCAGAGAGCCCCACGGGCAAACATTTGGGAAGGTTCTTGCCTAACTTCCCAGAAGAAAGGCCCAGGATTTAAAATGGTCCCTGTGGTTTGTCAGCCCCTGCCGTCCCGTCTGCTTTGGAAATGACTAAAAAGTACTTTCTATCTCCGCAAACTAAAGTCTCAGACTTAAGTGGCGGCCGAGGTTGATCTGGGTTTAGGGCTGTTCAGGCTTTGTGAAATGGAGCTCCTGGCACTTCTGGTGGCTCAGAGAGAGAAAGAAGCAGGGGAAGGGGAAGGGAAGTCATGTTTTTGGAGCACTCACTGTGTGCCCATAGTCCCCCCAATAGTTACGCCGTGGAGAATGGCTTTCGGTTTTATATGCACAAGGAAACTGAGGCTCAGAGAGGTCAATCCCACGTGCTGGGACTGTGAGAGGAGGTGGAGGTGCAATCCTGTCACCTGCCTGACTTTGAGCCAGTCCTCTTCTCATTGTCACAGGGGCATGACATTGGTCTTCCAAAGGTGCACAGACTGGGCGCTGAGTGCTTTAACACACAGCCACGCATTTAACTTTCACTGCGAGCTAGGTGTGTATTATCTCCATTATACAGACGAGGAAACTAAGATTCCGAGAGATTAAGGCAGCGCTCCAACCAATGGCCACCGTTGGTTGAGGGTACACCATGTGCTGGCCAGGGCGTTTTGAGTACCTTGTTTCACTTGATCCATTGACCAGCGCTGTGAGATGGGAACTAGAATGATGCTCAGTCTGCAGATGAGGAACCTGGGGCACAAAGAGATCGAATAACGTGCCGAAGATCATGTGCTAATGTGTGGTCGGCCCTGGATTTGAACTCAGGCTTGACCGGGCAGTGCCCACAGTCTTCCCACTGAACTCGGAAAGTGACAGTCTCTGTGGAATGTGTCTGACGCAGGGCTAAGGTCCAGGATTCTTATCCTGACCTTACAGAGAGGACGATGAAGACTTGGGGAGCTTAAGTAACAGAGTCATAAACGGGCCAATGGCGAAGTCGGTATCCAAACCCACATGTCTGATTCCAGAACTGACATTCTTAACCTTAAACCAGGTCTGTCTGACTTTGTCCCGCTGTTCTTCTCTCGTGCGCTGGGAAACAAGTGCATGAAGACATGCCGGGGGCCCCTCACTGGGCTCCAGCCTTCTGGGGGAGGTCTTTCTGACGGCTGCTCTCCTCCCTGTCCACTGCCGCCATCCTGCTGCAGGTGACCAATGCCCCAGGCCAGAGCTGTCTGATCTAAAGGGCTACAGTTCACATTTTTTCTGTCCTCTTCAAATGCCAAAGATTGGTTTCAGAAGGGAAGTGTCAAAAACAATTGTCAAAATGAGCAGAATATTCCCTTCCTCTTCTTGGGTCAGACCAAGCAAAGGGAGTTAGAGGGTGGAGAGCGAAGGACCCTGGTGACTCATCCGAGATTAAATACAGGTTGGCACCTCCAGGCTTGTGTGGGAAGGAAGCAAGCTGGGACACTGCCCTCCGGAAGAGCCCGGCCTTCTGACCCCTGGTGATGGAGCTCTACCTCCAAGGGGCCTGACTCTCAATTCTGAATGGGACCGTGTCTCCGTAGGCTTCTTGCCACTTGGCATTTCAGCCTGAATCTCTTCCTCGTTCGCTTCCATTCGTATCACGGTTCACACGCCACGGTACTTGAAACGAGGGCTGTATGTGAGGACCTGGGCAGTTTGGGGTCTGCGGTGGCCCTACAAGTGTCCTTTGGTGTTGAAAGAAAAAGGTATTTCTCTCCCTTCCGAGTATGTTCTGCAAATTGATGAGCATTTGCAAATTGCTTTGAGATGCGTTAATTTAAGGTGTGAAATAATAGATCTTGTGCGAAGGCTTAGCCACATTTCTGGCATTGATGGATTTCTCTCCCGTCTGGCCTGTGATTTGGGAAGGTAAAAATAGTCCTTGCTTCTACATTTTTATCTTTTTTTTTTTTTTCTGACGTCATTCTTAGGAAGCAGTCTGCACATGCCATGGACCTTTCCTTGACTGTCACCTTAGATGTCCGCCAGCATGTGGAGCTCTGGGGAACAAGAGGGCTCCTGCAGTGGGGGAGTCAGTCATCTGAGGAGGTCTGGGCACCCTCTGAGTGTCTGTCACATTGCTTTGAAATGAGTGGGGTGGCGGATGGCCAGGCTTGTCCAAAGACCCTTGGTAGCTTGTTGGTATGTGGCCATCTTCTCATTTCTAACTCCTGGGTATTGACAAGATAGCTTTTTGGGGAAAATGTTGATTTAAAAAGAGACAGGCCAGTGGCTTCACCCATGGCTGTTGGAGCTGCACACGGTCCTTTGCTTTGGCTAAAACTGAATTACACCTACAGCCTCCTCAGACTCAACTCCCAGACAGGAGCTGACACTGGGCAGATCGGGAGGTGGTGTAATTTCCCATGACGTTCAAGCTGGGAACTTGAACTAGGAGTGTGATCGAGCATTTGACATCTGTCCCTCTAACAGGACTTGTTTGTGTAGAAACACACCCACACACACACAGCCTCTGCCACTGTCTCCAATTCTGGATTTTTCCACAGACAACTTCTTGGTTGGTCTGGTGGCAAAGGACCAGTCTTCTAGCCAAGCCTTCTTGGCATCCCCCGGCAGGATCGCCGCACCCCTCCAAACCCAACTGGCCACAGTGGCTGGGCTCTGTCCGGGGGGCGGCGAGGGGGCCAGCGGAATTGAAAGGTGTCGTAGCCTGGATCTGAAATGCATTCAGTTCAAATGGCTTGGATCTGCACGGAGCCATTCTTTCTTTCTTTTAGACATCTGCGTGATAGTGACCTCATAGAAAAGAAAAAGGGGCTTTATGTAAGAATTCCATAGAGTGCGAAGGAATTCCAACAAGGGAAGGGGGTGGCAAGCTGCCATTCAGAGCTTGTAGTGCCTGCATTTTCCCAGCGTTGTTTAAGCTTCACACTTCAAAATTGGGCTGGGGGAGGGGGCCGTGCTGCACCCCGGTGCACAGAGGGCCATTTAAAGAGAACTTCCTGAGCCCAGGCCACCGGGTTGAGTCCCTCAGACCAGTTCTCACTGCAGGTGTGCAGCAGAGTTGCAATTTGTCCCCAAAGTCTGCCCCTACTAGTCCTTGTTTCCTCCAAAGTCTTTGAAACTGGAGTTACTTTACAAATGACCTCCAGCGCTCGTCAACTGACTGCAGGCGAGGAATTCAATCTGCTCACAATCCAGAGAAGAAAACGAGAATCTGGGGCCCAGGGAGGGGAAGGCACTCGCCACAGTCACATTTAAGAATTCAACCTTCGCCACCAGCATGAGTGGGGTCAGAGCCCCAGATCCGCCTGCGACTCGTGAGCGGCTCGTTCCGCTTCTTAGAGCCTCAGTTTCCTCACCTGGAAAACGGGGACGATGTGATGACCTCGTAAAGTCTGAGGGAGGCACTACATGAAATGATGCGTGTCAAGTGTGCAGCATGTGGGTAGCACCTGGTAAGTGTCTGATGCTCACTTCTTGAGTTTTTAGGAAAGACGTGGACCTGCCCAGGGTCACTCGGCTGGGTTTCTCTTTGTCAAGAACTTTTCAGTGCCTCAGCATACTGAGGCCCTAAACAAGGCTGAGAAGGGTGTCACGGGGGGAAGGGGGGCCCTCCAGTTGCCACTAAAGCACTTTTCTATGATCAATGACCTCAAGACCGACAGGGAGGAGACAGCAGCGGTTTGGAAGGAGGCAAGATTTAAATGTCAGGTGGCCCTAAGCCTCGCAGTATCGTTTGCTCCTTTCTCTCCACCCCCCACAAGGCGAGGAAAGTGAGCCTTATATGTTTTCGGTGCAGCCTCTTGGACGGGAGGGTCTCAGGAGGCCTCCAGAGCTGTGTCAGCCATGGTGTGTTGTTAAACAAGGCAGATGTTGCGTTAATTATTTACACAGCGTCAGCCCCCTCAGAGGTCTGCGCTGTCGGAAGCGGCTGTCACAGAGCGAAGGGGACCCGGCAGCCAGTTCTTGGTCAGAAGTGAGCTAGGGGCCCTCTCCGCACACAGAGTTCTCACAGAGCGTCCGTCTGCACAGCGAGGCCTGAGGGGGTCCATGCGTGTTGGGCATGGAAACTGAGGCCATTTGGGATTCCCTCAGGTTGGCTTTTTTGGAGAGGGGAGAGAGATCCTTGTCCCCCGGAAGGGGCTGCCTCACCCTTCCTGAGGCGGCTTCTTGTGGGAATGTGCCCAGCTGGCCACACCCGAGACCCCGCCACCGTGGTGTGTGTGGTGAGGAGAGAGCATCGGCAGGCTCTGGAGATCTGGGAATCCAGCGCCTCCCCCCAAGCAGTCACCTCAGGAGAGCGCTTCCCATGGGCCCAGCCTCCTCCATGTCCTCATCTGGAAAACGGGCCAGTAATACTGGGCTCAAGGCCCTTGATTCTCAGGCACTGTTTGGGTGATTTGCCTTAGAGATCCAATTTTAGGATTAGAATTCTGAAAAGAAAAGGCCTGAGATCAGAGCCTTCCCTGAAAAGCCACTGTGGATGAGGGACATGAGTTCCAGGCTGAGGGAATTTGGGGGGGCCTGCTCCTACCCCCGGCCACAGCACCATGTTACGTGAGAAGGTTCTGCACAAGAGTCATTTTAAGAAAAGTTCTTACGTTAAATTGCCAGAATCTATAAATCCGTAGAGAGAGAAAGCAGATTGGTGGGTATCAGGCTGCGGGGAGGGAAGAATGGGGAGCAACTGCTTAATGGGTGGATACAGGCTCTCCTTTTGGGGTGATGAAAATGTTTCGCAACTAGAGAGCAATGAGATATTATGAATGTGCTAAATGCCACTGAATCATTCACTTTACAACAGTTAATTATATGTTACTTGGAAAAATAATTTTATAAGAAAAGATTCTGATGTTTAAAACCAAAGCATGAAAGCATCTCATCTCCACACGGGGAAACTGAGGCCCACGGAGACTGTGCCAGCCAGAGATCTCCGCGCAGTCCGTGGCCTCTCGGCGGCTTAAATCAGACCACTCGGCCAAGTTTCAGGCCAAGCCTCTGGGTTTGGTACCTCGGCCTGGGCTCGGGGTGAAAAGTTCGACGCAGAAACACAGAGCATTCAGTGCTGTGTGGGTTGAGTGGACTCTATTTTGTTCACCAGATATGCCCACGCTGGCTGGTATGTGGCCGTCCATTCACTCATTCATTCAAGAAACACGTCCCAGCATTCTGGGTCAGGCAGTATGCTGGGAGCTGGCACGGGGACCCTTTAACGGCGAGTCCCTGGGCCTCTCGCCACCTGGGGTAGGGGGGCGTGGCCTGTGTCACGAATCCCTTGTAGGTGTCTGTGAACAATTCGCAGAGGGATCTTTGGGGGCTCACTCTCTGGGGAAGTGGGAGAAGCTCCAGGAGGGAGGAGCATCTGCGCCAGAGACCTGAGGTTTGCCAGGCCCGGAGGTCCGAGACGGCCGGGCGAAGGGCAGCAAGACTGCAGGGTGAGGGGGTAGGTGGGGCGGTGGGATCCCGGGCCGTGGGCAGACCCCAAGCAGTGTGAAGCCAGGAACTTCCTGCCAGCTCCTTAGCCTTTGAGCCTTTCAATGGGGCCTTTGTACCAGTACTTGTCACATGTTACATCCTATTCTAACTCTTCACATGGACCGACTCACTTCATCCTCCCAGCGATCCTATGACGTAGGTACCAGTGCGTCCATTTTATGGACAAAGAAACAGGAACAGAGAATCCAGGGTACATGGTGCTGAAATACCATCAGCATGGGTACTGTGAGGACCCCCCCCCCATACATCCCCCGCATGGGGGTCTGGTCTGAAGAGTCAGAGGACAGAGGCTGCCGTCTGAAAGCGCCCATTATGTGGGCTGTGAGTCGGTGGCCAGGCCCAGGGCCTGGGCGAGGGCCGCCTAGGCCGCCGGAGGGAACAGCCTGAGCCAGGGAACCGTGCCAGGAGCACAGAGCATTTGTCTCGTCTGAGAGAAGGCCAGGGGGCTCAGCCCCGGAAGACCGAGGCCTGTGGCGGGAGAGAAGGCGGCTGAGGCCTGCGGGGACCTGGGCGAGGTTTGGTCTTTAATGTGAGCGCAGTAGGGCCCTGGGCGCTTCTGCAGCCTCCCTTCTGAATGGTCCCTCCTCCTCCCCCCCCCCTCACTCCTTACCTTTCCTGAAACACGCCGCGCATACTCGCAGCTCAGGACCTTTGTACTTGCCGTCTGTCCCCTGTTCCTACACTCCTCCCCCAGTCCTCCCATGACCTGCTCCTGGCCTCCATCCAGGACTCCGCCAAAGTCACTTCTCCAAAGAGACCCCACCCTATCAGAATCAGTCCCCACGCCCCTGCCCTCTCCATTCCCCGGCCTGGCTTTATTGACCGGGACCTAGACTCCAAGAGGGTTAAGACTTGGTCTGTGGACCACAGCTTCATGCTCAGTGCCCAGCACCATGCCGAGCTCATAGCAGGTGCTCAATTCATATGTATTGAACGGATGGAAAGCTTTAAGTGGGCAAGTGGCGGGATGTTTGGAGAACGTCTCCGTGGAGCCACAGCACCCGTCAGCAAACGTTGCCCCTCCCGGCGGGCCGAGTTGTGCCTAGCTGACCCTCCTCTGTTCAGAGGTTTCTCAGAGAAAAACTCATCCTTGAATTATTCCAGGTAGGAGGAACATAAGCCCAGAAGGGCTCGTACCTCCCCGAGTTACGGGGTCTCCTTCCTTCACCCCTTTTCTGCAGAGGCTGCCCCTGAATGTCTGTACAGGAGGGGCTTCGGGTTGCAGTGAGCGAATGCCCTGTCTTCAGGCTGCATTTGCTGTCAGGCACCCTCCCGTGTTCTAGAGGGTAGATCTTTTGGAGGTTGCTTAGGGAAAGAGAAGGGGCGAAAGCCTCACAAGTCACCTCCGGGCACAGACATTGCTGTGCAGCAGGCAAATGAGCAGAACCGCAGATGCCCAGGGAACGGGGAATCCCAGGGTGAAAGAAGAAACGGTCCTCTAGCCTGGGCACCACTGGGCACCACACGGCAGGCAGACAGGGCGCTGGGGAGAGGGAGCCCGCCGCTTGCGTTAGGCAGGCCCACCTGCATCCAGACGGTTGTAGTCGCTGGACTCTCAAGGGCGGACTTGGCCGAGCCTGACTCAGTGGGTGTGCATTTCCTTTGTTCACCTCCTCTGGGAATTTTAGTGGCCTTTTGTATTTATTTTAAATGCCAGTCTCCTTAGCTAACCCAAGAGGAAACAGGACTGGATTTTTGTCTGTGTAGAGGCTGGGGACCAGGGTTGGGGCTGCCTGCTCTCGATGGTGACAGCATGGCATTTCGGAAACACGCTAAGAAAATATGTTTACTCCAGGCTCATAACTTTGGTGTGCATATACTTCTAGAACTTCCCAGGTCTTCAGACATCAATCATCCGTAGGTTAGGCACATGATGGCCACAGTTTCCAAACTCTCAAAAGGGCAGTGGTCTGTGAAAACGTTTTAGTGATGTTTGGGGACCAAAGAGGCCATTCGGAAGATGCTGTTTGGTCACTGATGTGTGAGAAGTTCCTGGATGCTCGAACGGCTTAGAGGGGTAGCATCTCAGAAGTTGCACAGTGCTTAAAATTCTGGGACATATGGTCACTGTGATGTGCTAATGTTAGCAATTGAGATATTTAATTACCCAGAAAAACCCCTTTGCCTACCCACTACGGGTTACTGGAGAGCCTTTATTTCTCAAGAGGAGGGTCTTACGGACCAGTAGACAGAGAAGCATTATCCCTCATTAATTTATTAGCTAATTAAGTGATTTATCTGGTCACACGTTTATTCCTACAATTGCCATTCATCCAGGAACATTGGCTGGATCCCGCTCCATGCCCGGCCTGGTGCGGCCACTGGGGGTGGTCTGAAACAGGAGGGCAAATATTACCAAACCCGCCCTGGGTGCCAGCCTCTCGGGTGGCGCTTTGGGCTCCAGGCGAGTTAATTCATTTCCCAGTGGATGGTCACCGAGCACCTGCTATACGCAGACCCGCGGACACGCAGAAATGAACATGACACAGTGCCTCGTGGTCGGAACTCCCGCTCCGTTTCGACGGGGTCTTCTGGCCCCAGCCCTCTGCTGTGCAGTGATAAATTCGGCCGGCCACACGGTGCACAGGCCACATGACGATGTCCCCGGCACGAACCAGAAACAATCCAGATGCCCCAGCAGCCGACGTGAGAACGAGGCGTCCCCTTCACACGTCGCCTCTCAGTTCAGCGTCTTGCCACCACCACCCAGCGTTTTGAGACAGAATGTGAGATCTCGTGGTTGGCTAAATACATAAATATTTTATGTCTCGATATTCTGAGAACGAAGCCCAAACGCGTAGCACTGCAGCACATCAGTGCTATAGATCATATGTTATAATAATCTGATGACATGTTGTTTAAATATTTATGGACGGATGTGACATGACAATGGGGGAGAGAGCGGTATCTGAGCAGAGTCCTGGCAGATGCTGGTAAGGAGAGAGTAGATGCCCGGATCCCGGGAGGCGCCCCGAGAGGCTCGGGTTTCTAATGCGGTGTTTGGGGGTTTCGCGGCAGTAGTGGTGGCTGGCATTCATTGAGCACCTGCTGTGTGCCGTACCCGTCACTGACGTCATTTCATTTAGTCCTCGTCGTAACCTCTTGCGGATGGACCTCTTATTGACTTCTAGTTACAGGGGAGAAACTGAGGCTCGGGGCAGGTCAGATGGGCCGCAGACCCTACAGCGGGGTGGCCCGACTGCAGTCGGAGCTCTTACTCACTGTGTATTCTGCTCTGTGGGTAACGAGTCAAATCAGAAGAGCCCCCGCCACCACCACCAGGTTGACCCCTTGCTTGGTGCAAACTGGACTGTCGCAGAGAGGAAGGCGATGTCTGCAAAATGTCAGGCAGGAGTGGCAACCCCAGAGAACAGTTGCCTCAGGAGAGGCGTTCGTGCGACGGCAGAGCCACTGCGGCCCCAAAAGGAGTTTGCTGCAGACTGGCCCCGAGTTGGTGTCCTGTGCCCCAGCCTTTGCCCGTGGCTCTCTCCGCAGCGCCTGCCCGTGCCGGGGGGGTACGCAGACGTGGCGGCCCCTTCAGTCTCCAACAAGCCTGAGGCACTCGAGGTGACCGCGCTTGGCAAACGAGGGGCTCCTGCTGTCTCCCGGAGCCAGCTCCCGCGGCCCTGTCTTCCAGAGGCAGCCCGAGCGTGCCCGCCGGGGCAGCCGTGCCTTCCGCACCCCCTGCCCCACCCCGATTCTCTGCCGGGCTAGAGCTTTCTCCACCTGACTCTGCTAGTATCGGTCCTGCCTGTTTTGTCGCTGCTCTGAGTCCCGGTTGATTGTCACATCTCCAGCACCGGAAACAGGCCTGACCCATGAAAAGACATAACTGACCAACCACAGGGGTTCAAAGACGAAGACCCATGGGTGGGAGGAAGCGGGGAGGGCTGAGTTCTGCAAACCTTCTCAGGCGGTGACTGTCTCAGACCCAGTGGTGTCTTCTAGTTCTCCGGAGGCCCAAGGGTGTCCCCAAGGGCCTCCAGGCTAGGGGCGGGGGAAGGGGGCGGTGGGTCAGTTGCTTGATTTGCAGGGCCCCTTGTTCAAAAAGCAAAAAAAAAAAAGCTGCTTAGCTGTTTCCTTCCCTTTGTAGTCTCTCCACCCGTCATGATGTTTTTTTATTAGCAATTTAATGCCACCCTCCCCTGGGTACAGGGACGCTTGCAGGGCGAGTGCACATCCTCGCAAGCACCTAGGGCCCCACCCTATGGCTCGGTGTGTGGATGCCCCTGACCACAGCCCTCCCCATGCATGCGCCCAGGTCCCTGCCGACGATGGGGTGGGGAGGAAAGCGGGCAGGTGACAACCCGTCTTGGGGGTGGTGGGCCACTTGTAAGCCACAGGCACCATCGCTCATCTGACTTCAAAGTTCAAGCATAAAGTGAGGACTCTCAAGAAAGTGAACACAGAGCGTGAAACCCCAAGCACGGGGCCCCCTTCTGAGGGCGGGGCCTGATGTGACTGCACTAGTCACTTGCACTTGGAGCTAGCTAGCCCTGACAGAGGGGCTGCGGCCTCCTTCCGCCAGCACCCACATTTCAGAGGGCGGGACCCCTGCATCAGGTGTCTGCATGGGCTTGGGACCAGATCTTATTTGAAGGAAAAGTTCCGCTGCGAGACCTCTGGCCCAGGATGCGACGGCCGTGCAGCCGTCCAGATGGTCTCCCTCCTCACCCAGGGTCTCTCGTGCCAAGGACGCACTGTGGACGTGGGCCTCCTTGGAAATGCCTTCCCTGGTTTACTCCCTCACATCGTCGCCGGGTGTCATTGCATTGACAAACCCTTCCCCTCCAACTTCCTGTCCTTGAGTGACAAGGGTCAGAAATCAGATGACAAGGTTGCTGACCTCCTCGCTTGGGAAGAATGCGAAGCAGGTGGTGCCCTAGAGATCAGAGAGGGTGGGGAGCTCAGATTCCACTAGCCGCCACCCACGCCGTTTCCAGCCCTGAAATTGGGGCGGGGGGGGGGGGGGACTGGCAGCCAAAGGATGTGGACACCTGGCCACTCTTGAAAACGTGAATGAGGGAGGCTCGGCGGAGTTAACTAATGGTTATTAGTCAGAACCTATTGTGTACCAGGGACCCGGCCAAGTGCTTTATCCGTGTTGCACAGTTAATCCTCACAACTTTGGGTTGACCGCATTTTTCAGATGAGGATAGCTGAGTTTAGAGACTAAAGCCACTGGTCCGAAGCCATAAGCCACACAGTTTGGAAACCGATATTTGAACCCAGGCCTGGCTGACCCCCAAAGCCAGTGAGTGCTCTTTGCACAAGCCCAGGCATGGCTGGAAGGCTGGGGTCCCTGCCCGACTGAGCCTTCTGCACCCCCTTTCTGCTACATATGGATAGTGAGGACAGGAGGGGAGCCAGACCTCGGCTGCTGCCTCTGAGCAATCACCCTCTTTGGCAGGGAGCAGGTCCTGGGACTCCAGGTCCAGCTTTTCCCCTCCGGGATCCAGCCAGCCCCGTAGCCACTCTCAGGCCCAGAGAGAGAGGAGGCAGGCCGCGGAGTCAGATGCACCTGGATGCAAGTCGCAACTCTACCTTTTGCTCACCTGTCTCCTTAATGTGTCACTTTCTACTGGGGCCCTCAGTTTTCTCACTTACAAAGTGAGAGGTGATCTCAGCTCCTTTCTCTGGGGCGGCCTTCATGATCCGGTGACGGAGGCACGTACGGCACAGACATTCGGCAATTGGTGGCCGTTGTCGTATTGATACCAAATGCTACCGGGCGGGGTGAGGGCTGCAGCGTGGTGGCCCCCATGACGCTCAGGGCACCTCTCCACACCGGGACACGTTGGAAATGGCAGCCAGCGCCGCGCTCCCCGAGGAATCATGCCCTCCTGCCTTCGTTTGGCTGTTCATGACCCAACAGAGGCAGGCGCTGTTCTCAGATGCATAATGAACCAAAGATGCGAAACGGGGCTGGCGTCCTGGTTGGGGAGAGGAATCGCGAGCAAGGAGGGAGTCGTGTGCTCAGCGTCACTGGTCCGAGTGGGAGAGACAGCTGGACAGGGCCTGTGGCAGGGCGGACGCAGGCGTCCCCGGCCACCTGGTGGAGTGCCACGGTGTCTCTTCTCTTGGATGGTCTTTGGGGATTTGGCATGCTGCATGCTGCTCAAGGTTCCAGCTCTCCCCGGGGGCCCGGGGTGGCCTCATAGAGCTTCCTGTGCCTCGGATGTCTTCGAGAAAGTATGACACTTTCTCTGTTGGCCCCAGTGTGCGTGTGAGAGGTTTTCTCAGGCTCTCCCCGAGACTCTCGACTGCTGAATCTCAAGCTGCTGATCACCGCAGTCAACCCAGGCCGTCACTGGCCACGTATTATCGCGTCAACTCTTCTCGGTGACCCTCTGAGGCAGGTTCTGTTAGTCTTGTTTTACAGATGAGGACAGGGAGGCTAGCGGGGCTCGGTCGTTCGCCCAAGGGCACGCAGTAGATCGGTGGCTGAGCCAGGATTTGAACCCCAGCCTTCAGCTCCCAGAGCACATAACTTTCAACCTCTCTGCTCTGGCGTGAAAGGATATTTTAGTTTTTCCAGGCAGCAAAAAGGGCGCAGGTTCTACCCAAATCAGCATGAGCACGACAAGGACCTACTACGTGTCAGGGTGGTGCTGGGTGTTGCGGGGGGGCGTGGCCGAGAGGAACAGAAAGACCACCGGTGCTCACATTGGCCCGAGAAGTGACCGTTACCCACGTTCGATAGCATTTCATCGACTTCTTGCCCCAGAACCGTGAGGTGGGTGGAGTTAGCGCCACACTGGGACCAGGCGGCCGAGGCCCAGAGAGGTTCCACAGCGTGCCAAGGTCACACGGCCCCGGGCAGCCTGACTCCACGTCCACTCGCTCCGCCCGTGGTCGACCACAGCTATCTCTCCATAACGGCCTCGGCCCCCACCCTCATTTTGCACTGGTTCAAACCGAAGCCTAAAGAACAGTTCAGTGGCTTGATCCTGAATTGGAGACGCGGGTGAACTCTTTCTGTAATGGAGAAAATGAACGCCCATTCCTCAGTGAAACTGCCTTTGGGACGCCACTGATCCCCAGGACAGGAGACGACGGGGGAATGACAGCGTGCAATGAGGACCCGTGGGTGTGCCCCTGGGTGGGGTGTGTCAGGGGTTCCTCTTGGGACTGACACGAGGGCCATAGGGCTTTACGGCACATGGGACAGACAAGCCTTTTAAAAGAAAACGTTCCCAAAGCTGCCCCATCCCACCGTTGGCAAACGGCCCTTAAATGGCAGAGAAACCGCCGTGCTCGCAAAATGGTGAGCTGGCGTTCAGGCCCATTTATTTAAACCTGGAGTCGACGAGGCTAAAGACTTCAGCTCGCCGGCTCGGTGCAGCAGGGGAGCGTAATCTTCAGGGTTTTCTTCCCATTTACGGTTTTTTTGTTGTTGTTGTTGTATATTTGTAAAATGAGGCTTCTGCTGGCAAAAGCAGGTTTTAGCGAGGATGGCAGCTCTTTCAAGACCTAATAAGGCCCCAAAGGAGGGTGTGTTCCAGCAACGCGTCCCCTCCCCCGGGGCGGCCGATTCCACTGCCTCCCGCGTACGCTTTGGGCACCGGGTACCATCCATCTTGCCTCCCATTAACAGAATTACCGCCATCACTTCTGCAGGATGAGATGGGCCCTTTGGAACTGCCTCGGGGACAGAGGCGAGAGCGGCCGCCAAGCAGTTTTGCTTAGAGGGGAAAGGAAAGAAAAAAAAGGGAGAGAGGAAAACCAAACTCTTACAGATGGACGAGTCCTCGGGTCTTGCAGGGTGAGTCCAGTCTCGCCCGCTGCTCACGTCCCTGACAGCCGTGCTGGGTCACCTCTCGGAGAGGGGGCAGGGCGTGCGATGGCCCTGGTCCCGACACATGTGAAGAGGGCTTATCACTCGTGCAGCTCAGAGGAGCACGGACAGGCCCCCTCTTGAGTTCGGAGGCAGGGAAGGAGGGGGACCCCGCCTTTATGGGGCACTCGCATGTGCCCAGCACTGTGCCGGGAGCTTTGAGTATGTCTTGGGGAGTGAGTGTCGTTGGTGCCATGTTCAGAAGACACAGTGGAAGCCCGAAGAGTCCAGAAGCTCGCTTCGGGTTACATAGCCCCCAAGCGGTACCTCTGGGGTTCTCTGTTTCCCTCTGAGAACAGAAGGCCTCTTCTCAAGGCCACGGGAAGTAGCAGAGCGAGGACTTCCAGTGCAGACGCCTGTCACTGGCCTGCCCCGGCCTCAGCCACCTTCGAAGATCAGTAAGGGGTTAGCCAGGTAAAAAGGGAGCATGCACACGGTGGCGGCCTGCACAGGGGCCCAGGGGTGCGAAGCGGCAGTTGCAGGAGACTCCTAAGGGGCCCTGTGGAGCTGATGTGAATGACAGATGTCACCCGGGATTGGGGTCAGACAGGTGAGGAGGCCTTTGGTGCTACGCTCAGGAGTGATGACTTTACCCGGAAGCCTTGATGGTTGAAAAGGGAGGGCGGAGTGGACGGGTAGATGTTTTCGGAAGGTCTTTCTGGTGGCGTGTGTGGAAAACGGCTTGTCCAGGGGACTGGGAGGCCGGCGAGGAGGCCGCAGTGTGGACGCCCGTGTGGACTTGCCCAGAGCCTCTCAGCTGCCTGTGAGGCCACAGTTCCACCCACGAGGAATCTTTGGCTTCCTCCCTCTCCCGCCGGCCGGGCCCTGCCTGCGGGCGTCGGAGCGGGAGGCCCCTCACCTCAGCATCCTCAGCCTCTCTCACAGCTTTCTTGTGAAAAACGAGGCCGACGCCTACCCACTTGCTGGGGACAATGTGAGAATAAATGATAAAATATGTAAAGCTCGCAGCGCTGCTTTCGGAAGGGGGAAGAAAAAAAAAAAAGTGCCGTGGATGTGTTATTTTCCCTAAATCCGGATTTCTGCGTGTCATTTCTTTCTTCCCCGTCAGAGAAGCTGTTTTGATTCCCGGGGATGAGAGAAGCCTGAGTTAATGGGAGTGCATCAGCCGAGGCCTGTTCAAGCCGTCTGCCACGGAATACATTTATTCCCCCCACCCCCCCATTTCCAGGCCAGCTCATTAATCTGCCAGAGCCGCGTTCTAACGTGCTTCCTGGGGAGCGAGTTGTGTTGTCGCCGTGATCAAATTCCGATTCTCCCTTGATTGATTGATTGATTGTTTGGTTGGTTGGTTGGTTTGTGTTGAGGGGTGGGCGGGGGAGGGGGAGGGGTCAGAAGTTCGCCTGGCCCACTGGGCGTCGGCCTGTCTTGAGCTGACCTGTTGCAGGTGGTGAGGGCGACTCCTGGCAGCAGGTTGGGTGGGAGGCAGTGTGGCGGGCAGGCGGAGCCCCACGATGAGCTGGCCCTCCCCAGGATCTGTCCGGGCTTTGTTTTCCACAGAGGCAAGGGTTCCGCAGGACGGGGAGCCCAGGCTAGCCCACGATCCCCTGCTCGCCCCCTCACAGGGCCAGGTGGGGCCAGGGGGGTTCTAAAGAAGACTGGATTCTGCCCCCCCCCCACAAGGCCCAGAACCCTGTGGGATGCAGTTTGAACAGTTTTATGTCGAATGGTTAAATAGGGGCGAGGGGACTCGTGTCAGATAGTGGCTGGGTGACTTCATATCCCTGGGGTCTCATTTCGTCATCACCAGAATTCCTTTTTCAGTTGGGGAAACAGATTCAGAGCGGTGAGGATCGTGGCCAAGACACCCAGCAGAGAAGCCGCCCGGGGCTGACTCCCTGCTCCCCTTAAAGAGCTGGTCCTTCTCCTTGGCCTGTCCCTCCAGGCGCCAGGCTCCCCGAGGGGCTGGACGGGCCTTCCCAGGCCAGTGTCCACACTCCCCCTTCCCTCCCACTTCCTCCCCCTGAGGGTCGTTCTCACTGCCACCCCTCAGCGCTGGGCACAGACGGTGGCTCCAGTGTGCCAGGCACACACCCCAGGCATTTTGCCTTCGAAGCGATCTCATTGAACACGTGAGCCTTTTAGGAAGATCTCCTGTTTTCAGATCACGAAAGTGAGCCTCAGAGAAGTGGGCAAGATTCCCCAACATGTAGGTGAAGGAGTCCTGATTTAAATCCAGGAAGGACAGTCACCTGCTGGGATGGTCCTGCGGGTGGGAGAGCGGGCTAGGCCGGGGCATGATGTTTTAGGAGGCGAGACTTTTTCAGTGGGCCAGGCTGGGGCATGACGTCCAAGTCAGAGCTTTCCCAAGGAAGAGCAGGGGGTCAGCCAGGGCCAGGCAGGGTCAGGGGGGCATCTCTTTGGCCCCCTGGGGGAACATGGCCCACACTGCCCAGCCCTTCCACAGTCTGCCCCAGCCCTTCTCCTCCTGGCTTCGGCTGCCCCTCCCTCCACTGTGTGACGGGCGCGCTGGAGGACCCTGTTTACCTGTTGAACGCTGTTCATGTGCCAAGCAGTTTTGCTGCACAATCTGATTTAATTGTCCCAATGACCCTGGAAATCCAGGTGTCTTTTTTTGCATTGTGTTCCCTTCACAGCGCTCATTGTTGTCCACACAAAAGCCACTTCTATATCCACCTCTCGCGGTGGGCAGGGCCTTCTCTGCCTTGTGCCTGGGACCGCGCTCAGTTCCATGAGCCTCTGAAGAAATACTTGACAAATGATGATGGAATGACTGAACTCCCGTTTTCTTGAAAAGAGGGCTGAGGCCCGAGAGCACAGTCCTGTGTCCTGGGTCACACCGCAAGGGCAGGACTGGGCCCTGCCTGTCGGGGTCGGTCGGGGCCCCTCTCCCTGACCGGCTTTCGGTCTGGAATTCCAGGTGCGCCCGTCTGTGTCCCCGCAGGTCCTCACTGCCCAAAGGAACTTCCAGTTTGCGCTTGTGGCTTTGGATCGGCTCAGAAAAAGCGTGTCCTGTGACTGCTCAAGGAATCTGGGCACTTAGCCCAGAAAAAGAGTGTGTTTCCTGGCTTCCTGAGAGCTGGGGCCCACCCTGGCCCTGGCCCTGGCCTGGGCCTGCAGAATGGAAGGGAGGGAGAGATGGGCTCTGGCCCTGGAAGGCGACAGCGTCTGAGCTGCGCTGTCCTGCACCCCGGGCTGACCTGGCACGGCCATTCGCCCGAGCGCTCCAGGCAGAAGCTCCCCAGCGTCCGGGGCACCCTCTGAGATGGGATTAGCACTCTTGAGTTGCTGGAAAAGGAGCCTTCCTCATGCTCAGACAAACCTTTGCCCCTGAGGTGGCGTTCCCAGCGCACCTCGCTGGCGACCGTGAGGCAGATGTGGGTGCGACATCCCCAATGCGCAGGGCGACCGGCTTCCGGTGGCTTATCAGGCTGCCAGGGCCAGATGTTTCGAAAGCCAGGCATCTGGCCTCTCCCTCCGAGGCTGGCGCGGGTTTACGAGGTGTCTTTGAAGAGAGCTGGAGTCATCCGGCCGTGATGTCTGCACATTGCGTAATTTCACAATTTGGTTTTCTTTTCACAAGAAGGGTCGATGCCTCTCTCTCTCTCTCCTGCTTTTCATTTTTTCTTCTCTTTTCCTCCTGCCCCCGCCCGTCATTGATCGGCCTGGAGTACCTCCTCTTGTGGGCTGGGACATCACCAAGTCTTCAGGGGGATTCGCTGGAGTTACCCACTAGGTAACTTGAACACACGGGTAAAATTTCTGAGACAGAGGACGCCTCTTTTCTGTACTCAAAGGAGAATGGAGGAGGCCAGCCTTGCTTTTCCTCCACCAGGGTTGAAAAAAAATCATCCAGCAGGGTACAGGGGCTTGAGTTTGCTGGTACCTGGCTGTCATATACCCACCAGGCCCAGCCCAGGTCATGTGAGATTCTCGCCCATCCATGGTGAAAGGACAAAACTTTAGGACGGGCCTGGCATCGGCCACTTTCTTAAGCCAGGTGTCCTTCAAACACAGAATCCTGACACTAGATGGAAATTTTATCCGGAAAGAGTCTGGCGACTTTCTGTTCGTCTTCAGAATTTGAGGGAGCCCTGACAGGCCTGGGAACCACTTGTTCATTTTCTCTGTGGCCACAGAAGCAGAAGTCGAGCCCGAGGGAGTCTTTGTTGAAGTCTGCAGGGGAAGCCGCGGTCACGTGACCACCGCTGGGCGCCAGGTGCGGGCTGGGAGACTGGGAGACTCCAGAGCCCGTGCTGTGTCCTAGACTTGCTTACATGCCGAAGACAAGCGCATCGTCTCACGTCACACACCTCTCTTAAAGAAAGGCCATCGGCATTTAGTCCTTTGGAGTCATCGGCCAGCACAACCGAGGGCTGAGAGCTTTCGGTGCTCGACACAAGCCGTCAGCTCTGGCTGAGCTCCTTCGGACTGGGGGAGCAGCCCCTCGCAATAACGACAGGCCCCCGCCATTCCTGGTGGCACCTGCCACTGCATCCTCAACCTGCTTTGTGGATGAAAAGCACCCGTGGGGCAGGAAGGAGAAATCCAGGCTCTTCCGGTCCTCCAAGGACCCTTATTTATTCTGTCAAAGGCTCTATGGTCAGCCGTTTCCAGGTTAAGTAAGTCCCAGCCCAGATACCTCCTAGCCGGTGATCTTGAGCAAACAGGTCCCAGGACCTCTCTAAACCTCACGTCTCTTCTCTTGTGAAAAAGGAGTAATGATTCCAGCACTGCCCTAATGCAGAAGGATTAAGGGGTGGCTGAGTGAGTTAAATGGCTGAAACCACCTTTATAAATCCTTCTAGTGCCTAGCACAGAGCCTGGTACACAGCAGGTGCTCAATGAACACTCACCAAATATGAGAGCGTATCTGTCAAACAAGAGTGCCTGCAGCGCGGCAGTCTGAGGTGTGGCCCCGGCACGGTCTCGTGAGAGGGAGATTCTGTAGGCATTTCCTCCCCCCTGTCCGCGGGTGCACAGTCACCTGAGATGACCAGGGCAGGGGTGGGGAGGTCAAGGGCGTGCTCATAGCGTTGGTGGAGGAAAGATGCTGCTAAACCGTGTCCACATGACCCATTTAGTAAAATTATACCTGGCTCCGTCCCAGGGGAGGCAAAGTGTTGTGCAAAAGAGCGTTGGAGGGGAGTCTGGAGAGCTGAGTTCTGGCCCTTTCTTAGATCCCCTTAGTAGTACCATGCGCACATGCTCACCGTGCCCCATTGGTCCTCCCGATTGTCCCTTCCCTCAGCAGACCTGAAGCCACTGCTAGCATTAGGGCCTCTGCCCCACAGCTAGTGCTGGGCGTGCCTCGCCTCCAGTCCTTTGCACATGCTGTGCCCTCTGCCTGGAGCCCCCCCACCCCCACCCCCGTTCCTTTGCCATGGATTGAGCAGGTGGTTGAATGTCCTTAGACACATCACTTCGCTGCCCCATGCCTCAGTTTCCTGTCTTTCGAATACAGGAGTGGACTGATGGATTCCTCTGGTGAGACATGAGACCTCAAATTGAGTGGATTCGGGGTTTCTCCTGCTCATAGGAATTGATGGGAGCGTGGCGGCGACCGCACACGGGTTTGAAAACGATTATCTGTCATTGACAACGGCAATGTGAGCCAAGCGTGGGGGACTTTCCGGGCACTCGACGCAACATTCCCAGGGAATGGACCAGGGGATGAGCGAGGCAAGGCTGAGGCAGCCTCCGTGGAGCTATTCTAATTGTGGTTGGGCCAACCCTTCCCCGCCTGGCCCTCTGCAGGAATTCCTCCCGCGCCTGTGGAGGGAAGAATGTGTGTGTCCAGGGCCTCACACTTGACGTGCACCTGCCCACAGAACTTTCTCTGTGTTTCCATGTCTGTCCAGAGCTCCCCTTAGTGATGCGGACGGCAGGTGCTGCTGGGGGCTCATCCCCAACTTTCTGCGCTCCTGGCTGACCCCGCATTTCAAGCCCCAACGCTGTGCAGGTTTGCACCCCCGAGCCTCAGTTTCCTCATCCGCAAAGCGGAGATAGTAACGCCCACTTCGTGGGAATGGCAGGTGGCCCCCAAACACATGGTGCGGTGCACGGCGTGGGGCCGGGGCACGTGATGTGGGGGGCCGGGGCGGGGGGCGGCGGGGGCTGTTCTCAGCCTGCGTATCTCTTACTCCAGAGATCAGAGCGAAACAGATCAGTGGTCTGTTTGTCAAAGCCAAAAAATGTCTGTTGTCTGAAGAATTTCGTTTTGGAAGACAAGCCCAGGTTTTGGGTCAGAACCTTATTCCCTCAGGAATGTCACGGCCGAGCATCCAGGCGTCTTTCCTAGGCTCGGTGACCACCCAATCCTTTGTGCCTTCCACGTGGACGTTCCCAGGTCAGGCTTTTCCAGACTCTCTCGCACAGCTGGGCTGCTTGTCGCCTTTCGGTAGGCTGTGTCTGGCATTGAATAGATGTTTTTTCTCTCTCTTTCTTGGACGCCTGAATGGCAGTCTCCCTCCTGCGGTCCCGGAGGCCGACCTGAGTGTAAAACTCTAAAATGGACATCAGAGCGGGGCCGTCCATTCCTGCTCAGACTCGCGGCTGCCAGCGAGGCTCAGAGAGGTGGGTCGATGGCTGCTGTGACCTGGGCGTCTCCCTTGGGTCTCCCGGGCTGTGGTTATAAAGGCTGCTGAGCAAAGTTAAGGAATCAGAGTGCAGGGAAAAGGCAGCGGCTTAGAGCAGCAGCCGAGTTGAGGATGGTTCAGCGTCTCTAGAAATGGGTCTGCTGGCATCCAAGCCACAGGGGCAAAGCCCCCGAGAGCAGGAAGGCCTCTTGGGATCAGCCATTTCCTGCTGCAGGCCGGAGGGCCTTGTGGCCCAGCGGTTGGGAGCGTGGGTCTGGAACCACACTACCTGGCTTCAAATCCCAGTTCTTCCACTTATTCTGGGCAGCATCCTGGACCTTTTTATGCCTCAGTTTCCCCCTTCTGGAAAATGGAGATAATAACATACTATGAGAGGAAGGTAGACTAATATCACTTAAGTGCATTAGAACAAGGCTCGATGCATAATAAATTAAAAAATAATAATAAAATAAAAAAAATAAAAGAGTAAATCGAGATCCAGAGAGGGCGAAGGGCTCGTCTGTGGTCTTCCAGTAAGTCGTTGGGGGCAGCCGGGCTGGAACTCATGATTTTCAGTCTCGTGGACATTTGCCTCCTCCCCCTTCCCCCTCAGTCAGACTTTTTCAACTCTGCCTTTTGCAGAGGAAATCGCGTGACCCTTCAGCCGGCAAGAATTCAGACTGCACAGAATTTCAGAAACCTCTGGGCTGGCCGGGGGCCTGTTGCAATTCTATTCCGCTGCTAGTTCTTTTTTCTCCTGTTTCTTTCTTTTTTTTTTTTCTTTTTTCTTTTAAAGCTCTAGAAGGTCTCCCCTTTCCTGTCTCCCAAAATAGAAAAATTAACCTTTTGGCAAAGGACTTTGAAGACTTAGGTCCCTGTTGTGTGTGTCCCCCTTCACTCCCCCTTCTCTTTCTGGGCCTCAGTTTCCCCATCAGTGGAAGGAGAGGGCTCCCCCCACCCTTGACAGGTGGACGGCCCCCACCTGCCAGCCTGTAATCGCTGTGGGGACAAGTGTGCTGAGAGGTGCCACCCTGAACGCAGGTCCCTGTTGACTGTCAGGTTAGTGCTGACTAAACAAAAGAGGGTGACGCATCCTTCTAGGAAGCGAGGTGAAACCCACCAGAAATGCTGCCCGCTTCCGCCAGCCTCCTCGTTGCAAAGGTTGTCTGAGTCATCGGAGCTGCCTGCACTTTTCTCGCTCTCCTGCTCCAGCATGACACCCCTTAACCGCACTGGGCTGGGGCCGGGGCGGCCAGGAGCGTTGTATCTGCAGGCCTCGGAACCGAGGGGCCTGGCGTTTTCCTGGTCTCTGCCGGACAGCCCAGCCACGAGTCCTGGAGGCTGCCAGGCTGGGTGCGGACCCTGGCGCCCAGGGCTGTTGACGCCAGCCCTCTGAGCTCCAGGCTCCTCATCTGTGACATGGGTGGGTGAGCCCCGCCAGCAGGGCGAGATGGCAAGCCCTCCAGCTCGTTCCCCCTCTTCCTTCCTTCCCTGGCTCACCTGGGACTTAGCTGGGGCACAGTAGATATTGATATGCCTGAGTCCTCCCAGGCTGTGGGGGACAGAAGGACACTTGGCCAAGCGGGAAACCTAGAGACTGACCCTCACCCATTAGGGCCAACAGCATCCTGGGTGCAGCCCTCACAGCCTTTTGATGGGGAGCTGAGGGCCCAGAAGGAGAAGGACCTAGAGTAGGGAGGCCATGGAGCCAAGACTAGACAGGTACCTAGACCGGGAGTCTGCTCTGCCCCTGGTCCTCCTGTCCTCTGCGTGTGGCTTCACTTTCAGGTCGGCCCGGCACCATCGAGGGGCCCAACCTGGCTGGGCCTGGGAATACAGAGATCAGAGCCTGGAGTGCTCTCGGAGCTGAGCCCCACCTCACTACCCCTGGCAGGGGCCTCTGGCAAGTCATGCCCACCCTGAGCCCCATTTCCTCATCTCAAAAACAGGCCTATTTCCTGCCCTTGCCCACCTCTCAAAGTTGTCATGAGGCCTCAGAGGACAGTGGGGCTAAAACTCCTTCTGCAGACAATCAAGAACTGGGATATGAAGAATTTGATATTTGTCATCTCCCGGGGCATTTCTATATCCCTGTCACTCAGATAGTGTCTGGTACAGATTAGGTGCTCAGGAAGAGTTGAATAGTTAGCATTTATTAAGCACCTGCTACATACCAAGCATCACTCAGGGAACTTTCCATTAGGTGCTGTAACCCTCACAACAACCCCAGCAGTGGAAGTATGTTTCCATTTTACAGATAAGATAGCCGAGGCTCGAAAAGTACGGTAACTTCTCTAAGGCCACACAGCGAGTGGTTGAGGAGGTCACGATTCACCCCTGCCTCTGTACCTGGGTCCTTCCAGGTGCTCAGATGGCCCCCTGGGTCACTCCCCCCACCCCCAGGGGTATGTCGGTAATTGTTTCCAAAAAGAGTTCCCAGGTAGAAGGGCAGCAGGTGTGGGGTGAGATATTTGTACAAAGCCCTAATTTATAGCATTTGCCGATTTCCGTGGTGTAAATATTCCTTCTGGGCCTGATTTCAGGCAACCAACATGAGAACTGTCTCATAAACCCTCTGAGAATTTAGCACACGCCGTCACAAGCCAGTAGGAGTGCCCGCAGGGCATCTCCGCACCCCCTCCTTCGCACAGCCCCTCGCAAACCCCAGGAAGACCACGGGGTTAGCAGTGTCCCCCGGCCTGGGACAGCGGACTTGGACAAAGCAAATGGCCTGGGTGGGGATACCTGTGCTTCCGTTCCCCTCCCCCAGCCCTCTTCCACCAGAGCCCCTGGTGCTCCCTGTGCCAGGTGCCACACGAAGCCGTGGGCGCGGTGGATGAGACCCAGAGATGGATATCAGGGGCTGCCGGCCCCACCGTGTGCGCCATTCCTGCCAGGCCCGGAGCAGAGCCCTGTAAACGCTGGGATATAATGGACAATAAAAGTCACTGGAAAATAGTGGGTCTCCTAGGACCAATGTCATCCCTGCCACACGCTGCCTGCCGGAAACGCGAGCCCTGTGATCATGAGGCACAATAGTCATGTAAATATATAGGGTCTCTCGCCAGCCACGGGCCAAGATTTATTTTATTGGGACGGTAGGGGGAGGGGAAGACAACTCGAAATGCTTTGCCATCACTTCCCGGGTTCTGGGAGAATGCAGCGGGAGCCAGCATGGCCTCTCCCACCCTCCCCAAAGGCAGGGATCCTCAAAAGGCAGGGGCACCTCCTGCCACGTCCGCAGGCCCAGGGACCCGACTGGCCACGAGACTGGGGTCCCCTGGAGAATGAGGACTGGCCTTATGGCGACAATCGATTTGCTGAGCAGGTCTCCAGGAATATTTGTCGCAGGGATATTGCTCTTGAATGAGCACTGGTTTTTTATGATGATAATGATGATCTTCATAGTAGCCACGGCCATATTTATTAAGCTCTTGTGTGTACCTAGGTCCTGATGGTTCGGAGCTGGCGTTCTGCCCACATGTCCACATGTCCTCACTCAGTCCTCATATAACAATGCCATGAGGTGGGTCCTACATGGCCCCCCTGTTTACAGAGGAAGGGACTGTGAAGAGGTGACCACAGGCCTGGCTGGAGCCCACGTGGCTGAACAGAGGCTGTGTAGGATTCGAACTTGGGGCCCCCAGACTCTAGAGCCTGCACTGGGCCGCCTCTCTGCCTCCTCACTACCTGGCCTGTTGGTCCCAGATCAAGTGCCACCGCCTCCTGGCAGCCGGCCCCCTTGATTGGCCCAAGGTGGAATCAATGGCCCCTTCTTTGCTTCTGCGGCAGTTACACACTTTGGTCATGTGGTCCCCACCACGACCACGTGGTCCTTCCCTGAGGGCAGGAGCCCAGTCTGTCCACTGCAGAAGGTGTCCAGGCGAGCGAGGATCAGGCCTGCATTTTCGTCTAGACTCTGCCTCTCTCTAGCTGGGGCCCCTCCAGCAAGTCACATGACCTCTCAGAGCCTCGGTTTCCAGATTTGTCAGTGGCTGCACTGTCTGCCTTGCTGGATCATTTTATGAGCACACGAGCTGCCCGCTCACCTAAAGGATCTGTCCTCGCACCCGGCACTTAGAGGCTGCTCTTTGTGTGACCCCCACCTCCCACGTACTATGCTACCTCCAGGGCTGTGTGTCTAGGAGCCCGGAAGGCATCTGAGCTACGCCCCAACGTGGCTGTGTCTGGTCATGAATGGGGAGGGCAGTGTGCAGGGTGATGGAGGGCTCCCACAGTCTCCCTTAGCAATTCCTGACCTGGAAGATCTGGTTTACCTCCCAGCAATGGGCACACGATCAGATACGGGACCCCCAAGCCCAGCCTTAGGGCCCTGCAGAGAGTCGCCTCTTAAAACACATCAGTGCAGTAAGGACCCTCGTACACTGTGGAGCCCAACCCACCATGTTGTAGGTGGGGGAAACTGAGGCCCGGAGACAGGCCATGACTTGCCCAAGGCCGTATCACCCTGTGAGAGTCCCAGGCCCCACAAGTCTCCGGCCACCGTGCCACACGCATCATGGCTCAGGGAAGAGATCACCCTCGAGGAGTTAGAAATGGCCTCATACCTCCCAGCCCTGACTCGGGGTCAGCGAGGATCTGGGTGGCGGGGGCATGATAAAGGAAGGTGTCGCCATGGTGTGGCCCCAGAAGCCGTTATCACGTGCTGGCCTATAATTCCTCATGGGGTGGCAGGATGGGTGGACAAGACACTGTCACCCGCAGACCAAGCCACGCTCGGTTGTACGGAGATTGTGCTGGAGGCTCATGGTGACTTGGGAGGCCGGCCACTAATGGAGGGGACCTCGAGCTATCTGCGCCCCTCAGCACAGCCCTGACGCCTCTTCCGTATCCCAAGTGGACAGGCAGGGAGAGGCTGGCAGTGAATGTGTGTGCATACAAAGACGCAGAGGCTGATCAGAGGCAAGTTAGACTTCTGGAAGGTTCTGGCCACCTCGGGCCCAGGAGGAAGTGTCTGTGGGGCTAGCTCGTATTGCATGAATCTGTGTCTTCCCTGGGCGCTGCCCTGTGTCACTGGCCGGAGGACATTTGCCCCCCAGAGACACATCTCTGCCCTGGAGGGACTTCCTCTTCAGCGGGCAGGAGGCTGGAAGCAGAAGGAAAACAGTTTAGGCAAAAAGTGTCCAACTCAGGGGCCTGACCTGGCCCACCTGGAGTCTCCTCTGAGTCCAGGCTGACGCTGCCCACCCAGCCAGGTCTCTCTTGGAGGGCAGTCCTCGAGGCGTGCCACATGCACCAGGGCCTGTGTGGGAGTCCATCCTGCAGGCCTGTGGACGGCTGGCCTGGGCCCAGCTATGGCCACCCAGGGGGCTGGCACCAGACACGTGCCCAACAGTCGGGCCTGGCCGGAGGGGAAGGTGCACTAGCGGGTGGCCAAGCGAACTCGAGTGCCAGAACCCAGCTCCAGGTCCCCCAGGCTCTCTGCCGCCATATGCCCGCGTCCGTCCCAGCGGTCAAGCTGAAGATGAGGTGCAGGGGAGAGGTTTGCCCAGGAGAGGGGGAGCTCTTGTTCTGGAGGAGGAGGCAGGTGCTTCTCAGAGATGAAGGGGCGGGCTGGCCCGGAGCTCTCCCTGACTCCCTCCGGGATGCCTGAGGGTCCGCCAGCCTCCACGCCGCTGATCCCACCATGTCCTCTGCCAGAATTCCCTCCCCCTCTGGTCCTAATCCTACCCATCCTCCCAGGCCACCTCAGACGCCACCTGCTGTGAGAAGCCGTCCGTGACCTTGCCTGGCCGGAAGTGAGCGTCCATCAGTTTCCGCGCATTTTGCTGGCTCGCGAATGTCTGCCCCTGTGCACCTCGGTTCCCTCTCATGGACCGTATAAGAGCAGGGGGGGTTCTGTCTGTGTCATCGCGGAGTCAGCACTTGTCGGCACAGGCCTGCCCAGAGAGAGGACATGCGGAAGGCAGGGGAGGCAGGAGCGCACGTGCGTCCTCTGCGCCTGGGTCTGTGCCTCGTTTGGGAGAGCACGGGGCCCCGGTAAGGATGCGATGATAATCGAACGGTGACGCCATCGATTGGGCACCTATGAAGTGCCCGTCTGGGGCTGCCTAAGCACTACTTTCTAGTCACGTAGTGTCAGGAACCCTCCAGCAGCCAGGGGTGGCCTGTACTCTTCTTGTCCCTGTTCTACCCAGCAGTGCACGCATGGCTGGGATGTGGCCGAATCAGGACCCGAACGCAGGGCTGCCGCCTCCCAAGGCGCTCACCTCTTAGGCAACACGTGTTTTCGGCTCATCTCACTAAAGAGAGACTAGAAAGCATTAAGCTTTTCCAGGGGCTGCGAGAGCTTTCGTGCGTCTGTAGTGTTTGCTGGGGTGCAGTGGGGGTGGGTGGGGAGGGAGCCTTGGCGGCAAAGGAAGGACCCCTGTTCCTCCCAGGGCCCCGGCTGGTTTAACCTCAGTGCCGCAGTCAGTGTTCCTGTCTCCCTCGCGGGGTCAGGGGCTGATGGAGCCTGGAGGGCAGACCCCCTTGCCTGAGCAGCGTGGGCATGGACAGCACTTAGGAGGCTGGGTCTCAGCCAGCGGTCGCAACTGTGCGAGCTTCTTGCCTCCTGCCTCCGTTTCTGGGTGATCCCAGAGTGGACTCCGTTCGCATTCCAAGCCCGCTGGCTTGGGACACACGTAGGCACTCTCTCCAAGACTGTCCAGTGGCCGCTGCCATCGGATTCCAGCCTCCAGTGAGCATAGGGGCCGCCCGGTGACTGCGACGACAAGTTCCATTCACCACAGAGGTGGCAGCCGGAGCTATTTTTGGAGCAGCCCGTGGTGGGGGAGTTTCCTTTTGGCAGTAGCTGGGGACGGGAGTCTTCAGCAGGGGAAGTCCCATACGGAGACAGGGCCTGCCCCCCTTTCTTCACCAGCCCTGGCACAGAGAGGCCACCCAGGTCCCCAGAAGCCCCGGCACTGAGCGCTCACCCTCAACCCCGAGCCAAGCAGATCTTCCTTCTCAGGAGCCACTTTGCAAGGTACCAGCCTTTGCCCTGCCTCCTGCTGCGGGGAACCTCTCACCCTCCCCTGCCCCCTGGGGCTGCTGCCTTTGCCCTGGAGGGTGTGCCCAGCAAGTGACTAGGAGTCAAGGCCAAGGGACCTCCGACGTCTGGGCTCACAGGGTACCAGACCTTTGCTGCCCCTCTGCCCACTGTCACTTGACCACCCCCCGGTGGAGGCGGCCTACAGGCCAGTGCTATCAGCCTGACGTGACCTTTGCCACGACCCAGGTTGGGGGGAGGCAGTTTCACACTGAGTGATCTCGGGCTTTGTCAGAACTCCTGAGGTTATGAGGAAAGCAGAAAATCAACACTTATCTTTCCGGGGTAGGTTTTGGCTGCCTGGGCCCCTTCCTGCCATCTGAGCAGAGAGTTCTCCACAGAACTTTCTCCCGCCAGGTGTAGTCATCCCTTTAGACCTTAAAATGGGGCAGGAGAGAAAATTAGGGGAGAGCAGGGGTTCTCAGATTTCCCCTGGACAGAGGCCACTGGGTGGGATGATGGCTGCTCTCCTGGGGCCCGGGGCGAGCCTTTTACAAACACCGAAGCCCTCTAGCCCCCTGGGGGCCACTCCCCGGGCGTCTTCCTTTTCCTGCTGGTTGGCAGGATAGTAGCCGTGGCCTGAGACAGGGTGTAGAAGTAGAGAAATTTCTGCTCTGACACTGTCCCTTTCCTAAAACCTCAGTCTCCATCTACCCGGCGGCCCCAGGGACGAGCAGGTCATGGGGCCCCAGGTTCTCCCTTCTGGCCTCGTGTTTCTATACCTGGTCAACAGCCATTTACCTCATGCTCTCTCTCTGTGGCCTGCTGGGCCACTGGGTGAGCGGTTTGGTCTCTGCCATTGAGGAAATCTCCATTCGAGGGAGAGGAAAGCACATGAGGAGGCAGTGACCGCACAGGGACCAGGGCTGTGGAGCCTGGAGTAGCTAGCTGACTGTCCGGGGGAGTCCAGGAAGACTGCCTGGAGGAGGTGCCCCGGGTTGGGCGCTGAGGGAAGAGCCAGGTTTGCCAAGAAGCAGAGCCTGCCTGCCGAGGCCTTGAGGAGAGAGCGAGTTCATTTCCACGGAGGGCAGGGGTCCTCGGGACGGTGGGCCTGCTTAAGGGGTCGGAGGGTCCTAGCACAGAGTAAGATCCCAGCTTCTCCTGGCTCTGGGGGTCTCCAAGGATCACCCCAAAGACATAAGATTGAAACCCAGACTGTGGAGAGAGTTGGATCTGGGTTCAGACACAGGGCATGCCATTTACCAGCTGCATGGGCTTAGCGAGTCGCTTGACTTCTCTGTGCCTCAGTTTCCTCGTCCGTAAAATGGGGCAGGAACTGAGGTGCTGAGGTGCTGCATGTGACTCCCAGGCGCTCGGCAGACCTTCAGGGGGGTGGGACAGGGCCACCTTTGCCAGGTCCTGGAGCTAAGGGCCTCCGGACGGAAACCCCTGCCTCGCTGCTCCCTTCCCTGGGAGATGGGACAGGGCCACCTTCGCCAGGTCCTGGAGCCAAGGGCCTCCGGACGGAAACCCCTGCCTCGCTGCTCCCCTGCCTCGCTGCTCCCCTGCCTCGCTGCTCCCTTCCCTGGGAGATGTTTGCAGCCCCCACATTTCGTTCTTCCAGAATCAGGTCTTATTACCTGAGAAGGAGGAAGCAAAAGGTGGTCAGGAGCCTCCTCGATTTGGGGAAGGCTTTGGGGAGCCCTGCAGTGTGAGGTAGGGTGCATTTTCAGGGCCCAGTGACTTCTGCCTGATGAGAGCCCTCAGGGACCCTGAGGTGAAGGCCAGTGTTTCTTGCCAGGGGCTTCAGGAGGGTGAGAGGAGCCCCCTCCTCTGATTGGGCAGAAGTTACTCCAGCCAGCGCCCACTGGGCGCCCTTGCGTGCCCGGCACTAGGCGAGGCCCTGACAGTTTAGAGATGACTGCGAAGACCAGTCCCTGCCCGGGAAGGCGGCAGGGGAGGAAGGGAGGGTGACAAAGGAAGCAGTGTGTGCTTGAACAGCTGGACTTCTGAGGACAAGCCCATGTGGAAGCTGTCAGATGGGGAGGAGTGAGGGGCCTTGGTGTCGCCTGACTGCCCTGCGTGCCCACCCTGCGTGCCCACCCTGTGGGGTCTGGGTGTTTCTTTACAGAAATCCAGGCTCGGGGAGGGGGCAGGACTTTCCCAAGACCCCACAAGAAGTGCCAGACCTGAGTAGGACCCTCCCAGGACCTGGTCCTGACGCATGAGAGGCTCCTCGCCTGGTGCCAGTCATAGGTTCCAGGGAGAAGTGGGTGTGTGGAAAGGCCTGGAAGGGGCAGGGTGCCGTGTGGTTGGGTGCAGGGCCTGGGGTGGGGTGGGGAGCTGGGGGAAACACAGGCAGGCGGGCCCATGCCAGCCGGGCAGAGCTTGCAATGCCTGGCTCAGGCGTGCGGGCCTTTTCCTGGGGAGCTTGGCGTAGGGAGTGGTAGGTTGGGATTTGTGTGTCATGGTGGAAGGGACCTTCCTGTGGTGGCTTGCAGGTTGGGTCATCAAGCAGGAGGGGACTGCAGAGACCCTGCTGAGAAGGGGCCAGGCCAGTTACAGGGAAGGGGCCCTGGGTGAGTGCAGACTTATTTGGGGAGAGAACTGGCAGGACTGGATGAAGACCAGCTGCGGGCTGTGAGGGAGGGCGAGGCGTAGGGTGGGGGTGAGCCTGGGATCCTTCTGGGTCCCCAGGCAGACAGAGGGGCGACCCCGTTGCTGAGATGGGGACCTGGGGAGGGTGGGCAGAAGCTCCGATTGGCCCAGGTGAGTCTTCAGTGCCTGTGGCTTTTGGTGGATGGGGTCTGGAGCTCTGGAGAGAGGATGGGGGTGGGCGGGGGGCGAGGAGAGGCAAGCTCGGGGTGCCAGGAAAGTGAGCTGAGTGGGAAGAAAGGCCCCATTGGCTGGGTGGGTTCTGCATTGGCCCCCAGCTCCTGGCCTCCACGTGCTGCAGGCCCACCCTGCGGGAGGCCCACCGACCCAAGCGGGGGGCAGGGGCGTCTCTGCCCGGGCCCCGCCTTCCTTTCAGCACTGCTGTGGTCCCACGGCTTAGAGAAGCCAGGCTCCTGCTGGCCGTGGAGCCGAGGGATCGGGATCGGAGCAGCATGTGTGGCTTCGGGGGTGGGAGGTAAGGACACAGGACGCGTCAGGAAACCAGACACCATCTGCGGCTCGTCCCCCACGGCTCCCAGGCCCCCATGACTCTGGCGTGAGATCTGGCTGTTTCCTGTCAAGTGATGGATGGGTAACGTATGCTTATCCCAAGACCAGAAGAGAAGTAGGGTGGGGGCGGGGGCAGAGCGCGGCAGCCGGAGCCACGCCTCCGGGCCAGAATTCATTCACCGGCTCATTCATTCATTCGCTCTTTCAAGGCGGCTGGACGAGAGGAGTCAGACGGGCTTGGTTTCCAGAGTTAGTTCCCCCTGCTGCTTGCTGTGTGACCTCGGGCCCATCACTGAACTTCTGTTTCCTTCACCGCATAATGTGGATCATAGCCCATCGGGTTTCTCATCTGCAAAATGGGGGTGATGGCACCTCTCGGTTTTGGGAGGAGGTGTCAAGTCACTCAGCGCAGAGGAGGCGCTTAGGGAGGGTGTCAGCTGATGCTGAAGCTGGTTCCGCCTTCACCCCACCCGTGGCCAGGTGGCCAGCTGCCTCATCTCCCCGCGCCTCAGCTCTCCACCGTGGAGGGCTGTGTGGGGCAGCGCCGGCCCGGGGCACCTCCCCTCTCCTGGCTGGAGGAAGGCCCCGGGCCGTGAGCATCCATCCTGAGCTTCCGCAGCCAGGAGCCTGGGGGACCAGTGGATCTGGCCCCTGGAACCTGCTGCGCTGGTCTTGGGTCATTCATCTGGGGGAAAAGAAAACCTCACGTGTGTGTAGGAGGCCGTGATGTCACGGGATGGTTTCCTGCTTCGGGAAAACGACCTGCGGAGCTGTTCGCTCAGCCGGAAGGACTGAGAAGGGGAAGGCGGCACGCGGTCAGGTGTCCGGCCGAGGCCGAGCCTCCAGGGACTCGGCCGAGCCTCCAGGGACGTACGTGTGTGGTTCTCCCGAGGGCTTGGCAGAACCCGTCGGCCTGGTAGCCTCATCAGCCTTCTCCACCTCCGCCCCCAAACAACCCCGAACAAGTGATGCCCCTGCCTCGCAGATGGACTGAGAACGTGGCGAGACTCACAGCCTCGTGGTCACCAGAAGAGCGCTGACCACATGGGCATGTGCACACACACGTGCAGAAAAAGGGAGGGGGGTCACAGGCTCTTTCCGCCTTGGGGTTTGGAAGCAAAGTGACAGATACTCGTGCCCACACAGTATAATAATGCACCTCCAGACGACCCCCGACACACACAGACCCTCATACACGTAGGCCCCCAAACCCATGCCAAGCCAGGTCCTCGGCCTGAGCCTCCCTGGTGTCTGGGGTCATCTGGCACACTGGAAGGGTAAAGACCTCCACAAACCGCCTGCCTCCACGAGGTGTGGCATTTGGCAGGACACAAAGGAGGGACACGGTTTTCCCCTAGATGAAGTTTCCAGAAATTGGGAGGCAGGGGCCTGGCGACAGTCTTGGTCAGAAAGGCCACTTGGGAAACCTCAGAGCCCAGCTCAGCAGGAGCCAGTCCCTTCTAGGACGTGTCTGATTCAACCCGAGTCCCCACGTCCCCTCAGGGTCACACGCTACAGAGGCAGGAGCCTTGTCCAGGGCCAGCGCAGGGAGGAGCATGGCCGTGGGCTCTGCCGAGGTAGCCGCAGTTCCCATAAGTGGTGAAGGAGGCGTTCGCCCCAGAGTCAGCCCAAAGGGGCCACGCAGAGCAGTAGACAGAGCGGGATCCGGCAGCCCCCGCCCTGTCTCCTGCCAGCCGTGTGGCCCTGAGCAAGTCCCTGCCCATCTCTGGCCCCAGTTCCCGAGTCTGTCACATGGAGGCTATCACTCCTCTGCTGCCCGGGGAAGATCAGAACTACCGACAGCGGTAGCAGCTGAAGCCTCAGAGGGCCCTTCGCACGTGCCCGTTCCAAGGCGTTTACGTGTCTGTTAACCCACTGCGTCTTCACAGTCACCCTAAGAGACAGATCTTACGATTAGGCCCATTTTGCAGACCCTAAAGGCCTCTGGTCCTAAACAGGCCCTGGGCCTTAACCCCCGGGTGCATTCCGATCTGGTCCCTGGCTACCAGGCAGTCATGTGCACCAGGAGCCAGGCTGGGAAGCCACGCCGTACGTCCACACGGCACCTTGGAAGTTCAGGGCCCTCGCTCCCTGGAAGAGAGAAGAAAGGCCCTCTTTGAGTGGCCTGCGGGGCTGGCATTCCACGGATTCTTGGCCCCTGACTTGGGCTTGGCAGCCTGCTCCTCATTGTTCTGTGACTTGGCGGGAGCCACGGGGACAGGCAGCTCCCCGTGTTACCCGGGGGTGCTGGCGTGCGTCGCGGGCTCTCCCTGTCATCCCTCCAAATCCAAATCCCCTACCTTGGTCTTTCTGCCTCTGAGCCCCCTGAGAGGTGGTTTCTGGCAGGAATTTCTGGAGTAAAAGGGGTGGGTTTCTATTGAAGTAGGGACAGGAAGAATGTAATGCTTTGAAATGCAACACCTCAGGAGAGCCTCAAGAGGCAGTGGCTGTCTGGGACCTAGGAGGCGCTTGGGAGTCTGAAGAGTGGTGTTCACATCTCCCCTCTGTAGCTCAGTTGAGACATGACCTTGAGCCTCCCCTGTCTGAGCTTGATTCCCCATCTGTATGATGGGTCTACCAGCAGCCCCAGGATGAATGAGAAAGACCCGGCCCACTGAGTGCGGCCTTCTTCCCTCCCCTCCTTCCCTCCCTGTCATCCTCCCTCCTCCTTTCCCTCCTCCCTGCCTGCCTCCTGCCCTTTTGTGTGACCCTCTCTGGCACTTGGGAGGACTGTGATTTGCAGGGCCCTCCTTTGCATTCCATTAACTTCTGGACAGAACAGCTCTTAGGGACAGTGATTTACCAAAGCCCCAGAAAAGGCACGTGGAGGTAGTGCCGCATCAGCTTGGTGCCCTCCACAGGGGACTCTTGGGGGCTCCTGTCCATGGGGCCCCGGTGGGAGAAGATGCCCCGCCCAGGCCCACCGGCCCGGGGATCACCCCCGCCCCCTCGGCGCGGGCCCCGTTCTGCAGCGGAGGCGGCTTGTGCCTTGGGGAGCCGCCGGAAGGGACGATGACATGTTTCCAGGATGAGCTGTGGAGCACGACGCGGAGATTTGAGGCGAATCCCGGCTCCTCTACCCGTGGTCCACGTGACCTGAGGAAATCTGGTAGCCGCCTCGTGCCTCAGTTTCCTCATCTGTAGCATGGAACAACAATCAGAGACCCTATCTGGTGGAATTGTTAAAACGATGTGGGCCGATAAGGCTGAAGTGTAGGAGGCGGGCCCGGTATCGTGAGGGCGCACGATTGTTGGCGTGTAATTCCTGTCGACTCCGATGAGGCCGGCGGCCTCCCACGACGTGCCTGGGGCCGTGTGTGTGTGTGTGTGGGGGGGGGGGGGGGCCCTCCTGACACCTGCCCGTGGGCACGGGTGTCGGAGTGCCACGTGGGGATGTGGGAGAATGACCTTTGTAAAAACATCCACTAGGTTTCTTCCCGGTGTGACTTGCCGAGGTCCCGGCTGGGGAGCTGACGGGGTCAAAATATAAACCCCGGCCTGCTGGCCACGGGAGGCCGCATGGAGCGGGATGAGGGAAAGGGAAGTCAGACAGCGGCTGGCTGTGGTTTCCGGTCCAGGTGAGGTCTGTGAGCAAGCAGGCGGGGATGCACCCCGGGCTGCGCCGGTGGCTTTCTGACATCAAGACAGGACCTTCTTGCTGAAGACAGGTGTCTTCCCACCTTTCCCTGGAGGTCTCCCTAAGGGCAGAGGACGGCGAACCTGTCACCCTGAGGGGTGTGTGGGGGGTGCAGCCGGAAGCAGCTGCAGAGCCTGCAGGAGTCCCCGGTTTTATCTCAAAATTCATGCACATTTTACATTCTGTTCCCTCTGTATCCGGTTTATTGTCACACACATTTCCCCCTGAGTAACAACGCTGCCTCGGGAAGCTGCTCTTGTTTATCTGTTTATCCTGGGGCTTTTCATGCCCGGGTCCTCTCCATGTCATCTGGGGGTGTGCGCTCCAGCGTGGGAGCTCAGGCGCAGATGGTGGGCAGATGCCGAGGGAGCTGTGGTCCCGTGTGCATTTCAGGAAGTGGCCTGAGTGGCCCACGCAGAGGAACAGGGTTTGGTAGGGAGGGCACCAGCTTCTGGAGAGCCGGCGGTCCGGGGGGAGGCAGGGACAAGCACACCCCCAGGGTGCCCTCAGCGTGACACTGATTTGAGATAACAGAAGCAAGAGACAGCAACGGGTCTACGTTCATCTGTACGCGTAAGGATGAACCACACGGGATGCTGCGCGTGTGGCGGGGGTCAGAACTGGCTGAGTGTCAGCAGCTTCGCAGACAGCAGACCACCTGGGCCGGGCCGTGCTTGGCAGGACGCTCTCCTCGCCGAGGGCTCCCCTGCTCTCTGCGCCATCTGCTCTACGTGGCCTTGCGTCCTGCCATCTACGTAGCATGCCGGAGAGCAGTGTTACCCAAAAATGCTGATGAAAGGTGTTTGCGGGAGGAGCTGGGCACTGGATGCTAGATGCTGGATGCCAGCACGCAGATTCGAGAGATTCTAGAGAGGCTCAGGAACCTTCAAGGCAGAGCCAGCGAGGCCGGTGGTCCAGCTCAGCGGGTGATTCAGGGCCTGGTGGACATTCTTTGACAGGTCAGAGATGTCCCTGAGCCTGGAAGGGCTGCCCACTCCCCCACCCCTCCCCGACCGCTGCAGCTGGAATGAACTGCCTACAGAGGGAGGGAGAGTGATTTGCAGCCTGACACCCTGTGAGATCTCCGGGGTAACAACCCGGCTGGTGTTGATTCCTTTCCCACTGCCCAGAATGCCCCTGTTCAGGCGGGTGTGTGTCCACTTAGGACGGGCATGCGGCAAGGCTTGCCAACCCACTGACCTCTCAGTGTGGGGTTCGGGCTGGTACGGACAGCTGGGGATGCAGGTACCCAGGTTACAGATCGCAAGAGCAGAGTCTGTCTAGGAAGAAGGGTAGGTGTCAGGTTGGCTTCTGCAGAAGTCATCCTGAGACCAGCTCCTGGGAAAAGCCTGAGGGTGTGGGGGAGGCAGACAAGCTGTGGAGTGACCTCAGACCCATCCACCGGCCCCACCCAGCTCTCCTGAGTATAGGTTACACCGCAGGGTGTCCTGACCTGAGGCAAGGGCGTTTGATTCCTAGAGACTTTGCCTCTTCACAGGTTATAGATGAAACAGTTCCAATGGCCCAGGCTAGTCCTTAGGCTTCTGTGAGGGATGCTGCAGGTCCAGCAGCCTGACGTGGGGGCCTGGGCCACAGGCCCACACTATGCCGGTGTCTTCCAGGCATCAGCCCCTTCTTCTTCCGCAGCCCTGGGGTTGCTCAGGCCTGGCCGTGGACGGAAAGCGGCTACAGAAATGCTTGTGGATGAATCAAGGCCTGTCCTCCTAAGGAGCAGGACTGCTCTCCTTGCATTCGGGGGGACTCCCGTGGCTGGGCGCCCCCCTCCGCTCAGGCCGTACAGCTTCTTCTCTGTGCCCTGGCCCCACGGGCTCTTTTCTGCTAGGAGGCTGGCAAAGGCTGCCCGTGACTCCAGGAGTGCAAGTAATACTGGAAGTGATGCTCTGGTGGCCTTGAGCTCAGTTCTGGGCACATGGTGGTGCTTAATCCCAGACAGCTACCATAGTTACCGTGACAACTGGTGACTAGCATCCTGACTCTCCCGGGGACTTCTAATGTGGCAGGTCACATTAGACCTGCTTCCTTGTGCCCAGGGGTTCATACAGGACTATGAACTTGGCCTTCCTAGTGTTTGGCGCATAGGGCTGGGCAAGCATGGGGATGCGGGGTCCCTTCTGCAGCTGCTGCTTGCCCTCTGACTCAAGGTCTCTCTCTCCTGACCACCCAGGCTGCCAACCTGGTTTTATGTGGGGCCGATGATGGGAGACAGAGCTGCAGAACTGTCCCCCAAGGGGCATGGAGAACAGTCATGTGGAAAGCACACGCAGTCTGGCACAGGTGGGGTTGAATCGGGTGCCTCCCTTGCCGGTGGGGGTCGCCTTGAGACTTTTCACCGGACGGAGCCTCAGTTTCCCCCTCTAATTAATGGGAACAATCCTAGCAACCTAGTCAGGACAGCATAACGGAGGGAATGCAAGGGGTCAAGTCCCAGCCCCGCCACCTCTGAGCTGGGTGACCCTGGGCAAGCTACCTAACCCCTCTGCACCCCGACTCCCACACCTGTGAAATGGGGCGAGCGAAGGCGCTCCCCCCAGCTGAGGGCTGTGGGGAGGACGGGGTTACAGGCGTGCACGTGCGAAAGCCCTCGTTTTCTTTTGCAGCCCGTGCCCTTGTGAGGCTGGCATGCAGAATGGCAGGACAGCCCAGCCACATGCCCCACGGAGGGAGCCCAAACCTGTGCCACACCCCGGGGCCCGCGCACCCTCCTGACCCGCAGGTAAGCCCTTTTGCTCCATCTGCAGCGCGTCGGAGAGTCTCCGGGGAGCACGGACCCCGAGGCCGCTCCGTCTGTGCTGACTGCTGGCGGGAGCCTCCTCTTGCACGCTTCCAGTGAAGGTAGCAGAGCTCACTCCCTGACCTAGTCAGCCCTTCGTCTCACTCAGCCTCTCCATGCTGGACTCTGGGTGGGATGCCAGGGCCGGCCCTGCCCCTAGGTGTGTCCATGGATCAGCGCTGCTTAGAGGAACAGGGGACTGGGCAGGACGTTCTTGGGGTCAGAAAGAGCTTCCCTACTCTGGGCGGAAGTCCGCCTCCCTCTGTGGTCTGAACCGTGTCCTGGCCTCTTCGGCCTCTCTATCCAGACTCTGCTGAGCTCAGGGACACTGGTTCTCCTTCTCTCTGGATTTGCTTCACTAAAGGCGGTTTCTGGGGTTCTGAGCTGCCGGCACACCCCACATCTTTGCACATGCTGTTCCCGGGGCCTGGAGTGCCCGCCTCCTCCAAACCTCAGTCCACATGCCGCAGCTTCTGGGGAACCTTCCTGTTCCACCCCCACCCCCTTCTGCGCTGCCCCCACCCCTGTGCACAGGCTCTGGGTCGTGGCCATGATGGCACGCCCCGGGGGACTGGCTCCTGGGCCTGTCCTCCTAGACAGAATCCTCTGGGGTGGGGCAGAGGGCTCCCTCACGCCTGCTGAGTTAGTGCACTGCAGAGGCCTGCAGTACGCTTGCCCAGGACGTGGCTGTGTGTGAGGCAGGTCCACGCCTGCTCCGAGGTGCACACAGCCTCACGGGAGAGATGGATAGGAAAGAAGCAGAAGAAACTCGGGAATCTGTGGAGCTCCAGCAAGCCACCTGATCCGAACTCGGGGGCCAGAGAGGCTCACTCGAGGAAGCGGCATGCAAAGGCCTGGAGGAGACAGAGAGTTTGGGTGGGCAGATCCGTCAGGGCGAGATGCTCTGGTGTCCTGTGGGCAGCCTGCAATGATGGAAAAAAGTAACTATCCAGGGTCAGCTTCTGTCCCAGGGCTGTGAGACCTAACTCAGAGACAGTGGCTTTCCTGAGCCACGGAAGGATTGTCAGAGCTTCTAAATGCCCAGTTCCCGTTGGAGGCCTTCAGGCGGACTGGCGTTTGACCCATGTGGGCAGGGTCGCCATGTACAGTTGTACAGGTTCTACACTGCCCGACGGTGCGGGGCCAAGGAGGCAGGTGAGTCTGAAGCTTTTCTCCCGCCCCTGAGCTCTCATCAAGCCGTGCTCCCTGGGGAGGGAGCTCCGCCGTAGGTCGTAGATCGACACAGAAGCGACAGGAACTAGGAGAAACTGTGTGTGCGCGCACAGCGCACGAGGCTCCAAAGGCGTCTATGCTATTCATACTCTCCGTTTCTGTTCCTGGCTGAGGGGCCCATTGCTTGGGTGGGATTTGGGGAGGCAGAGAGCTGGGCAGCCCGTGGACACCGCTGGTCCGGAGCCCACCAGGACATGTCACTGGCGGCCGGGGGCAACGGGGCCTCCCCGGGTAATGTAGCAATTTGTCATAGTAAGTCATTCACTAACAATTGAGTCCCCCTTGATTAATCTCCCAGAATTAGCCAGTTGCGTTTTGAGCAATTAGGGTTAATTACAGCCTCATTTGGCAGAAGAGAGAGCGCCGTAATTATTTCGCGGACAAGGAGAGGCGGCGCTGGGCTGCCGCGGCCGTCCGTGGCGCCTCGTGGCACGTGCTGGAGCGGTAACGACATAGTTAAGTGTAATTAGACACGATTGCTCAGCGCTGGCTGGCGGCTGGCGGTGACGATGCCCCTGGTCCCGCCAGCATCTGGCCAGGTCACAGCAGTGTCTGTGCCGGGGCTGCTGTAGGCGAAGGCTGGAATCTGGAATCAGGACGGTCAGGCGCTTTCTCTCGCCTTGACTGCTGAAACACTGGTGTTGAAACACCGTCTGGGGAGATCTCGGGCCCTGAATCTCGCCTATCCCAGGACGTAGAAACACCTCAGGTTGACAGCAGAAGCACTCTCCTTTATGGCAGGAGGCACTGCTCTTTCCCGGAAGCCATCCTCAGAGGGAGGAGCCAGGCTCCGACTGCGAGGATGCTGTGCGCTGGACCAGGCTGGGTTCCGTTCCCAGCTCCTTCCCTCACCGGTCAGGTGATACCGGGTGGAGGACTTCTCCAAGCTCAGTTTTCTCATCTTTAAAATGGGGCCATGAAGAGTGTTTGCGATAGTATACCTTAAACGTCCAACATGGCAGCCAACAGTGTGGGTGTTAAGGAAATGGTGTCTAACATTTTAAAATTCATTTTAGTTTTCACAGCTAAAGAACCCAGAGCTGGAAATACCCCAAATGTAGAAAGGACAATTTAGCAAAACACTTAGAACCTGTTTTGTTTTTTTATTTTAACCTTCTATGCCTAAGGCAAGTGGTTTGTTCATTTCAAGGAGCTTTCTAGCTCTGAGAGCTGTCGGCATACGAAAATTTGTTTGCTGAACCCTGTAGAATCATATGTGAAATTCATATGTACTTGGGAAGGCTGAACATGCTTGCTTTTATTGAGGTTTTGAATTAATGAATGGAGTTGAGAAAAAGAGCCTAAAATGCCCTAAGCTCTCTAATTTTACCAGTTTGCTACAGAGCATTTTCATCAGGAATGAAACGCAAGGCTCAGCTGACCTACTAAGAACCTCATGAATTTCCAAGAAGAAGAAAGGTGTTCTTGTTCGAGAAAGCCCTGGCTAATGGTGTCTTCCACCTGGGAAGTCTTTGTAGACCCATTGGGGATGTGCCAAGGTCCATTCTATTCAGCACTATTCAGAGAGACAGGAATGTGCTAAACTTCATAGGGGTTGGGGACAGTTGTCACGAGGTCAGCACGGCACAGGCCCAAATCTTTATGAAAATTTTCCCAAACCAATGATGGTCGTTAGATAAGATTTAATGACCAAATATTAACAGCCATTAAAATTCAAGAAGCATTTGCTTGTTGTAAATTCAGCAAGTGCTTGTCTCGTTTCAGAGAGCCAGACCTGCAGGTACAGGGACCAGTCAGGCTAGATAAGTGTATATAGACTGTTGCTTAGGTCAGGTAGAATGTCCAGTGTTTATGAAAGGCCTGGAATCCGTGCTGTGTCATTTGGAACTGACTCTGTAGCAAATGAGAAGCCCACTAGGGGTTTGAGGTTGGCGGGAGCTTGGGTTTTAGATCACAGGCATCTGGAGCTCAAGACACGAGTAAGGCAGAAATAGGAGGCAGGAAAGGAGGCTGCTGCCCTCACCCAGGTGAGATGATGCTTTGGCCTTAAATGGGCTTGACATAGGAGGGAAGATTCTGGAGACTTCCGGGAGGAAGAACTAACTATTCTCGGTAACTAAAGCGATGAGGGAGAGGGAAGTCCAGGATGCGTCCAGCCTTCCAGGTGGTGTCTGATGCTCTGCGTGGCTTCGTCCTTCAAGGCTTTGCTTGTCAGTCATTGGGAGCTGGTTCCAGGTTCTCTCATCTGTGTTCTTAAGCTGAGCTCTCACCGAGCGAGCTCAGCTGATAAGGATCAGCCTGGGGGAGCCACTGGTGTTGAGATGATTTTAAAAGGCTTTGTTATCAGGCGTCTTCCATGCTCAGGGCATCTCACTCACTGCTCCCGTCCAGCTGAGTGTAGATAGCCAGGTTGAGACAATCGTGGTGGTCGTTGCACCAATAGCGTGACACACCTGGCACTTACCTCGTTTTGTCCTTTTACCCACTGGGCGAAGTAGCTCTTATTTCGCACTGAATTTTGCAAGGCGGGGGCGGGAGTGGTGGACTGAGATAAGTAACTCTTCCTTGTGCTAGGAAAGGGACAGAGCCAGGGGTCACTCCGGTCTTGTTGGCCCCGTATGCACCTTGTTGCCACAAGTCTGCGAGAGGGAAGATTGGCTGTGGGTTTGGAATTAGCCAGGTCATGAAGAGCTGAGTGGGGCTGGCCCCGGACAGAGCCTGACAATGTGGACTCTCTGTGAACTGTGCCCCTCTTTTGTGCAAAGGCGGATTTAAAACACATCGCCACATACACGTATACTGAATCCATGAGAAGTTCCTCACACAGGATGTCAGATGTCTTTAAAGGTGAAATTCGTTTACAGGAAATGTCATTCTGATGAAATGTGCTTTTTAAAATCATAGAAACGCTTGCCTTAAAATTAATGATGCATTGCAAATATCAGGGAAAAAGGACCCATCCAGTGTAAAGATGATTAAAATTCAGGTCAGAAGTCTGACTTAGTCAGGCTAAATTTTTTAATGAGATTTCAGAAAATTAATTGGGCGAATGCGTTTTTATTCTTTTAACATGTAATTTTATGCTCCTGGTTTTTTTTTTTTCTTTTTTTTAAAGGATTTGTCGATGGCTGAGGCTTATCGTGGTTCAAACATTTTAAACTCAAATTAGCACAGGGTGGGGTGGGGGGCATTTGTGGCCTAATTCGATCTGACTGGGAGGAGAGAGCTGGCTTTCTCCGAGCTTTCTGGAGTGGGGGCGTCCTGGCGTGGTTTAAGACGCCCCCTTCTCCGTATGTCCGGCCTCGGCCAGAGAAGGCTGGCGGCATGTCTCAGGAGGGTGGGATTGGAGATGGAGGTGACTCAGGGACCTGGGCCATCTCCTCGGCTGCTCCCGATCCCTCTAGAGCTACTCTCTGAGATCGCACGTCCTCCTTCAGGCCCCCTGGCAGCATGCCCGCCTCCTCCTTCCAGTCCCCCACCTCATCTCCTCTCCCTGGCAGGGAGAAATACGGGGCTCCCACCCTGAGGAAGGTGGGCGAGGGGTCAGAAACTGCCTCCAGTACCCACAGTGCAGCCATGCGAGGCCACCCTGGTGCCTGGCACTGCCCCTTGGCAAACAGTCCCAGAGGACTCGTGAGGTCGGAAGGGTGCAGGGCCACGCCAGCCTCCCTGCTTTACTGCAGCCCAGAGACCGTGGGTGAAAGACATCTCTGAGCCTCAGTTTCCTCGTCTGCAAAACGGAGCTGCAAAGACTAAGTGAGATGGTGCTCTCTAAACACCGAGCATGGAACCCGTATCGTGGCTATTAGGGAAATAGTGTGACATTGATCTGATCCATATATTTTAAAATTAATTTTAATTTTCATAGCTCAAGAGCCCAGAGCTGGACACATCCTCGGTGGGGATGTTGATAGCAACAGTGAGAACTCCCCGCGCTGGTGCCCTGGGCCCGGCGCTCACCTGGCCAGGTGCTGTGCACACCCTGCCTCGGTTCCCCCCCAGCCCCCCGGAAGGCGGCGCTGCTGCTCTACAGACATTCCGCAATGCCAGTAATAATAACGATAACAAACGGCATTCCCCGTGTGCCAGGTGCTTCCATTCATTAACTCGTCCATGAATTCATTCATTCTATTCGTTCATTACCCAAAGCCCACAGGCAAGACGTGGCGGAACTGAGATTTGAACCCAAGCTTCGAGGCCCGAGTATCAGTGTCTCAACCAATTGTCACCCCTCTGCCAACTCGTGCCCCAGGGGCTGTGTTTGTTTCCCCCAGGAGCCACTGTGGGGTCCCACCCCCAACTGGACAGTAAGCCTCAGATGAGCGGTTTTCGAAAAGGCCATCAGGGTTATTACTATGAGCCACCACGGTACAAGCTAGCTGAGAGTAACCTGCCCACCACAGGAGCTTGGTCCTCTAATTAGGTCGAATGGGTTGTGACAGGAAATGCAAATCTGGGTCATTGCATATGCAGATGTGCAGCTGGAATGTCAGCACTGCCTGCTGGGATGTCAAGCCGCATCCTCTGGGAGCATCCAGGGGGGGCTGTGGAGTTGGGCAGCTTGGCCTCTGGGGCAGGGTGAAGAGAGCTGGGGACTCCAGCCACTTGTCCCAGGGAGAAATAGCCCAGTGTTCCCAGAGCAAGGAACCCTGGACATTATATCCTCCAAACCCTTCACGTCCCAGGGGGGAAGCTGAGACCCAGAGAAGGAAGAGACCCTGCCCATGTCACCCGGGAACACACCTGGCTCTAGACTGTCAGAGAGTCAAGCCCCAGCTCGCTGCTGGCTAGCTGTGTGACTGGGCCTCTGTGTCCTCATTTATAAAAAGGGATTGACGAGCCTTGCTTTATAAGGCTGTTAGGAGATTAGTCATAAAATCTGTCGAAGCAGCCAGTACAGTAACTGAACATAGTAGGTACCAATACACAACAAGTGTCATTATCTTCTTGAGTGTGTGTGATTCCTCCAGGTGCCGAGAGAATTGCCCTTTTCTGAGGGGGTGTGATTTCGGCGGCGCTCATAGAGGTGACAGTGGACTGGTCACAGAGTCCCACTGTGTGCCAAGCTGTTTGGGGCGTTTTTCACATTGTGTCGTTCAACAAACATTCCCCAAGCGCTTAGGCAGGTCAGAGCCTCAGCTCAGGGGACATGGAGCGGACTAAAACTGGGGTGCACTTTCAGAGATGCCCATGGTGGGGGGGCCGCTCTGACAGTGGGGTCGGTGACCAGAGTCCCTCCTTCACCTTCGAGGGGCATTCCTGGGAAGGTGCAGCAGCCTCCACTCCGGCCCGGCTGGACACTGATGCCCCGTCTGTCCCCTGTCTGTCCCCTCCAGAGGCACCCGAACGCCCTCTCTTTTCGCTGCTCCCTGGCAGACTTCCAGATTGAGAAGAAGATCGGCCGCGGGCAGTTCAGCGAGGTGTACAAGGCCACTTGCCTGCTGGACAGGAAGACGGTGGCTCTGAAGAAGGTGCAGGTGAGCCAAGGACGTCATGGGTTCAAAGCCGCCGTGCAGGCGCCTGGCCGGTCCCTTTCTGTCCTCCCCTCCCTGCACTTCCTCTAAAAAAGAGGGAATTAGTCCCCAACGCAGCCGGCTGTGAAGAGAATCAGGTGGGCTCCTGTCCATAAAAGCTCACTGTGAGCCATGACGGGAAAGAAAAACGTGCATGCATTGAGCACCTGCTGCATACTGGGTGATGCTAGGCGCTCAGGGAACCTCAGCAACAGCCCCGTGGGTGGGGCGGGGGATTACCGACCTGCTTTTCAGATGAGGAAGCGACTCGCCAGGCCCTGAGCGAGCCAAGTCCCACTGACCTTGGTGCCTGGGCGCTGGTTGGTTCTGGGCTTGAGTGCCCTTCACGACCTCCGTGTGCCTCCGAAATGAGGGGAGGGGGTCGAGCAGACAGGTTTTAAGTCTAGTCCTCAGGCCTAGAACAGACGGAGGCCAGAGAGCAGGGTGGTGGGCAGGGCTGAGAGTAAAGGGTGTGTCCGTGCGAGGTCCCCTCTTCTCCAAATCTCTGCATCTGTGGCCCCTCCGGTCCCTGATACAGAATGAGTCTGTCTGTCTAGGGTCCGTCTTCCCCACTGGGCTGCAGTGGGCCCCGTTTGACTGCTGCTCTCCTGCAGGAAACGGTTCCGAACCTCCGGCAGAGCTTCCCGAATCCCTGATTTGCTCATTTGTCCTTAAAGAGTGAGATTAGCAGTCTGGGCAGAGGAGGCCCAGGGAGAGGGAGGGTGACTGAGAGGCAGTCACAGGGTGGAGAGCTGGGCCAAGAACTCCGGCCTCAGGACCTCAGCGTGACGGTTTCCGTGGTGGTCTGTGACCCACACACGGCTTGTCGTTGCCGAAGGAGAGACGGGCTCCTCTGTCCAGAAGAGACCTGTTTTCTGCTCTTTGTCTCCAAGGAGGGGCTCACCTGGGCTCTCTTTGTCTTGCTTTATTCGTGCCACGATGGGTTTTGTGGTGGGGCTGCCACCCTGTTGACCTTCTGTCTGTTACTGTAAGTCAGAAGGTGCTGGGAGGGACACGGTGCCCGGGGCTGTGCCACATTGTCTTGCTCTGCCCACGTGCCCACCTGTGAGCTCAGGCCATCGGCCCCATTTATGGAAGTGGAGACTGAGGCTCTGAGCATGTTTCCTGGCCTGCCGCGTACCCGCGTGTGACTTCGCAAGTCATTGGACTTCTCTGGGCCTCAGTCTCGTCCTCCGTACATCGGCGGCTGTAACTCCTGCCTCACGGGAGTCGCCGTGACGATTCAGCATCAAGTGGCCAACGTGGCGCCTGGCACATGGCGGGCGCCCGCTAAGCAGAACTGCGGTCCAGACAGGGGAGGGGGCGGTCCCTTGGCGAGGAAGTGGATGAACTGGGATGCCGGGGGGGCTGGGGCTGAACCGTTCTTTTTCTTCTTCCTCTCCCCCAAGATATTTGAGATGATGGACGCCAAAGCCAGGCAGGACTGTGTCAAGGAGATCGGCCTCCTGAAGGTGAGTGCCCCGAGCAGGATGCACCCCTGCGGACAGGCCCCTCTGTGGACAGACGTCCTCAGTCCACCTGGAACCGGGCTTACTGGAGGGGAAGGGACAGACACGAGGGGCCCGTCCAGGCGAGGCATGCGGGGTGGGGACGGTGAGGGTGCCTGCGGCCCCTTTTCTCCTCCCTGCTGGTTTCCCCAGAGTAAGAAATAATAGGACGCGACTTGGCCCTGGCCTGGGGCTGCCCCGTCCTGTGGATGACCCCCTACTCCCCAAGCCTGGGATCTCGGAGATGAAGGAGGAAGAGAGAAGGTGCGGGCTTTGGAGGCCCAGGAGCCCCTCCCTCACTAGCCGTGTGGCCGTGGGCAAGCTGTTGACTGTTCGGAGCCTCAGTTTCCTCATCTGTACAAGACAAGAGTGCTGGCTTCAGATGTGCTGGGGGATTAGTGAGAAGACGCCTGGAGGAGCTCGGAGAGACGCCCGGCGTGTGCCGAGTGCCGGGTCAGAGGCGGCCCTTGTCGCCACGGCCAGGCGACGCCAGCCCCTTTCCAGAACACCGACCCAGCTGCCCCCGCCTGCCCGTGGGAAGTCAACAGGATGTGCCAGCGCGGGAGGTGTTTCCTACAAAACAAAGGGAAACGCGGCTCTTCATGGGGCCACGGGGCGGCATCGTTCATACCGTTCACGCCAGGACCCGGAGCCCAAAGCCTCCCGGGACAGAGGCTGCCGGGCGTGGGGCGGGGCGGTGGGCTCCGCTGGGACACAGGCACGGTTCATGCACCCGGATGTTCAGCACAGTTTCTGAGTGCCGCTGATGCTGGTGCTCGACGTGGGATGCAGCCCAGTGGGGAAGACGGACCCTAGACAGACAGACTTGTTCTGTATCAGGGACCGGAGGGGCCACACATGCAGAGATTTGGAGAAGAGGGGACCTCGCACGGACACACCCTTTACTCTCAGCCCTGCCCACCACCCTGCTCTCTCTGGCCGCCGTCCATCCTAGGCCTGAGGACTAGGACAGGCATTGGGCACCAGGGTGGACTGAGGTCAGTCTCAGGGAGGGGCAGACATGTGGGGGAAGAGCCAAGGCCAATAGCAGAGGCCTCCTCTGGCCCCTGGGGGTGTATAGGGGGGTCTCCATCCATCGAGGGCCGGCTTGGGAAATGAGTGGCTGGGGGATGGCTTGACCGCGAAGTCTGCCAAAGTCCCCCCTCATTTTAGAAACCAAGGACAGGCACAGGTCGGCATGCAGCACAGGTGCACAGCTCTCTCCCAGCAATGTCCAGGGCTTTTATTTAGAAACCGTGCTCTAGATCGGCCCGTGGTCATCAGCCGACAGGAGCCCCAGTGGCCGGGCCAACCGTACTATGGCAGAATATCAGAGTCCCCTCTGTTTGACCTGATCCTGGAATCATTTTGAGGTCAACAGTCAGTTGCGGTTATAAACAGTTGCTAGGGTCTCCTCTTGCCTGGCCAGGTAGGGGTGACTCCTAGTCAGTGGGGTGCTGTCCTGCCCGGGCTCCCCACACACAACCTCAACAAACACATAGGTATAGTGGTCAGGCCAGAGGTGTCCGAGCAGATCACCCAGGGCAGCTCCCACACCAGGAATGGTTTTTTTCCCCCGCCAAGATTCCGCTAGGGATGGGTCAGAAATTGACACAGAGCAGGAAGGAAGAAGGAAGGAGGCGGACACCTCTGAGTGCCAGCCGCAGGCCCGCTAAGCACAGCGACAGAGGGAAGGTCGTAGGTGGTGGTGAGGAGGAGGAGGAGAAAGGGAAGGATCATTTCCACAAGCACCTGAGGAGTCTCAGCTCCGCGCCGTCTCCCTGTGGTGGACGTTCCAAGGGTATTATTCCATCTGTCTTCACAACTACTCCTCAGAGCATTTTGCCTATTTAACGGATGAGGAAACTGAGACTCAGCGAGGCCAAATGGCTTTCCCAAGGTCACCCAGGTCTCCCCGACTCCAAAGCACAGGGCTTTCCCCTAAAGCACTCACCTCTCCGGCAAATGCCAGGGCCTCGCCTGCTGGGTGCCGGGTGCTGGGGCTCCACCATCTCTCCCTGGCTCCTCCTTCCCCCTCACCCGCCTCTCTCTTTGGGCAGCAACTGAATCATCCAAACATCATCAAGTATTTGGACTCATTTATTGAGGACAACGAGCTGAACATTGTGCTGGAGCTGGCCGATGCAGGCGACCTCTCACAGATGATCAAGGTGAGGGCGCCTGGCGGGTGGGTGGGGTCTGGGGGCTGCCCAGACATGGGGAGCCCCTCCCCAGCTCAAGTTCCTCACTGATTCAGCCTCAGATGGAGGCAGCCCCTCGAGACATTCAGCCCCCTCTTACCAATGCCCCCAGGCCTCAGCCATGGCCTGGTGAGTGCCCGTTCGGGGCCTGTTCCAATTTGCTGGAAGAGAGTCAGCCATAGACAGAAGGACCCCTCTGGCTGCCCGCACTGTCCCAGCCTACTCATGGGCTCATGGGTCATTCTCCCACCCCTCAGAGGGAACAGGCACAGAATCCTGCGTCAGGTCAGACCTCAGCTTGCAGAATCTGGGGAAGTATCTTGTGGGTCCAATTGCCTCATTTTACAAAAGGGAAAACCGAGCCCAGAGAAGTTAAGAGACTTGCCTGAGGATACCCAGCAATGGGGGGATGGACAAAGGACCAGGTCTCTTTTTCTCAGCCTGAATCCCTCCAGCAGACATCGTCCCCAAGTTCATATTCCTGAGGGGCATCTTCATCATGACCAAGGCCAGGGGTATCTGAGAGGTTGATCGACTTGCCAGGCCCCCCGGCAGGCTTTAGAACCAGGCCTGGCTCTTGCTCCGCACCCCACGGCAGCCCCCACACCACCCCGCCCCTTTGCCCCCCCCCTCCTGGGACTCAGGAGCAGGCCCACCATGAGTCCTGACTCAGGGACTGTCACAGCCCCGCTGACAGAGCCCTTACTGTGGGCCAGAGCCTTGCTGAGCACGTGCGTCACTCAGGAGCCCATTCTATCCTCAGAGAGCGAAGCTCTGAGAGGTTTAGTCACCAGCCTGAGGCAGCACAGCCTCCAAGCAGGACCCTCAGGCCTGAGGCCTCAGCCCCGCTCCGCTCCCTGCTTCTCCCTCAAGGCTTGGCCCAAGTCTGAGTCCTCAGGCTGCTGTCGGGGGCCCTCACTGCCTCCCTCCCCCAGGCCCAGTCTGTCAGCTCCTGACCAAGCCTGGGCCAGCTCGGGCCCTCGCCGTGGTCCCAGTCACCCTTGCGAACGGAGCCAGACGCGGACTCTCTGTCTTTCCCACCAGGCACTGGGGACCGAGCAATTGCTCGGTGCTTGCTCTCCTGAAATTCGGCTCCTAGGAATACGGCGTCGCGGGAGGTGGCATTACTTGAGCTGTTATCACCTGCTTTTATGTTTTCGCCGACATGTTAATGCGTTTGCAGGGATGTTGATCTCCACGCGGATCCCTGGCGGGAACGGATGTGCTATATCACGTCGCAGTTCTTCCCTCTCCCGCGCTCACTTCGTCCCCCTCGCGTGTTACTCTCCCCCTGAACACGCGTGCGCCCAGCACCCCCTGTGTGCCAGGCCCCATCCCGAGACCGAGGGACACCGCTGGCCTGGGTGCTGCCCTCAGGGAGCTCGTCTTCTAACAGGAGGGCAGACCCGTAAATGATCGGTCACTGGCCGGCGAGAATAAGCCAAGTTCAGGGCCTGTGGAGCCCGGAAAGGCTTCTCGGAAGAGGGGGCCCCTGAGTAGAGACCTGAGGGGGGGACCCAAAGTCTGGTGGCGAAAGAGCTCGTGCAAAGGCCCAGAGGGATGAAAAGCCCAGACCCTTTGGTCCAGGGGAGCGCTGGGTGAGGTAGGGGGAGGCGGCGGGCAAAGGGGAGGCGGTCGGGCCGCCCAGGGCCTCCTGTCCAGGTCAGGATTCGGGACCTCGCCGTGAGTCAGGACGAGGAGAAGGCTCCTAACGCTCGTGGTGGGAAGTCAACAGGGTCAGCTTTGCGTTCTAGGAGAAAGACTGGGTGCCCCACGGAGGGGTGGGCTTGGGCGAGAGAGGGAGCAGGAGAAGGAGCACAGGTGACTAAGAGGATACCCTGGACTGTGGCCTACACCGGACCCCAGACCCTGGGGCCCGACAGTCAGGGGCTGGGTGACTGGGCATGTCGAGTCTCTCCCTTCCCTGAACCTCGGTCTCCACGCCTGTCCCGAGGGAGGCATGAGGAGGGCACGGAGGGTCCACAGGGCTTGAGAGAGGCTCCTGACCAGCAGGCTCCGAGTCCCAAGGGCCCCCAAACTCAGGGGCCAAGCAGCAGCTCCATGGCCATGATGCTGGCATTATTTATGGCGGACGGTAAAGCCGGGAGCTGCCGCCACTCCGAAACCCACCGGAGACTTGGCGCCTTCCCGATAAATGTCACACGGCGCTTATAGGACGTGACATTTAGAAAATCACCACTCACAGCCGCACGCATCCCGCTTAAATGCTATAATGAGGATTAGTTAACATCGTGGTGTAAATAACACTCCAGCTCTGCCCACCTCACAAGCCCAGGAGGCCATGGGGACCTGCGCTGGGGGCTCTGGGCTGGACGCCTGGGGCAGCTCAACCACGAGGTCCCTCTCCCGGGTGGAGCCCTGGGAGAGCCTCGTGGGGCTTTAGTGCCGGACCAGGGGCTTCTGGCTATGACTGTCCTGCTATTGGAGGTGCTCAGAGCCAACCCTAGCTGGGCAGCACTGGGCAGTTCCCAGACCTTTCTTGACTCTGTCCCTCCTCAGATGGGTTACTGGCATCGTTCGAAGGGAGTTAAAAGTTTGGGCTTTCTAGGCGGAGGGCCTGGGGTTGAGCTGTGACTCTGTCCCCCACTAGCTACGGGGCGTGGCCCTCCGTTTCCTCGTCTGGAAGACGGTGTCGTCATCCCTGCTTAGGGCCCAGCACAGGGGCTGCACGGGGCAGGTGCTCAGGTCCTGTCCTCCACCTCACGCCCCCTTTCCCCGGCCGGGAGTGTGTCCCCAGGCAGCCCTGGTCTTCCCTGTGCCAGAGTGACAGTCCTAATACGGGGGCCCGCGGCGTGGCCTCTGGCTGCTCTGGGGAAAGGTGACTGGCTGCCCGTAGGAACAAAAGCCCCTGAGCGGAAACCTGGCACTCAGGTGCCTGGCGTGAGTCACCGCCCTGCCCCCGTTCACGGGGGACCCCCTGGGGCTGGGATGCTGATCTGAGCCGTGGACTGGGGAGCCTCCTAGTTTACGCCTTCCACGACCTTTATTTCCTTACAGCTCACTTAGTGCAGCCTCGGTGGTTTTGGGTCTTTTGTTTTGATTTCCCAGGCATTGAATATGGTTTTTCAGGCAATAAAGTAGATAAACGCCTATCGAAGGCTGGGGTCCATTTGAGAATGTCAAGCCCATTTCCTCGAGGCTCTTGCCGTGTTTGTGAAGGGTCACACGGGCTGAGACTTGCCGGCTCTGAGGAGGTGGGAGAAGCTGTGATTTAACCGCCAGGCTCGTCTTAGATGTCCCCGTCCTGGGCCAGTCCAGGGCTGGGGACAGGAAAGGGCCACGCCACCCCACTCCCACAGGGAGCTCCCTGTCGGGCAGGCGGAGCAGATGGGCCTGTGTCCAGGAGATTCTGTAAAAAGTGTGATGCAGGAAGCAGTCCAGGCGTCCGCTCTGGGTCAGGCTTGCCCCCTGCCTCACCCTCAGGAGCTCAGCGTTGGGCGGGGCGTGCGCGGAGGACCCCAGAGGGCAGCCTGGGCTGCAGCAGAGACGTGAACACAGTGCCCTGCATTCCACGTGTACTGTTTGTCCAGCAGCCTGATCACCCACCCCGGCCAGGCTCCAGCTGCCCGCTGAGGACAGGACAGGGCAGAGCCCTGCAGCTGCCCTCCCTCCCGGGCCCGTCACCTAACGCCTATCTGTATGTCTGTCTGTCTGTCTGTCTCCCCCACCTCAGTACTTCAAGAAGCAGAAGCGGCTCATCCCCGAGAGGACGGTGTGGAAGTACTTCGTGCAGCTCTGCAGCGCCGTGGAGCACATGCACTCTCGCCGGGTGATGCACCGGGGTGCGTACGCGCCGGCCCCCCGGCCACGGGGCCGGAGCCAGCAGTAAGGCCAGGCACCCCGGGGCCCACGACGCAGGCTCCCCTTCCGCTCCTCCTGGCTCCTTGGGACCACTTCGTAGTCCTCAGACAAGTGGGTGTGGAGCATCTCCCTGGCCTTAGCAGGGCCAGAGGATGGGCACGTGTGAGACCTTGAGCTCGAGGCCCACGCACGCCTCATGTCCGGTGCCTCAGGCCTCCGCATGGTGGAGGCTCCAAAGGCCGGGTAGCCACATGGACCCCAGGGGACACTGGCCACGCTCAGTGTATCGTCTCCAGCCCCACGCACCATGCCGGGGCCAGCACGGAGGGGATCTCAGCGAGGATGGGTGGAGGGGCGGCCACTTCCAGTACTGTCGCCAGCTCTGCCTGGCATGGCAGAGGAAGTACCCCAGGAAAGGGAACTTTGAGTATGGGCTCCGAAGGCTTCGTGGGAGTTGTCCGAGCAAGGGAAATGAGACATCTGCGAAGGAATGTTTGCGACAGGCGACGTCATCCTGAGCGGTGAGGAAGACGCCCGCGGGGTGCCAGGAAGGGTGCTGGGTGCTTTGCACAGGTTGCTTCACTGATGCCTCCGTTCGTCCATCCCACCCGCGTTTACCCGTGTCTGCTGTGGTGAGGCACTGCCGCAGTCACCACGGGACAGCGCCGGGGACCGCACTGAGCGCTCCTGCCCTTGGCACGCAAATTCTCAGAGTGTATGAGTGCTTGCGTGAGTGAGTCAGTGAGAGGGAGGGAGGGAGCAGGACAGGACCCAGGGATGGGCCCCCCAGCACCAGAAGGGCCCACCATCACTGCCCAACCCCAGGCCGCCTCCTCCTGGCTACCCCTCAGACCCGCCTCAACCCCCTTCCTCTTCCCCTGCAGACATCAAGCCGGCCAACGTGTTCATCACGGCCACGGGCGTCGTGAAGCTCGGCGACCTTGGCCTGGGCCGCTTCTTCAGCTCCGAGACCACCGCAGCCCACTCTCTAGGTAAGGGCGTCCAGCAGCCCCCAGTCCTTGGTGACTCTGGGGGAGACGTGACATCCTCCCCACAGTGCCTTTGGTTAGTTTGTGCAGGAAAATATCTTTTCGAACTCCGGGTGTTTTTTGCTTCTTCAGAACGGTGAGCCAGAGGGAGTGACCGGAGCCTCGAGGGGCCCCGGTTGGGGCTTCCTCGCATCCCCGAGGCTCCTCACACCCCTCCCCGGAGAGGCGGGCTGAGCCCCCTCTGCGGAGCGGGCGCCCGTGGCTGTGTCGTGGCACGCGGGAGTCGTATCGCTCTCCGTGCCGTGTCCTGTTCCGCCGCACAGGCACGCCGCACCCGGCCCATCCCCCGCTGGCGCATGTTTGCGCTGCGTCCGGTTTTGAAGCCGTGGGGGATGAACGCCTGCCTAGGAGGACCTGACGTTGTAGCCGGAGCGTGAGGAGTGAATGGGGGGGGGGGCGGGCAGCGAGGTGCGAATTTGGTGGAACGAGCTGGAAAGTGGCGTCTGCAGGACCTCGGGTGGCAAGGAAGGTGGCGGGGCTGCGAATGCCGAGCTCAGTGGGTGGGCGTCATCCCAGGGGTTTGGCGCGCCGGGCCGGCCTGGGAGGAGACTGGGTTGGGTGTGCGTTTCGGGTCACGTGAAGCAGTGGCGAGCTTGGAACCCATGTGCTGGCTACGTAACTGAATGTGCAACTCGAAACAGTGGACACTGGAGAATTTTATGTTTAGCTGGAATAGAGAAGCCAGCAAAGCCCTCCAGTGGAGCGTGGGTGTAGCTACCCTGTGCAGAACAGGCATATCAGGGTTGAACCAGGGCCGGCTGGGCACGTTGCAGAGATAGGGACCCTTTTCCCAGAGCCAGTTTCCGGCTCTGTGGGGTGGTGGTTGCAGGGGCGGGTGCTCCCAGGCTCTCCTTCCTCGAAAGCCACTCTGTTCCCCACTCCATGGCCCCAGCCAGTGTCTCCCATCCTCTGACCCCGAGAGCCTGCTGCAGGCCGTGAGTACACACGGCATCTGGTGACGGCGGAGGTGCTTTCTGGAAGACACGGCTTCCGGGTGGAAACTGTCACTATTCATACAGGTCCCAATGGCTTAGAGGCTCTCAGGGTACAGCACACCGTCAGGAGGAATGTGCTGACTCTCGAGATCAGCAGCTCCGAGCCGCTTATAGGAGTGCGTGTGTGCGTGTGTGCGTGGTGGCTTTGGAACTCTCCACTCCGTCCGACCCTAGAGGGTACCTGGCATGCTGCTGGTCTTCCTCTAGCTCAGGAAGGATGTGCAAAGCGCCAGCATCCCATGACACTTCATGACACTTCTTTGTTCACGCCTCAGAGAGCCGCGAGGGTCTGTAGGATCTTTCCTTCGTGACAACGAGGAATGTGAAGTCCAGGGAGCTTGAGTGCCGTTTCTGAGTCATGGGGTGGCAGAGCCAGGACTAGCATGCAGGCTTCCCATTGCACAACTCAGGCTCCCTGCAGGAGACCAGGGTCGGAGGCCTTGGAAGATAACGCTGGACCTCCTCCTGGAGCCCAGCCACCAGCCCCTGCTCCTGGGGGGCGGACCCCTTGCCTTTCCCAGTCCCCTCAGACACTTCTCTTCATGAAAATCAGTATGTCTGTCAGTTTGGGACTGTTTACCTCTGTGTCTTAAGAGTTTCAAAAAGGCTGGAAACTCAAGGGAAACCGTCAAAGGGAAGAGTTAAAGCCACTGCCTACTGTCCCCCTCGGTCAGGTCCCAGCCCTTCTTTGTCCCACTGGGGAGAAGGCTGTGGTGCTCGTCAGAGCCGGTTAAGATCACATCATTAGGAAGGGGCAGAAATGCGGGCTCGTCCGCCAGTGTGAGTTTATCGACTTGGACTGCTGCACTTATTATATTAATGAGAAGGAATTGGAGCTGGGAAAGGCCGCCCGTGGAAGCCGGGTTCTTCCCGAGGCCTCTGGGTAGTTGGTCCAGCCTCCTGGGGCCGTGTGCCCAAGTCCAGGACACGTTCCCAGGACCGAGGGCCAAGCGCCATGGCAGTGCCAGCACAGAGCCAAAGCCCAGGGCCTGAAGGCTCCACGCAGCGGGGAGGAAGACCCTTTTATCCCCAGCGAGGTTCTGCAAACAGCGAAGTCTCGCACACACGTTTGGTCGGGCGCGAGGCTGAAGTAATTGCCACTGCATCGTGACTCAGGAAGGAAGCATGGGGCAGAGGCGTCTTCGTACCCACGCATGGGTTTGAATTATGCATCTGTGCCATCCGCGCACGCACCTACTACGTGGGGATGCCGTGGCGGCAGCCGCATTGCCCTGGCAACCACCTCGTCTCCGGGGCTGCTGACCCAGGGCCGCGCTTATGCAAATCCCATCTCCCCCTGCTTCTCCCTCCTCCAGCCCCCGCCCGGCCTCTGTATTTGCTAACACGAGGCTGGCATGAAAGGGCATTAGTCATGCCACGGCCAGGCTGACAGGTGCGGTACCCAGCGGTGGCAGCGCGGCTGCCTCGGCGTCAGGGATAGGAGCCGTAATTAGAGCGAGGAACAGAATGAGCGTCAGACGAATTACCAGGCAGCAGATCATATTTGTCAGGAAGGATTGCATACATAAAAATTAAGTGACAGTACACGCCGGCGTAATGAAAGAAAAATGAAAGATTTGCCTACACGCAGCTCACAAGCTACAAGCAAGTGTCTCGCTCCGAGCCACGGCAGCGGCAGCGAGACGAGCTGTGGGGCTGGGAGAGCAGGCCCTGCCTCCTCAGCGGTGCTGACAAGGCCGCCTTGGGCCGGGGTCGGGGGTGGGCGTGCAGGCCAGCTCACGCCCAGGGCCGCGCAGGGCCTCACACCGCCTCTCGGCGCTGGGGGTACAGGTCAGGTACAGAGGTACAGGTGAGGTACAGAGGTCAGGGTGGCACGGTGTGGGGGCGGGGAGAACCCTTTCCTGAGGCCCCACCGTGTGCAGGCACAGTGCTGGGCTCTGTGACGAAACTGTGCCGAGGACCCCAGCGTCCCCGGGGGCCTGGGACCGCCCCGGCGCCCCCCAGGGCTACCCCCTTCACTTCAGTCCTCTGTCGTCTCCAAACTCACCGAAGAGGTGAGTTAACAAAGAAGACGAGGTGTAAAATAGATTTGGAAAACATTTTGCTTTAAAAACTCATCCCACCAAGGCTTATCGTCCCCATCGGACAGATGAGGAAACCAAGGCCCCGAGAAGGGAGACCACATCCCCGCAGTCGCCTGGCGGGTGGCGCGGGAGCCCTTGGGTGTCGGTTCCTCCCCAGGCGCAAGGCCGCAGCGAGCTGGGAGGGGCGTGGCGAGCTCTCTGGGTGCAGCAACACCAGGGCACCGAGCGCCCGGCCGCTCCACGGGAAAAGCCCGTCCGGCCTCACGGCCGTGGGCCACGTGGGACCTGGGCCTTGCCCTGGGCCGCAGGGAAGGAACCTGGAGCCTCCTCTCCTCGTCAAGTGCCAGCACTCCCACGAGTGCGCCCGTGTCTGGCACCAGGGCGGCCCCGTGGAGCATTCGCCAAGTCGGTGATGGTCCCCACAGCCAGGCATCCCTGGGGACCCCGGCAGTGTGGTCACAGAGCCCCGTGTAGTTAGATGCGTGTCTCGGGGCCTCCTCCCGCCCTCCCCGGTAGCCGAGGACACCTGGGAATAATGGGCCCCGAAAACCTGCTTCAGCAGGGAGACCCGAGGTTCTGAGTGCAGACACCTGGGAGGTCGCACCTGGCTGGTGGGCGGCACCTGCCTCATCCACTGCATTCCTGGCATTTTCAGGGGCACAAACTGTGGGAACAAGAAAAGCTAACGCCAGGGAGGAAAGGGGAGGGTCTTAAAGAGACAGCAAATGAGGAATCGATGGATCAGGCCCAGAGATGCAAACTCCAGCTTGCCCATTCATTCACAGAGGAAGGTTCCTTCATTCCTTCACTCAAGGGCTGGTGTTGACCCCAGCCCAGGCACTGCGAGGGCCCCGCCCTCTGGGGCTGACGGCCTGCGGGAGAGCCATGTAGAGTCCTCACCTGGAACCAGGAATCCCGTCCAGGGTCTTCATTGAGCGCTCCAGCCACCTGGCGGTGGGAGTCATCTCAGCAGTTTGGCAGAGGAGGAAGCCCAGGTGCGGCGAGGGGAGCACCTTTGTGAGGCCGGCCTGTGGGCAAGGGTGAGGGCCGGGCGTGGCCATGTGCCTCGCGAGACTTCCTGAGCCATCTTGGATGAGACCCCGGTACCTGGACGCACGGGGTGCTGTGTAGAGTCCCAGAACTGAGCCACCGGACCGTCGCATCTGTTAGGGGTGCTCCGTGTGGGGACTAGAGAAAGGCAGAGATCTGTAGGAGCGTAAACGACCTGAAATTAAGTCAATGTCAGTTAAAGGACAGTGTTTTCCCGACATTGCTGCTTCTCCTGAGGGCTTGTATCGCTGGCATGGCGATGGGCCAGCTTGTAATTAATTTAAGGAAAACTCGATAATAAGCAGTGACACAGGTGAGCCTGGAAAAGTGCGTGTGCGTGTGCGTGTGCGCGTGTGCGTGTGCGTTATGTGTTGCTGCCTGAAGATCCAGCATTGCAGGGAGCAGGGAGACCTCAAATGCCAGGCTGACGACCTGGCCTTTCGCCTTTGGGGGATGAAGAGCCAGCTGGGCATGGGGGCAAGAGACGTGGTCCCTGCCCTGGGGGGCGGGGGATGGGGGATGGGGCAGGACAGGAGGGGCTAAGCCGTTGGTCCTCCAGGTACAGGAGGTGGGGCCGCTTTGGCAGCAGCAGGGGTTTTGAGGGGCGGGGACACCGGCAGGATGTGGCACCTGGTTGCATATTGGTGGGCAGGAGTCTCGCCAGACTGGGGCATGGAGAGATGAAAATGCACCTCACACTGCCCGTCACCAAGGGAGCTCCTTGTGGGGTGCTAGAACCTCCCCGCTTCTTCCCTGCCACCCTTGGCCCGCCTTCCCTCAGCCCACTCGCTCCCTCCTGGGGTCTCTGGGCAGTGCGTCCTTCCCAGGGCCCTTCGACCCACATGTCCAGAGCTCCAAAGGTGGAGAAGGACCCCAGGGACCACCAAGTTCAACCCCTGCATTTCACTAATGGGGAAACTGAGGCTAAGAGGGAGCTCAGTTGTCTTCCAGCGAGTGGTTGAAGCAGGGTCAGACCCACTGGGTGCAGCTCCCAGTCCTTCCGCGCCTCCGCCCGTGCCATCCGGGATCCCCATGGAGCACCCCCTGAACCCCCAGTGGGTGCTGGTGACAACCCCACGTTTCTCCAGCCATCTTCCACACCACCACGTGGGGAGGAAATGCAGCCCACAGACGCCAACTTCTCCTTCATGGGAAATCTTTGTCTTTTTCATAGCTAACAAACATGTTTCAAGCACCGCGAGCATTTCCAACCACGGCAAAGTTTGTTTTTTGACAGGAGTGGGCGCATCTGGGAGAAGCGGGGGCCCCTTTAATCAGCCTCCGCTTTGAGGTCCCCAGCGCGTTCTCCTCTGATTTCTGCCCAGTTGGAAATCTGGGCGTTCTAGGTAAAGACGGGGAAGGTCAGGTTTCTTAGGCTCCTCTTTCATATGTGGAGCTCGTCCCCCCACTGTGAGGAGGGAAAGGGGGGAGGGGTTCCAGCCCGCAGGTGTGACTGACAGGGAGGTTGCTGGGAGGGGATGTGAGGCCCAGGCTGTGTAGCTCCCTCTCTGTCACACTGTGCTGCTGCGAGCCTGCAGAGGACCCCCCGGGGCAGGACGCGAGGGGGCAGCTCCCCTTGCCAGCTTCTCCCACTCTTCCCCAGGATCGCCACTGCCCACCCCGCCCCGCCCCCCGGGGTTTGGGCACACTTCCTGCAGGGCCCGCTGCAAGCTTGGAACTCCTTTGAAGTCTCTCGTCTTATCTTTAAAACTCCATGAAGTTGTGCATTATGCTTCATGTTCGACTATCTGTCGTCGGTATAAAAATCGAGTTTTATAAACTTATTCCTGGGAAAAGCTGGCGAAACAGAGGGAAGTGCTGTGTTCACCCCCTGCAGCTTCCAACACCCCTGAAACACGTTGAGGACCCCACCAATGAGGCAGAGCACCCCAACTTTAAGACTCACAGGCCAACGTGGGTCAGTGGACTGGAGGGTCCGTCCAGAGGTGGGGAGAGGAGGACCCCGTGCCTGGCAGGGACAGCCCGAGCTTCCGTCTGCTGATGCTTCGTAAATTCATTTGTTCCATTGATGTTTCTGAGCATCTGAAGGACGGATGGACGAGTGAGGCTTTGTACAGCTCCTCTCAGACTGCGACCTGCACCAGGACCCCCGGCAGCTTGTGGGAGAAGTGGCCGTCCACGTCCCAGCTCTGCAGGTTCTGACCCCACAGGTCAGGGGCGGCACAGGCAGCCAGATTTTAAACGAGCTCCTCTAGGGGATTCGGCTGCAGCCACTGGTCAGTCCAGCTTTTCCTTGATCAACTGGCTCCTTCTAGATGCTTCATTGGACGGGCAGCTCACTACCTTCTAGGCGCACCCGGCACAACATTGAATATAGATGGCTCGACGGATGGAGAATGAGTAGGTCATGGATGGACAGTCAATTATGGATGGATGGATAATGGATGGATGGAAGACAGATGGATGGATGGACAGACTAATGGATGCCTGTATCAATGGCGTCTGCAGCTCTGGCATCTTAGAAGAAAGTCCAGATTATATTTGGGTTGTTTGCCTTTTTTTCCTTACACCAGTGGAAAGTGGGGTAAAAGCAGAAAGAGCAGTGACGAGGTAGACGGTTGGGTGGAGAGCAGAGGGGAAGGGGTGATGCACCCCCTAACCTTTCTCCCCCGTGTGCCTCAAGGCTCTCACCACAAGCAGGGATCCGGAGCCTTGACAGAGGGGCAAACCAAATGTCCAGGCCACACTGAGCACCCAGCTCTCACTGGCCAAGGGGAGGGGCGGCTTCACTGGACCTTAAAGATGCTCAGGAGGATCAGGGACCAGTATGTGCAAAGGCACAGAGGCGGATGAAGAGCAGACTGGTGTCGGGACTGGGGGGGTGGCGTGCCAGGTGGGGGACCTCAAGCAGGGGCCAGGTAACTCAAAGCCTGGCCACTCTGCAGGTCACCTCTCCTTTGAATCCCTTCCGTAGAGGCCCCGGGAAATCTAAAATGAGCAGAGGATAAAACCGATGGTGGCAAGAAGTGTCAGGGCCGGCCTGCACCCCCAGTCAGGACGAGGGGAGCCAGGGGTCTTAAAGGAGAGGTGCAGCCAGGCAGTGGACACTGCCGTCCCCCAGTGGGGACAGGCCCTCCGAGCTCCAGCTCCCCCACCGCCCTCACTGTCTCCGTGTGTAGCCCGCCAGCCCCACGTGGCTGTTCCTTGTGGGGGGGGGGCGGCGGGTCTTGGCTCGAGGGTACATCCATCCACAGCACCCTGGACCCTGGAATCACTTACGGCTTGGTCTGAGGCGTTTGCCGTTAATCGAGAACCGCGTGGATGTCACCCTGTGGTTTGGATATGACAAGTCGTTCATTTCGTACTTGCCCGTTGTTTTGCTCCCTCATGAGCAAAATATACCAGGGTCTGCCGCCGGAAGTCACTGTTTGCTGATAGAAGTCCCTGCAGATTCATGCGTTAACGGACAGCTCTTTCTGCCGAATAGCAATGAACCCCTGATTTCAGCCATAAAGTATGCATACATTTCTCAAACCACGTGTTCAAGCGATGGCTGCTGTCCCTGTTCAGGGATTATTGCCATCGAAGGGTGCTTGGTGTCCTGATAAAGCCATAATGAGGTAGTCCCTCTCGGGCAGCCATCGGTTAAGTAAACAGGGCCTTCCGCTGCAAGAACAAAGCGTGAATGCTGACGTGTGCTGATAACACGGATGGAGTCATTGACTCTGCGAGTAGCCGCTTACTAGGTGCCCGCTGTGACCTGTGACCTGGTCCTGGGCGGGGCGCTGGGACCTTTGGTGAACAAGGTCATGCTCCCGCGGAGCCTGAGGCGGGGGTTTCCGACACCTCACAGCCGCTACCACTCCGGCATGACAGAATTTCTCCTACATCTCCGGCAAGAAAAACAAGAAGATGAAGTTTTCAAGCAGCTAAACGCTTTCGCTATAAAGGACTATCCTGGATTTTGAGATTGAGTTTTCTATTATCTGGGGGTTAAAATGTCTTTTCTTTTAAAAATAATATGTGACACTAAGTGGTAGTTGGGGTTTTGAGTTTTTTAAACACTTTACCCAGCAAAATTTAGTTGCCCCAAAACATCTTTGGCCCACGAAGTCCTGAAGCTTGGTGCCCTGCGTTGGGGCACCAAAGCCTTCCAAGTCCAGCTTGCCTGTCCTCCCGGGGTCCCGTGCTGCTGGCCATCCTCCTTCCTCGGGTCACGAGCCACATCTCAGGTGCAGCCTCTGCCACGCTGGACTCCAGCTGCCTGCACAGACTCTGGCTGAACGGCGGCCATCACTGTCTCATTGCCATGGTCCCTCCAGACCCCTGGAAACGGCCTGTGTAAAATCTGGTCCCAAAGCCTCCAGAGCCTCATCATCTTCCAAACGGACCGAGATCAGGCTCTCGGGGTAGCCATGCAGATTCCTGGGCCTGTCTTCAGCCCTTCTACATCAGCCCTTCTGCTGCACCTTGCAGAAGGGGAGCATGGTGCCCTGCTTTGGGGCACCAAGGCCTTCCACGTCCAGCTTACCTGTCCCGCGATGGGGAGCTCCCCTCCTCCCGGAAAACCCTCCCATCTCGCCACAGTGCTGGGTCTTTGAAAGCGTGTGCCCCCTCTGCCTTTTCATCGAGATGCGATAGGTGTTACAGGAACCTCCCTCGAGCCCTTTCCGGATCGCTGCCCCCCGAGAGGGGCTTTTCCTGTTCTTGATAAAAAGGGAATCACAGTGCGTGTTCCTCTGTGCCTGGCTGCTTTCCTCCACCGCTATGTCTGCGAGATTTGCCCCTTTTCGTGGCATGCAGCTGAGGTTCGTTCTTGTTCGTGGCTGTTGAGCATCCCGTTGCGTGACTAGACCCCGTTGTCAATCTATGCATTCTACTGCTGATGGACGTTTGTTTCCAGCTCCTGCTCGTTACCAGTAAAGCCCCTTTGCACATTTTTGAGCGTATCTCTTGATGGGCGGAAGCACTTATTTCTGTTGGGCATATATATATATATATATATATATATATATATATATATATATATATATCTCAATCATTTTACCTTTAACCATTCAGGTAGTGGGTGGCAATACCTCGCTGTGCTTTTAATTTGCATGGCTCTGATGAGTAATAAGGCAAATTAACAGTTTCCTGTGCTTGCTTATCAGCCATTTGGATATGTTCTTTGGGAAGTCCCGCTTCGAGCTGTTTGCTAATTTGGGGGAAGGGGTTGTTCGTCTTTTACTTATTGATTTTAGAGCCGTTTTCAAGTATATTCTGTATGCGAGGCCATCGTTGGGTATACATGTTGACACCGTTTCCTCTTGGGCTGTGCCTTTTAACTCTCCAAGTGGTCTTTCGGTGAACTGAAGTTTCTTATTTTAATGAAGGCCACTGAATCAATCTTTCCCCTTATGGTTAGTGTCTTTTCTGTCCTGTTTAAGAAATCTCGGCCAACCCCAAATCCGGACCTGCCGGTCGGTGCCAGCTAAGGGTGGCGGCTAAGAACTCTGTTTCTGGTGCCCGAAGATCTGGGTTTGAACCCCAGTCCTGCTGCTTTCCTGAGCCTCAGTCTCTCCATCTGTAAAATGGGGGTGCCTCCTCATGGGACTGTTAGGGCCAGGAACGAGCTAACAACACGTGCGATACGCTTGGTCAGCGTCGACAGTGGTGGGCCTCCTTCCCCTGTCGAGAGCTTTATCCGGACCCTTCTAAGGAGATTCAAGCAGTCGCCTGAAAGGACCCTTGGCCACTTGCTGCCCAGAGCCCGGCTGCCCAGCCCCCTGTCCCCAGGGGCTGTTTGTGCCCTGCCAGGGTGGGAACTTCCCGTCTGGCTCAGCCCTCTCATTTGAAGGAGGGGGGGAGGGAGAAGGGCTGCCCAGGGTCCCAGCGAGGCCGTGCCCTCCCCTCCCCCACGCCCACGCATCCTGCACAGCGCCTAAGCACCCACCCCCTTGCTGTGTTTCAGTGGGGACGCCGTACTACATGTCACCGGAGAGGATCCACGAGAACGGCTACAACTTCAAGTCTGACATCTGGTCCCTGGGCTGCCTGCTGTACGAGGTGGGCCCGGCCGTGTTTCGCGGGGCCCGGGGCTGCGTGGTGTCCGCCTGTGGCATTGACACCGTCTGGGTCCCATCCTCCGCCCCGTCTGGTCCGGCATCTCCCTGATCAGCGGGAGGAGGATGTTGGCGGGGTGGCCAGCGGCAGGCCGGGTGCTGTCCCACCCCCAAGCTGCTCAGGCCTGGGAAGGGAGACAGACTAGAAGCCGACGGGAAGCTCAGCGTCTGCTTCTGCTTGGAGCACAGGCCGGGGCATCTAGTGGCCCCAGGTACCTACTGCACCAGCCCCGGTTTCCCTGGTAACCGGGCTGGTTGTGTTTCCTGTTTGTCCTTCACCCGTGGGCCAGGCCCTATGTGGGGTGCCCACCTGGGTGGCTACAGTGGATCGGGAGTGCAGAGCAGCTCCTGGCTGCGTTGTGTGTCCTTCCCCGAACCCTGTCTCTCCCCACACCCCCAATGGCCAGGTGGTTTCTGCTGGGAGCTTTGGGCGTAGGGAGGGTGGGGGTGAGCTTGGGAAGGAAAATGGAGGGAGGAAGTTTGGAGGGGGTTCAGTGTCTTTAGCAACAGAAGAGATGAAAGTCAGAACGGTCTTCAGCAAGGACAGGGCGCCCCGTGTACCCGCACACTCACGCCAGCCCCAGCTTTGCCGAAAATGAATTACAACCAGGTGGCAAAGGGGTCGGGGAGTCTCTGGGTCGCATACAGCCTCTGTGACACGGGTGTCTGTCACCCAAGATGAGGCATGACTCCGGGTCTCTCCACCACACCGCTGAGTCCAGGTGCCTCGGGCGAACACTGACCACCGAGGCCACCGAGGCCGCTGACAAAGCCAAGCACAGGTCATGCATTAAGCGGGCTGTCCCTGGGCTCGACACCCCGCATCAACAGCCCTGACCTGGGACGGGGCAGGGGCTTCTGACCCACCTCTAAGTGGGCATCATCCACCGGGCGTCAGTCCCGAGGTGGACGGGCTTTTGCTCTGTGTCTCCCAGGACCAAGCAAATGCCCTCCGCGTAGCTGGAGGCCAGGGGGTGCCATGCTGGATTAGTGTGTGTGCGTGTGTAATCACTTACCTGTGGTAATGTGAGTGAGAGACATGCAAGGTCCTAGTGTGGGTTCAGAAGCACCTGAGTTCAAAGCTCGGCTCCCCACTCAGCTCCTAAAGGCCCCAAGGCAAGTCAGCACCCCCAGGAGCTTCCGGTGACCCAAGTATAAAATGGGGTCACACCCCGCCCCACCGTGAGGAGTGAATGGCGCCTGGCTCAGAGGAGGCCCTGGGGCAATGCGGGTTAGGTCTCAGAAGTGTTATCTGTCCCTCCTAGCTGTCCACAGCCGCTGACGCTGACCGGTGCAGGCCCAGCAGTGGTCGGCGTCTGCTGCCCGCCTCTGAGCGAGGCGCTGCAGCCGGCCACCTTTCCGTTTTTGCTTTGGCCAAGGGGAAGCCAAAGGACAGCGTGTCTTCCTTCCCCATGGACGTCTCAGCTTTGGCCTCCTGCCCGTGTAGATATTGTCCCTGGTCCAGATGCTTCGGTCTTTATTTTTCCATTCGTGTTTGGGATTTTCGTAAGGTGTGTCCTGCTCTGTGAGCCATGAGGGTCTCTAAATGTAAACCACGCCTGGCCGCCCAGGGCAGGACGGGGACGCACGTCCCCAGGGCCGGCGGGAGGACGGCAGCTGGCCTTTAGCAGGAGGGCTGACCCTACTCCCTGCCTGAGCCCTTGTCCCAGATCCTAGAGGCAGAGGCAGCCTGTGCTGGCCCACACGGCCCGCCCCGGTGGCTTCCCGGCCTGGCCCGGAACGGTCCTCGTCGTGTCTCACACGGCAGCATCCCTTAGCGGCTCCCGGCATGGAGGCGCTGGGTCGCCGGGTTGACTTATTTGTTGGCAGTGTGCGGGGCCACGCAGTTGCAGCCCGGGAGGGACACATTGGCAGTGGGAAGTCAATGAAATCAATCAAGTCCTTGGGGCATTGATGTCCTTGGGGACAGTGGGTGCTGATCTCAACCTCATGGCCCCGGCCCTCCCACACAAAAAGGGGACGTGGCCGACGTGGCCGGCCGGCCGTGGCCAGCCCCTCTAAGGGCGATGGGCAGCGGGAGCCCTGCCCGGGGCTGCCACCCCGTCCCCACTCCCCCAGCCCTGCGGGGAAGCGAAAGCAGATGTTTTCCCAGCAGACAGGAAGGGAGACGCATCTGAGCCCGGGGCCTGGTAATTGGAAGGAAACACCCCGCAGGCACGGCTGGCACTCCCGCTACGCGGCCCGCGGTGTGTTCTAGGGCGCCAGCCCGCATCGCTGTGGTGGAGGCGGCCCCCACAACCCCCCTCCCCTCCCCATGGGGGACCGGCCTGCCCTTCCTCGCACTCCCGCAAGACTTCTGTGGTCCCCGTAACAGGTCCCCGTAACAGGTCACCGCGAAGTCGATGGCTTCATGCAGCATAAAATTATGCTCTTACCATCTGGAAGCCAGAAAGTCCAAAATCAATTTCAACGGACCGAAGGCCAGGTGTCGTCAGGGCTGGCTCCTTCTGCCGCCGCGTCCCTGGGCCCGGGACCTCGTAGCGCCAGGTCGACATACCCTTCCCTGTGGGGTCAGAGCTCGCCCTGCTTCCCTCTGACAGGGACACGAGTAGTCTTAGTTAGGGCCTCCTGGATCACCTGGGGTGACCGCCCACCTGGAGACCCTCAATTTAATCACACCTGCGAATCCCTTTCGTCATATCAGGGACCACTTTGACAGGCTCCCAGGACGAGGGTGCAGACCTCCTCAGGGGCTGTTATTCAGCCCGCCACACCCCCTTTCACCGAGAACCTCCTGAGGTCACGTTAAGACACTGATGTTGACCCATGGCTAGCGAGGAGCCGCCACAGAGCACTACACCTGGCCCGTGCCCTCAGGGGTGGGCGCCCAGTGGGCTCTATCTCGAAGAGGCTGGCACAGGAGAAACAGGCCACACGACACAGTGGCTGGAGCAGCACCTCCCCGGCCCCCACAGTGAATCGCAAGAATCGCACCAGCCTGGTCACAGCCTTACTATAAGGGAGGCAGCTGAGGCTCAGAGAGGTGGAGAGCCTCCCCAGGGTCACACAGCAAGGAAGCCGCCAAGACCGGCCCTGATCCCCGGGCTGTCTGTCTGTCTGTCTGCCTGTCAAAGCCCACCTTCCTGCGGACAGCAGCCAGGGCCCCTCTCCCTTCTTCCCAGCCTCGGGGGAAGGAGTGACCACGTTCACAGAGCTGCAGGGCCTCCGCCCAGAGCCCCTGCGAGGGGGCGGCCAGGCCGTGAGGAGCCCCGAGCAGCATCAGCAGCCCCTCCTCTGCGTCCAGTGCTCCCAGCAGATGCCGGAACTTGGCGGCGCTGGAAGGCCCGGTGCTTTATTTTCATTACCCAGCACGCCCTGTGGCGGCACCCAGCAGGCTGCCTGGCTCTGCAGAATTTATTTATCTACATGGGAGCTGAAGAAATTGGCTCATTCAGTGCCAGCCCCAGGATCCTCAGCTGGGGGGTCCTTTACAGCTGCCTCCAGGGGCGCGGGCAGGACTGAGACCCAGCCAGAAAGCAGGCCGGGAAGAGCCCGGGGATCCGCAGCGCCTTGTTCAGAATCCTGCTGCGGGATTCTGGCTTGAGCCGGGGAATGGTCTGGACGCCCCCAGCCTCGTGGGGCAGCAGGGCTGCAGACTGCGTGGCAGTTGGCCTCTGGGCTCAGCCTTCACTCCGGGCTGTGCTGGGGAGATGCCGGGTGAGGAGAGGGCCGTCTGAGGCCCTCCCAGGGCGGGAGTCAAAGGCAATCTCTGTCCTCTCTGCAGTCAGGGCCCCCCGCTCCCTCTGACATCTCGGATCACACACCAGTTTCTCTGAGCCGTCCCAGCGGGGCCAAGTGCCCACACGCTCGCCGGCTATGTGTCATCCCGATGATGCCAGACAGAAAAAGTTCTGCATTTGAGGGGCAGCGCTGAGAGCCCTGGCTTTTGCAGTTCTAACGAGGCGACCAGTATCGCCCCCAAAAAGCAAGTCCTCTTCACTTCGACCAGTCAGAGGTGGGTGGTCAGCGGTACGGGGAGATCTCGTCCTCCGGCGTAATCGTTCTAATCCCAGTGTCTCGAGCAGCAGCCCCCGAGGTTCCTTCACAGCCTGACGCCCCTGATCGGGATGGAAGGCCCGTGGCCGGCAGCAGGAGTGGGGAGGGGGGGCGGGGGGGCGACCCTGCTTCCTCCGCTAGAATCCGCTAGAATCCGCATTCACGGAGGAGAAGCCACTGTCAGCAGGAGCCCACTGCCGACCCTGTTCCGGAAGCTTTTCCGAAACAGTGTGGGGAGGGGGCCAGAAAGGAAGGAGAGATGATCTGAAGGAGACGGTGGATATGGGGCTCGCCACCCCTCACCAATTCCTAGGGCCCTTCGGGAATCTCAAACAGCACGTTTTCTGCAAATCGGATCCGACCGGCTTGCTGAAAGGATCGCGCAGTCCCCTCTCGCAGTCAGACAGACGCACGAAAATCCAGGCCCCGCGTTGGTGGGTGGGTCCTTTCTACTTCGAACAGAAGCACTCGGAGGACAAGTCCACCCTCGTCCCTGCCGCAACCCAGAGGGCGACCCGCTCACCCCGAGTGGCCGCGTGGAGCCTCAGCTGCGTTCGCTCGCTGGGGCAACAGATGTCGTTTTGAAACTGCCCGGTTAACCCTTCGCGCCAAGATTCTCATTTTAATCATCGGGAAATGCATCCGCCAGGCAATGCCACTTGGCACACGCAGTTAAAGCCGGCGCCCCCACCCCCACCGCCTGCCCAGGGCCCGGGCCACTCACTCGCTTCATGCGGCCTTCAGGTTCCCACACTCTCGGAGGGCCCTGAACCCCCGGGCGCAGAAGGGGAGAGGTGAGGCTGGCCCTGAACGCCTACCTGGAAGCACTTGGCATGGCCCAGGTACCTTGGCCCTCAGGTGCTTCCTGGACAGACTTCAGACCTGGATCAGAGGGAGCCCCCAAATCTCCAGGCCACACTGCTGCCTCCCCAAGGCCATCTGTAAACTTAAGGACACTGCCCAGGTTCTGAATCCCCCTGGGCACTTGTGAAGGAGGCAGGCCCTGCTCTTGGGGTCACCAGACCTGTTCACAGTGGGGAGCAGAGGATGGGGCAGACCAGAAAACTAAAGCCCATGGGCACCCACAAAGCCAGCTACTACGAGCTCCTCCCTGCCCTGAGATGGGGCTCGCTGGGCCCCCCTCCGGGGCCTGAGGACCATGAGGATTCCTCAGGTGTCCCGATGCCCATCACAGCCAGAGCCCAGGAGCCCTCGGCCACGGGAGCTGTGCACAGTGGCCTGGGCAGCCTGGCCCCTCCAAGGGAACGAGGGCCAGCGGGACAGGCGAGCACAGTTACCCGACGGCACGTCATTAGCAGGAGACGCTGGGCCGTCTTTTGGTAGCAGGCAACAGTGAGCAGGAGTGACAAGCAGCACTCGAATCCCATTGTGGATTGATCAGCAGATGGGGCCGCCACGCGCTGCCGCGGGCCGCCCCCAGCCCCAGCTCCCACGCACCCCCTTTGGGAAAACACCCCCAGCGGCGCTCTGAACGGTGGGGTGGGGAGCCTGGGTGCCCTCCTGCAGGGAGCAGGGGCGCCTGGTCGTTCCCGGACGGAGTGAGAACCCAGCAGGGCTACGGGTCCTCCTGCCCCCCAGCGGCCCAGGAGTGGGCCCGGCTTCGGCGTGGAGCCAGGCGAGGGTGCCACTCGGCTTGCCGCGCCGCCTCTCGTGCCAGCCAAGCCTCGCCACAGCCCCGCAGGTGGAGCCTTTTCCATTTTATGTTCGAGAAAACTAAAGGCCAGACACAGCCAATGACTGCTAAGCCGGGACTCAGGCCAGCCTGAGGTCTGCCCCCCTTCCGCGAGGCAGAGGGTCCCAGGCCCCTGCCTCCAGGGCAGGCCAGCTGGCCCGCCTTCCTCCCCCTGCCTGCCCCGCCCAGCGCTACCTGAGTGTCCAGCTTCTAAGACAGCCGTGGCCAGGCCTCCCGACAGCAGCTCTGTCGTGGGCTGGTAAAAACACCCAGAATGAAAGCTCAGAATGAATGCCTCACTTCCCCCGGCCACGACGCTAGTCCTTAGGTCATTTCCTAAATTTACTGTTTTAATAGACATCCTCCCATGGGCGCCTTTGGAAATATATAGGACGATACACCAGAGAGGACCCGCTGGGCCCAGGCACCAGTCCCCGTGAGCAGAGCCTCTATTTCCCCCTCTGCTCCGTGCACATGACCAAACTCGGTCCTCGAGGGCCGAGGCGTGAGGTGGGGTGTGCACCTGCATGTGGCGGGCCCTCAGACCCTCAGCGTCAGCTGCTCCCCGCTTTCCTTACTGGCTTTACAGTTTTGCCACCGAAACCCTTGCCCCAGCTGATTTGCTCACGTAACGAGGATCAGGTTGGACAGCCCCGTCTGTGAACCCCAGCTTCTTGGGGTTCCGGGGAGATCCTGCTGGCCACAGGCCCGACCATCGTGGTCGTGGTGAGGACCGGAGTGAGTGGTTCCTCTTCCCCGTGGACCTGAGGCTAAACACTCCCGTCTCCTCTCCCCCTCCCCCTGCAGATGGCCGCTCTCCAGAGCCCCTTCTATGGCGATAAAATGAACCTCTTCTCCCTCTGCCAGAAGATCGAGCAGTGTGACTACCCGCCTCTCCCTGGAGAACATTACTCTGAGAAGGTGAGTGCAGCTGCCAGGGCCGGACCTGGCCCCCCACCCCATGGCCTTGTGAGGGAGGGGCAGTTCCTAAACGCCTCGGCTGTGGGGTCGGCTGTGGGGTCGGGGTCGAGCTTGGGTTCCCCTCACGGGGTGGAGGAGGGAAGACGTCCGGGAGCAAAAGCGGATTGATTTTCCTGAGAAGCTCTCATGGACACCAGTGTGGGCCCCGGCAGCAGGACTGTCACTCACCCGCTGGCACGGGAGCCAGCTGCCGCCGGCCCTGTGGGCACACTGCCGCCCCTGTGGCTCCTGACCTGGGGCCCGGTGTGAGGCTTGCCGCCGCAGGTCCCAGAGACAGGCTCCGCTTGGCGTCAGGCAACTAGAGCCAGACGCAGAGGCGGGCGGTGGCAGGGCCCTGGGCGCCCCACACCGTGGCTGGCTGCCGTGGCACTCCCGTGACAGGAAGCCACGGCGTGCAGACTGGTCTCCCTGCTGTCACAGATCTAAGTCCCTCCTCGGGTCGGGATTGTCAGCACTCAACATGAGGCGCAGGGGCTCTGGGCAGACTCTGACGGGTCCGGCCGTGCCGGGTGCTGTGCGGGAGCGTCATCTTCCTCGGGGTCATCACCACGAAACAGGGCCGGTGTTTGCCTTCGCGGGGAACACGTGAGGAGGAAATGGCAGGCTTACGGCACAGCATGGCTCGGGGTGTAGACAGATGCATGGGTTTGCACATTCCCTCCACTCCTCCCAGGCGAGTCACCGAACGTAGTTCTGAGTCTGTGTCCTTCTCTGCAAAATGAGGATCTACTTCGCAGGGTCGGTGTAAGGATTAAGGTGGCGTGTGGCAGGCTCAGTCTAGCACCAGGCCGGCATAGCATTTACCCCACCATCGTAGCTGCTGGCCGTAGTACAAGGCCTGGCTTAAGAGTAAATGCTCAGTAAGCATCAGTTACCATCCTTAATTCTGTTCAAGGTTAAGGCTTATAGAACTATTATTGTTATTTCTGTCCAAGGTCAACAATAGCGGGTATGATGAGGCGTCCGAGACCCCTTTGGGCCATTGCCTCACAATAATAGCATCTCGCATTGATGACCTACTGTGTTGAATCCTCCCCCACCCCATTTTACCAGTGAGGAAACTGAGGCATAGTTGTCCAAGGCCACATAACTTGCATGTGGTAGAGGCAGGATTTGAACCCAGGACCCTTGCACCTCGCCTTGCACCATCCTGTCTTGATGGCACGCCTCTGCAGTAGCTGATGGTTCAGCTGGGGTGAGGTACCGTGTGCAGCTCACGGCAATCCCTCCTCTAAAGGCTCCAAGACTGGAGCAGGAGCAGCCCTTGTCCTCCAGGGACCTGGGCCTGGGCAGGCCAGCCTGCAGACACCAGGTCTCCCAATGTGCTCTAACCCTGTGTCCGGGCAGGTCGACCCACAGGTCGCCAACCGACCACCCTTCTCCCAGCAGCCTTTGTGCTTAAATGCCTTACTCACGGGCTTCACAGACTCCCACGGGACGGAGGGTGAGGGTCAGGAGCACACATCCCTGTAAAGTTGCTCAGGGCACCCTCTCTCACAGCTTTTGGTTCTCTGGGGTGCAGAGTTCAGTTCTTCCGTGAACTTTTAGAGGAAGGACCTATGCTCTGGAGTGGAAGTGGGCAGGAGAGGGAAAACCAGCAAGAGTTCTTGACCAAGTTAATCGTTGCATTTGGTTTTCCTTTTCTCGCCTTCTCTTGAAAATTGGAATTCTCTAACTCTTCAAAAGCAGCTTGGGGCCATGCAACCTGGAGCAAAGCATGCGCCTCAGTTTCCCACCTGTAAGTGGGAACCGTGATCTCTGCCTCACAGATGTGAAGTGGAAGCGAACACATCCGCATAGAGGCTGCAGCCCGCTCCTCCCCCCCCCCCGCCCCCCCCCCCCCCCCCCCGGCCTCAGCCCCTCCACCGCCGAGGGCTCCCACTCCCCCAGGCCCCTGCTTTCGGCCACGCGCGGTGGTTCCAGCCACGTGTCTGGGGGCCAGAGGGGCTTCTTAGCACTGGAGGCCCTCGGCACACCTCACTTTTGAAGTTCTTTCTCCTCTTAGAAATGGAAATAAGATGCTTATACTATTTTTATTTCTCCTGATTTCTGCAATTTTCAAACCAGCACTTATTGTCGACTGCGTGGTCTGCTCAGGTGACCATTGGGGTCACAGACACTTCACCTTAATCCGGTTTCCTTGGATTAAGGAATTGCCTTGAATACTGTGAGATCTCGAAAAGTATGGTCGCATCCCAGGCAGCCTCCGTCTCCAGGAGTGTCCGTGCCGGCCGCAGGCTCAGCTGCGTCTGTCAGGGGCTCCCCGTGGTTAGTGATAAGGCAGTGGACTCCCAGAAAGGCAGCGTGCAGGTTGGAGGGATACTCAGAATGCCTGACCCAGAGGAACCTTGTTTGCAGCCCATACCCCCTCGGGAGTGGCACGTGGCATGTGTACGGTGGGCCCGGGGCCTCCGCATGACCCTTCCGCCCTCCCGGACCCCCCGAGCATGGCTCAGTCCATGGAGCCCCCTCGTTCAGGACCAGCCCTTCTGGCCGGCCGCTGCTCCCGACCAGACCCTGCAGGGCCAGCCAGGCTCCCCAGCAGCAGGTATTTAAATAAGAAAATTGTAGTGAGCCGGCCCAGTGATGCAAGTTAAGATGTAGGCTTTTTAAGGTCATTATTTTAATTACCATTAAAATAATTGGCACTCTGGCTATCAGAAGAGGGGAGGCGATCAGAGGCTCAAGGCGCCCCTCCCCCAGCCCGAGGCGGGCGCAGCCTTCAGTGTCTGTATAATTAAAAGCTCCGTCTTTCATGAGCACAATAAAGAGGCCAGGGGGTGGGCAGACTGCAGCCCTGCTGCATGTTAATGCATTTATTATGATCAATAAGCCCTCGTCTTGAGTTTTGTCCTCTGGTTCGGCATCTGCATGACTGACAGCGTGCGCGCCCGCGCGCGCGCGCGCACACACACACACACACACACACGCCTAGTGTGGGCAATTGGAAAGTTCACAATTATTTGAAAGTAACTCTTGCTCTCAGGGTTTCCAAGCATGGCCTTTGGGACCAGACAAGCCTAGGATTGGGCTTGGCTCTGCCCAGCGACTGACTGTGTGACCGGGCACCCGTCCCTTGTCCTCCCTACGGTCATTCCTCACCTAGTCGCCTCGAGGACTATGTGAGTTACTGCAGACGGAGTGCTGCCACAGGGCCTCAGCGAGGCTGCTTGCTTAAGACTAACACGAGCCATCCTCTCCCTTGCAGTTACGGGAACTGGTCAGTATGTGCATCTACCCCGACCCCAACCAGAGGCCGGACATCGGATATGTGCACCAAGTTGCCAAACAGATGCACGTGTGGACGTCCAGCACCTGACCGTGGGCGCAGGAGGCCTTACCAGAGCCAGCACCTCTCTGCCTTACCTGAGTCTCTTCTCCAAAGCGGCCACCTGGTAGCCTAGATCAACTAAGAGATTTCAGCAGGTTCCTCCAGGGGGGCCGTGCTTTACATCAGATGCTGAATGCAGAGCAGTTAGGGGGAGGGGCGCTGGTCACATGTTCCTGGTGGTCAAATTCAAAAGTCCTTTCTTTAGACTGTGGCGGACAATCTCAGCTGGATTAACAAAGGGGTGTGGATCAGCGAGCCAGGGACGCACCCCTTGGATCTGGACTGTAATGTGAGCCCGTAGAGTAATTCCTTGAGTGACTGGTCAAGGCTGATACTCACAGGAGAACTGCAGGAGACTGCGATTTGCAGTGAGCCTTTGAAAATGGCTAGTAACAGGTTCAGTTTAGCTCTTAGAATCTTTTCAAACATTCAAGCTGTGTGCCTAATTTACTCTCTTGTAAAGGGATAAAGAGAACATAATTTTTTTAAGTGGAGTGGAGATTTTCCTAATATTTTTATCCATGTTTGTAACTCAATGAATAAGGATGAGGAGGACCCAGCATCTGGCGCAGAGCTTCAGCAGACAGACAGTATTTGAGAGGCGGGAGTGTTTTCCATGCAGTCCGGCTCGGCCATCTTCTCCTGAACACCTGTTCTGTACCAGGCACTTCACCTGCCTGAATGCTGGCAGTTCCTTAATGATCAGTGTTAAAGCATTTTTGTCTGTAGGAAGGAAGCATGGCATATGAAAAACATAAAACATGCCCTCGGGCTGTTCTCTGTACAAATTCTAGTTCTGCAGCTTCCTGCCACAGCCCTGGGCAAGTTTCTTAGTCTCTCTGAGCCTTAGTTTCCTCATCTGTAAAAAATGGGACTAATAATACCTACCTTCAGGGTTGCTGACAGAATTTGAAATAAAATATGCAAGTTGTCTAGCACATTGTAGATGATTCAAAAATGGCAGCCACTCAACCCCTTCACAGAATTCAAGTCCGTGAACCACGTTAAGAATTCATGTACAACTGTACTATGTGTAGGAAACCAGAAAGGTGTGCCTTTATTTCTTGTTCCCAAATAGGATTAACTGTGAAGACTAATTTATAAATGTGAACATAAGGAAAACTCAAGCTCTGAAGGAAACAGTTTGAATTTTGCCTTTATACGCAAGTTAATCCTCAAATGGTCTAAGTTGTCGTCCGCCGACTTGGTGACAGTTCCGCCCTCTGGAGCGCGCGCACGCCCGCCCATCCGCTCCGTCTGCGTCCCGGCAAGGTGCTCTGACCGCGGCCAATTCGCTGGCCAGGCCTCCCTGGGGATAAAGGACTTGGGCTGGGCCACCGCTCCGTTTCCTTGTGTGAAATCTGTTCTACTGTAACACTGTCGAGTTTGAGAGATTTTCTTCAGATGCAACCTTTGCTTTGTATGTGTGCTCCATGTCTGAAATAAAATGGGGTAAGGGAGGTTTCTTTTGTGAATGAGTGCGGTTCATCGATAAGTCTTAAGACAGCTTTGCGGTGCAGCACAGTTTCTTGAGGCACTTTAAGGACACAATTTCTCAGGCCCCAGACATTCTGAGTAATCCCGGAATTTTTTCAAGCTTCCCAATAATTTTGGTAGTCATCGGCCAAGTTGCTGCCGTAAATAACTTCACCGTGCTCCCCACCCGCTCCTGGCGGCGTTAACAGGGAAGGCTGGCCCAAGAGCAGGCTCACTCTGGAAAACCTGGTGCTGGCCTCCGCCTCATGTCCCCCAGCCATGCTCCCTCTGGGAGAGTCGAGGCCCCGTCTCCCACCTAGCACCTACCACTGAACGTGTTTCGGGTGCCAGATTCTTTGTAAATACTCTGCTTACATCTCTCAGAGCCCCCACTGTCTCCCTTGGCAGAACCGGGGTTGGACACTGATGAACTCGCTTTCTGCCTGTCACGAGAACGCTTCTGCCTCCTAGGCCCTCTGGAGGCGTACGGCTGCAGCGCTCACGAGGCCGGCGTGTCTGTGAAATGGCTGTTTCCTAACTACTACACACAGTAATCCCTGGAGCATTCCCCCGGCTTCTGTGAGACTTGCCCGGGTGGAGGCTGCCTAGTTTCACGCCACTGTGGCCAACGATCCACCTCCCTGCTTGTTTGTGGGACTGACCATGTCTGACTCTTTCCTAAAAGGCTGTGCTGTACTCATGCTAGAAAAAAAAGAAATAGAAAAACCCTGGGACCACCGCAAGGGAAGGGAAGTCAGCAGAGGGGTGGGGATGACGGTCACCGGAAGAATGGCATAACCCAATCGGACCTCCTGCGGCAGGTGAGGCCCCACTGTCTTCAGGAGGCTCCCATGGACTGGCCCTGGGGAGGGATTAGCATCCTGAAGGGGGGGCCAAGCCGATGGCCTTACCAGCCAAAAGACCCCACTTAATGACCAAAAACCCACACAGCCTCCAGACCTCAGCCAATCAATTTGGTTTTCTTTTTTATTGGGTTTCGTTCAGCAAACATGGGCCGAATGAAGGTCTCACACGGGAGCCTCCACTGCCCCCCATCTTCAAGAGCAGCAACCAGCCTCCCGCCGACACCACTCAGGACGTGTCCATCGTTTGGACTGTTTCTTCCAGCACCTCAATGTCCAGGGCAGTGACTTTTTCGGTGAGGACCGCAGTGGTCCCTTTCTCACACCGGTACCGGCCAAACCTAGGGAGAAGAAAATAACAACGGAGTTAGGATCCCCGCGAGGCGCCCGGTGAGGGGCTGGAGGGAGGGCCCAGTGTTCAGGGAGCAAACAGGCCTGGGCTGGGGTCTGGCCCTCCTGAGTCCTAGCTCTGTGACCCTGGGGGATCCGACGGCCCCACGGCTCATTTCTGTCAGCTCCCCAGTGTGAGCGACAGGGACCCCTGGTAGAGAGGAGTCGCACTAAGATCACACAGCACCTGGCACTCCGACTTCTTTGCCCACCTCGCCATCACCAGAAGATGCTAGAAAGCATCTGGTCACTGGCCTTCAAGCTTCACACTCCCGAAACCAGCAGGAAGTGAATCCTGAGCTGCCATCACCCTTCTCCTGTGCAGCGGCAGCAAGGCTGACCTGCTACCTTAAGCACTTAAAACACATTTGGCAGCATTAACGGCATAAAAATGACTCACAGACAGACTCTGTCCTTGGCATTTTAGATCACACTCTGAAGACTCAGGAGAGTTAACTGTCCCCAGCAGGGAGACGCTGGATCGTCACTAGGACACATCCAGCCCCTTTCCTGGAGTGAATCCCACAGGCTTCTCTGAGCACGAGGCAGTCTATGAGATGCGTATCTGAACTGCTAATTCCCGTGCTGGGACTGAGAACAACACTGTCAAATAGCAGCACAAAGCCAACCGCTCCTCCGCTCTGTTCCCAGCTGGAAATTCCTTCCGTACACCTGGCGTGGACCAACAGACCACGCTGGCTATGCCACGACCACGTGCTCCTCGATAACCCATCCTGTCCAAAGGGCACTGTGCTCAGAGGGGAGGAAGCAGAGAAGAGGGAGATGTTACCGGGCTCTGTATAAACTCCAGAGCGTGTGCAGTGAACACTGGCCGACCTTTGTTTCTGTTAACCCTTCCCGTCCCCGCCACGATCTCCTTCGCGGCAGCACCTTTTAAAGATGTGCTCCCACCACCCCCTACCCCGCTGGTGTGAAGATGTGGCTCCTTCCCTTACACTGGACCCTTAGCCGCCAGAGCCCCACATGGCTCCTATGTGCCCAACCCATCGGAGCCACAGCGTCCGGAGGCTGGGAACACAGAAGCCTGCTCACCATCCTGGGCTATGGCACCTCGTTTCAGCAGCACGCGGGGAGGGCGTCTGCCTTAAACGGCAGCGGCTGGCAGAGCAGGGCTGCGGGGGGCAGAGGAGCCGGCAGGCAGACGCAAGGCTAGGCCCTCACTGGGACTGGGCACAGGATGCCCGCCTGGGCCTGAGGCTCTGCCGCCATCCTAACTGTGCACTCGGGAAAGGTTCCCCTACGCCAGGCGGTACCCCCGCCAGTCAGCCACTGGCAGGAAAGAGGACAGTGAAACGTGAGGCACACCGCAGCAGCGCCCGGGCACCGGGGGGAGCAGCTCCGCCGGGGGCGGGGCACCGACACCTGCTGCGACTGGCCAGCGCCCTCCACGCCGCCTCACTGCGTCTGTTTCTGCTCTTAGGCGTTTACGTCTCCGTTACGCATGTGTGGCCTATGTCCCAAGGGAGCAGGATGAGCCGCTGCTGCACTTGCTTTGAACGAGGCCTCCTGTGCTGCGCGCCCGTTCCTTGTGCAGCCTCAGACACTACTTTTCAATGGCTCAGATGTGGCTTCCAGAATCCTCACCCAACAACACACTGTTCAGCCTGGATGGAGTGTGAGTGTAGCCACCACCTCCTTCCCAAACGCTTCACCGTCAACTTGCTCAGGTCCTGAGCATCTTGAAGGAGCAGGGGAAGCGGGTCTCACAGGGACACTCAGCTCCCGCTTCAGAGAGCCCGGCAAGGCCTGCTTCCCCCACCACAGCCACAGGCTTGAAAGGCTGCTTCCACTCCTGCCGAAGACCCGGACCTCCGTGGGGTCGACAGAGGTCATCCAGCACTGTCACTTCAAAAACAGGGAGCCCGAGCTGCCCAGAGTCCCCGACGCCAGGCAGTGACATCGCCCCAGCCGCTGGGCCGGAGCTCCTCGCTGCGGGGCTGCTCTGCCCTGCCAGGAACACGGCGTCTCCACAATGCTGAGCACGGCTGCGACGGGCACCTGCTGGTTCTCAATGCTCTCGTCCGTGCACGTCACTCCCGACCTGGATTCTGAGTATGCGCGGCGGGAGTGAAGCCAGCATTCCAGCAGGTGACGTGCTGGCTCCCTCGGGACGGATGCTGCTGGCAGCAGAGATCGGGGGGGAGCCACGGCACAGGCCAGCAGCTGGCCAGCTCTGCGGACGGCAAATGAGCGGCTCATCTGCACACACACCGGCCACCGGGGCTGGACACCTTCCAGGCTCGTTCAACAAAGCAACTGGAGCTTGTCCCACTCTACGCCTGGGCTGTACCAGAGACGCAGTGCTGGCTCGGCACATGCCACGGCTCCCTGGAGGGCAGGAAGCGCCGGTTGGCTCCCAAGGCCAACTTCTAGACGCCTGACCAGTGCTCTGTAACTGCTCGGACTTCTGCACCACTCTGAGAAAAGCTCTGGGCCAGCTGCCCTGGAAAATGCAACTCACAGAACTGCACGCAGAATCCAGGGGATTCTCTACGAGACTAGAGAAGGACAGCAGGTGATTCAAACCTCTGCCCGCAACCCCAGCCCAGGGCTCGCTCTGGGCCCAACTCTACCTTTCCCAGCGACATTTTGCAAATTAAATCACTTTTCTACACCTGACAGCAGCCCAGAATCATAAAGCAAAAAACGGCTCAAAGTTCTGTTGTGTAAGGCTAGTTCGGGGACACTGGATTTACTTCATGTGGGTTAGAGCCAAGAAAACCCTGTCAGATGCCATGGAGAGGTCAAGGGTAGCCAGGGAAGCCGAGGGCACAGGAAAACCTGCATCTCCTTCACTCACCTGGTCCCCTTCTTGTTGGGCACTGAGTACGGGCGGAGAAAATCCAGCTTGCTCTTGCTTATGACACAGAGGTCAATGTTACTTCCAGACCCCAAGTCATTGAAAATGCCGGCTGCAATGGCTTCACTCACCAGCGTCTTGGCGTCCTCCTCCTGAGAAAAAGAATGGCAGCCATGACGTCCGGCAGTACGCGAAGGCACCTGGGGGGCGGGCGCCGCTTTCGATGCCCGTTTTACGGATGAAGAAAGGTCTCAAAGTGCCTCGGCGCTGTGCCGACGGTCCCCGGCCGGCAAGTGCGGGACCCCGGGCTTTCACAGCCTTTACGCATGAGCCCCCGACACACCGCTCACGTCAGACAATCGCTGACCTCGTAACTGAGGACGGTGGGCTGACGGAGAGCGATTTGTCATCCACAACGGGAGTCAGTAAACCTTTCTTGTAAAAGAGGCCAAGAAGTGTGTAAACAGTCTCTGTCATAACTACTTGACTCAGTCATGGGAGCACAAAGCAGCCACAGACAATATGCAAACAAATGTGCTGGCTGAGTGCAAATAAAACTTTATTAATAACAGGAACAGGTGGTGGGCCACATTTAGACCCCGGGCTGTAGCTTGCTAACTCCTGATCGAAAATGTCCAATGCCGGTTGAATCTGCTTACTGGTAACAAAATGAAGAAAGTCAATATCATGGAGGGAAATAACTAACACCAAAACAAAATAATAATTCTGGGAACATGGTGGCAGAGCCAAGGCTGTGACTTCCTGCTGAAGAGAATCTACTGCCTCCCACTAACGAGCCGACGTGGTCACTGAAGTGATTCATTTCTTTGAGTTATTCTTTCTTCTCCTTTAAGAAGCAAGTCTAAGTCCCCAACAGTAACTGGTGAAAAGTGGATTTATTCATTTCTTAGCCAGGAAGGCCCGCCACGTGCCAGGTCCTGTTCCAGGAGCCAGGGCTGCAGAGATGGATGAGGCCCCAAGGTCCATGCCCTGTAGGGCATCAGACTCACGTAACCACAAGACAGCATGGAAAAGGCCAACAAATGACAGAAGGAGCGCGGTGGGAACGCGGCCTGGGTCAGCAAAGCTGAAGGATGGGCCGCACACCAGGCACTCAGAAAACAGGGCAGTGAAGGCAGCAAGGTGCGACCCGGGGAACATCAAATTCAAGCTCTATCAAACAAGGAGGCTCTAACTTGTTTCTCCCGAAGAGGAGGCTCTAACCTGAGTCGTCGCCCCTTCTCAATCCACCAGGACATGAGCCCCTTCTCAATCCACCAGGACATGAGAGTCCATAAACACGCAAGCTGAACCAAAGAGCTCATCCAAGTAGCATCTATTGAGAAACACGACTGGCCCAAATTCTAGCCTGAGATCATCAAAGGGCAGACTGGCTGACTTCGAGTTGTGAGAAGATCTGAGAGACCACTCGGGGCTCCTGCTCCTCCGCCTGTCCTGAACCAGGAGGTGAGATCCCAGGGACGTGAGCGCCCTCTACGGACTCAGGGGAGGCTCTGCCGGAAGTGGGATCCTCAGCAACCCAGCAGCAGGGGCTGGGGGCGGGGGGGGGGGGGGGGAGCGGGGGGGGGGCGGTTATCCTGCCGTTTATTCCGCCAGGTTAATTCACTGCCTGAGTGGCACATAAGTGAGGCCCACGAAGCCAGTTATTCTCCTGCGCATACAGAGCCCTGTAAGAATTCATTCAAACAGAATCCTCTAATCAGGAGGATCTCTCCTGAGACTCCCAACAGTCTAGGAGGCCAAAGCCTTACCCGAAACCAGTGAAGGTGGCAGCAAAGAAGCGTCTTAGAGGAGGAGATGGCAGCCGCCACTGCGGCTACCACACGGACAGCACAATCCGACCACTAGCAACCTCGTTCCGACTCGCTTCTCTTAGTAAACGACCGAGCACATGTGCGTGGGTCGGGGGCATCCTGTTTATGCCCCTGCTCCTGACCTACCCACTCTTCTTCCCTCCTCTGCTTTTATTATTTCCTTTGCTTTATCATCGCTACTTTTCTCGTCACTGCTGATGGTGCCCTGAGTGAGCCAACAGTACCCAGTGGATGTCACAAATCCTGCTGGTAGCACTTAGGACGCAGATTTAAATTTCCCAAATTATTTTATATTTGGAGATGGAGACTGGGAGGAACCTAGAAGAAACTGAAATATATACATATCAGGTATGCATATCTAATGTCAATTGATTAGACTGGGCAGATACTAGAATGCTGACAGGTGAGCCTTCCTCTATCTTGCAAATATTCTGTCAATAGATAAACTTATAAAACCTAAAAATGTACAAATCTGAAATGTGTATAGCCTGATTTACTCACAAAATTGCCATGTGTGCTGCTATTTTTAAGTGTAAAGACTTTTAAAAGCTGGCAACATGCCTTTTAAATTCCTTCCCTCCCCACCAATTCTAGGGAAGATAATTCCTCAAGGAAGGAAATCTCACAAGTCTCTAACTTTCCCCCCAGTCCCACCCTCCTCACATACACAGGACTCAAAGATGTTATGAACCTTATGTTTTATCGGGCACCTACTACAATGTGCCAAGTACTGAGTTAGGCATTTTGATGATCACTTTTATCCCTGCCCCCCACCATCTTCTGAGGTTGGTACTGTCAGAAACTACGGCTGAGAGAGAGCCAAAGCCTTGGCCAAGGTCAAGCAGCTGGTAAATGTAAAACAGGTCCTTTCGGCTCCAGATAGTGGACAGCAGTTCCCTGATTCAGGGTATGTCACTCTCCCACCGAGGAACTTCAGAACTCAGGCAAGTTTCAGGGAGGAGATGGCTGCCAATTTATCTTTGGGCCAGCCAGCAGCTGCCCTGATGGTCATTTCCCTGGGGGCAGGGAGTTTCTCAAACTGCCCAGCAGACTATCACATAAACAAATGTTTCTACAATGTAATATGGCAGAGATTAATATTAAGATCCAAGGTCTTAATTCACATATCACCCACGCCCACCAAAGCCCTCAAAAAACACAAACAGGCTGAAAATTACCAAGGCTCTACTGTCTCACATAGTTGTCTTCAGCAAACACTTACAGACACCTACTGCTTCCCAGGAACTGCTTCATATGCTGAATACTGTCTTTTACCACAGTCTTTCCATCCCCGGAATTCCAGACGCATATGCAAATATGCTCCTGGGCATATTCATACTGTGTTTTCTTTATAGTAGGATTTCACAATTAAACAACTCTTGTCTTTAACACGTGCTACCAAATATTTAGGAAAACTATCAAGGAAACTACAAACTAAAAGCAAGAGGTAGGGGAAACACCACATTTGTATCTGTCTCTGGCCCACAATCCATGCAGGAAGCATTGTTTCCTCACAGCGAAACTGTACCTCCCTTTTTTTGGAAGATGCAGAGTGACCCGAGTTCTAAGCAGCATGTGCCCAGAGACAGCTGCTGCAGAGGGGCTCCGACAAGGGCCCTGCAGAGCCCATGACTCCAGCTGGTCAGGCCCAGGTGCGATGCTCTCCCACTGCAGGGGTCAGCGTCCTCCCCTGGCCAGCTGCTTGGAGATTTACACTGCCAGTCACAGGGGAGCATGGAGTCGGTGTGTAGATGGATCAGTAGGGCTCATCCTGACTACCAAAAAAATTGCCCTCCAGGCCAATGGCAGCTTCCTTTTACTTTGTGACACTCAGCCAAAAGACCACCATGACCCTGGTGATCGAATCAGTTGAGAGACCCAGGTTCAAGGTAATCTGGCAGATGAGGAGACGGGCAGTCTGGCTTTGAAACCCTTGTTTCCTATTTATTGCTGTGCAACCTTGGGCAAGTCACTTTATCTCTCTGAGCTCTCTCCTCCTCTGTAACACAGTGTTGCTAAATAAGGATTTATCACAAAACTGCTGCAAAAAATAGAAATAAAATACAGATAGCACCTACCATATAGTACCTGGCACGCAGCTGCTCAGCTGCTGCTTAATAAATAAATGGTAACTAATTTAATAAAGTGAGGCAGAGGGCTCCTAGAGACACAGTTTATCTCTACACAGTGACTGCCTGTGCTAAAGCCTAGGCCAGGGGAAGGAGGTCCAAACAAACCTGCTGACAAATCTTCACACAGTGCCGTGAAGAAGTTCCTATAATAATTAATCCAGGCAAAAAAGCACACTCCCTAAAAGTTCAGAGAATATAAAAGGGGCACTTCCTGCTTTATGGCCACAAAGACCAAACTAACTGGGAATATCAGTCCCCCGAGCCACCCCTGCTTCTTAAATGAGATTACAATAAGAGTGATGTACTGCACTGCAAGTCGGCTGTGACAAGCAGCACTTTATAGAGCTATCTGTTTGTCTCCATCACTGCATCGCACAATGTGTCCCTGGACTCCAATGTGCAGCTCCATTTACCGCTACATGACAAATGGGCAGCACTTGTAAAAGGCACAAAGAGGTCCACGTCGGCCATGTAATGGTCACCACAGCTGTACCCGAGTGCTTGAGGGGACAAAACAGACCCCCAAGTTCATTAAACTGACCAGTAATGGATCTTTCAAAAAGTGCCTTAGGAATCGTACAGAAAAGGCTAAAATAAATAACTCAGCATGGAAGGCTAATCTGAAATGGTGTTTGATAAATTATTTATAACACAGACGATTGTCTGCATTTAATATTGGAGCTACTAGTAGCATCTTTAAAAGATGATTTATGTGTTGTAATGCTATTAAACTTTATATTGGCCCACTGCTAGCTATAAAGTCTGCTGAGATTTAGAGAATGAGTTTTAAACTGTCACTGCAACATCATAGGAGATGGAGACTGTATTAAATCTTTACTTTAAACCTGTTATCTAGAGAGTTGCATTTTGTAGACACTCACAATCTGACAGATTACCTCGGCATCCGCTATGGTGCGGGTCCAAAACAGTACTGCAAAGAAACTTTTCCATATTATTCTTGTCCACAGCTACAATCGAATTTTTCTTCTCACTTACATGATCTTTAGATTAGAAATGTCACCAGAGTAAAATGTAGGTACCCCAGCCAACGGGCACCTTGGACAGCTCAGCATCAAGTTAATACTCTTTAAATAAATCCTCTACACCCAACTGTTCAGTTATGCATTCTGAATAGTGCTTTTACTTACATCGGGGGCAGGCAAACTATGAAACATGCGTTTGACTCAAAACCTACTGTACTAGATACGGCTTTGGAATATGAACATACATGTACATGGTAAGTCATCTGAAACAACTGATTTGTAACTAAAGTATTTTTTATTTCTTTAAATAAAACTGATTATTTGCTGGAAAATATATTTCATTTGTGTAGCTGAGGCGCTCACATTAAGGGAAATGAAAAAATAAGAAACATTCCGCCTTTTTCATGAAAAACAGGGCTCCTCTGCTTTCAGGGCATTGTGAGGGGCCCCTGCACCCCCCATCGCGCCAGCAGTCGGGACCGTGGCTCTGCTACCGCTGCTCAAGGGGACCAAGGATGTGGGTGGCATCATACCTGAACTTTCATTAATTTTCCTGCCTGTTATTACCTCTATAAGGATCATTCTGTTCATAACAGTTTGTTCCTTTACTAAAGCTAAGGATTTTACTCAGTAAGAATCAAAGCAGTCCATACTCATCTTGGAAGATCTGGATTATCTTTTATCACTCTGATCTGAAACAGCAAAAACATGCTCCTGCTCTGATGATCTGCGGCACAGCAGATAAAAGTCTGGGTGCGGCAAGAGCCCAGCTCCAAGAAGGGGACCAAAGCCACGCCGCCTCCGCCTCTGTCCCGGGCAGCGGGCACAGGGCCTGGCGTGGGCACTGGCAAAAGAAAAGACGCAACATCGACTTCAAATGCATCGGTGCTTTGCCAAACTAAAAGACGAAATTCATGATGAGACGGAATGGGGTAATTCCAAAATTGCGCCCGTCCCAACTGGGGGACCAGCGGCCAAGCGCACTCAGACAGTTGGGCCCTCCAGAGAGGTGTAACCGCACCGCTGTCTCGTGGCCTGCTGCCATGGTGAGGCTCTGACTACGCCACTGATGCGGCCTCAAGGACTCATTCGTGGCTGACGGTTGAATAAAATTTAAAGAGCTCAAAAAAGTGTTTAAAACAGTCCCCCCAAAGCGGTCTGCTTCCTGCACCGTGTAACAGACCTAATGTGTCCCATGTGTAGCCACGTATTTTAGTGGGAAAGGTCAATTTAATTTTTTCAGACTGGGCTGTGTGACAAAAGCAAAGGTGTCTGTCTGCGTTTTGTTTTTGGCTGAAGCTGCCTGGGTAAACATGGTCTGCCTGTGTGAACACCTGGGAGTTGTCAGGTATAATCGAGTCGCGGCTGGTGCTGGGTGTGCCCAGAGTGGGGAGTGAATTAGTAACTGTCTTTAAGGCTGAGATCCTGCTGCCATTTCTTTCCTGGATAGTTTTTTTTCCTTGGCTCCCAGGATCTGGGTGATGCAAATGATGAAGGACAAATCTGCTGTGGGTGCAGGAGTAATTTAAGGGGTTTTCAGCGGGGATGGGAATGGGTGTTCATATTCAAGGAGTTGCCAACCAAGTTAGCTGCCAACATGGCTTGTCCCAGATGACTGAATGACATGAAAGCCTGACCACAACTTAGGGCTAGGAGATGTCCGAGGCTGCAGGACCACAATGGGCCACAAAAAACTGTCACAGAGCCTCAAAGAATAAGAAAAGCCCAGGAGAGCTGGGTCACTAATGAACACAGCACTTAACTCTCTCTGAGCCACAGGCTGCCCCATCAGAAGAATGGGAATAACGCTCTGTCCAAGGGCTGTTGGAAGGAATAATGAGCCAGGAATGTCCCACGACACACCGATTCTGCAAACAGAATCATTAGCAAGTTCTAGGGTAGAAGAGTGTGAGAAAACTAACATGGACGCCCACTACATCCCTGAGTCAGAGCCAAACACTTACATTACTTATTTAATCCTTATAATCGCCACCTGTACAGCAGAAGAAACTGAGGCTCTAGAAAGTTTCTTCTCAAACGCACATGGCTGCATCAAAGTGGAGGCTGGGGATCCATGCCAACTTAGTGCCTGGTGTCACCAAAGCCTATGTCTTCCTATCCCACCACAGGGAAATCGGTGTTGAGCACGAAGGTTCTGCTGAATTCTGAGACAGCGAATAGAAGGAAAACACCTAAGCTTCCAGAGGGAAGAGGACCAAGAAAGATAGAAACATATTGCTTTGCACAAGGAGAAGAAACCAGCGTTCATAGCATATGTGTATACAAATATATATTTGCAAGGCTGCACTGAATCAAATATAATCAGAGATTCAAAAAGCAAGAAAAATTGGGTTTAAAGAAAGAGTGAGAAATATGCTCAACAATTCTCCACATGAAAACCAAGCTGCCCCAGGTAGTAATAAGATCTTAATAATATTACTCCCTCTCTCCATAAAACAATGCGGCCAGTGGGATAACTCTGCCAGTACGTTCCTAAAGACGCTGAGAGGGCTACCGCCTGAAAACGGAAGAGGGAAAATGCAGTAAATTTGTTCCTAGGATCATACAACAAAGATTAAAAAAAAAGAGCCACGTTCACATCGAGCCCATCCACCTCCAAAGGCTGGAGGACGGAAGCCCATACAGACTGTAGGGTGAGTGTGGGAAGGCGACCATGCTGTATCACATGCTCCTGCTTCTACAGCCACATAAGGATTAGGAAGGACCGGAAGGAGACTCAAGGCAGTACGGAGCATCCTTGTTCTAGCAAGTTTAAAGATGGTCACATATAAAGCAAATTTCAAATGATGCAAAAATCCCTGAAAGAAATGTACAAGTCAGCTTAGTCCAGCCAGCGTTTCCGATGCCCTGATACTAACATTCTCCGCAGACAACGTGCTAAACCTGGGGATAAGATCTGAACAGATACAGAACCTGCCCACAAAGAGTATAGAGTCGAGAGAGGAAACATATAGATAAGCTCACTACAATATAGTAAGAGCTATTAAGAGGCACCCTTGACAGTGGAACAATGGGTGTACAGAGGTCCCATGGGAGGCAAGTGATAAAGACCAGGCTGCATCTTGACATAGAAGTAAATGGCAGCCAAGCCACAGGGCAGAAGTGAGGACAGGAGTAGCCATGAAAATGCGAAGGAGAAAGGTGTGGTCAGGTGGACAGCTCAGTGTGGCTGAATACCGAAGAACCACAGGCGCCATACAGAGCGCCAGCTCTTCACGGCAGTCCGTGGGAAGACATGAAAAACTTAAGCTGCTGAATGATGGAGGTAGATTTGTGCTGTCTGAAAGCGCAGCCTGGAAGCGGAGGTGGAGAGGCAGCACGAGGCAGGCGACAGGACGGCGGGTGAGCCATCGCTCCCAGGGAGAGGCGGTGGAGGGCCGGCGGGGGCAGGGGGGCGTGCAGGGGCGGGAAAGCGGAGAGTGTCGCCCGGACTTCCAGCATCAGTCACGGGCATGGACCGAACCCCGAACGAACTCGGCCTTCACAGAGAAGCCTTTTGTTAACTTCTTGGCAGCTAGTTTTTCTGGTAAGTTGATGGGAGACAATGATTAACTTAATTACATATTTTTAGATAAGTTTCTGCAGCGGGCACTTTCTAAAGGGTGTCACCAAAAAGGGACAAGGTAAAAGTAGATCCAGTGGAAGTACACTGAAGATATTCTGGAATCGACTTGTAAATGCCATTTCATTCGTATCAGGGACTCTCGGAATATGCCTGTCTGGCCTCTGAGTGTGGTAGAAAGAGTGTAAGGATCAGTTAGCCGTGGGGGCAAGAACCAAAGAATGAGAGAAAGCAGCTCTAAGCGAGAATCACAGACCTGGGGGTTTGGCCACGTGAAGGCAGTTAGCTACGAGGACGCAGACGTGGGCACGCCCAGGTGACGCCGACTAGCAGCACGCGGGCCGGGGTGGGGAGGCGGGGGCGAGGGAAACCCGATCGTGAGGAGCTGCCACCCAGACACTTCTCCGTGGGGCCCTGGATGATCACCTTTCAGCAGGACCTCAGGCACACGCGGTCTCCGGACACTCAAGGTTCTTGGGGCGAAGGGGAGGGCCTTCCAAAGGGGCATAAGGAAACTTCTGGAGCCGGTCATGGGGATGTGGGGGGTAGGTGGGGTGGGGGGTACAGAGGCAAAGAATTCAGAATTCAAGAGAATGAAGATCCAGGAGATCTGGATATGCATCTAGTCCTGTTACTTACGAGCTACATGAGGATGGTGGTAAAGTCATTCAACATTTTTAAGTCCCAATTTCCTCATCTGCGAAAGGGGCCTAAAACCTTCTGGCACTAGGTGGTCATGAGGGTTAAACTATGTACTCTATGACCAGGAGAAGCTACCAGTTCCTGGAAGGCAGGAAACGCATGATGGCTGCTAACCTGACCCAATTCTGCCCTTTCTTAATGTTCACAGTTAGCAAAAGCCTAACTCAGAACCACCAACACAAGAAGCAACCGATAATGACTCAACACTTTGTTTTCAACCCCCCAATTCAAAGCGAATCAATTATGAAAGTAGTTTTATTTATACAGCAAATGAAATTCAAAATGATGCCATAAAATGCTGCGTCCACGTGTGCACCGGCCACACAGATGCATACTAAATAGCATATTTTCACTTATTGTATTTCACTAGAAATTATATTCTAAAAGAAGGCAAGAAGAAACTTATATTTGCTGTACGTAGACACTGTGCCAAGTACAGTCTTCCAGTTATCCTTCCAAATAACCCTTTAAGGTAGGCACTACCCTTCTGCCCATTTTACAAAGCCAGGGAGCTAAGGCTCGGCAAGGGAAAAGGAGTAACCCGAAGGCACATGGCCGACAACAGGAAGTCTGAGATTCAACATGGTTTTGTATGACTCCAGAGCCCATGCCCTCCCCCGCCCCCCACTGGAGACAACAGAACCTCCAATTAGTCTCCAAAAATAGGAGTGGTGCTTGTCTAGTCCTGAGATGCAAATGACAAGTCACTCCTGGGTTTATTTTTTTCCCCTAAGTATTTTACCTCTGAAATTCTTCAAAGTTGCAAATCCATTGTTTAAATAATACTACACTATCATTTTTCTGGCTTGTTACATTTGATAAAATTAAGACCATCCTGATGAAGTTCTCTAATACAGAAAGTGCGCTCATCAAATCCCAAAGCAAAAGCCTATTGAATTCACTGCATCGGTCCAACATTCAGAGGTTTACAGTTCCCTAAAATACATGTATAAAACCTCTCAGTAACAGAATGAGTCAAATTGTTTTTTTTTAACCACCTGGTATGTGTCAACAAAAAAAGATACTATTTAACTTAATTTTCCCATCTGGCCATTTGTTGGTTTTCTTTTAACATTTTAGGGACAAGAAGTAGCCAGAGTATGAGAGCAAACTTTGAAGCCACACTGCAATTTACAAATGTGACCCTCCAAAGGATCCCTTCCAGTACGGACTTGAGCCCATTTTGTGAATGAGCTTTATACTTTATAATCTGAGGCTGCAGGGGTTACACAAGAGGCCAAAAATCAACCTTCAAACTCAGACTGCTTTAAATCCCATCACGCACTTTCCATCACACACTTTTTAAAATTTTACTCCTCTATCACCCCCACTCAATTTACCTGAGTTAAAAGAAACCAATGTATTTGTCAAGGAATCAAAGTTAATGAGTCCTTAAATCTTTTTAATGTTCTGACGTCACCAAAGTTCCAATTTTAGAAAGACTATATTCCAACATTATGTCGGGGTGACAACGATGACGAGTGTGACCGCATCCTACGGATACAACGTTCATTGAAAATATTTTCAAAAATCTGTACTCCTAGGTGGCATTTTAAAATATCTATTTAGCACAACTTCATACCATTTTTAAAATTTTTGTTTGTGCACAATTTCAGGGTTAGGGGAGAGTAGTATAAATTACCTCACGGAAACCCACAAGTAACATGATCTGCTCAGGTTTAAACTTTAACTACCTTCCCACAGTATGCTGCTGGGGTCTCATTACAGCAGGTAATCTCACATTCCGCCATGCACAACACACTAAGTACCAGCATCTCCCAATTACACTGCAACGTAAATCTCAAAGGACATCTGAAAAGTCTACACAGCTCCTGCACCCACTACCGAAACACAGCCACCTCTAATGGAACGTGGCAGCTTTCTAAACTAAATATTCACACGCAGGGACAGGGATGCTAAGCCCGGCTTTATCCCACGCCGAAGAGCGGATGCTAATTAAAAGGCCACCCAGACAACGTTAGATATTGTCTGGGGTTTCGTTTTCCTACTTCCCCATCTGGTCGGCCGTCTAAACTTCCAGGATTAGACAGCTGAGAAGTCGGAGCAGGAGCCCCATGGCCGTGTGCATGACACCCCTCATCTAGAGGGCCTCCTTTCTTCCTCTTCAGCCTCCCTGCCCCGCCCCTTCCTCAAACCCTGACAAAAAAAGTTCAAGTGAGGAGTCACATGCTCTTCAAGGCCATCTCAGAGTCCCCCAGTTAGATTCCACCGATTCCTCTTCTGCGATCACCTCTACGCCCCCTTCTAAGTATCATTCTCATACGTTTCACACAATCATCTCAATAGTTGTCTGTGGGCTTGTCCACCCCGCAAGATTGTAAATGTCTCTAAGAAAGGGACCATGCCTCATAACCAGGCACGGAGCTTGGCACCCGGCTGAAGATCAATACAACTTGGGTGAATGGAACGCAAGCATCCTTCACATCTCAATGACCACCACCTCTCAACAGTTTACAAAGGCCCTAATGGCAACTCTGGCTGGAGCTAAAAAGATGTTCGACTGGTGGTATAGGTACCAAGAAACTTCTGGTTTCTCTGCCCAATGCCCTTCGGCCTTTGCCAAATTTTGTGTGTCTCAGAAGTTTTTTAGAAAGCACCTTTAAAAAAAGAACAAAAAACCAAACCTTCATAATAGTAGAGGGCAGCCAGGGTGTACTGGTTCCTACCATGATCATCTGGCTATTCCTGGAACTGTTTTTACTTGGGCTAGCAAATCCTAGGCTTGCTATAGGCTAGGATGCAAAATAAATAAATAAATAACTGTCATAATAGCAGTAAAGGCTTTGAAATATTTCGTCTAAGCCAACTGTATTCTCATGCCTCTTAAGAATTGCCCGTCCCTTCAAATATTGGCCTTTCCATTTATTCAGATCTTCCAATACATAAAAATTGCTGCCTTTTCATCTTGAATTGATACAGATATATGAAAACTGTGAAGCTTCTGGGGGGGGCGGAGCTAGAAATGAAACTTCTCTGCCTGTGCAAAATATCAATTCCCATATGTTTTAGATCAGAAGGTAAAAAAAAAAAAAAATAGCCCATGAAAACTTTCCAGCCCAGGAAAGCTGACAATTAACTCACTGAAATACAGGTCAAGCCCTCAAGTTCCCCTCTTCTTGCAGGTAGTGGCCCCACTTAACATTTACAAATTCTATTAGTAAGGGGATCGTTTTTATTTTACGTTCACTTACATGTACAGTATAAATGTACACAGGTACCACATTTAAATATTTAAGCCCCAAATGGTATTTTAAACTTAATTTTTCCACAGAGCTATTTGATTTAAAAAGAAAAAGAAGAAACTTTACTAAAATCCTTAATCGCACTTCAGTACACATTAGTGCCAGGGTGGTGTTTGGCTGCTCCGCACACCCTCATGCCCACCGCCTCCCCCCTTGGATACCGCACACCACACGAGTATAATAAACCATGTTAATATTTCATACCACTGTGAAATATGCTGGAGTATCAATTCAACATCTGCTGTCTTTAGGGTCCGGGAGTCCCGCAGAGACACTTTCAATTTGTAATTGAGTTCTATGCTGAATTAATCAGCAGTTTATCTTTTTTACTAAAATAACGTCTTCACCACCAACCCAGATTTACATTAACAATTTATGCCAAATTACCTGCCAAGGCAAAACTTATAAGATTCTAAGCTACCATCCAGTAACACTCAGTCCTATATTTCATTTCTTACATTTCTCTAGCCTACATACAAGAAAAATAGGAAGCCATTGTTCAAGAGCTTGCGAGCCTCTAACCACGGTGACCTCCTGGATCCACAGCACACAGCCTTGCTGCTGACGTGAAATTCATGGGAGTTTTCCCCCTTCCCCTGAAAGCCTCAGTTCGATAAGTGCGAATTTTTACAAAATACGGTTTCTAGAATGGAATGAGATCAGTGAATAATAAAAGAACTTCTCTTATTTCTTTTCCCCAGGGGCTACGACATTCCAAACCTTGGCTTGAGTACCAGAAAAAGAACACCTCGATGAAGGGAGCATTTCTAGGGCCTTAAATTATGTCCCTGAGACCCAAGTTAGGAAAGGCAATTCAGTGTAGCAAGAAATGGAAAAAGAAGTCCATGTTCTCCTGATATCATGATGCAGAATATTTTATTCGCAATATTTTTCTTTTCATTCCACCTGTACAGTTGAAAGTCACTAAACATTTATTTCTATTCAACATTATCCCTGAATCTAACTCTCGCCTCTCTCTGATTAAGAGTCTCTGGTCACAAAGAAGCCGCACTTTGTCTGCTAGACCCTTGCCGCAGGTGCGGCAAGCAATATACTTTGTGAAATATTTCTTCTATATGGTATATTTCCCCTACATTCCACAGTTATAGGAAATATGTAAAGTAAAAACATTTCAAATGGAACACCTGCTCCAAAGAAATGCATCACAAATAATCACCTATCTACTAGAGTAAAAGAATCCCTTCTTTTCAATCTACTTTGCATATAGTTGTATGAGGCATTTTCGCCACCATGCAGAATGGCCTCTTTCAATACTATCTCTGGGTTATAGCACCCGGTACAACGCCTTGCATTCAGCTGGTCCCCAATAAGCACCTGCTGACTGATTACCTATTGATTATATAAAAATGAAATTCAGTGTTTACACACCAGAGTAGAAAATGGAGAAACATTTTTCCACAGAAATATTTTGGCAGAAAAATCGACAAGGAAGAATTCTCGAAGTCATTAACTATGGCAGTTATACCGTTTGTAGTACTTTTATTACTCCTCGAAGAACAGAAAATAGAGAACTTTGAATTTCATACAAGGTCACTTTCACAAGATTTGTTGATTCTTGAATTCCAGAAGCCAGGCCCCAAGAGGAACCCATTCCCAGCTCACTGAAGATTTTGATAAAACTATACCTTTCCTTCTTGGCCTCCTCCCATCTAACTCCCTTTTATTTCCTAAGACTCAATGGGAAAAATAAGACACACTTTTTAAAATTTCCTCCACCCCTTCCCTGAAAGGCCCACTCTGCACTTCAACTTTTAACAAAGATGGAATACAATGGCAAGGGTGGAAATCCTAACCAGCCACCACCATTAAATAGGGCTCTGGAGAAACAGAGACAAGGAAGACAGCAACTTGGCCAGAGGAACGGGCATTTAAGTGGCCATTTCTAAGTCAAGGAAGACTAAGGAATCCTAGAGAATCAAAGGGAGACAGCAATTACATGTGAAGTTCCAAACTCTCTGTATGGCAGGTAGTGAGCAAAGCCTTGCTCTTGGAACCATCAGCTGAAAAACCTAAGAAAACTTGCATCTGCCCTATGTGTGCAAGAAGATCCAAGGGAGTAACCTTAACTCAAGAAGTTATGCCTCCCCAAAGCTGGCCTACCAGTGGGTTCAAATTTAGGAGAACTCACTTTTTTAAAAGAACAACTCAAAACATTTGATGCTGGTGAGAAGGTAATGAGATGGCATCAATAACGTCATCTCATTCCCATCTCGTCTAAAGGTCTAATGGTAATTCTGCAAATCGCCCACTGAATGAGAGTGCCAACTTCAACATATGTTCATTTCTAAAATTAACTATTTAACTACACTAGAAATCACTACTAAGAATAACTCCAATCAGGACCCCAGAAATTATATCTTTGGGTTCTGACATTACTAAAATTTAATGCTTTACATTAAACACAACCGGAGGAAAAATAATACATTTTTAATCCAAAAATAAAGATATAATTTACTATGTCTAATGCTTCAGGTCTTAAGGAAAGCCAATAAGCAAGCATTAGGACAAAAAGCAAACAAACAACAGAAAGAGCCTCAGGGTCAGCCTCTAAAAGGGACCTTTCAATATTTAAACAGATGTGCCACCAACCCAATTACTGCTCAGATCTAGTCTGTAAAAAAGTGTGTCAAGTGTTTCGATAGTTCCATTTAAAAGTCTCCAAAGTTGCAATAGTTCTTAAATAACAAGGAATTCATCAAAACCACAATGAGATACCAATTCTCAGCTACCAAGATGGCTACAACCAAGAAGACAGATAGTAAGTGTTAGCAAGGGTACCTTCATCCACTGTCAGTGACCCAAACATATGAAAACATTATAAGTTAAAGAAGCCGGTCACCGAAGACCATATATAGTATGCTTCCCACCACATGCGACGTCCAGAGCAGGCGAGTCTACAGAGACAGAAAGAGGTCCGCGGCTGGGCGGGCGGGGGGTAAATGGGAGTGACTGCTAACAGGTACGGGGGTTTCTTCTGAGGCTGATGAAAATGTTCTAAAATTGATTGTGGTGATAGTTGTACAACTCTGAATGCACTAAAAGCCATTGAATTGTACACTTAAAGTAGGTGAACACTATGGGTATATATCTCAGTGAAGCAGTTATTAAAATAGTAAGGCACCCAACATTTGTAGACTTAGAGAACCAAAAAACGGTCAAAGTATGACAATGACATGTCACAAGTCAATCAAAAAACTCATATTCTAATAGCAATTTTTTTAAAAAGCTAGAGATCACAAAATAAACAAAAATGTCAGCATTAATCCTTAAAAGTATTTAGTAAGAATGGATTGTGGCTCTATACATTTTTTCCCAGGCATACGAGATACCTAAACAGATGAAGCAACCAGACAAACATAAAAATCTAAAAATCTGGAAAAGTGAATCAAGTTCAGCTCATTAAACCGATACCCATTAAAGTGCTACAAGGAAAACAGCCTTAAACGGCATCGCTATCAATACGGACAGGAAAATCATTGTTACGATAGCTACCTAAGGTCAGATTTCTTTTTTTTTAATTTTACATTTACTTAAAACTCTGTTTGATGCCAACAGGGTTCAAGTTGCACAGGAAGGTGCTTCGGCTAAACACTGATAGTCTTCCTTGATCTCCATTGTCTGCTGTGTGGGTTCCGTGAGCAACCCTCCCAGCGAGTGGTCACCTTCCTATGGAGTCATTAAACCTCTGAATGTCAGCTGGTGGGATTAGCCAGCAGCTTCCACACCTGAGCCCCCATGGCAGGGACAGAGGCATTTGGATCAGGATCACTAATGAATACAGAATTCATATGCCGCTTGTCAGGGCTCCTGAGCTCAGAGTCGCACAGATGCAACCTAAATAAGACGGAGGACAGAACAATTGTTGACAAAGATTAAAAAGTTTTGGCAGTTGGGAAAAAAAGAGCACCTCATTATTCAAATATGATAGTCTTGCTTATTTTTTTTTTATTTTTGTTCAAGTTATTCATGATTTGCCTCAAATGGACAAATGCCACTCACCAACATTTAAAGACTTCCTGGTCTCATTACTAAATCTGAAGAGGGCTATGCCATCTGAACACTAGTTATATAGAGAAAAACAGCTCTCTTACAAAGAATATCTGAAACTTTAGGGAAAATAACAATCACAGGATATTTGGGGTGGAGGACAGTTAAAAGATGAAAACAAATCTAGAATACAAAGAGAAGAAAAAAGTATCTTCCACAGCCAAATGACCTGTTTATATTTCCCAATATCTCTGTATTTCTAACTTCCCTTCACCTTTCTATTCCTGGGCTTCTTCCAATCACTGAGCTCACCAGGGAGGTTTAACACACACCTCCCTGTCGTCTTCACAGGACCTCATCAGAAAAAAGGAACAGACCAAGCAGCCCACCTGGAATAAGATGTCTTCCCCACTCTGCTGTCAAAGAATCACAGGCCTAGCAGAGAGGCAGAACAGCACAGTGCTCAATTACCTCAGAGGGCTCTAAAGTCAAGCTGACCAGGGTTCAAACCAGGACTCCATCACTGACTAGCTGTGTGACCTCAGGCAAGATACCTGGCCTCCCTATACCCTAACTTCTTTCTCTACAAAGAGGGGAATAAGAACAGAGCTCACACAATAGTTGGAATGTAAATGAGATAATGCAGGAAAGGCTGTTAGAACAGAGCCTGACACCGGAGTAAGCACTCAACAAAGCACCAGCTTTTATGATCACTGTGTTTTCAATACCTCCCCCCTATAGAAAAAAGGTGAATCCTTCCATGGCCTGTATTTTGTGTTAAACAGGCTTCTTCTACTGTCATTATGACCACTATATAGTTCTATCTCCAATTTTAAGCTTTCAGATGGGAAAGTATAATCCTATCTATCTGTATTACGCTGTAAATCACCAAGCATGATGCAAGTACAAATAATCATGCTAGTCGTTGCTATGTGATGTTTGTAACCTACTATTGAATAAAAAACAGAAGCAGCTGCTATATTTTAGAGCCAATTTTGTGTGAGCCGCCATATGAGGTGTTTTACAGGCCACATCTAATCCTGACAGCAACCCGCAGGCAGGTCTCTAGATCTCCATCTTCTAGATGGACAGTCTTGGACTGTGGCTCGCCCAGAGTCAGGCCAGGAGTACCGTGGAAACAGGCTCACAAGTCCAGTCCTCCAGCTGCTGAGCTCCCGCGCCCTTGTCCATCTGACCACACTGAACTCATGCTATCTTCCTCTGGAACAAGTCCATGTGCCAAACTGAACAGATTTTTTTTTACGTCAAAATAATTCTGATCTTACGCTACTGTCCATCTGCAAAGCACAAAGGAATCTGTAACTTCGGTTGTCTTTCTATTCTTGGACTTCAACTACAGTTACTTCTAAGATTCGCTGTCAGGATACCATATTGGTATCAACTCTTTCATTATTGAAAGTGGATCTATAGCTGCCTGCAATGACAGATTAATTGTTTCCTCGCTAGCTCGGTGTTTGGCATTACGTTCGTGAGGTAACCACAAGCCTTTAGGGCGAAGGCTGCTCATATCTTTAGCAATCTATAAGGGCTTCTCCAGAGGCTAGCACTTGCCGAGTGATGAAATATGACTCCATAAATCAGACAGCTGAAGTGCACCCGCATACGTCACCATCTATCTTTGGAGTTTCTCTCCGAAGGGTGCGGGGTAAGAGCTCGTCCCTCAGTACTGCAACCAGGAAAAGGACCAGAGCAGTTGGCACTGACTAAGCATGTGCTACTTAAAACTGAAGACACACTAAGACGAGGGGAAAGAAAAGATCCTGCTGGTGTTAGCATGCCTCAGGCAGTGGTAGAAGCTTCAGCAACTCATCTTCAAAAGGCAGAAAGCCAGAGCTCTAGAAACCTGCAAAAATTGGCTAAGCCTGCAGTCTTCGTTTCTTTAAGTTGAGCATCTTCAAAGTCTAGAATTCTAACTGTAGGGCACAGCAGCTGCCACTGCAGATCTGATCCTCTCAGCTCTTGGCAGCTCTCAACTTGAGATTCTAGCAAAAGAATTTTTCAAGTTGCTATTATTGCCTGTCATGGATTTATAAATATTGTGCACTATCTGCTGTGGCATGGCTCTCATGGGACGCCAGAGCATGCCAAATGCATAACAGAATGAAAAACAGTTTCTATTCTTCAAATAAATGCTAATTTTTTTAACTGGGCTCACATGATGTGTTTGGTGACCAACTTCAATAGTACAGAATATGTATCAGAGAGGGGGAAAAAAGCGAATTGTCTTTTCCAGCAGCATTCAGCTGCTACTTTCATTAAGCTTGTTTAATTAGATTCCAGATGCTAATTTGCAAGTCGATACCAGAGGGTGCAGGACAGTCTGCCTTTGAATCATCTCCCTGTGATGTGAGGGTCCTGCCGCACGCCACTACCCTTCAGCGGCCCTCGCACACGATTCTGACAATTAGTGCAAAGAGGGAACAGTATTGATCTTGACAGACTAAATATTAATCTTCTACCCATTTTAATGAACTATAATCTTTAAGAGTTTAAATTTCTCACTGGGCCAAATGAAAACATTCCTTCTTACAAAGAAACAGGAGGGAAGGAAAGGTGACCGAAGTTATCTGGTTCATTTCCTTCCCTTCCTCGCACCCTAAAATGTTTTTATTTCAGTAACTTCGGCAATTTTCAAGATACGCACCCCCTTGAAGCTAACACCATATTCCGGGCACTATGGTCAAATTCCTTACATCTAACTGGAAGGTGAAGTCACAGGCCACAGTGTGTGTATCACTAGTTTCCTGTCCAGCTGGCCCGTGGGTAATAACCACGATCAGGGGCTTATTTCTTTCACCAGCTTAACAACCAAGAAAAAAAATCTGGGGAAATGGTTCTGTGCAATTTATCATTACCAAAAATACCTCTAACTGGACCCTTGTCACTAGGCCAACTGACACATTTCAAAATCCACTGTTCTGCTGATACACACGTACAATGTCCAAATAAGCACCTTGGCTGATAAAAATAAAGCATGAGATTTATCATCAGTAATACAATTTTTATGCCTCCATTTTTTTTCATTGCTAAGTACTATGAAGGCTAAAGGTGAAATTATTAAATTGAGAACTAAGTAAAGTTGCTTTTAACATGCTTTTATCCACTCAGTCAATACTAGCTGTACACCTACTATGTACCAGTTATCACGCCAGGTGTATAGAAATAGAAATGAATTAGTGCAGTTCCTGCCCTCATAAGACTTCCAGGCTAACAGCAAGAAGGAAAACAAGAAAATGAAAATTGCGAGACCGCTAAAGTCGGTGTTAGGGTCACAACTGGGTGAGGATTTTTAAAGGTTGTTAATGTGTCTTAAATTCACATGGTTAGCTGGCAGTTTCTCTGAAACTTTGAATCAGGGCTTCTACCTGGGGCAAATCATTGACTCAGGAAACTGGGAACAGCAAAGGCCCATCTCAGACGTTTCTGAATCCAAGCTGGGTTTGACTGCTCTGTTTGTTGGCCTGTAATTTCTCAACGAGCATTTGCCCTTTGTCCCATCTTCCTTTGGGCTGTGTACTAAATGGGTCGTTTGCTTCACTGACTCCACCCCAACACTATATATTTGAGAAGTATACTAGTTATCTTTCTGTTAACGCAACAAACAAACAAAAAAACCACAGCACTTTCCAGGTGGAAAGAAGAGAAAGTTCCCTCCATTTCCCAGGTGTTTTTTGATGACTCAGATTTTACTTTAACTCAGGATTATCCTGTCTCAACTAAGCAAACACCTACTGAACACCAGGAGCTAAAAACAGAGATGATTTCCTGGCCCCTGCCCTCAAGGATCTCCTTCTCTCAATGGCAAGTGGGGGGAAATGTCCCTGAAAAAGGCCATAAAACGATGGGACAGGTGTATGCAATGGGGGCCAGGGACACAACCAAACGAGGAGGTGACCCAGGGCACAGCTGGCGGACACCAGCAGCGAGGAGGATGCCCCAGCAGGTCCGCAGTGTGTTTGAGGGACAGCGAGCAGGCGGGAAGGGCTGACGTGGAGCAGGGATGCAGCCCTCTGCTACCCAAGTCTAACAACCAGACCCCCGGGCTTACATGGGATGGTGTATTTATATTAATAATATGCACTCATTTTCATATGTCTTGGGGAAAAAAACTATAACCAGCACATCAAACCCAGGATTTCATACATATAAACATATTTTAAAAAATAAATTTAAATTAAAAAGACAAACTGAGGAGGAGGAAGGGAATTGACTGGAAAGGGGTACTTTGCGGTGAAGGAGATGTTCTGTCTTGATTTGAGTGCTGGTTACTTGGGTAATTACAAATGCCAAAACCTGTCAAACTGTGCATTTTATTATATGTAAATGATACCTCAATTTATAAAACAGTGAGCTCATTTAAAAAATTTTTTCAAAAAAGTACAGGTGGTACCTGAATATGGTAGAAACTGTACATGTGGTGTGCAAATGACAAGCTCAAGAAAGGATGCTAGACTAGCCTTACCCAATAGAAATGTGTGAAATGCATGTATTGTTTTAAATTTCCTAGTAGCCACATTTAAAAAAGTAAAAATAGGCGAAGCTAAATATTTTTATTAAATCCAATATAAAATAGTACCTAGGTAACATGCAATCAATATAAATATTATCGAAGACTTTTTCTTTAATTTTGTGCTAAGTCTCTGAAATCTGGTGTTTTCTCCTCTACAGCACCTCTCAATTCTGACTAGCCACATTCAAGGGCTCATCGGCAGTCACACGTGCTTGGTGGCTACCATAATAAACAGTGCAGCTAACAATAATGAGAAAACGTTAAAGGCTTTTAAGGAGGGAGGGGCTTTCATTCCATAAATACTAGGCCCAGCACTACCCAGGGCACAGGATCATAAGTTAAAAAAATAAATAAATAAAAATAAAAACCACGGGCTTACTCTAATGCATTTGTTCTAACAATAAAGCCAGGAGTTTATTTCATTAGTATGGCCTAAAAACTGCTGTTTGGCAAACAATTTGTAACTACGATAGCCTAGAACTGCCCCTCCCAAAGCGACTCTGTGAAACGGGCCGCAGTGTCAGCCCTGGCAGGCCACTCCAAGATTGGAGAGGCAGCAAAGCTCTGCCGGGTTTCCGTCTGAGGCACGTCCAGAACCCCTTCCCCTACTGTACTGGATGACTTAGTCATCCGGCCCTGCCATCCGGAAACAGACAAGAAAGAAAAGTTATGCGGGGTTGCCTGCCCCAGAAAAACAGCCTCCTGGAAAGACCGAAAATAAAAGTTTGGAAATTTGAAACCAAAACATTTCCAAGATTTCCATGCAAATGAAAACTAAAAGGACACCTGGGCTGAATCCTCTTTCACGACAAAGAAAGTCACCAAAACAGTGTCCTCTCAACTTTGTTGGGACTCTCACTGACACCACTTCATTTCATCTTCACAAAAGAAAGCAAGGTGGCCAGCAGTCTGCTGCTTGGGCTTCGCAGTAATTTTTTTTTTTTTTTTTGTATCTATTCACATAACTTTAGACTTTTAAAGTATTATCTACTGACAGCTGTTACATTATTATTCGCCTATTTACAACCTGCTTCAAGTTTCAATAACTTTGGTGGATAAAAAAATGACATGGAATTATAAATTGAAGCACTCAATCTGAAATGGGAATTTGGTCAACTTGATTCAAGGTCGCACAGCTAACACAAAACATTAAGTGCTCTGGGTTACAGGTAAAATTGATCTAAGGAACAGTCTTTTGACTGATAATATCAGATGTGTTATTGAAGGGATAATCACATTTTCCCTCACTTCGTATCAGTATTAAATTCGTGGCCTCTGAATCATTTCAAATCTGAATTCTAAGTAATGTAAAATTACTGTAGCAGAACGTTAAGTCACACTTAATATATCTAATACTTTCAACTTTCTGCAATTCTCATTTTTCTTTAATATATGGAGGTCCCAATCAATTGCAAACAAAGCTTTCAAGGAAATGTGAAGAGATTAATGTGGTTTAAAGGAGGGCTTGACATTACTGAGGCTATTTTCTAAACAAAAATCACCAGAGTCTTCTCCACACCTTTGTCAGTCCTAACGGGTTCGTGGAGCCAAGGCAACAACTCTCCTTCAGTTACAAGACTGAAGACCTTTTTTTTCTTTTCTTTTTAAGTGACCTAGTATATCTTTTTTATCCCCTTTGTATTTAAACAACTCCAAACAGAAAATAATGCTGATATAGGAATAACGTTTCACACTGAGAAATGAGAACACGATCCTAATCTTATTTATAGTTGATATCTGAACCTGTTTACTATTCTTAATTAAAGAAAGACACTACTGTTTTTAGTATTAAACACTTAGCTAAATCCTATCTTTTGCCAGATGTTTTTGTTCCTACAGATGTCCAAGACAGGGAAGAAATCTAGCCATCAGCGACTAAGTCACTTATGTGTGCTATCCTCAGGTACCAAGGGGGTAGGGGCTGCGGGAAGGAGACCCCTGTCCTGGCTGAACAACACCCAAAACCCTGTGTTCTCTGGCTCTCGCGGCACTTGGCCCAGACCTAAAGGGCAGAAGAGCATCGGAGCTCCAATGACACTTGGTGCTCCAATGACAATGAGCTGGTGGAAGAACAAAAAACTTTAAATATGCAATCCTCTCCAAGGATGAGTACGCATAAAGCATTGTCAAAAAGTAATTCCCAGAGACATGCTTGGGAATCTAAGCAAAACAATACCACGAAGGCAGAAACCTACACATTAAGAACTAGGATAAACCACATAAACAGCCTACCAATTACATAAAACTAGTTGATACTCCCATCAAAAAATTAACATCTATCAAAAAAACCAAGACAGATGATAAAGGACTTGAGTGGCCGCAACGTGGTTTAGCAGCAAAGATAAAGCACAGGGGAGGAAGACTGTGGTACCACGAAGTATCTAAAATATTGAAAGCTCCTATGAAAGTGATAATGGGAGACCGGTGGGCTTGTTCCTGAAGATTTGGGGGGGAGAGGGTTGCTTAATGGGGGGGTACATCTATCATTAAAGCAGACTTAGGTGAATGCCATTCAGAAGATACCACCCTCTCTCACCACCAAAGAAAATATAATAAAAGAATGTTTTTATAAATATATCTAAGACACTAGATCCACCACACTCACAACAGTCCACGATACACATGATCTTGTCCCCTCTGCTGCTGCCAGATGCAGAACGATCAATAGGAATTTTTTAAACTGCCCCCATTTTCAGGCCAGGTCTGTTTGACAAAGACATACGCAGTTTCTCAATTCTTAGTGAGAACCAAAAACACCTGTCATTTTGAGATACCATGACACAGAAAGCTTAGTGCAGAGGAAATCACTCTACATTGCAGCGGCACTTACAGCCAAGAAGATTCCTAGACAGCCCAAAGGCCAGAGCAGAAACCTGAACAGTGCTGGCTCCTCAAGCCCACGGCAGGGCCGCTCCAAAATGAAGCTCTCCCTGGCAGACACAGCATCCGTGCCGGAGAGCATTCCACTAACAACAATGCAGTCCCGGCTGCAGAGGAATCGAGCATCGATTTGTAAATGTCCAACATACAACTGGAAAAAAATTTGAAAGAATAAAACTGCAGGGACTTACATACCTCCATATCTGGCCTAAACTTATCTTCAAACACAGCCATTGCTGCCAAGGAGCCAGAACCTGTAAGAAAAAGATGCATTTTTAGTGTATTTACCAACTCCCACTTCTCAAGTTTACCTCGAGGCAGCAAAAATGGCAAAATATGCCCAATGTCACATTCAAGTACAGTGTAAATATTAATCCTATAGGGCCACATAAACCAGGTAAACACTGCTCTTCAAAAGCCTGGAGTCACACTTACCACTATCCTGGGTACACCTGCAACTGGCCCTACTTCTACTACTCACAGGAGTAATTGTAAATTATTCACAATAAAATGCTGAAGCAGGAAAATAAGGTTATAGAGGATTTGTATTATTTCAAAAAGTGAATGCCACATAATTTCACATCTCCTATGCTGTGAGTCTTATGCTCCACAACTGTGCCTTGGCAGGCGGCTGGGTATAGCGCTAAATATCAAGCCAGTTAGAAAGAACAGACTGTTTTAATGAGCTGGCCCTGGTAGAGTCACCTTGACATGTGGGGAAGAAACTACAGCACCAGCAATGGTAATAGGATTGTGAGCTGCACCACCAGGTTATTCCAGCTACAACTGTAAAACACTTTATTATGTGGCATTTATTTGGAGCTATTATTTTTAGTTTGTACTTTGAAGAGTAACAGCTGAGTAGACAAAATGACAGACAAAGAAACAAAAATTTATTATCACAATAGCGAATGGCTGAAAGGTTATGCTGCATAGATATTAACAGATAGCAAATTTCTACCTACAAAAGTAAGATGTAAAGTAAAGGCATTACAAATAAGTATGGGCTCCCTTTGAAGGGATATAAAAGGCAGCTCAGCACTATTTGAAATTTTAAATTAAACTTGCTTTGTTCAGAAACCAGAGAACCTTTAGAAAACCATCATCTTGTCTTTACAGGGGCCTGGCAATATTTCAGGATACTCTACTTTTGGAGAGAAGATAGAGTTGCCCACAATTTTTTACTCCAATTAGAAGATTTTTTTGGCATTTATTACTTTTTAACTTGTTTTGCATAACACTATCTATTTAGCTGGGTCACAGAGAAAACCATATTTTCTATTTAAAATGATTTGTGTACATCGCTTGACCACCTCAATGGTTTAGCAAAGGAAAAAGGCAGCGATTAAACAGTTTCAAATGAGGTGTCCTGCTGATTTTATCAAGTCTGCTGAATGTATAATGAAAAAGGAGAAGCTGACAGCAATGCTGCACTGAGAAAATACAGACTACCTTATCTGAACCATTTAAGGAGGTCCAATTATAGATCAAATTTAAAGGGTAGAAACAGCAGATTTACAGACACAAATCAATGAACATGGTAATCCCAATGAATATGACAGATACTCCTGTTATGGAATATTGCTGTGGCTGAGGATCATTACCTTCACAGCACCGGATACATCACATCGAAAGCAGTAGGAAGCGTCAAGTGTAGATCGGCATTACAAGCAATGACTATTCATTTAGGCTTTGGGGGCAAAAGGCAACCCCATTTTCCCCTCTCAGAATTTTTTTCTCCGTAAAAAAAATGGGGGGGGGGGAGGATCTAAAGAGATATAAAAAGCCATCTGGAAAGGATGGAAATTAAACAGATATTAGACTAGAGCACCCAAATGAAACTAGGATATACACAAGGGCAAATTCACCAAAACCAAGCCTCTGATTTTCACAGTAAACGTGTCCTTGAAAATCTGGAAACAGAACCCAAGTCCACCAATATTCTGTGAGTCACTTGTCAATCCTGAGATTCAGGAATCAAGAAAGTAACCTAAGTGTCTGATTTTTTAAGGCACAGGTGAGAACCCATATCAGACTTAGTAAAAAAACACCGGTTTTGTATGGAAAACAAAGGACAGCTGTCATGAAGAAACAAGGAAATTGCAAGTAAGGGAATCTCAGAAAAAGAAATACCTCTAAATACAAAATGCTCCTGGCAAAGCACCCAACGGCAGGCTTGCCTCCTCTAACCCAGTCCAAGACCATCTCTGTGAAGAGCCCAAGGGTAAATGCACCAGAGGCCTGAAACAACCATTAAAAAGGACAAGGGAAGGGCGAGTATTTACCCAAGAGCCAACAACTTTGTGGAAAACTGGAATCAATTATTGTAAAAAGGAAACCCAAGTTAACTTAAAAGCATTTTTTCCTTAAAAATTACTAACCCTGTTTTTTTCTCCTTGGCCATTCTTTCTTTGGCAGTCTCACAGTAAAAAAATTAGTTTGACACTCATTTTTCCTGGGCACATATATTTCCTTCTGCTTAGCTCCATCCAACATTTGAAGAAATAAAACAAAACAATGCTGCAGATGCAATTTCTATAAATGGAAATGACATACTAAATCTGAAGTCTTAGAACAAAGAGTGCCTAGCCAGTGTGGAGACGGTTCTTCCATTATCAGAGACAGTGATTTTTTTTTTAAGAGCTGGAGGGTGTGTGACAGGTAAACACAGAAAGGACACAAGGGTCCTTATCACATTGCATTTCTGCTTCCCTTTTTACACCATGCCCTTCAACACACACTGCAACCTACACACACGCGCGCATGCGCGCACACACACACTCACACACACTTTTCTGGAAAGCAGGAGCTTGCTAAACGGCCCGACTGTTTCCCCTGAGATCAAAGATAAGCAAACTCCAAATAAACTTGAAATAAAGAAAAATTCAACGTTAAAAACAATTTCTAAATCACTTGCCAATCAGCTCCTGCTCCCAGTTTTTCAGGAAAGGAGGACTTTGGCGCCCCCTTTTCAGAAACACATGGAAGTGCTAGGACAACCGCCTGTGTCAACAGGTTTCCAGGAAACAGTGTGTGTGTCTGCTCTGAGTGCGTGTCTGCTGCTTAGAAAACTGAAGTCAGAAGTTCGCATATGACTGCGATTGCCCAAAGTGGCAAGAGAACAAGATGCAGTTTCTCACGTCATTTCAAGGCAATGTAACTAGGGGAAAAAACAAGGAGCTGGCCATTAAAAAGAAAAAAGACAGCGAACTCAATGAGACCAGTATTCTTTAATAATTTCATTTCGGTTTCTGAGATTTTGTCTCGACACCACTTAAAACTCCATGTATACGATAAACCGTCAGACAGATGCCATATCAGCACAGCACCCATGTGACCTACAAAACATTTAAATATTCTATCCCATTTTCCACATAAACCATAATAATGTCCTGAGACATTCTATTATTTCAGCATCAACCTACCTAACCTAGCACTTCCATATCCAAAACCAAGGCAAAAGTCCTTTGAAGGAACATTCACCCTGATTTTCTACTCCAAACGCATCACCTTGATCAGTCAGAAGTGCCTGGTTTCCTGTTAAGGAATAAATGAAGAGAAAAGCCAGGGGACAGCGTACGGGGTACCAGGGCCTCTGCTTTACGTGACAGGCACGGCAGATGAAGGAAACGCATACCAAGGGAACATGCTTCCCGGCAGTGCAGGAGGAGGTCTGGCAACACGGGGTGAGGCCTGCCCTCGAAGAACTTACAAAGCGAGGGGCGGGCAGCCGAGGGGGAAGAAACAAGCAGTGCGAGCATCCACCGGCGAGCCACACACCGTGTCATTTGGTCATCCTCAGAGCAACCCATTGCAGTGGCAAAGCTTCCAGTTTAGGATTACAGAACTAACAAGTACAGGGCAAGATTTCTGTCTCAGGTGTGACCCCATGTCATGCTCCCCTACACAAAGGTCTACATGCCACAACAGTTCAGAGCAGACATGCGTGACCTTCCGTGACCAGGTCTCTGTCTCCCTCAGCCCTCTCCCCCTCCCCAATACACACATACCTGACACTCCCCCAGCACTAAACTGACAATTATTTCCTAAATGCTCATACCGTTTCAAGCGTATCCCACCTTGGCATATAGTAGTTTTTGCCCCTTGACAGTCAGTTCACAGAACTCCTGGTCACCCTTCAAATCCCAGCGGAGAGATTCTCTCTTCCCAGAAGCCTTCCCTGACCACCGCACACCCCATGAGAATTTATCACTCTCATCTACGGAACCTGCCCATCCTTTCCCATCTGCATCCCTCATGCCGGCAGTCTGGCGCACTGCAAGCACTAAATGGAATCTGTTCAATTAAGTTGGGCTGATTTGAGCACAACTGTCCAAACGGAGGAGCTGGGGAAAGCCTGAGCTGGCCCTCAAGGAGTGGTGACAGTAGCAAATGCCTTGATAAAGTGTAAGAGAACATTTATTGCCTAATTTGCCATACTGGGATGAATATAAGACAAACTCAAATGTAAAGCAAGTTCAATTTTCAAAAAGAAAAAAGGCTTTAAACCCACAAAACCATGTCCTATTATGCATCCTCGTCTGGTCCAAACCTCTGTGATGATATCATAGGAATGAAATCCTTGGATTTCTGCATTTTATTACCAGTGCTGTCTGTCTCATCAGGAGCTTCCATGTAGCTGCTCCTTAGCAACCTCCACCAAGTCTGCCTTTATCAGCCCACCCACAGTTACTGAGTAGCCACTGCGGCTTCCAGAACAAAGCTCTTTAAAACAGAAAACCGAGGTACAACTCAGTGACCAGCATTTAGAAAGATGACTGCGTAAGACCTAAGACACTGTGATGGCTGCCTAGTTACCCACTGCCTTACCTCCAGCATCCACTGTCCTCCAAGCTCACTCATGTGACCCTCCCTCCCCCCACACACACACCCTGCTCAACCACTCCCAACTCCCAAAGCACCCAGCACCAAACCAGCCAACAGCCCGAGCTGTGGGGAGAGACAGGGCTGGGGGAAGGACACACAACTGCCCTGCACTCCCGACCCACTGCAGCCACCCAGGCAAGCACCGCTTCGCCCTGGGTGCCCTGTTTGGTGTCATTAAAAGAATTCTTCCTGCAACAGATGCCCCTGTGAGTCCCGGAAAGCAGGCTGCTCCCGTCCCTGTCAGGGCCTGCCTCACCCTCACACCTTCAAGATGACACTGTGAGTTGCCCATACTGCTGACCTCCAGGAGATGGGGTCCCAGGCACAAATGCCACAAGGGGCCACATCTCCAGCCAATCTTTTTAAAATATTTGCTCTTATTAATAATAGGACATTGGTTTAAAAAAAAAAAAAAGAGAGACTAACTCCCAAAAACAATGTAAAACATAAGCCTCAAACTCAGAAAAATGTGTGCAACATACAGGATATTAATAACTGAGAACTCACAGAAAAATAACATCAGTACACCAGCAAAGAAAGAAAACAGCAGCTTACAAAACAAAAAAGGCAGAGGCCTATGCAAATTCAGAAACACTGTTCAAGTTCACTAGTAATCAAAGAAATATAAATTGAAATTAACCATTTTTCTGCCTTTTGGATTAGCAAAAATTAAAGAGTAACACCCAGTGCTGACAAAAATGCAGTGAAATGGGTGCTTTAACATACTTGGAGAAGTAAAAATGGATAGAACTTTTAATGGGCAACTCAGAAACATCAATCAGAAAGCATAAAGTTATACATACTCTCCAAACTGAGAATTCTACTGCTAGTTATTCTAAAGAAAATAATGGACAAGTACACAAATTATGTATGCAAAAAGATCACCATTTAGAGTAGCAAAAAAAAAAAAGGGAGGGGGATGTAAATGTAAAGATCCAACAATCGGGAGATATGGAAAATAAATACTATATAGATGTTTACTAGACATAACATTTTTTGGCAGTAGAACAATGTCCGTAATCTAATATTTAGTGAGGAAAAAACATGTTCCAAAGCAATATCAATATATATGCTTCTATAATACATATCATAAAAATTTGGAAGAACATAAATCAAAAATATTATGCTTATTTCTGGGTGGTACTATTTTCTTTTTGCTTACTTGTATTTTCTTATTTTTCTTCAAAGACCATGAATTACTTGTAATTTTTAAAGGTATAAACTTGGAGAAAATAAGAATTTGATATCGTGGAGAAATGAAAAAAGATAAAAAAAGCAAAAAGACCGAGAGCTTACCAGCTGTCACGGTCTTGCTGCGTAACAGTAGCAGCACGCAGCTTATTCCTGAAATCTGTACACAGGGGCCTGAAGGTCAATCCATGCATGAGTCAATAATCCCAAGTAACGACAGCAATCAGTCATCAGAAACAAACAAATATACCAGGTCTCTCTATCAGCATCCTTAGAAGGGCTTCCTTAGGACAGTCCTAGAGGTAAGTTCATCCTAATAATGAAGTCTTTTGAGCATATCGGTGCCACGCCACCTACCCAGAAGTCTACTCTGTGCCCAACAAATTACTAAAAGGACCACAACAAACATGGTGTTTAAGAAATTCCAAAGCAGTTACGTCAGCGTTGCCTGCTCTTCAGACAGGGCAGGTAGCAGTAGTTCCACTTGATGAAAAGGGAGACTGAATCTCGGAGATAAGGAATCTGCCTGGATCACAGAGCCAGTGATTAGCAGACCTGGGAATTTGCACCCAGATCATTCAGAATTTAAAGTGTCTGACATTCTTTCCATTCAACCATGTTACCTCTTAAAGCACAAAGCTTAAAGCTTAAAATCAAGATTAGCAAGTAAGCACAAAAGCAGCTAGATTTTCTTAGCTTCCCCCCCTAAAAAGCACACTAGATTTCTAGCTTACTTTTTCTTCAGATTTCAGAAGCAATTACCACACATCTGGATATAGTTAATTTGTGTTGCTTTGCTTGGCAATTCAAATGAGACTGAGATTTTAGTTAAATGTCTTAAATGATTAAACAGATGCCACTCACTGTTTAGCAATGCCACTCAAGTATCTGTTCTGGGTATTTATGTTAATATAGCTCCATTCAAAAAAAATATGAAATTTGTCTCCATTTTCTAAAACCTCTGAAGGTTTTTATCTACATTAGTATAGCTCAATTTGAACCTAACTTTTTCTGAGAGAATAATTCAATTCAGGACAAAATATGAAATATATCAAAAAGTTTGCTATCTAAGATAATGCTTTTATTTGCTCTATATAAAACATCTGCATTAATATGACTTGAGGATAGTGGATTTTTTTTTAAAAACATGAAACGTTATTTTTATAGAGTTCATTAAAGAACTCAATCAAACAGCAATTCTAGAAATGATGTTATCAGACATGTTGAAGAAACAATAAGACTGAAATAATTTTCTAAAACCTGCTGCTCTAAGTCAAACTCTAGGAAGGATCTGAAAGGCAACAGGTAGAAATTTGTTTTTTCTTATAAGGTCTATGCTCACAACTCTCAGATTGGGGACAGAGAAAACAAAGGAGAAAATCTACTGAGGGCCTTATAGGTCCTGGACCTTGAGCTCAAGTGGTATAGATATTTCCCCATTTTACAGACAAGGAAACTGAGGCTCAGCTAGTTTAAAGGCAATACAGTCAATAAAAGTGGAGCCAAGAGTCAAACCTGGGTCTTGGGGCTCTTAAGCCCATGCGCCTTTCAGAAGAGCAACTTCCCACTCATTCCTTCAAACCAGGCCAGTGCCCACCTGGCAGCAGGCTCTGGAGACACACAGCTCCGGCACTCCCTCGCTCTCCACCCCCCGCCCCCTGCCCCGCACACTGCCGAGGCCCTCTGAGACCTGCGAGGCTGCCCAGCTACTGCCAGAATCATCATCACATCAAGCACAACGTGAACGCTGGCCAGGTAACGGCTCAGTGCAGCGGCCCTGCCACCCCAGCTTCCCCGCCCTGCGCAAAGGGATTAAAGGCAGAATGCATCTCCTCAGGACCCGAGCAAGAGGATGCATTTAAAGACGAAAGCATGGCACATAGTAAAAGCTCAATAAAAGCCAGCTATTGTAATTGCTCAAAGACAAGGTCCTCGTCCTCCAAGAGCCATTTTATACAACCATTCTCAACAAGTCCCAGGGTTGGCAGCTTTAATGGAAACAGAGGTCTTCACAATCTCTTCTCTCAAAGTCATGAAGTTCTGAGAAACAGCAGGAAATGGATTTCTACAGCTTTTCCCCAAATCAGTTTAACCAGATCTTTTCAGGAAAAAGAAAGGGGGGAAAAAAAACTCTGCCTCAGCTAAGGAGGGGTCCACTGTAAGCACCTGAGGACCTGTTCGCCACGGTGGCCTGCAAAGGTGTAAGATCTATGCAGCGATAAAAGAGTAACACACAGAACTTTCTAATCCATCAGTGTCAGCTCTCCCCGACAGAGTGCTTACTCACTCTTGCTCATTGTTAGTCAACTGGCTACTCATCCTGGGTAAAATTTGGTGTTTTCCATAGCTCCGTGGATTAGGATCATTTTTCACTTCATTCCTGTCTACAAGACCTAGTCTCCTGGTACTGGTTTTTGCTCTGGAGGCCAACACTGCCAATGTGTGAAGAGCTGATTTATGAATATAAAACAATGTTGGTGCCAGGGGACCACATTCAGCCACTAGAGAGCAGTGAAGCACCTCTCATGGCTGGGGAAAACTCAAAACACTGACTTGAAGTGGTTTAATTGTATGCATGCATTTCATTATCGGTGTTGGCCAAAAGCTTCCAGGCGAGGCAGGCCAAGCAATCAGACAATCTTGCAGGGGTTGCTGAAATCTGGATTTGTCCTTTGTCAGCATAAACAGTTTAATTTGATGTTTTCACTCCTGAGTAAGCACTGAGTATTACATTTAAACCCCTCGTGAGGGGGAAGAATGCTTCCTTTTCATCAGCAAATGTACCTCGATGTCAGAGTTTAGCTTTTATTTTCAATAAATTTTTAAAAATTATTCCACTTAATATACCTAAAAATATTTTTAAAGCATCCAACACTTTCACTCTTAGAAAATACAGTTCCTTTTCTAAATATAGTCAAAAAGGAGTTAAATAATTTAAAACACCACCCGAACAGAGATTTTTCTTATAATTGTAAGGGCAACATCTCATTGACCTGACAGGTTATAAATACTTATTCTTAAGAAAAGACTAACAATCGGGGCATACAGGCCTAAAAAGTGAAAGGTTTTATTTTATTACTGTATTTTAACGAAATGCCACAAGGTACGAGAACAGAAAATTGTTCTCCTTCAAAATGAGGAGTTACTTAACTCCATGTTTAGGCGATTAGATGGAGGGTGAAAATTATCTTAAATATGCCTCTTCATCAGTCTCCCGCATATTCAGGCCCTGCCCCAAAACGCGCTCTCACTCAGTGCGCCCTCTGAGTACAGGGCGCGCACCTCTCCCTCCCGCTGCGGGGGCTCACGGCAGTCTGAGCTGAGTCTTTCAAAGGCATCCTTTACTCTGGTCCACATTCCAAAATAACTTTCCAAAGTGTGGGTTATCCCACTCTGCAGGTCATGCCAAGTTTTCCTGTCCCTCAGAACACTGAAGGACAACCACAGAGTTTAATAATTTATAAAACGCACCCAGTCTTAATCATAAATAAAGGTTTATCTCGTCCATATGGCCTGTGTGCAACAATAAGAAATTCTACTTACTAAAAAAAAAAAAAAAAAATGTGTAAAGCGCTGTATATTTTCTCAACTTACCTGCAGACTAGATGCCATGATCTCCACTTTACGGATGGGAAAAACTGAAGTTCAGAGAAGTGAAAGAAAACACCCAAAGTCACACAGCTATGGCAAATCCGGCTGACAACAAATCCCTAGTTCTTTGAACTCCACTGTGAAAGGTCCTCTCACGCATAAAATGACTTTCCACTTAGTATGTACAACAAGAAAGTAAAAGACTATTGAGCTAGGTTATCAGACTATAAAGGCACTTTTCTGAAGCAGGGTCAATTCTGAAACAAGAGCAGGTAAAGATGAATCAGTTACCGCTCTCTCTGAAGTGGAGTTTAAAATCAGAGGACTTAAAACTGCGAGCACTGCACTTAACTGTTCTGAAACATACTCCTGGCATGGGCTTTTACTTAACTGTATCCTAAGGACTGAACTCAAGTCAGAAAAGACTTGATGGCAAAATGTCGCAGGAGAAAAAACAGGAAGAGCAGCACCCTACACATTAATTCAAAACCTCACCATGTTACCTACCATAGACCTTTAACATTTTTTATGCAGAATCAAGAACTAAGTCCACTCTAATTAAAACAGATTAAGAACTAGCAAAGGCTGTCTATATTATATGCCCTGCAACAACAGGATGAATTTTAGAATACTTCCTCGTTTCCTAACATACTGGCACCCTCTGTTGGTTTAGTACCACCTTTACAGTAACGACCGGGAATCAAGACGCATAACTCCACTCTCACAGGCTTTTGGTTCCCAGATGTTTAATTCCTGGCATTCCATAGCGGCATAAATTTTAAGATATAAAATACATACACTACACGTTTTAAACCTCATGAAATCTTCCTCATATTCATGCGAGCAGGAAAAACGGCTGGAGAAATCTTAGTACACAGAACTGCACAGAGAATGTAGCAGCACTAGAGTTATCAAAATGTCACGCACCACACATCCATGCTGTGCCACATACCAAGGGCTGTACGTATGGTATCTCACTTAATCCTCACCCATTTCCCATGGGACCGTTCCTCCAACCGCCATTTTACAGAAGACGACATCAGTGCTCACACTCAAGAGCTAATAAATGTTGGACTTAGGTTTGAACCCAGTTCGACTCCAAAGACCAGCTCTTTTCAATGTCCTACACCACCTCAAAAAATGGCACCAAGAGCAACAAATGCACAGAAAAAGCAACAGGTACTTTACAGAGTGTGTTCACACATAACATGACATTGCAGCATCTCAAGAGCCCTGTGACCTCTCCAGGTCAAAAACAACTAGCTTCTTCCCAGAAATGAGGGGTCTGAGGTTCAGAAAGGTTGGGTGACTCCCTGGTCAAGGGACAGAACTGGAGCCAGGGCTTCCACCTCTTTTTCTAGGATTCTAGGTTATATCTCAGATGGTTACAAAAAGCCCACTCTGGGTGGTCGTTTCTGGTGGGCAGAGCTCCCAGCAGAAGGGGGCTCCCTCCACAGCACCGCCCCTGACCCACACAGGGCAGGGGCGGAAGCTCACTCCAGTACTGATGGAGACACAGGTTTGAGGGACCCCTGCACAGTCACACGACCCACACGGGTCAGGAAAAGGACTGTCCAGCAATGCCAGAGCTATGAGGTCCACAGGCCCTCTGAGATGGCGCTCAGGGAGGCCTGGGAACTAAACACAGAACTGCTCAGTTTGCACTTGATTTAAGAGTTGGAAATGAATGTGGAAAAAAAGTTGCATCTTGTAGCACACTAATTTGATCCAGTGCAAGAAAACTTTCAAAGCTGAGTCATGTGGAGATGTCAAAATGTCTGCACAAAGGTTGTACTTCGGTGTAAAAAATAGAGAAAATGGCAGGCCTGAATTCCCTATCAATGTTCCTATGTTCCAACCTAATTCTAAGATTCTTTTTTGCCCGCAAGGTGAGATAGTGCTGTGTTTACTACTCTGTCCTGAATCTTTTCACTGGCTAGGGGGCTTCATCAATTGGGACTTAAGAGGTACATCCCAGTAATTAGGAAACAGCAGAACCAGTTTATCTGGAGATCAAATTTTACTTGGATGGCCCTGGCAGTGACCCCAAGTCCTCCCTAATGATGCATATCAATGTTTACTCCTTAAGTTAGTATTCCTAAATTGTCCAAGGGCCTCATTTCCAGGAATGTCGTGCTTGAAATTTTATTCATGTTAATTCTCTATGTGAATAAGTGGGCAAAAACAAACACTATATATACCTTGCCGATGCTGCTGTGAGGAACACTGCCAAACTAACAGCAGAAGATGGTCCCCAAGCCTCACCTGCCACTACTTCAGTTTGCCTAATAAAGGAAAGCTGGCAAATTGAAAAAAATAAATAAATAAATAAATAAGCTAATTAATCTGAGAATAAAAAATCCCGCATTCTACCTATAAAAAGTAAAACTATAACCCTTAATAGAAAGTCAAAGAATTTTGCTCAGCTTTCAACAATCACACTGATGATTGATCACCTGCAATCTCTTTATAAATTATTCTCTTTAAAAATAATAATAATTAAATGAAACCCAAGGGGCCCTTCTTTTTGAGAATAGACCAAACCATATTTGGTCTGGACCACAGGCCACACACCACTGACTGCAATACCACAGCCAAAGAGGAACACTCACACGGGCCTGGCTTCCTATCCCAGATCAGGCACCTCCTGGATATGGGACCTTCGCACACCTCTCTGAGCCTCGACTTCCTCATCTCTAAGACAGGGATGGTAGCACCCACCTCACAGTCTTGCAAAGATTAAATCAGTAAAGCATCGCACAACACCTGCTGGCACGGCAGCTGGAAACTGCTGGACGAACGGCGCTCTCATTATAGTCAACATCACGTCTGCAGAAAAGGTTTTAGGGCAGAAGCTGTCCAAGAGCCATATCACAAGGAGTTTGTTCATTCTCCCCGAGTAAACCCCGGGGAAGGCGAGCCCTCAGAGAAAAGGCTCCTGGAGCCCACGCTTCGCGAGCTGTGCCAGCCCGTTAAAGATGTGCAGAGCAACACAGGTGTCTTCTAGTCAATGCAAATTAAGAGTAGCCTTCAGGCACCTGGCTAGTCGCCAAGGCAAGCCCATGGTAGATAAAATTTAGACACCCTTGTCCTACGGGTAATTTTAGCTTCCAGCTTTTACTGTCAAATCACTTGATAAAAAAAGATTAATTACAAAAAAGTTTAGTTTTTATTTCTCATAATAAAAAACTTATTTAACTAAAGCTTGAGAAATCACATGAAATATTCATTTTCTCACTTCAGCTACATGTATGGGAAGCCTCGATCCACAGTGAATGGGAAGATTTCATTTAGGCGGGCCCTCAATTTTACCTGCAGTTTGAGATTTGGTAGCTCACCCAAAATAAATAACGTGAATTAAAACAAAGCCCACCAAATATTTGCAATTCTGTGGGTCTTGCTCAAAATCCAGCTCCCCATCTCCTTAGAAAAAAAAAAGAAAAAAATAACAACAAAATCCGTCATTATGAAGAAAGGCAGCACCATAGTTACTACCACAGGGAAAAATGCACGCAAGCCGGACCCAAAAGTGAACAGTAACTAAAAGAAACTAAAAGAATGACGAAGACAAAGCCAGAGCAGTACACCTGTATTTTCTTTCATTGTCTGGGAAAGAGCTCCTCTTCCAATGGACTAGGACTGGGAAAAAATAAATAACAGTTAAGTTGTCCTGGGGTAGGTAGAATTGCGTAAAATTTTTTAAATTTGCCTTTGATACTATAAAGCTGTTTTAGTAAATATTGTTTGATAATATACAGGATGGAAAATCAGCATAGACCAGTCAAAAACAGGCAAGACAAATCAAATGCCCTTTGTGAATTTGTATAGTTTCAGTTTTTAGAAGCAAAGCTTAATAGCTTAATGAAGCAACATCTTTAAGATACAAAATCGAAGCAGCTGTTTTACCGGGGCTTCCTGGAGCTGGAAGATCAGAGTTCGAATGCCAGCTCTGCCACTTCCGGGCAGAGCAGTAAGAGGGAAAAGAAATCTCATTTAAGTTTCAGGTTTCTCATTAAGAAGATAGCAATGACGGCATCCCTTGGATAGAATTTTAACTGAAAATAATGTGACAGCACAGGCAGAATGGCACAGAGACACTCCATAACGTGCTTTAAATTTAAACTAATACCAAGCTGAAAAAAAAATGCAATGCTCTGTGCTAAATGGAACACAATCTAAACCTCTATTCCAGGGGTACTGTGAACTGTCAGTTCACAAAAAGAAACAGTAGCTAAGATTTCTAACTCTAAGTTTCAGACATTCTTTGGCACAAGCAAGCTTGAAGATCACCATCAAATATTCATGGAGTCACACAGGACTCTGTGAGACTCTGAGAGTAAGAAACGGATTCTCAGAGATGACAAATGTTCGCAGGAGCAGGAGAGACGGGAAAGCGGAGTACGGACAAGGCTGGCATCCCAGAACCGTGTTTCACACCAAACACCCTGAGAGGAATGTACCACCTGAGCCAGGGCCGGTCACAATGGCTTCCTGACTCGACCTAGCTGAGGAGGAGGAGGAACACTCCAGGCAGAAAAGGCGTTCCTAAAGAAGGCAGCCCTGCGGCGCGGCGGCGTGAAAGCCTGTTTGTTCGGTGGGGGCCTGCTGTACAAGGGACTGGAAAAAGGGTCCAGAGCCCAACCAGAAAGGAGGAGTTACTCCAACACCATGGTCAAGAGCCACAAAGGGAGGAGCACTAAGGAAAACAGAAGAGGATGGATGACAGAGGCCCAGAATCTAGTCTAATGGCGGGCTGGTTTCTGAGTGACCCCTGTACGATCAGTGGCCGTGCCTACTGCCTGGACTCATTTGCACCCTCACATCTGGCCAGATGCCACCTTCTTCTCTGTCTCTAGACTCCCCCATGCCAATCCTCCCTCCAGCTGTCAGCCTGTTCTTCCCAACAAGCGAATCTTACCCTCTCGTTTCTTGGCTTGAAAACATGAGATGGAAACCTCCAGGACAAGATCAGAACAACTCAGGCTGTATCATCGGGACCCTCTCCGGCTTGCTTCCCAGCCTCGCCTCTGTTCCCCTGTCCCGGATGTCCACGTCTTCGCTTCTGCTGTGCCCTTTACACGGAATGCTCCCCCACCCACTGCACTTGCTTCACCCACCCAGGAAACTCAGGCCTTTCAGTTTCTTGACCACACCAGTTCCTTGTACACCACATGCCCTGAAAAGTCTTTCCCCTGGGGGCAGAGAGTGGGGACGCGAATCCCTCGTTAATCTCTACTTATCCTCCGGGTCTTAGCTTATGTGACTTCTTCCCATCTTGCACCCATCAGCTTGGCAAGAGTACCCAGTACTGGTGAGGCTGTAAGAGAACAGTGTCCCCATCTTCTCTTGGTGGGGGAATAAACTAGTGCACTCTTTCTGGAGGGCAATTTGGCAGTAGCTCTCAAAAGGTAAAACACGCTGCATGGCCATCTGTCACGTTACTGGGCTGCCCAGCAGCCGTTCCTCCTTCCTACGTCTGGGGAACCCCCTGGCTTTATGAGGGGGTGACTGCACATCAGAAGCACCCACTCTCTCCTGTAAGGAGCTCTCTGGCAGTGAGCAAGACAGCGGGAAGATTTGGTTCCTGCAGCAGCCAGGGCAGCAGCGTGCGTAGCGAGCCAGCAGCGCCCCGCACCAGCTGTGCCGGCGGTTGGGAGCATTCCGTACTCGCCCACAACGGCCCATCTTCAGCATGACTTTTGACACTGTTCTTGGCCTCAAACCCAGTTCCTGCCCTCCCAGCGATTCTGTGAGCCTCCTTCCATCACTTAAAATAATTCCTTTTCCTTAAATCCTCCAGTGCTTCCAGTGCTTGCAACAGGGAATTCTCAGCAATATATGCACACACCCTAGCCAGAAAGGCCACGACTAGGAATTTATCTGAAGTATGTACTTATGCAAGTACACAAAGACACATCTGTTGCAAAAATGTGAAAACCAAAATATCCATCAATAGGCAGATGGGTCATGGTACAGACATATAATGTAATTCTATGCAGCCGTTATCAAAGATAAGATAGAGCTACGTGTGCTGATACAAAAACTTCTTCAAAACAAGTTAACAGTAAGGAAATAGTATATATAACATGACCTCATTTGTGTCTTTTTAACAGGGATAGAGAGATAAATGACAAATGATAGAGATATCTGAAGGTGTATCCTAAAACATTTTCTCGGAGGAAAAAAAACATACGAAACTGATTACTTGGGTGGAGGGATATGAAATAAGAGACTTAATTTTCATGCAATATTTTTTCCCACTTGAACATTCTGTCAACTTTATAAATTACTCTCATTAGAAAATGTTTTAATGTCGCTTGACCAGTAAAGACTTCCCGAACACCCATTATCCATATGCTCCTTCCTGTTATTCTCTCCTATTACTGTTCTTTCCCTCCAGGGCACTTAGCACAGTGCATTCTTTTAGATTAATGTATATTTACCTGTTTAATTTCTGTCTCCTACATAAGGCTATGTGCTCTGAGGACAGGTGCTCTGTTGACCACTATATTCCCAGCACCCAGCACAGGGCCTAGCACACAGTAGATGCTAAATAAATATCTGATAAATAAATGAAAGTAATGTACTCTTCTTTTAAGATTCAGCTCAAGTGAAGTGAAGCTTTTCCTGAAATCCTCCAGTTTAGATGTGACCCTTTCTCCTTTGGGCCGTCACTGGCCTTCGAACCTACCGCCCTTGTCAGTTTATGCATCTGTCTCCCCATTATACCGAGTATATTGAGGGCAAGAAGCCATACATTCACCTTTATCTGTGGAACCTGCTCCAGTGCCTTTACCCAGAGGGCCCTCAAGAAATGGGTGAAAATGAACAGATGAGCAAATTAAACCTCAAAGTAATAATTTAAAATCAGATGTTACTGATGTCACTGTCTTCTTAATCTGGTCTCTTAAGATGGCAAAACCAGAATGTGTGGACTAATGATTTCTAAACAGAACTGTGCTATAAACTCGAAGCTCTGGAACCTTCACCCTGGACTCACACAGACTTGGAGAAATGTGAGCCGCCATTCACCAGGACAGAGCACAGAGAGGTCCGCGGGCACAGACACAAATCTGCTTGACTAGTCGCTTTCAACAACTATTCCTAAATTCGGAATTATGCTCATAAATTACTACAGTTCAAAAGCAAAAGAAACCAATTTGATTTTCCGGTCTTAAAAATGAAACTGCTCCATATCAGTATTAAATTTCCAGAAATTGGTGATTTTACTAAGATGATTTAAGACAAGATCCTAAAAGATTTAAAGGTGGAGGGTTCTGGTAGCTGCTATTTACTCTCAAATGGTTCCACACGCAAAAAGTTAATAATAATAATAATAATAATAATAATAATAATAATAAGTGAGAGAATGAAAACATATAATAATGTAAAAATAATGCGAGAAAGAATATGGTAAAATGTTAATAATTGAGAAATATCAGTAAAGGGTATATAGGATTGCTCATTGTACATTGTTACTTTACTGCAAGTATAAAACTTTTTTAAGTAAAAAAGAGGAAAAGTACTTAATAGAAAAGGCTATTCCACCTTCATATATAAACACCTCAGACGGAGAGAAATAGTGCTTTAATCAAGATAACAAATACATTTGAATAAAGCAATTCAGAATGATTCTAAAAGTACTGTAAGTATCTTCATTTAAAAATAATTACAAAGATTCATCCATATGGTATCTGGGGGTAAATCACTCTGCCCACAAACAGGGAACATCTGTCGTATAAAAACCTTCTTAAAGGCTACATGTGACAATGGAATAGCAAAGTCTCAAACTGGCAATTTCCAAACTATTCAAGGCAGCAGTGTTCCTAGCTCTGCAGAGCCAAGGTACCAAGACAAAAAAAATGTAACAGGTAAACAATAGCTGGAAAACCGCCAACTACACATGGCCTGCTCGATTTCTGGACCTATACAATTTGACTCAGAAATTTAACATAAAAGCTAGAACTTAAAAATTCCAGTTCTTCTAAATATAGATTTATCACTCTTTTGGTTCATTAAAAAATACTTTTATCTAGCACTCAGAGCTAAAATACAAAGGTAAAAAGCTTATCTAAAAAGAGTAACTACTATTTATAGGCCAGGCACTGGACCAGATGTTATATACATTATTTCTAATCATTATAACCTGGTATGCACGGGAGTATTTGTGATACCATTTCACAGATGAGAAACTGAGGTTCAGAAAGGAATTAAATGCCCATGACCCCTCAGAGATTAAGTGTTAAAGGGGAACTCCGGTCACTCCAGCTTAAAGAAAAAATCTGCACACGCCAAGCCTGTTCCCTCAGCAAGGCCTCCTCTCCGGCCCTCCCTCTGCCCAGGAAGCTCACCTATTCCAACCTTTTTACGAGACCTACTGTGACCTTGCATTTAACACACGGTTCTGCCTTCCATCCCAACACTCATAAGTCCCCTCACCCTGCACTAATTTTTTTTAACTTCTTGTTTTGAGATAATTATAAATTCACATGCAGATGTAAGAAATAATATATCGAGTTCTCATATACCCTTGAGCCAGTTCCCCTCAAAGATAATATCTTGCATAACCGTGATACAATATTACCTGCATTTTTTGACCTAGTATTTATCACTAGAAAGTGATATTATAGTAGCTGTTGTTATTGTCCACTCCTACTAAAAAATAAACTCCTTGCAAGAATCTTTATCAAACTTTTGTTCACCGTTATATCCCAAATACAAAGAACAGGGCCCAACTAATAGGAAGAGCAATAACTATTCGTAGGATAAATCAAAGCAGTGTACTGAACTGTCTCCTCTAACAAGAAATTGACCAGTTCTTTAAGAGACCACCTTGGTAAATAAGAGGATTCTGAATCAGGGAAACATTACACTTACCCATGGTGACATAAGGCAACTTATCAGTTGATCCATGAGGATAGATGCTGTAGAGGTGAGGTCCAGTAACATCTACGCCCCCCAAAACTAGGGCTGCACCAATGTAACCTTGATACCTGAATACACATGAGAAAAAAAAAAAAATGAGTCTACATTATATCACTGTAACTTAACCGAAAGGTACATGAGAAATCAGAAAATAAAAAGCTTTTCTTACACTGCTAGTGTTTCATTAAGTGGTTACTGTTTTGATGGGAACAAAACGGGGGAATGGAATGAACTTTAGTTCAAATCTATTATCAGCCAAAAAAAACTAAATTGTGTGAGGCACTCCACTACCTTACTTCATCTCAGTCTCACAGTCCCCTTTAAAAGGGCTCTGTCGTTTCCACTTCAGAGAAGATAAAACCAACCCAAAGACATTAAGTGCTTGTCTCAGGGCCAAGCTTTGCTTACTGCAAAGATTATCCGCATCCTTCCCATCCACCTCTCTGTGACTGATAGATAAGCTCCCAAGTTAACAATGAGTTGCTAAACTCAAGCTGTTCAAATTACCAGCCTCGTCAAAGACTAACAGGAAAACGGCTAAGGTCAAAACACCTTCCCTTTAAATAAATCCAGAAAAGTATAATCATTAATATGAGCTCATATTGAGTAAAAGAGAAAATTGGTTCATCATTCAAGGAAGCAAATGATGAAGTAACTCCATGATAGCCTATAAAACCCATTGATACCGCCCACAGGATAAAGCTATACCTCTCAGCAACATGAACAGGAATATATTTTCCACCTCACCTCACTCCCACCTCTGTTTAATTGTGCACATATTTGTTCCTTTGTACTCTTCACCTGGCTGGTTTTCCACTTCTATAGATTGCTTTCCCTGTATTTGGTTCAATTGTTTACCATTAGAATTTCTATGCTTGATAAATATACTGGATTTAAAATTCTCCACTGAAAGCCTTTAGCTCATTGGGAAGAAAAATGAAACCAATGCATGTTGAATTTGCCTAATGATATAATCATCAAAACTGAAATAATTAACACAAGAACCAATCAAAGTCATAACTTTAGATTGTCTGAGATAAAGCTACCCATCAGGAAGCATTCTAGGTAAACGGAATAGTCAAGTCCAATATCTCCTGTGTCCCTTGAGTACCAAATTGTTATTTCAGAAACAATCTTCTATTTATAAATAAAAAAGTTAAAAAGGAAAATATTTCAGAAGAAATATTTCAACGAGAAAGGGCCCTGACAGGGGAAGAAGGTGGTCCTAAGGCACATGAGCTAGCAGCAAGGTCAAGACGACATTCCATGGCTCTGGGATGAGAAGCCAGAATCACCAGACCCACCACTCCCACCCCAGTCCACTGCCTGATCCACTACACCAACTACCTACCAAACAGGGTGTTTAAATAAAGTCAATAATAATCAGCTACTTCCCCTCAAACTAAAATATGTCTGTTTGATGCCTTTAAAAGAGTCTAAGATATTTTAGCAAGTTACTGAAATCCTTAAAAATTCTGCCAGAAATTCTACCTCCAGGAGTCTGATTTTAAGGATACAATAGGACAAATATGCAAAAACAAATGCACAAATATGTTTACTGCAGTACTGTTTATGACGTTAGAAAAGTGGAAACAGTCAGAGGAAGAATTAACTAAACTGAAACAGCTATAAAACAGAACACTACAGACATTAAAAACCTGCTACATTTCTCACCCACTACGGACAGTAGTGCAACTTAGTGTAATCTTTCTCAAGGACAGTTTCAGCAATATGTATCGAAATGTTAGATATGCATATCTTTGACCTCTTAATTACACTTCTAGAAATTTATTTCAGAATATAGCCTAAGGAACTGATCACACAAGTATCCAAAGGTTCTATGTTCCAAAGGGTTACAATACCTTAAAACGAGCAACATTGTCAACGTTCAAAAGCTGGTTAACAGAATGGAATACTGTGATATCACCAAAAATTATGACATTCATCAATGGTTCTTAAACTTTTATAGGTCACAGATTCTTTTGAAAAACCAATTAAAACTGTGGAGCCTAACCCCATAACGAGTGTATATAAAAAAGCTTTTTTACTATTTCAGGCGGGTTACAGGTCTCCAAAACCACCTCCATGGACTCTAGGTAAAAACCCTGGATGCTGAGCTATTCTACTGATGGGAATAATAGTCACAATACACAGGATCGGTTACAAAACACCTACAGCAGGATTCCATTTTGTGCAAATGCATAGAGTAGCATATATGCGTCATACAAAAGGCCTGAAAAAAATCTCAAAGATTTACAATGTATGTGTCTAAATGGCAGAACATCAGGTAACATTTACTTCCTTCTTTTCACTTTTCTATAGTGCCTAAATTTTTTACAATGATCATACATTACTTTTTAAATAATGTTTTAAAAGATTATTTTCATTTTGAAATGCTCCAACATGGAAATCATTCAAGATGCCCTGGTACGTGAAAATATTAGTCTACGTACAACTACAGTCGCATTACAGAACAAAATATGCATTAGTAAACACAGAAAAAACCTTGAGTATAATCTGCTAGCACCAATTGCTTATGGGTGGTAGGAATCCAGATAATTACTTTACCATATCTTCTAGCTTTTTCTACTGTGAATACGTATAAGTAATATGGAAAGAAAGATGGAAAGAACAAACAAATAAAGGAACTTAAAAGACTAGAAGTATATATACCCAACCAAAATGTGATTCTCCCCGAATGGCAAAATTTTTATTTTTTCTTTGGACTTTTCAGTATTTTCCAAATTTTCTACAATGAGTATGTGTTACTTTCATAAGGAAAAAAATGCGCAATGTAATAAAATTTTTAAAAGAGTTTCCAGAATAATAGAACAGTATGTCGCAAAGATTTCTATTAGACTAAACAAAGAGCCTCCATGCTCAGAACTATCACATTATCTACACCCAGCCCTCACACAAGTAAAATAAAGTACTTCTCGTTTAAATAAGGAAATAAAAATTCACTTGTTTATCAAACCCTCTTTTCTCACTGATCTACATAACAGGAAACGAGTTATTCAGGAGGGAAAAAAGATACAGTAACAGCAAGAGTACACCTCGTACTCTTTTTCAGCTTCTTAATTTTATGATCTAACTGAAGCAGGCCCTGTGTAAGGCACTGTTGTAGCCTGCTTCTTTATTCATTTCCTCCTCAAAAGTCCAAAGACACAGAAACTATTATCCCCATTTTAGTGAGGAAGAAACTGAGGCTAAGAAAAGTAGGGTGAACAACCCAAGGTCACACAACTGTAAGTACTGGAGCCAGGACTTGAACCAAAATTCTAGAGTCAAGTCCTGTGCTTTATTTCCTTAAAGCACTGACTGGTTTTATGTAACTCAACAAAAATGTTAGAAGACAAAAAGGACCACAATTATCCTGGTTTAAATTTTTAAATATTCCTCTCCGTGAAATTTAACTTTTACAAAATATACTAAACTAAAAAAAAAAAAAAACACTGAAAAAAGAATCTAGAATTCCCAAAATATCCTAAGGAGATTAACAGAAACATGTTAAATTTAGCTAAATGCTTTAAATGACACTGTAAGCAATCTTTAAATATTCTATTTACTAAAATTTTCCAATTAAAAATTTGTTTTAAATGTAATGCACCACACAAACCAGCAGAGGGAGCATTGTATTTAAAATCAAAATCAAAAATGTCTTCAGAAATCGTGACATGTGCTATATAACAAGTTCTCATACTGTACTGGGAGAGTTTGTTTCATAGGCAATAATTCTCCAGGTTTAGGATGATGATGATGCACATAAATAAATGAATATCACTGACATAAGAGCTCAGTACAGCCAGAGCAGGAATTAGGTGGCTATGACTATGTTTCCTGCCCATACGATTCATAAGTCCTGGTCTCCTCATCTGTAAAATGGTAACTATACTATTGCTGCTGCAGCTACATTAAACTTCATACACACTTACTGAGAAACCAAGGGCCATGCTAGACTCATAGATGAAGACCTGCAAATTTACAGGAAAGCAAGGGATGGGCAGGAAACAGATGGAAGGGGCAGGGACTCACACACCAGACACACACTCCCGTGTCTGAATGTACCAGTTCCAGAATATTACTGCCATGTGTTACCCTACTCGCTTTCTTATTTTTTTCCCCAAAATAAGCCAGAAATTCAGATTTTTAATTCAAATCTCCCAGTTTATAATTTTTTTTTTAAACCACTATGTGACCCAAATAAAATTTCTCTACAAGCTGCATATGACCTCTTGAGATGCCAGTTTACAATATTTGCTTTCTCTTCCTGCTACTCTTTAATTGTCGCAGGCCTAGAGGCAGCTGCTGCTGCTTGGGGAAAAGATAAAGAAAATGTTTCATGTAAGTTGCTTAACAAATGAGGAGGACCAGAACAAAGATCTCTGGTCAACCAAAAATAAAAAATAAAAAAGTACCATGCTGCGCACATTCCACAAAGGAATGAGAGAATTTGTTAAAGGCAAGGCAGGTCCCAAAAGGACAAGCCAGTATTTGAAGCCAAGACTAAATAAATGCCCAGGCTATTTCCTCTATTATGCACTGCCTCTCTTCATGAGAAGCAAATGAAAAAATGGACTCATAAACTGAAATCTGTCACGGCTATAAACATAAAGTGATATGATTATTAAGGAAGAAAGAAACAAAACTACTAAGAGGAACTGTCTGTGAGTCAGAAGGGAGTGAAGGTCAGGCAAGTGACTGCATCTCTTTAAGCTTCAATTTGTTCATATATAAATTGGAGAAGCTCCTATCTCAGCATTAAAATGATGTAATGAGATCATGCAAAAAGCACTTTAGCACAGGGCCTGGCAAAGAGATAAATACTGGTTAATATTGTTATTTTTTACTTCGTTGTTTTTCTCCCTTGAAAGGGGGAGAAAAAAATCATTTTTGTTTGTGTGTGTTTGTAAACAACTCAAAGATTCCTTCCAGTTCTAACTTTCTTCCTATGAACAAAAATATTTTAATCCAGTAACATCCCTATACCTCAGGAAATGATTCAACTGGTCGTACGTGATTTACTCATAAAAAAAAAAAGACCCCATAAATCCAAATCTATTATCAAAAGCCTCATGAAATTAAAATGGCTTTTTAGTAACGATTCATTTCTAAAATAAAACGTGTATTAATGAATGCTTTTTCTCTTAACTGCCGGGCTTCCCTTGGCTGCAAAAGATGTTACAGAAATTCTCATTCTGAAACCTTACCTGAAAAGCATCTGCTTCAGCATCCGATTGGCCGTCACAACTCTGGGAAGGCGACCAGTGGAAAGGGAGTGGAGCTCCAAGTTGGAAGAAATGAGCTGGGTTGTCATATCCGTGTCTGCAGCTGTTCCAGCACCACAACAACTAAAAGATTACAATTACAAGCCAGCTGTAACTCAACCACCAAAGGGCTCAATTAAAAGTAGAGCTTCTTGGATAACTTCCATGAAGTTCAGGTGCATAGAGAGATGTTTTTGAGTATATCTGCACCTTAACTGCTTTCTAACCATAAACATAAAATTGAACATACACATCTAATTATATACCAATGTATTTTCTATGGCTCATTGAAGCATTTGAAATCACTAGTTTCTTTGCATGTAAAAGAGTACATTTTACTAATTCTACAAATATTTCTAAGTTGTACAAAAGGATAAAGCATGTTAAAATTCTTGCAATTTAACGTTTACCAAGTATTTAATACCAGGTGCCAGTCACTGCACCAAACGCTGGGAATAAAGAAAACATAACACAGTCCTAGCTCTTGATTTCAAAGTTGAGCGGAAGAGATACAAGTTAACAAAAATTATACCTTGTATAAAACAACATAGTAGCACAGGTACAAAATGTTATGGGAAATTGGAGGAGAAAGCAATTAATTCTGATCTTTGAGGTTTCATATGAGCTGAATTTGGAAGAATAAAAAGACTACAAGCAGAGAATAGAAATGGACATTTCTAAGCAGAGGGGCTGGCATAAGCAAAGGGGAAACAGCTCGGAGAGGAAGGGAACAGGGTCATGAGGGAAACAGAGACCGTCCAGCTGCAACTGGAGCAGGGATGATGGCAGCTAAGTAGGCTAAAAAGGACTTTTGTGAGTTTACGCAAGGCCTTAAATATGCTCCAGAGTTTCGATTTTATCCTGAAAGCAGTGTAAAAATGCAGTCATTTGAAAAGTTTTTAAAGAGGAAAGGGACATAATCAGATCTGTGGTGTACAAAATCCACTATGACAGAAAAATGAACAATAGAGGTAGAGAAGAGTCCAGAGGCAGACAGGCAATTTACATGACAGCTGCAATAGTCCAGCTGAGAATAAGATCCAAATTAAGGCCTCGGCAGAGGGAAGAATAGGAGGGGATGGATTTAAAAAGCACATAGAAGACATAACCGAGTACCAACTGGATTGAAGACTATAGCAAAGAGAGGATTTAAGGATGACTAGCTTAGGTGACAGGTGAATAAAATACCATTTAAGGGAGACAGAAAATAGACGGAACAAAAGGTTTTAGGGAGAAACATAGTAAATTCAATTTTAGCCCTGACATGAAAATATAAAGTTATTCAAACTAATCAATACTTACTAAATGTTAGGAGATATGAAGTGTATTTTTGAACAGTTCTTGTCAGCAACCACCATCCCTTCAGTTGCCCTTGTATCTGCTCCAAGAACTATGCCATCCTATTTTTAAAAATATATATATAGTTTTAAACAATCTTACATACATAAACCACAGCCCTCTACTTCAGTTTAGGGAAAACAATGTTGGCCATCCCCTGGCCCCCCAAACATCTACCTACCCACACACCAAAACTCCTACCAAAAATATTATGCTATACTTTCAGAATTCAAGAAAAAGTTTATTAACAAATGTAATTGGTTGAATCCTGAGTAGGTGATAAAAATGATCGTTACTATTTTCAAATAAGGCTCAGAGATTCAGTGAATTCCTTATGAATCAGCACTAATATGAGAAAAGTCTGGATTAGGACACAAAAATCCTCCCATTAAAACAGTCATCTCTGTCAATTTCTTTTAAAAAGATGTCACTCTTTACCTTTAACTACAATAATCATTATCGCTTTTGACCCTTACAACGATTTAAGGCCGGAGGTACTATGTCCATTTGATGGATGGGGAAAGTGTGCCTGTGAGAAGGCAAGTGACTTGCCCAAAGCTGGAAGCAGCATATAAGTTAACTGGTTAAATAGATCTGACTCCAAACCTTTTGTTCTCCCATTACATCTTCCTGCTTTCTAATGTAAGAACAAGACAGAAAAGTAAATCGGCCCCCCGTCAAAAAACTCCACAAAGTGAGAATATAAACTGTTGATAAAGCGCACAAAACCTAACAAAGTCTCTCCTAAAGGATCATTTCTTGATGTCTCTGTAACACGGGTCCTTCCCAACAGAGCCCAGAGAAGTAAAGAAGGCCTGGTTTATGTAACCAGTTCAGCCACTAGTTTTGGCCTGTCCCGGCTTACCTTATAGACCACCCCCGCAATGGTTGTGCCAGTTTTCCGGGCTGCTGGAAGCTTGTACCCTTTCTTTGCAAAATCGGATTCCAAGACGGCATTTCTAAGAGCAAATGAGAGAATAAAGCGTTGAAAGGCAAGATCACATTGCGCCAGACTGGCAGGAAGGGTACCTAATAGAGAACTAGGAAAAAGAACATACTATTTTATTCTCACGTCCATCTGTTCACTCAATCCTCCCAACATGTGGACTATTACCCCGTTTTTTCAGCAAAGAGAGCGTCAGAAAGGAGCAGACCCTCGCCTAAAGAAATTGAGATGGAAGGTGTCCGAGTGCGCTGGAAAGTGAGAGAGCAGATCTGGCCTCAAGAAACCTACACTCAGGCCCTGATTCCCCTGAGTCACAGGGGCGGCGAGCCACAGGCTCTGCCGTCCGCCCTTCCCTTGGACTTCTCAGATCAGACCATGGCCCAGCGCCAACCCCGACACCGCACTCCCGCTCCCACCCTGAACCCAGCTGCGGGCATGGTCGCACCTGCGGCAGTTATCAAAAGAAAAACCTCCAACCGGTGGCTTATACACTGACACAGCCGCCATCTTCGTAAGAAAGTATTTCCGGGGCCGGAGGCGGGCGCAAAGAAAAAGAGCCGAGTACTTCCGGCGCCGCTGGCGCTCTGGGCTGAAGGGGGCGAGGCAAGCTCCGCGCTAAGGCGATTGGTCTTAGGAGTTGTGGGCTACTAGAGGAGCCCAGACGTGTTTGGAGTATAGCGCCCCAAGTGGCGCGGAGGAAAAACTGACTCCTGGAGCCGGGAAAGGACTTGTCCAAGGTGGGCACACCAGAGACCAGGCAGTTCCTCCAGATCAGAGCTGTTTCTACTGTTAATTCAGCTCCATGGGGCTTCGGAGACAAATACACGCACGTTCAGACACAGCCCACTGCCTCCTTGCATTGAGCAAGTCCTCTCAACTCTGAATCTGTTTCCTCTGCTGTCAAATGGAAATAACAGCTGCCTCAAAAGGCTGCTGTGAATTGAGCAAGAAGCACATGAAAAGATGTTTAACATCATTAGTCATTATGAAATGCAAATCAACACCACATGCAATACCACTGCACAACCACTAAGATGGCTATAATAAAAAAGACAGATAATAACAAGTGTTGGGGAGGATATGGAGAAATTAGAACCTTCATATACAGCTGGTGGGAATGTAAAATGGTGCAGCTACTCCAGAAAACAATTGGGCAGCTCCTCCAAAAGTTAAACATAGACCCAGGATTCCTCTTTTATGTATATACCCAAGAGAAATGAAAACTTGTATGCAAAAATCATAGAAACATTACTCATAATAGCCAAATAATGGAGACAATGTTCATCGCCCGATGAATGGATAAACAAAATGCGGTACATCCATGCAATAGAATATTATTCATCCATAAAAAGGAATGACGTGCTGATACATGTTACAATGTAGAAGAACCTTAAACACATTGTGCCAGGTGAAAGAAGCCAAGCACAAAAAGCCACATATGGTATGGTTTCATTTCTGTGAAATGCCCTTACTAGACAAATCCATTCATCCAGAAAGTAAATTGGTGGTTGCTAGGAGATAGAGGAGTGAAGAAACTAGGGAGTGACTGTTTAATGGGTGTGGAGTCTCTTTCGAGGGTGATGAAAATGTTCTGGAATCAAATAAGGGTAATGCTTACACAGCATTGTGAATATACCAAAAAAAAAAAAAAACACTAAATTGAACATTTTTAAATGATAAATTTTATGCTATGTTCATTTTATTTCAATTTTTAAAAGGCTGCTATGAGCATTGAACATTGTACATGAAAAGCATCTATCCTGGAGCATAGCAACTTCTAAATAAGTAATTATCATTGTTAATACATTTATTTAATCCTGCCAACAACCCTAAGAAGTAGCTGTGTGATTCAATTCATTTTACTGATAGAAATTAAGCTTTATTGAAGTGAAGTAACTTACTCACATTGCATAGAAAGTAAATGAAAGCCTCAATAACTGTGGAAGGAGTTAGTTTACTCAATAAATATTTATCGACCACCTACTATATATCAGACATGTTTCTAGGTATGAATGAATGAATGAATGAATGAATAGAAACATCCCGATCACCTAGAACCAATGTCTGTCACACCTATGTGCGCAATAAATATTTTTCAAAGGTTAAATTCTCTCGCATTATTCTCTGGGTCTTCTGTGTGGAATTAAAAAAAATGAAGCCTCATACACCTGCCTCCACAGGAATCTACTGGTGAAAAGTTTGAATATTTCCTGTGTTACCAACTTTCTACTCTGGTGAATATAAGAAGTAAAAAGACTTGGACTCTGCTCTAGAGAAGTCTACTTCCTAATAAGACTCAACCTCATAAGACCTAGACAGGACAGGTCAACATACCTGGACACTCATAAGACCTAGACAGGACAGGTCAACATACCTGGGGTCAGTAAATAATTATAGAATGAAAGATGGCCTCTACAACACTTATCAAACTCTCTCACCCCTGTGAGCAGGGTAGGTTCAGCCCTAACGGAATGAACACAGAGATGAATCAGATGTAGTTCCTCCCATCATGTTATGGGTTGAATTGTGTCACCTCAAAATTCATATGTTAAAATCCTAACTCCCAGTACCTCAGAATATGACCTTTCTTGGAGAGAGGGCTTTTACAGAGGTAATCAAATTGAAATGATTAGAGTGGGCTTTACTCCAACACAACTGGAATCTTTACAGAAAGCAGAACTTTGGAGACAGACTCGCACAGGGGGACTACCATATGAACATGAAGGCAAAGATGCGTGATGCTTCTCCAAGCCAAGGAATGTCAGAGGTTGCCAGCAAACCACCAGAAGCTAGGCAAGAGGCCTGAAACACCATCCAGAAGGAACCAACCTTGCTGACAGCTCAATTTCAGACTTCTAGCCAATTATTGAGACAATACATTTCTGTTGTTTGAGCTACCCAGTCTGCGGTACTTTCTTTTGGCAGCCCAAGCAGACTAATAGACCTCACGAGTTCACAGTCCAGGGGAAGAGAGAAGTCCCCACAAAGACTCACAGCCCAGCGTGCTAAGGGCTGGTGGAGGGAGCGCACCATGGGGTCGGGGACTGCAGAAGCCTCTAGAGGTTCAGAAGGACAGAGTGTGAGTTCATGGGGTGAGAAGGCAGGAGGGACAGACGCATGAGCAAAACTTGGGGTATGACAAGCACGACCAAACAAAAAACCCCTGGGCATGCATTGCTTTCAGGCAACAGTGATGAGTTTCCTGTGGCTGCGAAGACAGTAAGTAGGGCAGGCTGCAGCCCCCAGAGGATGGATCGGGGACACCTGCTTCCTGCTGGAGCTGGAGGAGCCAGGGAAGGATGTGGAAATGATTCGTTACCTCGGTTTGTCTCCGGGGCGTTTGTCTTCTTAACTGGGCCTCTTTGGTATGGTTTTCACACCTGACAGAGCTGAGGTGCTGGCGTCGCCTAAGGCATCTGGAGGAGGCTCAGCAGAGGTCACTGGAGCCCAGCAGAGGGCGACAGAGAGCCTCTAGGGAGCCTGGGCCTGGCCCTAAAGAGGCAGAGCCTGAAGCCAAGTCAGCCTAGGGCAGGGCCTGGCACCGCCAGCATGTGGGACAGCTCCAGGTCCTGAGCGCTCAGAGACCCCCTCTTCGGCCTCCCTGTCTAACCTGACTGCTGCCCCCTGGGAGTGCAGCCCAGCCAGGAATGCCCTCCCCAGGAGCTGGCACAGTCCCATTAATCCCTGGCGGTGCCACCAAACCCACCTGACCAGTAAAGTCACCACTTCTGCTCTGGATTTGCCTGTGTGACATCAGGGGAGGCATCAGGGTCTCTGCACCTCAGTTCCTAATAATACAGTATCAGCCAACGTTCCCTAAGTGTATCCAATGGCCTGAGTCCTGTTCTAACCACATGATCGTCGTGGGCACCTAGAATGTGCCGGACACTAGGAAAACAGATGACCAAGAGGCAGACACAGTGCCTGCCCTCAAGGAGCTAGTGGTCATCACACCACTTTATAGATGAGGCAACCGAGGCCCAGAGAGTTAAATTCATTGGCTCAGGGTCACATAGCTGATAAGGGACAGAGTCAAGACTCAAACCACACCCCGCGAGCCCCCCAGCAGGCACAGCACCACTTCCCAGACACCCCTACAGTTATGTCTTGGCTAAGATCAAAGTCCCCCTGTTCCCTGAGGCTTTGGCAGAACAAAAAGCAAGGTTTGCGCCTCTAAGATCCTCCTCCCAGCGGGGTCATCACAGGCTGGCCTTTTCCACTCTCTCCATCGATTTTCTCGTCTGTAACATGGGAGAACGTTACAGTTTCCCTTACCTCGTGGCCACTAAATGAGGGCACACCATGTAAACCGCAGAGCACTTCGCTCATTCACTCATTCACTCATTCACTCGATCACTCAGTATTTGTCGAGCCTCTCCTTGGGGCTGAGCTCTGCGCCAGCTCTGTGCCAGATCGCAGCCTGGAGGGGTGTTGGTCTGAGAACCAGACCTCCAGTTCACCGTGTCAGGTACCCTAAGGGACACGTGCCCGACCACAGCCAGGAAAGGGCTCCCGAGTGGGCCCGAAGCAACGGTGTGGGCGCCCAGAAGACAGGTTAGCGCTGAGACCAGGAGACCAGAGCAGGCATCAGCCTGCACTTCCAAGGGCCCGGCAAGCACCTTCCCCCAACCTGCAGGCTGCTGGGAGCCCCGAATGGGATAGGCCCTGAAAAGCTCACCCCGTCCTCCGCCAGGATGCACACACAGCCAGGGGTGTCCCCCACAGGGAGACTTGGCCATCTTCCCATTGTAGGGAAAGCGGCCCATGATGCTTCTGGTTGCTAAGACAACGGGGCCCTTGTTTTTCCTTCTTCATAAATAAGATATAAATAGACAGGGCAAACCTGGGCGCCTTCTTTGCATGAATTAGAGCAGCTGTTCCGGGCTCCAGGGCCCTTGCACAGCACCCGGGCGCCGAGCCTCGCCGCGCGGGCCACAGCGACACAGCTCCAGTGTGAGGGCACAGAGTGTGGATTCCCTCCTCCCACCCCGGACTCACCTGGGACACTTAGCAGATTCTGGGGCCCTGCCGAGACCCACAGAATCCCAACCGCTGTAAGCAGGGCTGCGATGAGGATTTAACTACATAACTCCGGGAGATGAGAGGAGCCCCGCACTTGCCAATCGCAGGTGACGGTGAGGCTCTTCTTTCAGCACATGTCATTCTCTGAACAACCCATGAGGCGGGGGAGCCCTAAGCGGGGAAGGAGCAGACAGAGAAACTAAGACTCAGAAGGACTTCGGAATAGCCCATGGCCGCAGAGTGAGGAAAAGTCGAAGCAGAGACTTGGGTCCTTAGAAGGCGAGCTGCAGAAGGTGGCATTATGTTTCTATCGACAGACGATCCAGGTAGACAGGACTACCTGACGAGTCAGGGTGGGCTTCCTGGAGGAGGTGAAGCTGAAACAAGATCTCAGAGGATGACAGTGGAGAGAAGGGGGCAACATTTCAGACAGAGGAAAGAGCTCAGATAAAGGCATGGAGTGGGGAGAGGGAACGTCAGGTCTGCGGAATAGAAGGTGGGTCTGTGAGGCTGCCAGGCGGGGCTGGGGGTGGGGGGCGGAGAGGTGAGGCTAGCAAGTGGACGGGCTCCAATTACGAAGGGCCTCGTAGGCTGGTGCAGAAGCCTGGCTTGTCCCAAGAGCACTGGATAGCTCAGGAAGCTTTAAGCACAGAAGAAACATGACCTCTTTGGGGGCCAAGGGCTGCCTCTTTGCCAAAGGGAGTTTGAGCAGAACATGTCCCCCAAAGACAAAGTATCCTATAGGCTGCCGGACAACAGCTGACGGATGCCCCCTCCAGCCAAGCCTTGCAGGGTCCACCTGTGAATGTGAACACCGTGTGCCCCTAGACACATCCTCCAGCTTCATCATCTTCCCCATGGTTCCAGACCTGTCGTGCTCTTCCATGACTAGGAAACTGCTACCTCATTCATTCATTCATTCATTCATTCAGACATTCCTTAACAAACTCCAATTCCGTGTCTGGCATAGGAGCTCAAAGACTCTGCCCTGAAGTGGAATGGATATAGAAATCAATAAGGTTAAAGAACCAGGCGTTTCTGACAGGGACTGCACATGGTACCAAGAGGCTGGCTGGGGTTGCAGGAAGAAGATTTTGGGTGCTCCAGAGGAGAGGACGGTGTGAGCAGACACAGGCAGGTGTGAAACAGCTGGGCGTGGTGGAGAGTGTTAAGCGAGAGGAGTCAGAGGGGAGCGGGAAGCCGGACAGTCATCAGGGACCAGGGCAGCCAGGACCTGGGAGCTGATTCCAGGGTATTAATCGGGGGGGGGGGAGGGGGGGTAATGATGTGATCACACCAGTGAGTTGTGAAAACCAGCCTGGCAACTGGTCAGAGGATGGAATGGACAGGGAGAGACTGGAAATAGGAGAGCCATGGACCAAGGAGGAAAGTAAGGTGGCCTGAACTAGGGTGGAGGCGGTGATGACAGAAAGAAGGGAACAGTCTAAAGAGATATTACTAGAGGTCAGAGAGACAGGACGTGGTCAGAGGGTGGACGTGAGGAGCAGGGATACGGCAGGGTGAATGTTGTCCAGGGGTCTGACTTGGGGGGCTGAATGGATGGTGGCAAGAAGGTCCACGTGGGTCCCTTGGGGGCATGTTATGTTGAGGGTCCTTACAGGGGAGACAGGTACAGTTCTCTGCCTGCTGGTATGGACAGAAAGCCACACAAGCCCCATCTGTGAGTGAGACACCACAGGAGAGCGAGCAGAGGGAGAAAAGGGGGCAAGGACAGAGGTCAGGGATGGTAATATTTATGAGGCAGGCAAAAATGAGGAGTGAGCAAAACATGGAGAGAAGGAGGAGGCCAGGAAGCAGGAGGGGGGTGTTGACCAGGTGAGAATGATGGGCAGGGTGGGGGTGGGGCGGGGACTGGAGATGGAGGGAGAGTGACCCAAGTCCCAACATTCAAGGAAGATGAGCACAGAACATGACCGGGGAACCATTCTCACCAATCACGCTGTTTTCACTATCGAATTTAGCAAAGACTTTTTTTTTATAATAATAATACTCAGTGTTAAGGATGCTGTGATGAGACGAGCACTTTGGTAGTTTGCTACTGTAGTTCGGAGGGCAAAATGGTACAAGCTTTCTGGAAAGCTATTTGCCAAAATAGTTCATGACCCTATATAACAAAGGGCCCGGAGTTAACACGGCATCGTGCACTTCCACATGCGTTAAGAGGGTGGCTCTCACGTTAAGCATTCTTGGCACACACACACACAGACTCATAAGAAAAAAGGGACGTGAAGTGATGGATATGTTTATTACCTGGATTGTGGTGATAGTATTATGGGTGTAGGCAAATGTCCAAACTCATCAAATTGCGTGCATTACACATGTGCAGTTTTTTTTTTTGTATATCGATTATATCTAAATAAACTATTTTTTAAAAGTAGTTCAAGATCCTTCAAAAAGTTCAGAATATTTAACTCGAAAATTCCCCTTCTAGGGCTCTATCCTCAGACGATGGTTGGTATGTAAAGATGTTTGTTGTAACATTATTTATAATGGATTATGTTAGATTTTATAATGGATTATATATTGGATAATGGATTATTATAATGGACTATCCATGATCATATATAGCAATATTATAATAAAATCTGGAAACCTCTTTGATGTCAAACAATGGGAGAATAGCTAAATAATTTATAATGGCATATACGAGGCTACTAAAAATTGTGTTTTCAATGCATGTTTAATGACACAGAAAGTGAGATACTTTATGTGTATGAGTTTGCATTATATATGCAAAAAGAAACCCATTCTATTATTAATAGTGATACTTTCTTGCCGGTGGAATGTCAAGTCATTCTTACTTCCCTGTTTGTACTTCTCTGTAGTTTTTCAAATTCCCTACTGTACCTATTCATTATTTTCCCCCAACTTTTAATTTTTAAGTTTTTCAAAACTTCATAAAGTTGCAAAAGTAGTACAACAAACAACCTTCTCTCTCTCTCTTTCCCTTCCTCCTTTCCTCCCTCCCTCCCTCCCTCCCTCTCCTGAACCAATTGAAAGTTACACAACACTCCACCCCAAAATACTAAAGCATGAACCTCCTAAAAATAAGGACTTCTCCTGCATAACTACAATACAACTATATGGACTCAATATTATTATCACATTCAGTATTCAGTCCACTTTCAAATTTCCCCAATGGTCTCAATAATTGTTACCTTTATGACTTTTGTGGTGTGGGATCCAATCAAGGATCACACGATGAATACAGCTGCCCCCTAAAATACAGCAAGAATCTCCTAGGAACAAGGTCTCCTACAAAACCACAATGCCGTGATCACATTCAGGAAACTTAAGATGGGTTCAATATTATCACCTGACATGCAGTCCACACGCAAAGGTCCCGATAATTGCGTTTAGGATTTTCGTGACCCGGGATCCCAGCTGGCATCCCCCCACTGAATTCAGTCACCACGACTCTTTAGCCTCCTTCTATCTGAACAGTCTTCGAACTTTTTTCCCTCTTTCACGAGGCCAGCCCAGCTGGTTTAAAGAATGTTCTTCAGTGTGGATTTATCTGGTGATCTCAGTGGGTAAGTTTTTTTGGCAGGAGTGTCTCGTAAGTAGTGTTCTGTCCTTCTCAAGGAATGTCAGGAGGCGGGTGATCCTGACTTGTCCCAACATTAGTGGTTTTAAGTTGAATCATCTGGGTGAGGTGGCGTCTGTCATTTTTCTCCATCTGTAAAGGTATCTTTTTTCTCTTTGTAATTAAAAAGAAATTTGCAAATGATTTTTCGAGACTCTGCCTATCTTATTCCCAGTTGTCTCTGTCCCAGGCGACAGCACTCACTGGTGAGTTTTGCCCAAATTAATTATTCTGCTGTTGATCGTACGATGCCATTTTCTGCTCCTCTCACTCCTTAGCTGGCACTCTTCTGTCAGAAAAAGCTTTCCCTGATCCTGCCCTCTCTGGTTATTTTATTTATTTATTTATTTATTTATTTATTTATTTATTTATTTATTTAGAATTCAAGGATTCTTTTTTATTCTATGTGTTATAATCCATTCTTGTTATTAATCATTTCGATCTCCAATTGTGTCAAATTTGGCCACTGGAGCCCTTGCAAACCAGCGCCCACCAATCGGAGTTCTTTGCTTTCTGGCACAATCAGCTGTCCAGGCATGGAACGGAGTGCTCGCTGGGTCGGTCCAGCCTCACAGACCACAGACGCCGCCGCTCGCCTCTGGACCCGCGGGCAGCGCGAAGGAGGGCAGCAGGCCGCGAGTGCAGCGGCAGGGCCCGGGTCCACATTCGAACTTCTCTGTCGCAGAAGCATCACCAGCCTGGCTTTAATTAACGGCCCCACCTCAAGGAGGCAGGACACCACCGGCCTGCGTGGGCCTCTCACGTCACGTCTCATCCATTTACTTCTGCACATGGGAGGATATTAATCATGGTGCAGAGATGGAGAAAAACTGGTCTTTTGCAACTTCACTGAGGAAAGGAAAATATAGAAGAGGAAAGCACTCGCACGTGTGTGTGCGCGCGTGCGCGCGCATGTGCGTGTGTGTGTGTGCGTGTGTGTGTCCCCAGATTCTCCAGGCCTCTGCATCTCTCTCCTTTACCTTCCTTTCTGTCCTGTTGAAATCCAGTGTGCGCACAGTAAAATGCACAGATCTTACGGGTACGGTTGGATGGGTTTTGATAAATGCCTAACCAGCCCCTCATCCAAGATATAGAACCTTTCCATCACCCCCAGAAAGTTCCCTGACACTCCTGCTGGTCAATCCCTTACAAAGGCAACCGCTTTCTAATATCTAAAAATTCTAGAACCTCACACGAAGAGAATCACACAGTGAGCACGTCTCCCTCCTTTCTTTTAACTGCCAAATAAAATGGGGACGGAAGCCCAGAGGTGCCACCACTGTCCCCAAAATATTTCTGAGGCTTTCCTAGGGAGAGAGGAAGAAGCAGAGCGCTGCTGTCCATCCAGGGTTTATTTCTCTAAATCCTGCTTCCGGGCTAGTTAGTGGTCGAGAAGGGGACCTAGACCAGGCTTATTCCTGACCACCCCCCAAAATCATCTTCCTTGGCCAAGAAACCATGGCTTATAAACCCTACTGTCTACCCAGCAGTGAAGCTCGGACACTCTGACGGCCCCTCTGAGCCCCTGACTGTGGGGACCCCCCGGGGACCACAGTCCTGTCCATCTGCCAGCGGGAGCAGCGAGCAGCAGCAGCGGCCGGCGCATCCTGCATCTCTGCTGTCAATCTGCCCACTGCCCTGGGTTGTTTACTGGAAGCCGGCCTCCCCGCGAGGGTTCAAAGCCCTGGCCCTGGGCGCGTCTGCGGCAGGAAGCAGGCCGGGCGGTAATTGGCGGTGCGGCTGCGCTCAGCGGCCGGCACCGACCCAGTATCTTCCTCCAGCAGTCGCCTTTGAGTGGCTCCGAACTGACCTTCCAGGCCTGCGGGGACTTCCTGCTGAATGCCAAACTGGCACCAGCAACAAATTGCTCGTTCCCCCAGAAATCTATTAAAAGGTGACAGCAGTTTTGGGGCCAGGGGACCCTCAACACAGGAAGCCTAATGTCTTCTGTTCCCAAGAGCCAAGAGCAGACTCCTGCTGAACTAAGAGGGAACTGAATTAGAACTCTAAATTTTGGAACTAACAAAAAATAAGTCAAAGCTGAGGAGAGGCTGCCGTCCTTGAGGCCTGTCGATGGTTTCATGAAGGGGGAGGAGGCAGGCTCTGAGGCCCCCTAGATCTCATTTCCAATCTGCTGCTTCCGCTCTGTGTGACCTTGGGTAAGCCACTTGGCCTCTCTGAGTGTCCCATGCCTAAAAAGGCAGTAAGAAGCCCAGTCCTTGGGTTGGCAAAAAGTAAATGCACAGGAAGTGCCAGGCACAGAACAGATGCTCCGTGAGAGTCGCTGGATCAGAAGCAGACTGGATTTATTTCATTCTCCAGCCAAGAGAGACAGGGAGCCCAGAGTGACCTGCGTGTGTGTATCCACATTCCCAGTAAGGCTGTGGCTGAGCCACAAGGTCATGTGGAATGGAGCTGCAGTTGGAGGGTCCGAGTGTGGGGACAGGACACAGCAGCCTGTGGTTTTCCCTGGGCCAGAAGCTCTTGCCATGTCTAGCAAGGCTCCGGCTGCTGCTCACTGAACCATCGGATGAATGAATGAAACTAATGAATGAACATCCACATCCTTAGTAGATGCAGCAGGCTGAATAATGGCCCCCTGAAGATGTCGACCCCTAAGCCCCAGAACGTGTGAAGAGGTCACCTAAAAGGGACTCTGCAGATATGATTAAGTTAAGGCTCTTGCAATGGGTTAAGTATAATCACGAGCGTCCTCACAAGAGAGAGGCAGGAGGCTCAGAGCTGAGGCCTTAGGCGTGAGTTGAGAGAGAGGCCATGTGCAACAGACCTAGGAGACATCAAGGCCTGGGCCTCATACTCATATAACCTCTGTCTTCTGCACCTGGTTGGGCCCGGACTCCAATGGAGGACTTCTGTCATACTACGAAGTGCTGCTGCGGCCACCTGACCTCATAACACGGAGGATCAGAAAATGCCAGCTCATGCCGGACAGCTCGAATCTCATAATGACCCGACATCCCACGGTGAGCTGCTCAGTGGGAAGCCGGACGCTGATTTTCTAAGGGGGAGTACTGCTCTGCTCCAGATGCTACGGACTTGCTTCTAAATCCCAGTTTTAAAAAAAAAAAAAATTTGTTGAATAGGTACATTTAGTTCACCTGGCAAATTGGCTGTTTCTTAAATGACTTAATTATTTGTTAATTGAGTTTTGGTGAACTGGCTTTTAGAGAATTGGTTTTTAGCAAAATTGATCGGAGCTGGCTTCAGAGAAGGCTGGATTCAGATATGCAAAGATCGGCCTCAAGGACACTTTCCTGCTCTTGGTTTTGCGCCCTTCCGGTTTGGCTTTGCTGTCACTTGACTTTTCCCTAAACTGCAGCAGAGATGGCCCCTATTCTTCTTGTTTGGCTGCCCCAGTTTGGCGAGCATGACTTTCCCAGTAGGAGACCCAGTGGGCCACCTGGGTCATACTCCCATCCTGGAATGCACCTCCTGGGCTAAGGGCAGGAAATACTCTGATTGGATGAGCCTGGGATGTATGGCCACCTGTGGCAGGCAGGCTTCTCAAGATGTCTCCCTCCCCCCCAATTTCCATTGTTGGTTATTCATCCAAACACTAAGCTAGATACTGCTATGTTATGGTTAATCTTACACGTCAGCTTGGCCGGGCCATGGTACTCGGACATTGGGTAAAATGTTATTCTAGCTATTTCTGTGAAGGTGTTTTTGGATGAAGTTAACCTTTAAATCAGTGGACTTTGAGGAAAGCAGATTAACCTCCATAATGTGGGTAGGCCTCAACCAATCAGCCTTAATAGAACAAAAGACTGACCTCTCCAGAGTAAGAAGGAATTCTGCCAACAGACTGCTTTTGGACTTGAACTGCAACTCTTTCCTGGGCCTCCAGACTGCAGGTCTGCCCTGCAGAACGCAGACTTACCAAGCCTCTGTAATCGGGTGAGCCAACTCTTTAAAATCAATCTCTCTCTCTCTCCCTTCCTCCCACCCCCTCCCTCTCTGTGTGGTTATCTCTTTGTCTCCCATCTCTTCAGCTCCCTCCTCTCAGCTTGGCTTTATTCCATCCCACTGTATATGGATATGACAGGAATGGTGGCCTGTGGCAGACAGAAGCCCAGTTTTATTAAGGGCAGCAAAGTGCCTAGATGACAAAAGACATTTCTCAAACTCCCTCACAACCAGTGATATGTAAACAGAAGTGTATTATAGTACTGTGTGAGGGTCGCCTAAGGGAAGGTAAGCTGACTCAGCTGGAAAAAGCACCTCATTTGCCCTTCCCCTTCCCCCCTTTCCTCTTTCCCATTGCCTAAAATATAGGTGCAATGGCTGGAGTTCCAGCAGCCATTCTGAGCCATGAGGTGAGTCTGGATGCCCATCCCAGTCATATGAGCACTAAACTGGCTATCACCAGACACCTTTTGTTTATTATGCAATAATAAACAAACCCTCGCATGTTTACCCACTTTCACCTGGAGCTTTTTGCTATATGCAGCCAAACTTAACCCATGACATATGGCTACAAGCAACTCCAGGTTTACAGCTTTTCAACTTAGAAACTTCAGAGTCAGGACCCCTGCTCGCCTCACTCCATAAGGCCTCTAGGGTAGAGCTCTGGAGGCCACAGCTGGTGTCACGCGCACGACTAGAAGAATGGCCAAACTGTGGCCCAGGCCCACTCTTGGTGAGTTTTGTGTTGCTCGTTTGCTCGCTTTTCCGGAGGGGCAGTCGGCGTGGAATCACACGAATGGTGGGCAAGGAGAATTCCCTCAAGGGAGTGGGTGTGCTGTATACACAGGAAGTGATGGGTGCCCACCATAGCCAGCACGTAGTGAACCCCAGTCTGCCGGATTCCCGGGCCGGGCACTCTCCACCCTACTTTATGGTATTTCAGTGTTAACAGAAGGGTCTTCCCTATCCACCCCTGTAGCCGTGGAACCCCAAACGAGCCCACCGGGGTCGCTCCGACCTCTCCAAAGGCTACGGTACAAGAGGGCAAAGCATGGAAGGCTCCGAGGTTGACCCCAGGGATTATGTCTCAAGCCAGTGCTGCCAATTACTAGTGAGAGACAGTGCCTGTGAGTATTCGAGTCAGTCAGACCTGAGGTCAAAGCCCGTCTCAGCCGCTCCAGCTGTGTGGCCTTGGACAGTCACTGAGCCACCACCCTGATCCCTCACTTCCATTCGCAGGCCTGCCCCTCCCTCCCTCCCAGCTCCACACACACCTATAGTTCCCTTGTCTTCCTTGCACCCTTCGAGTGTCCCCCAGAAGGCCCGCCTGGACAGTTCAACCACGCCAAGCCAGGAACTCAGCCAGGGACATGTTGACACACACTCCTTGATGCCAGGATGTTCCAGCATGGCCTAAGAAACACTTAAACTTTACAATTTCCAAATTACCAAACATGCAAAATAGACCACCTCTACCCAGCCCAGAGCCCTGGCCCTGAGCCTGTGATCCCACCCGGGGACAAGAGTGAGGGTTGCAGATGGACTGGAGGCTCAATGAACAACCAGCCCTGTTCCCGCCTAAGAGGGGCCGGATGACAGGAGACACATGTCCCACAGTCCCAGTTCATCACCCCAGCTCCCGGCTGCCCAGGACACTGCTCCCTCCTAATCAGGCAGTCTAAAATTGGGGAGACAGGGCTGATACCCCTTAGAGACTAAGCCAGGCAAAAAAGGAAACCTTCGTCTTCAAATTCTTTTTATTATTATCTGAATTTAATTTATTGTTCACTTGATATTTATTACTTAAATTTTATTATTTGAAAGTTTGTTGTTATTTTTATTATTGAAGTACTACGCCCTCAGAAAAACAAAAGAGAAATGAATAAACTAAAAATGTGAGTCTCCTGTGATTGGCTCCGAGGTGTCTCTCGAGCACGTTACTTGATTAAAAAACAAAGGAGAGAAAAACAAACCCGGACGTGATTGTTGCTTTGTCATTTGCAGACAGCTGTTTCTGGGCATCTCTGTGACTGCACCGTCACCCAGCCTCATGCTGACACTGTCCACAGGGCGCTGTGGGAGGCCAGGGGTCAGCCAGGATTCCCATCTGTCCCAAGCACGCGGCACAGGGCCTGGTGGAGAGGAGGGGTTCAGTGCATCTGTTGGGAGCTGGGGAAGAAGAGAGGGATAGAAGGGTGGAGAAGAAGGGATGGAAACCCCCACTTCCTTGTTAAAACAGAGGGACATGCAAAATCCTACAGGAATTCACCGAGAACAGCTCGCTCCGCCTGGAGGGGCTGGAAAGCAGCCAGTGGCGCCACGCTGAGCCTCGAAGCATGGCTAGGAACTCTCTAGAGTGTGTAGACAATCCACCAGGCAGGGCAACAGAGGAAAGGCCGTTCGGGCAGAAGGCATGGCACGTGCCAAGGCATGGGGTCACGGGAGAACACGGCGCATCTGGGCCTCCGTGAAAAGCCTGGTACAGCCCCAGAGGAGGGTGTTTGGGGGAGCAAGGGGACAGGAGAGGAGGCTGAGGGCATTGCAGAGGACTTCCTGAGCTGCGCCGAGGAATTAATTTATTCTCTTGGTCTCAGGGAGCACCTGCCAGGTGTTCACTGAGCCTTGGTGGAATCATAGCGTGGTCAGTCGTTAAACCAGATTAGGAGAACGGGGTCCCAAGTCCAACCACTGGAAGGGCAGAAGCCCTGGGACCCCATCCCCTGCCTGGGCCCCCAAGCAGCTGCTCCTCCCCTCCCACTTGCTCCAGCCCGAGTGTTTTTCTCTGCGCTTGATGAAGTTAAAATAAGCCCTCTCTGGGGTGAATCGCAGGCGTTCAAATTGGATTGGCACGCGGACGTCGAGCAGTTGGTGGCAGGAGCCTGGGGACCCAGAGAGCAGGTTTTCGCTGGAGGGGACGTGAGCTTTATTTCCCTCTTGGTTGCTGACAAGGAAGCAGCTGTCCTTTCCTGATTATTTTTACCTCCAGTCACAGCCGCTGATGCTAAGCCTCCCAAGTGCCTGCCCGCCTGCCAGGGCCAAGGTGAAGAGCCCAGCACCCCGGCCCAGCTCTGCCACGAGCCTCGAGCTCCACCTACCGCTGCCTCCAAACAGGACCAAGAAGCAGCCCCTGCCACAGATCCAGACTCCTCCACTCCAAGGTGGGTCACTACCTAGAAGAGAGAGAGCCAGAGCAGGCTTGAAGATGACCTGAGACCAAAAAAGAGGGGGAAAAATTCATGATCTATTGCCCTCCTCTAATACAATAGTTCAGTTCTCCTTTTTGTTTTAGTTCAGACTTCTAGTTTAATGAAACTAAACCTATGTATCATTTAACTGTTAGCTAAGCACTTCCGAATCTGTCATGTCATTCTGGCCGTCAAAGCCCAACAGGTGGGTGTCATTAGCTTCATTTTACAGCTGAGAAAACTGAGGCTCAGAGGGGAAGTGGTCTGCCTAAAATCACAAATTAACAGAGTAGAAGAAATGGGATTTGAATATGAGTTTGTCTAACTCTAAATTTTGTACACTATCCACTATATTGGTCCATTTGTAAGTTAGGGACACTCTCAGCTGCAACTAACAGCAGTGCTTTAAGTAAATGGGGGTTTATTTTCCTTGTACACCAAAAAACTGGCAGTAGGCGGTCTCTGGGTTAGGAGGCAGCACAGTCATGCCGCGGACTCGGGGTCTTTCAATCTTTCTGCCCCATCATCCTTGACGGGTTGCCTTTCGACATGCTTGCTGCCTCTTGGTCACTTGGACTGCTGCAGCTCCAAGCATCTCACTCTCTTCAATTTTTTCTTTTACTATCGTACCATTTGCAGTTTCCTTATCACCATGTTGTTTCTATGGTTCTCATTTTTAATGGTTTAATAGTATATCTTCAAGAGGATAAGTCATAAGGTATTTGTTGAACATAGGTAGTTTCCGGTTTTTTCAATATTATACATATTACTCTGGTGAACATCTTGTTCATTTAGTTGGGTGTCCTCAGGCATAAATTCCATAGAGAAGAATTATTTGGGTCAAAGATGTTAACACTTTTGGTGCTCTTAATATATTACTCTATTGATTTCCAAGACGATTACACCATGTAACAGTGCCTGAATGTAATGATTTCACCACAACTGTGCCAGCACAGAGTATTATCGTTTTAAAAGGTTTTTACCACATACTATCATAGAATTATACTTTAAAATTGCTGTTGTTTTTAGTTCTTAAAACCAAGGAAGAACCTTTTTCCCCATGTACTTTTCATTTTGTACTTGCTCTTTGGTGAAGTATTTGTTCATTGTTTTATCCGATCACCTTCTAGAGACCCGTATGCATAGAAATGACCATACTGATACTGGTATCAACCCTGGACACATTACAACTCAACTTTCTCATTGAATCCTACAAGTTCCTGGGAGGTAGGTGGGGTGGGGAATGGGATCTGTGCCACAGAGGAGGGAACTGGGCTTACAAAGTTTGTGCAGCTACTAAGAGGCTGGTCCTCTGACTCCAAGTACAGAACCTTTCCTTGCACAGTATTGCTCTTTTTAAAAAAATAATAGCTTTGTTGATATATAGTTCACATATCATACAATTCACATATTCAAAATATACAATGCAGTTGTTTTTCGTACATTCACAGAGTTGTACAATCATCACCGCAATCGATCTTTGAACATCTTCATCACCCCCGAAAGAAACCCTGTACCCCTGAGCAGTCATTGTCATCACTGGTAGAGGGAAAAATACTTTTAAGCTTGAAGAAAAGAGATGGGTGGGGAGGACCGTGTGAGGAAAGCAGAGAAGGCCTAGGCTGAGCCGTGGACATGCTGTGTGGTCACAGGTCCCATGCCCTCTCTGGTTCTTGGTTTCTTCCCAATACAAATATGTATTTACTGAGCACCTGCCGTGTGCTAGGCTCCAGGCCAGGTATGTCACAGATATTCATGACCATTCTCTCTAAAGTGGAGCAAGGGGCCCCTTGACAGAAGAAGGAAGCCAAGACCAAGAGCAGAAACCTGTAGTCATTCTGGTCCCTCCACTGGTTAATGGCAGAGAGGGGCCTGGAATGAGGAGTCGGGGAGGGGAGGGGTTCTGACTCAGCTCAAGGTCACTACCTCACAGGTCTCCAGCTTCTGGCGCTGCTGTAGTAACAGGTGGGGGACAGGTGGGTATGTGGGTAGGAGGGGCTGCTCTTTTCTGCACTGGCTGAGGAAGGTCCTAAGCAAGCTGGCACTAACTAGCTGTTTTGCCCTCTGGTAGCCACAATCGGGGGGTGTGGGTGTCGGCTTGGGGGCCCAGTAAGTGGAGTCCTCTTCCCACTGCCCCCCAAGTCAATCCCCCCAGCACATACTCACTCACAACCCTGGAGTAACGAGCCATCAGTCTGCAGATCTCTTGGATCGTTCCTTCCGTCTTTCAACACACAGGAAGTGCTCACTCTCTCAAACCCTGACCCAGGCGACGGGGCAGGATGGAAACAAACGGACGGCCCCCTGGCATTTATAAGGGTCTGGGAATTCCTGAAATAGATTAAGGGGGGGGGGGCAGGGAAAGCATCCTAGGAAGTCTAAGCTGAGACCTGAAGGATGCGTAGAAACGAGCCAGGAATGACTTGGAGAAGGGGTGCTCCTGCCTATCCCTGGGCAGAGGGAACAGCACATGCGAAAGCCCGGAGGTGAGAACAGAAAGACGTTCAGTCTGGCTACCGGCTGGGCCATCGAGCATCAAGAGGGAGAGGCACAGCAAGGGAGGAAAGAGAGTAGAGAGGGGTCCTGTAGGCCATGTGTGAAAGGCCGGACTTTGTCCTACAGCACTGGCCACAGAGGGGAGAGACAGAAGTGGAGAGAAATTTTAGAAAGGTGACTATGACTGATGAGTGGAGAAGGGATTGGAGCAGGCTGGGCTGTTTCTTGGGCCCATCTGGGTTTCTCAGGATCCAGGGTGTGTGGGGGTGGGGGAAGGGGAGCCAGTGCCCCCAGAGAAATAAGTTGTGTGGCTCCCCCAACCCCAACACTCACACAGCTCTTCCCACAGCCTCTTTGTCCCTGAAAGAACGGAGCAATTTTCCACATTTCATGGAGACACAGAGTAAAGAGACATGCCCAGGTCACCTAAAAAAGTTAGTTGATGGCCAAGCCCTAATTCTGTGGGGTTTGTGGTAACCCCAAAGTGCAAACATTCCAGCTACTGCCTCCTCCTTCCAAATTCCTAGCCCCGGACAGTTTGGCTGAGGAATCGGGACAGGACAGGCCCCAGGACGAGAGTCCTGGCCACTCTTACCTCCCCGCCCCATCCACGTAGACAATGAGCCCAAAGGCCTCGCTGGCTATCATTCACCCAAGGCCTCCAGGCCTTGTCTGCAGAGACAAGGGCCCTGTCAAAGCCGCCCCGCTTGTAAAGCCGACGAATGGCCCTTGGCTGCCAGTTGGACAATACCCAGGCTCTGGAGAGGAGAGATTAGGCTGGGCCACAACCCAAACTGATCCCAAGTGCTCAGGGTCCGTTGGCTTCCCACCCACCTCAGCACTTGGCCATCTCTAGGAGTGACTCCTGGAAAATGTGACCCCACAGAAAGGAGGGAGTTACCCTGGGGGCCCCCTGGGGCAGGGGCACTGGCACGAATAGGAAAATTATAACATGGCTATAGGAGAGAGATTTGGGATGGGACAGGAAGGGCAAGGCAAGGAGGGCCAGCAGGCGCATAGAAAAGGCTGGGAGCCTCGGGGTCAATGCAAACCCCACCCCACTGACAGAGGGAAAGACCTCGGGCTCAGGAGGCAGACTTGGGTCCCCCTCTTCCCTGCTGTGTGAGTCCTGTCTTCTCTCTGGGCTCAGTGTGCACAGATGTAATATGGGGACCCAGGAGTCCTTGACTTAAAGGAGATGGTGCAAATGCGAAGGGCCCTCTCTGGACTGGGCCCAGCAAGGGCACCTCCCACTTCCTTTCGCCCTCCTCACTGGCCCGGGAACCTGGGGAATGCCCAGAGCTCTGCCTCGGGTGCAGGCCTCATATCTCCCAGGTCCCAGTTTGAAAATTCTCAAACCTGGAGGAGAGCTGACAGGAGAGCACACTGAACCCAGATGTGGCGTCACCTCGATTCCCCTCCTCCTCCTTTTAAAAATAAACCATCGGGAGAGGATAAATGCTAGTATGTGTATTTTACTACAATAAAAAAAAGAGATCGGGAAAACCAACAAACCATTGTCTGTGCTGCCAGCATGTTGTTTTTAACAAGAGTAAACCAAGTTTTGACAAGAATGCTAAAAGGACTATATATGCCAGGCACCAGACACAAGCCACGGGCTTTGTACGTGTTAAGACAAAACTCAAACCGCACTGCAGCGACATGAGTCCTGTACTATTTGCCATAGACACGTTACAAATGGGGAAAATGGGATTCAGAGAAATTACCCGATGTGCCTCAGTCAGAGTCAGCATAAACTTGGAGGTCTGACCTCCCTCCCGAACAGGAATCGCTGCCTCCGGTGCCTGCTGCTCGCCTTCCTCTGCTCTCCTGGCCCCACCATCTGGCCCGGACTCTGCCCTCAAGGTCAAAACCCTTCTATTCCCTCATCCCAAGCAGGGTCTCTCCGTGTCCTGCGTTACCTTTTGAATGACCCGGATGAAGACCAGAGACTCAGGTTCAAGGCTCGGCTCTGCCACTGGCTGGCTGTCTAACTTGGGGCTAGAGCCCTCAGTCCTCATCTGGAAAATGGGCATGACTGATGTTGTCACAGTGGGTTGAAGCTAAGGAGAGGAGGCCGGTAGGAGGCCAGCTCAGGGAACCTGGTAGGCTAGGTACTCAGTTCTCCTCTCTCCCCCTCCATCTTGGCCTGGGATGGGACTGGGAAATCCAAAGATGCTTTGGCGTCCACAAATGTATTTAGGATCCGAGTCTCACAAGGTGGTCTCTCTAAGGGAGTGACCTTAACTCTGTGTTGTGGGGAGATGTATGACAATAGGTCCCGCCCAGAAAATACGTACACCCCACTGCCCTCACCTCCATGCCCATGTCTGGAGCTGGCTGAGCACCTGCTGGGTTCCAAGCTCACGAGCGGGCTGGGGCTCGGGCTCTGATGCGCTGGGGCTGAGGGGCGGGGACTCCTAGCACCGCCCCCAGGCACCACCCCGCACGGGTCAGTCCGGCTGCACTGCGAAGCCAGGAGACTGCAGAGGCGACCGCTGGTCTTCAGTCCCCTAAACACCTCGCCAAGTGCGAACCGACTACAGGCTCCAGTCCAGGCGAAGCGGGTGAGGACCTGGGCTGTGAACAGGGAAACAATCTGCGAGAGAGTGTAGGGGAGGCTTTTGTCCCAGGCCCATCAGCCTGGAGGGATTCCTTACCCGCCCCTAGCCAGAGGGGGTGACGTGCAGTGGCAGCCAAACTTTGCATCTCTCTTTCGGTGGCAAGAAAGGTGGGCGCCAAGGAGTTCGTGGGGACAAATACAGGTCAATGTGGACAGAGGTGTGATTCAGGGGGTTGGAGGGATGGACACGTGCTATTTAAAAGGAGGAAAAGTAATAATAAATTGGTGCTTTTCAAAGTCCAAAAAGGATGAGCTTCCTGTGCTCCTATGCTGGGACGTGTTTGATTTTCAGGCGTATAGACTGTCTGGGAGAGGGGGAAGGGGTGTGAATGATCATTGGTGATGGCTCCAGACTTCCAGGTATCACGAGGCCAGCGGGACACGGGCATTATTTCATCTCCAGTATTTTTCTGAGGTCCATTTGTGCTTGGCCAGGGCTCTTCTCGGCCTGAAGCCCCAGGCCACCAAGAGCAACCCTAGTCACCCACGATTAGGGTTCCCTCAGCTTACTATGGCACCCGGTCTGGCTGTGGCAGGCCTGCCATCAGGGCCGGGTGGGCGAAGTGATCGCAAGCTGCTCTTGTAGGCAGCGCTGCTGATGGAATAGGGGGCCAGTCTAGGCCGGAGGGCCAGCATGCGTGGTCCAAGGTCTGGAGGGTGGATGCTGCCCAGGGAAATGCAGAAGGGAGCCGCTTCAGGGGCAGAGGAACGCTGGCTGTGTGGGGCGATGGCCTGATGGAGCAGAGCCTTGAATGCCAAGCCACGGAACCCAAAGAACAGGAGGAAGCTACGGGGCCCTGAGCTCGCTCATCTTCCGCAGGGACCCTGCGCCTTGCAGCGCCCCCCCCCCCATCCCCAGCTCACCAGGGCGACAGCGTTTCCCAGCTGTGGTCCTGGAAGGGGCTCCTAGAGACCATCCCTTTGTGCAAGTAAATGTCACCCCCAGTGGGTGGGCCACCCCGTCCTGGGCGTCCAGCCCACTGGGTTCTGGGAGCCAAACGAGGGGAAAGATGACCCCGCAGACAGCGAGAGTGGCAAGGCAGGACGCTGAGCTGCTTTTCTTTGCTTTTTTCCTTCCTCGGTCCCTCTTGGCCATGCCTGTGACCCCTGCGGCCCCTCGCCTGCCTGGCTGGATCCAGAATGGCCCCCCGGTGCTACTGCCTCCTCTACTTCCTGGTACCTGAGCTTCTGGGAGAGGGTTGCAGGGGAGGAGGCCAAGGGGACTCACAGCTGCCAGGGTTCCTAGTAGCCACTTCATATCATGAGGACACTGTAAAGGTTACACAAGGCAAGACCCTGTCACAGAAATAGAATAAAAGCATTCACTATGTGCTCCACCTTTTACATCCACTCATTGGCTTCTTTATTCCTCATGTGGGTAAACAGTCTCAGGGCAGAGAAGTGCCCTGCCCAAGATCATACCCCAGGTAGAACTTGAACCCAGGTCTGACTGCAGAACCCAGAGCTTCCACCATACCCCGCTGGAGCACACACTAGGCATTCAATAACTGCACACACAGGGGTGAGGACCCGGCCTAACCCCCACCTGTCTTCTCTCTCAGATAGGGAGTCTGTTTGGGACCCCCTCCCACTCCTCAGGTGAATCCAGGAGCCCTTGGGTCACAGGTTGGTATGAGGGATCCCCCAGAGAGGCTCCCTTCCTCCCTAGCTCAGCCAGCCTGTGGTCCACACAGTGCACTGGCCTCCAGTGCCGAGGACAGGAGGAAATGCCATTTAGTTCGGCCCCATAAGACCCGGCCCTGGACTGAAAGTTTTACTCATGTCCATCTCACTCCTGCCATTATACTGATGACAAAACAGGCTCGCAAGAGGATGAGACCTGCCAGGTCATAGAGAATGGCCAGGGTTTGGCCCCATCGAGCCCAGAATGACTCCCAGCCCAGTGTCCTTGGCCCTGCCTACCCCCAAGGGTTAGATGCCCACACACTGCTGTCCCTCACTGTCTCTCTCCTCTTGCCCTACAGCTCCAGTGGGCCCTGGGGAGGTGGTGGAGACTGCAGGTGGGGTGTGCAAGTTCCCAGGGCAGCGGCTGAGCTGGTGGCAGGCCCAAGAGTCCTGTGAGCAGCGGTTTGGCCACCTAGCACTGGGGACCCCAGATGCAGGCCTGGCTTCGCGGCTGTCCGACCCCATCTGGGTGGCCCAAAGAGAGGCCCATCTACAAAGACCCCCACGGAGGCGTGAGTATGGGCTCTAGGGCCTGGGGAGTGGGTGGGGGGAGTCAGACGCTTTGGTGACTTCCAGAGATGGGAGCCCACAGTGGAAGTCCTGTGGATTGGTCCAAGAGGCAGTTCTGGTAGCAAAGGGCGTTGACTCCTGGGCATGGGCCCTGGAGCCCCCATTTCTTCCTCCGTGAGGGAGGGAGGCACTCAAAGCACAGGGAAGTCATAGCAACTGTGCCAAAGGCAGGGTGGCGTGCGCCGCTGGGGAAACTGAGGTCCCGGCCCGCTCGTGCCTGCAGGCGCGCGCACCACGGCGGTGCTGGTGTTCGGCGAGAGGACCAGCGACAGGGCTGCGCGGCTGCCGACACCCCTGCCCGCGCTGGGGGCGCTGACGGCGTGCGTGCACGTGCAGTGGGCCGCCGCCCCGCGGGACCCGGCCGCGCTCTTCTCTCTCGCGGCGCCCGCCCTGGCCAACGCGCTGCAGCTGCGCGCCTTCGCCGAGCCCGGCGGCGCGGTGCGCGCGGCTCTCGTGGTGCGCGGGCACCACGCGCCCTTCCTCGCCGCCTTCCCGGCGGATGGCGGCTGGCACCACGTGTGTGCCACGTGGGAGCAGCGCGGCGGGCGCTGGGCGCTGTTCGCCGACGGGCGGCGGCGCGCCAGTGCGCGGGGCCTGGGCGCGGGCCACCCGGTGCCACCTGGAGGCATCCTCGTGCTGGGTCAGGATCAGGATTCTCTGGGCGGTGGCTTTTCCGCGCGTGACGCCTTCAGCGGCAACCTCACCGACTTCCACCTGTGGGCCCGGGCATTGAACCCCGCGCAGCTGCATCGGGTACGAGCCTGCGCGCCACCCCGCGGTGGCCTGCTCTTCCGCTGGGACTTGGGCGCCCTGGATGTCACACCCTCGTTGCTGCCACCGGTGCACATGCGCCTTCTCTGTCCCGGTATGGTCCGCCACGCCTCCTGCCGGCCAGACCCCACCCCGCCTTTTGGCTTAACTCCCCTTCCCCTGGCTCCCGTACACTCCCTTCTGACCTCGGGACCCAGCCCACCCCGCGCCACCCTGGCCACACCCAACTCCGACCACGTTCTGTCCAGCAGCGGGTCCCATGGGGATCTTTCCAGTGCCAGCGGCCTGAGTGGGCTCGACCCCTAGCCACCTCGCTCCGCCTCGTGCTGGCTGAGCGCCCTTCTCCCAGGTTCCCACTTCGCCCTCGCCCCTTAACTTCCGGCCATAAGTCCTGGCGCCCGCTCACACGTACAGGCGCCTTCAAGGCCCAAACAGGCAGGCCGGTGGGTCACTGGGACCACTGGGGAGCCAGGGTGCCGCCCTGACATCTCTCCCACCCCCGCCAGTGCCCTCGGAGGAGTGCCCAACGTGGGACCCAGGATCCGGCGCCGAGGGCTCTTTGCCGTGCCTGCAGCTCCGGCCCTTCCTCTGCTGCTACCCGACAGGTAGGTGCACCCTGGCTGGTCCCTGGGCTCTGCTGACGGGGAAGCTGGGTGAAGACCATTGTAGGCTGAGAGGCAGAGAGCAGTTGGCACAGCCTGGGGATTCAGCGTATTCTCGGTCTCAGGGCCTCCAGGGAGTTTAGACTACGGGTTGCTGGGACCGGACAGACCTGGGGGTGAATCCCAGCTCTGTGACCATGGGCAAGTGATTTTGCCATTCTATGCCTCGGTGTCCCCATCTAGAACACTCTGCGTAAGACTCCAGACACACAGCTGTCAAACTGCTCTTCCTCCCCTGAGCAGCGCATGGTGGGTGGGGCACCTCTGGGCAGAGTGTTGCCTGGGACCCAGCCTGGCATCCCTTCCTTGGCAGAGACCTATCGGCGGCTGCAGGATGCCCAGTCATGGCCCCTCCAAGATGTTATCAGCCGAGTCAATGCCTTAGCCAATGCCATTGTGGTGAGCCCCCTTCCAGGGTGCTGAAGAGTCTGGAGCCCTACAGATTGCCTCTCTGCACCCCAGTTTTGTCACCTAATGAAAAAGGGGACGCCCACCTAATGTGTCCGCAGGAATTAAGGTTGTTTATGCTCCCTACTTTGGAGTCCTTGAGAGCTGGGGGCTTGCAACAAGTTAGACTCCCACCCACCAAAAAGACCCTGGTAGAGCCCAAGTGTAGCCCCTGGGGGATCCTCTCCAGACAGTCGGACCAGCAGTAAGCAGCTCCTCTGCCCACAGCTCCTCCCTGACCCCCTGTCTGAACCCCACGGAGACCTGTCCCTGGCCAAGGCCTCCAGCTTCCTGGGTGTCCTGGAGAGAGTCCTGGCAGAGGAAGCCGCTCCACTGGGGCCGGCTGTGCTGCTGGCCGTCGTGCACTTCCTGAAGAGGGTGACAGCCCTTGTGGCTTGGGAGCCAGAGCCCTTGACAGGACCCTGGGAGGAGCTGGCCCAGGGCGTCGTGTCTGTGGCCAGCCTGGTCCTGGAGGAGCAGCTGGCTGGTGTGTGGCTGTCCGTCAGTGAGGTGAGGCTGGCAGGGTCAGGTGGGCCACGGGCCGCGGTTCGCGTTCCAACCTTGCCACCAGCTTGCGGTGTAGCCATGGGCTCCATCTCTCTATCCATCAAGAGAAGTTCCTCTTCTGTCTGTTTTATAAGTTGAACCTTCCTACACAACTGCTCTCGAACTACAGTTAAAAATTACGAAGAGCCACTAATCCATAAGGGCCTCCCCCATAGCTAAGAGTCTGCTGGCCACCTTGAGTGGGACATCCTCTAGGCTCAGTGTTCAGTCATCTCGTCTACCAGAATGGCCCAGACACCAGAGAACATGAGAGATGCTATCCAGATGGGGAGGGTGCTGGAAACCTCAACCTGGCAAAAGTGGCTGGTGGCCTGGGAGGTCCAGCCTTGAGAAGGGGGACAACAAGGGGGCATGGACATTGCCTGCAAACCTCTGGGGCCGAAGGTGCAGAGATGGTCCCCCTCTGGCCTCAGAGGACAGAACTGGGACCTGGGCTTGGGGGCAGGGTGGGGATGACGCAACATGGGAAGCTGGTTCCGCGGAATGGTTCACCTGTTCAGGTGGTGAGCTTCCCATCCTGGGAAGGGTGTAAGCCCACACGTAACTGGGATCTGAGGCGCCACGGTAGACTAGAAACAAACTGGACTCTGAGCCTTGGTTTCCTTCCCTGGAGAATGAGGATGATCGTACCTGCCTCACTCAGGCGATAGACAAAAGTAAATGGGTGAATCAGGTGACTGGCCCAGCACAAGCAAGTAGGTGTCGCATTAGTGAGCATTTTCCCCTCCCTGCCCTGTCCTCACCCCACCCCCACATGGCTTTCCTTCTGGAATCAAAAAGCTGAGCCCCTGTTATAGGTCCGAGTCAGACCAAAGAAGGGGAGGGCATGGTCCCTGCCTTCAGAGAGTGACCTGCGTGGCAAAGGACAGGCCAGCAGGCAGGCCACTTCACAGATCACTGAGTGTGTTAACCCCATGGTCAGGGCGGGCGGCAGTGGGGTGTGAAGTGTGAGAGGGAGCTGAGATGCGCTTCGTCCCAGGTGGTCGGTGGACCCATGGCCCTGGTGGTGAGTGTGCAGCGCCTGGCGCCCCTGCTGAGCACCACGCTGACCTCTGAGCGGCCCCAAATACACATCCAACGCCACCATGCTGGTGAGCCTGCCGTGAGCCGCCTGCACCGGCACCGCTGGGCTCGGGGTGGGGCCTGGGCTCCGACGGAGCTCTCTGCGCGCCCATAGATACTCCGCTGTTTCCTGCCTTTGCCCATGCTGTGTCCTCCATCCAGAATGTCCTTTCTCCCTTGACCAAGCATCTCCTGCATAGCCTTCAAAACCTGCTCGAGCCTCACCTCCTCCAAGAAGCCTTCCCTGATTTTAGCTCTCTCTGGACACTCAGTCTCTCCCTCCTCTGTTACACCAGTATCTTGAAAAAGCTCTTGTTGCATTTGTGGTGATCGCATAATTCCACCTGAAGCTTGCTGAGTGCCAGGGCGGTTTCCGAGTCGTCTCAGGGCCAGACCTGAGTAGGCAGGCACCCAGCGTACGTAGATTGAATGGGAGAGTATTGATGGTGGAACTTCAGGCAGAACTTGTGTCTTTCAAGTGCCCGTTGGTGTCTGATGGCTCATTGATAGTCACATCCTGCGCCCCCCACCCCCTACATAACTCCCTTCTCAGTGACCCCCTCCCTGCAGACTTGGAGAAGTCACAGTTACCTTGGGCAAGTAGCCGAACCTCTCTGAGCAGAATAGGAGCCTCCGAGACCTGTAACAGGGAGGGGGGAAGCAGACCACGCCAGCTCCTCCTTCCCGAGGTGCAGCCACCTGGCCCCATTTGACCCCAGGCCTGGAGGTGCGGAGCCTACACCTGAGCGAGGCCAGCTCAGAGGGCTGCGTGTTCACGATGCCCGGTGGGCGTCCGGACGGGCCAGGCCATGTGCACATCCCCGCAGGTGAAGTGAGGCGGCTCCTCGGGAAAGGTGAGTCAGGGTGAAGGGGTGGCAGGGCCCAGTTGGGCCCTGGACCAAACCCTGCTGTCACAGCTGCCAGCTCTGCTACTTTGAATAAGTCACCTTACCTTTCAGAGCCTGTTCCCCCATCTGTAAGATTGTCATACTAGTGGCGGCCTCGTGGCTTGTTATAAAGTTAAAAGCACCCACCACGTAATAGGTGTTCACTTAGTCTCCTCCACGGAATCCCCCCCTTTTTCCCTTGGAAGTAGGGGGTGGGGGGACCCCCCACCCTTGTACCACTCAGGGTAGAGGATTAGGACCAGGGGGCAGAGAATTAGAACAATGAGCAGTAGCCGCTCAGAATTCTGGCTCTGCCGCTTATTAACTATGTGACCTTCAGGAAGCCATGTAACCTCTACGAGCCTCAGTTTCCCTATCTGTAAGGTAGCAGAGCATATCCCTCGGGGCCAATTTGTGCTGCCTGCTCAGTCAATGGGTGGGGTCACGGGCCCCCTTCCCACCCAGCCAGGCCTCTCTGAAGTCACCGCGATCCACAGCTGGTTCAGCTCAAGTGTCTTCCAGCACACCCTGGGCGGGGCTGGTCTAGAGCCCCAGGCGCCCAGCAGCTTGGAAGAGGCACACAGGATGCAGAGGTGAGTGGGCCCCACTCAGTAGGATGCTGAGGTCCTGGATGCCCTCCCGAGGGAAGGCCAGGCCTCCCTCCCTTCCCCAAAGCCCAGACTCTGCTGGCCAAATCCACCTGCAGCAGCCCAGGCCAACACTCCTCACCCTCAACACACACGTATCCGGGCCTGTCGGAGGTACCCTGGTGGGAACAGGGCTCAGCTCCTGTCTGGGGTCCTGGCTTCAGTGTTGAGATTCAGGGAGGGAACAGGGCCTACTCAAGTCACCAGCAGGACTCCAATGCAAGACCGAACCCAGGTGCCCTCATTTCCAGCACAGGACCTTTCCTGAAGTTTCTTTGGGCACAGAAGCTGTCGTCACCACAAGGGCCTAGATGGGATGACTTCAGCCGTGCATGACCTCCCCTCCTCCACAGCCGCTCGGCGCCCTTAAAAGCTCTCTTTCTCCCCACAGATTCCTAAGCACCCAGGTGGGGTCGGCCATCATCTCCTCTGAGGTATGGGACGAAACTGGGGAGGTGGCCACAGCTGTGACCTTTCACCTGCAGCACCAGGCCCAGGTACTGGTGGTGCTTCTGCGAAACAGCCCCCGGAGGACACTTTTCCTCGTTTGGTCTCCCCCAGGCCCCCCACCCCCAATATTTGTTTGTCAGACAAATAAGGTCTCAAAATGTTCAAGAAAATTCCTAATCCACAAGCCATCCCCATTGTCCTCAAGAGAAGGGGGAGGGAAGTGATGTATTACACCCTTACTTCATGCCAGGGGCCTTTAATAGGTGAACAGGAAGCTTGGGAGAGGGACTGACTGGCCCAGCTCGTAAGTGGCCGAGCTGGGATCTCATCGTAGGTCTGTGTGACTGAAAAAAAACGGTGGTTCCTGTTGAAACATACAGGGAGGTCTGCAGAGGCCTTCGCTGCCTTGTGTTTCGAAGAGTAAAAATAACCTAAATGTGCACCCACAGGAGACCATCTAACGAACCACGCAGAGCTTCACGGCAGGGTGGTCAGCTGACATTATGTAGAAGGAATGAGAAATTTAGCCATAAACTGGCATGGATAGACCTCCAAGATATGTTATTTAGTTTTATTATCTGTAACGCACAAATTTTTCCTCACTTCTGGAACATTGGAACATTTCAGAGAAAGCTAAAGTCTCCTTTGCTCATAACCATAACCACTAATCCTGGGCGCGCGCACACACACGCACTCTCTCTCTCTCTCACACACACACACACACACACACGCACGCACTCTCTCTCACACACACACACACACAGGGGGAGAGAGAGAGGAGTGAAAGAGGGAGGGAGGGAGGGAGGAAGAGAACAACATCAGTCTTTTTATATCATCCCAAGACTTTTAAAAAACCAATTCGACTGAAGCGTATAAAGCTCCATACATGAAAACACCCATTTTAAGCGATAAGACTTGGACACCGACCAGTGTGTGCATGCACGCGCCACGGCCCCATCAAGGCGGAGAGCATTCCCACCTTCCCGAAAGGCTTCTTCGTGCCGCTCCCCAGTCGATCCTCCCCACCCTTGCCCCAGGAAGTCACTGATCCATTCCCGAGGCTGTAGATTGTGCCTGTCTTTTCTGAGGTTTCGTATGAATGGAATCACCTAAGGGGTGCTGTGGTCCGGCCTTTGCTCAGACAGCGTTTTTGAGAATCACCTCTGTCGTCGTCTGTTTCGACACTCCGTCCCTCCTTAGAATTCCATCCTGTGGATGCACCGTCATCTGTTCTTCCGTTTACCTATTCGAGTTGTTTCCAGGTTGGGCCGTTACAAACAAATTGCTAAGAACACTCGCACACGTCTTCTTGTGTGTATATCGGGCAAATGCCTAAACGTGGACTTCCTGGGTCGTGTGATAAGTGTATGTTTAACTTCCTGAAAGACTGTCAAACCTTTTCCCAAAGCGGTCGTACCACCTTACGTTCCCGGCAGCGGTGCGTGACAGTTCCGGTTGTCCCATATTTTTGCCAGCATCTTCGTCTGGCTTTTTAGTGTCATTCATTATAATGGTTGTGCGCTGGTATCTCATTGTGGTTCTGAGTTGCAGCTCCTTGAGGACTAATGATTTTGAGCACCTTTTTATACTCCTACTAGGCATTCACATCTTCCTTTGTTAAACATATGTTCACATCCTTACCCCGATTTTTAAATCTTTTTTTTTTTTTAATTATGGAATTGTAAGAATTCTTTATATTTTTGGGATACAAGTCTTTCGTCAGATATATGTTTTATGAATAATTTCTTCTAGTCTATGGATTGCCTTTTCATTTTCTTAACAGTGTCTTTGAAAGATAATTTTTTTGTTGTGATGAAGTCCACCTTTTCAGCTTTTTCCTTGCATGGTTTATGCTTTTTGTATCCTATCTAGGAACTCCGCCTATCCCAAGGTCACAAAGATAGTCTCAGAGAAGTTTATTATTTTAGCTTTTAGGTCTATGATTTATTTCAAGTTAATGTCTATATCAGGTAAGGGTCGAAGTTCATTTTTTCCATAGAGACATCCGGTTCCAACACCATTTGTTAAAAAGATTATTCTTTCCCTCATTGAATTGTCTGGTCGCCTCTGTTGAAAATCAATTGTCCATATACGTATAAGACTATTTCTGGGCTCTTTATTTTGTTCCATATGTCTAGCCCTATGCTAAGCCCATATTGTCCTGACTAGTGAATCTGTATGGCAAGCCTTGAAATTAAGCAGTATAAGTCCTCTAACTTTGTTCTTCAGTTTCAAAATGGCTTTGGTTATCCTGGTTTCTTCATACTGCCATATAAATGTTAGAATCAGCTGGTCAATGTCTATGGAAAAACCTGGGATTTCAATTGGGATTACATTGAACGGGCATCTTAACAACAAATCTTCTAAGCCATGAGCAAGGTATATCCTTCTGTTAGGTTTTCTTAGATTTCCCTTACCAGTGATATGTCATTTCCAGTATACAGGTCTTGAAGATGTTTTGTTAAATATATCCCCAAGTATTCCATAGTTTTGGATGTTATCATAAATGGTATTGTTTTCTTAATTCAAGTTTCAATTGCTCATTACTAGCATAGAGTAATATAATCGATTTTTATATAATGACATTGTAGCCAGCAACTTTGCTAAACTCACTTAGTACTTCCGGCATCTCTCGTACGAGTCCTAAGAATTTGCTGTGCCTGGATCATGCCATCTGCAAATGAAGACAGTTTTGATTTCTCCTTCCCAATCCATGTCTTTCTCTCTTTCCCTTCCAGGGCGCAGTGGCTAGGGCCTCTGCTTCAGTGCTGAATAGGAGTGGTGAGACCAGACATCCTTGTCCTGTTCCCCACCTGAGGGCAAAAGCATCACTAAGTGTGATGCTAGTTATGGGCTTTTCATAGATGTCCCTTGTCAGATTAAGTTCTCTTCTCTTCCTGCTTCGCTGAGTACCTTTATCATGAATGGCTGTTGAATTTTGCCAAATGCATCTCCCACAATTCTACAATCATATCTTCTTTTTTATTCTGTTAATATAATAAATTGTATTGATTGATTTTCAAATATTAAACCAACCTTGGACACCTGGAATAAACCCCCCTTGGTTGTGGTGTATTATCCTTTGTATATATTGCTGGATTCAATTTGCTAATATTTGTTAAGGATTTTTGTTCATGAATGTGTTCGGTAGCTTTCTTTTCTTTTTTAAAGAGATTTGAGTTTTATTTCCATTTTGTGGAATTTTATTATGGGGTCTGGCTTTGTTGTGTATTGTTCTCTGCTTTCTTACACTTTCTGCTTCTGGTTTTGTTATCAGATTAATACTGACCTCATCAAGAGGGTTGGGGAGTGTTCTCTGTTTCCCAGAAGAGTTTTGCAGGATTGGTCCTATTTCTTCCTTAAATGTGTGATAGGCCAGTGAAAACCAGTGAAGCCTTGGGAGCCTGGTGTCTCCTTTGTGGCAAGATTTTAAAATATGAGTTCTACTTTTTTCATCGATATAGGGTTATTCGGGTGTTTTATTTCTTCTTGAGATGGTTTTGGTCATGTGTGCCTTTCAAGGAATTGGTCCATTTCATCCAGGTTGTCAGATTTCTAGCAGAAAGTTGTTCATAATATTCGCTTATTATCCTTTTAACATCTCTAGGATCCATAGTGATCTTTGCCTTTCCGTTCTTGGCCAGTCTTGCTAGAAATATACCAATTTTGATGATATTTTTGAAGAACTGTTAAGATTATATTTATGTATTATATGATTTTAAGTACGTTAAAATGAAAACTAAAAGTAATGGATTGCTCACTGTGGCAAATTTGGAAAATATAGGAAAGGATAGAAAAGTCATAAACCTATTACCCAGAGATAGTTGCTGTGAACGTTTTGGTGTATTTCCTTTGTCTTTTTCTGGGCAGATAGCACCATAATATATATATATATATATATATATATATATATATATATATATATATGTATGTATATATGTATATATGTATATGTGTGTATATATATACACACACACATATATATACATATATGTGTGTATATATATATATACACATATACATATATATATGTTTTTTTTTTCTTTTGTGGAATCAAAGCCCTTACTCTTTCAGCCGAGCTATGTAAACATCGTGTTTTCCATTTTCCTGGCAGGTGTTTTCTGGCATTGTCTCAGTTGCAGATGTCCCTTTGCCATTCTGTCCTCTCTCCCTTGCTGCTTGACCCTAGCGTTTCTTGGCCTTGACAGCGGCCAAATCCAGAACCACCGCCTTCTCAGGGGATGGTCCGAAGTGGATTGACCACACACGCAGAGTATCTGCCTAACACTGTGGAAATCCCCACTCATAATACACATGGATCCTGGCGACTATTTCCTGGGGACATGTGACCAGGAATGGGGGTACTGGACACAAATAGTGTTGTGACTTTTGAGTCTGCAGCCACACTCATATCTCAGTGTGTACCGCTCGAAGATGCTACCGGCAGCACGACGATCATCCATTTTAAAAGTGTGCAGCAGGGTTTTTTTGTGTTCCCAGCACCTAACATAGTACCAGGAAAAATACGATGAACCAGCGAATACCAGGAGTGGTGGTTCAGTCAACCCGAGAAATACCGTGTTCTCCGGAAGCTCCCTCGCGGAGCCGTGAGAAGAGCGTGGCGTTGACCAAGTCAGGACCCGGTCTCAACTCCATGCCGTGCGATCTCCATTAATTCCCCTCCCTGAGGCTCAGTTTCCTCATCTGAAATGACATGAATTTATACCTGTCACATAGGCTGCCGTGGAGATCAACCACAATAAAGCACGTAAAGTACTGCACAGAACATATAGTTTCCCCTTCTAGTAAGATGACGGTGCCGTCACCCTCCACAGTCAGCACAAAGAGCCCGAGTCCAGAGCTCAGACTCCCTCCCTGCCTGGTCCGGGGCTAGCGCCATTGGCCACCTGCTGGCTCCTCCGTGCTAAGGACATCTTATGAAATCTATATTGCCGTTGTGGTTTGAGCATTGTTGAGCTGGCTGTGTGTTTGATTCCGAACCTTCCGTGTGTGTTTTTGTGCTTGCGTAGACCTTTTCTTTTTTTACACAATGGGCTCATACTGTGCATATTGTTGTGTGGCTTTTCTATCACCGAACAACGTGGCAGAGCTCTTTGCCTGTCAGTAGACAGAGACACATCTGTTCACACCAGGTATGCAGCAACCAGGGAGGGAAGGGTCAGGCGGCCCAACCCTTCCCCGAAGGACCGACGTTTAGCTGGCCCCAGTGTGTGCGTATTATACATAACGCTAGCGTGAAAGTCTGAGCACCTCACCTTCCTTCTCGCCAGAGTTGCTCTAACCCCTTTGCCCACGACCCAGGCTGGGCAGCCCCCTGGTTCCTCCGACACAAGGAGGCCTCAGCGTCCCCCTGCATCCTTCTGGGCTGGCACTCCTTTCCCGCACACACTCACATCTGCCCTGGCCCTGTTTCCTGCCCTCAGGCCTTCCCTCAGAAGCTGGTGGAGCCCGTCTGCGCTTTCTGGAACTTCAGCATCGGGTGAGTTTCCATTGTCAAGTTCTTCAGACAAGGCCGTTTTTTCAAGACATTCATTCTGTTCAAGGATGAGGCAGGACTCAGGCATATTTTTGGCGCTTGCATTCACCAAATGCTTTTTGGGCGTGGCCCCAGGCCTCACTGAGAAGGGGACAAGCTGGGGCAGAAGAGTTTGTTCCCCAAGAGGTAGTAAGCTCCCTGTCATAGGAAGTATGCAAGCCTACTCTACGAAGTACCTAGGAAGAGACTCATCTGCCAAATAGACACTAGAGTTGATGCTATGCCCAGGGCCCTTGGGCATTTGAAGGGGCAGAGGAGGGTACAGGGATTACCAAGCTCCCCCCGCCTGGGTCTTTAACTGAGGGAGTGAACATCAGTCGCTGTTGCTTAGTAACGAATGCAGTTGATGAGCGGCGGTCACTGCTATCAGCCCCGTCGTCCTACCATTCCTGAGAACGTTAGGTACATTTTACAGATGGGAATCTGAGGCCCAGGGAACTGCAGCGACTCACCCAAGGTCACATAGCCGGTTAGAGGCTGGGCACTGAGGGACGCCAGGCTTTGGGCAGAGGCTTTCCCCTGCTCATCACCTACTTCCCCCACCTCCCTGTCCAACCCATCTTAAGAGCCCTTCTGCTCCCTGCCCCCTGCCAGCCCAGACACAGGGGGCTCCTGGGCCACCACTGGCTGCTCAGTGGCTGCCCTGTACCAGGACTCTACCGCCTGCTTCTGCAACCACAGCACCAGCTTTGCCATCCTGTTGCAGGTGTACGACGTCCAGGTAAGTGCTCGAGGGGCGGGGGAGAGATTTCGGAACCAAGACCTAAAGGACGGATAGGAGGTGAGCAGAACGGCACTCCATGCGGAGAGCTGGTCCGAGCAAAGGCAAGGAGGCCAGAAACGCCAGACTTGTTACGGGTCTGGAGCCTCCAGTGCGAGGCCCAGGAGTGGAAGAGGGTCAGGGGACAAGGTGGGGGTGGGTTAGGTCACTCAGAGTCTACAATGTCAGGCTTAGATCCTATCCCATTGACAGAAGGCAGGTATGGAAGGGTCAAGCAGATGTTACATTTGCCACGAGGGAGCCCTCTGGTGCTGAAGGGAGGCTGGGGCCAGAGGAGGAGCATCACGGGGCTGTGGGCCCAGGCTGAGTACTTCGGGGGAGGGGGCTTGGACCAGGGAGACAGTGAGGCAATGAGGAGACAGGGCTGGGAGAGGAGGAGGGGGTGGTCAGGGCTAAGGGCTCAGCAACTGGGGGCTGAGGGACTTGTCTCTGATGGGCGCAGGTGGGTGACAGGTTTGGGCAGGCTGCCAGTCTGAGGGGCCATGAGGTCTGTGGGCATGATGTTCAGGGAGGTCTCAGCTGGAGATGAGGAGCTGAGGCAAAGCCATGACCGAGATGAGGTTGGATGTAAAGGACACATGACCGAGAGAGGCCCCTGAGAGACACCGGCACTCACAGATGCGGGGCAAAGCCGTATTTCAGGAGGAGACCAAGAGAGGTGGGCTCAGCGGGGCCTGAAAGAGACTCTGAGCGGCCCCTTGCTAAGGGGCAGAATTAGACCGGGCCTGAGGCTCAGGAATCCGGGGGTCACTCGGCATGTTGGGGAGCACACTAGAAAAACATGCCGTCAGATGCATTTTTCCTGTGCAAACAGGGCATCGACGTTTTGTATGTCACGTACAATCCATGACAGCGTCATATCCCCACTCAGTGGGTGGTTGTCACATGTGGCCCATCCCTTCCCCATGGGCCAGCCAATCACTTCCAACCCAGTGCTCTCAGAAACTGCTGAATCAGTGAAAGCTGGGCCGATTGGGGCCAGTTTAGGAAGGGCCAGCGGGCGAGGGCAGGCCAATGCTCACTTACGAAGTGCCTGCCGTGTGCGGGCCTGGCCCTGCCCGAGGGTGCTGCTGCCACCCCCGCTCCACTGGGGACACAGCAGTGGCTTTGGGAGCCTTGCTGCTGCGTGGGGCGGGTGAGCCTGGTCCCGTCAGGTCAGGGAGGCGATGGGGTGACTGCGCTCCAGGGCCTCTGTCCCTCCCACAGAGAGGCCTTGAGGAGGAGTCGCTGCTGAGGACACTGTCCTTTGTGGGCTGTGGCGTGTCCTTCTGTGCCCTCGCCACCACCTTCTTGCTCTTCCTGGCGGCCAGGTGAGGCGGGCGCCCCACAGCGGCCTGGCACCTGAGGCCCACCCCGCCCCCATGGCCCCCCACATCACTCCCGAGATCGATGTCCATCCCGGATCCCAGCAGATGGCCGAGCGCCTCTGCTAGGGTTGCTGCGCCCCCGCGAAGCTGCCTTCTCTGCTCCATTGGCCTGTCTGTGGGGAGCCCGGCAGGCAGGGGCCGAGACGGGGTGAGGGGCTGGCAGTGCCATCCTTGTGAACCAACTCTGCTGCCTGTCCAGGGTCCCCAAGTCGAAGAGAGCCACAGTCCACAAGAACCTCACCTTCTCCCTGGCCTCCGCCGAGGGCCTCCTCATGGCCAGCGAATGGGCAAAGGCCAACGAGGTGGGCAGCCAGCAGGTGGGCCTGTGAGCTCAGGGGAGCCTGGGAAAGCACCTTCAGCCTTTTGTGGGCGCCCTCCCACGTCTTTGCTTGGCTCCATTTCCCCAGAGGAGAGAGGCCCAGAGAGGGAAGGGCGAGGGTACCTCTGGGAGACCTTACCAACTGTACCTCGTTGGGCTGGCAGAGCCAGGCAGGGGCAGGGGACCGGGGCGGGGCTGCACCCACGCTGGCCTCAGCGGGGTCCCCCACACGCAGGCGGCGTGCGTGGCCGTCACGGCTGCCATGCACCTCCTGTTCCTGGCCGCCTTCTCCTGGATGTGGGTGGAGGGGCTGCTGCTGTGGAGCTCGGTGGTGGCCGTGAGCGTGCGCCCGGGGCCCAGGACGACGCTCTGCTACGCCGCAGGCTGGGGTGAGGCCCCTCTGCACCCCACACCCGCTCTGTCCTCAACCCCGCCTTGCATGGCACCACTGCCACCCACCACTGGGCCACTCTCGACACCACCAGACACCCATCTCCACCTGGCACCCAGCACCACTCAGCGCCCAGCCCTGCCGGCGTCCGGCCTCCATCTCGGACAGAAGCTCAGTTTTCTCCGTTCTGCCCACTTACAGATTTCCCCAACTCCGATTCTTCTCACTCCTCCTCCACTTCAACTCGTTCAACCCCCCACCTCCAGCCCTGTCTCCCTGACCCGCGGCCAGCTAAACCCCATGCCCGCTGCCAGCCCCAAAACACCAGGCGCACGCGGCCCGCCGCCGGGATCTCCCCGACGCCCGTCAGTGTGCCCGCTCCTATGGGACAGCTGCGGGCCGAAACTCTGCAGGGAGCCGGGTCCTGAGGTCACTTCTTTCCCTAGGATTGCCTGTAGCCATCGTGGCCGTCACCCTGGCCGTGTCCTCCCCCCGGGACTACGTGGCCCCCGGACACTGCTGGCTCAACGTTCACACGGACACTATCTGGGCCTTCGTGGGGCCTGTGCTCTTCGTGCTGACTGTGAGCGGGAGGCCCGGAGGCCCGGAGGCCTGGGGGCAGGGGGGACGCGGCAGGGAAGGGAGGCCCTTCCGCCCACTGACACCAGGTCTCCAGGCCAATACCTGCATCCTGATCCGCGTGGTGACCGTCACCGTGTCCAGCGCCCGCCGCCGGGCCCACATGCTGAGCCCGCAGCCCGGCCTGCAGCAGCAGATCAGGGTCCGGATGTGGTGAGGCCCCAGGCTGAGGGAGTCAGGGGAAAGTGGGGGAGCGAGGCGTGAGGCTCACGGGCTGTGAGCACGTGTGAGTCCGTGATGGGCGAGCGTGTGGCCATGTGTGTGAACATACGTGTGCATGTGTCCCTGCTGCGCACGCACACGTGCTCATACTTGTGGACGTGTGGAAGCATGTGCCCACGCATGTCACCTGTGGGGATGGCAACTGATCCTGTACGTCTAGAGGGGATGTGGCCCCCAGCCACTGTCCTAGGGGCTCACCATCTGCAAAAGGCACTGATGACCTGGTAGAAATGAGGCAGGGGAGACCTCCAAATCAAGCAGTCCGCAGAAGTTCAAGTTCAGGGTGATAATCTAGGTCCCTACTCCTGCAAGAACTGCCTTCGCTGTCCAAGGCCTTGCCCTGCTGGAGAGGGGGACGCCCCTGGCCTTTCTGCAGAAGTTCTGACACGTCTCTGGCTTTCCTCTTCCCCAGCCGTCCTCTGCCAAGGTCACGCCACCCAAGCCAGTGGGCCCCTGAAAGGCCAGGGAGCCCCAGGGGTCCTTGAGGAGTGGGAAGAGGAAGCCCTTCCAGACCCATGTTCCAGACCCACTGCGCAGACTTCGGCCCTCCCTCTGGGCAGCTACCACCCCCTTCCTTTAAGTCACGTTTGGGACTGGAACCCACCTCCCAGCACCACAACCCCTCCTTCATGCCACCTCTGGGTCTTTGAGAAGGGACAGCCGAGTCCAGCTGAAGGGACCAGCTACACCTCAGTCCTGAGTGTGTCCCTAGCCTGCAGCTCCGGGCCCTCTCCAGACACTTCCTGGGGGCTGCCATCCCCTGACCCCTCCCCAGCCCTGCCCGCTGTCCACAGGGCCATGGTGAAGCCAGTGCTGGTCCTGCTGCCCGTCCTGGGCCTGACTTGGCTGGTCGGCCTGCTGGTGCACCTCAGCCCCGCCTGGGCCTACGCCGCCGTGGGCCTCAATTCCTTCCAGGTACCTCCGGGCCCTGGGCCCTCGGGGACTGGGGCTCCAACATGCACTGGAACTCAGAGCGGGTGGCTGGTTTGTCGGCGGGCTGGGGAGGGGGCGACTGCCCCATCATGGGAGGAGGCACCAACGGGGACCAAGGACATCGTCAACAGGAGGGAGGGCAAGGGCGGGGACGGGAGCAAAACCTCGAATCGAAGAGCAGCGCGTCAGCGAGGGCTCTGTGGCCCGTTTGACAGCTGAGGAAACCGGGGCCCAGAAAGGAGGTCGTTAGGATCCCTTGGCCCTGACACTCAGGGGGAGGCAGAAGTTCCAGCCTCCAGGCTGGCACCAGAGTCACTTTGGGCCTCGGCAAGAAGCCAGGGACAGCGGTGCAGGACTCCAGGCACCTCTCCGCTCAGGGTCTGTGGCCTACCACGGGGTCCGCGTGAGCTGCTGCACTGGCGAGGACGGCAGTTTGGAAAAGGGTTTGGTTAGGACAGTGCTCGACCCACGTAAATGAAGCAGAAATGGGGGGACTGCGGGAGCCCTCCTGCGTGCGGTCGGGTCCTGTGCCCCGAGCCACAGAGGAGGTCGGCCTAGGTCCCTGTCCTCAGGGGGCTTTCAGACCTGTGGAGGTCCTGGATATGGACACAGACAGCTTCAGCCCAGGGGGCTGAGTGCTGGGAAGGCAGGTCATCGGGCGGGGGGTCCTCTCCGCCCCCCACCCTACCCCAGCCTCCCTTACATCCACCTCTTCCTGTCATCTAGGCCACTATTCCCACAGCCCAGGGCTGGACAAAGGCAACCAGGAAACCAGGTGCAGATTCAGTCCTGGGTCCACGCGTCCCCGGAGCGGGGCCTCCTGGGGACCTTCCGCCCTTTCCTTGGAGAAGGAGGGCTGAGGCAGTGACAGCCACTTAGGACGCCTAGGTGCTCTCTCGGAGTCCTGGGCCAGGCTCATATTTTTATCTCCAAACCTTAGCAGTGGAGAAACTGAGACCCCACAAAGTCACTTGCCCAAGGTGTCCCAGCGGGAGGGAGCAGCACCAGGGACGAGTCCAGAGTCCATGTTCTCAACCATCCGGATATTCAGTCTTGAGCACAGCGGGGCCTGGTTTGTTCCTGGAAGCGCTGCCGAGGCTGGAGGGGGGCCGGGGTGGGGAGGGGCGCCCGGGCCCAGTCATTCATCCATGTGGGGTTCGTCGAATGCCTACCAGGTGCTAGGCACTGTTCTAGGCACCGGGGATACAACCGCAAAGGAGGCCGCCGAATGCCCTGAGCTGGCCTGAGTGGAGGGTGCACCCCGTGCCCAAGACGAGGGAGGGGGGTGTTGAAGGCGAGCTGAGGCAGGGCAGGAGGGGTGCACAGGGTGCCGGTCACCCAGGTTCTGTCCCGTGTTGTCTCCCCCCCCCGCCCCCGAGCCCTGGGGACTCGGCACCTCTGCCAGGCAGAGGTGGGAACTGAGAGAGGAAAGGGAAGGGCGACTGTTGTGGGGAGGGTGGAGATCCTACCGGGGTTCCGATGCTATTCTCAGAGGAGCACAGCTCCCCGAGACCAGTCTGGACCTGCGCAGTGGGGAACGCAGGGCAGAGCTGTACCCCCTTCCCCGACACAGAGGAGCCCTTCTTCCGAGCCCGGCCCCCCACAGCTCCGTGGGCCCGAACCCCAGCTCTGCCCCCTTCGCCATGAGACCTTGCCTGGGTTTCTCCACCTGTCACAGAGTGGTGAGGGCAGCGGCGTCCTGTTGCCACGGTGATGACGCCAGCTGCATCCCTGCCTGTGACCCTCAGGTGGACAGAGCTTCAGCTCCTGGACCAGCACCGCGATCCCTGCCCTCCCTGCCTCCCTCCCTCCCCCATCTCGTTCTTCCCTCTCTCGCATCTCATTTCTTTGTCTCTGTCCCTGAATTTCTTCTGATTCTCTCTCCAGCTCTCCCTGTCACTGTCCCCTCTCCCTGTCCCCTTCTACTCTGGCATGGATCCCACCTGGCTCTTCCCGGGCCTCTCTGTCCCCTCTTCTACTGACCTCTGAGCCCTTTTTGTCATTTACCCTACCTCTCCTGTGGAGTGCGACCTCTCTTGTCCTCTCCCCATCAGCCTCAGAAGGTCTGAGGCTCTGTCCCCCACCCCAAGCCTCAGGGTCCCTCTCCAAAAACTGGGGAGAGTGAACCTACACCACCCCCACCATGGAGCTGCCGTGAGGGTCAAAGGAGACCCCCGCTGGGGTGTGGGTGGCAAGGCCTCCCGGTCCTGATGTGTGGAGAGGGGCAGCCCGCTACGCCCCAGCCAAGGTGCGGAGTCCGTCACTCACACGGCAAGTCCTGGCCTCATCCATCCCCACTGTCCAGATGAAGAGACCGAGGTTCAGAGAGGTGAAGGCCACTGAGCCCAGGCCCAGTCAGAATGCCCTCACAGGTCTGCAATCCCAGGACCTGACTTAGTCTTGGAGCTTCAGGAAGGTGTACCCCCTCCCACCTCGCCCCCTGCAGTGGGGTGAGGCTGTGAAGATGGGCGGGTCTGGGGGTGAGCCATGGATGGGTGAGGCTGTCTGGTGGCCAGAGGCTGAATAAATGGGGCGGGACAGGGAGAGGCCACAGAAGGCCACAGCCGCCCCTCCCCCGTGCCGGGTGTCTGTCTCTCTGAATGCCTGTGAGTGTCTCTGGGTGTGTCTCTGCTCCAGGCCAAGTGGTCAGGCGGAGTGGGGGTAGGGGGTCCCAGGCAGTGATGCCTACACACCTGTTGGGTCTGTCCCCAGGGACCATACATCTTCCTGGTCTACGCCGCCTGCAACGGGGAGGTGAGTCTGGGGACACCAGTGGCTGGAGGCCGGGGGTAAGAGGGGCTTACCTGGGGTGGGACTCCATCATCCGCTAGGGCTCCGGGAAGGATGCCAGGCCTGACCCCGCCCACCCGTGCCCATTCCCCAGGTCCGGAGCGCCCTGCAGAGGATGGCTGAGAAGAAGGCAGCCAAGGCGTTCGTGGTGCGGACGGGCACCGGGACTGAGGCGCGGGAAGTCCCAGCCTCAGCCAGGTCCCCGCAGCTACAACCTTCCTTTCAGGCCCACACCAGCCCCCAAGTCCAGGCACCCCATCCTAGGCTGTCAGGTCCCCGGGAGGCGGCCCCGAACAACCCGGTAGCCTTGACTCCACCTCGAAGACATTTGGCTCTCAGAGGTATGGTCTCACCACCCTGCAGGAGGAGTGACATCCAGTGCCTCAGTTTCCCCAGCGCTCAGCTAGGGCCATAACACATCCTATTAGTCCAGCTGAAAGACAAGGAGCCTGAGGCCGGGAAAATTCTGCCACCATGGGGCGGGGGGATGGCTTACAAACGGCCGGTCCCCTCCCCCCACCAGCAGTAAGAAGGCAGTGCTCGCCCCGGGCCTCCTTCCCTGGGTGTCTGTGCAGAGGGCCTTCGGGTGCTCTCGAAGGCAGGTGGGTGGATGAGGTTCAGGGCCTGAGACAGCTTGGGTTGAATGACCTCAAGGCCAGGACAGTAGGTCCAGTCCCAGCTTCTAGTTCGCCTGCTGTGCTCCCCTGAGCCAGTTACTTCCCTCTCTGGGCCTTCTCATCACTCACCTGGGGCAGGGGGGCGGGGGGTGTGCCGTAAACCCTTGAATGGATTCTTAGGGTCTTTGATAATGAGGTCCCCGCCCAGGGTAGGGGAGCAGAGCGAGAGCGGCCTGCCTCGGCCTCCCCAGAGTTCACCTACTCGAGGTTCCCCCCGCCCCAGGGACCCACGGCCCCAGAATTGCCACGACCTTCTCCTCCATTGCACGTCCCGAGAGACCGGTAAGGCTGGGATGGGCAACCAGGCCCTGCGGAGGGGTAGCAAGTGTGTCCCGCAGGGCTGGGGAATCCACAGGGACGCGAGTGGGCCCGGGGTGGTGGCCTTCCCCTGGGGACTGACCCAAGGGGTCCCTGTTCCTCACCATGCTGAGGGGCGCTGGGAGCAGCTGGGAGGTACTGACTGAACACAGGTAGAACCTGAATGCCAAGGCTACTGGGGTGGGGGCGTCATTGCCAAGGTAGCGGAGGGCCCCCAGGGCAAGGGGGCCAGAGGAGCTTGGGCCCGCCCCGCTGACAGACATCCTCTGTCCTCAGGCCGTGGAGCTGACAGCGTTCAAGGCTTTGGGTAGACCTCCCACCTCCAGGGACTTCCCTTTTCTCCTTGGCCCCTGGACAGTCCCTCCCCCCTCTGTACCAGAATATTCCGAAGTGATTTGAGAAGCAACCACACCCAGCCTCCCACAGTTTAAGGAGCCCTTCCTCTCACTCTGCTCCTTGCTGGTGCCTGGAAGGGCTCCATTAAGTTCCCACAGTCTTTAACCAAGGCAGCGCTGTGAGAGGCCGGCTTGGCACGGCGGGGCTTGGCACTGCCCGGCCGCACACCTGGTGACTGTTTCTGGCCAGGGCAATGGGCTTGTCTATAGAGCTCGCGCTGGGGCCGCAGGCTCTGTGCTAAACCCCAGACGTTTGCAGATTCCTTTAATCGGGCCACCTGGGGAAATGGAGGTGCTTTCAACCTCCCACTGTGCAGAGGAGGATGCTGAAGCAGAGAGAGGCGCGGGACTAGCCAGGGTCCCTAGAGGGCAGAGCTGGTGGCAGGTCCCCACCCCCTCGGTTGGAGAACCGAGGCACAGCGGTAGTCACATGGGTGTAAGCACATTTGAACCCAGGTCCGTGTGACCCCAAGCCCCTAGCTGGCCTCCACCCCTGGCTGGTGTCTCAGTCCCTTGGAGTCTCAGCTTCCCCTTCTGCGGAATGGGCTGGAGGCGCCCCCTGCGGGCCTGTTGGGGGCGCGCAGACGCCCAGCGCGCCGGGTGCGTTCCGGGGGGGGGGGCCCTGAGCCGCCCCTCGGCTCCAGCCTCCGCGCCGGGCACCCAGCCCTCCCCCCAACCCCCCACTCCCGCCCCCGCAGGCGCAGCGTGTCTGTGGGAACAAGAGAGCGGCAGCAGCGCCTCTGCGCTCAAGTGACAGAGCCTTTGTCTCTGCTGAATGGGTGGGTTGCTAAGACCGCTCGTAGCAACCGAGTCGCTTCCCCTTCTGCCCGCGGCCCGGCCCCACCTCCTGATGCCCTAGCTCGCCAACCCCACCCCCAGACCTACTCAGGTGACCTGAGCCAGAGGTGTCCCTCACCGTGCCCACTGCCCGCTCCTGAAAGCCCACGGAGCCCCCGGGGCACGCAGGTGTTCCTGGGATGGGGAAACTGAGGCTCAGGGGGATGAGGAAGAGTGACTAAGGCACCCAGGCCAGGAGGCCCACCCAAGGTCTCACTCCGTGTCAATTCCCAGCCCCTTCCCCATCTTGGGGGGTACAGGGGTCCCCCACGCTGAATCTCAGCCATCTCAGCTCAAGGGTATGCCTCCCAGGTTTCTAGAGAGAATGCTTGGGGACTCTCCTCCGAGCTCCTCCTGGGGACATCTGAAAGGCCCAACTGGAGGCCCCTGAAGGACTCAGCAGCATGGACCACCGCCTACTCCCAGCAACCCCACCCCTCCCCACCCCCCTCCCCACCCCCATTCCCGCTAACCCTGCCAGGTCCCACAGCTCTGTCCCCCCAGCCTTCTGCCTGTGGCTGCTCCTCCCGTCTGACCCTCCCCTCTGTCCATCCCCTCCTGCCCCGAAGTTCTGACAGCTCTTCAGTGCCTCTCATAATAAACCACTCTGTGGTCAGAACTGCCTCTCTGGGGGAAGCAGGTAGCCACCCCGGACACGGGTGGGTGGAGGTGCATAAGGCTGTGAGCAGAGGCCCTGAGACCCAGCAAGACGCAAGCCACATCCAGCTCCTCCATGACCTCAGAGGTGGTTTTTCATCCTGGGCCCTGCCGGGGATGTGTCTGGGACAAAATCTATGGGGGTGGTGGGCGTCGACCCACCATGAGGACAGGTCTGGGAATTTCATTCCATGAATGGCGAGCTGTTGAGCCTCTCGAAGCCCAGTCCATCATCTGAAGAATGGGGGGCATCACACTGAGCTGAACTGGGTGCGGCACTTGGTGGTCCCTACTGCCTGCATTTGCAGTGCCCTCTGATTCCTTCCCCTCACCTCCAGGGGGCTCCCGCCTCCCCGCCAAACTAATAGGGGCCGGTGGAGAGAAGGGCCCAGGGATGGGGACCAAGGAGTCCCTTCCAGTCTCCCCTCCACCTGCTCCATATCCTTCCTCCCCGAACGCACATCCTTTATTCTCCAACACAAATAACTCCTCTGGGGTCCCCAAACACCACTGGCTGACACCCCTCCCTCCTTTTGCTCATACTGTTCCCTCTACCTGGACCGCCCCCGACAGTCGTAAACTCCTAGAAGTTGTTCGAGGACAACAGTTGGGATGACACCTCTTCTATGAAGACCTCCTGTCCCCGCAGGAGCAAATCGGGCCACTGCTCACCTTGTCTGGCTCAGTCACATTGGATTATGATCTGATGAAGATCGTCTCCTCCTACACACCGGACATTCCCCAGAGACAGAAGCCAGGGCTTCACTGCTAAAGGTGCCGAGAGGGAAAGGGACACTTTTTTCCTTGCATAAAAGCCACTGCTAAGCCATGTGCCGAGGGCGACCTCGCCCTAGAGGGGGCGCCTTTTTCTAATTTGCACAGAGGTGCGGTGCATCAGGATGGCCTTGGTGATTAAAAAGGTCGGTCAAGGTGGGTCAGGAGGTTTGCACGACGGCTCTGCCCCTTCTCGGTGTGTGACCTGGGACGGGCCACTTCACCTCTCTGTACCTCAGTTTCCTCATCATAACCAGGGCTGCAGAGAACAAATGGGACAAGCCGGACCGGACAGGCAAAGTCCTGGGAAGGCACCTGGAGCAGAGGAAGTGTCCTCAGAGGTCGGCTGTGCTCGCTGCTGCCACCAAGTGGTTGGGGAGGGAAAGGCAAGGGAATCAGTGAGGGGGCCAGGCCAGGGGCCTGGGGCTGGCCACCAGATGGACAGGACCGGGCCAGTCAAGTCAGGTGGACCCAGGTTTGAAACTAATCCTGCAGATCAGTGACTGAAGGGCAACTGCCAAGCGCCTCTCTTAGATTGTAACTCCTGCCTCACTGGGCCACTGTAGGGACAGTGAGATGAGGGGTGACGCACAGTAGGTGCTCATTAAATGATTGCTCCCTTCTTCCCAAGATGGCAGCTGAGCTGCACAGCCAGGGCGGAACTGAGGCTGAGGCCTCGGAAGGCCCGTGCAGCTCCCAGGCCTCCTGGGTATGGAAGGGTCCCAGAGATGAGTCGGGGCCCCAAGGCCCCTTGACAGGGCCTAGTGGCAGCACGCCTCATCCTGTCTCTTGAACCAGAGGTCATGTGAGTGTCGCCTCCATCCCAATCAGAGCACTGCTCTACCCTAGGCCACCCAAACCCACGGAAGAGGTTCTACTTGGGCCCCAGAATGCAAACAGCCAAAGGTAGCTGGAAACTAACTGCAAAATTTATTCCAGGGCTGCAGGGGCTGGGAGATTCGTAAGAGCACTTCTCGTTTGGGGCTGTGGGTCTCCGGCCTTGGCGGGGGCACACACTTCGGTGGGCAGGGGCAGGGGCTGAAACAGGGTAGTGGAAGGCAGGGAGGCAGGGATGCCCAGTTATCTCCAACTGGGCAGGCTCAGCATAAGCTGCATGGCAGGGTGAAAGCAGGAAAGGCAGTGGACGCCCAGCCCAGGGGCGGAGGGCAGCCGAGGCCTCTCCCTGGTGCCTGGCCCTGGAGAGTGTCTTTCAGGACTAAAGGCAGAAGGCCAGGGAGTCGAGGCCCAGCTTCAAGGGTTTGCAGCAAGGGACCCAATGGGACAGGGCCAATGAGGGAGGAGTTTGTCTGCAGTGTCCCTGATCTGGAGAACCATAGGCCCTCCCCGAGGTCCCCCATATTCCCACCCGCAGAGACTCTGAGGCCCCCACAGGGCATGATCCTGTTCACTGAGTGGTGTGTGTGTGGGATGGGGGGAGCCAGAGCTCTTCTCTGGACTGGAATAGGGGCTCAGAAGCAGACCCAGCACCACCAATGGGGTACTTGGTATGAGGGTGTTTGGGAAGAAACCATGGGCTGTACTTGGTGCTAATCCCCAAACTCCAACCTCAGTCCTCAAATCTGTCCCCTACGCCCCACATACACACCTTTGAAGGACTATCTAGATTAAAAAACAAAACAAAACAAAACAAAAACCTCTGGACTACAGCCTTGCAGATAAATACCAGCCTGGGCTGGCCAAGTGTGGGTGGGGTTAGAATGTCGATTGTGTCAAACTCCTCTGGTTGGAGAGAGAGAGAAAGATGATTGTAGCAAAATTCTTTTCAGATAATGTGTCAAAGTCCTCGCCTGCAGAAGTCAAACGGGGCAGAGGGCTAAGGAGGAAGTCTCTTTGTCCTAATCATTCTCCCAGTGTCCCCTAGGGCTTAACAGTCCCTGTTCAATTTTGCAAACTCAGTTATCCCTAGTTTACAAAACAGAAGACCTCCCTCCTGGTCCCTCTGAAGGGGGGCTCCAGAACCAGGTGATGCTCACTCAACCTCTTTCTGCTTCTGTATCCAGGAGAGGGGGAAGGGATGACCTCTGACCCAAGGGACATCGAGGTCCACCAGGGATTCCTGTACCTCCCCCCTGGACCTGTGCTCCGGACTCCAGGACAGACAACTGGGAGCTGGGAGCAGGAAGAGGGGAAGGGGGTGGTTAGCAGCCACCTCCTTGGGGCACACTGACTGGCAGGCAAGTGCCAGGGGCTAGTGAGGGCCACCCCACCTCAGCCAGGCTCTGCCCGCCTGCACCCACTTCCCAAACACGGGGCTTCAGAGAGCTCAGGGGAGCAGCCTACATGATGGGGCTCCTGTGTCGGCATAATAAAATAAACCATCTAGAGGGCCGCGGGGTGGCTGCGACCCCTCCCCCAGCCCGGGTCCCAGCCCCACCCAGCCCGGATCAAGTCTGCTTGGCCTGCAGCATCTCGATGAGCAGGTTGTTGCGGGGCATCTCGTTGCCCAGGTGCTTGTGGTACAGGTATTCCTTGGCCTGCATGCTCAGCGCCCTCACCTCCACCAGGCACAGCAGCAGCTGCTGGAACTTGTCCCCGCAGTGCGGGTAGTGGCACAGGGTGTAGTCAAGCAGGGCGGCGTTGGCCTTCTCCTGAGCGTCCTTCACCAGGCCGTGGTTGTTCAGGAACTTCACATCTGCAAAGGGAGAGCTCCGTCACCATCGCCCGCCCATCGCGTCATCAGGAGTCACCCGTGTCACCAACAGCCCTAGGATCATCAAAGACGTGGGCCCTGCGCCCCTCGACGACGCAAGCACAGTCTCCCCGTCACCACCACGGTCGATGAACACTGCCAGCCTCATCGGTCACCGGTACTGACATCCCTGTTTTCCCCAAACATGGCCACTGCTGCCGCCATCAAGCAAACCTCGGCCATTTCTGTCGCCGCCACCACCGCCACCGCCTTCATCGCCAGAGCTGAACACCGCCACCATCAGCAGTCACCAGTGCCAACCTCCCTGTGGTTGTCACAAACACAGCCACCAACGCCATCGACCGCCCGACCACGATCACCTGTCCCCGTCGGTACGGTCGTTGTCATCATCGCGGCGGTCATAATGAACACCTCCATCATCGCCAAGCCCGTCGCCAACCTCACCAGGTGTGACCCTGGCCACGTTTTTTACCCTCTCAGTTTCCTCATCTGTAAAACGAGGGTGACAGTAGTGCCTACTTCACAAGATCGTCGAGAGAGCCTCGTGCTCAGAACGGCGTCCGGCGCCTGTTAAGGCCCGATTCGTTACCATGTATTGCGCCACGGCCATGATCGACACCGTCCCCATCCGCATCATCAAAACCATCCTGTCGCCATCATCGCCATGGCGGTCGCTCTCAGCACCACCACCCGCCACAATCATCACTGTCCCCGTCACCAGAAATGCACACTGTGAGTGGGAGGGCCCCGTCTCGAGGCTGCGAGGCGCACGCACTGCTGTGGCCCCATTCCACAGAGTGACAGGCGCTCCGACCAATCAAGAGGCTGCAGCGCCACAAGGGGATTCTCCCATGAGGCCATGGGAGACCGTAGATGTTCACCACAGCAGTTTTTTGCGGCGATGGGGAGGTGGCCTGGATGGCCATGTGGTAGCCGCATCCCCAGCGAGCAGATATATATAACACACAGGGCAATGGATGGGTCTTTAAAAGCGTGAGGCTGAGTGGAAAAAAAACAAAGAAACAAATAACAAACAACAACAACAAAAAACAGGTAAACCCAGAACGAGGTCTAAAAGGCAAAAATCTCTACATAGTTAAAACGCTAGTCCACGGAGCAGGCATGTTACGTAAGAGCAGGGACAAACGGGATCCGAGCCACACACGGAGGAGCAGTTGCCCATGGGAGGGAGAGAGGGGTGGGTGGCTCCACGTGAACCAGTGATTCTTGGTGCCATGAACAAGAAAAGCGTGACCAACGCACCCTCTACACCCGAGGTCCGGTGAAGAGACAAAAAAAACAAAGTGTCTTTGGGGTGAGACGGATGGGGGTTCAAATCCGAGCCCACCATTTAGGAGGCCTGTGCCCACTCATGTGTGACCAGAAAGGACTTCTTCCTCTCTGAAAGGGGCCGCACCCACCTTGCAGGGGCAAGACCATGGGTGCAGGGGCCGGTGCACGTGCCTGGCCCCCAGGGGTGCCCAGAGAGGGTCGGCTTCTTGTCGCATGAGTCCCCGTCCCAGCTCACAAGCTTGCAGCTAGTGCCCCGCCTGGAGGCTGAGGGCCAGCAGGACTGGTCACCCCGTCCCCAAATCCCAGCCTGGCCTTGCCTAGGATTGCGGTTTGGGGCAGCCCAGAAAATGGCCATCGATTTGGGTGCCCTCCGCCCCCCTCCCTCCTAGCCCTGCTGCCGCGGGGGAGTCGGGAGCCCAGCATGTGCAGCCAGTGGGCCTTCTAATCCCTCTTAACACCCACTGCGCTGGGAGAGCTCTATGCTCCTGGCAACCCTGATCCCCAGCCGCCCCCGGTGCGCCCGCGGAGGCCAGAGATGTCCAAAGGCGGATTTAGGGAAACCGGAGCCGGCCCGGGGCGAGCGGCAGGACCTGGCCCCGACCTCCACCCCCACTCCCACTGCCGTAAGCCTGGGTCATTTTCTTCCTCACCTCCATGGATCACCATTAGCCCATAAAGCACCTGTGCACCCACTAGAAAGAAAACCCCCTTCTCCACAGAAAGACAGCTTGATGAGGGGCAGGCAAGCTGATCTCAGCCCCTTCTGTCCCCTGCCTGGGTCCCCTCCTGCAGTGACCAACCTGCCCAGCTGTTCAGAGCAGCCCTGCTCCTACCCTGGGCTGCCCCAGACACACTCAAAGGTCATGGGAAGTCCCCGCCACCTAGCCCCATCCCTACCCCAGCCTCTTTCCATACTCTCAATACCGTCCCCTCTACCTTCGCACCCCTCCCCACCATCCCTGGAGCTGCCAGTTCTTCCGATTGTCTTCTGACAATTCGCGATAGGTGGCTGAGGGTCCAGAAAAGGGTAGGGGCCGGCTCAAGGCCACACAGCAGTAAAGGGGCCCGGAGGAAAGCACTGGGGGTGAGGGAAGACTGGCTGGGGTGCTGCAGTGGAGGCAGGGAGGGGAGGGGGCTGGGGGCCCGAGCCTCGGCTTTACCCGGATTTACTGTTCTCCGTAGCACCAGACCAGGGACAGCGGGCGGGGTACAGGGGTTGGGTGCAGAGCGGACAGTGCTCAGGGACAGCTCCCCTCCTATGGGTCCCGCAGCTCTCTGCAGACTGGAGACCCCCACTGTCCCCGCGAGGTGGGCTACAGGCCTGGGGAGGGAAGCACGGTCACTACTTAAGCCCCAACAGCCACAGTCCAAGTGGACCCAGCTTCCTGGGCACCGGCCAGACACCTTCCCCCCAGCTCTTGTTAGCACCCAGGGAGGCAGGAAGGGGCGTACCCCGGGGGGGGGGGGCGTTCCTGGAACACACAACAGATGCCAGAGTTCAGGTTCGAGCCCAGGTCTCTCTGGCTCCAAAGCCCTATGGGCAAGCAGGGATGGGGTCAAGATCGGACATCAGTTCCTGGGAGACTGGACATCGTGACATTACATTTCATGCAATCCAGGAGTCCCACCCAAGGGCCCATCTTGGGGCCCTAGGTGTCGCCGGAGGGGCTACACTGGACTCCAAACGCAACTTCATCCTCATCTTGGAGACCTTTGTCAAGTCCCGCCCCTTCCCCCAGCCTCTCCGTGAGCCCATCTAAAGGGACTGTGTGAAGACTGTGGGATAACGGGTGTGTCAGAGCCAACACCCCACAGAACACCGTGCCCTTCTTCCATCAGACACAGGTCACACAAACCTAGAGGCGTCAGGGGTTCAAACCCCAGCTCCACCACCAGCTGGGTGACCTTAGTTAGGCACGTCCCTTCCCCTCTCAGAGCCTCAGTTTCCTGCGATCTGCAAAATCGGGGTAAATCCATTTCTCAGGGCTCCCAAGAACTGGACCCAATCTGTGCCTGGCACTGGGCCTTGAGCTGCCACAGGTTGGAGATGGGCACCTTCCAGAAAAGCCTGCGTGCACCCCCAAGCCCACTCTGCTCCCAGCAATCCCAGAGGTGGGAGACGGGTGGGGGCTGGGAGACGGCACCCCCCCCACCCCCGCCCCGGAGAGCAGCCCCGCTAGCTCTGCGGAGCTGGGGGCCCCCAGGTTCTCAGAAAAGCCCCCTTTTCACGGTTTAATTGAATATTTGAATAATCTTTTCATTCCAGCGAGGCATAAAGAATGTTGTCCCAATAGCGGTGACTCAGGCAGGCGCCCCCGCGCACAATGGCTCCTGGAGTGGGGCTGCTATTCAGGCCGCCTTTTGTTGGCGAGGAGCAGTGGGTAAATTGCAAACGCTTAAGGGAATGCTGCTGCCGCAGCCTCAATGCAAGTCAGGAAATCGAATGTTAGGTCAATCCATTAAGCTTCGATTAAGTCCTCTGCAGAACAATGCCAGCCGGGCCCATCTTCATAAACACCGTGATTGCCAGGAGAGAGGCACTAATTTTAATTAAACCTCCTTACCTGCCTCCCCGCCTGCCTGAGACGGCTCTTTACACACCAAATGGCACCCTTCTGCGGAGGCAGGCGAGAAGGAGGCGCTGAGTGGGCTGGAGGGCAGTCGGGTGGGGGGGGCTTGGGATGGGGGAGAGAGGGGAGACAGTCATCACAGGGGTCCAGGGTGTCCAGCCCAGGGAGGCGCTGTCCCAAGGGTGACATGTCCAGCGTGCCAGCCGGAGGTCAACGGGCAAGCGGCTGTCCCTCTCTGGCCCCGCTTCCCTTGGGGACCCAGGTCATGAGAGGCGCTCCCTCCCACCTTCCAGACCATGAGCAAATCAGCCCTCTCGTCTTGCCCAAACTCGTCCGCTTCAGCCGGGCCCCAGGTCTGGCCCCTTGCAGGGCCGGGGGCTGCCGCCCGCCATCCTCTTCCCACGCCACAGCTGGAAGCGCCTTGTGATGACACCAATCTGCCCATGCAGCTCCCTGCTGGAAACCCTTCCCAAGGGAAGCGGTGAGGCACTCGGCCGGGCACAGCTCAGCAGCCCCCTCTCCACCCGCTCCCTGCCCCACGGCCGCAGCAGACTTTCGGGGTTCCCCATACCTCCACACGAGCCGTCCCTTCGGGCTGGAACGCCCTTGTTGCTGCTTGCTTTGTTTCACCCAGAATACTCCTACTCATACCGTCAGGCCCAACACAGAGGCCCCTCCTCCAAGAAGCCTTCCTTGATATCCTAGGTGTGGTTGATTTCTCCTCTTTGGCTCAGCCCTAATGACCCTGGACGGCCCAGGCTCTTCTCCTAACCTGGAACGTGTCAGCCGATGGTGTCCGTGGCTCACATGACCTCCTCTCTCATTGTTCTCCCACGAGCCCAGGCAGGCCCAGGGCCCAAGGCCGCCTCCTGCCCTCACGGCCCCAACCTCACCAGGACTCCTGGCTGGCTCGGCCAGGCACTCCCCAACCCACCTCAGTCCCCAAAGGCCAGGCACTGTACCTGACACACAGCGTGCAATAGAGATGGAGACCGAGTCATTCATTCATTCATTCATTCATTCATTCACTCTATTCATTAACTTGTTCATTTGCTCGTTAACTTAGTAACGGTGGTTATAATGAGGGCAATACTGACACATATTCTGAGGTCCAGGCCATGCGCTGAGCACTTTGGGGAATTCTCTCATTAAATCCTCGTAGCAAGTTAAGGATTCTCATTATGGTCATTTTACGGATGGTGGCAATAGAGGCCCAGAGAATGGAGTGACTTGCTCAAGGGCACATAGCCAGAGAGAGAGTCCAGATATAGAATCCAGGTGGTCGGTCCCTAGTCCTCATTCCTACGCGCTGCCCCACCCTGCCTGGCACAGGTGCACACCTGCGCGCATACGTGTGCGCACACTCTCACTCCATCCTGCAGCTAAGCACTGAGCTCTCAGGCCCCAGCCGCCTCCCCTGGGAAACGGGACGAAGGTCAGCATGAAGAGGGGCAGGCACTCCTGGGCACGGCCCTCGCCTGGCCCGGGAGAAGAGGGCTGGGCTCAGCCGTGCTGTCCTCTGTACGGCCCGCAGGAGGGCAAGTCCCACACAGACCACCTGGTAGAGGCCAGAGCTGAGCTGGGGTTGGCCTCGCGTCCCCTGCACCTGGGGCTTTGGTGGGAAAAGAGCTGGGGGCCACAGGGCTGGTGCCTCAGGTCTCCGCCCAAGTAGTCTGCGAAGCCAAGACATTGCTCCTGTTCTGCAGGGGGCGCCCAAGGATAGATGGAGCCCTAGCCAAGGGGCCCGGTGGCTGGCAGTCCGCTCCGCACCCATCCCTCCCCAGGACCTCTCTCGTGTTGGCGGTCTGGTCAAGAACTATCACCTCACAAACCACCCAGACTGCGACAGATCCCACACGGCAATTCCATGCGCCCAGGCGCCACGCACCCCTCCGAAGCCCTCACGTCTCCACGTCCCCCCAGTCACTCCCCAATGACACGCAGACTCTTCACTTGCCGTGACACATAAAAACCCGCAAGCCTGTGAAAGTTCACAGTCTGCACGTGCGTGAAAACAAAGACACAAACACAAAGGCACGAACACACGTCTGACGCCTGGACTCCCCACACCCTAACCACAGCCACCCACGGCTTCTGCCGAGCAGGTCCCAAGTCCAGCAGCAAGCGGATGAGACTGGGAGGAAGGAAGGGGCTCGGGAAGCCGGAGACAGCCTGGCCTGGGCCCCTGAGGCTCTTCCGCGGGCCTCAGGCCGCGGCTCCTAACTGGCTGCCTAAGATTGGGCCCCCACCCCCCACCATGGTTGTCCCCTACCTACCCCTGCAGCCGTTCAGATAAACCCTCCAGCTTCCAGCCTGCTGCATCAGAACACCAGCCCAGGCACCCAGGCCCATGGCCACGGCCAGAGCACTGGACTGCCCACGGTCAGCACTTCACCGACCATGCCCTCCCAGCCTCGTCTTCCCTTCTGCTCCTGCCTCCCTCCACTCAAACCCTTGCCAGATGCCATCTGCCACAAAGACGATGTATCAATCCTGCCCCCTCCTCAGGCGACAAGGCATTTGTGACCCTCTGTTCCAACCTTCCACCCCATCTATTCCTCTGCCAAAGGATTTATCCCCCCAGCAAACTTGTACTTATCCTCCAAGGCCCTGCTCAGATGGTCCTCCTCCAGGAAGCCCTCCAGGCAGTGGCCTTGCTCCCCACCCTGGGTTCCCCATCTCTCTGTCCCAGCCCGGATGGTGCTGGCAGGAGGACTCTCCCAGACTGGGAGACAACACCTCTATGTTCATGTGTCACTAGGCACAGGGAGGGAGGGCACTGAAGATGGCTTTCTGGGTGAAGGGCAGGAGGTGGCCAGCCCGGTGAGGGCCCAGAAGAAGGGTGGAGACTGGACCGGCACAGGCTGCGTGGGTCGGGAAGGCGGTGGGAGGGAGACGCCAGAGCCCTGGGGAGCGGGGCGAGCTGTGGGGCTGGGCTCATGCTCTGCCCGCTCCCTGCATTTTTTTTTTTTTTAGCACTTGTTGCAATTTTCCAGGTTAGAACATTTTACTGACCTGTCTTCTAACATATATATTTTACTAATCATTTTATGTTCATTGTCTTTCTCCCCAAGAGAAGCTCAGTTCCCCGAAGATAGAGATTTGAGTCTTTTTTGTTTACTATGTATTCCTGATGCCTTGCACAGGGCAGTTAGTTGCTCAGCAGATGTTTGTTGAATGAATGAATGAATGAATGAATGAATGGAAGAGTGGATTGGCAAAGGGGTCTGGGCCCTAAAGAGCTCAGAGTCAGAATCTGGACCTCCTCCAGAGCAGGGAATTGGGAAAAACAAGGACCCCAGGAGGGCAGCCAGGGAGCAGACGCTCCTGAAATCACTCAGGCACCTTCTGGAGGAGGCATGGGCACTTTTCTTGGGCTTTCAGCCAGGAATTCACCAAATTCTCAGAAGGGGTCCTTGTTCCATGAAGAGAAAGTCTTAGACATTATCTTGGCCCTCTGGACTTTCGAACAAAAAAACCGAGGCCCAGAGAGAAAGCAAGTCCCACTCTGAGCACCAGCTCCCCGCACACCCTTATTCACTAAGGGAAGGGGTGCCTGCCTCACCGAGGCTCCAGTGCATTGCCTCATCTCGGGGGTCTCAACGCAGCCTGGCTGTCCACCTGCCCCCTTAGCGCACCCGCCAGGCCAGGCCCTGCTCAGCCCACTCACCAATAGCCCGTCTCGGGGGCTCAATGCCAGCCTGGCCGTCCACCTGCCCCCTGAGCGCGCCTGGCCAGGCCAGGCCCTGCTCAGCCCACTCACCGAGGCTGAAGAGGATGAGGAACTTGAGGCAGACGAACTCCTGGCGGTCCAGCTGCAGCGCGTGCAGCTGCAGCACCAGCTCCTGTGCCCGCAGCACCAGGCTGTGCAGCAGGGAGCCGGCCTGGGCGGCCACCGTGGTCAGCTCCACCTGGGAGGGCAGACGACTGGGGTCAGGGGTTGGGGGTCAGGGGTGGCGGGGCATGGGGCAGGAGCTCTAACCAGGGACCCAGGAAGGCATGGACGGGAAGCACCAGTCGGAGGCTGGGCATCAGCGTGTCCGGACCTGGAGCTGAGCCAAGTGGGGGCAGCAGCTCCTCAGGCCCCGGGAACCCTCCCAGCCCTGATACCCAGGGCCCAGGCTTCTCAGCCCTCCTCAAACTGCCGGCCCGGAGCTGAGGGCCCCTGTGGCAGCAGAGCCGCCCCCAGGCAGGTGGGTGCAGAGGGAGAGCTGAAGGGTCCTTCACGCATAAAGAGCCACTGCCAGGCCCAGTGGTACGAGATGCTTTCGTGTTTTGCGTGGTGTCTGCAGCGAATACCATGTCGTGCTGGGTGTGGGGGCAGGCGCAGGGAAGGTCTGCCTGGGCACACGTGGGTATGGCCGCCGGCGCCCACTCCTGGGCATCCGGCCTGCGGATGCGGCCACCCCTCAGCTCACGTCCACACACGTGCACACTCACAGCATCGCCTGTCTACTTCATAACGTGGACACACCCACACACCCTTGTACGGTCACATCGCTGGGCGGCACAGACACACGTACACCCAGGTATTTGTTTCCACCGACATGGCGACAAGCAGATCTCGACATCCGCACATTTATGCGTGTAGAGATATTTGCACAACAAAATACAGGCAAACACACTCATACACACATACACACACTCATACACACACACTCATACACACACACTCATACACACACACACACCCACACACACACACGCACACACACACACGCAGAACATTCCCATGGCCTCAGAGACTTTGCCGGGCATGTGGACACAGGTTAACACACACACACACACTCATACCTCAGACTCCTCATTTGCATTCACAGGTGGTCTCAATGTCACACCCTTGAGACCAACTGTCCCCAGGCCCTGGATGGCTTGAGACACCCAGTGTGAGAACGGAGGATAAGGACAGAAGGACAGAGGTCCTGGGATGGAGGCGGGGGGCGGGGAGCAGGGCCTCAGTCTCCCGCCCCCACCCAGAGCACCCACGAAGCCCACTCCTCCGATATACCCCCTGGGAGTGACGTCCCTCCCTGCACGGCTGGACCTGGGCATCCACCTCCCTCCTTCCATCCATCTCCCCTACACCTCCTCTGACCGGCTGAGGTCCTCCTCCTTGAATGGTGCCCCCCCCCCGAGGTCCCCAACATTCCGAGCTGTGGGTGGCTGCCTCGCTTCCTGCTCAGCTCCCACCTCGTCCCCCTTCGTGCGCCTCCCCAAACCTGGCCACGTCCTTCCGCACTGGGAACCCTCTTGTTGCTCCCTGCTCCGTTTCCGGAACGTCTTTGCCCTGGGCTCCCATCCTGGCCTCTAAGTCTCTAATCTGAGCTCTTTGGGGCCCAGACCCCTCTTCCCATTCATTCATTCATTCATTCATGCAGGATTTAGGTCCTGCAAGGTCTTGTCCAACCTAGTATGTAGCAACCCCTCCAGCCTATGGCTTATCTTCTCCCACCCACAGTCTAGCATGCCAGCGGCTCCTGGTGGCTCTGGAGTTCTAAACATCCCTCTCTGAGACTCTGTTCACGCTCCCTCCTCTGCCTGCGGTGGAAGTGGGGGCTGTGCGCCACCTCCTTTCACCACCTGCCCAACCCCTACTATATTCTCAAGACCCAGTGCCACCGTGACCTCCTCCAAGAGCCTCCCTGATCCTCCCCACATCCCTGAGCTGCTTCCCCCAGACCAGGGTTCCTAGGGGCTGCCTCCTCTCAAGGCCATGGCCAGGGCTAATATTCCCATAAACATTCCATGAACTTGGGGAAAGGGCTGATATTCAGGGTGCCCAGGGCCAGCCCTGCAGAGGCCTGGGACCTCTTTTGCGCCCAGAATGCTGGACGTGCACAGTGGGGGTAAGGTGGGGCGTGGTAGGGTCCGGTCACCTCCTGCCCGGTGACCAGCAGGATGCTGCCCTCCTTGCCATGCTGGATCTGGCGGTAGATGTGGTCGAACACCAGCAGCTCACTCCAGCAGTTCTGCAGCAATGTCATCTGGTCAGCCACCTGCAAGAGAGGGGCACAGCGGGGTCCAGCAGCGTCCAGCCAGGGACCTCCCTCCGACCCCTCCTCCCGACGCTCGGTTCCGAGGCTCGGCTGGGTATGTGGCCTGGACAAGCTGCTTAACCCCTCTGTCTGTGCTCGGTTTGCCCACCTCTTTGGTTCACCGAAGCGTGGCAGGGGCGTCTAACAAAATAGTAAGAGGGTCCAGCAGACATGCTTGGGACTCGGGTGGGCCTGGCTTCAGGCCCCAGCTCTGCCTCTTAACCAGGGGCATGACCTCAGGCGGGTTCTATAAGCTTTCCGGGCCTCGGTTTCCTCATCTGTAGAGTGGGCGAAGTATTAAAAGGTGGCCTGGCGCACAAGCGCTCAGTCAATGTCAGCGCACAACGTCCAGGGGAGAGCCTTGTGAAGGGCTCCTTAGAATGATTAACTTTATGTGCCCATTCGGCCTGTGGTCACGCCTCTAACAACCTCAACAGCTCAAGAGACGAGCCGTAAGGAGGAAGCGGACGGCTTCCCTCGGGCCTCGTGCACCCCTCCGCTCCACTCCAACGCCCTGTGAGGTGGGTCGAGTGGTTATCTGGATCTATGGAGAGACGCTACTGAGCCCAGAAATGTCAAGTAACTTGCCCACGGTCACACAGCTTGGGCAAGTTACTTGACACGCAGAGCCGCCAGGCTCAGGACTCCCTGGGCTGGCCTGGGGGTCGGCCCAAGGAGTGGGCCGGTGGGTGGCAGCAGTCTGATGTCTGAAATGGGATCAGAACAGTGACAGACAGTCGGTTCTGCACACCGAGGCGCGGTCGGGGCCCTGGGCGCACGGGCGGGACTGCCCCGGGCAGGTGTCCTTCCTCTCTGGACACCCGTAACGGTAGCGAGTGGGACTCTGAAGCGTGGGATGCCAGGGCCAGAAGCGCCCCGAGGGGTGCATGCCCCGACCTAAACTCCTGTTTTTCAGGTGAAGAATCTGCCACTCGGAGATGGCGAGGGACCTTCCTGGGATCACAGCGGGAGAGCCGGGCCAGGCCCGCGGTAGGCATTCTCAGCCCACAGCTCCCCACAGTGACTAATACTAAGCCCTCCTAGGTGTTCGGTGCCGCCGGGCCCTGCGGGTCCTCCCAGGAAGACACAGTGCGGACTCCGGTCCCTCTCAGCCTCTGCGGCTCATCGGCTAGCCACCCTGTACTCAGCAGGTACCTTCCAGTCACAGTGACCTAGGCACCTTCCTGGCCCCTGCCCTGAGGCAAACCATGATAGCAAACAGTCATTGCACCGCAGCTCCACAGCCCTGTGAGGTGGGTCGAGTGGTTATCTGGATCTATGGAGAGACGATACCGCACCCAGAGATGTCGAGCAACTTGCCCAGGGTCACACAGCTCTGTCTGGCTCCAGATGCGTGTTCTTAGGCACTGGGTGTGAAATAAGACCCACCCTTGCCACCCAGGAGTGCATGATGCACTCTTCACCTACCCGACGAAGCCCCCGCCAACCCTTCCTCCCTCCTTTGCGCCCTCGTCATCCTTTGCACGCGGCACCTACAACGTCTGACAGCATTCATTCTTGCTTCTGCCTTCCCCAGCAGCTGTGAGGTCTGGGAGGGCAGGACTGGGCCCCCATAGGAGGGGTCAGTGAGCAGTTGATAAACGAATATGCTCCTCAAGACATTCACAGAGAGCCCAGAGGAACCACGCCCAACCTGAAGGCCAGAGGGGTCTAGACAGGTCCTGGTCTGAGAGCAACTGGCCCAGGCCTAATAAGTGGCTCCCTTTTCTGGGGGGTAGAAGCAACCCCCACTCCCTCTGTTCCCTTCCTCTCTTGGAGGTGGCCCTAGGGCCTGTCCTCAGGCAGACAGCAGGAGAGAAAAAGTGGACAAAGAGCTAAGTGAGTAGCTGCACACACAATCAGACCTCCGCCAGGCCTCTCCTGCAGCCCCTTCCCCAGCCCACACGACAGAGGACCGGGGTAGGGGGTCAGCCTCTAGCCTGCTCTGAGTCCCCAGCCTCATGTCCTCCCTTTCCTCCCCTGACCTCCATGTCAAGAACCCATACCTCTCCCTGCTCTCCAACAGAAACTTCTTCACCGCCCCATCACAATGAGAGCAGGAACCCAGGCAGGGGGACCCCAGGCTCGGCTGCAGTCAGCCTGGACTGGAGGGGCCAGGAGAGACTGAGAACTGGGCAAGGCAGAATCACAGCCGTCTCCCCTTATCTCAGCTGATCTCTCCTCCGGAAGAACCCGGAGAGCTGGCAGGAGGCCTCTGCACCACAGTCCCCAAGGAGGGAGGCAAGGCTCAGTGAGTGCCTGTGACTGGCCCCAGCTCCAACATGGCCAAGACTCCTCACCCCTGCCCTAGCGACACTCTGCCCATATTCCAGATAAGGGAACAGAGGCTCACCTCAGGTAAGACACAGGGAGCTAGGCTCTGCCCGAATGCCCCTGACTGGGCCAGTCATGGGGCAGGGGATGTGCTGGGCACTGCCCGAGGCCCAGTGTGGCCACAGAGTCACACTGGCCCACCTTGGGCAACCCAGAAGGAGGCAGAGCGGGAGGGAGGATGTGAGGGTCTGGTCTCTACCCCCCACCCATGGGGGCCCTTGGGAGCAGACATCCTTGTGCCCAGATTGAAGGAACAGGGGGCGGGGAGATGGAAGAGCGAAAGATAAGGGGAAGAATTAGGAGATAAGCAGGCTAAGCCTCGGGGAGAAAGCAGAAGGGGTCACAGTGACCCGGCTGGCCAAGCCCTGGGAGCAGACTCTGCACCCGGACCTCAGGCCCCGGGAGTGGGGGTGACCCTGCCCAGCGGGGCTGATCGGGGCAGCAGGGGCAGAGAGACGCAATACGATGGCCGAGCTCTGGCACCCAGGGCCCTTTGTCTGATTTCCAGTTCAGCCGCACAACCCTTCTCTGCCCTAATTTCCCATTCTGAGAAGTGGGAAAGATAAATCCTACCTCTTTCAGTTAGAGAAAACACGTCCACACAGCAATGTCAGTTGCGAAGGGCCCTGTGGACCACGGCTGGCTCTCCTGGGGACGATGCCCCAGCCAGCATTCCCACCCCGCCCCCAGCCAAGGGATCGTTCCAGCTAGACTTCTCACTCGCTCGTCCCCTAAATGGACAGATGGACACATAAAGACACCAAACTCCTCAACACCCCCCACACAGATGAGCACACATGTGTGTGTACACACGCGCGCGCGCACACACTTCTCTTTTTAAAAGAAACCAGAGGGCTGTAGCTGCCAGTCCCTCTCCACAGGGAAGCAGGTGGCTCAGAGGCTCGCTTAACCACAGAGGGTTGGTTTCACCTTCCGTAAGTTTCTCCCTAAGCACAAGGTTCCTCCTCCGTCCCCAGGCCTCCCTGCCACCCTGGGAACAAGGACGTTTGCCGTCCCAGTGCTGGGGTCCCTTGTCGCCTGCCTGGCCTCTCTGCCCGGCCCACCGGCCATCCACCCCTCCTGCCGTCTGCCACAAATCTTCCTGGAGCCTTGACACTTTGCAGCCTGCCTCAGAGACGGGGTATTTATGGGTGCGGGGCTGACCTCCCTCCCGGCAGGCCCCCCCGCCCCGAAGCCCCCTGGGGTCTGATCAGTCTGGAGGCCGAAGGCCGGCGGGCTCTGTAATTCTCCAGGGGCTGACATGCCACGGGCCGGCCACGGTGCTCTCCTGGCCGAGTAGTCAGCGGGCCCGTCGTTAGTCAGCCCAGGACTGACAGAGTTACTGCCGCTTAAATGAAACCATATATCTGAGCAGTTAAGTCTGCTGCTAACCGGGGGCCTCGGAGCGGGACGTTGGGGGTGAACTGATGTCGAGATGGGTCATTAGGCACTCTTGGCCCCTGCCTCCCCCTCCTTGATTCCTGTCTTGCATCCTCCCAGCCTGTCCTTCACGGGGACTATCCAAACAGGCTGTCTGTCTGGGCCTACACACTGCCCCCCCCCCCCCCGCTCCCACTGAGCAGCAGGTACAGGTGGGTTTTCACTACCTGGCACGTACGCAGTTACTTTCTAAGCCCAGGGCGAGCTGGGCCTCTTCTCCCAGAGCTCTGGCGCGCTCAGAGGAGCACGGACACCATGTATCTTTTCTCGCTCTTCCTAGCCAGGCCTGTATCTACCTGCAAGGGTAAATTAAAGCGTATAGCAGCAGAAAAGACAGGAAGGAAGGGAGCTGCTGCTCCCGCCTACCGAATGCTTCCTGTGTGCCAAACGCTGTGCTAAAATCTTTACCTGTCCTGGCTCACTAAATCCTTACACCAGCCCCACGAAGAGGACATTGAAGCCCAGAGGAGTAATGCAACTTGCCCAGAATCACACACCTGGTGAGTGGCAGAGCTGGAAGTTACACACAGGCCTCTCTGATTCTGGCTTTCGCTACTAACGTCTGTCCACTGTCAGATCGAACATGCCATGATGTGTGATATGTAAAAATAGAGGCGGAGAGACAGCCAACGGAGGCGGGAAACAGGATGGAAGAGGAGAACCCCAAAAGGACATCTGGAGCCCCTAACATCCAGGTTCCCAGCATGCCTGACAGTTCGGCCAAGACTCCAGGCCCTCCCCTGGGCATCGAGACATCGTCGACATCATAGATGGCTCCGTGGACCTCTGGGAAGAGGATGAGGCCACAGCCGGCCTGGTAGACTGTCCATAACCCACCGCCAATGGACCCGTCTCCAGTCCGAGCTCTGCTTCTGACCCCGCCAACCTCTCCAGCCCTGCCTCATAGAACTACCTGGAACTCCCGTCACATGATGCCCTTCCACCCTCCTGGGCCTTAGGCTGTGCTGTTCTTACTTCCTGGAATGCCTTAATCTTTTCCGGCTGCTTTCTGGAAAGGCACAAATCAAAGAGGCTGTCCCTGACTTCCTTAGGTAGGGCCATCTGCCCTGCCACCAAGCTCCCTCTGCCCCTTCCCATTGCTCTGAGACCCCTGGATACCTAGCGATGGGATTATCTATGAGCATGTCTGTCCCCTGCCCTCGCCTGGCAGCCTCCTGGGTTCAATTCATTTCAATGTCCCCAGTGCCCAGCCTAAGGGGTGCCCACTCTCAGAGTTAGGGAGCCCCCTTTGCTGTCTGCTAAGATCGATCCTGCCTGGAGGTGGAGGATGAAAGGTCACCCAAAAGGGAGAACAGGGTCACTCAGCACTTCTCCCACTTCCCTGCCTCCCCACCTCTGGCTTTGCAAACAAACACCAGTGGACGGATCAGTGGACCTGCGGGGCAGAGGTTCCATATGGCTGATGAGAGGCCCTCTAGGGGCTGGGCTGGTACTTATTTGCAAGGCTTCTTTACAGAAAGTGGTGACCACGGTTCATATTCCTGGGCTTAATTCGGAGACTCTGGGAAGGGGAAGCAGGAAGGTTTGGACCACAGAGAATCCAGAAGCAGGAAAAAACACTCAGCAAAGCTGGGACAAAGGCCCTTCCCATCCTGCGTGAAAAACCCCGAGAGACTAGGAAGGCGGCCAGAGGAAGTGCCCTGCCCCTGGATCCAGGCTTCTGGAAGGCCGGGAATGCGCTGCTCCTCCTCCCTCTGCACAGGGGGCTCATGGGAAGTTTGGAGGGAAGCTGGCAACCAACCCAAGAGTCCTGGGATCCTCATCCCCCCAACAGCAGCCACGAGTGGCACAATCCATCTGGGATTGTTCAAGGCCCTGACTCTTGTCCCATCCACAAGGTCAGCTCAGAGAGGGGACGGGACTGAGATGACCCACCCCACGACACCTGGCATATCCCCAGGCCTTAGCCAAGACAGGCGCTCTACAGCAGAAGCAAGAGCCATCACCACCAATTGATGACTTCCCAGAGTAACCCAGCCCCCCAGCCCTGTGATGCCTCAAGGGTTCATAATGCCCACCCCCACCTATTCCCCTCATGCCCAGTCCAGCAGGCAGTGCCCCCGGCCCATCCGGCCACCTGCCCCTAGAGGAAGCCCAGGCCTGAATGGCGTCAGCACTGACAATGCTGCTCAAGGCTGCAGTGGCCCCAGCAGAGAGGGCAGCAGGTCCTGCTGTTTACACCCAGCCCCGGAACAGCCAGGGGGGCAGGCGAAAGACGACCGCTGATTGGCCTGGATAAAGAAGGCCTGTGCCTAGGCCGGGGAGGATGGGCCTTGGCCGAGCTTGGGGGCCTCTGAGGTTAGCAGAACACCCCGATCCTAGGGAGTCAGGGACGACAGGGGCAGCTGCCAGGCCTTTGGCCCTTCAAACCACTAGGCGGATGACTGGGAAGTTCTTTCTCGTCGGACCTCAGTTTCTCCCGACGCTTATTTGCCTGATTACTCTGGCTGCAAGTTGCTCAAACCAGGAGGGTGGAAGACTTAGAAGGATAAGAAGTTGGCCTCATCTAGATCAGTAGCTGGGCCTGCAATCCCCCATCTACCCTCCCACCCAGCTGCCCCTGCACACACAGACACGCAGACACACACACTTATACATGGGACCAACCATCATTCACAGGAGAGGCACAGACAGCAAGATCCTTTCAGTAGCTGGGAAGAAGAAGGCCCATAATCACCCCAAACTGAGATACTAAGACACTTATCTATGACATTTGAGGCCGGCGGAGATTGGTGGCTTCTCCAAATGGGAGGACAGGATGGGTTGGACCCTCTTCCTGACATTGGGCTGGGGCAGTCAGAGACAGTCTCCCAAGGACTCAGCTAGTCCTTTGGGAGCCCAGGTTCTCAGAGGAAGAGAGATAAGTGCCTGCAGAGACCCAGACAGACCGAGAGGCCTGGAGAAAGGCAGAGAAGCAGAGAGACAGCACATCAAGGGGAGAGAGAGAGACAACGGAAAGAAGCAGAGGCTGTGAGAGAGACTCAGCAACAGAGAAGGAGGGAGAGGATGGGTGTGAGCGGAGAGGCGGCAGAAAGACAAGGGAGCCTGCGATGGACCGGAACAGTCCTCAGTGTCTCTCCACCACCAGACTGTGCCTGAAGCCACTGGGCAGCATGGCCCCATCCAAGGAGTAACCAAGACTAAGGCTTGGGCAGCCAAGAGGACACCCCAGATCCAGCTGCCAGCCAGGTGGGAGGAGGGACTCACCTCCAGCTCCTTGAAGACCATGCACCTGCGTGCCCAGTCCACGATGGAGATGAAGGTCTGGTCAGCCATCCTGCACAGGAGGCCGAAGGGCGCAGGCTGGTCGGGGCGGCCTTTGGCAGGTTCCTGCAGGCAGCCCACGATGCGTGCCCGCACCTGGTCCTCATCAGGCTCCAGCTGTAGCAACTGCAGGATGAGCTCGGGCACGCCAGGCCCTCCGGAGAAGGGCTCTGGGTAGCCGTAGGGTGGCCCGGGCTGCGGTGGGCTGGCGTAGGGCTCTGGGTACTCAGACTTGATGGCACGGCCAGGGAAGGCAGGATAGAGGTAGCCAGCCAGGGGCCCGTGGGCACCAGGCATGGCCATGGGCAGTGCTGGGGCCCCAAAATCGCCCAGTGGCCCAGCAGGGGGACCAGAGGCCAAACCCTTGGGCTCTGGGGCGTGCAGGCCAGGGGGCAGCATGTAGTCCGGCGGGGGAGGGGGCGGCGGGGGCACCCCCACTGGGGGCCCCGTCTCCAGCTTGAAGCCATTTGCTCGAATCTGTGCCTTCTTCTGCTGCTTCAGGGCCCGGTCCCGCTTGTACATGGGCCCAAACTTGTTCCGGCCGCCCCGCATGCGGTCAGCACGCACAGCTGTGGGCAGAGGCGGCGGTCAGGCTCGCCCCCTTCGAACCAGCCTCCATACCGCCTCGTTCGCAGTCTTTCCCAAACAACCCATGTTGCTGCCCAGCTCAATACCATTTCACGGCTCCCTCTGCCCGCAGGGGAAGTCTGGCTGCTAAGCCTGGCACTCGAGGCCCTGTCCACCTTTCTGGGTTGTCCCTCATGAGACCCTGTGCTCCTTGCACTCCGCCTTACTCATCCGTTTGCTCCTTTCCTTGGCACTTCTTCCATCCTGCCTTTGATATTCCTTCTGCCTCAAACCCTTCCCTTCTCTCCTATCCCTGGCTCACCACCTCCATGAAGTGTTCTTGGATTCACCCAGGCAGAATTTACTGTCCTTGCTCCAGGTGTCCTGCCTCTGGCCCACTCTCATCCCGCTGAATGGCCATATGACCCAGGCCGAGAGCTCCTGGGGGCTCAGCGATAGGTTCAGGGGTACAGCACAGGTCCTGGCGGGGAGATGGTGACAGGAAGTGGGCCCTGGACAGCCTTATTCACAGCTGAGTCCCTGTATCCAGCTCCTTATGCACTGACTGGCCGGCTCTGTTGAAGCCCTATTACAAAATGACTCAAATTTGCCTTCACATTTGAAGCTGAATTTAGGGCTGGCCCAGGCTCCGTGCTGGAGGAAGGGACCTCCCTTGCTGACCAGATGTCCCTCTGCCTGGCCAAGAATATATCACCAGCTAGACTCGAATGCTGCACCTCTGCCCCAGCCCCTACTCAGATGGTACCCCACCCTGGGCTCCAGGAGAAGGGAGCGCAGAAAGGGATGTGTCTTGGGGACCTGTGCAGTCAGTCCCCTTGTCACCAGGGCGGGCAGCCCTCCTCCACCACCTCAGCCCCCCCCACCCCCCGGCTGTTTCCACAGCTCTAAACGACCAGTTCTCCCGGCCCCTTGGACCTGGATCTGGAGACCTGCGTTCTGGGGACAAGACAGGAGACCTCCCCTCCAGGAGTCCTTCCTCTAGGTGGCAGGACTTGTGGTCTCCAGCTCTCCCTTTACATTGTTTAAAAACTTTAGCCAACAGCTGCCTTCTCGGCACACAGCCCAGCTGGGGCCAGCAGGGTGGAAGCCTGTGACTGTCCACCCTCAAAGAGCTTGAGTCATTCCTGCTGAACTGTCTTGCCTTCCCTCTGGACCGAGAGCTGGGGGGTCGGGGGGGGGGCAGGCGAGGATGGGCCTGGGTTCTCTGGGGGCGAGTATTGCCGGCTCCCCAGCCCTCTCAGGGTCCAGCTAAAAACATGGTGGGAAGGAATTTCACCCGTGGAGTGAATGAACTGAGTGAATCCTGTGGATGGAAGAGCAGGTGAACGGCTGAGTGGGCTGGGTGTGTGGGGGCCAGACAGTGATGGTGGACGATCTCAGCACAGAGAACGATGATGGTAAGAATAACTAACCAGTTGAGCATTTACTGTGTGCCGGGCACGGTACTAGGAGCTTTTCATACAGTTCTCTCATTGAGTCAATGAGAAAGGCACTGCTATGGAGCCCCCGTTTCAGACGAGGAAACTGCAGCTCAGAGAGGTTAAGGAACTCACCTAATGTCACCCAGCCTGTACGTGCTGGCACTTGGACTTGAACTCCAGTAAAGGGATTGGCTCTGGCTGGCGTTGGGGGTCAGTGGGGTTGTTGCAGAACGTTTGGTAGAATGGGGAGCTCTGCGGGGCTCTGCCCTGTGCTCCCCACCGCCCTTAGGGGCGGGCCAGAGGCTCATCTCCCTGGAGTTCACTCTCAGACACTCCTCGACCCAACCCAGGCTGGTCCAGCATACATCCCTCCCCCTCCCCCGCAGAGATCGGCTCCACTGTCACGTGAGGGGCCAATCGCCGGGCCCTAGACACTTTAAGAAGGCCAGCGGCTCCCTCCCTCCACGCTGGTCTCACCGCACCCGGGTCCCTGCGGGAGGCCCGGGGTCGGGGGCCGGCCGCGGCGCGCGCACCTTCCAGGCGCATCCCCACCGTCAGGCACTTCTGGAAACGACAGAAGGGACAGCGCTTGCGCTGCGTCTTGTCGATCTTGCAGCTCTGGCTCTCGGTGCACGTGTAGTGCTTGTTGTTCTGCACCGTGCGCTTGAAGAAGCCCTGGGGGAGAGGGGGGGAGTCAGCGCGGGGGGAGCAGCCCCTTTCTGCCCCGCGAGCCCCTGCGCCCGCCAGCGCGCCCGTGCTACCCCCGCCGGCCCGCCGCGCGCTCACCTTGCAGCTCTCGCATGTGAGCAGCCCGTAGTGGTAGCCCGACACCTTGTCCCCGCACACGGGGCACAGCTCGTCCAGGTCCTCGTCGTACGAATACTCCATGCCCGCTGCGTCCGCCTGCGGAGCGAGGAGGGGTCAGCGCCGGCGGGACGGCGAGCGGCAGCAGCGCAGACCCCGGCCCCGTGGGGCGCGCAGCTCGGCGGCCGCACCCCCGCGGCGCCCTCCTCGTGCCGCGCCCGTGGCCCCCGGGACAGCGCCCTGGGCGAGGCCGCCCGACGCGGGCCACCCATTCGCGCGCCCTGCCCGGCCCGCGGCCTCCCCGGCCTGGTGCCCGCGCCCGCCCCGCGCTCCCCGCCCCTCCCGGGGGCTCCTCCCGCGCCGCCCCCGCCGAGCTGCAGCCTGGACCCTCGGATTCGATGCGCTTCGATCTGGATTCGTTTGCTGGAGAACAAAACCCCGATTCTGAGAAAACGAGATGCGGCTCGGCCGCGGTGGAGATGCCAGTGAACCCGGGCGGAGAGGGGTCCGAGGGTCCTGGGGTCCGACAGGGGCGAGGTGCGCAGAGACAGAGTCGGGGAGACACCGGGAGACGCGGGAGCGACGGACACGGACCGGCGCTGCCTAACGCAGTGAGGACCCCGGGGCGACAGACATGAAAAGCTGAGTGACAGAGACCCAGTGATGCCGACTCACAAAAACCCGGGGAGACGAGAAAGACGAGAGAGAGAGAGAGAGAGAGAGAGAGAGAGAGAGAGAGAGAGAGAGAGAGAGAGAGAGAGAGAGAGAGAGAAAGAGAATGAATCAGAGACGCTGAGAGACAGAGGCCGAAGGAGAAAACCTGGGAGGGACGGACGCGGAGCCGGAGACGCGGTGGTGACCGAGACAGATCGAGACACCGAGAGGCGACAGGAACCTGGGGAGACTGCGGCGCCCGGCCGGGGTCGGGACGCGACGCCGCGGGGAGGACGGCCGGCCGGACCGGGGCCCGAGTTCCGAGGCGGGGCCCCGCAGAGGCGGACCGGGTCGGGGGCTCGAGCCCAGCGGGGCGGCGGGCCCGAAGGCGGGGAGAGACAAAGCCCGCGGAGGCGACGGCGACGGCGACGCGAGGCGCAGCCCGTGCCACCGGGCCCGAGACGTCGGGCGGGAGCCGCGGGGAGCGCGCCGCGGAGGAGCGCCGGCGCGGGGCGCGGGGCGCGGGGCGCAGAGTCGCAGGCCCAGCGCGCAGACCTCGGGCGGAGGCCGAGCCCGAGGCGGGGGAGCGACCTCCGGCGGAGAGTCGAAGTCCCGAGGCGGGGAGCGCGCGGAGCCCGGGCCGGGAGGCGGGAAGGGGCGCGACGGGCCCGCGGCCCGCGCGGCGCCCACCCGGCGGCTCCTGCGAGCAGCGGCGCCCGCGTCCCGCCCGCGCGGAGCCCGCACCTTCCCGCAGCGCCGCCGCCGCCGCCGCCGGCGATGAGCCGCACCCGGGCGCAGCGCCGCACGCCCGCGATGACGGCCGCTCGGGCCGGGGGCGGGGAGGCGGGGGCGCGGGGCCTCGGCGCTCCCCCCACCCGCGCCTCCCCGCCCCCGCCGCCTCCAGGGCCGCTCCACGGCGCACCTGGGACCCGGGCCCCTCAGCCGCCAGTGCGCGCCGCGCAAACCCGCCGCGCCGGGCCCGGGGCCGGCCCCTCTATATTGGCGCGTGCGGTATCCGGGGGCGGAGGCCCGGCCCGCGTCCTCCCCACCCCAGGCCCGGCCCTCCCCCGCCACCGAGCCTGGCTCGCGCCTTTACCCTCGCCCTCTGGGCGCCCCATCCCCAGCCCAGCCCCCCGGCGCCCCGGCGCCTCGGAACCCGGGCAGGTGCTGGACCCTCGGGCCGGCGGGAAGAGGAGAGCCCCGGTTTGCCGATCCAGGTTAGAGGTGGCGAGGGCCACGCTGGGGGCCCTGGTCGTTGCGCGCTGTGGACGTGAGTGCGGGAGCAGCTGGGGGGCCAGCGGTCAAGGCACAGGCGCCCGGCGGGAAAGCGGGTTCTCGCCTCGGCCCGGGCGCGTTTCCTCGCGGGAGCCCGGATCGCACCGCCCCCCTCTCCCGCCCTCAGTCTCCTCATCTGCGAAGTGGGACTGGTGACTGGTCTTCCCCGAGGGCGGTCGTGCGTATGACCCGAAGTGGGGCCGGCCAAGCACATGGGTGTCGTGCGAGGCGACCGGTAAGTAGGATCCAGCCCGGAGACCCGGGCGAACCCTTGCTCCGCCGTGGGCCTCAGTCTGCGCAGCTGGAGATGAGAATCGTGGTCATCCCAAGCTACGAGTTTTCCGAGGTCTGGTGAGGACAGGGAGGCACCGAGGGAGAGGGAGCTCAGGGAGCAGCGCCTGGGGCAGGGGAGGCCCCTCGTCGCCCCGGGTCTGCTCTCCAACCGGGCTGCGGGCGGGGGAACGGAGAGCCCGGCGGCTCTGGGGACAAATGGGTCCCCCCGGGCCTGACGGGCTGAGCTACCGCTCTGGCCTGGAGAACGTCTATCCGGTCACTCTCGTTTTTTCAGATAAAAAAAGTTGAGATTCGAAAGAGAAAGGAGCCGTCCGGCAGCCTGTCCCCCGACCCCCCGCCGGGGCACCTAGGGTCCCAGAAAGTGGTGGGAGCAGCGAGGCCAAAAAGCCTCGGTCTTCAAGCCGCGAAATTACGCCATTGCGCAGCTGCAGCGACGCAAAGGCCCAGATCTGAAGGCTGTGACCCTTGGCCGCGCCGGCGTGGTCCGAGCCCCCGACCTCAGGCGTCTGTTGGAGCTGGTGCCTTGGTCCTGCGAGCCCGGCCCGCGCAGACCACCCCTCATGTCGCCCCGCGGAATGCAGGGCGGAATCTGGGGCCGACTTGCTGTGCAAGCTCCGACAGGTCTCTTCACTTCTCTGAGCCTCGGTTTCTCCGTGTATAAAATGAAAAAGATGGGCCCTCCAGAAGGGATTCTTTGGTTCCCATGCGATTCCATGGATGAATCTTGGGGAGGGGGGAGGACAGGGAGCCAGAGCTGGGGTTAGTTGCAGCCCCCCTCCACCCCAGACCCTGAGAAAGAACCAGAGCTGAGGTTGGGGGGGCCACTGCCTCTGAACAGCTCCCCATAAGGGAGGGGCCCTCGGAAAGAGGAAAACAGGAGTGGCACCTCCTCTGCAAGGGAGTGAAGGGGATTTAGGGGGACAGTGGGGTGGGGGTCCCCAGTTAGCCATTCTAGGGTAGAGCCCACCCGGTTGTCCTGGACAGTGTTGAGGAAGCCCTAGCAATGTGAACAGAGCCTGGGCTGGGGGGCCAGGTGGGGTGGGGGCTGGGCCCTGAGCCAGACCTCCCCCCTCCTCCTGCCTGCCCCCCCTCTTCCGGGGAGGGCTCCAGGGGACCCTCCAGGCTCCACTGCGTTTGCCTTTCAGCCCCGGGTTCCAGCTCATGTAGGGAATCGCAGCCCCTCACGTACCTGCCCAGGGAAGCAGACGCTGACCTGGCCCAGCTACTGACAGACTGACACTGCAGACAGACACGCGAACCCACAGAGACTCGGAGACATCCACAGAGACAGCGCAGGCACCCAGGCCAGGGGCCACGGCACACTCTCAGCCTGTGAGGCTCAGGCCAACACAGCCCTGTGAACATCGGCCACCGACAGACGGAGGGACACCCGCGGACCCCATAGATCCTGTCCCCACAGGCCTAGCTCCTCCCATCAGCCGCCCACGGAAAAAGAGGGGGTAGCACGGCGGGAAGGCGGGCCCGGGGAGACCCCAGGCCCCTTCTCTGCCCAGAGCAGCGGGCACCAGCCGCTCAGCAGGGCCAGGCAATGGCCAGCGCAGGCCGCAGGGAGGCACCGAGGAGGGAGGCTGGCCATTAGAGGCCTGGGCCCAGGCCCTCACTTACGGAGCGGAAGGCGAGCTCTCACGCCGGATGAGGGTGGACAGTGGGCACCGGGGGTCCCGGAGGAGGCTCCGGCGGCCCAGGTGGGGCAGTGGCGGCCGTGGGCACACGGGATCTCCTTCACGCCACGGCGGGCGGCAGGCGGACAGTAGGCTGGCCCTGTCCAACCGTCCTCCTCCTCCCCGCCCTGGGGGGGGCCACCAGAGGCCCAATTGGTCTCTGCCCCCACGTGACTCTGCAGGCCTCTCTCCTTCTTTGTTGGTGTTTCTCTTCATTTAGGTCTCTATTTTTTTTCTTCTCCTAAAAGAAGAAAAAAAATACCCCTATCTAACTGGGGGCCGCGGGTGGGGGCGGAGGCCAAGGCACTCTGGAGGCCTTGGCCAGCTGGCTGCTCCAGGCCGCTGTGGGAGCCCAGAGGCAGGGTCCCCTCGTAGGCGGGTAGGCAGCCCCGCTTGTTAGCGACTGGGTGGGAGTGGGGCCTGATTTATGGGCGGCTCCCCCACCCGGCCTGCAGCCCGGCCTCTCTCCCCTTGAATGGCTCCCTCCCTGGATCCTGGCCCGGCAGGGTCCGGTCTGGCCCAGGCATGGGAGTGGAGTCAGGTCGGGCTGGCGCGGAGGCAGGGGCATGGATGACTTGACCAGGTGGCCCTGCGACTTTGGCCTGGTCTTTTTACCCTTCCAGAAGGTGAAGAAAGGGAGAGGGGATGGAGAGGCAAGCAGGTGAGCTGACCGCCCACCTTCCGTGTGCATCCATGCTGGCTTTCTGAATGTTGCTCTCCACCGTGAGCTGCCGATGCTCCCAGTTGCTCTGTGGGAAAGTCGAGGCTGTGTCAGGTGGTTGGGTAAGGTGGCCCTGGGTTGGGCTGAGTGGGTAGCTAGGCCAGGAGAAGGTGGGACAAAGGGAGGGGGTTTTGTCTAGAAGGCCGAGCCTCTCCACGTAGCCGGGGATGTCCCTGTCCAATCTGCAGGCCCAAACAGTGCCTGAACTGTCCTGGGCCCGTCAGGGGGAGATGGCTGCTCTGTCCTGTCCCTCTCTTGAGCATTCCTGTGTTCATCTTACCTCCGCTGAGTGCACACTAGGTGCCAGGCACAGAAGAAAAGGGGCAAAAGGGGGAGAAGGCTCTGTCCTTGGAGGATTTACCCCACCCCCAGCCATCTATCCTGGGCAGGGGCTCAGGGGCGCCTTGGGGCAATCACTGTCGAGAGCCCCCCTTTATCTCAAGAAATAGGCAAATCACACAGAACACCTCATTTGGCTTAGGACGAAAGGGATTTTTCTAGGTGACTGAAGCCAACTGTATTTAAAACCTAGTGTGTCTTCCTCATCCGGCCACTTAAAACATTTTTTTGTCAAAGTACATACAAGACAATAATTTTGCTGACCGTCAGAACTAACTGGTTCTACCAATGACTATGTTCCACTTCTACCTATAACCTAATACACCACTTACGTCCCATCGTGCGTGACTTCCTAATGATCTTTTTCAGACGTTCTGACAAGGTACACTTCTCTTACCTGTGAATGAACCTAACTGGTCTCCCCACTTCAATGCAATGATTTTGTGTCTGGATTAAACACCACGCGAATGTCCCCCGCAAATACCCTATATCGCCAACGCGTCACAGACGTGTAGCCACCGCCACAACAGTCACGGTCCTTTGTACCTCTTTTGGTGGAAGACTGAAATGAGAACCACTCCGCCTGTCTTCTTAACCAGGACAAACGGGGTCTTTCGACACCACGGTGCCGTGAGAAAAAACCAGCCTAGCTTTTGCCAGTCTCCTGGTGAGGCCTTGAACCCGAAGAAGGAGAATTGCTCGGGGACCGGTGGCAGAGACGCTAAATTAAATCCCAGCTCTGCCATTTTCTAGCTCTGCGAACGGGGACCAGGAACTTCCCGTCTCTGGGTCTCACGTCCTCTCCATAAAATGGGGACAAAAAATGAGGCAATACACACGCAGTGGCTGCCTGGCACGTTGTGTGGGCTCAATAAATGTTAGCAAAACACAAACGGCAAGCCGAAGGACTGGCGGTCTGGCCTCAGGGCCCCTTCCTGGGTTGAGTCTGCGATCACGACACCATCCTGACGCTGTTTGTCCTTCTGAGAGAGAGAGTGACTCACCCCATCCCGGGGATCCCTCAAGGAAAGGCTCAGGGAGGGTTTTTATCGCCATGTCTACAGCAGCCAGCAGAGAGCGAGCGTCAGTGAGCGTTTGTTGAATGACTGCTTGGCCTCTGCACCAAAGGCCCCCCACACGCTGCCTGCAGGTGTAGCGTTCTGCCGCCTGCTCCGCCTGTTCCGTCGCCTTCTCTGCGGGCAGTCCACTGTCCTTTGCCACTACTCAGGCCGGGTGCTCCTCACCCCTCGGCACCCTGTCCACTGCATCCCCCTCCTCTGTGCTGCCCCTTCTTAGCCTTCACCCATAGGGGATGAGGCATGCTGGGACTGGCAAGGCCCTAACGCAAAAGTGCCTGCTATAGGCTGGGTCCCCTACCAACCGGTCCACACCTGTGGCCAGTCTCGAACCTTCCCCACCATTTTCGGAGGTAGGTAGTCCTTCTCCCCTCATCTCCCACGAGCATCATTTGAGAGATGAGGACATCTTCCCAAAGTCACAAAGCAAGGGCGCGATGAAACCGGGATTCGAATTCAGACCTGGGAGACCAGAACCCGGACTTCCCAGCTCAGAGTCCTCGCCACTTGTCAGAGGCCCTGGTTGGCCTCTGTGTCTTTTCCTTCAAGCTCCAGCCCAGATGGTCCCAGGCCGTGAGACCCACCCGGAGGGGAAGGAGAGGAGTACCGTCCTGACCCAGGCTGTCCCCTCCCTCCCCAAGCAAACAAAGCCCAGGGTCTCTCTTCTAAGTGGGGACTTTCCCAAAGTGCCAGGCTTGTTTCCTGGAGGTGGAACAAGGAACAAACAAACCGGAGACCCGAAAACTGAAAGGGAGAGGAGAGGGACAGAATCACCCAGAGACTGAAATGAAGAGGAGGAAGATGGACAGAAAAAAGAAGCCATAGAGAAGCGAGGCAGGAAATGAGAAAGGAGAGGAAAGGGAGACCCACTGAGAGCACGACAGATCCAGAGGTGGGGGGAGAGGGGGAGAGAGAGAGAGACAGAGAGAGAGAGAGAGAGAGAGAGAGAGAGAGAGAGAGAGAGGGGAGGGGGCAGAGAGGAAGAGCCAGGCACGAGAGAGAAATTCAGACAGAAGAAATGGGAGAGAGACAGAGACAGAGAGATGGACAGACTGAGGCAGAGAGTGAGAAAAGAGAGAGGGGCAGGGCCAGGAGCTGGAGGCAGAGGGAGTGTGGATGTGGGGACCCCTCAGAGGGCAGTAGAGGGGGTGGGGCTGCTGGCAGCGGCAGAGGCTGTTTCCGCTGCACCCCTTATCAGCCTGCTGCCAGATGTTCAGATCCGATGCCAATGTCAGAGAAGTCCATAGTGCGGGGTCAAGGCCGTGGCCAGCGGGAGCCTCAGCTGCAGTGTGGGGAGGGGGGCGGGGGGATGGCAATAGACCTGCTTGCTCTTCCCCCTCTGCCTCCTGGCTCTTTGGGCTGGACCACCTGGTGGGGGCGGGAGAGACCAGGTGCCTCTGGGGACCTCTCCAGTCTGAGAGCGGGGACTTGTGGAAGCAGAGCGGGGTTCCTGGCAACACATGGACGTGTACATCTTTGCACACTCCCCCATGCAAAGCAGCGCAGGGATAAATGCACACAGACGCAAACTCGTGGACGTGAATGCACAGAGCTCACGGTCCTGCAGGAGCTGCAGAAGAGAGGACCTGCGGCTGGCAGGGTCCCTAGGACGGACGCGCCCTGCTCTCCGACGAATCTGCATGCCCTCCAAGGCTGGGTGGAGGGACCTGGGACCTAGAGCATGAGGTCTGGTGGAGCCCCTCGGGGGAGATGCCGGAGCTGGGTGTCTGGCGCGGGGCTGGGTCTCCAGCCCGGGGCCTCTGCACCATGCTCCTGGAGCGCGCAGCACAGCTGGGGCCCCTGCCTGGGGTAGTTTATCTCACAGTGCACACGCTCGGCCCTCAAGGGGTGACCCAGCCTTGCTCCCCACATTCCTCTTCAGCCATGCAGCCGGTGGCCCCCTTCCCCCCCTCGCCCCCCAGGCTGAGACAGGCCTGTGCTCGGGGGTGGCCAGCAGCAACCACGCGGAGACGCCCTGCGGCCCCCTCGGCCCCAGCCCTTTGCTGCTCTCTCTGCTTTTGTCTCTGAGCATCTTTCCAATGTTGTCTCTGCCACGACGACTCTGTGCCTATCACTGTTTTGGCCTCAGCCTTCCTCCAGGAAGGTCCCAGTTTGTTTCTGTTTCAGTCTCTTAGTCTGTCTCTCTTTAGGGTCCTTGAGTGGGGACCAAGTCTGGGGATAACCTCTGCTCTCCTTTTTGGCTCCTCGTGGCCTGCCTCAATGGGAATATACAGGAGAGCCAGGCTGTGGGCAAGGGGGCAAGGGGGCAAGGGCCTGGGCAAATAGAGGCCTAGAACCCATACTGGGTGAACTGGGGCAGCCCAAGTGGCAGAAGCCTAGCACCCCCCACCCCTCCCCCACCCCACCCCACCTGCTAAGAGCCCAGGTAAGACATCCATCAGGGCCTGGGGCTGGTGGGCTCCCCTGAGCGGCAGAGAAGACTGGGGAGTAGGAGGAAGAAGCCGGGGTTGGAGGGCTCCTGGCCTGAGGGCCTCCTTCCTGTTTGTAGGGAAGTGACTGCCTCAGAAAGCTGCTCAGGGGAGAGGAGGGAGGCCATGGTGACTTCCGGGAAGCTGGCCAAGGGCCCGAGGCCACCCTCCCTGTGCCCACATGGGGCCTGCTGGCCCTGGCTTAAAATAGTGCAGTTCCTCTGTGGCCGCTCCTGCTGCTGCTCCTGCTCCTGCCGTCGCCATCGCCGGGCCCAGCCCAAACCTTACAGGGCTGCTGGATGCTGCCGAGGCCTAGGGCGGAGGGGATTCACCCCGCTCTCCAACCCTCCCCAGACGGAGGCTGGAGGCTCTGCCTGGACCATGTGGGTGGGGGTGGGCAGCTGCAGAGAAAGCGGGGGTTCCTGAGTCTGGAACCCTGGATTCAAGTCTCAGCTCCGACATTGACCCGCCGAGAGATATCGGCTGGTCCATCTTATCTCCGGGAGCCTCAGTTTCCACTTACGTAAGGGCCATTTACCCTAAAGGAGACCACATACGTAGACTCTTCAGAACCTTGCCAGGTATCACGTGGACACACAAAAAAATGGGAGTTCCTTTTGCCTCTCTTGCCGGCCGTTACTCAAACTCCTCACCCTGAGGAAGGCCTCCTTGGAGCTTCCCTCAGTTCCTACGCTGCTCCTAGGACGAGGTGCTGAACGGGGAAGGTCTGTGGAGAGGAGCTTGCACGAGGGCAAGGATGAGGCTGTGGTCTCCATGGTGAGACTTGTTGCCAAGGGAACAAGACTCCAAGAGCCCTGGGTCTGACAGTTGGGTACTTTTGCCACAGGATCTCAGAAAGGCTGATTTTCGGTGGACCTGAAACCCTGGTGGGCAGCCAGGCCAAGGCCAGGCCAAGTGAGAGGTGGCTTCTGGCTCTGCTGGGCTTCTGCTATTGGGGTGTGAGGGGCTGCGGCTCCCCTCACGCAGCTGCTTTTTATGGATTGACTTCATGGAGCCCCTACTTTGAACCAGCCACGGTGAATCCTTAAACCCCCAAGACACAGGGACTGCCACCTCTATTTATCTGTCAGGGAACGTGAGGATCAGAGGAATATCTACCCGGGTCAAAGTCACACACAACCGGGAAGGGGAAGAGCTGGAATTAGAACTCAGGCAGCGAGCCCCCCAGGTGACGGGCCTGCTGTCACAAGAGCTGAGGGACACGATCCTTGGGAGAGGGCTCCATGGAGCCACATCCAACCTGACCCCGGCACCCTCCCCCGGCATCACATCTGGGGGTTTCTGGCTTCAGACTCTGACATAACCCAGCAGCGGGCACTCAGTCAGTACTGGTTTACATTCATTCCTGAGGTTATATGCAAGTTGTACAACCTTAGGCAAATTACTTACTGTTTCTGGCCCACGGCTTCCTTATCTGTAAAATGGGCTCAACACAGCACCAACCTCACAGGGCAGTTCTGAGGAATCAGTAATTGACTGCAGAGCAAATGCTTGGCGTGGTGCTCGGCACTCAAGGAAACCAAAAGCTCACCATCAGGTATAAGTAGCAATTTATAAATTTAGAGTCGTGTCCTCAACTTTATTCCATGGAACACTGCCCCCACAGAATTTTACCAGGAGGAAGAAATGTTCCATGCTCAAATACTTGTGGGTACACCCTGGGCTAAACGAAATCACAGATTCCTTCAGGCAGGACTTCTCAGAGCCTTTGAAATGCCAACGAAGGTTGAGCATCGAGCAGAGGAAGGTAAGTGCAGCATTTCCCAGATTTCTGGCAATAGAACTCCCACTCCTTTTCCCATGGAGCCACCTTGCGGGTCATCCACGTTCTGAGAAACCACACAGATTTGGTTCTGCAGCATTTCACGTGCATTTGGGACAGGACTGCTTTTCGGATGTTCTTTCGTCTCTTACAGAAATTAATCCTTTATTAGTTTCATAGCGTCCTCTGTTTATTTTGTTAATAGCAAAAAAAAAGTTCAACCAAAGGCCGTTACCGAGCTTTGTTACAAACTCGACATTCATATTCAGCACTATTGAATTGCTAAGGCCGGGCAGGGAGGAAGCCTGTTGTAACTTTGGTATCAGATAGACCTGGATTCAAAAGCCAATTCTGCCACTTACCCATGTGTCGTCTTAGGCAAATGGCTGGATTTCCTGGGGCCTCGATTTGCTTAGAGTGAAATGGGGCTGAGACCTGGGGCTTGCAGAATGGCTATGAGCATTACAGGAGACAATGCACGTACAGCACCAATCACAGTGCCAGGCACTCAGTAGGCGGTCAGCAAATGTGTTCCTTCTCCTGCTCGCACCTCTGTCTTATCTGTCCCCTCTTGTGGGGGCACGGTATAGTCTATTAATTAGTTCTGCAGCGTTCCCTTTGTTCTAAAACCATCTCTTTCAAACCTCAAGGGCTCTCTGGTCCCTTGCGCTGGAGGAGGCTGAGGTATGGGAAGGCAGCTGGTCTTCCCCTCGTTTTGCATATGAGGATTTAATAGGCTTTGATCAGACTCTCCTCAGCCTTTATCCTCCCAAACTGAGGAGCCTTCATCTTCCCCATCTGTCTTTATATAACCCTCAGCCCAAACTCTGACACTTCTCTGATCGGATCAAGTGGGACTACAGGATAGTTGGGCGGATCTGGGTTCAAGTCCCAACACTGACACTTCCTGTGTGACTTTGGACACACTCCATGACTTCTCAGAGCCTCCATTTTCTCGGCTCTAGAAAACCTCATCTATTTTCCCAGAAGGCCAGGTATGGGTCGGCTGGCCCATAGTGACATTCTAGGCAGGCCATCCACCAACGCTCTATCGCTAACATGCAGCTCCTTCCTGAGACTCAGCAGACGGCTTTCCTTCCCGACTCCTGAATGTGGCATTCAAGGCTCCCAAGGGCTTCTTCAGCCTCAAGTCTTACTACTCCTTTCCATCTGCCACCATTCCTGTCGGGCGATCCCCAGTTATGCCTGAATAGTACTCATATTTCGGATTCGAACCTGTTGTGGACCCCTCTACCTGGTCTGTCCTCCCGTCCGGTGACCTGCGACACGGCCCACCTCCACTGCTCATCTGTGAAGCCCTTCCCGAGTAAAACGAGCCACTCCCTCTAGGCCATCACGACCCCATACACGTCCCCCATCCCGACTGAGCCCACTGTACTGCAGAGGTATGTCTCTCTCCCACTGGACTCACTTCCTCTAGCTGTGCCGCTTTCTGGCTGGGGGGCCCTGAGCGAGTCCCCTCACCTCGCTTAACCTTAGCTTCTTCATTTGTAAAGTAGAGATAACAATCCTTTAAGTTTAAGGAGGTTCAGGTTTAAGGAAAGCTCCAACACGGCGCCAGGCACAGAGCCGGCGCCTCGGTCAGTGCTGGTTCGTGGGTTCGAGCAGTTACGAGACACTCCTCTGCCAGCCCCTCAGCAGGGCGAAGAGGGTGGCTTTTGGCTACAAGCAGGAGCAACAGATCTGAAGACCTGAGCCGGCTCCCTAGGACACCCCGTTGCCCCTCCCCAGAGCCCAGACAAGCTTCACAGACAGATGCCATGTGCAGGATTCACATTTATTGGTTCAAATACAGTACCTAATATTTTCTAAACATGCATTTCACACTAATTGGTCACATTTCCACAGGTAGTCAATTCACAGAAAAGGGCCCATCCCTTGCCAGCTGGCAGGGTGGGAGGTAGCAGAGGGCCTGGGTAGCCTGCAGAGCCCGCCAACTGTCATTTGGTCATGCAGGGCTGATGGAGCCAGGCTGGCGGGTAGCCCTTGGCCGGCCCTTTGGGGACAAGGGCTCAGAGACATCCATTTACCTGATTCCTACACAGGACTGTGGGTAGAGGTGGACCTCGGGTAGGTCGCCCAGTGCTGGGCTCATGGATGCATGTGCCGCCGGAGCCCCTGACGGGGTAGTGGGAGGCGGTGCTTCCTGTGCCCTGAACCACAGGAAGGAAAAGGAGGCCTCTTCAAGGGGGCGGCTGGCCCCCGGCTGGGCAGGTGTGGCGGACTCCCCAGACATGGCCCAGACATCACAACGCACCCACAAGCCCCTATCGCAGGCCTGGGATGGCAACACAGACAAAAACACCAACAGGCCAGGGCGGGCAGGGCTCCGCTCCCCACAGAAACATGTAAACAGAGCAGGAGCTGCGGCGTTCGTTTCCCACAGGATCTCCCGGAGAGGAATCGACCGGGATGTCAAGAGGTAGTTTTTTTTTTTTTTTTTTTCTTTTTCATGGAAATTTGAATCAACAACATTATCACCTATTATAAGACATTTCAGAGAAAGAAAACAATGGTCACCGAAGAGCAAAAATGATACTCTGGCTGGCAGGGCTGGCTCCAGGATCTGGAAGAACAGCCTCCACCAGGAACACGACTTTTTTCCTGGGCTTGGAGCAAGGTCTGGCCCGACTCACAGCTTTGCTTTGAGCCTGCAACTGATTTCTGGGCAGGCTGTGGCCCATTTAGGGCTACAGGCCCGCAGCAGGCAGGCCAGACAGGGACTGGATTTGGCCAAGGGACCAGTGTCTCATGAGCTGGCAGAGGCAGGGCCACTGTGGCTCATGCTCCAGGGCAGCCAGAAGCCTTCACGTCTCCAGGCAGCCCAGGCCTGGTCAAAGAGGGAGGCCCGGCTCGTGCCCAGATGTGTTATGCTCTCTGGGGCTCCTGCCTCTGAGGAAAACAGTCCAGGTCTGGCTCCCAAGCCCAGAAAAGAAGCGGTTGCTCGTGGCAGACAAGAGAGGGGTTTCTGGGGACCCTGTAATTAAATACACATCCCTGAGCTGTGGCCCTAGAAACCCATGTCTCAAGGCTAACCAGTTTCCAGCACCTGGTGGAATGATTGCCGTTTCTCATCCTGAGACACAGATAAAACGTCATTCACAGACACTGGACATTGATGCTCCAAGCCAAGGAAGAAGGGAGGGGCGATACCTGCCAAGGCAGGGGGCGCGCAGGGGATGCCCGTGGGTCAAGCTGGGGAACGGAAGAGAAGTGGGTGTTTTGCTTAGCTTTTGGGGCTTTTTTTTGGGGGGGTTTTGGTTTTTACTTTAAAAAATCAGTAAAGAAAATAAAAGGGCTAGTCTGAAAGACTGGATTTCTTAAAACAATTGCAAAAGTTTAAAAAGCAACAGGGAAAAAAGACAGAGACCAGGGGCCCAGAGCTAAAGACTTGGAACCACTGCTCAACTCCCTGCCCTGCTGGGAGGCCAGCGGCCCTTTCCTTTGGCCAGCCTTGGACTTGACTTAGATGTCGCCTACGCTAGGGTTATCTGTCTTCATCTGTCTCAAGCCCCAGGAAATCGAGAACAAACTAAGGTGGAAAATGGGTCATAGAGCACGGCAGGCAGCTCAGAGAGCTCGAGATATTAAGGACCTGGTGACATACTGGCCACTGGCCACTGCAGGTACTCACTTCCCTGGGGAGGGGTGGCAGGTTCGTGTAGAGGGGGTGGCCACTGGGTTGCCATGGAGATCCCTAGGTTCCCTCTGTCCCTCCTCTGGTTCTGGAGAACAGGACGGGGCGGGGGCGGGGGGGAGGGGTTCCTGCCTGCTGCCTTCTATTCCTAGAGGTTCACCCACCTCACCCGTGGGCCGGGCGCCTGAGCCAGGTGGAGTGCTTTGAGACAGGTTCTGGGGAGCTTCTCCAGACTGAGGGCGAGACCACCAAACCTTGTGAAAGACGCCACTGGTCTACAAAGGAGCCAGAGAGCAGAAGTTGTAGGGAAAGTTCCAGGATCCCAAACTTTTGTCTTGGGTCGAGAAAACATTCAAAGGGAAAGAAAGGGAAAAGCTTGTATGTTTCAACACAGCGCAAGGAGGTGGGATTCGCCTTGACCACAGAGCGTTCAGGGTCATATTTTTATGGTGGAAAAATTCTCACTCGAAGTGAGTGCTGTTGGTGGCAGTGGATCAGAGAGGACAGAAGAGAGGGGAATTAAGAGACCACACGCACGACTTTTCTTCTTCCACTAGCAAAAAGGCTACCTGTTAACCAGACATTATGGGAAGAAAGGCAAAAAACAAACGCATCAAACCGCCCCCTCCAACTTTTCTCTGTGTCCTTCAAACCAAATTCACAAATACATCTAGTGGTTGACCTAATGTCTCCACACCGCTAGCTACACTCCTACCTTCTCCTCATAATACCTGAGTTTGCAATGCAACACATTCACTTTACCCTGTTTAAAAAAAGCCCACATCATAAAAGGACCGGGTGCAGAAGACGTTACAGGCGGCCGCAGGTCAGGCTCCGGCTCAGAACACACGGCCACTTGGCTCAGAGATTCTGCAGGGCTGTCGGCAATGAATGGGCTCTTTGTTCTGTGGAATCTGCTGCAAACATTTGTAAAAATGGATTTGTACAATGGCAACTTGCAGAACCTTTCCCCCCTCCACAAATTAACAACTTGCTCTGTTTAATGCTGCATTATTGGAGAGACATGTTCTTGCCTCATCAGAGAGCAATTTCCTTTGACACCCAAACACAGCCAGTAAAATGTTTAAGAGAAAAGCCATCTTAAAAAAATAATAATTTGACAGACTGAGATCTAAGCAAAGAGAGATACTGCACACGGGAGCCGTCCTGGAGGAGGGGTCTCTGATACATGTCTCTCCTGCGTTGAGGAAAGCAGCTCGGAGTCTGACCTGTGGCCAAAGAATGTGATCTAGTTGGTTAAAGGAAACAGTCAGGGAAACAAAAATATTGTGAACTGGGAAATAAACAGATACACACACACGAATCTTCCCACTGACATATGGAAACTGTTCTGGTTAGAGGTTTTCCTGAGGAACACACCTTTCTTTCTCAGAGCAGTTGGGGGACTGGCAGTAATGCTCTGAGTTTTAGATCCATTGAGGGACAGTCATCACTCTGCTGGTACCCGTAACTTCCAGTGGAAGGAAAATTTTACGACCTGACGCAGACCATCCAGTCTGCACACGATGTGGTGGCCCACTGGTCAGTTTGCTAGGCTGAGCTGGGAAGAGAGCAAATGACCTTTGACGAAACACACAGGAGGTGCTAAAGGCCCTTCAAACCCACCCGGGGACACACCCCTCTGGTCTGTCGGCTGCAAGGTACCTGGGTGTAGGTGGGGACAAGCGCAGTAGTAAGGCAGGAAAGGGAGAAGCACCTGAGAGTTCCAAGACCGATATGGTGTGGCCACTGGCCAAAGCCAAGAGGGTCAGGAACACCTTCTGGGACAAGGCGGGGCAGGGAGCAATAGAACAAGGGGTCCGGGCCGTACCTGCAGAGGGGGCAGCCAGACCCTTAGAACATGAGGTAGTTTAAAGCCCCCTCCCCTCCAGGTGCTTGGGACTGCAGCCCTCCGGGCCTCGGGCAGCCAGGCTGCTGGTGCTCCAAGGGGCAGCTGGGCCACTCTGGCCCGGGCTTTCAGTTCTGGGGAAACCTAGTCTCGTTTCGGACAGATTAGGAGAACTTGGAGTAGAATGTAAGGGCGAAAATTCTGGTCAGCAGATGGGTGAACAGTCCTCCTCCACTGTTTGAAAAAGAGACTACGGGTTTTAGATTCAGTCCTGGGGTGGGGTGAGGTGGGGTGGGGGAGGGACAGAGAACTCCAAAGGAGGAGTGTCTATTCTTTCAGCAGTCTGAACTTTGTCCCACTCCCCCTTTAAGAAAGCAAGGTGAAAGGAGAATAAATCACTATGGGGCACCAGGATTCAGAGCATGACATTTTGTTCGGCTGTTTTTTTAGAGGGCCAATAGGAAGTCAGATTTGTAAAGGAGAGGCAGGGAGTCTAGGAAGGTAGGCCTTGGTCTATCTACGCAAGGAAACTAGGTAGCTGTGAGCCCCGAGGGAGCTGGCAGGCGAGTCCCAAGGGTTACCTTATCGCCAGGACTCTGCCTGGATGAAGGTTGCCGGTGGCAGAAACCGACGGCGGGGGTTCAGACGGTGGGAGGGAGGCCGCACGGAGAGGTGGGAACAGACACCCTCCCCCCTGAGGACTTGCTGGAGGCGGGACACCGAACTTCGATTTGGTCACTGTGCCGCACTCTGCCAGCCTTCACGCCCTCCAGAGTAAAGGGTCGGCTCCCATCCTCGCCCCCCGCCCGGCTCCACCTCCGGCTGGCCCGCTGCTACGCTCAGTGAGCCTCCTAATGCCGCTTCGCCCGTTATGGTGTGTGCTTTTACCTGGCAATTCTGTGGCTAGAAAAAGGCAGTTTGCTCTCCGACAGACAAATGTCTGAGTCTGCTGAGAACACGCGGAAAAAGCAGGGATGGCCACACCCCTCCCTTTCCACTGAGGTAGTCGTCGTCAACATTATGGAACTAGTCATTTCGGCCCCATCCCACCCTCCCTCAAAATACAAAAGAACTATCTCTAAACAATGACAACACTGTAACATTAAACATCTTCACATTCTGTAAACTGCAAGGAAATGCATCGGCTGCATTCACACAAAAGCATGTGCATCATGTTGAAGGCCATACATTCAACTCTGTCGTGAAATAAATATATAGAAAAATGAGCTTAAAAAAACAGACAAACAAACAAAAACTCTTCTTGCTATGGAGGCAGCTGGAAACACTGCTCCGCCGCCTCCACGCTGGTCTCTCTGGCTCTTTCTGCTGGAGCCTGTCCTGCCCGCCCAAGGCTTTGTGGCTGGCCTGAGGAGGGGCGCTGGGGACAGGTCATTCCTTGCCCGCACTCGTCTTGCAGGAATGCAGCACCACCTTAAAGAGAAGGGGCAGCTGCTCCAAGGGAACGTTCACCATTTTTCCTGGGGACAAGGTGGGAAAAGAAGAGTTAGCAGCAGCTGCTGAAGGAAGAGCCTCTCCGTCTCCTCCTGGGCTGGTGAAAGGAGCGTGTCACCCTGTTGAGTGGCTGGGGCAAGGAAAGCGCCGGAGCATCACACAGGTCAGACGGATGGGCTGAGGTCCTGACGCGCAGGCCCGTTCTGGTGCCCTAGGGACTCTAGTGATGGTGCCAGCTAGAATCACGGCCACCGCCCAGGGAATATTTGCATTACCTCATTTAACTCTCACGATATTTCTGTGCGGCAGATATTACTTTTATCCCTATTTTACAGATGAGGAATCTGAAACTGAGAGGTATTTCCAGATGCTCTGTTAGAGCTAAAATACCATGAGAAACTTAAATCCTGTTCTTTTTTTTCCTGATAGATTCTCTAGCGTTCTATAAAACATTGCTCTTCATAGTAGTTTGATGGGTTAATAAAAGTACTGAGGGGAAAAGAGATGGAGGTGTCACAGGGGCGAATAATTTGAGAAATTCAGGGTTAGAAAAGGTATATAGGTTTCTTCGCTGGAGGACTTCTCAGAGTATTCAATACACTCTGTGAACAGCTCAGGCTGTGGTCCTCTCCTCCCTGTCAGTACCTCAGAATCACCTGGGGAGTCAAAAAAATACCGATGCTCCGGCCACACTCCACACCAATCAAAGCAGACTCTGGAGGTGCGACGCAAACAGGTATGTTTAAAAAGCTTCCCAGGAGTTTCAAAGTGCTTCTTGGGTCAAGAACCCAGCTCTGTGGGGGAGCTGGGCATAGTTACTGACTTCTCTTTATTTCAGAGAGCACCTGATTAATATCTAGTTTGGTACAACATAGTTTTGAAAACACTGAGACATAAATATCAAAATATCCCTAAGATTCCAAAAGTTTAGGTCCAGTTCATATCTGCTAGTTTACTTTGGCCCAAAAAGTAGAAAAAAAAATTGTTTTGTCAAATAGAAAATTTTTTTTTGACAAGAACAATCTCAATCTAGAAGTCACATTTCTGAGCTGCCCCTCAGTATGTGCTGGGTAACTATATAAACATGAACCTTTACCAAATGAAGTTAATGCAATAACAACTAAAGCCAAGATTTTATATTTAAATGGACCTACTAAATGTCAAGAAGCTCAGATGGGAGTCAAGACCACAAAACAAAAATTCCTTTACAAACATAAGATTTTTGAGAATTATTTTAAAGATATTGTTTTAAATGAATGATCCCCTAAAACCTATAGGCAATTCTAGGAAATGAAGTTGATTTTTAAAATTGAGATATAGTTTTTAATTCACATACCATAAACTCCACCCTTTTAGAGTAAACGATTCAGGAAATGAAGTTAATTTGAGAAACTCTGAGCCGGTTTCCCCAACCACAGAATGGCTATAATATCACCAACCTTCCAGAGATTGTCCTGAGATTAAATGATACGTAACTTACGAAGTACTCTGCATGTTATAAATCCTAAGGAAATGTCAGATTCTCTTCCCTATAAACGTGACACAAACTTCTCGTTATGATACAACTTTGCTGAGGGCAAGGGCAGGAGTGCTTTTATGCGGCTGCTGATGGGCCTGGCACAAGCATCCTGAGAACACTGCCTGCCGCCTTCTCTTCACAAGATCTGCTCTTCGCAGATCTAAGAGAAGCAAGAAAAGGCTGGAAGCCCAGCACCGAGAACGTTACCTGCAATATATCGAATCTCGGGTAAGCACATCATGAGGTCCGGAAAGCGGTTGGGCTGATGTGTGTATTTATATTCGGTGAAATCCTGGCAAATGTACCAGTATCGCTTGTTCAGCTGCTCCAGCTGCGAGGCACTGGCCAGACCCCTGATATCTGTGAAGAAAATCACACAGGAAATGGGAGAGGTTTTCTAATGTGGAAGAAACACTAACTCCTTGAATAGGTGCATCTTAAAAGTCATTACATGTCACGAGATCTTTTTTCTTTCTGACATGGGGGAACAAAGGTCTGGATGACAGAAATCAGATAAAGAAGGAAAAAAAATATACAGGACAATCACTAGACCGAGCCCCTTGAGGGCTAGGCTGCATCTTTCTGAACTTCATACTCAGCTCCCAGCACAGGTCTTGGCATAAAACAGGCACCAGTGGATGTTGAACAACTGACTGAATGATCTACTTCTCCTAATTTTATCCTTCACAATCTTTAAATCTGCCCTTTGCCGGAGTCCATCAGAAACCTTGCTGATACCCGCACACTCAGGCTTGTACATGTGCTCACACACGGTCTCCTGTGTTTCTGCTTGCACCCTTCTGTCTGGGATGTCACTCAGTTTCTTCTACAGAGATTTCTTTCTCATTTCTCTACAACCCCCCCGCCACTGCCTTTTTTATATATAGAATATAGATATTCTATATACAAACCTTATTCGACCTTTGAGGCCCAGCTTGGATTTCTCCTCGAAGTAGCTGCTACTGATCTCCCCCCATCTGAAGCCCAAATCATGTGCCACGTGCCATCACAGTATATTTCTTGAGGCCGGGGACCTAGGGTCTAATTTATTTTTCAACGTCTTTAATGCTCACCACAGGGCCTGGCCTAGAGGTGGCACGCAGGACGCCAGATGAATGCATGCATGGTGTGGGAGCAGGAGGAAGAGGTCTGGCCAGTGTGAGCAAGGAGGGGGGACCCAGAGTCTCCGGACTGAGTGCGGAACAGAGCACTTATAATGTCACAGGCAGCGAAACAGCCCAATTCCACTCTGAGAGTAAAGCACTCATGTGCTACTTTCGAAAAACAATCCAACTTCTCCTTCACACTCTGGTTCCCGGCAGCCACCAAGTGCCACTTTGCAGGTAATGCTCCACACAGACCGCATCCAGCACACCGCTAACTAAAAGCCATGCTTGACACATGTGTGAGCTTTTGTGCCCCCCCCCACTTTGCCTTGCAGGGACTGTCAGAGCCACTGCCGGCCTGGTGTAGAGGCCTTATCTCCGCTACTTTCATCAGTCACTCTGCTCTTCTTCAGTCACTGGTAAACTTGGTACGTATTTTAAATGACGCATGTACTGTCCTTGGTGTCTGCGTTTAAATGCATTGAAACTGACTAAACAAAGCGAATCCTCTTCCTTCCACTATGAGTTATAGAGACTGTGGCATTTAGGTTTGAGGAACAACTTGAGAGCATGCCCTGCACTACAGAGGGGCAGGGTGATGATGAGGGGAGCACAGGCCTTCCGAGATTAGAACCCACATGGTGCGTCAGACTGTGTGACAGTCCTGAGGATAAAGGGAGCATGAAACATGAGGGCAAATGCTCGCTGGCCAAACACTGGCCAAACAAACAAACAGAAACCCCTTCTTCCCACCCCACAAGCCACTCACCTTGATTTAAGAAGTTAATTGCTTTCATGCAAGCATACTCCTCATTGCTAACCTTTAGCTGATGGAACTTGTGATACAGATAGATGAGCCGCTCGATCACCTCCATCCCTTCATCACTAAATCTGGGGAACAGACACAGGTGTTAGCAGTGGGCTCTGACACCAGTGGAAGCCAGGGGAGGGAAGACAGAGGTCTCCTACGGCTCCTTAAGACACCTAATGTAGGAAAGAGAATGGGGGAAATGGAATCCAGAACCATTTATGAAGCACAGCTCATGCAAGCCGCTGGTCCCAAGGTCAGGTGGGGTCAATCGAATCTAAGGTCAAATCCAGCTCCATCACATGAAATCTACCAGACCTTGGGAAAGTCATTTGACCCCTCTAAGCTCTGAGGTCCTCCTCCGTACAATAACAATGCTTGCCTGCTTGGGGTAACAAGGGCCAAAGGAGGTTTGGGATGTAAATGTGAGAAAATGACATTCTTAACGTGCTCCTATTGTCGAGACGCAGCCTGCAGTGTCAGTGGTGGCTGCCATGGTGACTCTACACCACAATGCAGAAAAGGCTGTGGGCTGCATTTGCTTAGGCTCCCGTTTCCAGCAGGGCTGAGGTTAGGCACAGTGAACATTTTTATTGACATTCCTGACTTTGTCTAGGAAGGGAGGGAAACAGTGACTGAGCCTCCGTGCCACGCCGGTCTCTGTGCCGTGCACTTTATATGCATTATCTCACTTAATTTTCTCAGCCCTATGGGCTAAGGGAGATTATCAACACCGCTGTACGGATGAGAAAATGAAGTTCAAGGAAGAGAGGGGCCAGTCCACAAGCTTGTAGCTAGTTAGTGGCAGAGCTAGAATTTGGAATCTGGTCTAACTCCCCAAGGCCTTGGCTTTCCCAATAGCTAAGGTGGCACCCCCTGGCAGAGAAGACTCAATGCTCCTTTCTTGGGATTAGCAGGAAGCTCTGTGAGGAAAGATCAAGTTTTAGGCAAAGGAGCCCCAGGCTGGGGGACTAATACTCTGCGTCATAGTGGGGAATGTTGCATGTCAGAGATGAGACACCATCGAATCAAGGACACAAAGGTTTAATGGGGAAGTGGGCAATTATGAAAGCTGAGGTCAGGCCCAGCCTCTGCCCCCAGGAGTGGGCTGGACTGTGGGCCAAGGTGAGCTCCCGACAGGCCTTAGATACATCTCAGATACATGCTCGGCCCAGAACCGCTTCTTGGCGATTATGTTCAGATCTGGGAGCTGCAGCCCAGTGCCAGGTAAGAAGGCCCTAACTGGGTAGGACCCAGAATACCTGCAGATGCACTACTGTTTTCTGTGCTGACTGTGAAGGCCTTGCAAGGGCTCGGCTTCCTGGGCAAGCCGGATATTTCCCTTCACCTGGGAAAGCCTGGCTCTGGCTGAGGCCAGAGGCACCTGCACCTCACAAGCACCAGGGGGAGCTGCAGAGCAGCTCCTGGTAAACGGAGCTCTGACCGTCTGCCTCAAGGCCGGCTCCCAGTTACACAGAGCTTGGGGCTTTCTCTTTCAGCCTGCTATCTGAGCTACGGTGGCTGACTCTGTTTCCCTCTGCTCCTGGCCCACCGGCTTTTACAGCTTTATTGATATTTTCCCAGACTGGCTGACAGACAAATTTATACTGAATAACCACTATAAATAACTTTACCTCCCATTTTACCACTTATTGAATGTTTGCTCCTTGCCAGGCACTTAGTTAAATATTCTATATGCATCATTTCACTGGATACTCCCAGTAAGTGACCCAAATGGATGTTATAACCTTCCCTGCTCACATGTAGAAACAAAGCTCAGAGGTTATTTACTGTGCCCCTACTACATTCTTACAGTTAACTCTCCTGGCGACTTTTGAGATTAGTAATGCCACCTTGTTAGGGGTGAGGAAGCAGAAAAGATGCCTTCCCCAAGGTTTCCAGTCCATTTTCTAATTCTAAGCCTGACACTCTCTCGGCACTACACCATCTCCCCGTGCCTGTAGCTGGTAACTGGGGAAGGCTACCACGCGCCGCCGCGGGGCCCTCAGGAGCTCTCTGTTCCACAGCAACAGCCCAGGGCCCCACCCGGAGCGGGTGCTGGTTTCTCGGCGCACAGAGTTGCCCTGTGGAGCTCCTGTTCAGCGGAGACTCCTAGGCAGCGAGCGCACCCCGCGGAGCAGGTCACGCCCCGTCACAGTACTTGGTTGGGTATTTCTGTTCTCAAGAGGAAAGGGTCTTCGGCGCAAATTCCCTCTAGCGTCTGCTTGGAGGGGTGAGGCAGGGGTCGTCCAGGTAGGGCGCAGCAAAGGGGGGTGCAGTGTCGGCATCTGTCTGCTGGCGGTGTAGCGAGCGAAGATAACACTCTCTCCCTTAATCAGCAACCTCTCACCCCAAGTGCTCGCTCTGGCACTGCACAGCCTGCAGGTGTGTGGCTGTCAGCCAGACCCCTGGCCAGGAGTGCCAAACCTACTCATGGCTGAGTCTTGACCTGAGGGGCACAAAGCAGCTCCCGAGTGCCTGGCCTGAGCATATGCCCCAGATCTGCCCTTTCTCTTGGGAAGAGCACATATCTCTTTCCCAAATTTCTTAGGACGGGCTACCATCGCGGACCCCTGGCAGTGTGGCGGAGCTGGCAGCTAGCCCAGCAGCCCCCACTCAGTCTTCGCAGCCTGACTGCAGAGCTTTCTTCCACAGCCCGCATCCCACCCCTTGATAAACAAACTGTTCTCTGTCCCATGGGCCTGCTTCCGCCCGCAGCCGTGCCTCCTCCACATCAGCCCACTCCACAGTTCCAACGCCCCTGTATTCCCGTCTACAAGTTATCAGCATTCAAAGCCAGAAAGTTGGACAAACACACCCATTCTTCTTCTAGGTTCCCATTACGCAAGCATGCTAGGACAAGGAAAACATTCCTGCCAGGATCCCCCAAACCACTGGACCATTCAGTCAGCAATTGAAGCTGACACTATATAAGTTATGTCCCATTAAGGGGGCTGAGAGGCCCAGTTGTCTCTTTTTCATTCATCTAAATGCACCTACCCCCAGGAGCAGTCACACCAGCCACAACGGTAGAGGAACTGCCATCCCAGTACCCACATCAGACTCCAAGATGAAGAGTAAGACTGGCTCCAGGACACATTCCAGAAAGTCGAACTTTCCAGAAGGCTAGAGAGTTCAGCATAGGGTAATGGCGAAGAGCCTGGCTTTGGAGCACAAAAGATTTAGGTAATAATCTTAACTCCATCTCTTTCTAGCTTTGTAGCCTTGAGTCTTCACCTCTTTGAACCTCATGTGCCTCATCTGCAGAACAGGGATAGTATTAGTACAGCCTTGTAGGGTGGCAGTGAGGCCTAAACAAATAATGTCTGCAAAGCACTTCAGATGGAATTTGGCACAATAAACAGTCTATAATCCTTAGCTATTATCGTTATTAATGGCATCGACGCCATCGCTCCCACTACCACAGAAAAAAGGAAAGACTGTGTGTGTTTCCTGAACCCTACAGCCCGGGTCTGAGCGGGAAGCTGGGAGGAAATTTCCAGAGACCTGGCAGAAACGGAGCTAATGCTCATGAGGCAGAAGTGCCCATTAAGGCCCATCCGGTGCAAGGCATCTTCTCCTGCGAGTGAAGGAGTCTTGATTAGGGCCGGGAGCAGTCTCTGGCTGGTGCTACAATCTGCTTTAAATCAAATGCGCCCGGCTCACTGTCCGATAACGGCCTGGTTAAGGAAGACGGGCACCATAAATTTGATTCGATATTTGAGAAGAGAAAAGGAGGGGGGTCATGTATCATCCGGGAAGAGCCTTTTCATGACAGCAGGAACTCACTTGCACCCAAGAGCTGTGAAAAAGTAAAGGCATCTGGGGGAGCGGGAGTAAGGCGGGGGCAGGCAAGGCAGGGAAGAGCTACGGCCAATTACAGACCCCCCGCCCTGCGTTTCCAGCAGAGCGGAGGCAGCTTTCCAGTGACGAACCTGGTTCCGGAGGTTTTCATAGTTCCATTTCCTCTGACCCCTTGGGCAGTTCCACATGCATCTCAGACTCAACAGACCCCAAATCAAACTCGGAGTGAGTGGCTCATCTCTCAGCCTGTTCTTCCCAGCTCCATTATTTCGGCTAAGACAACTGGTCTGGTGGCCGGTCTCTTCCCACTCACTGAAGTCCCACCGACTTTTCCTCCTTGCCACATCTTACCTCTGTGCTGCCCTCTCTACTCAGCGACACAGTCGCTGCTGCTTTGTCCAGGCCGTGCTTCCTTTTAGCTGAGCTATCGAACGGCCACCGACCCAGATGCCGTCCTCTAGCCTCGTCTGTGTCAATCCATCCCGAGCTGTACAGCCACAGAGACTTTTCTAAAATGCAACCTGACCATGGCATTGGCTCCACTTAAAAATGTCCCATGACAATACTATTTAGAGAAAATCCAGATCCTTTAGATTGGCATTTGAGCACCTTCATGACCTGTCCTTTCTGCACCCTTCTCTCCAGCCACTCCTTCCCTCATCTCTGTCTCTCAGGTACGCTCTCTCTGCACCCTAATCCATGGGACTGCTTTTGGTTCTCCGCGAAAAGCAACCAGCTAGGATCTCTCATTTTCAGGACTTTGTGTAATTCTCCTGCCTTCATCCTGTTCTCTACATTCCACCTAAAAACCCCCATTTCAAGGTACGGCTCAAATGTCCCCCTCTGGCTCACTCACTCCCTGGTCTGTGCTTGCAGTCCCTCAGGTACCCCTCGATCTCCACCTGCCTCGCCCTAGACTGTGGGTTGTATTTCCTCCTATTTGCCTCCCAACCCCCGAACCGAGAACAGGGGCTCTCATCCCAGCCAGACCCCCGCCGGCATCATCTGCACTCCCGGCACCCCTCGCCCACAGCACACGAGCAGGCGCTCGGTACAGGGGCCTGGACTCCGAACTAACACGCTGACGTCCGACCTGCATTCTTCCATTGAAGGCTTCCACAGTGCAGTAAGAGTCCTAACAAAAAATCTGTTTTTTATCCTCAAACCTATTTGAGAGCTCAGGAGCAACTGATGTGTTCGAGTCAGCATTTCGACGAACTTTCTGCACTGTCCAGTAGAGCGGCCGCTAGCCACAGGTGGCTACTGAGCACTTGAAAAGTGGTTAGTGCAAGTGAGGAACTGAATTTTTAATTTCATTTAATTTTAATTAATTAAAATTTTAACAGCCCCCTGAGGCTACTACAATGAACAATGCAGCTCTAGATTCTCCTCGGATAGGAGCCTTCCTAGGAAATAAAAATTCCCTTGCTAATTCAGGTGTTACGGGCCCCTGCCTTGTTCTTGGGGTGCATGGGATTAGATACACCAGGGTGGGGTGCCTTATGAAGCTCAAGACCAGAGAGGCCCCACATGACCGGTGGTCGCAAAAGGCCTGGGAAAATCCATCACTCTACAGGGAGTGGAGCCCACTGGCTGAGGCCGACTCCGGAGGCAGTCCCAGGCTGCACTGGTAGATTCCAGGGAGGCCAGACCCACTGGGCCAGCTCTGCAAACCCTGGTGATATTAGAGCAGGCTAACTGCTATCCAAACACTCAGCCCAGAGTTACAGAGCCGGAGATAGGAATTTGATGGAAACAATGAATTAGAGGCTCAAGACAAGGGGTTAGGTCATTTGTAAAATCAGATAGCTCTGTTTACAGGACAAAGTGTCAGCTGGGTTCAAAACTCTGTCATATCGATCACTCTGAAGCCAGTAAACATCACTAAAAAGGAAAAATTAGAAAACCAGAAGAGAAAGTCAACACCCAGACTCCTCCCTTCCTCAGCTGTGCACAGGGCCCTCCAGGGTTTGGGGCTTTGCTTCTAGACAAAGTCTTGGCCTGTCTTTATGCCTCGTGATTGGGCGCCAGAGGGAGGTGTACCCCAGTCCTGTGTATAGACGTGTGGGAGCTGGTACCTCACCTTCTCCAGCTTTCATCAGTGGGGGCACTTTTTCTTCCCTCTTTTTTGGTGCTCTGGAATCCCATGCTTTCCATTATTTTAAACTGTCCAATAAAGATGAATTACTGAAATGGTCTATTTAAATATGATTTAAGAGTCTACACCCATGCTACCCTGATCCCACCTGATCTCAGAAGCTAAGCAGGGTTGGGCCTGGTTAGTACTTGGATAGGAGACCACCTAGGAGGACCGGGTGCTGTAGGTGTAAAAAATTTTTTTAAAAAATAATGAAAACAAGGAATTGTAAGCTGACAAGGTCCTTATAATCTGTGAGGTCAACCAAGGGTTGCCTCACCTGAAAAAAAAAATACACACACACACACACACACATATGATTTAAGCTATATTTTTCACATGGACAAATTAATAAGCCAAAAAAAGTTGTATCGACATCACTTTGTCTTGATTTGGGGGTGTCACCATGTGCTCCAGGTCTCCAAAGTGAGTGAATAAAAGATCTGTTCTACACAGGGAAGTCCGAAGGATCCTGGCCAGCTAAGATGAGACTTTATGCTAGAAAACATCAAGGAGAACAACAGTCTCTTAGCCCCATGCTCTCAGCATCTCGTGGCATCTCGGATGCACTGAAAGAGCCTAAGCTCTGCAGTTGGGCAGGTCTCTCTCATTTATAAAACAAACATAACCACGCCTATAATGCTGGAGGCTATGAGAAATAAGACAATCACATAAAATACTAAGCCCAGTGCCTGGCACACAGTAGGTACCGCAGCGACTTCTAGGTCTTGTTCTCAGATTGTAAACTACAGCTCTCGGAGGCCCTCATTTTACAAGTGAAGTTTAGATTTTTGTTTTTCCCAGATATATTATCTTGCCTCAGTAATCCAGATGTGATAAAGGTAACAGCTTAGCGCTCTGCTATGCTTTGCTGCACAATATCATTTACTCTCACAACTACCTTGCTGGGGAGGTTATCATCCCATTTGTTGTTTGTATTGGGATTATCCCATTTTATAAATTCAGAACCCGAGGATCACAGACTTGACAAAGGCTACAAAGCTAGTCAATGGCAGTGTGAAGATTCGGATCCAACCCTGTGTGGCTTTAATGCCCAACCTCTGGAGTGCCAGGTAACCCTGCAGCTTTGGGAACTCTTCCCCAGCCAGGAGCCCTCACCTGTGTAGTTCTTCATCAGAGGGTGAGTACTTGGCGGTGACGTCAGCCAGCTCCCCGAAGATCTGCTTGCTGTAAACGGTGAGGGAGGATAGCAGGATTAATTCCTGCCACGTGGAGCTCAGGAGGCACGTGTAATCCTTGATTGAGAGCTCGCAGAAGAAAGGCAGTTTCTTGATCCAGGCAATCTGCCTAAAGAGCAGCTCATCGGCCAGGCGGCAGAGCAGCGCAAACAGCTCTGCCTGGGTCACAGCGTATCTGGGGGCAGGACAGGAGCAAGTCACTTCCAGTGGCAGAGGGTGAGGTGAGGATGGGGGGCACAGGGAGAGGGTATGCCCAAGGGCACAAAGGGCCTGGGAGTGGGCTCCTTGCCCTTGACCATGGATCCCAGCTCTGTTCAATTCAGTCTAATGATAAAAGGGCAGGGCTGGGGCCAGCAGCGAGCTCAGGCCTTAAGAGAAGGTCTGGTGAGAAAAGGCTGCTGAGAAGAAAAGAGGCTTAGAAATCTGTACAATTAGCAGGGAGCATGACTTTGAATGTCGGTGTCCACTAACGGTTCATGTGTCAAGAGAAAATTCCCAGTCACTCCTGCACTAGTTTTGGCAATCGGGGCCCCATTAGGGGAATCTGGTACCCACCAAATACAGGAATTGGTAGAAAAACGAGCCTGGGCCAGACGGCTGAAAGAGCAGCTTTCCTGCTCTCACTGCGCCCCCTGGTGGTGAGAGTTCAGGGACTAGAGTCGCTCCGCCCTGCCAAGCTCCTGCTGGAGGAGGGAAGGAGCAGGGCGTTTCTCATCTCTGGCCTGGATGACAAGGGTCCAGATTTTCTTCCTCACGAGGCTCCTGGGCATGATTCTTCTCCACACCCTCCTATCCAGATTTATAAAGGTTTTGTGTGGCCTTCTTGTAGGTAGACATTTAAAGTTCCTCTCTGAAAGCAGAGACTAGCTTAAGAAATCTCAGGATACCTTTTGGAGGGTGTCTAAGTTTGGCAACACTCAAACAGCCTATGCTCCAAGCCAAAGGAGTAAGGAGTGCAATGGGAGGGGTGGGGGCTGCAGCCTGTGCTATCTAGAGGAGAGAGCCGACAGAGGGCTTTAAGGTCATCCCCTTCCGCCCACTCAGGCCTGCACACAGGGCACAGGGCACCAGGCTACCCATGGGTGTGTTGGCTAGAGATGCAGCCAGGCCACAACCTACTAGTGCCCTGAGTGCCTTGTTAAGGAGCCTGGACTTGATGTGTAAGTAAACCCAGAACTATAGCTTATCTTTGGCTCAGCAGCGCTGACTCATCCCAGACAAAAGCCCTTTACTCCCAATTCCCTAGGGACTGATAAAGAGCCCCAATTCTAAGAAAAAATATACTCAAGAGAAAAATGAAGGACCACTGACTTCAAAGAAAAGCACAGATCTGTCCTCTGATGCTGGGTCCTCACTCATCCCCAACTCATTCTGAAGCCCGAAGGTATAGCTGCCAGGGATGAAGGTGGGTGTGGGGCAGAGAACATTGTGAAGCCGCAAGGACAGGACAGGGCAGGACTCACTCACCCATCTTCGATCAACATGGGTGTGCCCAGTGGCTCCAGGTCCTCAGCTGACACGAGCTGGTGAATCAGACTGTACGACTGGGGATCCAGGCTGCGAGCTTGTGGGGGCAGAAGTGGCGAGTGGGCAGAATAGCTAAAAAGGTGCGGTATGTATTGATAGTGGGGAGGCACAGACATCCCCACGTACTGCTCCCTGAATGCCATGAATCCATTTAGTTCCACAGACCTGCTGGAGAGAAGAGTCTCGCATCAGGCAGAACCATGGCAGGCCTACTGCCTCCTCAGAGGAAATGAGCCAGAGGTGGCTCAGGTGGTCTTCAGCCACGCAGTCTGCCTTCATCAAGCCAGGGACATAATTAATGGTTACACACATCTCTTCCTTTTCAGAGAGAGAAAGAGACTGTGCGAGTGTATGTGTGGCCCACCACTAGACACCCAGGACCTGGCAGAGCAGACACTGAATAAATATTGGCTAAATGCATCCTTCATACAGGTGCCACATTTGGAGAATTCTTAATGGATACTCAGACTAGGTTAACAAAAGTGGGTGTGTTTTTTTTGGGGGGGGGGGTGCGTACAGGGGTTTGCGTTTTACTGTTAGGAAAACTAAGGCAGAGACAGGCTAAGTGACTTGCAAAAAACATATCCAGCACCTAGCAAGGAACTCAGCATGTGGCAACAACTCCCTAAACATTCAAAGGAAGGAACAAACTAAGGAACAACTGAAAGAATAAAGGTTATAATAAAATATGAAGAAAAAAGCAGATTCCTATTTTCCTTCCCTTTTTTGGAGAATTCTAGCCAATGTCAATTAAAAAAAAAAAAAATCCTACAGCTTTACCTAGCTGCATCTCTTATAAAAGGGGTCAGCAAACTATGGTCCAGGACCTGTTTTGGTAAATGAAGTTTTATTGGAACATAGCCACACTCGTTCATGTACCTATTGTGAATGGCTGCTTTCACACTCTGGCGACACAGTTGAGTAGTTGAGACTTAGACCGTAGCCCTGCAAACCTTAAAATACTTACTATTTGGCCTTTACAGACAGTTTGTTGATCTCTTTCCTGTAAGAAATATTTCTGGGCAAAGAAAGCCTTCCCTGGTAGCCAAGGGCTATATTGCAAACCTAACAACTAACTTAAGATACCATTCTTGAACCAAGAGTCTCTAAGTTGGTATTCCATGACAGCAGCAAATCTGACTAGGTTAAAAAGTTTTCGCTGTTTCTTAAAATTTATTTATTTATTTATATTTTTTAGGCTAGGCAACACTTGGCTGACCTCACAGACTGCCAAGGACCTTGTCGGCTTACAATCCCTATTTTTTTTTTTCATTTTTTACGCCTACAGCACCTCATCTTTCCAGGTGGCCTCCCATACAAGTACTAACCAGGCCCGACCCTCCTTAGCTTCTGAGATCAGACAGGATTGAGCTTGTTCAGGGTAGCATGGCCACAGACTCACTGTTTCTTAAAATTTATAAAGTGAAAATCTTCACTCTTGCTGAGGCAGAGAAATTATAACTTAATTTAATATTGTCAATGTGGCTTGTTTTATTTCAGTGATAAAGCAAATGCGAGAAAAGAGCTACATTTAACATGTCGTTCTGTTAGGTGAAGAATGTATGGGCACAGAGAGCAGCTACAGCACTTCATCGGTCTGCAGAAGAGACTGCTGACATTTTCAAGGTCTTTAGCAAAAAAAACCGGATTATCAAATGCTGTTGTGCATCATCCTGGGCCCTACCCCAAAGGACTGAGGGAGCAAGAGTACAATGGCTGAGACAGGCTGGCAGGAATACCCAGCCCAGAGGGCTCCTCATGGGTCCACTCTCTGGGTGACCCCTAGGTGATGCTGGGTTTGCCTTGAAGCTCACCTGGAGGACAGTGTGGAGCCTGGTGAAGGCTGGTTGCTCTCTGAAGCCCTGTTCCCAGGGGAACTGTGGTCGCTGTCACCATGGTTGCTCCAGTGATTGGCCTCTTCCTCAAATTCCTGCCCAGACATGATCCTTTCGATCTCTTCCTCTGATATCTTCGACAAGGAATTGGTACATGTTAGACTGTGTGCGCAGGACACCATCTGTTCCTTCTTTAGAACTGAGACAATATTTAAACCTCATGGGGATTTCCAGAAACCCAGATGCCCTTTCCTCCACGCCCATGACCAAGTCTCTCACTAATCTAGGACAGCTTGCCCCAGCACCATGGCTCACTTTTTGCCCATTTACCACCACCCCTGCAAGCCACAAAACCTCTAGGTTCTTCAACACTCCTCTTTGTCCTTGAGTGTAATCTTTCCTACCCCTGAAACACTACTTTCCAAATGTCACCTTCTTTGTGAATCCTTCTATCACTACCTAGACAAAATTTTAAGTCCTTCTTCTATTCACTCATAATTCTGTATATTCTGAGAGGGGCAGAATAGCATAGTGGTTAAGAATATGAATTCTAGAGTCAGACCACCTTTGCTCTAACCCAGATTCTGACACTTTCTAGTTGTACAATCTTGGGCAAGTCATTTAACTACTTGAACCTCAATCTTTCAGCTCTATAGTGGAGAGAATAGTATCTATCTCTAGGATTGTTGTGAAGATTAAATTAGTTAATATATTATCTATCACATGTATAGAAAAGGGCCTAGTATATAGCAACAATTATGGAAGGTTGACCAATGATATCTTCATCATTATTGTTATTTTTATAGCACTTATGGTAATGAATCATGAAAATATCCTCTACGAGAACTAAGACTATGAAAGGGCCTAAAAAAAGTAAACGCATGTTGGATAAGTGAATAAATGTTCACTTATTAAGTAATGACCGCAAACCTTCACGTGAATTTTCTTAGTAAGAAAGACATTTCTACACCTACTGAATAAATAAGAAGATACTGCAGCTAAGACAAAAGCTCAAGATCACACTGCATGCCCATGTCTGGGCAGGAGTTTGAGAAAGAAGCCAAAGTATCCAAGCATTCAGTCTAGTGCCCTAGCTATACCACACAGGGAGTAAATAAACACTTGTATAAAGCGACCCAGAGCTGAGGCCTAACCAGCTAAACTCAGCACACAGAAGGAGAGTGAGTGCTAAGGAAGAAGGGCCAATTGAATTTTTATTTCTTGTTTCTATGAAAAGCATAGGAGGACATTTTCTCCCAAGTCTGTCTAACTCCAACACCTACATAATTCTTTGCTCCAGGAGTCTGTGAGGAAACCTTGGGCTGCTCTGATCAGAGATACAAAGGCATTTAGAACTGAAAGCCAGCTAGAACACCGGACTTGGAGGGAAAAACAAACGTTTAACTGGTGTACAAGTTGAATGAGTGGTTGTAAATAGTTTGGATTGCATGTTGAATTAGCAGGGTTGTCTTTATTTAGTCACATGGAGTGACAAAACAAAACTCCTCTTAGGGGTCCGCAGAGCACTGAAATCACTGTTTGCATTTTATAAGACACGTGAAGATAAACGGTGCCGTCAAACTCTAAGACATCTACCAAGGTCCTGAAGACTGAAGCGTCTCTGTGATGGCGATGAGAGCAAGACCAGAGCTTGGTGGGTGGGCAGGGAATTGCTTGAGGTGTGGGAAAAGGGCCAGTCCTGGAAACTTCAGCTTACTTCAGTTGGGAGCCAAACTGAAACCATACCTGTGGGTCCCAAAGGACACTGGGCGATCATTGATACATGGAACAGGGGATGGAATGTGTGGGAGTGCTTGCATCTGGGATCAAAACTCATCTGCGATTTCCTAGCCTGGCACTATTGTGCAAGTCATTCGAGGTCATTTATGTAAAGCCCAAGGCTAACATCATACTCAGTGGTGATAAGCTGAAAGGTTTTCCTCTAAGATCAGGACCAGGGCAAGGACGCCCACTCTTAACACTTCTATTCAACATGGTACTGGAAGTCCTAGCCAGAGCAATTAGGGAAGAAAAAGAAATAAAAGGCATCTAAATCAGAAAGGAAAAAGTAAAACTATCTCTGTTCACAGATGACATGATCTTATATGTATAAAACCCTAAAGATTCCACACACACACACACACACACACACACTCACAAACTGTTAGAACTAATAAAAGAATTCAGCAAAGTTGCAGAATACAAAATCGACATACAAAAATCAGTGGCATTTTTATATGCTAATAATGAATTATCTAACAAGGAAATTAAAATTAAGAAAACAATCTCATTTACAATAGTGTCAAACAGAAATACTTAGGAATAAACTTAACCAAGGAAGTGAAAGATGTATATATTGTTGAAAGAAATTTAACGCTGCTGAAAGAAATTAAAGACATAAATAAATGGAAAGACATCCTGTGTTCATAGATCGAAAGACTTAATAGTGTTAAAATGTCCATACTACCCAAAGTTATCTATAAAGTCAGTGCAATCCCTATCAAAATTCCAATGGCACTTCTTGCAGAAATAGAGAAAGCAATCCTAAAATTCATATGGAACCACAAAGAACCCACAATAACCAAAACAATCTTGAGAAAGAACAGCAAAGCTAGAGGTCTTACGTTTCCTGATTTCGAAACGCATTACTAAGCTATAGTTATGAAAACAGTACAGTACTGGCATAAGGAGAGACACAGAGACCAGTACAACAGAATAGAGCCCCCGGATAAACACATGCGAATATGGTCAAAGATCTTCGACAAAGATGCTAAGACTACACAATGGGGAATAGTTTCTTCAAACAAGCGGTTCTAGGAAAACTGGATATCCATATGCAGAAGAATGAAATTAAACTCTTATCTCACACCATACACAAAAATCAACTCAAAACGAATGAAAGACCTAAATGTGAAACCTGAAAATATGAAACTGCTAAAAACAAAGAAACAGAAAAAAAGCTTTTTGACATTGGCCTTGAAAATGATTTCTTGAACATGACACCAAATGCACAGATAACAAAAGCAAAAATGGACAAATGGGATTATACCGAACTAAGAAACTTCCGCGAAGCAAAGGAAATAATCAACCAAGTGAATAGGCACCTTAGAGAATGAGAAAATATTTGCAAACCATATATCAGATAAAGGGTTAACATCTAAGACATACAGATAATTCCTGCAATCCAATAGCAAAAACAAAAAACAAAAAACAAAAACAAAAAACAAAAAACAAAAAAAAACCAACCTGATTAAAAAATGGGCTAAACACTTGAATATACATTTCTCCAAAAAATATATATATAAATAGACAACAGGTATATGAAAAGATGCTCAACATCACTAATCATCAGGAAAATGCAAATCAAAACCACAGCAAGTCATCACCCCACACTTATTAGTATGGCCATTATCAGAAAGAAAAAAAAAAAAGAAAACAGAAAATAAGTACTGGAGAGAATGTGGAAAACTGGAACCTTGTGTATTTCTGGGTGGGAAGTAAAATGGTCTGGCCACTGTGGAAAACGGTATGGAGGTTTCCCCCTCAAAAACCCACCTGACTATGCATTGATAGATGAATGGACAAACAAAATGTGGTATATACATACAGTGGGCTATTACTGGGCCTTAAAAAAAGAAGGAATTCTGTCGTAGGTTACAACTGGATGAACCCTGAAGACGTTATGCTGAGGGAAATAAGGCAGTCACAGAAGGGCAAATACTGCATGGTCCCACTTACATGAGGTACCAAAGCAGTCAAATTCTAATATGGGGGAAGTAGAATGGTTGTTGCCAGGGACTGGGGCGAGGGGAAATGGGGAGTTGCTGTTCAGCGGGTATAAAGTTTCAATCACAAGATACAAAAGTTCTAGAGATCTGCTGTAAAAAAATGTGCATATAGTTAATACTGTATACTTAACAATTTGTTAAGGATGTAGATTTTATGAGTTTTTTTTTTAACCACAAAAAAGAGCAGCTATGAGCATAGACCAAAATAAATTAATTTGCAAGAAATATATATGATTTGAATAACATCAATAAAAATATCTGATTTTAAAAAGAGAGAATGAATAAGCACACACCGACACCCCAACTGAGGGCATGTTAGGTACCAAGCCCATGTGACAGGAACCGCCCCCCCAAAAAAGTAACTCTGAATTCTTGTCTTTCTCTCATTCCCCAAATTCAACTGGATAAATCCTATTAATTCTATCTATTAAATATCTTTTGAATCTATTCCCTCTCCTCAATCTGCACGATCATTGCCCTGCTTAAAACCACTGTCTATGTATCTGTTTGGACTTCTGTTTAACCCTTTATAACCCTTCTTCTTTGCCCCCAGTTTCACTGACCCTCACCTAGGTCTGTCTCACTGACTCTTACTCACGAACTGTCGTCACTGCTGGAATGATCTTTCTAAAATGCAAATCTGACCATGTCCCTCTCTCTCTACGTAAGACCTTTTAGTGGTTGCCTCTTGGTCTACACCAATAATTCTTGAGGCACGGTCCCTGTCCGCTAGTGTGCTCAGGGATTCACTTCGTGGGTTAGAAACAGATTCAACTCTCTACACTCACAAAGTTCTTCTGCTGAGAAGTAAGAACGAGCGGAGTAGGCTGGCCCCACAAAGGCTTTACCTAAGGAGCCATATTCAGAGACAGTTGAAGGCCACTCTGGAGAACTGATCCCAAGCTCAAGGAATCTACCTTATCAGCTGCCCCTGCATGTGCTCAGTGCTCCAGCCTGACTGAACGAACTCCTTGTCCTTTCAAGATTCCTCTCTTGGTCTTTTTACAGTCTGTCCTGTCTAGCAAGAGTAAAAGGTGTTTGGCTCCCCACCCCTTCCTAACATAGTGATAATTCCTACGTTTCCTTCAAGACTCAGTTCAAACTTTACCTTCCCTATGAAGCCTTCCCTGAGCGTCTTCAGTCTCCTCGGCTCCAATCCAAACAGAAGAGAAGCCCCTCCCTCCTGTCCTTCCTGGGCATACTCTGTTATGCTCACTGTATTCTGATGTCTTTACATATCTGTCTCTCCCACTAGACTGGGTTCAAGGTACAGGGGGCCTGGCACAGAGTTAGTACTTAGTAAATGTTTGTTGGACTGAATGGATATTATCATTCCTACTCTGCAAATAAGGTAATTCTTTCGGCTGATATATCTTCAGAAACATTGAACAGAAAAGTAGTCTTGCTCATTTCTGCCAGGCCATGTTTGTCTACAACCTTAAATCACTGACATAAAAAAAATCTTCTGAATGGTTTATAACCAGAATTAGGTTCACCTCCTGTGAAATCCCTAGGAAAAGTTGAGGGATTAACCACAAGAGGAACTTCAATCATTACGTTATGCATTTAAGATTTTCAAAGCACCTTCATAGCCAGGCTCCAAAAGCAGTTTTATAGGAATAAACACCAAGATTAATTGCCCCCAGAAGCAGATGAGAGGATCAAAGTGAGCATCCACAGAAGCATCTGGAACCCAGGATGGATCACAAAGAGTGAGGAACAGAACTCACCTGGACCGGCCCGATGCTTTTGTTCCGGCCTCCGGGCATGCCGTCTTCTCTGATTGCTGGAAGGAAACAGAAGCCGAGACGGTCAGAAGCGTGCTTACAGCAGTCTGGGCACAAAAAGAAAACTTACGTGGCCAAAGCACAAGGCAGTTTTTGGTGAAGCCAAGATTAAAACACAGGTCTTTCTGGACTCAAAGCACATACTCTTTCCATTATTCCAGGCAACCTCATAAGCATCAGATACTTTTGGCCCCTGAGGCACTGGGTACACACGCCACACGCACTGTATACATTCCACATGCTCAGCAAAAGTGACAGCATTATTAATAGTCCCACAGTTACAAATATCCCACCGGAATGGTATATCTGAAAGTTTCAGTAAATTCAAGGAGAGGGATAGAAAGGATATTTTCATTCTTAATTTTTTTTTTTTCCAGACTAAGTTTGAGTTGAATTTGTAGGATAAGAACAGGGTTTTTTTTTGTTTTTGTTTTTGTTTTAATTAATCAGAATTTTGACTTCACTGGTTCCTCCCTACAAAGGCAGTCTACTAAGTTTCCTTGAAGTTGATTTCCCACTCAGGTGACTCAACAAAAAAAAGTTATTCAGCATTTTCTAACTATAAAAAAGCATCCTTTAAAGAATACCAGCCTTGTCAAGAATAACAATTACGAATACTATTACCTTCACTGTTTATGGAGCACTTAGTACAGGGACATAGAGAAGGAACACCTTGACTTGAATGCCAGGCTAAAAGAATGAACTTTAGCAGAGGAGCCAGTGCATAAGAAGGAATGTAGGAGAGGGATGAGGGCAGGATGGTGGTTTTGAAAAATCTGTGATGGCTACTGTGGACGGCGGTTCGGAGGGAGTAAGAGGACAAACAGGGGGCAAGCTAACGTCATCATGTGAGAGCAACCTTTGCTCTGATATACTTACTTCAAAAAAATTAACATGAAGAATGCAGAATATCTTTGGGGCAGGGCTGGTGGCCTCAAGAGGATCGTTCTAGTTCTCACTCTCCAAGCATAACACTCAGTTCCTGTGGTAGCTGCAAGGCTGACGGGAAGTTCACTCTCCTTAAAGGAGATGTCCTATTTACTAGACTAGCCTTAGAAGCTTATACACTTCACAATTAGACAAATTTGGGTCTAAATCTTGTTTCTGCTTGGTTTGTATAATTACAGACAAGTTTCTTCACATCTTTGAATAAACTTTAGAAAAAAAAATTTACTAAAAAATAAAAAAAGGGTCATTGGAACCTGTCTTATGGGGATATTATAAGGAGTATATACAATAATATAGCTAAAGCCCCAAGCATAGGGCCTGGCTTATAAAGTAGCCTCATCCCTCCCCAGCCTCTATGTTCTCCAAACTCAGGAGTTTAAAAAAACAAGGTCCCGTTCTCAACTTTGGCAGATACAGCCTTAGTATCTTCATCTGTGAAATGGAAGCAACAGTCTGCTCTGCGGGGCTGCTGGGAGTTTGGAGTGACGAATGCACACGGCCCCCGTCAGGGCCGGAAGCACACCCGGCTGTCGTCTGGGGGCTCTCTTTCAACCCGATTTCAAGTTCTAAAAACCCTTAGAGTTCCTCCTCTGCTGCTCCGGGGTCGGTGACAGTCTTCGGGTACTTCTGTTTCCAATGCTGGCATCTCGCGTGTCTGCGCTTCAGCTCACAGGTACAGAGCCCAGATCACTGGCAGACACAGCGCCGAACATATCTCACTTGATATCTCACTCTTGCTGTCTTGGAGACGAGGAAGAAACCCGAATTTCCTTCCCTTTTGTTTAAAAGGCCACCAGCTTTGAAGATTTATATCTTGCCAAGTTCTTGTTCTGATATTTAAAAGTTCCTGTTGACCTTTAACCCCGACCAGAGTGAGGGAACTCATATACGATGGACATTTATGATGTTTTAGGTACTACCTTGGGAAACATAAACCCATGAGGAGAGCATCGGTATCACTCCTATTGAGTCTAGAGCTCAGAGAAGCCAAGTATTCTGCTTAAGGTGATAGAAATTAAACAGCAGGATCAGGGTTGGAACCCAGACTATCAGGCTAAGACCAGCCTTCTTTCCACTATAGTATTCCCTATAGTGTGCACATCCCATTGGAAAAACCATTTTTGGTGTTGCATATATAAACTCTTAATTATAAATTTCTTAATATGCACTAAAAAATACTGATTTCCCTTTGAAAGTTAACTATTTTTAAAAAAGTGATTTAAACAAGAATATAAAGTAAACAATAGTCCTAGTTTAGATCAGAGATAATAAAATCTTTCAAGATGGCACGAAACTGCCTGAAGTATAGGAAACAATAAAATGTATTACAGGAGTGGTCCCCAACCTCTTTGGCACCAGGGGCCGGAGCTCTTATGAGAATCTACTGCCTGATGATGTGACGCGGAGCTGAGGAAGTGACGCTGGTGCTGGGGAGCAGCTGCAAATACAGATGAAGCTCCGCTCGCTCACCCTCCACTCACCTCCTGTGTGGCCCGGTTTCTAATAGGCTATTGATCGGTATCGGTCCACAGCCCGAGGGTTGGGGACCCCTGTCAGTTACAGCGCTTCTGTTAAAATAAAAACCTGTATATTTTAGAGCTTATAATGTACTCACTCACTCACATATGTTATCGTATTCGATTCTCAGAACAACCTTGGAATGTACACATTATTATCCTAGGTAGTCAAGAGATGAAGAAACTGAAGCCCAGAGGTGACAAGGGACTTGTCCGAGGTTGCTCAGGGAAGGGCTGACAGAGCTGGGATTTCAGTTCGGGTCTTCCGATTCCAAAACTGTGTTTGTTCCTTGATGCTACACTGGGCTGAGTGCAAGTTTTTCAGCAGGGCTGAGAGTCTTTCTGGTAGTGAACTAATTAAAAAGAAAGACCAAAACCAGCACCAGAGGGCTTCTGGGCACCAGATCACGGGATGGTTCTGCGGCACCTCTTGCCCAGGCCTAAGGGAGCGGCGCCAGCCACGGCTCTAGCTGCTCAGAAGAGGCACAAATACCCTTCTTGCTCTGGAACTCACGCGCTGACCGCTCCTCACTTAGGCCCGGGCAGCCAACCAAACCCGGAACCCAGGAACAGAAGGGCGAAAAGCACACAAAGCGAACTGCATCGAAGCCCTGCTCAAGCCTGCCGCGGCTCCCTCCGGGCTGTGGGCCAAGTCCCCGCTCCCGAGCCTTGCATCCAAGGCCCTCCGTGCTCTAGCTCCTCGGGCTTCCCCATCCTCGTTTCTCACCATACATGTTATACTGTTTGCCAGTTCCTGACCATGCCGTGCTGTTTTACACAGTTTTGCCTCCGCACATGTTGTTCCTCCTACTCAGGAAGAAACTCGAGAGTGGAAAAATCCGGCAGCACCACCTCACCCGAGTAATTCAAGTTAACATGGTAAATAACGGACAGACTCACACCACGTGCTCCCGATATGATGCACAGAAAGGGCACGACATTTTTGTAGCACTGTTGCTAGACATGCACAATTTGAATCTAATCACGATGAAACTGACAAACCCAAGTTGAGAGATAGTCTACAAAATAAATGACCTGTTCATACTTCAAAACCAACTATGTTATTAAAAGACAAAAAAAGGCTGAGAAACTATTTTGGATTAAAACATGATTACAGAGACATAAAAACTAAATGTAATGTTTGACCCTGGATTGACTCCTAGATCAGAAAAAATAAATTGCTATAAAGGACATTGAGATAATTGGTAAAATTTAAATAAGATATGTTAATTAAATAATAGGATTATATTAAATTTCCTATTTGGTAATAGTACTGTGGTTATTTCAGAAGCAAAGGGGAATAAGGTCTGTAACTTACTCCCAAACAGTTACACACACACACACACACACACACACACACACACACACACACACACACAGAAAGAGGGAGAGAAGGGGGAATCATTTTTAAAAAGCTCTTTAAGTTTGTAAGGAGCCTGAACTTCCATCCCTTCAAGATTCTGCTCAAATGTTCTCTCTCTGAGATTTCTCAGTGCTCCATCTTTACCCTGGTAAAGTGCTATGGCGATGCCGCGGGTCACGGTCTCACAGTGCCATTCTACGACCAGGAACCTTTCCTTGCAGCTTCTCCAAGAAGCTTCCTTAACCTTTTTACTTTTGAACTTGTTAACCAGCAAGTCTGAGACAACGAAGTTAAGAAAATTAAAATTTTTTCACATATTTACTTAACTGACATGAAGTCCTCCATGAGGCTCAGTACAAGCTTCCTCTTGCCGCTGATAATTTTAATAATATAGTAGTTCCTTTATCCGCCATTTCACTTTCTGTGGTTTCAGTTACCCGTGGTCGACCATGGTTCGAAAATATTTTTAAAATTCCAGAAATAAACAATTCATAAGTTTTAAATTGTGTGATTTTTGTGAGTGGCATGAAGAAATCTTGCACCGTCCTACCCGGGATATGAACCACGCCTTTGTCCAGCATAGCCATGCTGTATATAACACCTGCCCGTTGGTCACTTAGCAGCTATCTCAGTTATCAGAGGGAGAGAATTATAGACAAACCACATTCACGTAACTTTTATTATAGTATATTATTTGATTGTTCTATTTTATTAGTAGCTATTGTTGTTAATCTCTTACTGTTCCTGATTTATAAATTAAACCTTATCATAGGTGTGTATGGATAAGAAAAAAACACATTATACATAGGGTTTGGTACTATCCACGGTTTCAAGCATCCACTGGGGGTCTTGGGACATATTCCCTGCAGCTAAGTGGGGGTGACTATATTTCCCCCAACCCACTTCCTGCCCTAGCCCCCACCACCATCAACCCATCAAACCAGGAAGCACCCAAGCACCCTACATTAACTGGGTTATCTGCTGAGGGACACACAGCAGATCAGGACTTGATCAATGCTCATTATCTAAAATGGCGGGAGGGACAGAAAAATAAACAGACAAAAATAGCATAAGGCGATCAGGGCTATGGCAGAGGGCAAAAAAAAAAAAAAAAAAAAAAAAGCTGTGGACGCACAGGAGGGTCATCTGGTGAGGGGGTGTGTCAGAGAAGGCTTCTTAGAGGATGTCGCAAATAAAGCTGAGCCTCGAAAGAAAAGTATGTGCCTCGGGCTCATCTTATACTTTCTTTGCCTCAGAGCTAGCACCAATCAGTTCTCCAAGGAGTCTTGATTCCTTTTATTGATATTCAGAAACCAAGATCTGGGTGCTAGGTATGCTGTTACTGAGGTATCACTGCTTCAAGCCCCTCTCACTGGCCAGAGTTAGACAATATATGTATGTATACTTACTCATGTATCTACACACATATCTGTATTTTTTATCTACCTAAACATGAGGCCATATTGATCCCGCCGATTAAAATCTAGAGCCACGTTTCTTTCCAGCCTTTCCCTTTCCTGGTTTATGACTTCTTTCTCTAACACAAGAAATTTGGCTCCTATTATCTACAATATATTTACTTGTTTCTCCGACCCTAGTATACAAATAAAGTAGTGCCAGAATTCCTAATGCATAACTCTCAGAGAATCACATTTACAAACTAGGGTGCTTTGACTGTGTACAGTTCTTTTTGTCTTCGGCCTTACAGTATACAGTCAAAACACTGTTTTTCAAGGTCAGCTCCTTTCTTCAACATTCCCTTCAGTGTGGCTTTGTGATTTACTTACGATATCAGTTAGAGTCATTTGTCACAGTCTGTGTTCTCCACTGCCCCACCTCCATCCCGAAATACTAGCTGCTTAAAAAAAAAATTACATAAAATAAAATTCACTTCTTTTGTGGTGTATAGTTCTACAGGTTTTGACAAATGCATAAAATTACGTGTTGAACGCCACAGTTCCATGTAGAACATTTCTCACCCCTCAAATAGTCCAAAGGCAACTGTAATTTTAATTCTGCTTTCCCAGCATCAGCCAGGAGGTGGCGGCGTTTCTCTCTGAGAGGCAGCCTTTGCAAGGCAGCTGAGCCTGCCTGCTCTGCATGCAAATGGGCCCAGGGAGGCAGCATCCCATCCTTCGTACCCCATGTGTCATCTTCTCCTGGTCATGGTTATAGAGGTTATGAGGTTAAGCTTCCTCTTTCCCTGAACTCGGTGAGTCTGGCTGGAAGCCTCAGAATTTCACACTCCAACTGAGTAAGCAGGATGATTCATCAGAGTAGTCAAGAAGGCAACCCATAAATATGCTTTGATAAAATATTCAGTGAGAACAAAAAAATTTAGTGAGGGCAACAAAGAGAGAAGAAAAACTAGAGACTAACAGCAAATCAGGTAAAGGTGGGTAGATGACTACAGACTCTTTTCAAGACATTACTTGTACGGATGGCTGGGAAATATTTCTCTAAGAGGAAGCTGAAGGGAGAAGGGAGAAGATTTCTAAGTAGAAATAAAAACCTGAGCACAGGCCGGACAGTGCAAGGCATGCTTCAGGCACAGTAGGTATGTTCTGGACAGAAGATGAGGTTAGAAACACAGACAGGGGACAAAGTTGGTCACAGTTTAAATGCCCTATCATTTTATCATCCAGTAAACAATGGGTACTCCAACATGCGAGCAGCTGCGCCATATGGGAGACGTGTGAAGCAGCATGTTGTCCACGTGGTTACGTATAAGATCTGCTTAATTATTAACAAATTACAATGTGGTAATTATTAACCACCAATATAACCACTACTAAACTAAATACTGGTTAAGTCATTTTACCTTCCTAAGCCACATCTATAAACTGAGAGTAATAGTTAATAATAGGGTTGTTGTGTGTATTTAATGAGATAATATATACAAAGTACATAAGAGTTTCCGGTATACACAGTGCTCTATAAATACCAGTATTATAAATAAATTTTAAGTGACCTAAATTTATCTCAATGTCCGTCTATAGTTCTCTTACCTTTCCTTTATTATGGGCAAATTTTCTAAAGATTCTTCTTTTCCCACACCCAATAAAAAAACCAGCCTAAAGTATATCTGGATGCACTCATCCACATTACAAACCCATATGAACAGTTCACAAAATACGACCACCCCTCACTCCTGCACAGTACTATTAACCCTTAGTGCTCTGTTGGGCATTTTATGTACATTGTCATATTTAACCCTCTAGAGAGCTCTGAAAGGTAAGCATTATCATGCCATTTTAAAGGTAAGATCATTGAGCATTGGAGACGTAAAGCAAACCGCCCAAGGTCACAGAGCTGGTCTGTCGTCAACCTCTGCCTCCAGCGCCTCTATTCTTTCTACTGAAGTACACTGCACGACGCTCCACCATCCATGAAAATATCCCCAGACTTCTGACATTGGCCCTCTTCTCTTCTGTATCCGAGTTATCTGTTTCGGTGATTTCCACCCATTGACAAAACTTCACCCCTCCTATGCCAACAGCTGTACAAACTCCTACTTACAGGCAGGACTTTCACCACAGTTCCAACCCTATGTACCCAGCTTCCTTAGCAGATATCTGTGTGTCCTTCTCAGGTACCTCAGACTCAGAATCGCTGAGGCCCACATTTTGCTCCACCTTGCTTTTTTTAGCCTGACTTTTTTTTTTTTTTTTTCCTGGTAAGGCCATTATTACTCTCCATCTAAATCTTCAACTTCTAGTGCTTCCCAACATCCAGAATGTCACCAGCTCCTGCCAGGCGAGCTTCTCCCACATGTCCCCATTTGTGCCATTATGTTCCCCTCTCCTCCTTCAGACCCTTCACACCTTTCTGTGGACGCTTCTAAAAACTTTCTTCTTCCTATACCCCCATCCGTTCTTCAAAGCTGCCTTCTGGGTTAATCCTCTTAGAATATAAGTTTATTCACGTCATCTCAGGCGCATGGCTCTTGGAAAGCTCACCAATAAATCCCGAATTTCTTCACCAACCTGGATGCAGATTTCTGAACATGCTTAGCCTCTGAGTATGCCATGATTCTAGCAAACAAAATGATATCACATCCAGGGGACCAATTGCCTTCCTGCCTTTTCATCTACAATTCCTACTTCCTGTCATCATGCCTCAAGAGACAAACTAATGGAATATATTAATCTTGGTTAGGACTTGATGTGTTAATTGGGGTCTTGCCATGTGGAGCCTGTGGATTCATTCTCACAGAATCCTTAACACCTCACCAGTCTTTCTCCCCTAGCCTGGGAGATCTCTATAGGGAGGAACTGTACCAGATTAGTTTTGGGGTTATGAGTGCACAGTGCAAGGCCTGGCATATAGAGCAGGCTTCAGGTGTGAATAACTCCACGGCTTAATAGCTGACGCTAAAGGTAAAGCGATGGATGAAGGGTGGGTAGTAGAGCCACAAGCACCACTCACCCTTCCGGTTCATCCCCATCTGGAGGCATTTGAGCAGGCGGCAGTACTGGCACCTGTTTCTCTGCTTCCGAGACATGACACAGTTCTTGTCACGGCTGCACCGATACACCCGCTTGTTGCAAATGCTCCGCTTGAAAAACCCTTTGCAGCCCTCACAGGAGATAATTCCATAGTGCAAGCCTGTGGCGCGGTCCCCACAAATGAGACAGGTTCGTTGTTCAGCCCGATCATCTGGAACAGAAACTGAACATGAATTCAAGTTAGAATACAGTGGAAATAATGGCTTCATGACTGCAGTTCTAAAACAAGCAACCCTGCCTTGGGCAGATCAAGAACCTCACCCTCTTCAGGATAACTGGCAAACAGGAGACATCGTTAGAGTCCTTGTCTTAGGCACAGACCCCTGCATCTACCTGCAGGCACCACCAACACAGCCTATCGGAAAAATGAAATTCATGTTTCTCCTCCTGGATTTCATCATCACTTGGACCAGTATCCAAGTCAGAAGCCTGGACGATATCTTTGAATCTTCCTTCTTCCATAGCTTTCTCAGCCATAGCTCATTGCATTTATCCAGTGGAAAGTAGTAAGGATTACTGAAAATGTCTATAAATGCCCACTGCATGGTATATATCCAATTAATGATACTTGTGATTGTTAACATGTGAAGCTTTTACCATGCCCAGCTAAACCAGCCAGCCAGCCAGCCAGCCAGCAGCCAGCCAGCTGTCTTTCCACCCATCCATCCATCCATCCGTCCATACATCCATCCATCCATCCATCCACCCACCCACCCACCCACCCACCCACCCATCCATCCATCCACCCACCCACCCACCCACCCACCCATCCATCCATCCATCCATCTATCCATCCAACAGATATGTATTGAGCAACTATTCTATTCTAGGTATTATTGTAAGGCATGGCTATAACAGTGAATATAAGTCCCTGGTGAAGCTTACTACATTCTAGCAGAACATCTACTCTCTGTCCAGGCTCTGTCCAAGGTACTGTGTGTTCAGAAATGAAGCATCAAGATCCCTATAGTTAAGGAACTCATTGCCTAGCAACGAACAAGTTAGTCAAAGAGGAAATTCAGGCTGGGCTATAGCTCTCCACTTACTCTTCCCTCAAATTCCACTTAATCAGGACCAAGCAAGTGCCAAAGAACAAGCATATGCCAAACAAACAAACAAAAACAAAACAAAACAAAAAACACCCTGGTGAACTGTGACATCAGACCTTGCTAAGAGATGCAAGAAATCTCCAGGACAGATTTTAATCAGAGACCAAGGCAGGAAACCAGAGATGAGCCTCACTCCTGAATAACAGGCAAGATATAATGTTAGGTACGCAGCCCTTAGAATTAGAGAGATGCTTATTTTAACCGCAGTTCTGACATCAGCTGGATGAACTTGGGCAAATTAAGTTACATCACTTCCCACTCTGAGTCTAGTTTCTCTAATCTGTAAAATTGGGCTTATAATGGTACTTATATACCATGGACAAGGTACTCAGCACAGTGCCTGAGCTATAACAGACATTTAATAAATAATAGCTATTATTTTCATTCTCATTATCATCCTAACACGCCCCCACTTAATATGATAATGACATTCATGAAAAGTATTTGAAGACAGTGTTAAAGAGGGGGCAAGGTGCTATATGTAGGAGGATGTAGAGAGGGAAGGAGATTAGCATTTATGGAACCTTTACTATGTATCAACTCTGAGATATGTTCTATGATCACCATTTATAGTAGTAGCCTGAGTAACGGCCATACAAAACCATCATCAGGTCCTCATCTCTGAAACCTATAAATGTTATCTTAGAAGGAAAAAGGATCTTTGTAGATATGATCAAATTAAGAACCTTGAGCTGGAGATTATTTGGGATTACAAAGGTAGGCCCTATTTTCAATGACACGTGTCCTTTTAAGAAAGAGGCAGAGGGAAATTTCAAATACATGGAGAGAACACACACACACAACGCACACACGTGAGAAGGCATTGTGAAGACAGAGGCAGAGGCTGGCCACCAGCCGACAAAGACCAGCAGCCACTAGAAGCTGGAAGAAGCAAGGAATGGATTCACACTTTCATTTCAGCCCAGTGATATTGATTTTGGACTTCTGGCTTTCAGACTGTGAGAGAAAAAAGTTCTGTTTTAAGCCACCCAGTTAGTGGTAAATTTTTAACAGCAGCACAAGAAAAGAATGCACAAATTTTTTTCCTACAGGGAAACAGACATACAAAAGCTCTTGCCCAAAGTCACAGAGCAAACAGCAGGTATGCAGAGAGGAGCAGACCTATGAGATCACACAGATAGGGAAACAGGAAGATAAGGAAAGAGGAATTGCCTGAGTTCTTGAGGACTCCACAGTTCCAAAGTGCAGACCTTTCTAGGCCTTTCTAAAACTTGGATGCACTTCCTCACTATGGACAAATTAAAAAACTGTGACAAATTGACATTCCAATGTTCTTGTAATACAATCCTGCTTATTTTCTTTCTCAAGCTAACTTAAATGAGTTTCTGTCATTTGTAACTAAAAGAAACAGCAAAGATACTTAGCGAAGATACATTTTTATAAAGTTATAAAAATGGTCCTGGTGTAATAAGCATTCTTTTTCTTTTCCTATTAAAAAGGCAAAGGCATCTCAAGGTAAACACTATAGCAAAGTTACAATAGCAAGTTAAAAAACGAAATAAGGAAAGGCCAAACAGACAAAATGAAAGGTATAGCAACACTATGTGTGGGATGTGATTTCCCGGAGTGCTGGGCTTGAGATGCTGCAAGGTTTTGGAAGCAGCATGGAACACTTGGGAAACCATGATCAGAAGAATCTAAATTTTCCAACTTTAAATTAAAACCATTAATGTTCTAGCATATATGTACACACACACACATTAAAATATAAACCAGAACTCTCCTGGAAAAGACTTACAAATAGTTATAATTAATCAACATAAGAACCACATCGCCTTCCTTTCTTCATGGCCATTTCACCAACCAAGCAGGCGCTCTCTTTGTTTGCGTTGTCATGTAACTCTCATGATCCCAAACGTGGGGACAATTCATCACCATTTCGTAAATGAGAAAATGGAGATCTCAAAATGAGGTAAGTAACTTGTCCACCTAGGAAGTGGCTGACCCTAATCTGCCAATACCAGAACTGGGAGTTCATTAACCTCTTCATAAAGCATTCGTAGGGATTCTGTGCAGTATCTGGATCCAGAGCGAAGGGTCCACCTAACAACTATCAAATACATAGACCTGTTAAGAATCTGCCCACATCTTGTAACACCGCGTGTTCTTTTCTTCAGAGTTTAAAAAGGCACCATTGAGATCAAAGACTAGATGGGAATATTTCTCCACTGATGGGCATAAAGAGAAGAGATTCCCTTTAAGTCCTATGACTGCTTCTCTGGCTGGCCATAGCTAGTCTTGTCGTCACATTCCATTTATATAAGCAGCAGTGGTCTCTATGCCACAGACCAGGAACTAATTCAGAAGAAAAGTTCCTCAAAGGTTCAAGAGAAAGGCCCTCTCCAGATCCCTTGCAGTCCTTCAAAGAGGCCTCTGGCACGCGCCTCTCACGGCATGTTGGAAAAGATCATAACAACGGGAGAAGCTACTGTTAACTGGGCATTTGGGTGCCAGGCTCAGTGCCAAGCACTTACCATATGTTACTGTGCTGAATCATCACAACAAACCTAAACGAGGTGCCCTTATTTACAGATGAGAAACTTGAAGCTCATGAGGTGGTATCACTTTCCAACAGTCACCCTGCTAGTGTAAGAAAGGGAGCCAAGGCTGGAACCCCCACAGGCTATGGCACCTAACCATCATATTCTGTGGCTACCCTAAATCTATCCATGTCCTCTACACAGGTAAATCAGGCCCCTCCCCACTGGGGGTGGGGAGGAAGCTAGAAAGCCAAGGTCTCCATCTGTAAATGAACGAACTGAAGCAAAATGTCCCTAATGCTGCTGGGTCAGATAACAGATTTCTGCACCTCCTATTTTGTAAAGGACTTGAAGGATATTTAAAGTATGTTAACGTTCACTACCTCACTGTACCAGGCCAGGGCAAGGATTATTCTTACGGACATGATGAAGAACATCTGGTGAGAACCATGCAACATTCAAGAAGTTTTTATACGTGCCATCTTATTTCTTCATCACCATAACTGTGAGAGGCATCATTATCCCCACATTATAGAACCTGGAATCTTAGAAAAAGTGTCTTAGAAATTGTCTTAACAGAATTTTACCTGAACTCCTTCTATGATATCCAAGATAAGTAGTTGTCCCACACTCTGGAGCTGAGCCTTGAACAACACGGATGTGAACTATGAGGGTCCACTCACACACGGATTTTTTCCAATAAATACTTGCACTGTTTTGGATCTGAAGCTGGGAGTACATGGATGTGGAGAATCGACCGTATGAACTGATCTATGCCATTTGATAAAGGGGTCTTGAGCATCTGTGGATTTTGGTATCGGGGGCAGGGGGCGGGGAGCAGTTAGAACCAATCCCACACGTATACTAACAAGTATCTGGTGAGTTAAAAGTTACATGTGGATTTTCGACTGCATGTGGGAGTCGGTATCCCCATCCATGTTATTCAAAGGTCAATGGTACTTAAACATAGCTAGTGACTCAATTAAGGTACCCTTCATTCCATTCATTTCATTTTAGACAGTTTTAATGGTTCACGAGCTTTTCTTTACACTGAGCCAAAGTCTGTTAACCTGAAGCTTTCCCCATTGCTCTGAGTTATGTATTCATGCGGAGAGGAGAAAAAAAAAAAAAAGATATAAACCAATCACTCAGAGATTTAAAGAAAAATGAGGTTCTTGACTGTGAATTTTTCCTTCTTCCATTTCTTATTCTTAATGAAACATACAGTATCAAAATCTCTCAAAACAAAGTATCCAGAACTAAATAGTTTGTTTTTCTTAATATAATTTAAGACTCAATTAACTTTGCGTAAATGTTTCTGTAGCTATCAACACCAGTAAACACATAGTATTTTGTAATTACCGATGCTATAAAAATGCTACACATTTTATAATAGGAAAATTGAAGCTTAAGAAAGTAAAGAAATTTAATCTTGGCTACACAGCGAGGAAAGAGTGAAAGTGAAATTAGAATTTAAGACCTTCCAATTCTAAGACTGCTATATTTCTAATCCCTACACTTCACATCTGGTTCACAGACATCTAAAACCTAAAGTTATATTTCACATAGATCATCAATCCATACATTTCTTATTCCGGTCTTTATAAAATGAATGTTGAACCTAAGGGTATGATTTATATTTATCTTTGATCAATTTTATCTTTACATAATAAATTCTATATGTCATTCTGGTCTATTAAAATCTTTGGGGATCAGTCCTGCCACTCAGTATGTTAGTTATTTCTCCCACCTTCTTTTATCCATGTATGGCCAGTATTAGGTTATTTTCATTTCGATCCTTAAAACAATATTAAACAGAATGTGGCCTTCAGGCAAACTGTTGGCGCCCCTTCTCTAATCGGACTTATCCATTAGCATTCTGGAAATAGTTGGTCAACTAGTTTTGTCCCTTAATTAGGCTAGAAAATCTAGTCTGGTCTGCATTTCTCTATCTTTTACATCAGGATATCATGAATCACTGTTATATGCCTCACTGAAATTGCAGTTCCATTATACTCCAGAATTCTCTGACTAGAGCCTAACACAAAGGAATGGTTCACAACCATTCCTAATTCAGTGCTGTTCATCTATTAATTCAGTTTTCTTAATCTGCATTATTCTACCTAAAATACAATGGGAAGGAAATCAGGCAACTAAGCACTTGAAAGTGGAGACTTCAGCTCATAATAGCTGTAGTACTTAAGCGTCAGTACGATAAAGGCAGAGAGGAGTGGATGAAAGGCTGAGGGTTTGAAAAATTATAGGTATCTGAAACTCTGAACAGGTACTTTGCTATCTACAAAAATAGTAATGGGTAAAAAATAATGTAGAACAGAGAAGACTCTTACTGATTTATCAGAGAAAGAACTGTCTGGAGCAGGGAGGGGTACTAGAAGAGCTCAGACTGTGAACTTTAAAAATACCATTTCCTACAAAGAGGCGCCAGGATTCCTTAGAAAAATGGTTGATTCCAGATTTGAGGGACAAGATGAGATGAGTCTGGCCATGCTACCCAAGACTAATAATGGGTCATGTCAAAAGGATACAGGAAATGACATAAAAAGCCTCCCACTGGCCTAAAATGGAGCGACCTATGCATCAAAGAGAATAATGCTGGCAATGAATTAAAACACTTCGAATATAAAAATCAATGTGTTCATAATATTAAAAAGAAAACCTCATTAGCTACCACTGGAGGTTGCTAAGACACCAACTCATTCTGGAAATAATGAATTAGGGAAAAAAATCAAACATTAAAGTAAAAATGACTGCAATCTTCCTCTCTTGCTCCCCTCCTCAAGGGTAAGAAAAAAGAAGGGAGTGGAAACAAAAACTGTTTTTAAAAACTTTAAACTTTAAACTTTAATTGAGAAGGCTGGGATCAGGGGGACAGATCTGCCTGGCAGTCAAGGGAACAGGCTTGGGTGGGGAGGGCCCGAGGCAAGTTAAATCTCAATTCAGGAATGGAAAGGAAAGAGATAATAGCTCTACAATCTCTTGAGCAGAGGCAGAACACAGAGATTAAGAACTAGGACTCTAGAGTCAGACTCCTTGAGGTCAAATCTAGGCTCTGTCCCTTGCTAGCTATGTGTGTGACTTTGGAAGTTTCCTAACCCCTTCCGAGGTATCTCATTTTCTCGTCTATAAAATACGAATAAATATTATCTTCTTCAAAGAACTGTTGTGAGAATCAATGAGTTATCATGTTACTTATTATAATTAATATGGAGCTCCGTATTAGAATGAAATAGCTTTGCAAACTCTAAAGTACTAGACAATATTATTGCTTATCTTTTATTTTTAATCTTTTTTTTTTAACCTAAAAAACTTTTTAAAATTACACTAAGAAGAATTCTGTCAGTCTGGTGGCAGAAGGTAAAGGCAGATGTCCAAGGCGGGTGAGAGCGGAAGTATGACCACCAGTTAGAGAAGCGAAGGTAGAGGAGGGAACAGGCAGAAGGAGCAATCAGCATATAAAGTCACATCTTAAATCTGGAGCTGAAAACCTCTCTTCGACTTGGGTTTCCTCTGAGAAGAATCTCATTCCTCCCTATAGTAACCAATATAGTTTACTAAGCGTCAGTAAGACAATCAAGGTGAGTTACACAGAAATATCTACAGATATAATATCAGGTTACGTCCTACCCCTGTATATGTAAGAGTTATGATCTGCAAAATGTTCTAAGATAAATCAGCTTGATGAATAATAAAAAGCTTTATTACTCACAACACATAAATATAACCACACATGAGCTTTATTAGGAAAAAAGGTAACATGCTTGTCTTTGCTATAATCATCCAAAGTTTAGGAACAATCTGTAAAGTTTTTTTAAATCAAGAATTATTCTAGTGCAGGTAACAGGAACTATATTAAATTTCATTTCTTCAAACTTTAACATGCCTGCTGAGATAAATATGGGCAGATGGAGAGCTTAGTTAGTATCTCTATGGACACAGATTAATTTTCAGAGGCAGAAATGTCAAATTCAAAGGAAATAATGAAAGTGGTGAATAAAGCAGCAGATATGTTTGGCCTAGAAGATTAATAACAATTGAACCAGGTACAGAGCCCCAGCAACAACTCTTCAGAGAAATGCTGCTCAAATAAATGGATGTTTCCACCTCTACATCACTCATCAGGAACAGTAAGTAAATGAAGCAAAGATACTTATAAACAAATCTGGTCATCAATCTGACAACACTTAAGTTCTTGTTTTATAAAAGTGGAAGGACTGCTTAGTTATAACTTACCAAGGTTACATTGCAGGTTAAGTCTCAATCAAAGACATTATTAACAGTGACACCTTGTACCATGATTGCTACAGAAAAGATGCTCATTTTGTTGAATGAACAAATGAATGGACAATAAATGAATAAATGGTATGGCTTCCTGCAGTGCTTTCCAAATTACAAGTCATAACCCACAGCATTATGACTAGCATTTGTAGAATAAAATAGAAAATATCAAAGTGCATCACATATAGTAAAGGTAAAATACAATGAAACATTTCTTTCAATTAAAGTATGTGCATTTGGGAGCTGGCGTGTACATATGTGCAGTGGAGCAGTGGATCACAATGCACTATGGATCAAAATGTAAAAAGTCTGATATACATTGACTTGGTGGTTAAAAGGGCTTTGATAGAATTTAACATTATTATTCAACCCTTAGCAAACTAGGAATAGGAAAAAACTTGTTTAATATGATAAAGATTATCTGGGGAAACTTCTAACCAAATGTCATACTTAATGGTAAATGCTTTAAAAAAAGAATGAAAATAGCAAAGATACTTAAGAAAAACAAAGATTTGATCCACTACATATAAGTATTCATTTTAAAGCTATAGTAATAAAGAAACCTTGTATTGGCTCAAGGATAGACAGACCAAGGAACTAAATGGAGAATCCTACAACATAACCATGCGTACATAAATATTTAATTTATGTTAAAGGTGGCACTGCAAAGCAGTGAGAAAAAGACAAGCTTTTCAATGAATGGTGTTAAGACAATTAGATATCTATATGGGAAAAAAAATGAAACTTGATCTTAGCTCACACCATGAAAATATTTAATTCCAAGGAGACTGAAGACTTAAGTATCAAAGGCAAAATAATATTCCTCCAAGAAGATAATAAAGAAGAATATCTTCATGATCTTGGGTTAGGAAGAGATTTTTAAAATAGAACACAAAAAGTAGAAAGGAAAGCACTAAAATTGGATTACATTAAAATAAAGAACTTTAACTGAAAAGGCAAGCCACAGCTTGGGAGAAAGTAGATGCAATATACACGACCTACAAAGAACTCATACCTCAAATATAGAAAACTCCTCTCCATCAATAAGGAAAAAGGAACCCTGCACAAAACTGGGCAAGAGACCTGAATGACTATTTCACAAAGGAGGCTATCCACATAGTCGATATACTTATGAAAAGATGTTCAAATCCATTAGTTATATAGGACATGCAAATAAAAACCACAATGACATTCTATTACACATCCATTGGAATGGCTAAAAATAAAAAATAAAAGATTTCAAGTTATGGGGGCAAGTTGGAAAGATTAATTTTCATATACTTTTAGTAGAAGTTTTTATTGGTACAACTACTATGGAAAACAGTGTGTCATTATTAAAATTGAAGATATACCTACTTTTTGACCCATTCCGAGGTATCCACCCAACAGAAATTCGTGCTCATGTGTATTAGGAGACATATTAAAATTAATCCAAATATTCATCAACATTGCTATTAATAGTAGAATTCATACAATGCAATACAAGACAGTAGTAAAGTTATTTAAATTACTGTAACAACACAGATGACTCATATAGTATTGTGTAAAAGAAGCCAGAAAAAAAAATAACTGTAGGATTCCATTTATATTAAATAAGTTAAAATGAATCAAACCAGGCACAGAGAGGAAAGAGATACACAAGTAAGAGACTGCTGGGGTGGAGATGTACTTTTGGATCCTGGCAATGTTCTACTTCTTGACTTGGGAGGTGCTAGCTTTATAGTAGTCTATTAAGCTATAAATTTGTGTTTTATGTACTTTTCTCTCAGTGTTATATTTCACGATAAAAAAGTTAAAAAAGAAAAAAAAAAAAAAAGCCCGCAGAGCACGTCAGAATAGGGAAATGACATCAGCAATGGCAAAAGGAAGGAAAACAGGAGTAAGGTGTTTTTGAGGGAACTAGACAGGATATTAAGTAGAGAGAGCTTACAGAGGAATGGTCAGAGATAAGTCTAGAAAACTAGTTTGGAATAGATTACAATAGATTTTATCCTACTAATAAAGGCTCCTGAGATTTTTAAATAGAGATGTGTCTGGATCAAAGTAGTATTTTAGAAATATTAATCTCATAAAGATGTGCAGGTTGCAACAAAATGGATTGCATGGAGATCTAGGTAACTCGAATGGTAAGGAATGGCTGACTGGAAGTGAAAAGAAAGTTTAGGGAGCCAAGAGAGGGCTTCCTGACGGACTACATTCCAGGGGGGTAGGGAGGAAGGAACAGGAAAGTGTCAAAAATGAACCTGAGGTTCTAAAGCAAGGTGGCTGTGAGAAATGTGGTATCACTAATAGAAACGAGGAAAAGCAAAATGCTGAGCAAGGGACAGAATCAATGGCTTTAGTTTACGAAAGGATGATGGGTGAGTCAAGCAGAAATATTCCAAAAGCAGTTATTTAGGGGACAATGGTGAAGGCTAGAATGAAGGATCTGGGAGTCATCAACACACGGAAGAGCTGAGCTATGGCAACGTATCAGAACTCCAACGGGGGAGAAGTGTGGGAAAACGGCAGCAGGACGAAACCAAGATATAGAAAAAGGGAAGGTCAGAAGCTGGGGAAGGACAGTGAGATGACACGATCAAAGAAGAAATAGGTGGCCTGTAAATCCATGATTATGGGAAAGATAAGGGACAAAAGGATTTCACAAAGAAGAGAGCACTGTCAAAAGTGTGCAGGTCCAAAGTGTGAGGATTAAGAAATGGCTTAAAAGCCACTGCTCAGAAAAGTTTCAGTGAACTGGTTAGAACAAATAGCATACTGAGTTAAAAACAGGTGCGTGCTAAAGAAATGAAATTTGTAGTTTATTGAGTAGTATCACGCCATTCGAATGACAGAGAAATATTTTATAGGAAAAAGCAACAGAGGTAAGCAGATTTTTTTTTTTTAACTAGGAGAGATTCATATGCATTTAAAAACAAAGGCTTTTTAGAGAATGAACTATAATCCAGACATACTTTCAAAATAAAAACTTGCATGAAAAATAAAAAAAGTTCATCATTTAAAATTTTCTTATGTATTTTGTTATAACTAATAAAAAGGTAAAATTACTTGCCCCGGGTCAGAAAAGTAAAGTGATTCACCCAGGGTCACAGAGTGACAAAGTCAGTGATGGAGCCGAGTTTCAACCTTACTACTTTTCCAAAGACACACTTTCCATTCTACCACACTGCCCGCTATGGCTGGGCCGGGGAGAGGATGGCATGTGTCCGATTTGAGCATCAGTGCTGCTGCCTTTTTTTTTTTTTTTTAAACCAAAGCTACAACAGAAATCTATGAAACAAAGAACCAACTAGAGGTATTCTTACCATCCTGTGAGTGAATACCAAGTACCTTTATATTAGCAACCGAATTCTACTTTAATTTGGTTAAATACAGACCAAAGTCTGTTACCAAAAATGCGTTTCTCTCATACCTGCTCTCAGCTCTGCTGTTAACAGAAATGCCTCCCCTACCCCAAGAAGGGTATTTTACCCATTCCAAGGAATCAGGTTACACAAATTACATTTGGAGACTGATTTTTATCAAAACCTGCTTTTCAGATTGTGATGAAGGCCAGATTTAGGAAAAGGAGAGTATACAGCTGCTCACTTGACCAAAATTATACTGACAACTAAGGCATTCTGGAACTTGCCTGGCTAAAGGGTATTTAAAACAAAGGGGATCTGTTTCTGCTGGATAACTGGTTCCAAGTCTCTGATCAGCTGCACATTCTAAGTACTGATTCCACTCCGTTTCATCGATTGCCACCATCTGAAGTGAAGGCCTCAGGTGGTGTGGCAGAATTTAAATTAGAAATAGGTACCCTCGAAATTTCATTTGCTAACAGAATTTAAACAGAAGTAGATAAAAATCTTAGCCTTTCTCTTCTACTCATATACTATGGCTCCTCTAATGCACATAACACTATAAAAATCCATTTCCAAAGGCTACCCATGGAAGTTCCTTGGGGGATATTTCTAAAAAGTGACATCCGTTGGATGAAAACAAGTGAGCAACTCATGAGATTGGTGTGGACTGAATGTTTGGGAGTTATACTTACAGGTCACTGAAAAAAGATGAAAAACACAAAAGGAAATGTAACCACCATTAACGGCTTACGCCTGGAAACAAAGATGAAATGGTTCACAAATTACCATTAGCTGAAGCCACAAGAAACAAATCCAGGGAAAATGCTACCCCGACACTCAGCAGGTGGAGGCAAAAAAATCAAAATTCAGACCACAGCCCCCAGCTCCTTCCTCCCTCTTTTATATGTAGGAATTTTTGAATTAAGAATCAACTTTCTATTTGTGATTAAAAGTTTTCATATTCATGCAAATTTAGATTTTCCAGTTGGGGAAAAGAATCTGCAAATCTGGGGTTAGTCTGATTTGAATTGTTACTGGGAACATTTAAGGATTCCTTGTTCATTTAGGAAAAATAGGGTTGGTTGAGTCTGAGGAGTCTTCTCTAAAAAATAGATATAAATATACAGATATCTGATTACCAGATATCCTGGACCCACAAACTACAGCTCTAACAGACAAGGGTTTTGAAGTTGGAAGTATAAAGTAGGCACTGATTCACTAATAATACTTCTTACTTCAAATCATCTCCTGACATTTATTAGTTGATAACTATTTGGGGGCTCCTCTGTGTCCTTCACATACCTCACAGTAGTGGAGAAAACAGACATTAATCCCATAATTTCAAGAGCAATCAATACCAAACTAGAAAGAGAAACTATAGGTGGGCATAGAGAAGTGAGTAATTCTAGAGCTAGATAGGAAAGCAGAACAAAATATTTTGTAGAAGAGGCGTCACCTGAACTGGGCCTTAGAGTAACAGTACATCAAAGGGAATTTCGGCCAGTATAGGCAAAGAAACTTGCTGGCTGTAGGTATTTAGATGTGTTGTAGGAGTGCAGTATTTGAGGCGGAGGGAGCTGAGGAAGGCCTCCATGAATGCTAGAACATGCATCCTGCACTTAGAAAGACTTGACAGGCTCCGCTCCATAGGGAGGCTGTAGGCATGCGTGAGACTGCCAGAGACCAGGGTATGCTGGGAGAGCAGTCTGTAATAGATACCTCTGGGGGCTGTCCGCTCACTGTCACCAATCCTCTTTCCTTTGGAAACAGCCACTTCCCTGCCTGTGAAGCACTAGGTTTACACTGCCCAGGCAAGTTGGTGGGAACTAGGACAGAGACTGGCTACTGCTATCTGGACTGAAAGAAGACACTGGCCCAAGTTGGTTCGATGAAATTCACTGTTCCCAAGATTCTATAATGGGGACACAGGGACTGCTAGCTTCTCATGCAACTGGAACTGTGAACGTGACCAGTGAGATGGCCTTTTTCTAGAAAAGCAGAGGATGTGTGTCTATGTGGTAGTGGCTGCGATGGGGGCTGCGGATGAAGTGAAGCAGAGGGTACTACACCACTTCACAGCGATCGCTAGGGCTCCCGAAACCTAAATATAACTCCCTGTAACAACAACACACTGGTCTTGTTTCGACCTGTGGACACCGACCAACCTGAACAAGCCTGCTCCCTCACCTTCTTCCGCCAAGAGTTTCACAGCCTTTACAGTTTAATACCTCTAGTCCCAACAAATGACTTTCACAGTATATCATTTCCAATCCCCTTTATCACAAAGGTCAACTGCCTTCTCCTCTGGACATGTTCCCGCTTGTAAGGATCATATGGAAATATGATGCTCAGAATCAAATGTAACTTGAGGAGTACAGAACAGAGGGGGAATCTCTGCTCCCTGCTCCCTTTCGTATACTGTTTTTAACACATGCAAATTGGGTTTATGGCCTTTAGGGCAACTGTAGTGTATCTGTGAAAGTATATACTCTATGACTACATAAAACACAGTGGATTAATATTACTGATTGGTCCTGCGTGTGTGGTAACTCAAACCTCTGTCTTTTTCATGTTTTGCTGCTAAGCTGCCTCATTCACATCCTGTAATGGTAAGCTGGGCCTTGGCACCAAACATGAGACTTCGTTCATTGCTTTGTTTGAGTCATCCTGATGTTCCTGCCTATTAAGGTGATATAAGCTTTCCCTCCTAGCTTTGAGTCATCGATAGAAGCCCATGACCCACATTCCACATCTGTACCTCCAGCTTTTATGCAAAACTGGTGAGAATTAACCTAGGCTTTAGATCTTAGGCTGATCATTTTTCCTTGCATCAAAAAGCAATATAGTAAGTATAGTAATTTTTATATCGAAATTTGTTTTATTTTTTATATTTTTATATTTATACTTTCCCCCCAGTTGAGACATAACTGACATACAGCATTATATAGTTTAAGATGTATAGCACACTGACTTCACTCAACATATATTGTAAAATGATTACAAGTATAATAATGAAAAGGATGAGCTACAAAGTCAAACTGTCTGAGTTCGAATCTCAGCCTTTACATTTATTGAATGTATAACCATACTATCTCAGTTCCCTCATCTGTAAAATGGGGATAACACTAGAACTTACATATCTCAAGGCTACCGTGAGGACTGACTTAATACATGCAACGTGCTTAGTGCTGAGAACAGCTGATACATACACAGTGCCTGGCACACAGTAAATACTCAATAAGTGTGAACTGTTACTATTATCATATCATCACCATTTTGTCTCAGGATACCTATCAGTAAAATGAGGATAACGAGAGAAGTTCTCATGAGGACTAAATAGAATGTATGAGAAAGTGCCCCATATATTCTGAAGTTCAGGGTGCCTAGGAGGAAGGGTGGTAATTCACAGGAATGAGCTTCTAACTCTTGCATGCCTGGGCCCTGTTCGGCCAGGTACAGAAAATCACCTTCTTATAGTGGCTTCACATATCTAACTCTTTGCTCCCCTTCACATCTACCTAAGGTTTTAGAGAACCAAAATTTAGTGACCTTTTACAGTGGATTACCCTTGCCTTTTTTTTTGTTTGTTTACTTTTACTGTAATTATAAAGTCAAAAACAAAAGCCACCTCAGCTTTGGATCCCAGTTAGTTGAAATTTTAGCTGTGTGACAATCTCTCTGAGCGTGTTTCCTCACCTTTAAAGGACTGTTATGAAAATGAAGAGATTAAAATATGTAAAAGACAAAGAGTACCGGAATGAAGATATGGATCGACAAATTTAGTTGTATTTTATCATGATTATGCTTATTATCTCTCCACCCAGGGCCATAGCTCTTTATAGAAATACACGAATTTGATAGGCTTTTATCAAAGAGGTGAAAATACAGTGTAATTTTACCAAACGGTTAAACCAGAGTTGTTAAAATATCCTTTAGGAAATATGTGTACACAAAATTGTCTTTTGAGTTTATTCCAAAGAGACTCCCAGGAACTCCTATTAGTGTAACTTGCAACTGTCAAAATCTTGTGCTTCCATCATCAGACTATTAGAAGTTGATCTGGCTACTGAAGATTTCAATGATAAGGATATCACTGACTTTTGAGGGTTGATGTGCTTGTTATGTATCTCGGTCATTTGTGACTTCTTTGATTATTTGCTGGTGGATTATGGAGTCATTAAATTTCAGAGCCAGAGGAGGCTTAAGGAATATAGTAGTTTCTTATTCTCCCTTACAGATGGAGAAACAGGTCCAGAGAATTAAAGTAACTTGCACCTTTTTGCATAAGTAATCTCTACATTACAGCTACCTCTACATTTCAATTGGCCTTTGTATGAGCTATGTATCTATAATACTCAATGGCTGCTATTATGGATGACATCAATTTGTATAGCAAATTCTCTATTCTAACAAATTGATGACATGGCAGAAATTGGGACTATTGAGGATTCATCATGAGCTACTTTCTGAAATTTTAATACCTGACTGAACATAGATGGACCCTCAGAATCCCTGAAATCTTTAAAATATACAGTCATGCACCACTTAACGACAGGGATATGTTCTGAAAAATGTGTCATTAGGTGATTTCATGTGTGTGAACATCAGAGAGCGTGCTTACACAAACCTAGATGGTATAGCCTGCTACACACCTGTGCAATATGGTACAGCCTACTGCTCCTGGGCTGCAAGTCTATACAACATGTTACTGCGCAAAACATGAGATTAAATCAGGCGCAAGAGAATATGATGCAATCAAGAAATACAGTAAACGAGATACATGAGGTTGCTGCCACAATAACATGGCAATACGTAAAATGTTTTACAGTACATTTTTTAATTCTAAGTAGAAAGGGTATACTATAAAATAACAATATACAAAGCACAGTATAGGCAGGAAATAAGCCAGTAACAGAGCTCGTTATTTTCAAATATTACATACTCTGCATAATTGTATGAGCTTTACTTTCACACAACTGGCAGCACGGTAGGTGTGTTTACACCAGCATCACCACCAACACGTGAGTAATGCATCGCACCACGACATTAACGGCCAGGACATCACTCACTACATGGTAAGAATTTTCGGCTCTATTACAATCTTTAGGGACTGCCACGCATCATATATGCAGTCTATTTTTGACCAAAATGTCATTATTATGTGCATGACTGTATATGTAAACTCTATGTGGACTAGCACTTTATCTGTCCTGATCACCTCTGGACCTATCCATGAAGCCTTACAAAGTGAAAGTACTCCAGAACATGTGCTGAATGAATGAAATTGGGAAAGCATCTGAATTCTTCCCTTTTTAAAACACTTTCCTCCCTTGGCTTCCAGAATACCACCCTCCCGGGTTTCCTACTTTCTCTCAATCCCCTAGTTTCTCAGTCTTTTTTATTAAGTACTTTTTGGAACTCCTGAATATTGGCATAACCCTAGGGGTTAGTCCTTAAAACTATTTTCTACCAACGGTCTCTCTTTAGATGACTTGGGCCTTCCACCTATATTGGGTAATTCAACAGAGCGTATGTTTAATCAAAAACCTCCCTTGCACTCCAGACTTCTATACCCAAATTGCCTATATAACGTTCCATTTGGCTTTCTAACAGGCATCTCAAAACTACGAAAATCAAATATAATTATAGATTCTACTCCTATTTCCTATTATCAACATGTTTCTTGGCTAATCTTCCCCCATCTTACTAACTAAAACCAATATCCATTAGTTGTTCAGCCTAAAATCTAAGAGTCATACCTAATCCCTTCACTTTTTTTAATATTCTGTCATCAAAACCATAAGCAAACCCTATCAATTCTCCCTTCAAAACAGATCTTAAATCTTCTCTCCACTTCTACTTCTACCAGCCCTAGTTTAAGCTACCATCTTCTCTCACCTGGATGATCACTCAGTCAACTAATGGTTTTTACTTCTCTTGGGCTCCCTACAATCAACTTTCCACTCCGTTCCACAGTGCGGTCAGAGGGATCTTTAATAATTCTTCTGTGCAAGAAGCTCTAATTACTTCTTCTTGCACATGAAATAAAATATATGGTCTACACATACCCCTGTGTGATCAGGCCCTAGCCTAATTCTCTGATCTCATCTAATTCTACCCTTCCTCCGCTTACAATGCCACACACTGGAAAGAATCCTTCTTCAGTGTCAAAGAGTAATACATATCTAGAGAGAGGATTATAGAGTGCTAAGTCACAGTACATCGATTTAGTTGCTTAACCTTCCTAAATTTCACACGGCACTGTAGAATTGTGAGAAAATCTCATGTCATAAAGTACAGGCTGGCTAGGAAAGAAAAGGCTGAGAGTTGTAAAAGGTTTGAGACATAAACTATAATTTTTGAATTACCTGGAAAATAAGCAAACCACTTCAATAACTAGAAATTGTATCCCTTTTCTATCTTCAGCCATTTAACTTTTGTAAAGAAAACTCATTAAAAAGGGACCTGCCTGTATGCAGAATATATAAAGAACTCTTAAACTTCAATACTAATTTTAAAAACACCCCAATTTAAAAAAATTTTAAAAATTTGGACACTTTGCTTAAGAGGCTATGTGGCTGGCAAAGAAGCATTTGCAAAGATGTCAAACATCATTAGCCACTAGAGAAATGAGACACCACTACATACTAGGATGGCTAATATTTTTAAATGATAATACCAAGTTGTGGTGAAGATCTAGAGCATGCCAAGTAAGAATGTAAAATGATCCAACCACTATAGAAAACAGTTTGGCAGGCTCTTATAAAGTTAAACATATGCTTATCATGTGACCCATCAAGTCTAATCCCAGGTATTTATTATAAAAAAAATAAAATTTTAGGTTCACACACAAACTTGTGCATGAGTATTTATAGCAGTTCTAGTACTATTCGCCCCAAATTGAAATAAACTAAATATCTTTCAAGGGGTAAATGGATGAACAAACATCAATAAAAAGAATGAACTATTGATACGTTAACAATCTGAATAAAGCTTAAAGGCACTGTAACGAATGAAAGAAGCCAGCTTCAGAAGGTCACGTACCGTCTGATTCCATTGATATAACGTAGTCAGGAAGACAAAATTACAGTAGCAGAGAACAGATCAGTGGTTGCTAGGGGGTTAGGAGTGAGGGGACAATATTAGCACAAAAGCATAGACAGCATCAGGGAGTCTGGGGTTAATGAAACTGTTCTGTACCTTGATTTTAGTCGTGGTTACACAAATCTATATTTACACAAATCTATATTTACACAAATCTATATTTACAGAACTTCCCACCCCCTCAAATACCCTCAATTTTACTGTATGTTAATTTTTAAATGTGATAAAATACAGAAGCACCTAATACTTCCTATCCGACATTAGTACAGTGCTTTGGCCACTAAGTCATCAACATTTCAAAAAAAAAAAAAAAAAAAAAAAACACAAAAGAAAAGAAAAGAAAGAAAGAAACTTTCGGTCTAAACTAGGGAAAAAGTCTGGGTAAGACATTTAAACTCTATTTCTCCACTCCTTAAAAAAATACAACGGACTGCAACCCTGTTAAGGACAGTCCTCCAGAGCACGGATGGCCTCCAGGCAGAGTGTAAAACTTAAAACCCTTTAGCCAAGGCCTCTCCCTCTGTAGGACCTGACACTTGTAGCAAGGATGAGCAAGGCTACTGCATGCTCGTCCTCAGTCCAGCAGCAGTGTCCAATCCTCCAGCTCTGAGGAAGACCTATGTGCCTTTAGAGCAAAGTGCACTAACCTCCTCAATATATTTGCGAGGGGAGGACAGGAACATGAAGAGGGCCCTCTTCTGCTCAACAAGGGTAGGCGCCTCCATTCACAGACCAAACCCCTCTCTAAGGTCTCTCTTGCATCTGGAACCAACCTGCCCTTCTGTCCTCTTTGAGCCTTATAACTCACCCCCTACCCTGTCGGTTTGTTTCATGTTGTCATGCCTTTGTTTATCCTGCTCCTTCTCCCTGGGAGACCCTTTCCCACTTTACCATCCTGACAAACATCCACCAATCTCTCATGATACCTTCTTGGTTGAAGCCTAACCTGACAGCCCAAACACAAATGAGCACTTCTACCTCTGCACACCTCTGTGCCCTCCAGGATTGCTAACACTGTGCCTCCAACAGTTTGCTGCACTTATTTATTAATCTCCCTCTACCAGATTCTATGCACCCCCCACAGGGCAGGACAAGATTTTTTTTTGTATCTCTAAAATATACCAAGCACAGAGCAATGACCAGTGAATGTCAGTTGAGTCAGTGAGTAGTGTAGCTTCTCTACTTGCAAATCAAAGGGCACAGTTTATAAAAACTCCAGGCAACAAACTAGTAGGCCAGCCCAGAAACCTTGTGCCAATGCTCGAAGCTTAGAATCCAGCTCCTTAGGTCCCTGCCCACTTCTAAGGTCCTAGTGAAAGAGAGACCAAAGCTTTAAGTGAAACCATATGTTCTAAGGGTTGGAAAATGTAGCTGCCACACTGCATTACCAAAAGACCACTTTCTCCAGAACTGTGATCAGATTTAGTACCATGGGCCCAGAACTCAGACATGTACATTAGTGGAGACTCTCATCCTATTGGTCAAAAAGTGCTTTTGTTAACTACTTCCACGTGCAAAATGATGTTCGGAGTAAGTGCCGAAGTCTCTCTGCATTCATTACTAAGGCTACAAATTATGAAACTTAAGCAGCGCACGTGAGCACTCTTACATACATTACACTCCCATGGTTTAATGATGCAGCCATCGGAACCCGAGAGTGCCGCTTCCCCGACATGCCGGATCAGTCCTTTCACAGAACTAGCACTCCTTCCCCTCTCCTCAGATTCCCTGGGCATTCACCACTCTCCTAATTTTGTAAGGCTGATGGTTGGTGGAAATAACAAAGAAACTGAGTCCAAATATTTTTCAGCATATGACCTATGAACTTTTTGTACTAAAGCTATTCTACAGTGGGTAGTTTTTCTCTAGTATCAGATTGGTAACCTCATGGCAAATGTTTTCGTGTGCAAGACTCCAAAAGGCATGTGGGTATTAGAAGAGGGGCTGAAAGAGAATTAATTTCTATGCATTCAAAAGGAACCTAGAATCCTTAACAGTACAATGTGATGGTCGGGTTCTTATAGTACCATTTTATAACAGGATGTGGTTAAAACAATGGATGGCTGGACTATATCCAGTGACAGGAAAAGATACCAATTGTGACACATCATCATCCCTAACACCCCTCCCCTATCCTGCCCCCAACCAAATAAAAAAGGTGAGGGTGGTAGATTTTCTTGTCAGCAGCAATTAACAACTATCTCATGGCAAACTTAAAAAGCAAAAAACAAGACTCCATGAGAGTCTGTGTATGTAAACATACTCTTATAATAATGACAATAGCCAAGATTTCAAGACTAGCACTTACTGGGTGCCAAGTCTTTCATTTACACCTCTCTTCTTTCCACACTGACTCATGTGCATGTTTTGCAATTAAATAGCCACTGTGATGGTGTTTATTTTTTCTTTTTTTAAAAATGTCCCAAACATACATTTGTTGTAGAGCAGTAATTTAATAAACTGCAATTGACATTCAATAAGTTACACATAGCTTAGCTCCTTTGAAAAGCAAAGCCAGGTTGCTGTAGCCATCACGCTGAGAGAACATGCTGAATGAAACTTCAGCAAAGGAAAACTTTTTGCTAACAGCGAACAGGATGCTAACAGAGAACCAGAGAAACTGAGGTACAGAGTTTCCCCACACCTTTGCCAACTTCAGTGCAGGACTCTATTTTTACTATGTTCAGAAAAATATTTGAAAATTTTATTTTGCAGCCAGACATCTGGAAGAATAAAAATGTTTTAAGAAATACCTGGCAAACACAGTAAAATATATATATATATATATATATATATATATATATATATATATATATATATATATATATATAAAACAAACCCCACTGCCAGTTTTGAATAATGCTTTGGCAGCCAAATGTTCCTCCTTTCCCTGTAATTACCTTCAAAAACTCTTATGTTTTAAGTGATGAATAGTTAGTATCTGTTAAGCAACATTAAAATTATTTTTCCCTCTTTGTAGTTCAAAAGGGGAGCTACAGTTCAGGTAAAGAATTATATCTGATTCACCCATGTTCCCAGGGCTTAGAACACGGTAAATGCTCAATGAATGTTGGCAACATAACTTATAATTTTATACAGAACGATCAGAATAATGAGCCACTGATATAAGCTCTGAAATCCCAAAAGACTGAAGACTCAAAAGTTAAGCAGAGTAATGATTAGAATGCTAACAATAGTCCCAACTTTACCACTTCATGGTAAAGCTTCTAACAAGGGGCTATTAAGCCTGGCCATAGCAATTGTCTTGGCATCTATTTATCTACCAAAACACGTGGAAGGAGATAAGAGTAACTTGACTATCCTTCTTGTCCTGATTATGATTTAATCTGTGTGCTCACTTAAAGCTCATCCCCTCTTCTTTTTCATGCAATCAACACAATTGTAAAAGACTCTTAGGGAAAGGCCACATATTTTGCAAGGACCCACTCATTACTAAATATTTTCCTTTGCCCAGGAATAGCATAGCAATTCCTTGTAGCAGAAGGCTCAGCAGCTCGCATCACTAGTTATACAGCATTTTTGAGGCTGAATTTCCAAAGGGCCCATCCCCGATTGCTGCCCACTGAATGGAGGCATTCTCTGGGGACTTTTCTACTTGGAATATAAACAGCACCAGCCACAAGCTCACCCCAAAATCCTCTCCTTTCTTATCTCCCTAAATTGCTACTCTATAAACCCATTTCAATTACAAGGCATATTAAACATGTGCTGGGTACTGTGACAGAGGTGCTCTTAATTCCTATAGCAACCCTGAGAAACTGCTATTACTATCCCCTGTTGTACATATGAGGAAATTGAGGCTCACAGAGGTCAAGTGACTTGGCCAAGTGACAGAGTCAGGCTGCTCAGGTTCTTTCCCCAACACTGGGAATTCTGTCGCAAAGCAATGGATGCAGCCAAGTTTTTATGAGCCATCTGGGCAGCAGGGGACGAGTTCTTACATACAGACCAAGCGATCTGCTCAGAGGCTATGGAAGTGGCAGCAGGTTTTATTTTTGTTTTCGTTTGGTTTGGTTTGGTTTCAATGGCTAAAAACTCCTACAGGAATTCTGATTGGCCCCAAAGACAATCCACCACGGCCCACCAGCCCGTTGACTTCTGACCTTCCATGCTTCTCATTCTAATTAATGCAAGGTCCTTGGATCACACTGTGAGCATCAAGACCCAGTCAGAGTTAGCAATGACCTTTACATCTATCGGTCCTTTCAAAATATGTAAAACAGCTGTGCGTTGAGAACGCCCCCCCTCCCAATTCTCAACCTTGAAATCTGAGTAGATGCATTTTTCCTGATTATGCTGTTTTTAGCAAGTCTTTGGGACATGACTTTTTATGTGTCTAATAAATATTTGAAGAGTGGCTTATTTTTCAATTTCTTAAGCAAACCTCTAAGGCATGCAAAAAGAAGATTCACATAAATGGAATGATTTCTTTGTCTTAAAAAGAAACCTCAGGGTCAGGGAAGACAGAGAAAAGAGAATGACCTGAAAAATTCGGGGGACAGGGAGAATGTTTGGCTTCCATACTTGTGCCTCTGATATGCTTTCGTTCTCCCACCTCATTTAAGGATGCTAAATCACACATGATTGCAGCGATGTTTGTGTGTGAGAATGACAAAAGCAATGGGCTAAAATCCCAACCTCATCTTGAACCCTGAAGACTTTTATGGCTTTTCCTTCACTAGGCCCTCCCCCTAAAGCACATTAAAGACCACATTGTTCAAAAGGGTCATGGTAGGTTTCATACCCTATTTTAATACAATGTAAATGGTAACTGAACTTCCAAGTTTTGTTAGTAATATTTGAATCTCTTTGGAAAATGCCCATTAAAGGAACTGATCCTTTGGTTTAAATATTAATGCAAAGTTATAATGTATCAGAGAGGCAAAACAATGGCATCAAGGAGGCACTGTTCGTGATGATTAAGTTAGATTTTCTTTTTATACATCATTTTCCCCAGAAAAAGGGTATAGATTAGACATGGGTTTAAAATATCCACATGACCTTGTAAAGTGGCTAAGTATTCTGTTGAGCCTCAAAACTGTCCCGAAGAATATGTCAGGTCTCAACTCAAGAAGCATAAAGTAAATTAAATGTAGGGCTCATTTCAAACGCAGGTCTTTCCCCATCCTCTTCATTCAATTTGCATGTTTGTGAGTCACGTTATGTTATGGTCTCCTAGTTTGGTTTTGCATTGATTTCTGGAAGACTTTAAACTTGGAGAAGGAATATGAGAGGTTCTTTATAATTCTATTTGCCACAGCTGTTACCATCAGTTGTCACCAATACTTTGGGGGTTTAGTGGAAGTGAGGCGGCAATGACTCCATTACTCTTTCCAACTGCCATAAAGAATTTGCATTATAAAAGTACCTACTGAATTACTGCCTTAGTCCACTGAAAAAGGATACAGTAAAACGAGAATGTTACAGTTAGGCTTGGGAAAGGGGAATTCAAAAAATGAAAATCTGGGCTGGAATAAAAGAACAACAAACCTGGCAGTACTTTGAAAATCGTAATTTCATTGGTGGAACTGCTAATTTGCCTAGGCTCAAGCATTTCTGTTTAAAACCCATATAACATGCATTAAGATGTGGCATGCTATCACAACTTAAGTGCATTTTAAAATAAGACGTATGATTTCTGTATATTTCTTGGTTTAAACAAGCTCTTGGTATGTTAATACCAAGAGCATCTGTTTAGCTCGGTTGAACTTTCAAGAGCCAATACCAGCTGTTGGGGGTGGGATTTCAAACATGTGTTACTCAAATACTAACCAAATTTTGGTTTTTTCATTCTCTTAATGATGCCTCCAACACCAACTGGGTAAAGCAAACGTTAGAATAAAAAAGAAAGAAGGGAAGGAAAAACGAAAGAAAGAAAAAAGATTACTCAATGCTTTGATGCATGTGACTAAGACCAAAATGATCACTCTCTCCAATTCAATACAGTATTAGCATGAGGACAAAAGGCGTTTAAAAATCAATTTGGAGTTATTTCTAGTGGGGGCTGCCTTATCCTACCTAGCAAGCTGAGAAATGAGACTACTCCCAACATTATAAGGGCAATTGTAAGTATTTTTTTCTCCTTTCAGAGCAATCTGATTTCCGCGAGGAATTCATTTGGTTGGTATTGTTTTGGTTTTAGGTGTCTGTCCTGCCAGGCAGGGGCTGTGCACACGGGCTGCTGCCTCTATCTTGAAGTGTGCACAATGGCCTCTCTTGCGGCTTGCTCTCTGTTATTGATCCTTACAGATGCTCCAAGGCCCTTCCCCCACCTTTCTCCAAATCCCAACCCCCCATTCTGAAAGATAGCTTAAGAAATAAGACTTCCTGCCTAGCGACTGGCAGGGCTGAAAGACCAGATTGTATGACTCCACAGATCAGGCCTGCCACAGTGAAAGCTTGAATAGAGTTAACCCTCTGTGAACTAAAACAAAACATTTGTATACCCAGCTGTGACAAAGGTTAATTTAAATGGACAAGGGCCCAATATCTAAAACCAGGCAACGCTTTTTTACAGTAGCATTTTCGCTGGTCTCTTTTGTAAGTAATTTGATTTTGCTTTTTAAGCTTCCAAAGGCCCCTTTCAGCTGGGATAATTCATTTTGCTTTACCAGAATTTTATATAAAATACTCAGGTGAAAATTTTAAAATTCACTCCTTGTTTTGTAGAAGTTCTCGTTTGAGTACCATAAGTTATTTTCTGCCATTGAACAGCTAAGAAAAAACAAAGTTTTAATACTTTAATTAAATAAGCACCGAGGGAGGACTTTCTGTTCAAACTTTTTTTTCTCTTTCAGAACCTGTGGTCTATATATCACTGAGAGATTCAAGCGGGTTGAAAAAAAGCCAAATGCTGCAGAGCTAACCCTTCCAAACTCCTCTCGCCGCTGCTCCGGTATCTCTGCCCAGCCCCGAACTCCTGTTCCAATGGATCCGGAGCCGATCTTACTTCTTAAACTACAACTTTCTGGAAAAGCTAGTATATCCAGAATAGTTTAACAAAGCATTTCTGGGTATACTAAGGAAACAAGAGGAAGCTCTTCAAGATTTAAAAAAAAAAGAAAAGTAATAACAGGTCTTACATGTAATCGATCATTTCTACGAACTTTGTTGTTCCTACTAATTTACAATAAAAACCAGTGAAGTGATTCTGGCATATGAGGTGCTGGGGAAGAACATATTAGGGAGCATTAACATAAAGCGTTACTAGAAAGAAGAAAGTTACGAAAGGGGTCCCACCCGCTAGTCCGTGCGTCCTCAGAGTGAGAACGAAGCTGCAAAGCTGCCTGTGGCAGATGTTAGCCATGCTGCAAGGGGCTGGGAAACTTTCCCAGGACTAGCTGTTTCATAGGTTAATGCCCTAGAAATCTACCAACTGCCTAAAAGAGTTTGAAACTCTTCCGGCTATAACTCTTAAAGCTGATATACTTTATGAACACAGCAAACAAATAGAGCGGATCTTTAATACTAAGATTCATTGTCTAGCTCTTTCTTTAGCTGTGTCTCTCCTGGCCCAAATAATAAAGTTGCGGGGCACTGGGATTTCTCACACGAGGAAGAGCCTATCTCCAAATATACACTTTGCAATACTAACTAGTTGATGTTAATGAGAACGAGAGAAAGAGAGAGAGGGAGAGAATATTTACCCATTTTAAAAACGGCCCACTTAAAAAGAAATTAGCAATGGCTTAGTCTTATGCCCCAAACTGCAAAATATCTAAGTTTCCCAAAGGGAATGAGGTTGCCTTATCAACGGCCTTGTGACCCCAATACTACCTATAATTAACAGTACTAAATAAGGCTTTGGCAGATAGGGTGAACTGGGTTAAGGAATTTAAAAATATAAACAAATTATATCAAGGGGTAAATTTTTAAAACAATTTTTTAAAATGTAAACTTTACCTAAGGACTGTAACGTGAAATGAAGTTTAAAATTTTTCAAGTCAGTATAAAATTTAAATCAATTTTCTTTTCTTTTTTTTTTCTCATTCTCTTAAAAACATCAACCACAACAATCAATTCATAGGTTTCCTTCTATTTTCCCTATTCTAAAACGTTTATAGTCAGTTGCTATGTACATGAAAACTTGCTGGCTGAATTCTGCCAAGACACAAAAAAGGAATGAGCTGCCTCCCTCCTCCCTCAAGGCTACTATTTGCTTTAAATCTTCAAAGAAAATTTCCAAACCTTAGATCTGGTCCCAGACTTAAATAGTCAGTTTCCTTACCTTCCCATGTCTCCATTTCATGCTTCTTGGAGTTTGTTGAGAAGTTCTATTGCAGCCATGAAGAAACAGAGATTACAGGACAAGTCTAGCTTGATGACCACCCTTCCGATACTTGGCCAATTTCTCTCTTAGCCGAGACTACGACAGTCATCCTTACAGGTCAGTTTACAAGCCAGTCATGTGATTAGAAAGTTCAGGCGCTAAGGTCACAACGTGTATGGAGTTCGTTTATTACCAAAGGTTATCTAAGTGGAACTGATAGACTTATTTTCTTTAGTTAACAATACTGCCTACCATGTCTCTCTGAAAACCATAATGGGAACATTTAATGGGAAATACTCCTCTGGTCTTCCTTAAACTGAGATTTTAAAATTAAAAGGGATCATTTTAGAAGAACCTGGTTTTCATTTAATTTAAACAGTTCTAATATGTGAGGTTTTCCCCCATCTCCCTTTAAGAGTTATTCTATACTATATTCTTCTATACTCTGAATTAGAAATTTTAAAGTTGAAATCTTTTGCATAAGAAAAAGACAAAACAAAACCTCCACATTATGCATGTGTTTGGGGGTGGGGGGCGGAGTGGGATTCCCTGCTTTTTGTCATTATAATAAACAATGACAAGGCAAATTCTTCTGAGAAAATTAAAACATGGAGCTCTGAGTTATTTGCAGGGTTCACTTTAACTCTGGCCCTCAATTTCCATGCTCTGGCTATACACACTACTTTGAAAGAATGTGGAGAAAGGAAACTAAGGGCTGCAAAATCCTTTTAGAAAGCAAAGGTTAGAAATTCCACCCCCTGCCCCCAGCCAAATTCTTAAATCTTTAAGTAACCTTCCTGCTTCATTCCTTTACAACTCCTAGGACCTTAAGCAATCGTTATGCTATGTCTGCCTGATTTGTGAACCGAACCAGTAACACAGCAGAGTGCGGCACACCAGACTGTGCATGCACACCGCTCAAACCCCGACACGGAGCTGCGGAGGCTGGCGAATCTGCGTCATATGCTAACAACACATGATGTCAAACATCCAGCCATCCATTCAGATATCAGAACACAATAAGAGGGCAAGTTCCACTGAGAAGGTGGGATGGCCCAAAGAGAGACTGCTTCGCGGGGATAAACGCTTCTTAACTGCACAGTGTTCCGTGCTATGAACTCTCCCTCTCTCTCTGGCCTTGGGAAGGACTTAAAAGGCCAGGCACATTCTATAGCAGTGTTCCAGAAAAAAGGAGACCCTCCTAGGGGTGGAGGTGAAAGGTGTCACCTGGCAGCCACATAATTGAAAGGCGAATATTGCCACCACTGTAACTAGAGCGTTTTCCCAACCAACAGAGAACATTAGGGTCATCTAGCAGAGTAAGGGCCTAAAGAGAAAGTGACCAATGATTTAGAAGAGGAGAAAAGGGTATAATTTATCTGCCTAAAAATAAATGTTCTGTCACTACCACCACACGCCTCACTCCAAACACAAACAGATCGACCAGCTTCATACCCCCATTCTCATCCAGTCAAGAGATTAATATTTTCTTCTTAATCCCTGTGGAACTTAATGTCTCTCTTATAATTTTAGGAAAGTGACTAGAAATAGAATGAGGGGGAAAGCTGGACATAGGGAAAGTTCATCAGGAGAAAACTATTCAACGGGGAACACTCATTCAAAGGGCAGCTCTCTGCCTCCCCAAGGAGAGAGTCTTCTCTGAACTCAGTGCCTGAACACAACAGAGGTGTAGGAAGTCTCTTTGCTTCATGACACCAATCTTTGGAGGAAAAGATGAAACTGGAAGCTCTTAGTCTGACTCCTAGTATCAAGACTGAAGCAGAGCCCTTGATTTTTAAGGATGGGTCTTAGTAATAATCCCTGAGAACAAATCTTTAACATAGTTTAAGAAGACCGGCAAGTCTCTTCTTTGTATGTAGTCATATTTCTTCAGCATCTTCGGTACCACAGGTTTTTTGAGAGCTCTTTATAGGTTCTACTGAGAGAAAAGGGAAAGAGAACATGAACATGCACTTCACTGACCACGTGAAAGCAAAGGACAAACTCTAAATCTTAACCGGGGCTCCCAGAAAGATGGATAAAAACAACTGCAGAAGAAAAAAATCATTTAAAAAAGATTAAAAGCATCCCTAAAATTTATGAATAGGAAGAGGAGAAAAGAAAATGAGAAATCAGCAACATTTTCTACTTGCTCGTATTAGCTTTGTAATGTAGAATAGAGTAGATGAACGAAATTCTACATCCAACCAACATCTGCAGCATTTGCATACTGCACATCTTAGAATTCAAAATTTGAGTTAAAATTATGAATGGCAGAACCTTAGTTAACCTCGTGAGAGACTGGTTCCATTTTTATTTTAAAGGTGGAGAAAGAAACTGAGTCCCAAAGGAAGGAAGAGGCAGGAGTCATCAGACCAACTGAGAAGAAAACCAAATATCCTAGTCCTTCATTTCTTCCATTATACCACATATCTTAAACAGAAAAAAAAAAGCGCCTCATTTTAGATGTTACTATTCAACATCACTTCCCATCTGTTCATTTATTCAAATGGTAGCTTTCAAAGAAGCCTGCAGATTTTGAAGTTAAGGTGGGTATCAAGATGTAATACGCTTAGTCCTTCAGTATAAAACGAAAGGTAGCAATTCTAATGGCCACGACAACTGGTCTCATTTCAACCTTTTTTTGTTTTTAAGAAGTTTCAATAAAAAGACTGATGCAAAGTGAAAGTTATGTGACCACTATGATAGAGGGATACCGGAGAACCTCTATCCAGTTCAAAAAACTAGAAATATGCAGAAAATGTTTTAAATTCCTTTTTAACCACAAAAAATAAGAGTCCAAGATCTCTAGTTCTTATCTGTCAGGTCCTATGACAGTCCCTATGGCAAGAGAAAGAGAGTTTAATTCGACTAAACAGGAATAATGGAACACATCTAAGGGAAATCCATACAATGTGACCAACAAGCAAACCTCCTAAGTGCAAAAAAAGAACAGAAGCAACAAATAACATGCTTAGATATGATTTCCAGGTTTGCCTTCTATTCCTGGAATTGGATGGGGGGCGGGAGTTCATTACCAATGCAGAGTTTTAAACTAAAAATACTCCACAAACGGCTTTTATCCAATTCTACAAACATTCACTGAGTACCTCCTATGAGCTAGGACTATGCTGGCTGAAGTGACAGAAATGAACATCATGTGACCCTGTCCTAGAGGTACTCACTATCTGTTACCTCCCCAGCCTCATGTTCTACCATTCCATACTAACCCGCTTGCAGTGCAAACATACCAAACGGATAAATGACAATATGCTATATGAGCACTGTAACACAGGTGAGTACTAAGTATTGGGGAAACAGAGGAAGGAACAATTCATTAGACTGGAGTGGGATGCTACAGAGGGCGACGCGTTTGAGCGGATCCATGGAGTTACACGAGTGGACAGACAGGAAAGATGTTTCAGGACTTGAAGGAATGGGCAGCACTGGGAAAGATCAAAAGATTTTTTAATGCCTATGCTATAAAGTCAGGAATTAAACCTGTATGTGAACGAGTACCAAGATTGGCTAGGGAAGAAAAGCCTTACATATAATGACCGAAAGCAATGTATGTACCTTATCTGAACCTGATTTGAGCAGATCAACTGAAAAAAGACATTTTTGAGACAATCAAGGAAATTTAAACATGGGTAGGGCATTTAAGCAAGTCAGTTTCCTACCCACAAATGGAAGAACCTGGAAAGAGTAAGCCCTCCTCCAAAACTCCATAAATTTCCCATTTTAGATTTTGTGCATGAGTTTTTAAAGTCAGTCAGTCCCTTTTGAATGAAAAGAAAAAGAAAAGAACCAGATCTATAGTATACAAACATAAATGCAGCCAACTACTGTATCTCCTGAGAGGTCTGAACAAGTTGGGACCTACTCATTCCATATGGCACCCCTGCCTGTCACCTTCACAATTAAGACCCAGATCAGCCTGGAGATTAATGCAAATAAATGCCGTTGCTCTGAATATAGCAACATCTCAAACTGCTGTTAAACAACATGTGTAAATGAAGTAAAAAAAGATCAAAGTAATAAAAAGCAAGACTTGAGGGCAGAGCAAATGGACAGAGAGCATTTCTCCTTTGGTACCTCTAAAAGGGAAGACCACTTGAAGTCCAGTAATTTCCAGGTAAACCCTGGCCTCAGTTTTGACTTCTCAAGTTGTTTTATTTTTGCCTATCTACCCATCTACCCTACCTGGGGGTGGGGGTGGGGGGGGGAAGAGTCCTATGACAGCCTCAGCAAGAGGCTTCTGCCTACGAGTAACTCAGTTCTGTGTAAGGACACTGGGCAAAGACCTGCAAGATAAACTCCCAATAACTGTGGCATGATCTTCTGGTGCCCAAACAATGGCTCCCAGGCACCTACGGTATAAAGGTCCAGACCCCAAGGACCTTTATATACAGCCGCTGTTGATCCAATTTCATTTACCGCCACTCCTAAAAGCAGCCATCACTCGAGCCATACTGACCTACTTGATAGTGTCAAACATCAAATGCCTAGAATAACTCTTTCTACTATTTCCTTATAGCTTCCGCTACCACTTACTCATCTTTCTGGATTCAATTTGAATATTCTAAGACTACATTCTCCCAGATCTCAAATCAGACAATTTCTTCCACACTTCCTGAATCCCTAAAATATACCATGACAATACATATCTCCTAGTATTTTTATTGTACAGTTTTATCTCTATTAATCTGAATGTACCCCTAAGAGTCAAGCCTTGGTGTTTCCAGGGTCCAGCCTTGGGCTTAAGATATAGTAGGCTTTCATAATATGTTAAAGTAGTTAGAAGGCTCTTGGGCAGGGAGGGTGGGAAGGGTAGGTGCGTGTGTGTGTGGGGAGGTGCAGTTCTTTTATTAAACTTCAAGGTGCATTCATATTCTACTTCATTTTCATATTTCCTAACTCTTTCACGTTACTTCAGGGGAGAATTTTTCCCCTAAACAAACTCCTCTTTAGAGCCCTTTACATATCAGGCTCTTTGTTTTATATATACTTTTTGATTTGTAAGCCTACCTGACACTCAACTTTCCAACACTGAAGGCCCAACCCTGGTAGTAAAAGATTTCTGACCAATATGTCCTATTTGCTGAGTTCTTGTATTAGCGTGGAATCATATGTTGCTGGTGATCTTTTGATTAACATAAAAATCTCCCAATAGATTCCAAGCTATATGAAGGCAGGGACTTTGACCCTTATTCTTGTTCATCATTGTAGCCCCAGGTGCTCAATAAATACTTGTCGACTAGAGAAAGGAAGAAAGGAAGGGAGTTGCTTCAGAAAGCAGGAATACGGGAAAGAAAATCTTTAAGGAGTACAAATATTCAGAAAAAGATTGCTCCGGGCCATTCCTGCAAAGCCAAAACCAGTTCAAGCAGCCTCAATTCCAACTCTAGTAAACCCTACCCATACACTGAGCTCGCCTCTAATTGGGGGACTGGGTGTAATAAATCTAAAAACCAACAGGGCCGGTTGTAAACCAGCCAAGTGGCAATCCTACCTGCAACCAACCCCACCCTTCCTACCCTACTAGTGATTGAACCTGACTCTCTAAAGGTAGGTACAAGAAAAGAGAAGTCAACAGGGGCTTAATAATCTTAGTCTGGGGTAGAACCTGACTGTAGTTGGCAAAGGGATTTATTTTTATCAAACAACACAGACATACACCCAATCTGAGTCAACTACACATGGCGACTGAGCCCTAACCTGGATCATGTATGTCATGAATTCCTCCTCTGAAGCTCACATCTTGATATCCAGCTGCCTCCTGGACATCTCCATCTAGATGGATCTAACCTAAGCTCCCAAGACATATCCAGACATATCTTCCCCTTAAATCTGCTCCTGTTTCTGGGCTCCCTGTTTCAGTGTGTGGCCCCAGCCATCCAAGCCAAAAACCTAGGACTTTTTCCTTGACTCATTTCCCACCCACATTCAACCTGTCATTATTCTTATCTTTTTTATCTCCTCAAAACTTGTTGAATCAGCCACTCTCTAACCAAAGATGGGACAATTTGAGTATCTTTAATAAAATTACAATAACTGAAATACAAATGTTTAAATCCATGAGTTAACAATAACTCTAAAAAAATAATCTGTCACCATTGAAGGATGCTAGGGATCCAACAAAGCATTTTTTAAAATATTAAATAAAGGGAAAAAAACAAGTATTTATCCTGACTTCCCTAGATGAAATACACCACACAATAATAAACAGCAATGGAAAAACTTCTCTTTACAGAAACATTCCAGCTAAGAAATGAACAGGAAATACTGAAATTAGAGTATTACTATGAAACAATGGATCTTAGACATTGATCATCAACAACTAACATTAGTACATATCTTCTGATGGAAGAATTCAACATCCCCATGAAGCAGTCTTGCCAAAAAGTTGAATCTGAAGGTCATCAAGTTTCTAGAGCCAATTAATCAAATGAAAGAACTACAGAGTTCAGAGGAACACATTCATCTACACTACAAGGATGCAATCAGCAAAATCTGGGCTATGGTAAATTCAACAAGACTAATCACCTAATCTCTTAAATGAATTCGGAAGGAAACAAAGACAGAGGAGAAATCTATAGATAAAAACAATCTTTTAGGGGTACATGCCGAATATTAATGGATGAAATTGCATGATACCTGAGAACTGCTTCGAAATAACGTGGAAGGGGAGGAAGTGGGTGGAGGTATAGGTGGGACAGGATTAGCCGCCATGATGGTTACTGAGACTGGGTATATATCAGTTCGTTATACTATTTTATGTGTTTCTAGGTATGTATAAAATATAATAATACGAAGTAAAACAAATCTTGAATCCATATACTTGTTTTCATCTCTACTGTCCTATTTTTGGCCACCATTCTCTCGCATCTAGCTTATTTCAAGAGCTTCCTTATAGGTCTGTCTTGTTAGCTACTATTTTTTCTAGGTCTACTCTCCACCCTGACAGTGTCCCTCACCCCACCCCCATCCTCCCACCCCTGCAACCCATTCCACACTCAGGCTGCTTTCTAAAACTCAAATAAAACCATGACACTTAAATCTGTCATTGCTATCAGAATAAAGCACCTTCCCAAGCTTACAAGGGCCTTCCTCACTGAGGCCCCTTGTCAGCCCCTCCACTCTCCCTTCCCATAATCCAAAGCTCTCAACAAATAGTGCTATTTGCAGTTTCCCAAGTGTGCTTTACATGTACCGTTCCTTCTGCCTTCCTAGTTTCCATGAGCTATTTCTCAGCTAATTCAGACATTACGTTTTCAAAAAACATCTTCTCCAATTCTTCCCTGCCTTACAGGTTCCAATCCAGTCCTATGAACTTCCAGTTTCGTCCCTTCAATATGCCGGCCTGCCCATGGGTTGTGATTATTCCAAAAGGAACAAGACCTAATTCATCTCTGCATTCCTGGGACCTACCACAGAACCTAGAACAAGCTGGGTACTTGATTCGTGTTTGATAATTTTTTAAAAAAATAAATAAAAATTAAAAAATAATTTAAGAAGCCTAGGCTTCCAAGGAATCCATATTCCACAAAAACAGCTAACTAAAATAGAAGCAGCCTGAAATTGCATGCTTTGGAATTAGACAAATATGGAATCAAATACCAGCTATACAACTTGCACTAAATTTTCTAAGTGTGAGCAAGGAACCGTCAATTCTCTGTGCTCCCATATTTGTTAAATGGAAACAGTTTCTCACATGGTTACTAAGTATACAAATCGAAGTAACTAAAATGATCTTTAACACAACACAGTGCTATGCACACGTGTCAGTGACAGAATTTAGCAAACTCCAGGACCACTGGGTCTGCACCTTCGCTCTTCCACTAGCTGACTCTATCTCCAATATCTAACCCTAAAGGCCTTGGGCAGCTTCCTATCAATAAGGTCAACCTACTACCACTTGGCAGGTTAAGGACAGGAGATACTGCGTCCCGGCTACTTTCCTCGTACCTGCTGCCTCTGTGTATATTCACTCATCTGCTCTTACCCCCTGGCGAATCCTGAAATATGATCTAATCCCAGGCTTTAGAACTCAGATTTTTACCAGCTTGACCTCTGACCATGCTGAGTAAAGGGAGCAGAGATAGCAGAGGCTGGGATACGTACTCCAGAATAAGAGACAATAGACCTTCTGTGCACGTGCAGTTCCAGGACATCTTGGAGCTGGAACTGGCTCCCATTCTCACTTGCGCAGGCCTATTTCTTTTTCTTTTATAGAAAAACAGAGTAAAGAGGGGAAGCAAACAAGTTCTAGGGTTGAACCTAGATTCAAATTCTGGATCCTGCTTATCCCAGCTATGTGACTTTAGGTAATTAAAGAACTTTCGTCTTAATTTCCTCGTCTATAAAAACGGGTTAACAGTACCTACCCCATAGAATCTCTGAGAACTGAAAGATTATCTTATGAAAAATGTTCAACACAAGGTCATACCTTAACTTCTCAATAAACTTGTCATTGATGTTATTTAGGACAATGTTTCTTTTCTTATTATAAAGTAATATATGTTCGGTAGAGGGAAAACCCCAGAAAACAAAAAAATATATATATAAAAAAGAAAAACACACTTTCATTTCACTACCTAACTAGAACCATAAATAATATCAGTTACATTTGGGTGTACTTCCTGACATCTTTTTTTCTTTGTGTATATATACTTCTTATTTTTTATTTTATTTAAAAAAATTTGAACATTAATTTCCTCTTTCACTGAGCATATTATATATTCTCCAATGTTATTAAACATTATTTAAATATTTAAGTTACATAATCTTTAATACATAATATGTATCTTACATATATGTATATAATGCATAATATATATTAAATGTTATATATTTAATAATTATTTTTTGTTAAGACAGCAGCAAAATATTTCATTAATAAATACTGACTAGTTGACTGACAGATTGGTCTAATTTGCCATGTCCTCTCTGAATCCTTTTTCATGTGCTGTCCTCTCTGCTTGGAAAACGCCGCCTCTCTATTCTCGACTACCCCCCGCGTCACGCCTTCCCACCCTCCAAAGCCTGGATAACTCCTCCCGCCTATCCTTCCAGTTTTAGTTTAAAAGTCACTTTCTCAAAATAGCTGTCCTTGATCTCCTACTACCCTACTTCTTATAGCACACGTATTCCCCAATTTTGACTCATCGGCACGTATTGAGATTACTTGTAAAATCTTCCTCTCCTCCACCAGACATAATCTCCATGAAGGCCATTCTGTCTTGGGTTTGTTTCATGTATTAGTACAGGGAAAACACTTCAAACAGCCACCAGATTCAAAAGCTCTCCAAGTACTTAGTAAGAAATTCTTCCTGGGGCCTCATCGTATAATTTCCACACATAGGAAAAGGTCAGTCAATTGATGAATGACACCAGCTGTCTTAAGCATGGTGGTGTTTGTTGTACTGAAGGTTATTTCTCTTAGCACAATATTCCCTGGGAGGAGCAGGTAAATATTGAGACAGGAAACATATCCATATTTTTTCTGTGAATTACCGTACAGTAATGTTTCTCCTCAATATTCACTAAGGACAGATGAGTGCATGTGTGGGAGAAAACTACACAAGTCAGGGAAAGAACCACCCTGAAGGAGTAGAGGAAATGATTTTCAGGGTTCACACAGGGCCAGGGATAGTTCTTGTTCCCACCAGCCACAGGGGAAAACTTTCAAGATTAGAGAATTTACTTCCCAAAGATCCTGATTAGTATTCATATGTCCCTGACACCTGGCCCTCAAGTATTCCCCTAAAAGCAATGATTGTTTTCTCAGATTAGCTACTTGTCATATTCAATCCATAAAGGATAGAACCCTAAGACAGGTGCTAATGGTTGGTTTGTGGGATGAGAGATGGATAAAATCAGCAGGAGCTAGAGAGGCAAGTCCAACAGGTTGAGAAAGTAGATCCTAAAGTTAAACTTTGCCTCAGGCTCATCCTGACAAGACGAAATCCACCTCTGTGAGCAGAGGTCCCCTTTGCAAATCAGCTTAGCACAAAAGTGACTGTAAAAATAACATCATAACCCCTCTTCAACGAACTGGTCTCCACATTAGAAATTCTCCCTTTCTTTGTGAATGCTTTTAAAGCCTCTGCCCAGAACAGACCTTAACTGCATTAAGGCAATTCCTGGAAAACGGCTCTTCTTAATCTTAGTTGCCCTTCTGGTCCTAATGATGTAATTATGGATTCAAAATCTGATATTGCCCTTTTAATGGTGTTTTCTCAGTCCTAGTGAAGTTCGCTTCTCACACAAATAAGATATTTGGATTCCACTGAATATCTCTGTTCAGATCAGGTCAGTACACAGAGTTGGCGAGCTTAGATGCTTCATCATGTAACATTGAGAATTCTCAATGAATGCGGCATAAAAAGAAATTGCTAAACTTTCAGGCTAAGACGCTGCATGGAATGCAATGCCATTACTTTAATGACCTTATTTAAAAAGAGAAATTAAGAAGAAAATGGGTAGGGGGCTTTTTACAGTCAGTTTCACTACAAGAGCCGCAAGGATTTGAAAATCAACACTCAGCAAAATAATAATGACATGACAGACCTCGGAGAGGCAGCTGTGACAGGCATATTGATGGGGTTCAAGAGTGGGAGAAAGATACTGGAGTTGAAATCCTGGTCTATTAAAGACCCATTTGGCTCCTTTAAAATTATAAATGTATGTATGATGAATTCTACAGAGGCCAGATACTAGAAACTGTAAAAGGCTATCAAACGAGCAACAACATAATATTTATTTCAACTCCAGGAAAGCCCACTTTCATTAAATTCTAGTTATCTCAATCTTCAAACTCTCTCTGTACCCCCCACAAGGCACCCAACTGACACATGTGAAAGACAATAAGTTTTATTCTTTTTTTTCTTTTTTTCAGGAGGATGCAAAACCTTGTAAGCTTAAAGACATGAACAACAGAATGATTAAAGGTAAATATTCAAATGTTCTTGGAATTTAGATAACTAAAAAGAGTCGTAGCTAGAATAATTTAAGTCAGAAAAATCTCTATCACTTGTTACTTAGATAATCTTCATTTATTCACCTGAAAAATGGAGATGATTATACCTACTGTTCTAACTCAGGAGTGTTCTGAGGAACAAATCAGAATGTGTGTGGAAATGTTTTATAAACAGAGGTGCCATATGGTTATTATTTGTAGTAAAAATAACAGGTACTTTTTTTAAAAGGTAGTTAAGAAAGAGACAAATATAATTGGATCAGAGGGGAGAGAAGGAGGGCACCCTGGTCCCAAGTATATAATCCAAAAGTAATCATCATCAAAAAAGCATACTGTTTCGGTTTTTATTCTTTCTGAATTAAATTTCATTCTTTTTTTCCTTTGGCCATAAAATGTGTTGACAGCTCATGAAACAGAAATTTCATAAGCTATAAAAGAACTAATCACATCCACGAAAAAATTGAACTGGAAAAGTATTGTCATAAAAAATAAAAGAATATATATATTTTTTACCATTCGAGGAGAAAGCCTTTTTATGCATAAGGCATCATTAAGGAAAAGATGGTCATATTTGCATTTACATAAATATCTAACTTTTGAAAGGTGAAGACAACCAAACACACAAAATATTTATGAACATAAACAAATACTAAAAATAAGTATGAAAAAGATAAGCAAACTCCCCACTGAGCAAATACTATGACCAAGGATGCCCTAACATGATTATAGTATGGATAATAATTAAAAGGTCACTAATAAAAACTCGAATTAAAGCAATTATTATGCACCATTTCCCGTTCAACAAATCAGCAAAAAATTTAGAATGCTGAGAATATTTTAGTGTTGGAGAAGTTTTGAGAAAATGGATATGCTTATATAATGTTGGTGGCTGATAAATAGCATGAATACAGCTTATAGTATCTATCAACATTCAAACTGCATACTTTGACCCAAGGATCCCACTTTTACTACCCTATCTGACAGAAATATTCACACGTGTTCATAAAGATAGATGTATAAGGATGATCACTAGAACATGTTACAATTTGATCAGAGCTGGAAGAAACTCAAATATTCATCAATATAGGAAATATCAAGAAATGGGGAAGTGATTAAGGAGATAAGAAAATAGACTTTTTAGTCCTTATCTGGTCACTCTGCAAGACTCATTCTGGATTTTAGTCAGCCTGTCAGTCAATCATTCAGCTAGTCCCTTCTCTCCGTTTCTATTTGTCTAAAGTGATGTCAGGCAGTGTGAGCAAGCAGGCACTCCATTCTCATCACCTGCACGGGCCTTCCCCGCCCCTGCCCCAATAATTTAAACACAATCTCCAACACAACCGTGCAGGCATTTCTCTTAGTGTTAAGATTCTTATGAAACTGGAATGCCGGGGAGCAAAGCACACTCTTGGGGCAGGGAGTCAGAGGTAGGTAAGCAGCACATGCTGGCAGTGATTTTTAGAGAAATTCACAAACAATCTGTTGATTTCACAGGACCACTCAGAATATCTCAAGTACAAAACACACTTTCAGGGATTAACTCATTAGTGGGCTACTTCCCCTTGTGCTATATCCACAGCTGAAAGCCAAGTGGTTGATCAAAACCTGCTCAACCAGACAGCCACTTCCAGAGCCCAGAGGCTCCAGGCTCTAGGTCCAGGCTTAGCTTGAAAAGCAATAATGAACAATCCATCCCACCACACCAGGAATGATGTTTTCCCAGAGCTGAGTACAGGGCCTGACACAGTAGGTACTCAGGGGCTGTCTGAGAAACAGGGATGACACTGTACTTACATGACTCCAACAGTGACTGCTGTTTTAAATTTTGCACTGCAGGTATTTCATTTGCCTCACTAGACCTGGCCCTACTGAAAACACAGTAATTTACTCATTAAATGAAAAGGATCAAGACATACGAGTCAATACTTTTTATTCCCATCCAAACGTTGTGTGACAGGTGCTTAGTTTTAGAAAACAGAAGTTTTGGTTTTTTGAGAGGTTCCTTTCTCTCTTCAAGGCTCTTTACAGAAAGAAAATTCTCAGGAGTAATCAGATAACCTGTAGACTGTCACTATACCACCGGGCATCATTTAAGGTACAGACCCCACACCAGGGAAGCAAGCCAGGCCCTCGTCAAATCACACAAAGTAATGTCTAAATTCTATCTGGCCTCCTCTAATATAAACGATTCCACAGATGAAAAGGCTGGCTAGGAAGTTCTTGTCACAGCTAGGGTGCCTGTTTTAGTCAGTTGCTACCTAAGGGACCAGATTTCTTTTCTAGGAAACCAAGTCTGAAGGAGGACCATGCATCATAGAAATGTTTGTAGCAGGTCACTCAAACGTCAAGTATTTGTTTCAGGAGAAAACATAAAATATAACAAAATATACTACAGAAATGTATGGGTATACTGTTTTACCAACAATATTAATGAAATGTCAAAGGAAATCATCCCAGCTTTGACAACTAGTTTTGAGGATTCCAGATTAGCTATTACCCTCCATAAGAAATATCTCCCATGGCTGCAACTGGCGTAGTCTGCTTGGTTTTTGTTTTGTGATAAAAATTTTTCTTCTTCTATATTGTCTTTTACATAGCCAATTATAGCAACTGTAAGCATAAGTGTTGAACATCTAGGTTTTATTCTTTTGCCACTACAGATGTTACAATGAAACTCTCTGTACTTGTATATTTTCTAACATCTGCTCAATTATTTTCATAGCAAAAAGTCTTGTGAAAACACAATGCAATATACATATGATATACTATAGAACTGTACACTTGAAACCTATGATTTTATTAACCAATGTTACCCTAATCAATTAAAATTTTAAAAAGTTTAGAAAATAAAGAAAGTTGTTAAAAAGGAAAAAAAAAATCTTAGGACCGGTTCACGAAGTTGGAGACTATGGAAAGCTTTGACACTGGCTCCATACAGCCCTGTCACAGTTTCCCTTATGATCGGACCCATCCAAACTGCTGTAGGTGTCCTAAAGGCCACCAGCAGAGGGCAGCATCCTCCAGAATAACAGGGCCTCGGAAAGAGGATGCCAAGCATGGGTAGTGGATGGTCAGGAGACAAAGGCAAAACCAGCAGGGCAGTACTAACCAGGGCTCCCAAGATCTGTGAGGTGTGGTAGGCCCCGACTCCTGCAGTACAACCGGGGATCATCCACAACTAACATCTGGCAACAAGAACACTCATCTGTTCTTGATACCTCTGCCGGCACCATGATGAAAAACTTACCTCCCCTTACACAGGAGTATATAGTGCTATACTGGCTACAGAGACCATGCAAACTTGGATCCTGCCAGCAACAGAGATGACTGAAGCCTCACCCCTGGGGAGACTAAAATAGGACAGCCTTGGGCTGTTGGCCTCACTTTGGCCATTTCTGTTGAAGCAAAGAATGGAAAGGACGAGCACACTTATCCGTCGTAGATGTCCAAGTTCCAGAAACAACTGTGGCTAAAATGTCTCAGCGTTCATTTTAGATCGTCAACCAAGTAAGTCATCCTAAATTAATCTGAATATGAATCTGGAATATTCAAGTATTGCAGTTCTTGAGAGCCTAGATCAATACCAAATCCTTAGTCGAAAGGCTGGAAACTACTGTTAATTTACCGGCTCCTCACCACTACCCCTCTCTGATATGTTAACTTCTCCCTGGAACATTTATATGATTGATATCATAGCTCGCATTACAGAAATAATGCAGCACTGATGATGCAGCGCGCGCGCACACACACACACACTGGGGTGGGAAGATTTAAAAGCACCAAAATCTAAACATACAAACCTCTCACTTAGAAATTCCATTTCTAGGATTTTGTGCTGCAAAGTAATGCCACAGATTTGCAAAGTTTTATACAAATATATTTGCTGCAGCCCTGTTCATGATAGAGAAGAAATAAAAGCAACCTAATATCCACTAACAAATGATGAATTAAATAAATCCTGGCACCTCCATTCATGTAACCATCAAAATAATAAGACTGATGTATAAATCTTACCATGAAACAATCTCTAAGACAAGTTAAGTGAAATAAAACAAGCTACAGAGTAAAATAAGTATATAGTTTCTGTTTTTGAAAGAAAATGTATATTTTGGAAAGTCTAAAAGAACTTACACTAGACTGCCGAAGTTCAAATTTTGACTGCCACTTATTAGAAGTGTGACTTTATGTTTAATCCTCAAACTTGTTTAATCCTCAAACTTGTTTCCTCATCCATAAAATGGGAAAAACAGTATCAACTTCAAAGTATTATTTCATTCATATATATAATTTAACTGAATTGCTGCCATACATATATGTACATATACACATATATACATACACACACATATGTATATAACAGCATAGTGCCTAGCATACAGCCAATGCTCAGAACACTCAGAAGATAACTATTATTACTACTATAGCCACCTGTAGGAAGCATAATCCGGGAGGAGACTGATTTACCAAGTTTTATACTCCCTATATAAATTTTTCAGAATAAGCACATATTACTTTTATAATTTAAATATATATCCTTATACTCAAGAGAAATAAAAGCATATGCCCACACAGACTTGTATGTGTATGTTGACAGCAGCATTACTCCTAAACATCAGCAACTGGAAACAACCTAACTGTCTATCAACTGGTGAAGGGACAGACAAAATGTATGCCTAGAGCAGGGCTACATAGCACAAACTACTCATCTATGCTATGACATGGACTAACCTCGAAATCATGCCAAAGTAAAGAAGACACAAAGAACACTTATTGGATGATTCCATTTATATAAAATGTCCAGAAAAGGCAAGTCCATAGAGAAAGACAAAGGATTAACAGTATAAGGACACAAAGGATCTTACGGCAATGATGAAAATTTTCTAAAACTGATTTATGGTGGTTATACAAGTAGGGTAAATTTACTAAACATAACTGAATCGGACAATCAGAGTGAATTATATGATACATAAAATATGCCTCAATGAAGTTGTAAAAAGGTATCTTTATAAACAGCATGTATTATTTTATGTTCATATAATACTTTACCCCTTGGAAAGTGACTTTCACTTGCCTTACTTATCCTATTTGACCCTCACAAGCATCATGTGAAGCAGACAAAGTAAGGATCATGCCCTTTAAAGAGAAAAGAAAAATGATGTTCAAAGAAACTGTACAACTAGTCCACAGTCACTGCTAAGAAGAAAAGCAACTGGAGCCCAGCTCCCAAAACGAAACTAAACCAATAAATGTGGCAATTAAAAATGTGCCGAGACTATAATCACCAAATGTGCCAAGGATATAATCACCAAACAGAGATCATTTTAGCTGAATACTAAAGGACAGGGGCTTTCTAAATTCTTAAACTTTTTCAATAATTGTGCATCGAAGAAATCTTACATAAAAGGTGCTTCCCCCCTTATACTGTCTGGCTAAAAGTGGGATCATTATGGATACACACCAAATCCCAGAAGCAACAATAAATCTCCTGTTCAGGGGCTCACGAAATGCTCAGCACACAGTGGAGGGTCAGTATATGCTTCTAACTTCTATGAAAAATAACTGTAAATTTAAAAAAAAATGAATCTGAACATTATTCCAAATGCATCCTGCATTTCATTTTATACAGAAAAACTGGAGAGAAATGACAAGAGAGAAAATTCAAACCATAAACCATATGGAACGCTCTCTCTTTTTGCCAGGTCATTAATTTTTGGCAACCGTTTTGCTAAAAAAGTACAAAAGGCTGCCTGCATCTGCAGTCTCCATAGGCCTCCTCGGCACCAGGAAAGCAACCAAGAAAACAACAAAAGCCTAGTAGGACCAACCAATAGCTTCCCACAGCTTTCTCTTCATATGACTAGGTGCAGAGAACTACAGTAGAAAAAAATGGTTCTGTGTAAAAAATATTGTCAGTCACACTATACTGGCTGGATAATGTGGGTGAGCTCTCTGACTCCCATTTTAAAGATGGAAAAATAAGTTCATACAGGCAAAAAAGCAAAAGATTTCTCAGCATTTTCTGTTGATCACTGCTAAAAAGACCAGGGCTCTTGAATAGTTAACTAAAACATTTTGCACTAAATCTTGACAATTGAGATAATTTTACCTAATCGTCCCCTCTGAAAAGATCTTACAAACAGTTGGTAAACTAGAAAAGATATAAAATCAGCAAATTACAACTCATGGACCACTATAACCTATTTGGAATTTATTTTTGTCTTCATACCTGATATTTTATTCAGGATTTAGGCACCTAGAGAAGGTAAAGGCTATTAGGAAAAAGCCACAAGCCACAAACAAATGGTTTTGAAATTCTGGGCAGACCAAGAAAAGTACTGGAAAACCTAACAAAAAAGCAGAAAACAGCTCAACCTTGGCTTCTGGGGCCTTCTCATGGAGATGCAGATTCTGAACAAGCTAGGCACAATGTACAAGTAGGTTCAGTTTTTACATAATTTTATGCATAGAGAAATAGACCTTGGAAAATAGTTTACGAACTATTTTCAGAAGACTCGCATTGTAATAAAAATCATAATAAGGGGGCTATGAACCCTGCACCAGGCAGAGTACTTCTAAAGGCCCAGAAATACCCATAGTGTGCCCATAAGAGGTCTGTCTCTACAGGGGGTGGCAGGGTTCTTTTGGCCTCTCTTACCAGTCAGCCCTCTACAAAGACGGTGGCATGATGAGAAAGGGATAAGAATTGTCAAAATGAAGTGAACTGAATAAAGGTAAAGATATGATGACAAGGTATCACCAAGATGTAATCTTCGGTGAGTTCTGAATTGTCAGAGGGTTTAGGGGTCGGGTAGGGGTGGGCAGCAGTTTAGGCAAGCCAAAAGCTAGGAAAGAAAAGTGATTCATTTCAGATAACAAAGAGTGGCAATCTATATCTTGTGAGTTCAATTTTTTAGAATATTTGTCTTAATTTCCCATTCCTATCCCTCAATATTAGAGAAAGCCTGGTTTAATAATTCTAGCCCTACTTCAACTGTACTATGGGGTCTTGAGGGATAAACCATTCAGCTCTGCTTAGATCAGAGAGTTGAACAGATGTCTGCTCCCCACTGAGGTCTGTTTGGTGGACAGCTTAAACCGTCCCACATACATATACCCCTCATACCCCACACTTTTCTTCTACCCTTATTGGGCCCTTACTTTGTGACTGGTACCAGGGCTCTAACTGTTTTATGTGTATCTTTTTACCAAAATCTCTAAGAAGTCTAGTAGAAAGACTACTATCCTCATTTTAGTGATGATAAACTGAAGCTCAGAGAAGTTAGGCAAGTTGCCCATCGTCAAACAACTCATAAAGGGCAGAGCAAGAATATGAACCTAGGAATGTCTGAGCACTAAAACAGGAGCTCTTAACTACCACGCCACAGTGGTGGTCGCAATTAGTAAGAGACCTCAAAGGCATGGTGACTTACAAGGGAGAGAGTCAATCTCCTTGTAAAGATTTCCTTCTAGGCAAATGATGGACATTGTTTTATTTGAGGGCTGTGACAGTTTCCTTGTACAGGGTGGCAGCAGTGGGATCACAGGTACAGGTCCGCTAGGCTAGCAAATCAAAGCATACCATCCGTCCTCAGACAGATGAGAATATTACCTTCTGCCTTTTTCTAATACTAAGTTGAACATTGATAAGGCTCCTTTTTTATTCCGTTCTCTCTCTAAATAGGGAATATTCCAATTAGTTTTATGTTCCGTGTCTTCTCTTTTGAATCCTCGTTGGCATCATGTCCCTGCCCAGCCTGGGCATGTGCAGGACAAAAAGCTGGGGTGCGAGTTATCCTAGGACACACTGACTACCTACAGAGAGGACCATGAGGCCATTTCCCAAAAGCTAAAATCAAGGAAGTAGGTCCCCTGACACAACAGTTTCTCCAAACAACATGAAACAACCCTGAGATATCAAATAGTGTTCAGTCAAACCTTGCGGTTTGAGCCCTGCCATTGGTTGCGTCTCTGCAGTTCGTGCAGCGCCCTGGGTTTTGCTCCAGATCCGTCACTTTGCATTAGTGCCCTTCCTCCTCACTGCCTACAGAAATAACAGCCCCGAACATGGCAGCACAATCCATTTGTCCTGCTCTAATTACTTTCTGACATTACTCTTTTTGCTGCTAATGTCCTCCCTCCCTCTTCCCCGCTTCCTCCCTTTCTTCCCTCCCTCTTTCTTTTCTTTCTCTTTCCCTTCTTTCTCTCTTTTTCCCTTCCTCCCTTTTCTTTCCTTTCCTTTCCTTTCCTTTCCCTCCCTCCCTCCTTCCCTCCCTTCTTTCCGTCTTTCCTTCCTTCTGCCTCAGAGCATCATTAGAGTCACCTGAAAAGATGTTTAGGTTCTGCCAATACAAATTTTGTTAACTTTCTATCATAAAATTATTCCAAGAAGAGTATGATACTTATTACAAGAAAAGCCCCCGAGGCTCTCAAAATCATTTCCCAAATTCCCCAGCAATCACAGAGAGAATGACTAAGGGGGAAACGCTTGGGCTTGAAGTTATAGAACTTATGTAAGTTGTAGATGTGCCACTCGTGAGCTTTGAGACCATGAGCAAGTCTCCTAATCTGCTCAGTCTTAGCACTCTCTTCAAACAAATAGGGTTATACCTCTACTCATAACCGCATAACTGCTGCTGTGATCAACTGAGCTAATGTATGTGAAAATATTTTGAAAGAGCTACAGTCATGTTACTAGTAAGAGGCACAAAAATGATGACCAACACTGACAAGAATCTCTAAGTCTGTGTTCTTCATTAAACCTAATGTGATAGTTAATTATATGTGCCAATCTGGCTAGGTCATTAGGTGTTTGATATTTGGTCAAACATTACTCTGGGTGCTTCTGTGACAATGTTTTTGGAGGAGATAAACATTTAAACTGGTGGATTCTGAGTAAAGCAGATTACCCTTCATAATGTGTACATGCGTCATCCATCAGTGGAAGGCCTGACTAGAAGACAAGGACCGGCTTCCCCTGAGTAAGTGAAAATTCTTAAGACTGCTTTTGGACCTGACCTGGAATATCAACTCTCCTGGGTCTCTAGCCTGCTAGTTTACCCTGCAGATGTTGGACTTGCTAGCTTCCATAATCATGTGAGCCAATTCCTTTATGATAAATTTCTTATTTATCACACACACACACACACACACACACACACACACACACACTGGTTCTGTTTTTCTGGATAATTCTGACTGATACAACTAAGATTTAGTTTTGTTTAGAATTCACAATGACTATCCTATGTTCTAATAAAGAGATACAAAAATTTCATAGATAAATTAAATATCCAGGTTTGTTCCAGAACTTTGCTTGCATGGCGGACCTTGATTTATAAATTATCTATGTTCCCAGAGTCACATTTAAGTCAGCTTCCTGGAACTTAAAAGGCTTTTATCAATAATAAAATGGAGCTTAAGGACAAAGGATTGAGAAGCTATCCTTACAAGAGCGATTAACACAGTGATTAACACGTTTGTTGGATAAGTGCAGGAATCGATGTTGTTGTATTTAGAAAACACTTTTGGAAGAAAAGAATACAACATTTATTGAGCTTCTTGTGTGCTAAACACTGTACTATGTGTTTCATACATATTGTGTTATTCAACACTTAACATCTCTAAGACAAAGACGACAATGTTTCCTATTTCTGCAAATGACAAAATTGAGCTCTGAGGGATGAGATGTTTTAGCATAGGTCACACAACTGGAATGTGGTAGAGCTGGTATCAGACTGACTCCACTAACCTGTCTCAGACTATAGGATAAACATATTAAATAGTCTCTGCACTTAATTTTTTTTAAAGTGGGAGGAATGAACTACCATGTACTTTGTTCCCTTCCTCCACTCACTCTTAGATGTGCAGTAGCAAAACAGCTAAAGAAGAAAGAAAGAAAGAAAGAAAGAAAGAAAGAAAGAAAGAAAGAAAGAAAGAAAGAAAGAAGAGAGAAGAGAGAGAGAGAGAGAGAGAGAGAGAGAGAAGAGAGAGTAGCTAGAAGAAAGAAAAGCACTAAATCCCTCCCCACTAATCCAAGAAAGACACACGTCAACAATCACGCCCCCGCACCCCAGCACCTCACACATCGACTCTCTCCCTTCTCTCTCTCTCTCTCTCTCTCTCTCCCTCCCCTCCCTCCCTCTCACTCTCCCTCCACTCTCCCTCCCTCTCTCCCCCCTCCCCCCCTCCATCCCTCCCTCTCACTCTCATCCATCACGCCTCCCCTCTCTCCCTCACTCTCTCCCTCCCTCCTCTCTCCCTCCCCCTATCTCCCTCGCTCTCTCCCTCCTCCCTCTCTCTCTCTCTCTCTCTCTCGTCTCTCGACTCTCTCCTCCCTCCCTCCCTCCCTCCCGGCCCTCCGCTCCCAAAGAACAGAAAGACAAGCAAGCCAGACAAGCACTCAATACTCGCACTGGTCTGCAGGATGTCAAAATGAGCTATTTCATTATAGCAAAAGATTGGGTGTAAAGAGTAACATCTTTGCAAACAAGAATAAGATTTTAAAGAAAGCAACAGAAAGTACAGTGGTCCCAATGAACTAAATGGAGATTGGGGGAGATGTGTGTGTGTTTGGGGGGGGGGGGTGGCCTTTGTTTTTCGTCTTAACGAGCCAGCACATCATCTGTGCTGACCATAATGAGTGACAAGTCAAGCCAAAGCCAAGCCAAGAAGGCCTCTGTCTCCTGCAATGCTTCCCTTTCCCCATCTTAGATGGCCTTTCAGGATCCACCACCCTTAATTCACATTCTTGCCACAGATGCATACACTTAAAAGAGGAAACCAATTTTCCATTTTGTACTGTTGTACAGTGCCCACCAATCAAGGAACAGAACCTGCAGAATGATGAGTAATGAAACAAGAATTGTTTGCTATTAGACCAAATAAACTAAATAAATTCAATTTAAGCTACATTAAAATAGGCCAAGTGGAAACCAGCTGCATGAGAAGGTATTTTTCTGCAACAGGGTATGACAGCAGGTTACTTAAATGTAATTACTGTTGCAATTACATCACTAGTAAAAGTGAAATGTCGCAATTCAAGTAATTTCAAACACACTCCTTCACTTTAATCATTTTAAAAATCCACTTATAACTATGACTTCAGAATAACTCTGTAACAAGGTATTGTTAACCCTATTCTAGCTGTGAAGAAATGCCTAAGTGAGCAGAGCTAAGACCTAACTCCAAGACGTTTTGAGTATTTTTCCTTTCTCAAGGCCATTTCCCAAAGCTATCAAGGTCTTTGTTAGGCCTCTCTCTTTCTTGAGGTGTCCTGCTTCCAACTTCCCCATTTCCTGGGAGAATAGAATGGTTTCTTCTTCCTGTTGTCTGAAAATATCGTTCTATGTGCAGTGCTGAATAAACACTACTGTAGTCGTGGTCTTAGACATTCCAATCTATAGAATAAAGTCATATCTGTGAAGTTCTAAATGAGTGGCATGGTTTTTCCAGATAAAGGAGTAACTGGCATAGGTAAGATTAACCTCCAGTGATACTAATTTTCCTCCAAATTTTAGGGTCACTTTATCTCATAAATCATTTATTAAATTGTAAACACTTTGTGAACTAAAAGCAAGAGCCTTTTCCAAATGAACATTTGAGGTGCTGAAATAGTAAACCATGTTTTCTAAATATTTTCATTCATATAATAAAATAACAGAACCTGCAAAATGACAGTTCTAAATCAAAATAAACACACAGCTATATGCTGAATTCTATCTTGCAGTACATTACCTGCATACCTCCCCAATTATATTTTGAATTATTACACCTTTCTGAATCATTCCAGTTCTACTAACCAGCTTCTTCTTAAAAGTTAGTAGAGAATGTCTACTTCAGGGGAAAGAGCATGGATTCTGAGATCGAATAGACCTGGGTTCCAATTCTTGCTCTACCATCTCATACCTCCGACTCTTGGGCAAGTTACTCAATTGCTTAGAGCTTCAGTTTTCTCATGTAAAATGGAGATACCATTCCTTATGTTTTATGGTTATTTTTAACGTGTAAAGTCAATGAAAAAATATATCAGGTAAGTTCAGTTCCTAGGATATAAATGGCAGTAGGTTATGAATTGTTTTTAAAGTCCTAAAGGAATATGTCTATTATTCCTCATATTACCCAAAGAGAGGGAAATGAAAGTTACTGACATGAACCAAAGTAGTAAAAACTTATTTCCACTTCCAGTATTTCTAACATTTTAGCATGTACTTCTCCTGAATTAAAATACAGTCACAACTGGAAGATGAGTTTAAGATGAAATCTTTGGATAAAGGGATCTATGTTAGCTGATTAAAAAATATGTTTTTTTAATCTATGTTTAAATAGTCTCCAAACTGCTGCAGCAAAGCAAAACCATTTCTACACAGCTTGCATTTCTGCGGCATAGCTTTAAAAGAAATGAAGCCACTCTGTAATCCCATAGATTATGTCTAAAAATAGAATGATGGGCCAGCTGTCAGATGCATACATTGAAGGGAAAGTGGGGCCAAGAACTCTCCCCAAATATCATTCCAACTCTTCTGGCACTTGCTTGCATAAAGATGAAAAACAAATCTATTTCATTCCAGCAGCTACTACTACTTTCTTGTTGGACTAGGACAGGGTTTGGAATTCTAAAGATTTGTGAAATCTCCCCAAATTTGCAAAGTGCTGCTTCTAACAAGCTTATAAAGAAGCATCACACGTCATTTGGAATTACTGCTTCAACATAAGCCCATTTTAAAGAAGTTTTGCTTTTTTTGGGAACTCTTCCTTCCAGTTATTCAACCTATTTGTTAAAGAAGAAGAAAACAAAAAAAAGAAAAAGAATTAAAAGATAAAACTTAATCAGGACTAGGTTCTAGTCCAGACTCTAACATTAACTTTCTGGATAACCTTAGGCAAAGTATGCCCCTCTGTGGGCCTCAGTTTTCTTATCTGCACAATGAGCAAGTTGTGAGAGTTATCCACATAAGGATATCTTACAGCTAGGATTTTCTGAGCCTCAAAACTTCCAAACGGGCTGAACTGTTGTAGGTAACTGCTATTTTGAGCTGCTTCAGTCCCAATTCCATAAGCGATCTTTCCACCTAACCAAGGACTCAGCACAGGTCAAGGAAATAAAGCTTGAGTGCTGTGTAGGGTACAAATGCATTCATTTAAATACTTATTGAGCACCTAGTGTTATGCAACTGGCACTTTTCTAGGTGCTAGGGATAGAACGGTCAGCTGGACAGGAGTCTCTGTCAAGAGTCAAGAGTCTCACCAGCATTTCCCCTAAAGCAGGCACAGATCCTGCCCAGACCAATTCCAAACCCTGAACTTCAACAGACAAATGGAAAGAATGTAAAAAGCTTCAGCCTTACATCTGATACACTCAATACATGCTGGCTGAACCTGGAGAAGAACCAGGCTTACTCCGATGCCTTTGCAAAGCTGGCAGTTTCAAAGAAAAACAATCACATATTGAGTTTGAAAGAGGAACTACTGGGTGAGATATTAGGGTTCAAAATACTATGCCAACCATTGTTAGCACTTGTTTGTTGTTGTTTCAGAGAATAGTGGCATCATTAGTTAAAACCTGACACAGTGGAAAACACAAGAGAAAAAAAAGCCTAGTGTCAGAGTTGTTTACTCTGCACTGTAGCTCATAATCAAAGGGATCGCCTTGTAAAGGACACAGGTGTGGCCATTAACTGTCACCACAAGGACGATCGATCTGGTGTGAGATGCATCTCCCATAAGATTATAGGCTTATTCCTTCCTAAGCCTCAGACACACTATACATATACATTGTTGAGACGATCCAAGGACTCTAGGAGTGTGAAGATTCAATCATTCATTCAACGGGCATTTATTGGGTGCCTGCACAACCTTCATGATGGTGATTCAAAGCAGGAAGACTGGCACGGTCTCAACCCTTACAGACTAGCAGAAGGGACAAACAATAAGCTTTAATGTAAAGACACATTGAATTATAATTGTGATAAGTGTGATGCAGGAGGCATGCGTAACAATGAAGGGACCTAATTTGGCCTGGGAGGGGTGGGAAAACATTCAAGCAATGGATTATGAAGAGAATGGGCAACGGTCAAACTACCCACAGAAAAGAGTCAAACACATGATTTCTTTCTAAGAACTGGCCTAGCCTTTTATGCGCTCTAAGCCTCAGACACATCTTTTCCTCAGTGCTCACGGCACCCTGTACACTTCTCAGCATTACTGAGCTGATGTTACTACAATGTGCCAACCAGTTTTTTGAGTCTTGTCTCCCTTATGGGTTGCAAACTCCTCCAGAAAGGGGACCTCATCCAGCCTATTTCTGTGACTCTGGTACCTAGCATTGGGCTGGATACCAAGTAGGCCATCAGAAAATGATGGTTTCTATCATTACGATTACTTCTCTTCGGAACGGTCATCACACAAACTATGCAACTCTGCTCCTAGCAATCGAGATCTTTCTCCTACAGCAGAGAAACACCAGCAGGTCCTAGGAGCAGGTCGCCCGCCTATCGTTGACCCCAGCTTGTGCCACTGCTATCAGTTTCTTGGTCATGATGATTTTTGCTTGTTTACATGGATATTTCAGAACGGTCTTTTCCAGTGTGCTGTAATGACTTCCAATGCAAGACTATTAGCTGAGAGCCCCACCCCCACCCCTCCCTACCCCCGCCCACCCTCGTCTGGTAACAGTCTGTGCCCAGCTAGGAACCGGGGACACAGCAGGAGGTGAGCAGCTAGTGAGGGAAGCTTCATCTGTATCTGCAGCCACTACCCAGCGCCAGCATCACCGCCTCGGCTCCACCTCAGATCATCAGGCACTAGAGTCTCATAGGAGGAGCACCTATACCTGGTACCAAAATAGTTAGGGACCGCTGCCTTAAAAGGTAGTGATTTTAAAGATCACGAGGTACTGAAGGGGTAGGCTGAAGAGAACTAGGACACAGCTAGAGTATTCTGCAGGCTAAAACAGACCCGATGTGTCACAGAAAATTAAATCAGAGGCCGAATGTAATTCCTGGTCTCCTGAATAAACACAAGCAGAGCCCCTGGTATTGTGTCACTGACTACACTGGGGCCATGCTAGGTCCTCAATGACATCACGTCCTATACCCCAGGGTCATCTTAAATTGGGCAGGCAAGGTCACTGCTCCTCCGAGCCAAATTCTACAAAGCTCCAATTGCCCCAGACAGAAAAAAGAGGATGCCAACTGCTAAATCCATTTTGATAGCTAGAGAAGGATTAAAGAAACTGCACACATGGTGATGTCCAAATCTGAGCAATGAGATTAACCTCCATGTGGACTGCCTATACCTCACAGAGGTTGAAAACAAAGGGATCTGCCATCACATTTTTCACATCTAAAGCTCAAACTGAAAGGGAAGCCCTAAGTGAGAGTGATGCACTCCACTGCCTCAGAATTCTAGAGAAATACTAACACAGGGTCGCTGTCCTCTAGAAACTTAGGGGAGACAGACCGGGAAATTACCTACAGTGCCCCCAGAAAAGCACAAACTAGGTCACAAACAAGGTGCTAATGGGAACTCACAGGCAGGAGTGATAAATCGAATCTCTGAGGGGTGGGGGAGGATCTGATGAAAACTTTACAACAAGAAGTAGCATTAGAGCTCAGTTTTGAAGGAGTAGGCTCCCAGAAGGCCGAGAAAGGGGAGGGGATGAAAAGCGCATTCTAGGCAAAAGCAGTAGTACGGCGACATAAAGCGCAAGTTCTTCTGAAACGACAAGTAATTGTGTGCAGCTAGAGTTTAAGGTCCGTGATAGGGAGTGGCAGGAGACGAATGAGGGATGCTGAGGAAGGCCAGACCAGGAAAGGTCTGATATACCAGGCTAACCAGCTGGACTTCTTCCTGTAGCTGGGAATAACATACACTTATTAGTAGTAGTTTCTTTATTTTATTAAATATCTACAGTGTACTAGGCAAGGTGTTTTACATATTTTGCTGCATTTAATGTTCTTTGTGTACACACAAGAAAAAAACCTCAAGAGAGGTAACCTTTATCAAATTAGGTCTCTTTCACTACCCAAAGACTACCCAAAATCTCACCAAAAAAGGATTCCTAGTATAGGAATTCCTAGACTCCTGATTTCAAACAATTTAGGGCTCTTTCCATCACATTACAGCTTATAACATAAGTTTCAGAATGCTCTCACCTGGGCCTACAGTAAATTGAGCAGTACCTTAAAAAGTTCACGCAGCCCTTGAAATCATCAACATTGGACTGAGTAGGTTCATCTACTCTTTCTTAGCAGTCTCTAAAACACAGGAATCCTAAGAAATCTAAGGTCAATTTTTCCAACAGTCCTTGTCCGAAAGTTTTCTCTCCCCTGACATTACTACAGCATTGGACATCAACAGCTTTGTAGCTCACAAGGTAGCCAGATACCCTGAAGCAGAGACAGGAGCGAAATGAGATTGTGGCTCGGATACCACTAAATCTGACACGTAGCCAAGAAAATTTAATAATGAGGAAATAAGGATTTGTGGTAACATGTCCGGGCTCTGAAACTCATTAGCTAGTTGGATTTTTTTCATGTTACTTAACCTTTCTAGCTGCAGATTCCTTATAATTTAAAATGCAGTAATAAACACTACCTTGCAGGATAGCTATGAAAGCCAAACAGAATAAACAATGTGAAAGAAGGACTCAATGTCTAAAGCACAGAAGGTACCCAAACCTACCTTTCCTACTTATGTACACACTTAGCACTATGCCTGCTTATCTCACAGGATTTTTGTTAGGCTCAAGTAAGCTGAAGTATGGGAAAGTATCAAGTAAAATAGAACTATGTCATTAAAACTAAATTCCAAACACTGCTCAGGGCATAAGAAGAACTATTTTATAATCTGTCTTCAAGGGGCTAACCTTCACATAAGGGAACTTGCAAGTATACAAATAAATATAACACGGGTAAGATGTAGTGAGTGCTAGAAGAGTGGTAATAACATAAAATTGAGCACTTACCATGGGCCAGACCTAGTCTAGGTGCTTTACATTTATTATCTCATTTTAATCCTGAAATGAACCTTATGTAGCAAGTATTATTATAGTCACAGATGTAGGAACTGAAGCACATGATAGCTAGGTAATTTGATTACGTTTGCATGACTAGCAGTGGTGGTCCAGGATTTAAATGTAAGAATTCTGACTCCAGAGCTCATACAATTAGAGATACAGAGATGAGAATTAAAGAAGCAGAGAAAAAATATGATAATAATAATGGGGTCTAACAATGGACTAATATTCATTGAGAATGCACATTGCGCCAGGCATGGTGCTAAGCACTTTACATGCAAGCTCTCAGTGAATCCCAAAAATCCTCTGTGAGCTAAAATACCATCCCGATTTTACAAATGAGGCAACAGACTTAATGAGGTTGGGTTATTTGCTCAAGGTCTCCCAGCTACTCAGTGTATAAAACACATGCTCTTTAACCTCTTTGCTCTCTGGCTCAGTGGCGGGCAGTAGTGCTCAGGCTGCGTGCTGAAGGCCAAGCAGAATCTGGATAGTCGATAATGAGTTTGTGTGGGATTCCAGATAAAGGGTTTAGCATGAACAAAGAATTATACAGAGGAAGTCTGGGGACTTAAAAAAAATCTTAACATTTACTGGTGCATAAGTATCCAATCTTTTAAATATACACATATATTGCACGCGCACACACACACACACACACACACACAGTATCTTAAATAAAAATAGGATCGCTTCAGTTTGTGATCCCTAAATTATCTGATGGGCTGGATTACCTTTTTCTGCCAATAAAAAACAAAAAAACAAAAAACAAAACCCTTTTAAATGACAACAGCAGGATATGTGTTATAGAATATTGGAAAATATAAAGAAGCAAAAATAAGAAAATAAAATATATTTTAGAAACTTTGAAAAGAGAGTCGTAGAAAGTTAATTGGGAAGGCAGTTCGGGGACTGACTGCAGCCGCCTTGGCCTTGGGTGCCAGATTAAGGAACCAAACCTATATTCTACATGCACTGGAAGACTGTGAGCAATGAAGCAGTATAATTAGAGCCTTATGCTGTATTTAAGACAGACTTAAATGGAGAGACAAGAAGCAAGAGGATGAGGTAGGTGCCCATTATAGAAGTCCCGGCAAAAGTTAAGGGCTTGAGTTATTAGTAGGCTGCCTGTCATGAGCACTACAAGCCCAGGCTGAGTCAGACAGGCTTGAGTTTGAATTTGGCTCCACTAGTACCTGTGTGACTCTAATTAAGTTATTTAAACCTTGTGAGCCACAGTTTTTATCACTTATAAAGTAGGGGTAATAAAACCAATATAAAGAGTTGTTGTGAGAACTAAATAAGATGTGAAACAATTAACATAATCCAAGTTTCTCAATTTCTAAACTATTGACATTTGGGGCCAAATAATTCTTTTTTATGGGGGAGCTGTTCTGCATTATAGGATATTCGGCAGCATCCCTGACGTATACCTTCTAACCCTCCCCAGCTTATGACAACCAAAATTGTCTCCAGACATTGCCAAGTCAACCCTGGTTGAGAACCACTTGGCAGAGTTTCTGACATATAAAGTAAGCTTTAAAAATGATCGTTGGGGAGGAAGGAAGAAAGTGGTGAAAGCAGAAATATAAAACTAAGACAACGTGTAGGCAGAGAAGACCAAATTGGCAGGCTGACTGGGTATGGAGGCCATGAAAGAAGGAAGTAGCAGAGATGACCACGGCTTTAATTCCACATGAATCATCATCCCACCAAAAGAAATAAGGAAGACAGGAGAGTGTGCAGGTTTGAGGATCCAGAGGAGAATGAGGATAGAGATATTTGAAAGGTATTAAGAATTCTGGCCTGCAGCTAGGAAGAAGGGTCGGTATGGATCTCTGTATCAAATATCAAAATCAGTCTTTATGTCTCCTGAGCTTTTAGTGGTTTCGGTTTTATCTAACAGCTCCAAAATGAGTACTTGACACATGCCTTAACCGTAAAGCTCTCAGGAGAAATAAACTTAAAAGACATGTTTAACAATGAATATGTATAGCCTTTAAGGTAAAGAAAAAAAAAAAAGGCATTCTATTTTCAGAAAGAAATATAATTTAAAAAAATAAAGCAAATAAGATTTAAAAAATCATTATAAATTTGTACAATGACAGACTTAGTCTTCCATCTTTTGACCTGAAAATGAAAAAATAGGTATGTACAGATCCTCCCAAACATCAAACCAATTTCTGAGCCTTTTATATGCCAAGTATTTTAAAGATATTGGTAAAAAAAAAAAAAAAAAAAAAAAAAAAAGTTGGGTCCAAACCAATGTGTGTTCAAATTCTAGCTGCATGATACCTTTAGAAGCCGGATCTATCTGACTCTATAACCTATATGACATAATCTGTATCAAATAATCTATATCTATAATCTGGCTCTATAACCTCCAGATCCCCAACAGCCCACAGCAGCTCCTGCAGCGCCTGCCAAGCCACCTGAGCAAACAAGTCTGCATCCCTGTGCTCCTTACCTGTTCCGTAGTCAATTCCAAGTCCCCTACAAGCACTAGCCAAAGCAGATAAGAACTGAAACTGATCTGAGGCATCTACATACAAACAGTGGCTATACTTTGGATTTTCTAAGAATATTCTGTTCTGTGGTCTCCAGGAACCAATTTCTCTAAATTCCAATACTCAGGAAGTCAAACTAAATTTCCATATAAAAAGCCCATGTGATATCATGATATATTTGCCAAAACCCATATAATGTAAAACATCAAGGGTGAACCCTAATGTAAACTGAATTTTGGGTGATAATGTGTCAGTGTAGGTTCACGGATTGTAACAAATGTACCATATTCTGATGCAAGATGTTGATAGGGTGGGCAGGGGGAGGGCGGGGTACAGTGTGTGTGAAAGTGGGTACATGGCAACTCTGGCAGAGCTGGACTCAGACCCCTGGATACCCTTTCTCATATCTGAGTGCTGACTCCAATTCACACTGCCAACAGTTCACTCTTGAGAAGCCACACTCTCATGCTCAGAAGCTAGGTCTGAGACAGCTACTACTTTAAGAAGCCAAGATTAGCTCAGGGCTAGGCTGAGTAATGAGATACAAAGTGCTCTGGGAATCTGTGGGTTCCCAGCATAACTAATGAGTACTATCAACTGCATTCTGTCCAAGATATGGCCAGACAACTCCAAGTGGCCAACAGCTCTTTTAAAAATTCAGAGGCAACGATGAGAGGAAGAATGTTTCTGCCCCTCCTTATACCACTGCTTTGGGAAATTTACATTTTATATAACCATTATTTAAGGTCATCTGTGGTGGTTTTTTGTTTGCTCGGTTTCATTAAAGGTTAATGTCACTCGGGAAGCTCTATAATGTGGTGGGAAAAATAAGGGCTTTGGTTCAAGTCCCAGCTCTGCTACTTCTTGCTATGGACAACAGACAAGTCATATACCCTCTCGAAGCCTGAGTTTTCTCACCTACAGTGTTTCTCAGAATTCATGATGTCCCCTCGGTGGGCTGTAAAATCCATTTAGTGGCTCATAAGTAACTTTTTTTTTTTTTAAGTAAAAAAATAAAGAGAAAATATCAGATGATGCTACCTGTAATAAGGATAAATATTTTATGAAAGTGAGGTTTCAGGTATACGTAGATATTGATATATAGATACACAGATATAAATACATGCATAACTAACTGTAATATAAACTCTCTTTCTTAGGTTGGATAATGGTCAAAAAATTTGAAAGTCACTGACTTATAAAATGAAACGGTCAGGTATGTGTAATGTTATTTCTGTTTTTCAGAACATGAGAATTTGAAAATATAAAATAACGTGGGCCAAATGTTAGCAATTAACCCAAAGAGAGTCAGAATATCTGAATACTTTATTTGAGAATACTGGAAAAATTCCTCTTTACCTGTCAATTTAAGATTCCTATCAGAATGCCTTTAAGTATATCATGTAAATGAAACAGCCATCATCATCGCCAAGGCGACGTCCTTCTAAATTACTGATAAAGGAAGATTAGGTATAATTAAGAACTGGATTTTATCTTAAATTAACACAGAGACCCAGCCTGCACGAGCCTACCCAGACAACACTCACATGTGAAATCACCCAGAAGCAACTTCTGTCGGACAAGCCCTCTCTGAGGGTAAGAGCAATGAAACCCAAATCGGTCCCAGAACTGTTCTAAAAGAAATATTCTGCTAGGTCACCCAGAACTGCACAGTAACATGGGAAAGCCCTGGCAAAGTCCCCACCTGGGGAAGGACCCCAGTTAAAGGTGGTGTCAGGAGGCCACAGGAACCGACAAAACTGCAAGGAAAGACTTCTTTGGCCTGTGGAACAAATTACTCTTCTGCTGAAAACCTTCCAATTTCTTACCATTTGGAAAAAAACAAAGTTGGGAAAGAAATACAATTGGGAAAAAATCCAAATTTCTCACCAGCGCTTACGAGGCCCCCATGCCACCTTTCCAACATAACTTCCTCCCTGCATCCACTCCGCTTTAGACTTATTACCCTTTCTGCTCCTGAAACACACCAAACTCAGTCCTATCTTACAGCTCTTGCTCTCATTGCCCAGATCACACTTCCTCTAGCTCTTTGTATGCCCGTGTTCTTCTCATCATTTGGCACCCAGCCTGCACCGTACAGTTGCTCAGACAAGTGTTCCCTGACTATTTCCTCATTAAAGGAGTCCCCCAGACTACCCACCCCCACCCCACCCCAAGGCGTTCTCCATCACCACATTATCCTATTTTATTTTCTTCACAGCACGAGTTCCTAGTTTCCTTTTCTTCCTGCCTCCTCACCAGAATGCAAGCTCCATAAGAATCTTTTCTGTTTTGGTCTTGACTCTCTCCTTAGTACCTAGAACAGTGTCAGTTATTCACGCGTACATGTATACATACCTATACAGACATATGTGTATGTCTGTGTATCCAAATGCCAAATGAATGAAGAACATCAATGCATTCATTCCAGTGCATTCCATTTAACTGCACTTTCAAAATAACATAGGAAAGAAAACATACATATACTGGAATAACCGCAAACTGAGTTCAACAAGGAGTTGTTCGGCTTTCCTCTGAATATCCACTCATGAGCCATATCTATCATAGGCTATAGCTCTTGATGCCCAGGTGAAAGAATATTTGATTTGGAATCAATGTTTAGGCTAAATCTCCTGTTTCCGAGCCTAGTGATCGTCACCCCACCATGAAGTGTACCTCTGCCATAATGGCTCAGGAGCCAAGAGAGACAAGGGTTCAAATCTCAATTATATCTTTACTTGCTATGAGGCCTTATACAAATTTCTTCATCTAGTAAATGAAGATAACAGTACTTATAGGGCTGTTTTTAAGATTAAATAAGCAAATGTATACAAAACATCTGGCATAGTGTCCGGTATATAATAAAAATCAATTAAAATTAACTACTATTTTATTGTTATTAATTCGTATTTTTCTCAACTAATACTTATTGAGATCTATTTTGCCATGCAGGTCCTGTGCCTATACAACAGGCAAAGGCACAGTCAAGAGAGGCTGGCTATAGTCCCTGCCCCGGAAAAGCTCACAGTGTAATAGGAAAGAGAACCAATAAGAACAAAAGAATCACTAGGAGTATACCATGTATTAATTAATTCTCACCCAGGAAGGCTCTAGAGTAAAAAGGCACACCAAAACCCTTCCAACTTATAAAACAGAACAGCTTCAGAGATGGATCAGAGTCGCTCTGTAAAAAAGCCCTCACAAGATTGTAAAAAGAATGGTCAACAGTGATTGTCTTAATAGCCAAAAGGTGGAAACAACTCAAGTGTCCACCACAGATGAAAGGAAAAATAAAACCTGGCATATACATATAACAGCATAATAGTGAGCCTTAAAAAAGACGGAAACTGCGACACATGTCATAACATGGGTAAACCTAGTGGATGTTATGGTAAGTGAAGTAAGCCAGGAACAAAAAGACAAATTCTGCATGATTCCACTTACGTAAAGTATTTTGTGTAGTCATATTCACAGAGACAGAATGTGGCTGATGGTTGCCAGGGGCCAGAGGGAGGGAGGGAGGAAGGGAGGAATAGGAAGTTAGAGTGTTAGGTACAGAGATGTGGGAAAAAGATGAAAAAGTTCTGGAGACGTGTGGTGGTGATGCTTGCACAGCAATGTAACATACTTAATGCTATAAAACTGTACACTAAAAAAATGATTAAAATGGTAAATTGTTATTTTATGTATATTATACCACAATTTAAAACAAAAATGATTGTCCTGTGGCTTACAGGAAGAGAACGCATGCATCCCCTCTTCTCTAACCTGGATCATTCTTATATCTGGTAGCAAGCTTATCGACCCAGCTTTCCGGAGGTTGAGACATGAGCAGAATTCCAGGGCAGTCCGCATATAGAGGACACTGTAATGTAATCGACAACTAAGGAATTATAAGCACACAAACACCCAAACCCAGATTTACAGCAAAACAGACAGATGTAATACACTGACCATGGGTTTATTTTCGCAGGGGTAAGAGAGGCAAAAAAATAAACCAAAGTATCTATAAGTCTAAACATTAGACAATAGGATTATACAAGCTAATTCCTAAAGAGATAAGAAAGTCCCCAGAAAAAAAATAATTAGTCCATGTAGATTTCATATATCAGTGCCAAGGTCTCATAATACAACTTTATTGCTTCATTTTTTTAAAGTGTTCATTTGCATCGACCAAAGCAACTTTCATAGACTAAACAAAAATGTCAAAACTGACAGTCCTATATAATGACCTGGTTTCCCAGAGGTCCGGAAAGATGGGAAATAAATTCCAAGGACCCAAGTTCAGACAGACTGGAGAGAGTAGATCGTGGCTGTCTCACATGATTAAAGGCCACGTCACCTCTTGATGAGGTCTATGCTTTGGTAGCTTTCCCCTTAACGACTGAGGGCTAGGATAAGAGTGACAGCTTCGCCCCAGTATGTTCAAAGACTCCAGAATCCAAAATTTAACTTCTCGGCTGTTCGCTCATCCGATTTTCATTAAGACCAATTTACATCGTCTACAAAGCTTCAAAGTCAAATGCCACTTTTATTTTTATCTTATCAAAGAAAACACCTTACCATAAAATCAAGGCCAGGGTGTTGTCTGGACATGAGCCTTGGTTAGGATCACAAAATTCTCAAATTGAATAATTGGTTTAAGTTAGAGCCAAGTTCATTAACAATAAGATGACAGATTTGGGCGAAGTAGGCTGTCTTCTTGCAGTTCAGAAAGACTAGCACGGCTCCTGACACAAGTACATAGGTGTAAGCAACCTCCACCAAACAAAAGCAACACCTTCAAAGTCTCTCTCAGGGACTAGAGGCAGCTAGACACTCAAACTGCCAGTCCTGAATTACGGCCTCTGAATGGTGAGGGCTTCACATTTCACTGATCAGGGCACAGCCCAATCAGAAGACAAACCCCTGCACTGCCAGGGACCAGCAAATCCGCTTTCTTCCAGTGTGCACATGACTGAATGTGCTTCTGTCCATCATCTGGGTCATATATAGTTCAATGCGAGCTGGGCAGACAGGGCTGCAAGGAAATCTGGCGCGGTTCAATACCTCGTCTAGCCTGGGTTCCAGTATCTAATTTTTTTTACTGACAAACTCATTTCTCTACTGGGACAGGATGCTGTGCTGGCTGGAAGTTCCATTTCGACAGCAAGAATCCTATCTGGAAACACAGAAGTTGTCCTCTAGCCACAGCAACTCGAACTTTTTTGATTGTTGTTGCTGCTTTCTCCCATCACCCCCACCCCCTTTTGACAAAGATCCAACTGTAAAAAGTCTTACGTAACAGTTCAGGACTACTTCGGTTCTTTTACTGGGTAAGCACTTTCAATTTTTTTTTTTTTAACTAAAAACCATTATAACATTGAATCTGTTGAGAGGCTTGACTAAAATCTTTTAAGTAATTTGTGTAGTGAAATACTGTCAGTGGATTTTTTAGTCTCATTTCTGCACGTGCTCCTTTGTTCTCAGAACAGAAGCTTTTTATACACACCCCATAACGCAGCTGGAGAGAGTTATGAAGTCAGTTATTATAAGGAACACAAAGGTTGCTTTGCATTCTTTGCCTTTAGATAATTAATTTTGCATTTGTTTTCTTAAAACAGAGTATTTAATGAAGGGAGAAATTCACAAAAGAATAAACTGTGGGAGAATCTAGCAAAGTTTGAAGTTTTTACCACCTTTTCTATCTGTAGTTTTGTGTGGCCAAACACTTGTGCCGCCTGGGGCGTTGGGGGTAGAGGCAAGCATAGACAGAGAGGAACTAAGCCAGACATGGACAAAGGCATGAGCCAAAACCAGACAGTCCTGGCTGTTCGATAGGCCAGCAGTGGGTGAGACAGGTCAGCCAGCTGCAGGGGCGGGAGAAGGGGGGGAAAGGGGGCATGGATGTGTGAGGTGCTCATGCGTGCGATCGTGACTAGATTCTGAAACTGCCAGCCATTTTCCCATCTATGCTTTGTGCAATCTAAAGGAATGCATCTTCTCTGAAATAGTCTTGCTAGAGTCCAGTGATCGACAGGAGTGTGATAAATACCACAACATATGGAATTAGAAAATACTGGGATCTGGGGTGGGCAAGGGGGAATGCAGAGGGTGTGGAAATTTTTTAGTGATCTGGAATGTGTTGAGTGACAGGAAGTGCCCCAAGCTCGCCCCCCCCAACCCAACTCTTCTCAGTCGCGCCTGCTTTTGTCTAACTCTTGTAATCTACATACTACTGCTTACAAAGCTGTCTGAGTTTAAGACAAAAAGAAACATAAAAGGCTCTCCATTCCATAGTACCTGCGATATGGAAGGAATGTAAAAAGCATGATCCTTCAAGCCTGTGGACATTTTTTCAGGTAGACAGGAGAAAGATAAAATAATTTTCCAAGAATGAGAATTATGAACTAGAGCCTAGCTTCCAAATGCGATTTTTAAAATCCTGATTCTGCTATACTTACAAATGCTTAAGTTGGTTCCTAATTTGAAGGAGGCTTGTTTTGTTTGGTAAATACACTGCATTTGAAGTTGTTTATATTTTCTTTGTATAAATTTGGACTTTGGGAGAAAAAACGCAAATAAGCAGAATACACTAAAAAAAAAAAAAAGGAGGATTTTTCCCTTCATTGGTTGGAAAGCATTTTAAAGGATTGGTTTCTTGGAAAAGGCAGCTGGCTCTCATTTTTGCATGTATGCTATAAAGATAACTTATGCCATAATGAATGTTAGGTAGAAAACTTACGATAGAAAATAATAGTGTTCTAAGTGAAAAACAACTTAGCATTTTCCCAAACTTCCATATTATCAACCGAAACACTAAAACTTGGAGAAAAGTGGCCAAGTAACTGAATGGCTAACCCTACTTTGGGGGGATGCAATGGAAAATTAAGTGTGAATAAAATGATATTCGGGAATGCTTCCACCTCCCACCACAAAGGATGTTAGTGGTCAGCCTAGGAGTTAATCTTTCCTAGCGTGCCTCTGAGCCTTCACGCCGAGCAGACGTTATTCACATGACGATTCGAAAAGTCCATTCATATATCTCACTACCTGGATTTGAATAGAAACCAGACAGCAATTCTTTAGTTCCAGCCACCATTCGCCCCACTGGACAATAGCGATTTGTTAGCACAGAGTCACAGGCTGTGGGACACAAAGCTTGGAGCCGCAGAAAGATGGGGGATTCAGAGAACAGGAAATTACAGGCCCGATGCACTCCTGGCAGCTCTGAGAATACAAAAAAAAAAAAAAAAAGGCAACACAGTGATGCCATGTTTGAGAGCTACTTCTAGCTTTTTTGACCACCTCCAATGTCATAAAAGCTCTATTGTTGGAGTGCATAAAGTCACGAGTCCCATGTGCTCTCTTTTCTCATACAGGGAACTTCACTCAATGCTCTGGCACAGTCAGAGAAAAATCAAAAGCATCCCGAGTTGATTAGTTGTGAGTTCTGATAGAAAGGAGAGGCGTGTTTTACAAATAAAATGTCAGAGAAAAAATATGCTTAATAACACAAGTGACACATTATGAAATTAATATCTTTTACAAATTATTTCACAAGACCAGACAATCAAAATGAAACCAAAATATATCAAGATACCAGGGAAACAACTTTTTCTTCAAAATACCATATAAAACCTATTACTTAATTATATCAAAAGTTTCCTTAGAAGATACATATCAATTTAAAATCGAATCTTTCATAGAAAGTACATTTCTGAGTTCTGGGTTATATTTTCCAAAACAAAGAACTAAAATCAAAGCCCTAAGGACTTATTTTGGAATACTGGAAAACTACATTTTCTTTTGTTGATTATTAAGTTATTGTAGCTCTCTGGCTAAATTTAGAAATTGCCTCTACTTCCCTCATTTTAGACTTAAAAAATAAAATTAATGGACATTTTAGTTGAGGAGAGAGAGTTAATTCTCCAGTCTCAATCAATGAGAAGAAAACAGTACATGGGCTTCCTGTCCAGGCCCTCGTGCTGCAAACTAAGCACCAAGAGACCAGGCTGCTGTTCTATTTCAACAGAAGGGGACCCTCCGTACGAAGCTGTAAATGATTTTCTTTTTCTGCTTTCTTCTGTGATCCATTAGAAAACGCAAGTCCTGAATGATATCACACCTAGGATATTCATCAAGAGACATCATGATGATCAAAAAGTTAGAAACCTTAACTGTTCTACTCTATGTGGTCCCATGGCTCTAAGTTGAACACATGCCAAAATTAACGTTGCTGGAAAACAAATCCGCAACTTCTAAACTACCAATCACTGGATTTTCTCAAATTCTATCATCACTTGTCAAACGCAAGCTTCAATGATGACCGCAAACTGCGCAGCTGTTCAGTATAACAGCCACCAGCCACGTGTGGCTATTTTTATGAGTTTAAATTAACCAAAATTAACCAAAATTAAAGATTCAGTTCCTCAGTCACACTAGCCACATTTCAAGCACTCACTAGCCCCACATAACTAGTGGCCATCATACTGGACAGCAGCACACATACAGGACATTTTCATCACTGTATAAAGTTCTATTGGACAGCACTAATCTAGAAGACAACGCTCACATCCACAAAACCTGTCTTCAACTACACACCTAGCTGGACATGAAAGAAATTAATCTCTAAGTGAAAAATTACAATGACAAGTATGACATGGTAACTAGCACCATACTTGAGAAGTGGCTGAAAAAAAAACATTTGAAATCAAAGTTTTCTTTTTTTTCTTGGTCTGCAATAGTTTATGAAGACTACTAAGACAATATAATTAAAATGCTCCAGAATAGAACTAATTTAGTGTCAAAAATTTCTTCCTAAACACATGAAGCAACTAATTCTATAGTCTTCCTCACAGAATTATTGTCATAGACAATACAGAATAGCAAAGAGCCAGGGCCTTTGAAGTCCCTCAGACCTGGGTTTGATTACCAGTATGTACTTTACTACCTAGATGATATCAGGCAAATTAATTCACCCCTTTGAGGTTTAGTTTCCTTATCTGCAAAGTGGGGCAACAGCTACCTTGAAGGACTCCCAATAAAGTATATAAAGCATCTAGTAAGATGCCAGGCACAGAGCAGAGAGTCAAAAAAGGGGTTAGCTATTACTTATTATATTTTTCCCCTTAAAGTTTCATGACGTGATCCTATACAGACGGATAGACACTATTCGACACACAAGGCAAGCCTTCATAAACAAGTATCCTAAGATACTAATGCTGGTCATGTCATTCAACTGGAATAAAACGGAAATATCTGTATGCCCAGCCAATGTGTGATCACGCGGTCCCATGCAGCCTAGCTTTGCCAGAACACTCTCATGCCATACTTGGCTCAAACAGCCGGTGTGGTCCCATTACGTTCAGTCTTATATTTACGGGATCCTGGCTTAGGTTTTAGACAGGACAGTGTTCTATAGGCAAAGAGTAAACTCTACCAAGGGATGCATGCACATTGCCAAGCGAATATGAAGCAATGGTTTCCAAATACTGGGACCCTAATACCTGTTCAAGAGATGGAAAAGGCTACTTCAGAAATGCAAGGATAAGAAGCCTCATTCTCCCTTGTAGAGATGACTGAAGCACACAGGAAAACTGTAGATGGAAATCTTTCAAAGAAATATTGAACTGAAGCTTTTTTCAAGGAAGATTTAAATAACCTAGATTATAATAACAGTAGTAATGAACTGGCAAAACATCCAATGCCTTATGACCTTTAACCACTGTGAACTTGGTTTATGGTCAAGACCAGATGCAATGAGTGGTGCCCCTCAACGCTTTAGTGGTTTTCAAAAAGTGTAAGTGACTTCTATTATGATTACATGTCTTAATCTCCAAATCAACCATCAAACATGGATATGAGGTTCTTACATTTTAATGCCGCTCTCAAGCCATCCTATGCATGCTAGGTCCAAGAAACATGGGTCTTTAGGGTCAAGTGGATATGGGTTGGAATCCTGGCTTTGCCACTTATTTACTATGTGATTCTGAAGAAGTCACTTCCTGTCTTTGTCTCAGATTCTTCATACATACAATACAAATATTAATGTGGTGCGGACAGGTCGTTTTAAGACTCAAGGAATATCTATATATTCTTGAACTGTTCCTGGCACATGGAAAACAGTTCTGGAAATGTCAATTCTGTGAAAACATAGTAAGGGCTTGAGGTCCCAGTTTACTGTCTGAGACTTGTCCCAAACAGAGAATGGAAAGAGAAAGGGTTCCAGGTTGATTTACAGCACAGGCCATTCTCTGTTTAAATTGTAATTAAACGTATAAAGAGAAAAGCTGTCAATATTGAACAAAATATTTCGAGTCTTAGAAACATAAATATTATATGAACTGATTGACTAAATACAGGAAAATTGTATTTGAAAAGTGAGGTGGAACATCAGGTTTTATATTACAAGGTATAATTTAATACTGAAACTAATTTAATACTATTGAGTATAAAAAACAGAATTATTTTCTTAAATTGAGAAGTAAAATTTCCTGGAGACTCTTTTAGGATAAGAGTTCCACTAATTCTTGGTCATTAAAATGAAAACATGAAAGTTCTAAAATATTGCCCATGACTTGAGAAATTAGTCTCCTGCAGGTATGGGAAAGAAAATTCTAAAATCTAAGCCGCAGAAGGAATTCCTCAGTAAAATGTTTTCCTGCTACATCTGTAGACTCATTTTAAAACTGAAAATAGTCCAGCAGGAACTAGAAATATGTGTTTCTTAATGATGCCAAAAAACCAAAAAAAATGTTGGACATGCTACATAACCTTGCAGAGTACATAAAACAGTAGATTTTCCAAAGGAAACAGAAAAAATGATAAGGGAGATAGTGTGGTATTCTGGGAAATCTGAAAAGGTAGGTTTATCTCTCAGAAACTGACTGGATTAGATATGACATCAAATCTTAGCTCTGCCACTATCTAGCTAGGTGACTTTTAACAGTCACTTCTCTGAGTCTCTGTTATCAGAAGTTTGAAAAACACATTCATACTAGTGGCTAAAGGACAAATAGAACTTAGTGGTAAGAAATTTGGATTTGTCAGAGGGTTTTCAAATTTCAGTCTCTGCAAAGATTAGCTACTGTAAGATGTTTTTACAGGACTGCTTAAGCAGATAGATTAGATAGCTAGACAAGATAGACAAATCTGATTGCAAGGATTTTCATGGATGCCATTAGCATTAATAAATAAGTCACAAAAGGTCTCCAGAGGAAAGGTTCTTCAGCAGGTGTTTCCGGGTTCTTACCGAATGCTAATCAAACACAGCCCTCTTTCTCTAGTCATTCATCCAACAAATATTAAGTTCCTAATACGTATCACGCGCAGTGCTAGACCCAGGTTGACTGATGAATGAAACAGATACATTAGCTGCCTCCATAGAGCTGACAAGCTATAAAGTAGAATAACCATGGCTAGAAGCCACATCATTTAAAAAATGATAGGTTTAGAAACTTCGAGAATGGGTCCAATGATTTGGAGAAACTGCCTTGCCACATGTTAAAGCTGAACTAACACAGATCATAGATAATGGAAGAAGGTACACCCTCAGCTCCATTTGATTCAAAGAGATATGGTAAACTACAAGATCTTACAGATTTTAAGCCATTAAGGAAATGAAATACCTTCCAATACATAGGCTGGTTTCACCATTATTCAGATCTGTGGTAAACCATTATCTCATGCAAGAATTCAGTCTCTTTTCGGTAGATGTTTGGAAACAAGGTAATTTCTGTAGGGGAGGAAGTAAAGAAGGACAGGGCATAAAATGACATTCCAGGAGATCGTGATACACTAGAGCATTAAATGTGGCATGTCCTTCACTCCCTTCCCAAAGACTATGTCCTTAGCACTTACCATTTCTTTAATAGTGCATGCTAATATGATCATCAAGATTAAACAGCCAGCTAGTGATACTCAACCCATAATTCAGCTGGCTTCTTAGCAGTCAAGAATATCTGAGACATGGATGATAAATATGAAGAGAAGGAGAATATAATATAAAGTTGCAGCTGGGCTTCTGTGGCAATTTATTTCACCAACCAGAACCACTTAAGTATATGAGTCTCTTCCAATTGAAACATAATCTTTGATCTCAAAGTACTATATATTAAAAAGTTACTGTTACCAATGGAGCAAAGTATATCCGCAATAACACAATGTTATCTCCACAGAATCTGAGGCTCTCAACATCAAGAAATTCCCACTCTGGTTCTCAGACATTTACAGAACTTGAGTTTCCACCTAGGTTTTTTTTCCACTGGTAGACTCAGTATCATATTGTCTTTTGCTTTTTCTTTGCTCACTGAATATCAAAATCAAGTAGAAAAGAAATCTGGCAAATTTACTCAGGACAAATTAGACTGTTACACCAAAAAAGAGGATCCCGAACTGTTACTATGACCTAAATTTTGGTAGAAGTATCATTTGGCTTGCTAATAGTGTTATATTTTATCAGGCTCACTTCTCTGTATAATCCTATATTACTAGAACAGAACAATTCTATTTGGCCACTTAGAAGCTTCTAGGTATACAGTTCATTTATTCATGGGATATCTGTCAAGTCTGTAGTATATGCTACACCCTTTTCTGGGCACAGAATACAAAATAGCAAACAAAAAAAAGGTCCTGTCCTTGGGCACTACAGTCACAAAGACTTGAATCCAGTCACAGCTTGAGCACTCACTGACTGTGTGACCCTAGACAAATTTGACTCTCTGAACCCAGGGGACCTCCTCTAGGGAAATAAAAGGGAAAATAATACTGCTTCACAGAGCTGTTGTGAAAATTGTATACTGTTTGTCAGTGTCTAGCATAGTGCCTGAACACCACAGATGGCTTGAAAATAATAGCTACAGTTTTACAAATAGCAGATATGTATTACTATTATCCATCCTGTTTTCACATGCAGGTATATGAGAATCACTCTAGTCTTTTTAAAATAACATGTTCTAAAGGCTTAAATGTATCTAAAATTTGTTTCAAGTGCTAAGAGCTAAGCAGGCTAAGAGTCATTAGTGATTGAAATGCTACTTCTGGTCATTAAAAAGCATGTGGCTGTATATGCTAAACACAAGACAGCAAGAATATATGAGAAAAATACATGAAGTTGGGATGTTAATGGTGAAATGGATCACTGCACTCACACAGATTTCAGAGGACAGAGCACTGTATCGCTAGTTGTATTACTAAGTTCAGCCAGTTTGATCCGAAATTGTATAGAAGAAATATACCTAAACGTTTGGAATCTTAAGTCTACCATAGCCACCAAGAAAGGCAAAAAAAAAAAACATGTCTTTCCTCTAAATATTGTTACAGTCTCATATACAACCTAATCTGAAAGCAAATTCCTGTACTGATACACCTTAAAAAATATTTTTTTTTCATCTTATAAAAATAGTTAAACTATTAAAAATGTTTACTGCAGATAGACTGGGAAGCACAAAAAATATGAAGACAAAAAGCTATTCATGATCCCACTAATTGAAAGATAACCACTGTCAACATTAAGTAAATTTCCCACTGGTCTTACTTTTTAGTTATTTAATGTATTAGTGATTTTTTTTTTTAATATTGGGAGTTTTTCTGTCATTTTACAAGTAATATCTGATCTAAATAGAAAATTTAAATAATAAAGAAAAAGAAACTTGTCACCTCCAACCCCCATTCACAGAGAAAATCCTTATTACTATCTTGGCGTAGTTTATATACAATGGAATCAATTCTCTATATACAGTTTTATATTCTAATTTAGTCACTTATAAGCTTTTTTAAAGTCATTAAAATGGCTTTTTTAGATATCCAGGTTGCTTCCAATTATTCTCTAATATAAATAATACTGTAGTGAACATTATATCACTATCTACATTTCTGATAAATTTTTTGGTCTAATTTATACTCCCAACAGAAACTGACAGCACCTGTCTCACCAAAGCTCACAAACGCTGAAAATATGCTATACATAATTAGCTGGTACCCAAACATAATAAAGTTCCTGTTTGTTCAATAATGAAAAAAGAGACTTTTAAAGGAAAACTCAAAGTGAAATAAGGATAAGAAAGTAGAAGAATCTCCCTAGTACGATAAATTACACATTCTTAAAAATGCTGGGTGGTTGATAGAAATCTTGAAAACCTAACAGGATACAGGGAAGTTTAACATCAGGTTCCAAAAGTCTCAAAAGTCAAAACAAATCAAATCAAAACCAAACAAAAACATTCTATCACGTGGATGAGTCTCACTACTTGGAAACAATGAATCAAGAATCGCTCCCACCTGTGGGAGACAAATGCCATGAAAACTGTGTTGATAAATTAAGATGAACAATAATCAATATTGTCACATCTGAATTATTTTCAAATTTTAGTAGCGAGCAAAGAGTATTAATATGGTTATATATTTTTTTGGTTTTCCAGATGTAATACAAAATTCTATAAATTCTTATTGAGGTGAGAAGATAACCAACATCATTTATTCAACAAATCTTAATTGAGTGACAACTCTGTTTCAGTTACTTTCATGTACAAGGATCCGAAGTCACTAAGAAGAAATCTTTCCTCAAAAAGCCTGCCTTTAGTATCCTTCACAATCTGGCCTTCTTATATCATGTAACATTTGCCAACCTAACTGCTGAAATATCACATATCTCAGGCCACAGCTAGTAAAAGAAAATCATTTAAGGGCACTCTACTTAACAACCAACTTAAAAATTATTATTTCTTAAAAGAAAAAAAAGCCCAAAGTCAATACAATCCAATTGAACAGATTGTGCTCACATGGCCTCATACTAGCACACAATATTTACCAAGTACCTATAGTCAAGAGGAATTCAAATATTGACAGGAAAAAAATACCTCTTCCACAGAATAATATAACTATCATTTTTCATTTCTTTGTAATTTTCCTGTAATCTTGTTTAATTTGAGTCTTACAAGAGAGGGATTTCTCCTTAACAGAAAATAACGCTCCAGGTTTCCTGCAGATGTTTGAGAATATGTGTACCACACAGAAGATAATTTGTCACAGTAACTAACTGCATGCTCCAGAAATGAAAGCTGATCAGCTTGGTGTGAAAGGTCAGATTTCTGGGGAAGCCCTGCATCTGCTAAAAGACTTTGATATCTGTGTACACCCAATGTGTTTTAGAATCCACTACTATTACTAGTCTTTATTTTATTGGTGATGATATTGAAGCTTAGAAAGAAACAAGTTGTCCATTGTCAAAACTGCTAAGAAACAAGAGATCCAAATTAAAATGCTAATGACTTGTTCTTGGGGACCAACTCATTTCACTATAAATAGTTTGAATGTCAATGGTTTGGTGGGACTTTTTCCTCATTTAAAAATTCTTCCTGTCAGTGACTAGATAAATTTTTTTCTTCTCCTAACTTTGAAAAGAACTAGTTTCCAAGATCACAAGAATATGGGAAAGTACAATGTAGTTTCATGTATAATGAAAATAGATTTCTGGGTGTCGGCAAGTATACCGTCTAAATTATGCATGGAACTTTTTTAAATAGCTAGCTATCATTAATTTTTGTGGCTTCAAGTCTCCAGAAAAAAACAGAAATAAATATACAATCTCTTTTTAAAAATGTACCTAAGTATAAACTATAGTCTAATTCAGAGAAATATATTCAGTGTTTGCTAAAACACACTAGTTTTCATTATACCAATGCTCTGAGCTAATATTTTAGTATTTTTTAAAAGAATATATAATATCTTAAAAGAATGATATCTCTGGATTATCGTATATGAATGTGAAAACCTTTTGTAAATGGTAAAGCAAAATTATCATTAACATTATTATTTTAAGGCACTTGATCTGCTTTAAAATAGTTCCTAGAAATCTGTGGTTACCTTTTGGTAACAGATGACCAGATAAGATCCTTAATTTTTAGACAAAAGCAAAATGTGGAGGAAAAAAGCACACAAGACAACAGCAAAGCTTTGTAACTAAATTTCTAACTGAAATTACCTGAGCTTCAGTTGTTTCAACTGTAAAATGAAAAAATTCTAAGTTCCTCATATAGCTAAATGAGTCTTAAATGACAAAGTGCCTAGTGCCCAACAAAAAGTAATGTCCAATTATTTTTAGTTCTCCTCCCTTTAAAGAGTTTTTTTCTTTACAGGAGTCAGAATTCCAAGATTACTGGTAGATATGCAATATACCAGTAATAGAAATTGCATTGCCCAAAATGTATGGCTGGAAATCAACTGGCTTTTTAGTAGGTTTGGGATTGGTCTTTCTGTTATTCACTCAGTCAGCCACTTTTTTTATTAAATATTCATTAACGGTATAATTTATTCATTCAAAGAGTCACTGAGCACCTACTCTGCACCAAACTAAGCACAAAAAATGCCTTTAAACCTGCCCAAAAGGAGCTCACAGTCTAGTAATAGAGACAAAACTTAAACAGATAACATAGTGCTCTAAGTGCTATGATCAAGGAAAGCCTGGGAATATGGAAGAGCAAAGTAAAAGCACTTACCCTGGTAAGGAGAAGATGAGTAGGAGGAAGAATCCAGATGAGTCTTGAAAGATAAACAGAACTTGTAGAAAAGTAAAGAAAAAGATAAGGAGCTTTTCAGGTATGAGGAATAGTATGAGCAAAAGTATTAACATGAGAGACCAAATCATATGTTCAAGAAACCACATGTGCAATGTGGCTGTAGCTCAGGGGGAATAGAAAGTTGATAAGGTACGTAGGGCTTCTTTTGTCAGGCCCAACCTGTGAAATTCATTCCAGTCTTATATAGTAATGTGCTAAACTTGTGTAAAGAGGGTGACTTCGGTCCCATTTGAGCCTAATGAGCTAGTTATCCCTCAATAACCAGCTTTTAAAAACACATCAACATACTTGGTTTTGTGACAGGTATATGAATTCTAAACACTAGTCACTTTCCATCTAGCAGTCAGAAACACTGCTTGAAAAACCAACGAAGTTATCTGAACTTGGTAGTTATTGAGGCCTGACTTGCTCAAGGTATGTAAACCTCTGGTTGACGGTTACTTTGTTGACTCATAGGACTGAATACATAGCAGGCCCTCGAGAAATACTTACTGAATTAAATTATAGTTGCTGAAAGAAACCTTTAATACATTCTCTGTTCAATGGCCAAGTAAAATGAAGACTTTAAAATGAAAAAACTTCCTTTTCTCCACCCCCAACCCTCCCTTCACATGAATTTGGTTAACATCTTTCTTAAAGAAGATTCTTTTGTTTTCAGATCGAATTATTTTTAGTTGTTAAGAAATGGTCTAAAAAGCTAGGAAATGGGAAGTCTGTATTTTATTGCTAAATTAATTCTGACATTAAGTCTCCAAGTAAGCTCCATGCAGAGGCAGCTGACAAAGATAGTTAGCTTTAGTAAAAGTCATGATTCATTCATGATTCACTGTCAACAAATACTGACTAGGAACATGGAACAGTCAGCATGATCAAGGAAAAAATTCAGAGTGGATGAAGCAAAGGGTGTGTCTGGTTTGGGAGCAATGAGGAAAGGATGTGGCTTAAGAAGTCAGATTAAATCATTCAGATTTTATCTAAAGGTAGTCAGGACAAGTAGAAGTCAAATCTGCATTTAGCCACTGGGTGGAAGATGAATGAGAGGTGGGCAAGACTCGGGCCAGGAGACAACTGGCTTTCATCTGCTGTAGTCATTCAGATGAAAAGGTGATGGCTTCGACCACTGGTGGCAAAGATACAAAGTTTATCACATGCTACAACATGGATGAACCTTGAGGACATTATGCTAAGTGAAATAAGCCAGACACAAAAGACAAATACTGGATGGGTCCACCTAGATGGCGTATCTAAAGTAGTCAATTTCGTAGAAACAGAAAGCAGACTGGGATAACAGAAATTGGGGACTTGTTTAACAGGTACAGTTTCAGTTTTCCAAGATGAAAATGTTCTAGAGATCCACTGGTCAACAACGTAAACATACTTAACATTACTAAACTATATTTTTAAAAAGGTTAAGATGATAAATTTTGCTATGTGCTTTTTACCACATTTTTTAAAAAAGGCTTTTGTTTTAACATTCTGCTCTATTCAACCTCTCAACAATGTCTCTTGCTATTTTACTGAATTGTAAAATGAATATGGCAAAATGGAATCTGATCTGTAGGGTACTGAAGTTCCACATGGCCTCTAGTATCTTACCCTATTACTTATCATGCTACTTAATACTGTTTATATATTTTTAAAAAGCATACTTAAAATGTGACTTTAAATTACTCAGATCTTTACTGGAAAAACATTTTTAAGGATGGGGGGGTCATTCTTTAATTCTTTAAGGACACTCTTAAGTAACTAACCTAAAGCCATTAACTAAAGATGGTGTTTTAACACAAGTCCTTAAGTCCTATGCTTCCCCACCAATTTCTAAACCATGTTACTGCCTTGATTTTTGAAAAAATAAATTTAACTGTAAAAAATTCAGTAAAGCACTTTCATCTCAATGTACAATTCAACGAATCCTAAGTAAACACACTTGTGGAACCAACAGCCAAATCAAGATATAAAACATTGCTAACACCTCAGACACCTCCTTTGTGCCCCCTCTCAGTCGCTATGCCCCTCGGTAAAGGTAAGCACTCTTCTGACTTCCATCACCAGATTAGTTCTGCCTGTTTTATAAAGGTAATCCCGTATCATGCAATCTTTTGCGTCTGGAATCTTTGGCTCTAGGAGATTCATCCATGCTACTGTATGTTGTGATAGCTTATCCTTATCGCTGCCATATAGTATTCCACTTTTATAAATTATGCTGCAACTTATTTATTTATTCTACTGTTGATAGATATTTAAGCTGTTTCTAGTTCGGAGCTATTACATATAATGCTGTTATGAAGATCCTTGTACATGTCTTTTGGTGGTATGCTTTATCCATTTTTGTTGGGTCTATGCCCAGAAATGGAATTGCTTATGTTCAACTTCCATGGATATTACTGAAGAGTTTTCAAATGTTTGTACCAATTTACACTCCACTACTGCTGACAGAAGCTGAGTGTTCCAGTTGTTCTCACCAATTTCTTTGAATTTTAGTCATTCTGGTGGGTATGTAGTAGTATATCAGGTTTTTTTTTTAACTTTCATTTTTCTGATATCTACTGATGTTGAATACTTTGGGCCAGAGTCTGATAGCTATCTGAGAGGAAGACTTAATAATATCTTAGTGCAAACTGGTTGAAAAGGATAAAGAGAAAATCTAGAATGACAGAAAAAGAAATTTAGGGAAAGAAAGGAGGAACAGAAAACATACTCATTTCTAAAACCATTAGGTTTGAGTTTGCTTATGGGAGTGAATGAGATGTGAGATTCAAGAGATGACTGCATCTACTGAGACTCGGTGGGACATATAAAGGTTCTCACATAAAAAAATAATTTAAAATAAACAAAAATCTTCAACACCAGCCATATCTTAGGTGGCAAAGAAAACAAATTTACAATACTAAGGAGGCAAAACAAAGATAAACTAAAGTACGGGCATACCTCAGAGATACTATGGGTTCATTTCCAGACCACCACAATACACAGGCTATCACAATAAAGTGAGTCGTAATCTTTTTGCTGGTGGACAGTCTTGCCTTCCATTTATAAAAAATGTAACATCAGTGAAGCACAATAAAGCAAAGTGCAATAAAATGAAGTATGCCCGCACAGTATTTCAAAAACAGAACCTCATAAAATTGGTAGTTACAAAATAGTCATGGGGATGTAATGTACAGCATAAGAAATATAGTCAATAATATTGTAATAACTATGTATGGTGCCAGATGGGTACTAGATTTATTGAGGTGATCACCTGGTAACATATAAATGTCTAATCACTATGTTGTATACCTGAAACTAATATAATATTGTATGCCAATTGTAAGTGAAAAATAAAAATATTATTTTTAAAAAAAGAACCTCATAGATGTGTGAGATTTCCCCACTATTAACTTCCAGGAATCCCTGTGAAAATAACATAAAGAAATCTTTAAGAAGTAATAAGTCTCAGAAAATGGAATTAAAGAAAAAGTCAAAGTCTTAATAAAAGACAAATTAACTAAATGCCATGATTTCATGAAGACAGTAGTTATACAGGAATCTCTTATTTTCAAACAAGAAGTCCATCTCTGACACTTATGAAGTTTCTCTATTGTGAGAACATGAAGAAGGAAAGCAAGGGTCATAATTAATCAACAAACCATGTGAGAGGTAAGGATAAGGAACAAGATTTAGAGCTAGGCTCTGTCCTCTGAGAGTCACCTCACCACTGGAATATCTAGCTAATTACTACTTCCCACCAAGTACTATGTGATAGTTAAGAGCTTGGGGTCTAGAGTCAGGAAAACCTACATTCAAATCTTAACTCTATCACTCCTTAGCTATTTGACTCTAGGCAAATGACCTTCTCTAGCTTCGGTTTTCTCAATTCCAGAATGAGAATAATAGTAATTATCCACAGAACTATTGTGAACATTAAATGAGATAATACAAGAAAAGCAGTTAGCACAATGCCTGACCCACAGTAAGTGCTCCATAAATGTCAGTTGATGTTATCATCTGTAAAATGTGAGCAATTCACATACCTATGAGACTGAAAAGAAGTAAAATGACTTGTCTAATGCCTAGCTACACAGGAAGAACTCAAATGATAGATATTGCCACCTCCTACTTTTAGGAAACTCTGTAATTCAATGTCAAACTGAAAATGAAATGGTATAGGGCATTGATTAAGAACACAATGGGTCTGGAGTTTCTGAGTTCAAATCCTGGCTCTGCTACTTATTATCTGTGTGATCTTGGGCAAGCTATTTACCTTATTTTGCCTTCCTGTTTTCATCTGTGAAATGGAAAAATAATAAGTACCTATCTTAGTGGGTTGTGAGGATCAGACAACCCTTCTTTTAAGTGCTTTATATATAGAGCCCTAAAAACAAAACCTGGTACATAGATACAATGTAAATATTAGCTGTTCTTATTTTAACAGCAGCAATGAACATGCTTTGTCTGAGACTGCTTTGCATCAAAGAAATGTGGAAATAAGTTTGAACATAAACAATTTAACATTCTTCTTATATTTAAGAGAAGCATAATGGAAGTCGTCATATAGTCATCCTTAAAAATGAGTGGCAGGGCAGGAGGAAAAGCTAAAAGAATAACAAGTTACAATACAGGAACTGTATCGCTATTAAGTCAATGGGACCTCATTTGTCCAGGAATATGAAAAAAAAAAAAAAAAGCGTTTTCTGGCTCTGCTCTAACTGCAAGTCAGGTGAAAGAAGCCTATATTCCCCAGAGAGAAGGAAATCACTTTTCATACTCTTACCTTACAACCACCTGATAGCCAACATGGCTAGGGAGACTGGTGCATTTCCACACCTTTTTTAGATAAAAGAAACATTACCTAGAACAGAATAACCAATTCTGGGAGCCTTCTTAGAATTGTCTTTCTGAATTATACACTAGCCACCCTTTATCTGCAATTTTGCTTTCCATGGTTCTAATTACGAAAGGTCAACTGTGGTCCAAAAATATTAAATGAAAAATTATAGAAATAAACAGCTTACAAGTTTTAGATTGCATGCCATTCTGAATAGCCTGATGAAATTTTACCCCTTCCCACTACATCCCACCCAGGACATGAATCATCCATTTATCCAGTGTATCCAGGCTATATACACTACCCACCCGTTAGTCACTTAGTAGCTGTTATCAGATTCACTGCTGCAGGATCACGCAGGGCTTGTGTTCCAGTAACCCTTATTGTACTTAATAATAGCTCCAAAGCACGAGAGTAGTGATGCTGGCAATTCGAATATGCCAAAGAGAAGCCGTAAAGTGCTCCCTTTAAGTGAAAAAGTACGTAAATATAGTCATACACCACTTAACAATGGGGATAGGTTCTGAGAAATGTGTCATTAGGCTATTCTGTCATTGTGCAGACATCACAGAGTGGCACTTACACAAACCTAAATGGTGTGGCCTACTCCACATCTAGGCTGTATGGCACAAACCTACTACAAGCCTGTACAACTCGTTACTGTGCCAAAAAACACAAGATTAAATCACACACAAGAGAAAATGACACAATCAAAAAATTCAGTCAACAAGATGTATGCGGCCGCTGCGGGCACACAGAGCACAGTATACTCTGTCACAGCAAACATTTTTTTTAATAAGCATAAAGAGTATACTCTAAAATAATGATTAATAGTATAATAAATATGTAAACCAGTAACAGCTGATAATTGTCATTATCAAGTCTCATGTATGCTACATAATTGTATGTGCTATATTTTTACACAACTGGCAGCGCAGTAGGTTTGTTTACACCAGCATCACCACCAACATGTGAATAACATGCTGAGCTACCACATCATGCCAGGCACTGCATCACTATGTAACGGGAATTTTTCAGCTCCATTATAATCTTATGAGACCACAGTTGTGCATGTGGCCCATTGTTGACCACGGCGTCGTTACACAGTGCATGACTGTAGAAAGAAACATAGCACATAGTACATGAGGTTCAGCACTATCTGAGGTTTCAGGCCTCCACTGAGGGTCTTGGTAACACATCCCCAAAGACAAGGGGAAACGACTATAATAATATTGTCTTTCCACACTCCACAAATCTTCATCCCTGAGTAAGTTAGAAAAGGTATCTCAAGAGGCAAAATGCAAGCAAGCAAGAATGCTTTAGTACAAAGGGAAATTCCATGCTTGTCTCAGAAGATCATGAAGTCAATCCTGTGGACTGGCTTCTGCGGCTAACCTATAGAGTGAACAAAATACTAACCTGCATTAGCAACAAATAAAATCAGTGAACTGTAATTAATCTAAGAGTCGGTACCTCCTACCAGACTGGGTTCTTGGAAAAAAGATCATATTCGTTACCAGCATCTAGTACATTGCCTGGTACACACAGAAGGTGTTCAATAAATGGTGACTGAATACAGTCAGTGAGCAGCTCCCCCTTGAGCAAGGTACTATGTTAGGTGCCAGAGAGCCCATAATGGTTCACTTATGTTGATGCCAAACTTTTCAGGCTACTTAAAAATTGAACAAGGCCAGATCTGGTTAAGGAGCTGCAGCTGCAGTTGCACCTGCTCTCATCCCAGACTCATTCCCAGCGGCAAAGCTACCCTCTTCTACATGCCTCCTGAAGCAAATCAAGTATTTCTCCTAAATGATGGAGAGCCACTTCCCATGCAGCTTTGGTGTGCTATTCTTTCTGCTCAGCAAAGGAGGCAAACCCCAGAATCTTTGGTCATAAAAACGTGATGGTTGGCAAGACCAGGTGCTGAGTAAGCCTGGTACACTTCCAAATGAAGTCTTGCCATTCAGAATTCTAAATTGAGGATGCCAGACTCGAGAACATCTGGATTTCCTCCTCTGGCTTCACGCTTTCTCTAAGAGAGGCCAGGAAAGAGTATACTGCTGCCAGTACCTGTATGTATAATTGCAAACTCAAATACTGTACTTTGGATAAGAGTCTATGGCTTGGCAAATAGATGGAATGTAGCACAAGGAACTTACTGAATAGGGAAACATGCAAAGGGAAGAGTTTCCTTGCAAAACATAAACCAGGCAAGGTGTAAATTGCCCCCCACCCCATGTCACATTTTGGAAGAATTCACCCAGGAGAATAACACTCAAAAGTTAAGTGGGGAGAAATACTCAAAAAGCATGTGAGAGGCAAAAATGGCACCATCACCTCAGAAAGCAGTAAATTTATCAAACGATAACTCTTTATTTCCCCTCCTCCAAAGAGATAAATATTATGTGATTATAATCTGGTACACGCAGAAAAAAATAAGAGATGTGGACTCTGGCAGAAAGATGCTGTTGAAATGACAGTGTGAGCTTTGGCAGCTGCACTATGCACTCTTTCGAATCCTTACACATTACTCTGGTAAGGGCCCTGTCACCAAGTTGGCATGAGTTCCAATGTGGTTTGGAGAGAGATTTTCTTTCTTTTCAAAAGAGATGACCTACAAATCGCCTTTTTTTCGTACGACAGGAAAATGAATATTTCTCTTTACTCCAGATTTTGTTTTAAAGGACAAAGCCATATTGCCAAATTATTAAGAAAGTGTTAGAAATAATTCTGAATTTTTAAAGGCCACACAATATAAGCTCTAAAAAGACTTCTAAAATAGTACATGAATATCTCTTAAAATAATGATTTTCCATTTGTGGCAATAAAAAGTCTGTTACAAAGAATGATAATTACCTTCACATACTCGGACACTGGCAGCTGAGGTATCCTTTAGAGGTCAAGAATGGCGCACCCTCCCTACCTCGGACAAGTTACTTAACCTCGGTGTCCTCAAAGGCAAAATGAATAGTAACATCACGCCAGTTCTCACAGTATCAAGTACATGGCAAATCCTCAATAAGGTATGCTTATGAAAGATAGAACCTTTTAAACTAGTGTTTAATTAGAACTATCATGTACTTAATTAATACGGCTAAGTGGTCTGACTTATCTCCACTCAGATTCAAAAATGGCAAAAATTTACATATAAGCTGGTTTCAAGATCAAGATTGAGTTAGTCCTCTTTGAACAAGTGACATCACGAAAATGAGAATTCATTCTCTATATTCTTTAGCAACACCAAAGAAAACCTCAAAATTCCAAACCTAAAAAATGACAGATTAAATAAAAAGGAAAAGAAAAACCTTTCCTCTTATAAAGTAGATACAACTGGATATGTTTAGACTGACAAAATTTTTCTTTCATTTTATCATGAACTATTTCAAATTTTCATAAAACAGTGATAATAGTAAAATGAACTATCGCTCATATTTAACAATGATCAAGATTTTGCCAGTTTGCTTCAGATATTATTACTATTTTACTTTTCGAGGCATAATTTACTTATGGTAAGGTGAACAAACCTTAAGTGATGAATTTTTACAGATGTATACACAGGAAAAATTATGAAACACTTATAGCAGCTCACAAGATTCCCTCATAACCTTTCTCTCCCAAATGTATCTATTATTCTGAACTTAAATAGCATTATTTTTCACTTGTTAAGTTTTCCTTTTACCACTAATAATCATACCTAGATTTTACTTTTCCATTTTCTTAGTTTACCAGTGTCTATTTTAATCATATATATCTTAGTCACAATGACCCTTTTAACAGAAGTTTATATAAAACTCTTAATATCAGTGATAATAATAAAAAGAAGACCTAAAAACTATAGTAAAAAAATCTACATATTTATAATGTACATAAGCCCGCAACATTTTTAAAGTGACAGAAGACTGAGAATGCCAGCATAAAAGAACCAAGGGTAAAATGGAATTCATTTTGTTGTAAATCATCCTAAAGAAAATGCACTAGACAATTTTTAATAAAAAAAAACATGTAATCAGTATAATTTTCTAAACCATTTTTAAGATAACATTTAACTGAAAATTTAAATCTTTAACATGTTAACTTTTATTGTCTGTCAGCGTCTAAATAAATTCTGCCCAATGACATTTTCCTTACAGTTCGCAACCGTTTTAAGGCCATGCTCCCATGCCTAGAAGCTGACAATCTTCCTAAATGAGCCAGATCCCTGCAGTCTTAGCCCCACTTCCCACATACGAATTAAAAGAGCAACCTAATCAATGGCTTTTTCATGGAGTAAAGTCCTGAGTTTGAACGATGTATATATCACCACCCTTCAATAACTGTAGAATTTAGTATTTTAATCAAATGATAGAATCTAGTTGATCTTATATATTTAGCAATAGCCACCGCTGTTAAATTAGTACATTCACAGGACTGGACAACATATAACCAAATTACTTTGGAACATGCAGACCCAGCACTTCTATGGTCAGCTGGGAAACAGTGGAGTGGCACAGGATATCTTGGTGCAGTGACAAAGGCAATGACCACTACCTTATCAGAAGGGTTGTTGGAAGCATTAACTAAGATAAGAAAAAGAAAGGGTGTTACTTCTCTCACCATCTCGGCACTCCTCACCCCCTTGGTATGTGGACTAAGGTATAATGTGACAGAAGTGCCCTCTCCTCACCTCCATATCCTGGAACAGCACAAGTAAAGATTCTATTCTGACAGCCAAAATATTCATGAATTAATTTCTGTAACCAAATATCTCTGAAAGAGTTAAAAAGGAAATTTTGGGATAAAGTCCTTTAATCAGTTTGTTTTTACTTAACTTAGTTGAGACTCCACTGAGGAAATGAAATTTTGAAAAGGTAGTTAAGAAAGCCCCAAAGGGAAGAAGAACTCCAGTTCTAAGAACTTCCTAGAAACAAAAAAAGAGATGCTGAGGTCATCCTAAAAAGCAAAGGTACCCAATGTGCATGTGATTTACAAAGAACTGACAACTACTCTCTCGCCTCTACTCAGATCTCAAGTTTCCACTCAAGATGCCAGCTAAGCATTTATGATTAGTCACTTCTATAGATGTTACTCTTGAAATAATCTTTTTATAGAGACTATACAAAAATAAAGCAATTATCATAAGTGGCAGGGATCATTGGTTATTTTGGAGAAATAATCAATCACCTGCCAGTTACTGGCTTTACTGCAACTGACATCTTATGCTGGATGCTTTGATATCCAAATTAATGATGAAGCTGCAAACTGATTATCTCTTATGTTGAAAAGACTAGTAAGCTGGACTTTGACAACTTTCTTCCATCTGCCTTCCATCGATTCAAGTCAGCAGCCCCATCCCCAATTATTGTATCATAGATCCATCTCCAAGGAGCCAAAGAGTACACTAATTAATCAACATTAGCAGTATGAACAAAAATGATCATATTTTTTTATCACTTTTCAAACTCAGGAGTTGAAAATTAGACATGACATCCCTTTCCTAAAAATGATACACATTGCAACTTCTAAAATAGACACATAGATTATGGGGTTATTATTCACACCTCAAAATGAAATACTAAATGTATTAAAACATTAACTTAATATACTTGAATGATTGCATTTATGTAGTGTTTAGATAAACAGTGAATTAAGCAAGGGACACTTACAGTTTAATACAAACATTTATCAAGTGTCTGATACATATCTGAACAAAATGTCTGTTTTCACTGAGTTTACATCACAGAAAAGATAAGCCTTGCAGACAGTTCTAAACAAGGGACACTATGAGAAATGCTACAGAACCAAGGAAGAGAAAAAGAGATAGCGGGAAGAAATCTGGGAAGGCTTTAGGGAAGATCTGTCACTGGGAAAATAATTAATTCTACCCTATCCAATCCATATTGCCTTTACCCCTCTGAGCAATAGGCATTTATGAAAAATTTGACACCTGAAAGATTAAAGCTCTGTGAATTGGAGCAAATCGTATCCCCTATTAGTTTCATTCCTCATATATGAAGTAAACATAATACCAAATACCTAGCAGGACTGTCATGAACATGAAATGTGAATGATCTTTATATTTATATAAGTAGATTTATATGTACTATCTATGTATAAATGCATAAACATCTATGAATATTTATATATACTTACATATATACAAATACTTACATATGTGACATATGTATACTGATCATGTATGTTTATATATATATTATGTGTGTATATATATAATTTTAACTTAGTTATAAAAGAATAACTTTGAACAGAGGAATCAGCAATACTTAAAAAATATATGGTATTTACAATAACATAAAAAACTGAGTTTCTAAGGTACGAAAGAAAAAAGAAGTTGCAAAGTATATTTAGGCAGTCTATACTGATTGCTCGACCTTTACTGAGCTCCACTATGTGCAAACTAAGCCCCTAAATCCTATCCCGAGCCCCGGGGGGGATGACGAAACAGTAGGCCAGGGGATGTCTTCTCTTCTACAACCTACTGTAGCCCTGGGTCTTAACTCTGAAGGGAATAGGGCAATATCTACCATTTGCCTAACATTTGGACTCTATAGCAGCGGTTCTCAAAGTGTGGTCCACCGATGTGTCCCCAAGACCCTTACAGAGAGTCTGCAAGGTCAAAATTATTTTTGTATTAATGATAAGACATTATTTGCCTTTTTCACTATGTTCTTTTGCACTGACAATGCAAAACCAATGCTGGGTTAAACTGCTGGCCTTAGCACTAATCAAAGCAGTGGCATCAAAATGTACTGACAGTCCCTGTGTTCGTCACTGCCAAATACTTGGGGGGTGGGGGAGAGGGGCATAAGAAGCCATTTTAACTTAAGAATGTCCTTGCTGAAGCAGTAAGATTTACTAATTTTTATTAAATCTTGAGTATACAACTTTTTAATATTTTGTGTGACAAAATGGAAAGTATACATAAAGCATTTCTGCTACACACTGGTTGGCTCAAGGAAATGCACTTTGAACTACTGTTTTGAGTTGTAAGGTGAACTAACCAATTTTTTCCTGGACCACCACTTTACTTAAAAGAACAACTAACAAAAAATTATGGTTATTCTAACTTGGATGTTGGATGGATTGTTTTCTTGAAAATAAACAAAGTGAACATGTCATTTCAAAGAAAACAATTGGCAAAATTTGTCGCCAGTGATAAAATTCAAGCCTTCGAACATAAATTAGAATTTGAAAAATTTGTGTCTGCCACTGTAAGTTTCGTGGCTTTCCAATATTTAAAGGTATTTCCAATGAGATTAGTGGTGATATTAACAAAATTGATTTATTTTATATTATATAATGAAATGTGTCGATAGTCAGAAAAATCTGCATAACTCAATAAACCAGTATTTCCCAAATGGCCAATGCATAATGTTACAAAATCATGCCCGGGTAAAAGATCCACGTGAAGTGCAAGACAGACCAGAGGATTTTAATAGATCGGAGTGTGAAAAGTAAACTGATATGGTTTCAGATTCCACACTGCAACTAACCTTTATGAAACTACCTAGTATTGCCATCTGGTCTAGTATCAAAGAAGAATATGCATGATTACCTGAAGAAATTATTAAAATCCTCTATGTATAGAGACCAGATTTTCTTCATATACTGCAGCCAAAATGACACATTGAAAAAGATAAATGCAGAAGCAGATATACGCAGATAAGAGCAAGTGATCGTCTTTTATAAAGGCAGACATTAAAGAGATCTGCAAAAATATAAAATATCAATCTTCTCACTAAAATTTTAAATACATATTTTCTTAGTTTTTATTTTAAAATGTTATATGTTGATATGTAATAATTTATTATATTTTTAAATAAAATAAAAATATTTTAATTCCAGTTTTAATTTTTATTACAGTAAAAAGTGATGGCTATAACCCACATAAACAAAAGCTTTTGGGAACCACAATTTTTACAAATGCAAAGATTCTTCATGTGGCAAGAGATCTTAAAGATCTTTGTTTTGTTTGTCTTTGGTTAGTATAATTTTTTTGTGGAAATTGAAATAACATATAGCATAGTCGAGACTTGATTCTAGGTCTTCTGACTTCAATTTTATGTTCGATCTAAACCATAATTCCTATAATCACTATGAAAATGGTTTAGAAACCCCTCATTCCATTCTTCACAGTAGGCAGGAAGTTTGACCAAATAATTAAAATAATAACAGTAACTGAAATGTGAATGTTATATGCCTGAGATTCTTATATTCCTGCTTTCATTTAATTCTCACAACCCTGTGATATATTTACAATTACTAACGTCCATTTTGTAGATGAGAAGTGGAAAATAAACCACTTGCCAAAAGTCATATAGCTACTAAACGGTAGAATCGAGATTTGAAAATAACACTTCTAACAGAGAGATAGTAGCAAGAATGCTTTCTCCTAACTGCCAATCAAAACATTTGTGTGGTCAGTCACCAACCAGCAGTGGCATTTATGGAAATAGAGGACCAGTGACTCTGGTCCTCCAGTACACCTTCAGATACAGACAGAACAATACACTAGCCTGGAGTATGGTCACACAAATTTAGTTATACACAGAAAATGGCAAGAAAACAAGCAAATAAGGCGACGTGTTAGATATAGCCAAGCTGCCTTTCTTCCTTATCAATCCAGCATCTATACCATCACCCATTAAAAAGAAGTGACAGGAGTCAAGGGTGAAAGATTTGTCACTGACATACAGCTGGGACAGTGAAAACTCTTGGCAGGTGCTCTCTAAGCTACAACTCCTCTCCTATGCAAACTAACCCCTACGCTGAGTCCTTCTGGCTTTATCACACCGAGCTTTGACAAGAGCCATCATTAGTGTCCAAACTCCTCTTTTCCCAGGCTGATGACATGTGTCAGGCCTTGATTCCTGGTGCCACTCCTGTCTGCCAACTTAGGAAAGGCTTCTGTAATGCCTTTGGCTTTTTTTGAAATACCTCAAGTCTCCAAGGCAGCAGCTGACACCAACTCTCTCCTGAGGATGGACACTTGGCCAGGAGCCCAAGCTTAAGTGGATTTGGAGGTTCTTAATCTTTACTGAAATCATTCCTACCTTCTCACTGGCAATTAAAATAAATTCCTCCCCAGAGAACAGCCAGAGGTTCTGCAAGCCTCTTCCAACCAGTGGTAGTCACCTCTGATTAGAGAAAAGTGTTAAAGTGAGGCAGCAGCTGATAAATGTCAGAGCCTGGAGGGCCTTCAGAGTTTTGATCACTTACAGCTATTTCTCATTTCATACAGTAGACAGTTTTTAACCCAACGGCTTTCAGCATTGCTTACTTAGTCAAATGCTTCAGCATACCAAATTCAAGTCAATGGTCCAGTTGCACTAGTTCTGGGTGTATCCCTAAGGCTAAGGATGTTTGACCTACCAGGCAGATAGACTGACTTGAAGTACTTTGCAGATAGCCAACAGGACATTAGGAAACTTCTGCAAAGGCATGCCTTCTCATGATAAAGAGGTAGCACGGCATAAGTAAACACATGCACATGCTCACGTACACACAGAATCAAGGATTTCAATTCTGACCCATTGTGATTTGGATTTTCATTTTCCCTCTAAATCTGCTTCCTCATCTATTAAAAAAAGATCTTGGCCTAAATTAGAGGTTAAATATGTCCATGAAATGGCTCTATCAGAATCCCCTGGAGGCTTTTGAAAACTATAGAACCCATTCCTAGAGGATCTGATTTACTAAGTCTAGGGCAATGCCTAGAAATATGTATTATTAGCCATCTTCATTTCCCAACACCACTACTTTTAACCCTGATGCAAAGTCAGGTTTGGAAACCATCAGACTAAAATGACCTCTGATTCCTAACAGCTTTGAAAGTTAGAAAACTATAAACTGGATTTATTTTCTATTCTTTCAGTCCAGAATTCTTTCCCCTCTCCATGATCAGCATTCTTACCCAAACATCAATACTGTCCAATATCAATTTAGCAATGAAGATGCAAGTCTAAAAGCGATACATGAAGTATTAATAGCTTGCCCAACCTTGTTCGGTACTATTTCATTTATGAAAGTATGAGGTAGATCTAAGCATAATTTTCTAGAGAATATACGTTCAAAACTAAAGCTTTTAAAACATCGTATTTTACAAAGATTCATTTATGTGCTAAAAATCGCCAAGAAAAGCAACATTTAAAGAGCATTTTCCCTACCTGTTATGAATAACTAAAAAGTTGGTTATGGATATGTCTAATTACCTATAACTTACGATGCCTTAACACAAAGCTATAATCTACCTGATGCAGTAATAAACTTTACAAAAACAGAAATCAAGTTTTTAAAGTGTAAAGTGTCATTGGTAAATTTAATCCAATAAACTAAATTAGATTAGAGGAAGAAATATGGTCTTATATTATTGATATATCATCAAAGTTTTATTACTGTAAAAATGGAAAAGATTTGAGTCCTTTGGTCACTGTTCTTGTTTATTTCACTAACTGGTTGCAGCAAAACACATGCCTGCTGGCTGTAAAGAACTTTAAAAATCTCTGCCAACACTTTTTGCACATTGTAATAAAACTCAAGATTCTCTCCATCGCATTCCTAAATTCCCATGAATATTAGCTACCGCATGATTTTGGTTCCTATTTCCTCTGTGACTTCAAGCTCCTACTTCACTTACGTACTCACTTATTCAGCTCAGCTGAACAACAATCCTTGGTAGTTACTCAGAAGAGTTGTTCACTGATTACAGATATCCTGTGAATTAATTTCGCATAGAAAAATGAAGCAGTGCTTCCTGTAGGTTTGCAAAATAATCTAACATAGTAATATCTCAAACACATGCAGTCACTGTAACTAGGGATGGAGAATGCATGTGACAGAATATTTTGACAGGTTTTGAAACACAGTCCCACTTGAAGAGAAAAAGTTATTGCCCTTGGGCCTAGGCCAATTTATCTCATCCAGTTAGTCTCCATACTCATCTAAAATATCTGAAGTAACTTGACATAAAGTTGCCATGTCAAATAGCAAAACATTCCAAGCTATGGAGTTTAAATTTCTATGCATACTTCTCAACTCTCTGGTAGAACCTTAGGCAAGCTAAATATAAGAATGACCAGAAATTCCATTTACAACCGCAATATTTGGCGCACTTTTTTTTCTTGCTAATATTCAAGTAAACACTCTGAATTCAGCAGGGTCCTTTCTAAGCATTGCCTTGAAACAACACATTCTTTCAGCCTAACTTAAAGCCAGAATTAGTAGTCATAGTTTTGGGATCAGCTCCAAACTAAATGGTGGCTGAGGAAGTGGGAGAAAGTGGGGAACTGCTGAAAAATAACATAGTTAAATTCATTCAAATATTGTGTAACTTCTCATCTAGCAACTTCCTTTAAAAATTTAATTATAAAACCAGAGTTAAAAATTAATGGTTGGTATGTACAATTAGTACAAACTTGATGAACTCTAAATAACTACTTTTCCAGGTCCCATCATTGTCCGGTTATTACAGTCTGGTTACAACACGTAGGTTATGCTACAGGGAAAGGTATGACTAGATGATGGCAACAGTTTGCACTACTGCTGGTAAGAAGCCACTCCTAATAAAGTGGAGATCAAGACTTCCAGTGACAACCACCAGTGACAAGACTAGACTGTGAAATCTTGGTCTCCAGCTCTGGTCGGAATTTCTTGACCTTAATTTCACAGGGAGTCTATAGATGGGTTCTTGGGAGTCCATAACTGAATCTGCTTTCAAAATTTTTTTTATGTACATGTATTTAGGGAGAGAATCCACAGCTTTCCAGAGAGCTTTTAATCATATTATTAACTTAATCCTCATAATCAATATGAGAGGTACTAGTATTATTCTCATTTTTACAGATTGAGGAAATTGAAGCTAATGGGAAATAAAACTTTACCTAAGGTCATAAAATGGTAGAGCATTAATTTAAAAAAATCTTTAAAATGTACATATACAATGTAATAGCTAGTCAGAGGTTGTTTTGACTATAAAAGAAGGTTTTTACATTAGTGTATACGGACTAGAAACTGAATTCTGGGAAAAACATGCAATTTTATTTAGTAACATGTAAATAATAGTTGTAAATGATTTTAACAATTTAAGTCATTTTGAAATAACAAAAAGCTTTTAACATGAGTCAGGTGCTGTTTTACAGGTTTGATATATATATTACCTCATTTAGTCCTTACAACATTCCTATGAAGCAGATACTATCAATATCTCCATTTTATAGATAAGGTAAAACAGAAACAGAGAGGTTAAGTAATTTGCCGAAGGTCACATAGCTAGTAAGTTGCAAAGTCAAGATTCTGGCTCAAAAAAAAAAAAAAAAAAAATTCTGACTCCAAAGCCTGTGCTCTTTGCTATGTTAAAATGTTGCTTCTCCAAATACTTAATATGTAAACATTTAAATTATGATCACTTTAAAGAAAAAGAGCCAAATAAGAATATAGAAATATCTATCATGATAAGGTACTTTATTTATTCTAGTTTAGCACATATAAACCAAGAGCAGTGAGAAAAAAATAGACCTAGCAATTATCCTTGCATGCTACTTTCACATATATAACAACCTCAACAGCTTTTCACAAGTATGTACAGGAAGGGCAAGTGCTATTTGTCCTACATTCTTACTGACGCTCCGAGAAGTTAATCTCAATATTCACCATTACCTGAACTTTTCTGCCTCTAGGAGTTCCTGTGCAGAGTTTTCCCTCTATTGGAATATCTTTCCTTCTCCATCTAGTAAAAATTAAACTAAACCTTCAAGGCCCAGATCAGATGCAACCACTCAGAGAAATCTTTCCTGGCTCTTCTAGGCAGAATTAACGTTCTTTTCTCTGTTCTCCCTTAACACAGTTCATACCGTTCTGCCAACATAGCCATCAACCTTTGTCTTCAGCTGTGTCTATGTCTAAGGTCCCTGGGTAGACAGTGGGCTCCATGGTGGCAAGGGCTATATGTAAGAGAAAGAGTTCCTAGGATTCTGCTAACGAACTAGTAAAGGGATAAAAGAGAACACTAGCAATGTGGGTAAGAGGAACATGGACACATGCTGACATGCTGATGTCATCTTTACAGCTCAAGAATTTGTCCTCAAGGCTAGCAGCATTTTCCCAAACACTGCCAGAGATGCACCCTGCATAGTGCCTGGGCAGACAGCCACCTGAGACAGTGGCTCCTCTTCTATGCTACTAATCCCTAAAATACATTATTCAATTGAGTTTATGCTTTTTGTTTCTTTCAAGTATATATATCAAGAGACTTCAAGAAGACTATGAAAACATTTACACCTCTAAGTTGGAGCAATGTGGCTTTCAATATTTCATAGCACCTCTACAAAAGGAAAGGAGGTAAGTGAAATGATAATGACATGGTGAGTTCTGACAAACTCAAAACCAGCCTAAACCAAGAATTAAATAGTTGAACCAATTATGTAGCTTCTATAACTCTTGTCTAATTTAACCTTTACCTTTCGACCCTTAGATTTTATCCTCGCATTGAGTACATAAACCCCTTAGCCAAACTCACTTAAAAGATACTATATGTGCCTTCATCTTGCTTGATTTTAAAAATTAAAATTAAAGACTTAAAGTAAATTAAAGAAACGAAGATGTTGAAGATTTTAGTGCATGAAAATTTATCGTCTCAAACACAATGGGAAATACCCCTAAGCCTTTCTAGAAACCTACCTTTCTTTCACTTTTCTCTAGTTTTTCAGGTCTATGAAAAGCATTTTTCTTAGAATAACACAGCAGAAGTATTTCATAAACATCTAATAGTTTGATGTAACAGAAATTAGTATTTTTTTTAAGTCTGAATATTTATTTATCCAACTAGTATAAGGCATCTCTTCATATTATCAGGCCATTTAAGGGGAAGACCATTTAAATAAACCCATTAGTTTTTCAATACTACAGAGTAACATTTGCTTTTTTGTTCTTGTTGTCATTTGTATACAATTTACTGTTATATCACTGAGAACTCGATAAAGCTGGCTAACTAGGGAGTGAAATAATTAAACTGATGTAGAATGTAAACAGTTTACATTCAAATATAATTCTCACTGGTTGATTTTTTTTCATGTGTACCATTTGGCTCCTTTAAAAATGAATTTGAGAACAGTCAACCTTTAATATTTAAACCTAAAGCAAAGGGTAATAACTACCCCTGATTAAAGATTAACCTCAATTTGGCCAGCAGTTCTGTAAGTCCTTTTGCTACTGTGTGCTCCTGGATCCTCCAATTATAAACCCTACATTCTGAAGAGTTTCATTTAATTCATTTTCCAGATTTTCATCAAGGACATTCAACAGCCAATACAAAATAACCAGTATGTCTACACGGCACTGATACCCTTTCTGCCAAAAGAAAAGATACCTGACATTTTAGTTACTCTCTATGATCCTACTGACGAGAACGGTAGGCTTTCTATTTGAAGGTGGGATTTTTTTGTTTTTTCTTTGCTTTTTCAATATGGAAAATAACTTGTAGACTACCATTGAATCTGTGATAACTTCGTGATGCAAGATCCAATTATGAAAGTTAATTTTCTTCATCTTCCTTTATGAAACATTTCACCCGCAGATTCACAAACTATGATTACAAGCAAACAAGAAGAAGATACCTACTTGTTTGACTTAGCTTTCACTGTCGGTTTTATCCCCAGATAGTCGATAATAAGTTTTGTGGTGCACAAAGGAGGAGGCGGTATGATCGGTGACCTCTGCAATCATAAAGTCCAATATTTAAGTATTTTAAGTTCTGGCTTGTAACCCTGGCTCCTGACTATGTAACTTTGGGCAAATCACTTTACCTCTCTAAGACTCGGTTTTCTCATGACGTAAAAGTGAGTTGTTGAGAATTTAATGAGGTGAAAATGGACAAATCTCAGCACACAGTAGATACTCAATTGTGTTAAGTTCTTTCTTCCCCTTACTCTTTAACAATTAACATATATTACTATAAAAGGGATATCTGCATTTTCGGAATTACAAAATACCATTTGGAGCCATTTTCTCAAGCATCCATTTGAGTCTGCTTGTATCAATACTGCAGTCTCACATCCTGAAGTCCATTAGCTCTATGCTGTACACAAACCGATTTCATAATCTAAATACTCTCAACTTAAAACCTGGAATAGAATGGGAGAGCCTCCCATCAGCAGTGGTCTCACTGCTCATGGGCTCCAGGAAGGTGGACACAGGCTGAAGAAGGGCGGCCAGGGCCAGGATCCGGAGGACTCCAAGGAACATTCAACGCTGTCGGTGAGTTTGGGATTTGAAAAAACCACCGACCGTTGACTGTACCTTGGGGTCCTTACAGACAACACTATATTCCCTGAAGCAAAGGAGCAGGCTGTGTCTTCACATGTCACGAGAGATCACCAGAACCAGCCCCGCCGCCTGTCCCCCAAAGGTGGTGCAGTGAATTTTTAAAAAATTCTCCTCTATTGCCCATTGTTCCTTTTACGCTGTGCTTTTGACAAACAAGTGTCTTGTTTCAGCGAGATGAGGAGCGCTCCATGGTAATAATACTTAATGTCTCCTAGAAATATGCCACTCTGGTGAGAAATAGGATGTAGCAAGGAAAGGTTGATTAAATACATGTATTTTGGTTTAGAGTAAAACCCAATTAAGTTTTACAACCATTTCTTCCACATACCCTCAAAACTTTTAATTAGGGGCAATGGGAGGATTTAATAAGCAAAAATAGCACAAAATTTTTCAATGTCTACACAGCTCTTATCAGATTCTGCCTCCAATTACAGTTAATGTGGTTAAGTCTTGACAGCCCCATTAGAATAGGAGCTGTTTGAAAGTAGCTACTGCCCTCACTATCTCCATCCATACTTATACTTATTTAAATGTTGTTAAATTCAAGTAAAAAGGCAAATCCAGAGTCAGACAGAGCCAGGGTGTGCCTTGGCTCAACTCCTTAACTAGCTGTGTGACTCGGGGCAGGTGTCCAAGTCTCAGTTTTCTCATATGTAATATGGAGGATAATAAGAATACCCACCTTCATGGAGTTCTGAGAGTCAACGAGGTGATAGAGAAGGTGCTTGGTACTAACTACTCCTAGAACACAGCAAATGATCAATATTATTATTATTTAACCCAAAACATAACTGTGTTAATTTACCTTGAAAGGCAGTGGTAACTTCTTGGTTCAAAACAGAGAGGAAGAACCAGGGTCTGCAATACTTGTTTACATCGACCAGGACGTAAGCACTGCGTGTGCAGCCACGGGGCTACCTGTTGGCCTCTCCAGGAGCCCCTTCTCTTCTCCGAACCATAGTTTTTCCATCTTTAAGAACCTCTCAGCTCTACTGTCCATGTTATCAATAATTATTGTAGGCCTTCAATTGTTAGTTACTAAGAGTGATGCCAGACATAGAGACCTCCAAGAACCAGTGTGGAACAGAAGAGCCAGGAGCTGGGGAAAGCCAAGGCGACTCCACCAAATGGAAACACTGATGGCTGCACTCAACATTCATTGCTGTCGGTGGGTTTGAGTCTGAATCAACTCACTGATCAATGAATGCAAACTGCGGACCAAACAACCCAAGGGAAGCAAAGGCACCTGAGTGCATGAGGCACCTGAGTGCATGAGCTGCTGTCACAGGTGGGAGCTGCTGCTGGCTCCAACGTACTGGCTAGAGCTTCTCTTGCTCTCTTTGGTTCCAATAGGAAATAAGCTTTCTAAATGCCTGGTATTTTTGTTTTTTCTTTTTCTTTTTTAAAGATGTTCTAGAGTTAAAGAAATAATGTCTTATAGGAAGAATAAACTATATACCTTAACATCACACTATACTGAAAAATCCATGCTTTCATAATTTTTTAAATTAAAAAAAATTGCATGCTCATCACTTAATATTCAAATATAGAAATACATTAGTAAAAGTTGAAAATATTTTTCCTCATCATCTGCAATCCATTTCCTCAATAGAAATCACCTATAATTATAATAAACAGTAAGTTTAATAACTTGTTATAAATATTATAAGCTTACTTATTATATTATCTATTTATTATCTAAATAATAAATATAAACTAAATACTTATTTCATATCATTGGAGAACCTTTTTGTGTTTTGGGGGGAGGGTGGCTCAAACAAAAGCAAGCTCATTTTTTATCCACTGCTCTACAATGTGCTTTTTCACTCAGCTATACATTATAGATAGCCTTCCACAGCAAGCTTATTACATCATACTCATTCTTTTAAATGATTATACAGTACACCTTAGTATGAATGTCCTGGTTATTACTGTTCAAGTGTACTTAAATATTCTCTCTTGACTAATTGTGAGGCCTATTAATTCTGGCCTTTGCAAATCATGTCCCTCTAATAAGAAAAAAACCTAAGTGAGATAGCAGATGCACACATTTTTCTTAACAAAATTTAAAATGCATCAATTCTCTGAATCCTATAGCATAAGCTGAGGTGAGCCACTAAATCTTTTATGATAATGACAGGAAAACAAGGACCTTGGTCATGAATAATTTAGTACACACTTCATCTGAGATAGAAACTGATTCTCATAGCAAAAGTCAAAAGAGGCAGTAGGAGGAGAGTCTTGTCCTTAGCCTTCCAGAATTTTTTCTCAGGGTGAGGAAGGAAGGAAAAGCACCGGTGTAGTGAGACAAGAACTAAAAAGAGAAATCGAAGACAAACTTTGCACCATGCTGTAACAGCCAAATTGGTATCAAACTGTGTCTGATGTTAGAGACTGGTGCAGTTGAGTCTATGCGCTCTCAAAAACTAAAGCTTCCCCTAAAGGACCTAAGGAACGAACAGCTGTTCCACCCAAGAAGTATTTACAGAAATCAAAAGGTTTTCTTTCTTTTATACTGGACACAAAGAAGGTAATTCAGATAGAGCTGGTTTTCATGATGCCATGCATTCTAAGCCATTTATTTTCAACCACCAACTATTTCCAAATTTTCTGAAAACGTTAGAAAATAATGTCTGACATACTCTTTTGAAAAACTTAAACCTGAACAAGCATGTCATTTATTTACACAATCAACAGTCTTTAAATACGCCAATGAAAAAATTACATATTTCGGCCACCAAAATCCTATGCAGTTTCATGGCTAAAGCTAAGTGCTATAGGAAGACAGACAATTTATGTGAGTTTAAGGGTGTTTACTGCAGATGAGACTGTAAATATCAGCAACAGAGAATATATGTGGCAAGTAGAGGGGGCAAGAGCAGAACTGTTCAGAGGTCGTGTCAGGGGGTCATTAGGAACAGCACTGGAAAGGTAAAAGGACTAATTACAGAAGGCCTTGTGAGCCAGGCAGACAATGTTTAGAATTAGTACAACGTGGGACCACATTAACTGCTGAGCTCCCAGAGGACATAATGAAAGCAGGACTTTGGGAAGATTCATCAAGCAGATGAAGTGGGAGGATGAAAGAGAGATGTGAAGGAGAGAAACAGAAATATGTTGTACACATGAGCTGAGGCAGCTGGAGTGGAGAGAATGGGAAAGCTATCGCAAAAAGGCATTTAGCTTTATTTTTGGTTGTTTTCTCTTTTTGGAAATAGGGTTAGTATGTCGTCCCTGAAAGATTCATACAAAAGAGAGAAAACTAAAGTCCATTGGTGGACTTTAGTCACCAATGTATATACTATCATCAGTGTATATACTATCTGATATTTCACAGCTATTTAAAACTTATGTATTTATACTTAGAGAAAATATCATGAGTTATACATAATGTTCTTTAACCTTTTTCACATTTAAATATTGTGGCCATCTTTCTTGCTCAAAAGGCCAGATCTACCTCCCAAGGAACTGGCTCGAACAGAATAGACAGCAAGTAGTCAAGAATGGAGCCAAACTCTTTACTAGATTAGGAGCCTGGAATGCACTAAGAAACGGGCTATTTTAAACTGGAAGAAACAGGAGCTCATGTTTTTAAAATAGAGAATGCACATTTGTGATTTATAACATGGAGCTGAGAGTAAATGAATCAAGTTCAGAAAGAAAAAGATAAGTAACAAATAGTTATTGGACTCCTACCATGCACCTCGACTACGCCATATGCCAAGAAATATGGAGAAAACAAAAGTGTAGCCATTTGTAGCACAAATGGCAGATCAAATTCTAATGAAAAAAAATAATTCCAAGTGTGAAAAGTTCTGCAAAAGAGAAAAACAAAGTACTATGGTAGCAAATACTGGAAGGGATCAATCCAGTCTTGGGTGTGAGAAAGGTCTGGGAATTGACTTCAAGAAAATGACATTTAAATAGACTTGCATGGTAAATGTAATTACCTGGATGAGACAAGAGGGGTGAGCATTCCTAGCAGAGGAACTGGGTGGCATGTGTACAGGCCAAAGGGGCACGGCGCTTTCGCAAAATTGAAACTGTGGCGAAAGCACATAGAGGATGGAGAAGAGGTCACGAGACAAAGCCAAAGAAGAAGGCAGGAAATTTTTTTAAATTTCTGATAGTCTTTGAGAAAACAACTTTTGGAATGATAATCATGGATGAAAACACATTTCTGGAAAGGCAGTGGTGAAGCGCTTGGGCCAAATATGTGAATCTGGACAAGTTACTTACTCTTTAGATCTGTCATCTGTTAACAGATATGATAACAGTATTTGGTATTTGTTTCACAGGGCTACTTGAAGAGTAAGAATACACGTAAAATATTTCGCACAGAGCCTGGTACTAAATAGGATGCTAAAATCTGTGGAAGTAAAAAGCAGATTAGAACTTCAAACAGACTGGAAGCAAAAGTGTTAGTAGTTGAAATCTCTAAGTTGTAGAATTAAAGGTGATTTTTATGTTTATTGTTTATAACTCATCTATGTCTTCCAAGTCTTTAGCAATAACCACGAACTATTTCAACAATTAAGAAAAAAAAATTTAATATCTTTTTTTTAAAAGTAGAGATTTCTTTTAGATACAAGATTTACCTATGTTTGGCTGAAAAGCAGATGGAAGAACCCACAGTGGAAAAGGAAGAAATAGCAAACTATATTGGCCAAGAAAGCGGACCTGCAGAAAGCACAACGGCAGGGGTAGTAGAAAGCAGTGGGCTCCAGGTCCGGGCGGAAGTGCTCGTGTTGGAGGGAAGACGCACCAGCCTCAGAGAATGAAAATGATGACGGAAAGTCCAGCCTGCTCCTGTGCGCTCAGGTCAACAGGATCCTACTGGATCTTTAATCCCGGATCTTGGCAAGGGGCATGGCATGGAGTAGACACTTAATAAACGTTTGTCAAGTGAATTTCCTTATGATTTCTGGCACAATTATGTTTATAACTTCAGAAGTGGTCTGCTCCTTGAGCCAAATACACAGGACCTTCAAGCCATCTGTGCCATGAATTATAGTTCCACCTCAGGTATAATTTTAATAGCTACCAAACACTGGGGCAAATCTACCTTGATTAATCTTGCTATAGAACCCCTGAACTTATGGTGTAACCCAACTTTCCCTCCTATTCTTTCTACTAACTAAATCTACTGAAAATACATGTAATCAATCAAAATCACATGCCCTTTTCTCTCCTCTTTCCAGTAAACAGTTGAGGCAAAACAGTAGAGTATAGAAGAAATGACTTGATATATGGAGTCAGAAAACCTGGATCTAAGTCCAGCTCTGCAATGGTTGTGTGCTCTTGGGCAAGTGAGTCACCCTATAAGCCTTACTTCTCTGTGAAGGGGGGACCAAAAATATCTCTCATATCTCACATGATTGTTGTGAGGCCCCCTCAGCAAGGAAACAATGAGAAGTGTGCTGCAAACAGCACACAGCAGTACAACCCAAGGCATCCTGGTCTCTGACGGGACCACTCCCCGGGTTCTCCACTTTCAGTAGACAAGATTCGCTCATTCCCCAAACTCTCACCTACTTATCAACCAGCAGCACATGTTTGCAAGATGTCTAGGTAGAGTTCATCTATAACCTGAGGCCGAAAGACGACATTTTTCTATGTCTAAGTGTCATCAGTTTATATGGTCCACCAGAGAGAGCCACACTCCAAACAGCTGAGTCAGTCCTTCCAAACAAGAGAAAGTTGTTTCTCCTTTGGAGAAAGTTCTTTCCAATAGATTCTTTAGCAGGGCAGGGGTCAGGGTAGGGCTTTGAGAACAAGGAGGGTATAGGCTTCCAAGGCAAAAATTAATGAGAGACACCACAAATCATCAAAATCTTAGGGTTTTACAGGTTCATTTAGGTGTAATTTATATACCATGAAATTAATCCACTGTAAGTGGACAACTCAATGAATTTTATTCATTTAAGTTGTGCAACTATTGCCATAATCCAATTCCACAACATTTTCATGACCCTAAACACTCCCCTTGAGCCTGTTTCCAATCAGTCTCTACTCCCACCCTTACACCCAGATAACCGTTGATCTGCTGTCTCTGTAAATTTGCCTTTTCTGGACATTTCATATAAATGGTATCATATAATATGTGGTCTTTCTGAATGTGGTGTCTTTCACTTAGTATGTTTTTGAAGTTCACTCACATTGTAGCATGTATCAGTTCATTTTTATTGTTCAGTAGCATTCCATTATACAAATATTTCACATTTTGTTTATCCATTCACCAGTTGATGGACATGTGGATTGTTTCCAGGTATGGGTTATTACAATTGCTGCTATGAACATTCACATAAAAGTCTTTGTGTAGACATAGGTTTTTTTATTTCTCTTGGGATAACTAGGAATGGAATTGCTCCATCATATGGTAAATTTATGTCAAATTTTTATTAAATTGCCAAACTTCGAAAGTGATGGTACTGTTTTACATTCTCATACCATTTAACGAGGTTTCCAGTTTCCATACAGCCTCACCAACACTTATTAGAACATTTTTATAGACTTTTTGACGACAGCCATTCCAAAGGGTGTGCAGTAGAAATTCACTGTGATTTTAGTTTGCATTTCCCTAATGACTAACAATGCTGAGCACCTTTTCAAGTGATGAAATGTCTGTTAAAATCTTCATTCTGTTCCTAATTTCACTTTTATTAACAATTTTTAACTGTACGATTCAGTGGCATTAAATCACAATGTTGTACAACCATCAACACTATCCATTTCCAGAACTTTTTCATAATTTTAAACAAAACTCTGTACCCATTAAACAGCAACTATAGATTCCCCAATTCACCTAACAACCTCTAGGCCACTGTCTTTATAAATTTGCCTATTCTAGGTATCTTGGAAGTGAAACTGTACAATACTTTTTGCCCATTTTAAAAACTGAGTTGCCTCTTGAGTTGTACGAGTTCTTCATATATTTTGTATACTCCTTTACCAGATATCAGATATGCAAATATTTTCTCCTGATCTGTAGCTTGTCTCTTCATTTTCTAGTTATATCTTTTGAAGTGCAAAAGTTTTACATTTTAGTGAAGCCAATTCATCAAATTTTTCTTTTATGGCTTGTGCCATTGGTATCATGTCTAGGAAGTTGTCACCTAACCTAAAGCCACAGAGATATTTCTGGGGACATTTCGTGGTTTTAGATTTAGGTGTATGACCAACTTTGAGCTAATTTTTTTTGTCTGGTGTAAATTACAATTCTGAGTCCTTTTTTATCCATGCAGATATCTAATTTTTCCATTGGAAATAAAAACTATCTTTTCCCCACTGAATTGTTTTGACATTTTTTGTCAAAAATCAGTTGACCACATATGTAAGGATATATTTCTGTACTCTCAATCCAGTTCTAGTACCTATCCTTACACCAGTATCATCTCGTCTTGATAACTGTGACTTTATTTTCAAATCATGGGATGTAAGTCAATCGACATTCTTTTTAAAAAATTGTATTGGCTATTTTAGGTCCTCTGCATTCACACATAAATTATGGGATTAAATTTCTCTGAAAAAGTGTGCTGAAATTTTTTTAATAGCGATTGCATTGAATCAATACATTAATTTGGGAAGAACTGTCATCCTTATATTTAGACTTTTAATCCATGAATATGGAATGTTCCTCCATTTATTCAGGTCTTTTTAAACTTCTCAAAAATATTTTATAGTTTTTGGTATACAAATCTTGTATTTCTTTTATTAAATTTATTCCTATTATAGTCTTTTTATGCAATTGTGAATGAAATTGTTTTCTTTCATTTTTGAATTGTTGCTACTATATAAAAATACAATTAACTTTTGCATACTGACCTGGTATCCCGTGATCTTGCTACACTTATTTAGTTGTTTTTGGTTTTTTATTAATTACTTAGGATTATATATAGGATTATGTCATCTATGAATAAAGACAGTTTTAATCCTTTTCAATTCAGATACCTTTCCCCCCTCTTTTGCACCAGCTAGAACCTCCAGTGAATGTTGAAAAGCAGTGGTAAGAGCAGACATTCTTACCTACCTTATTCCCATTCTTAGAGGAAAAGCACTCACATCTCACCATTATTTTAGCTTCAGGCTTTTCACAGATGCCCTTTCCATAAGCTTGAGGGGCTGTCTTCTATTCCTGGTTTGTCCAGAGATTTTATCATTTATAGGTCAATGTTGGACTTTGTCAAATTTTTTTTCTACATCTACTGAGATAATCATGGGGGGGGGGGTTAATCTTATCTTATGGTATATTACAGAGGCCAGCAAACCTGGGGGCCAGCTATTTTGGTAAATAAAGTTTTACTGGAACATCGCTACACCTGTTTATTTACATATTATCTATGGCTGTTTTTGCAGTACAACAGCAGAGTTGAGTAGTTCCAACAAAAACTGTATGGTCTGAAAGCCTAAAATATTTACCATCTAGCCTTTTAAGAGAACATCTGCCAACTCCTAGTATGTTGCATTAATTTTTACATATTAATCCAACCTTGTACTCCTGGAATAAATCCCTACTGGCCATGGTATATAAATGAATTTAGTTTGCTAATATTTTAAGACGTTTGAGTCTGTGTTCATAAAGGATATATAGTCGAAGTTTTCTTATGCTCTCTTTGCCTGGTTTTATCAGGGTAATACTATCCCCACAGAATGTGTGGGAGGTGTTACCTTTTCCTCTGTTTTCTGAAAGAATCTGTGGAGTATGAGTCTTACTGCTTCTTTAAACATTTGATAGAATTCACCAATGATGCCACTGGGCCTGGGCTTGCCTTTAAATGAAGATTCTTAATTACTAATTCCTTTTAATTGTTATAGGTCTCTTTGCTATACTATTTCCTCTTGATAGTTTGTATCTTAGGAAATTGTGTCTAATTTGCTGGAATAAAGTAGTTCACGACATTCCCTTACAATCCTTCTAATTTCTATAGAGTAGTGACATCCTCTCATTCATGATTTTGGTGATTTCTGTCTTCTTTATTTTCTTGGTCTCTTAGGTAAAAGTTTATCAATTTTGTTGACCTCTCCAATTTTTGGTTTCAGTGATTTTCCTCTATGGTTATTCTGTTTTCTATTTCACTATTTCCATTCTAATCTTCATTATTTCCTTCCTTATATCTGCTTTGGGTTTAGTTTTCTCCTTATCTAGTTTCTTAAAGTGGATGCCTAATTTTTATTGAGCTTCACTTTATTGTGCTTCATAGATATTGCATTTTTTACAAATTGAAGGCAAGGCTCCCCACCAGCAAAAAGATTACAACTCACCTTATTGCAGTGGTCTGAAACTGCACCCACAATACTTCAAAATGTGTGTACACACTTAGAAATTTAAAAGCTATAAATTTTCCCCTAAGCTCTGCTTTAGCTGCATTCCATAAATATTGATATACTGTGCTTTCATTTTCATTTAGTCAAAATATTTTTAAATTTACCTTAGTATTTGTTAACTTATGGGTTATTTATAAGTATGCTATTTAATTTCAAATATTGGGAGATAACCCGGATTTCTTTCTGTTATGGATCCCTAATTCTACTGTAGCCATAGAACATACCCTGTACGATTTCAATCTTTAAAAATAATTGAGACTTACTTTATGGCCCAAAATATTAGAAACTTTTCCATGTGCATTTGAAAATAATGTATAGTCTACATGGAATATTTAATAAATATAAACTATGTTAAATTGGTTGACAGTATTAAGCTTTCTAATGCCTTGCTAATTTTCTGACTCACTCTTCTATCAAATATTGATAATAGGTGTTGAAATTTATAACTGTTATTGCTAAATTGTCTATTTCTCATTTAATGTGTCAGTTTTTGCTTAATGTATTTTGGTGCTCTGTTAGGTATATTTTTATAATTGCTGTATTTTCCTCTCATGTTGACTTTTTTTGTCCTTATGAAATATTACTATTTCTTGTAATATTTCTTGTCTTAAAGTATATTTAATCTAATATTAGTATAGTCACTCCAGCTCTCCTATGGTTAGTTTGTATAATTTGTCTTTTAGTATCTCTTCACTTTCAACCTATATGTGTCTTTCAATCTTATTAACAGCAGAGAGTTAGGTCCTGTCTTTTTATCCAGGCTGACAATCCCTACTTTTGAACAGGCAGCCCATTCACATGTAATATAATTATTGATATGGTTGGATTTATGTACATCATTTTGCTATTTGTTTCATGTCTTTTTAAAAACTTCTTCCTTTATTACCTTCTTTCATGTGAAATATTTTCAGTCTGTCATTTTAATCCCTCTGTTGACTCTTTTCACTATGCATAGTTTCTATTTTACAGTTGCTCTAGGCATCACACATGAGTCTTCACATCACAATTTATTTTTAACTTAATACCAGGAGATATAGAAACTTGCTCCAATATATCTCTTAGTCCCCTCCCCTTTTCTGTTGTTATTATTATTACCATATATGTGCTATAGCCTCAGGAATACAGTGTTATAGTTATTGCTTTATACAACCTTATGTTCTTTGTAAAAACTAAGAAAAAAAAAAAGTATAGAGTTGTATTTACCCTCAAATTTACCATTACCAATGTTCTTCATTTCTTTTTCTGGATTCGAGTGACCATCTAGTAAACTAACTTTCAGCCCTAAGGACTTCCTTTAGTATTTTAAGGCAGTTCTACTGCCAACAAATTCTCTTTTTTATGTGGGAATGTCCTTATTTTCCCTTCGTTTGTAAAAAATGGTTTTGCTAAATATAGAATCCTTGGTTAACAGGTTTTTTCTTTCCACATTTCGCATATGTTATCCCACTACCTTCAGGCCTCCACTGCCCCTGGTGAGAAGTCAGACCGAAATCCTATTCCCGTTCCCTTGATGTGATGAATCATTTATTTTTCATGTTACTTTCATGATTCTTCTTTTTGCCTTTGTCTTTCAACAGTTTGTCTCTGACGTGTTCATCATACCTGGGGTTCTGTGAAATAATGCTTATCCACAACTTCAAGAAGTTTTGAGCCTTTATTTTTTCTAACACTTTCTCCTCCTTTCCCTCACTCCTCTCCTTCTATATATGTATATCCTTACATATATACTTGATGTTCATTGTTCCATCTTTTTTCTCTCTGTTCGTCATATAAAATAATTTTTACTGATTTACAAGCTCATCGATTCTTTCTTCTGTCATCTTGAATCTGCTGCTGAGGTCTTCCTAATTTTTCATTTCAATTATTATACTTTTCAATTCTATTTTGTTCTCTAATTTATTGAATTCCCTATTCACTGAGTCATTATCATTATATTTTCCTTTAATTCTTTACACATGGTTCCCTTTATTTCTTTGAAATATCTATAATAGCTGCTTTGAAGTCTTGTGTGCCACATCCAACATCTGGGATCACTCAGTTTCTACTGATTTTTGTCCTGATTATAGGTAACACTTTGTTTCTTTGCAAGTCTTCTAATTTTTTTGTTGTTGCTGTCGAATACTGGACACTTAAAATAATATACTGTTAGCAAGTCTAGATTCCATTACTAAAGTTTGTGATGTTTGGGGGAAATCTTTTTTCTTTTTTCTTTTTTTTTTTTTTTTTTAACTAATTTTCCTGGACTAAATCTGCGAAACTCATCTCCCATGTAATGTGCCACCCTGTGTTGTTTGTATTTTGAAGCCGAGATTCTAGGGGTCACTCCTCTGTCTCCATAGCTTACTGATTGGTCAGAGGTGGTGTTTGACCATTTTGAGCCATTTTGCTCTCTGCTGGTGGAGGGATGGGAATTACACTTACACTTTATGCCTTCAAGTCTGCTATAGCTTTTACTTTCTGCTGGGCTTTCACACACATCCTTTGCTGTGTGCTCAAAGATGGATGTCCTGCACTCATATTGGTTCCCTGTGTGCATAAAGCATGGTCACCCCAGAATATCTGGAGAGCTTATCAGGCTCTCTGCAGCTGTCTCACCTCCCAGACCTCTCTGTTCAAGCCTTGTCCTGTCTACTTCTCCACTGTTTGTCCCAAACAGGACTGTAATCTTAGGCTAGCAGAGTTGCTGGCTCTCCCTATTTCATTTGCCACCAAGATTATCACTTCTACTTGACAACATTCCAAATCAAATAAGCCTTCCACAGGAGTACTGAAACTGCTGGTTTTCATGACCTACCTCACCCTGGATGAACTATACTATCACAGTTGTAAAAACATGGGAGCAATTCTGGCCAAGACCACAAACTTGTGTTCTCATCCAAAACTCAGTGGTTTTTATAAATAAAATGCTTCTCTATTTCTTATAAGTCTATAGTTGTTTCTGACAGTTTTGTCCAACATTACAATTGCTTTTAGGGAGCAGGATTTGTTGACCTCACTCACTCATGACAAAAATGAATATTGTCTTCAGGTATGTTTTCACAGATCTCATAGGTAATAAGATCCTAATTTTGGTGAAGACAAACAGCCAGTGTGAAATCAAATCTATTTTCCTGGAATTAGACTCAATGCCATAATATCTAAACTACTCAAATACAACTCAATTCCAAAATACACTTAGGAGGAAAATTTCCCAGGAAAGGCAAAGGAATAAAGTTACTCTAAAATACTGTAATTATTTTCAATTACAGAAGGAAGTAACACACAAAAAACTAAATATCAAAGAGTTATTTTCAATCCCTACTTCCCAGAAGCCCTAATTATTGAAGTCATCAGTACCTTCTTTGTGTATATATAATCTGAACCAACACCAGAGCCAGTCATGAACAGAACAAGAATAAATGGACAGCCTCAAATCTTGTAACCAGGTAGGTACTCAAATAGGTCCTAGGCAAATAAGCACACATTGTGCACTTACAGATGACCCTGGCCACTGTAATTAAGGCCATCAGCATGCCTGGGTGTCTATCATGTGTACTTTTCTCACCAGCTCAGGCTTAAGTCGTGGCCCACCTGATCAGTACCATCCCAAGATTCAGGAGTTGAGTCTTAATGCTTATACTCCCAGACAATACCCGGGTGGTTTGAAAACATCTCTTCTACTTGCCAAACTTCAAGATCACCTAATGCCTGGATTCTCAGTTCATGTGCCAAATCCTCATCCTCTCACTCCAGAACTAGCAAATAATTCCTAATCAACCATGCCTGGAATTTGCCCTACTGTGTACTGTTTTCAAACACCAGATGTAATGGTGAGTTTCCACAACCTCCATCCTGCTTGTGCCCTGACTGAAGTTATCAAATAATTTGTCTGCTCTATTCATATTCTTCTGAGAATACACCTCCAGCTTGTACTAAACAGTTAATAGGCCATAATCCTGGATTCGACAAATAGACACTTGATCCATGCTGGGCTTATCCTCTTTCCTGAGCATTTAAAATTTGAATACAAATGTTTGAGTTAGTCTGTATTGATCATGGGTGCTGGAAAGACATGACAAGGCAGAGCAGAGGAGGGGCATCCATTTCCTATTATGGACACAGAAGCAAAGAATATCTGTCTGAATAAGAGAAATATGAAGCAGAGGCAACAGAGAAGCAGGGATAGGATTCCATGTGGCCACAGAGGGATGAGAAAGAAATCCTCATCTTGATCCTGCATGAAATCCAATTAAAGGCTCCATCCTTGGGCCCCAAGAGAGACCCTGTACTTTCCACCAATGTCCCCATTTTAAGCTAGCTTAAGGTGGGGGATTCTGTTCCCTGCAATCAAACTATCCTGGTCAACACCTGTTTTCCTCAGGTACCTGCACTCTAGTTAGACCAGTTACATCTCTGCTATACAGCTCCTTCTGTTTGACCCACATTTTTCTGGCTGTAACAAATGTCTTTATAAACCTCTACGACTAGATCATATTCTCTAAGCTCTGAAGTCTTCTTTGGCTATGATGAACAAGGCAGTGAGAAGCAGTGTAGCATTAACCTTTTAGCCTTAGCTTCTCATCTGGGAACCACCACCTACTTCATAAGGTTATGATGGGGATTACATAAAGTGAGAATAAAGTGCCTGGCACAGCTCCCGACACATGGCAAACCTCATTAAGGTAGCTCTTGTCAACATTACCTTGATTAAACTTGTCATTCTGAACATTAGGTAACGATCACATCACTAATATTTAGGATCTGAATGGCATCATGTATATCGAGAAGACTAATCAAAACAAATAAATTAAAAATGTAAAAAAAGAAGACTAATCAACAGTAATTACTGCTGGATAGTATTCTTTTCACACGACAGCACTGTCTTAATAACCTGTGAGCAGCCATAACAACTCTTAATCAACATCTATTTCCTCCTGAACTTGTTTCCAGGCCCATTGTATTTCTGAAGCTTTGAAAATGACCCAGTGATCTTTCATCTGCATTTGTAGGACAATTTCCACTAATTTACCAATGTCACTTTTGAGATTTGTTCGGTGATATTTTTACCCAGTTGTTTCAAAAGAGAAAACGAAGGTAAGAGGTTGAAACTAAATGGTCAGACATCACATTTATCAAACTTAAGTGAGGAAAATGTAACATGGTTTTGGTGAAAGGCAGTTAAGAGCCAAAATTATTAAGACTATTAGGAAAAGGTGACTAAAGCATTTTAAATTTTTGTCTAAAAAAACCTGTCACTGAGAAGAGAGCCAGACAGAGAAAGAGACAGAGACATAAATTAATCTCACAATTAAGATTATTTCAATAAGAATTGTGATTAGGGTTTTGCTTTTACTGCATCTAGACTAAAAAAAAAAAAATCAACAAAAGTCCCAGCACAAAGTTATTACATAAAGGATTTTATTTCCTTCTCAATTACACAGATCTACTCCATTCAACATAAGGAAAAACAATTCCTAGAAGAATCATTTGGTGTTAGACTCACATAACAAATATTAATTCTGTCAACAGAACTGACCAGATACTGAGTGGGAATTCTATCAATAATATTAAAACTATTATTATAAACATCCCTACATACAAACATAATCACGAAATGGTGAGATTTTGCTTTAAGTCTCAGAAGAAACATCCTTTTTCCATTTCACACCTAAGCTCCAAAGGTTCATTGCACTGAGCCTCCTTCTAGCTCGGTTATGGTTACTTTTCTACCTTCGCTTCCTCCTTCCCAATATTTTAGCCCCATGAGTCTCCAGGTATAAGCGTAAAGGATCATCCTGCTGATTTAACCCGACATTCATCCACCTTCTGAGTGACTGGTGTTCAATTCATCGCCACTTATGAATAAAGGCTACTTGTAGGTAACTTGTTAACTGACAATAAAAGTCAGTGCTTGTCAACTAAAATTAACAAGAGACTCTTTAGTATTATACTGAAAGACTGGCTACCACAAAATGGATGGCAATTTTGTAAATATCCTACTGCAAATACGCAGATAAAATCAGTTGGAAATCCTGCAGTTCTCAGAAGTCCACTATCACTGGTGGGGGAATTAGTGGTAGCTTTCAATTGCTGCTCTTCTTGCTTTTTAATCTTCAATTATGGCTCAATCAGCAACATCATTTTGATATATGCTGTGTATAATGATAAGTGTTACATCAATAGCACCCTTATTTCAAAATTCTCCAGTAATTACTCTGACATGTACATGTCATGTTTCAAATACAAACACCTTATTGCTAAAGCACATTTATCATCCTTCCCCCAAATTTATTTGTACATAATAGTCAGCACTGCCAATGAATTATTTTCAACTGGAAACCAGGAACAGGCTGGTTAAGTAGCTAATGGGGTCCTGCCTAAGTCAGCTGAGGTCAAAAAAGTTGGCATCACTGCCCCAAATAAGCAAGCTGCTCTAGGCTGCCAGGCCTCGCTGCTTCCAGCCAAGTCATCCTCACAAACTTTTTCTCTTAACTACTTTAGGGAACATTACAAACTCATCCCACCCATCACCTTTTAATTTTCACAGCCCCATAATTCTACTCATGACCTCTCAGAATCTCACACCCTCTTAACTGACCTTCGCTGCTACCTTAAACAATTCCTTGTTCAGGAAAATCTCTGCTCTCCCAATTTCCATTTTTATAAGGAAAACCCACTTCTTAAACTATAACATTCGTAAAACATCCTTTCTTCGTGCCCAAGGAAAGGAGTCTCAGACCCAAGGGACAGCATGGAATGCTTTCCTCCTGCAGTCTCCCTGGAAGTAGATTTTCGGCTCTTAGGCGTAAGAGCACATCCTTCTTGCCCTCACTCCCCAAACTCAGATTCCTTTGTATGAAGGGTCAGCTCCATCACCTCACCCCTCTATACCCCCAATCATCAAAGAAAAGCAAATGGATAGTCACTGAATAAGCCAAGATTTTGAAGTCTGAGAGGTGAGGAAAGGGTGGCAGGGAGCATAATCGAATCCCATATATTTTTAGAGTTTTCATACATGCTCTTAGAATGAGCCAAAGCTCATTCATTCTCTCATATTTGAGGCCTAGCAGTATTAATCTACAGAAAATCTTGGTTTTCTGTTCTATTTTATTATGAGTTTTACAAGCATTGTGTTTTCTCTTTTTCTGATTCCTTCATCTTGGCTCTTCAGTTAGGGGCTGTTGCCACCTAGTGGACTAAACAAGAATAAACGCCACTGTTTATTCCCACCTCTGTGCTTCCAAAAGATACCACTAGATGGAGACTTCAAATTTGAAGAAGGAAAGAGCCTAACCTTATCTAGAAAGCCAGCTAGTTTTGGTTTATGCCTGCATAAAAAACTAAGGTTCGAAGAAATAAAACAAAAAGGAATGTGTCCAAAATAATAAATTAAATAAAAACAAAAATTTTCTGGAGTAAGTATGGCACGGAGGGTAAGAATATGGGCTTTGACCCTTACAAACATAATCACAAAAATCCACCCAGTTAAATTCAGCAAAATATAAAAATGATAATACATCATATCCAGATAAGGCTTATCCTAGGATTGCAAGGCTGGTTCAATTTTCACAAATCAATCAGTGTAATTCATCAAATTCACAGTCTTATCTAAATAACGCAGAAGCAGTATTTGAAAATTTTAACACCATCCATGATAAAAACAAACAAACAAACAAAACAAAACAAAAACCTTTGCAAACTAGAAATACGAGGAAATTTCCTCAAGTTGATCAAGGGCATTTACAAATAATACGTAGTTCCGTGATTTCAAAACTTGCTACAAAGCTACTGTAATCAAAACAGTATGGTACTGACATAAAAACAGACATACAGACAAATGAAATAGAATAGGGAGCGACCTCACACATATGGTCAGTGATTTTCAATGAGGTTGCCAATATACTGAATGGGGTAAACGACGATCTTTTCAACAAATAGTGATGGCAAAACTGAATATTCACATGCAACAGAATAAATGTGAGAACCTTATCTTATACCATATATACAAAAATTACCTCAAAATCAATCGAAAACCTAAATTAAGACCTAAAACTATAAAACTTTAGAGGAAAACAGAGCAAGAGCTTTGGGACATTGGATCTGGCAATGATTTCTTTGATGTGATACCAAAGGCTCAGGCAACAAAAGAAAAAATAATTGTACTACATCAAAATTAAAAACTTCTGTGTATAAAGGACACAATCAACAGAGTGAAAAGGCAATTCACGAAATGGGAGAAAATATCTGCAAATCATTTATCTGATAAGGGGTTAATATCCAGAACATATAAGAAACTCTTATAACCTTAAAAAAAAAAAAAAGACATTAAAACATAGACAAAAGACTTAAATACTCATTTCTCCAAAGAATATATACAAGTAGCCAGTAAGCACTTGAAAATATGTTTCCCATCATTGTTCACCAGAGAAATGCAAATCAAAACTACAATAAAATATCACCTCACAACTGTTAGGATGGATACTATGAAAAATATGGAAAACAAAAAGCATTAATGAGGATGCAGAAAAATTAGAAGCCATGTGCACTGTTAGTGGGAATGTAAAATGGTGCAGCCACTGTGGAAACAGTATGGTGGTTCCTCAAAAAATTAAAAACAGAATTACCATATGATCCAGCAATTCCAGGACTGGATATATACCCAAAAGAACTGCAGAAAGGACTTGAGGAGATATTTGTACACTCACATTTCACAGAAGCATTAATCACAATAGCCAAAAGGCATAAGCAACTCAAATGTCCATCAAGAGATGAATGGATAGACAAAATGTCATATATACATACAATGAAGTATATCATTCAGCCTTAAGGAAGGAAAGTCTGACATAGGCTACAATATGGGTAAAATTTGAAAACATTATACTAAGTGAGAAAAGCCAGGCAGGTACACAAGGACAAATACTGTTTGATTCCACTGACATGAGATACCTAAAATAGTCAAATTCATAGAGAAAGAAAGGACAATGGTGGTTGCAGGAGGCCGGGGGAATGGGAACATATTGTCAATGGGTACAGATTTTCAGTTTTACAAGATGAAAAGAGGTCTGTGGATGGATGGCAGTGATGGTTGCACACTACGTATGTACTGAATGGGTCTAAACTGAACACTTAAAAATGGTTCAGATGGGGAACATTAGGTTATGTGTGTTTTACTACAATTTTTAAAAATGAAAAATTAAAAAAAGGAAAAAACCTATAGCTAATATCATACTTGATAGTGAAATATTGAAGTGTTTCCCCCTAAGATCAAAAATAAGACAAGAATGTCATTCTCACTATTTTTATCTACTGTTGAACTGGAAATCTTACCCAATGCAATAGGGTAAGAAAAATAAACAAGTCATAAACATCAAAAAGGAAGAAGTAAAATTGTCTTTATTCACAGGTGTACACATAAAAAGTCTCGAGAAATTTATTTTTAAAAGTTACCAGAACTAGTAAACTATTTTGACAATCTTGTACAATACAAACTCAATATATAAATATCAATTGCATTTCTATATACTAGCAACAATTAAAAAATAAAAATTTAAAATAATACCATTCTATACATTAAAAAATATTTAATACTTAGGGATAAGTTTAAAGAAAGACGTAGAAGATCTTAACACCAATCTTTTAAAATTACTGCTGAGAAAAAATTGTTCTAAGTAAGTGGAAAGACACACAGAATTCATAGATCAGAAGACTCATTCTGAAATTACAACTCTCCCCAAACTGATAAGATCAATGCAATCCAAAGAAAATCTCAGCAGGCTTTTTTGCTTGAAAAAATTTTGACAAGTGATTCTAAAATGTTTACGGATAGATAAAACAGCCAAAACAACTTTGAAAATAAAGAATTAGAAGACTAATTCATATATACATACAATGAAGTATTATGTGGAGTTAGAAGACTAACAGTACCTGATTTCTAGATTTATTACAAAGCTAAAATACTCAAGATGTTGAAAAGATTAATGGAAGAAAATATAGAGTCTACAGACTCACATATAAAAAGCAAATTATTTTTCACCAAGTGTATCGAAAATTCAATGAGGAAAATCTTTCAAAAAATGATACTAAAAAATGAATATTCATAAAAAAAGACTAATTCCTATCTCATACTATACAAAAAAATTAATTTAAAATGGGTTATAGATATAAATGTAAAAGCCAGAACCATAGTTTCCAGTAGAAAACACAGAATACCTTTGTAACCTCAGGATAGACCAAGATTTCTTGGGGAAGACACAGGAAGCATTAATTACAAAAGAAATAAATTAATAAATCAGACCTCATAAAAATATAAAACTTCTACTGAACAAAAAACACATAACAAAGTAGAACAGAAGCCACAGATTGTAGAAACATTCACAACACATATATCTCATGAAGAACATAAGAAAATAGCATAACTCAATAATAAGACAAAGAACATGATTTTTTTAATAGTCAAGACTTTGAATAGACTTCTTAAAGATGGTATATGAATGGCTAATAAGGGCATGAAAAGGTGATGGACATAATTAGTCATCAGGGAAATGTAAATTAAAACCACATCGGTTCCATTACAGGCTCACTAGTGTGACTTTTAAAAAGTTAAAAGTTGACGACACCACACATCTACAAAGATGTGGAACAACCAGAACTCATACACTACTGGAACTGTAAATTGTATAAACAGTTCAGCAATTTCATTTTAAAAAGTTTAACATATATCTACTATATGACCTAAAAATTCCTAAACATGTCAAAGAAAAATAAAAACATATATCCACAAAAATCTTGTACAAGAATTTGCATAGCTGCTTAATTCATAACAGCCAAAAACTAGAAACAGTCCTGGTATCGACAGGTGAATAGATAAACCGTGATAGAGTCAATGGAATACTACTCAGAAATAAACTATTTAGCACCTGCAACAACATGGCTGAGTCTCAAAAACATTATACTGAAAAATATTAGACACAAAAGCGTACATGTCGTATGATTCCATTTATATGACATTTTAGAACAGGCAAAACTAATCTGTCATGACAGACACCAGAATTTATTGTCTCTTGGGATAGAACAGTGGAATCAACTGAGAGAAAGCATAAAGGAATTTTCTAAAGGAATGGCAATGTGCTGTATCTTGATGGAACATGGATTACAAGGGTGCATGTATTTGTGAAAACTATTTGAACCTTATAGTTATCTGTACATTTCATAGTATGTAAATCATATCACTATCTTAAAAAGGTAAAAAGTACATTGGCTTTGGAAGCACACAGGCTCCAGCTCTGTCACTTACCAGCTGTGTGACCTTAGCCAAGTGTTAAACTGTCAGTTTCCTCATCTGTGAAATGGGGAAAACGAGAGTTGAGAACAACCTCATAGAGCTGCCAGAAAGAATAAGATAATGCTTCAAAACCATTAGTATATAGTAAATGCTCACTAAGTAGTAACCAAAAAAGTTAGAAATCATTAGGTATTTCAGCAAAGGATAAACATATAGGAATGGCTAGAACAGCTAAGTACTAGGCAATTCACATGTAGAATCTTACTTATTTTTTAAAACAATCCCTATCAAGGGTTAGTATTGTTTTATGGATGAAGAAACTAAGCTTCACAAGTTGCCTATGGTCACTCAGCAAGGAAGTGTCAAAGATGCAAACTCATGGTTTTTTCCACTGCTCCACATTATCTTCCACTATGTTCCCTTTCAGCAACATAACCCTGTGACTGTAGGATAGCACAGTTTATATCCGAAGCTACTAAAGCTCCCCTCATTCTTGACAGTATGGTAATGTCAAGCCTGACACAGAATGGAGGCCAATTCTGATAGCTTGATTAGTGAAGGGAGGCAGAGCTGCAAGGAAAAGCCTGAAAATGCTACTTGGGGCTTTTACCCTGTTCTTGGGCTTCACGATGGCTCCTGCTACTTGAAGATACTGATTCCCCTTCCTTAAAGCAATTTCAAGATAACAGAATTCTGAAATGTATAATCTTGATCTAAGTGAGAAGCTGAAGCCCGGGTGGCTCAATTTGGCAGAACAGCCTTGGAAACTTGGCAGCTGAAATGAGAACCAGAGATTCTTTTTAAAAAAATACATACTATATCTTTTTTCTTAATACAAGAGCCTCGTTTAAAAAAAAAAAAAAAAGAATTAAAACACAGAAATCATGAGTTAGCCTGCGATCCCATTTGCCCAAAGATACCACTGTTAACAAATAGCTTAGTATAACATCTTCCAGACTAAAATCTGCCTTCTCCTTAATGATTCTGTAATAGTCCACTGCATAGATAACTGCAATTCATTTAACTAGCCCCCTATTAAACTTCTGAGCTATTTCCCCCCCCCATTTTTTTTTTTATTTTTTGCTATTATAAATTCTGAAAGGAGTATCTGTGAATATACATTTTGCATATCTGTCATTTCTCATAGAATACCTATGACTATGTATGAATTGCTAAGTCAATTTTAAATTTTAAACTATTAACTCTATAAAAATAAACCTGCACCTTTTCGGCTTTCACAGATATTATTAGATTCTACTCATAAGAGCTCCCATTTTCCCACACCTTCGTCTGCACTGATAATTATCATCTAACGCAGAAGCTGCAAACTCAGATGCCTATAGAAGACTGATAGGAAACATAAGTCAATGAAGGAGGCCATGTGGTTTTGTGGCAAACCGGAAAGTGCATGCTCACTTAAAGAGGGCAGCCGCCACTTTGTTTCAGCCAACAGGTGCCACATAAAAATCCAGGTGCAGTGTTAGATCTTCCAATTTATCATGAAGGCCAGAAACCCAATTTTTTATGAAACTCGTGCAAGGTTTAAATGTTGGCACCTAACACGCTTTTATTTAAACATCCAAGTAATCAAAATACATCTATAGGCCAGACTACATTTAGCACACGCAATTTTGTGCTAAGGTGAAAGAGATATAACACTGCATTTTCACTTCGAATCTTATTATTTGAATAATCTTATTATTCGAATCTTTTCCTATGCTTACCAAAAGAGGATGTATTTGTTCAATCTTGGTTCACAGTGACTGTCAGTACCCTCCGAAGAAAAGCTGCTTATCTTTTTTTTTCAGATTCCTATCTACAACAATTATTGGGGGGAAAAAAATATGTAACTTCAGGTACAGAGGCTAAATAAATGGTCTAAAGTGTGCCCGGAAAAGGCATGTGATGACTCATTTGGGACTGAGTTACCATACTGTCCTCGGCATACATAGAGCACCCCAAGATTTTTAGAGAAAAATACTCATTTGTAAAACTATGCATAACTTTGAAGAGGGTGATTTTAATAATCTAGGGCTTCCCTCCACTACTCTATATTTTTACCTAATACGACAAACTTTCTTTCTGGTGAGACAGCAAAAAGGAAGAGAATTTCCACACTTTCCCCTTGTTATCAAATATTGAATTTCGACAACCACTTTCAGCTTTTTTTAGATAAAAAAACAAAGGTTTATATGAATCTCCGCTCTCAAAATGTTACTGAGTACTGCTCCTATGGAAAGAACAATTTCAGCAGCCTATCCAGCTTCAGAGTTTATTCTCATTCCTTCTTAGTCAACCATTACAAACCTCCAGACCCAGATGTTCACACATTCCCTGCACCCACCAGAGATAATGGCAGAGATCCATGACTCTCCAAGGACCCAACAACAGCCTTTGAATGCAACTATCTTTTCATCAATTGTAAACAAGTCCTAAACTCTTGGCTCCATAGGGAGTCCCTACCAAGTCCGTATAAACTCTGAAATAGGGGCAGAGGTCAAGGGGATGAGGGTTTGGCCTAAGCTCTGGATCTCATGCTACCCCCACCCTGTTCAAAAGAATCCTTATCAGAAGGGAACTCCACAGCAAAAGGTCACATTCGAGAGACTTGATCTAGCAGCGATCCAGCAGATTCTAAGCAAGCTCTTGGAAAAATTATGAACGCAAAATACCTAAATCACTAACAGAATGTTGTGGAGGAAAGATGACATAAAGGGAAAACAAGGGAGATTTGTGAACTTACCTTCATTTGTTTTAGGAAAGAACCTGTCTGATAAATAGCGCATAAATTCTGAACTTGAGCCACAGAAATCTCTTTGGGAACCTACTCCACAGTGAATTATTTGTGTCCAAAATCATTCTAATATATGCAAAAGAGGCCAAATTATACTTAGAAAAGCCTTTATTCTTCTGTACATAAAAAGCTCAATTAGGAAAAAAAAAAGGCCCCATTAAATATGTTAGAAATCATTATACTTCCTTAAATTCTTCCATGAGCTTTTGAGACCTGTCCCAGTCAAGAGACTGGATAGAAGATTAATCAAAACAGTAGCTCTGAAGTCTTAGATACTTCTCCACTATGTACTCTGGGGCAAGTCAATTACCCTCCCCAGGCCTCAGTGTTCTCATCTGTAAGATAGGGATGGTATCTTTTTAAACAGTTTCTTTGAGTGCTTAATGAACAATGCATGTGAAGCATTTAGTGTATAATAAGTACTAGCTATTATTATTATTAGTAAAAGTCACATATTATCAAATTTTGTGTCTGTCTTCCTAACTAAACCAGAGTCTTTTGAGGGCAGGAACTATATCTTAGCTTGGCATACATCAAAGAGGAAAAAGGGAAATGGGGAAGGACAAAAAGAACAATGAACTAGCTATTTCAAAGTCAAGCTTAAAATTAGATAAATTTATATGATATAACCCTTCTTACTCCCACTGAATACATGCAAAGTACCTGGCACATACGAAATACTTGCCAATAAATACTAATTTTCTTTCCTTCCTTGATCTCTAACATACAGCCTCTAAGTCCACTCTCTTCAGACCACATTTTGGCTTACTGAACTATTTCCCGAGATTAAAAGTTGTGACCTATAGTTTGACAACTAAGAATGGACCCATTAGACTATGATACAGAATACTGGAATTCTGGATAGAACCTACAGTTGCTCCAGCTGAGATGTACATTTCTCTTTTGTAGCTTGAAGGATCAACAAAAGTCTCTGAGATCCCAGAATGCTTTACAGAATACAAAGCCAGAGCAAGGTAGTGATGTTAGGCTGTCTTATTCTAAAGCTCATCCGTTGGTCCCAGGTTGGTGGGCATCTATCAGTATGGCAATAAAGGGCAAAGATTAATTTAACTTTTAAGTTTCTTTTAAAAATGCTCATTTACCTACATCCTTGATCAGTAGGAAAAAAAATTTATACGTGTGTGTGTGTGTGTGTGTGTGTGTGTGTGTGTGTGTGTATTTTAATATCTGGGTCAGCAAGAATCCAAGTCATGCTGTGTTTTCAAAATGGTAATGGTCAGGTTTTTAACTGCTCGATTTTCTTCCTCAGTATATTCTCCATAAGGCCTTGCTACTGACCCAAGAGAAAGTACACAATCTGAGTATTTGTTTTAAATGAGCAGAGGGTTAACTTCTTTAGTTTCCTAAGAGGTTAAATAAATGGGTTAGCAGATGGTCATTTGAGAGGTTACCTATGGCTGGTTGGGGGAAGGGGCCCAAAACATTCTAACAGTCAACCAGATGGTAAAGAACAGTCTTGGTCAAGGTGGTCAGCAGTATGTGAGCTCAGTATATATACTGAGGGAACTACTTACTTAAAGCAGTGACTTACACCTGCTAACATCTGGAATGATTTATCTTTGTGTCATTGAGAAACACAAGCTAGTTTAATTGACTAAAGTACAGTCACAACAGCCCATAAGTACAGAGAGACTGAGAATTTCAACATTATGCTGCATGACCTAGAACAGCATACACTTAATAGTGTTTACCATTGACCAAGCATTATCCTCAATGCATCTATTATTTCATTTAATCCTCACAACAGCCCTGTAAAGTAGGAATAACTTTTTATTGTCCCCATTTTATAGATGGAAACATTGAGGCACAAAGAGGTTAAATAGCTTAGCCAAGACTACAGAGCTACTAAAATATTGAAGCCAAGTTAAAATCAAGGAATCTTGAGCCAGAGTCCACGTTCTTAATTCTGAAAAATTTTATTTATATAAAAAGCTAACCGAAATGCAGACAAAAAAAAATGTGTGGCATTATCTATAATGTAGAAAAAACTGGAAATAATCTAACTGTCCCAAAATAGGAGAATGATTAAATAAATCATGGTAAAGTTATTACAATAAAATATTATCCTGCCATTAAAAACATTTATGAAAAATGTTTCATGACTTGGGACGATGCTCCTAATGTACTGCTTAGTGGTGGGGGGGGGGTGGTAACAATATCAAAAAATGTATATATATTACAATTCATATTTATTTATGTAAAAAAATAAGCTGAGACACAACTAGAAGGACATATTCTCAAATAAGAAATAATGGTTATTTCCAGGTGGTGGGATTGGGAGTGTTTATATATTTTATTTTTTTTCAGTGTTTTCCACAATGAACATGCATTGTCCCTAATATCAGTTTAAATAAAGGAATTTTTTTATTTAAATCAGGAGTTGATAAAAAAAAATGGCTAAAAAGCTTTTAGTGTGTCTAATTTCAAGCAATTACTTTCCTTGAGATAACAAATACCTTTTGAACATTAGACGACATAGTCAACACATACCAAAAAGAATGCTCATCTTCAACTTTGGAAACTGAATTAAAATGAGTATTTTAAATTTTGGTCAATATTTATCCTCTAATTATTTGTAAAATTATTTTACAAGAAGAGAAATGCATTTAACTATTTACAGACCAAAAACTCAGGAATGGCTTTGCTGAAATACACAGTAAGGACAAAAGTTTGACTTTGGAGGAAGAACAGCTGTTGCTAATCCGACTATTTACCCTTTGACCCTCTATCTGGCCAATGACTGAACAGTATCAATTGTTTTCCTGTATTATGTGCTGTTTACAATCCCTGAGAGGCATGAAAGGAATTAATAATTTAACCTAAAAAGCTGACAGCCTTTATTGGGGAACCCCTTGTCTGTGGGACAGAAATCAGAGCAAGTAGCTGTCCTAAAGTCACAGGTCCCTTTACTGTTCCTGTTTTATAGCCTAATTGGCCCCCCAAACATAAATCAATTATTTCTCCTGTTTTAAGCAACAATGACTTCTATTCTCTAACTTCCCTTATATCAAGTCAGTCCTTGTTCTCTTGAGTTTTACAACTACACGGTAAACATGATGGCCGAGGAAAAAACTCGGGGAGCAGGACAGACTAAGGTTATTTGGAAACAGAAGCACAGAAAGGTTATGCTGTTTTGAACTTCTCTTGACCTTTGACTGCCCTTGTCCTTAGCTTATGCTAATGGGCAGGGTACAGAGATGCTTCTTGTAGAAATGAACTTAGCCTGAACCTGTGCCGTAACATTGGACTCCAGGAAGCCCAGGAATCATAGGAAGGCAACCAGAGCGTGAACAGTTGCCCATATTCTAAACATGGCTACCCGTCTGCTCTATCACAGAAAAGGTAAAAAGGAAAGAAAAAAGGCCATTTGAATTGAACAAGTCAGTCCTTCTCCATCTAGTTCCAAAAACATCTCACCTGTTGTCCCAAGCTTGCTGTCTACAACCACTGTGGGGCACGATGGAAATCAGCAAAAATGGTATTTCCTGTTCCAAAATAAGCAAGTATGAGCAGGTAGGCTTTCCCTATCAGGAATTTGGGGATTAGGAGAGATACTGGAACCTCTAAATTCCAAAGATGCATCACAGAGAAATTCCTATTGTTTTCAACCTTACACGTAAATGTCATGAAGTATTAACAGGAAACATCATTCCTTCCCAGCCAGAACCCAAGGAATTTGCAGTATCAACAACCACAACCAATTCAACAAAATACACACTACCCACCCTGGTCTTGAGGAGTCTTATCACTCAGTAGGGCTGAGCATGTTCATTTGAACTCTAAGACTGGTTCAGATTGAGATAACAAATTTTTATTTCTGCCCATTTATTATTTTAATATCAGATCTTTATGTATTTCTTCAAAGAGAAAGAATAAATACACTACTAACTTCACAAAGATAATACGGGGAATACAGAGAATGTTATCCACATAAGCTAAGTACAACTTTAAAAATAAAAGTGATTTTTTTTTAGGTGACTCCTTTTCCGTACTGATATATAAAATTACGAGTCAATATTTGTTCATCTTCATGGAATGGAGAGATCCATAAATCATCATATCTAGTTAGAAATTCTATGAAGAAACGTTAAAGAAGTTAGAATCAGGTGGTCCAGAAAGAAGAATCAATCACTCAATAATAATCTTGATGAGAAGATCATCAAAGGCCTTTCCTAGAAAATGAGCTATTTTCAATTGCTACTAAATGCGGGAAAGGAGAATAAGTTTGGGTGCTATGTCATAAATTAGAGGTTTAAAAAATTTTTTTTTCAAATAATTTTGGATAAGAAAATATTTTCTAATAGACAGTTACCATATGAGGGCAGGACCTAGACTTATTTGTGTAGCCCCCGAACAGATACTGGGCCTGGAACAGAGAGAACACTCAATGTTTAACAGAGTTCTCAACTATCTGGCATGTTTTATATACGGTTCTATGTGAAAGATTATAAGGCATCTAAATGTCCTCCCTAGTGTTCAAAAATGCTTCTAAGAAAAAACCAGGGCTCAAGAATTTACCTTTTCCTCCTCCTCCTAAATAAAGGCTATTCATAAGAGAGACACAAAGAAAAAATAGTGTGTTCACTCACAGGTACTGGGATTTCGGGTGGCAGGGCAGGGTAAACTGAGCCTGAACTACCTACAAAACTAATTCTGAACTTTCCGATTTCTGGAAAGATGAATTTATTTCCCTGGTGTTTGATAAGCATTGTATCACAATTGGTAAGTATAAAAATAAATGTTTATACTATTAAGGTGTGGTGGGGGAGGGGCGCAATATATGAAAAGCTCCACAACATCAGAGAGCTGATATTAGCCAAGAGGGTGAGAAGGTGAATTTTACCACTTACCTCAACAGCAGATTTGTGACAAATAGCCACCCATGACCCTAAAAAGTACCAGAACTTGAAAAATAACTCTAGATCATCTCATGGATTCTCAATTTAAATTCTTATTCGAACTTTTGGCATTATAGCAAAATGAGGTCTGCATATACTAGATGTTCCCATTTCCTACTTCTAATAGTTATAAGGATATCCAAGAATGATGTGTGTCACATTTTAAGAGCACTGGAAACAGAAATGATTATCTATGATCAAGACTTACATAGTCCTGAAAAGCATCATTTAATTAAATCTTGAAATGGTCACTTTCATACCTTAACCTTAAGAATGTAGACAAAAGTGCTTTGGAAATTAAACTATAGTACAAAAGTTATCCATTTTAAATCCCTAAATCAAACAAAATCCTTCTTTGAAAGAAATTATGCCAAAACTAGTCAATACTTTAGGAAAGTGGTTGTGGGTATATAGCTAGCTGTATGTATGCATAAATAAAAGCACAATTTTTGTTGTTATTGGCTTCATGGGAGGATGGATCACAGAGCAAAGAGATATATATCAAATAGAAATTTTCAGCATATCAATTTTCTATTAAATGGCTAGATCCTGGCCACTGAATATTAGGATAAGAAAAAGAAAACAACTAGAAGAGATGCCCTCCCCATAATTATAAATTATAGTGAAATAAAATCTGAGTCAATAATGCCTATCGATGACACCTTAAGTTACACATTTAAAAGTATATGCATGTATCCTTTTTGTCATGAACACTTGGTAACATTCGGAACTTACTAGTGCCTGGGTCGAGCTCTGCCAGTTCATCCTGACAAAAACCTAAAGAGAAAACAATAGGAAAAAAAAGAAAAAAAAGATTATTATTAGTGAATTACTCCAAAGTGATTCCATATGAAAATGCAAATATCATTTGTAAAAAAAAAAAAAAAAAAATCCAGTCTCAGAAGTCAAATTTGGATTTAAACCCTTGCTCTATAACATTTACCTACTCTATAGCCCTCTCTGACCCTCCATTACATCATCTTTAAATTTAAAAATAAAAAAAAAGATAGAAACAGCACTTACCACAGAGTAGTAATGAGAATTAAGTGAGATATCAATATAAAGTGCTTATTTAGCACTGTCTTTGGCACATAGTAGGGGCTCAATAAACAACAGCACAAATAATTATGAGTAAGCATGCAGTGTTAATTGGAATAAAAATTTACAGGAAAATTACAATTTATTTAATGTTTATCATGTTAACAATATCAATTATTTTCCAAAAGTAAAATATAAAACATGTGAACTTAACAAATATCAAACCAGGTAATTTTACTTAAAATTTTCACAGATGCTGAAGAATTTTACCTATACACACAAATGGAAGCGATTCTTCTATTAATAAGTATGGTATTCAAGTTGGAATGAATACCTCTCAAAGCATATTTCAGGTCCCAAAAGTCAGAGCTACATTTGGCTGATTGGTGTATAACTATCACACTGAAGAGAAAAATCAAGCACAGCAAATGGCAAACACACAGGTGTTCTAAACACAGTTAATGAAAAGTTCTTTTTTCCTGGGATGACTGCTGACCTTTTCCAGTTTGTTTTCTACTCATTATCAGTTTAAATATTTCTCCGAAAAGCTTTTTCTTGCCTCCCTTACCTCTATCTCATTTGTAAGGTCAAAGCTCCATTATAATTTTCTATAATAAATAGTGTACTCATCAACAAAGAATTATTTGTTCATTGTCTGACTCCACTATTAGAATGTTCCATGGGAAAGAGATATGGCCTGTCTTGTTTATAGCTACATCCCCTCTACCAGGCCTATCACAAAGTAACTGTTCAATAAACATCAACTATAGTATCTCAATAGTAAATTCGAAAATTATGGAGCATAACTAGGACTACAGGAATATGAGTGCATTTTCTGTCATCACAGCTGGCAACCAGAAGCCAGACCAGCGACAGGGAACATCTGGAAAAGGATTCAAGTAGCAGATAAACTGTTTAAACACGAAAACTCTGAAAGGTCTTTGCAATCCTAAATATTTTGGCTACACCATTCACCAAACATGCCACGTCCCTTCTTGCCTTCCTGTGCTTCCTCCTCCTCCTTCACCAGGTGAAGAACTAGTTAGTCATCCTTCAAGTAGAGCTCAAATATTACCACCACTGTGAAACATGGAAAAAAGGAGAGGCCCCTCCTGGATTTACCAAAAGATGAACAATTTAAATATGAACCATGCCATATGCATCTGAAGAGTTGCTTCTATGCCCGGAACAGTTGCCAACACGTTATGAAAGGTGCTCAAAAGCAGGATGAACTAAACAGAAAACACAAGCCTGCTTCTAGATCACAGTTTGGGGGAAGAAAGTCACAGAATCTGAAAATCTAAGTCCAGCCCGAAAAGTTTTTGAAAGGTCTGAATGGGAAAATTTGATATGAAACACCACTGTTTGGAAGCTGCTAAACACTTCACAGATGAGATGCCTATGAAGGCTCACCTCAGAGCAACTTTAAAGCCTTTCCACAAAAAGGCAATGGGAATCAGAAAAGCTGTGGAGAGATGTCAGGCATCAAAGAAAAAACATCATTACGCATGGGTTGAATACTGAATATCCTGCAGTGTGAAACTGAGAATAAACATTCACTTCATATAAACTGACTCAAAAATAGAACAAAAGCAAGAGAAGGCAAGGTAGTATAATGGAAAAGTTAGACCTCTCCTAAGTTCTAGTCCGAGCTATTTTTAGTTACATGACTTTAGGCAAGTCACTCCCTATCCTGAAGGTGAAATGAAAGGGCTTTACTAGAAGTCTCAAGGAAGAACAAAGCCTAATGCATTTTCTGAAAAGAAACAGCATTCTGAACTCAGAGTAACTAGATAAAATACAAAGAGAGAGTGATTAAAAAACAAAATACTAAGAAAAATAGGTTAAGTGACCACCTATTGCTTTTATCTGCCTAGCAACCACACCCCCTTCTTCTATTAATGGCACCCTTTTATACTCTCAGTCCCTATGACCCAAGTAGGATGGATCTTCACCTTGCTATAAATTGGAGTTAACAACGGCATCTATCTTACAGGTCTGTTAAATGAGATAGTATATGTAAAGGCTTTACACAGTACTTGACAAAGTCAGAGCTCAACATAGATGAGCTACTACTAATTAATCCCTAGGATCCATCCAATCCAGTGACGCGTCTATGGTGGCAGAGAGCAGATTACAGGAGAGTTAACTACTGACCTATTCATGACATCATCCTCAAAGACCTGGGATGGAACCCTAACATCATTAATATCACTTTAGTTACATGCTGTGATTCTTGAACCTTTTTTTATATTTTGAGCCTGTAAATTGCTTGATGTGGTGATTCCAGATATATGCTACTCGCTGAGGAAAGCAGGACTCTTTATATTTGCCTTAAAGCAAATTCCTTTCATGGTCATGAAGAGCCCTGATTATGAAATTCAGTAACTGTGTCTACATTCCCTCCACCCAGCCCTGAGACATTGGCTAATAATGTTGTCTCTGGTTTTACAGATCATCTCCAGTGCAGGAGGCCTGAGGAGATATGGAGAACAATGCTAATCCTACCTCCTGATGACATGTGAATGGAATGGCTAGATCTGGCTACCAAACTGAAAGTCTCACCCAGATTCTCCAAACAGATCTAGCTAGCAAAATGATTCCTAGCTAGAAGAATCTAAATCACTACTGAAAGTAACCCAATCATGTGTTCAATTCGATTCAACACAAAGGTAAAGGATATCAGAGTTATTCAGTAAAAAGCAGACTCCTAAACCACATAAACAAACATATTCCAAAACCATCTGCTTCACAGACTACAACACAATAAACAGATTAGGTAATGTTCTGAGAAACCAGGGTCTTTGGCTGGTGATTTAAACTGTTTTAAAAAGGGACAGTCAAGAAACATAGATTGGTTCCTAAGATGACATATCACCAAATCAGTGTATTTACCAGCTCTTAACTGAGAAGAGAGATGCACAGTCCGTCTGAGTTAGGTTTAGATTCGAACCCCAGATTTGTCACTATTTTTGTTTAATTAACTACCCTATGCCTATTTCTTGAAATGGGGATAAAATGAACCACACCTTGTTCAACTTTTGTGAGATTAGGAGAATATATATATATCACTTACTTTATGGCAAGTGATCAAAAAATGGCTCTAAGTCTAGGAAATTTCTTTAATACAAAGAAAGATCCAGTCGACAAGCTTTTCTCCAATAGGCATTTGGCAAAAAGAAAAAGATTAGTGACACCTCCATCTGTGACTGGCTATAGTGAAAGGTTAAAAAGTTACTTATCTTACTTATCTTTTTCTTTATTTACTATTCGGACTATAAAATCATGTATTTACCACAATAGTATCTTAAACTTTCAGTACCCAATTTTTTTCCAAATGTGAACAAAACTTATGGGTAATGCCAGTAAACAAATTCAGGCCTGAAACACTAGCTGATTGTAACCTATGATGTGTCTTTTACAAAGGAAGTTAAATGTTATTCTAGGAATGTTTTAATTTAATTCGACAGTAGGAAGGCAACATGGTACAATAGAGAGCTGGATCCCTGTCAGAACTCCAACAGTCACTCTGTCTACTTTGAAGGCTTAGTAGCCTACAGGCAAAATTAAGGTAAGGCCTTTAAAAAGTAAAACTCCACAATTCTAACCAAACACCACATTTTTCACCAAAACAGAAATTATATATACACCCTTCATGATCTGGTTACCACTCCATCTTTATCTCTTGCTTCTCCCCACTTTCTATCCAACAATGTCTACTCCGTCCATACTGAACTATGGGCATACCTCATTTTATTGAGCTTCACTGAGGTTGTGTTTTTTACAAATGAAAGATGAGACCCTTCATTAGCAAAAAGATTTTGACTGGTCTTATTGTAGGTGCCCCTACTCTGTGCCCACAGGTCCCTGTGTTTCCCAAACCACACCACGACCAGGGCCATGACTGTGAATTCAAGTTCTAGAAAAAGTTGTCTTCCAAACTCTCGAACAAAAGTCAAAAATCTTTACCCAGGATTTGTACTAATTACAACAGTCATCCACTGGTCTTTTCTGGACCAAATAGCTCTAGTCGTTTGTATTAGTTTTCCATCTGCTTTATCTCTCCTGATCATGATTGGATTCCCAATGAAATCTGTATCCTTCTTTCAGTCAGATGTGGTCGTAGCCCTAACAATAGGCCTAGTCCCAGAGCTGAAGCACATCCCAGGATGCCAGGAAGAATGGCTCAGTAAATGCTGAAAAACTACTTCTTTCTCCAAAAAGCAATGGTACTAAACCACAATGCCACCCCAATGAATTTCTTGCTAAAATGTCAAATTCTAAGAGAAAATAACAGTTCATTATTCTCTGCCTTTACAGTCTAGAATAGTGATATCCAACAGAAATTCCTACAATGATGGAAATGTTTTCTATCTACACTGTCTGATACAGTAGCCACCTGGAATATGACTAGTGCAACTGAGGAACTGAATTTTTAACTTTATTTGATTTGAATTAATTATAATAGCCACAGTGGCTATTATAATGAACATGGTAAGACTAGAAAGAAGTCCCATCCTGCTAAATATGTTATGCCACCTTTTGGATTCTGTCGCCGCTTTAAAGAAAATGAACTACAGTAATGCTCACATTAGTTTTATTTACTATCCAATTTTTAAGTGTGTCAATTGTCAACAAAAAAGTATTTCTATTGGCCTGCAAATATAAACAATCACTTATTCCTTCAAATGTTATTAAGTATTACCTGCCCACACTGTAGTTGGCCATAGGCCTGGAAGATATGCATATGAAGAAGACTGATCCGTCTGCTAGAGAATGAACAGTCTAAAGGGGTACGGAAGAGACAAAAATCAACTATAGGGCACAACAATGTGAATGTACTTACTGCCACTGAACTGTACACTTAAAAATGGTTTTAAAAAGGTCAAGTTTGTGTTATATTTTACAACAATAAAAACGAATGAAAGTCTAATAAATAACTTTAAAAAATTAACTGCAGGGAGTGAATGATGGACAGATAGATGGAGAAAGATGGACAACATTGAATTGGGAAGTGGTATAGAATAGTAAGAGCATAAATTCTGATATGAGAACAGGTGTGAGTCCCAGCACCATCACTCACTAAGTGTATTAGGTTAAAAAGTGACTTCACCCCTCTGAGCCAATGTCTTCACCTACAGACTGTAAGGATTCAGTGATATGATACACTGATAAGTATTATGATAAGTATTAGTGAGAGAGCAGAAGCAGCAACCATGGGGCCAAGGGCATGTACAAGGGATCACATTTACCAGACAAACAGCTGTTTGAGAAACGTATGCAGAGGAAGCCACATGTAAAAGACATGAGCAGAGAGGAAAACAGAATATTACCTGGTAATCTGATTTGATTTGAGCACTACCCAGAGCCATATCATAAAGGGTTTTAACTGCCATAGATGGTACATTTTTGTCCTTTATTCTCTAGGCAATAGAGTCACTGAGGAGAGAAAATAAACATACACCTAGGAAGCTTGACAATACCAACCCAACTACGACTCTTCAATATAGAGGCTCTATACTTTCAACCAGGAAACTAAAAACACAAGGAGTTAAAAGGAAAAAAAAAAAAAAAGAACCTGGTAGAGGTAGCCAACATACACATAGTAAATTATCCACAGCTTCTGAAATTGTAGGACCTCTTCCCATTTTTCAGGGCCCTCCCTCCTTTTGGTACAATGAATAGCTTGGGTAGAGGCTGAGGAGGAATGTGGCTTTTTTTGGGGGGATGGGGGGTGGGGGGATACATTAGCTAGCCACATCATGGCCTGCCTTATAGCCAGGTTTGCAGCCTGCAAGCTAACCTCAGACCCAAGCAAATATAGACACTTTTATTTGGATTGGTTGACCATTAAATTCACATCTGCCTCTTTCCTTTCTATCCAGTGAGTGGGGTGCTACTTGGGCCATTGGCTTTTATTTCTCTTAGGCAACCTGACAAACCAACTATACTTGGGGAATAACAGAAAATGTTTTTGAATGCAGGGACATAGCCCCACAAGTCTGTACAGCAAAAGCTGGCTGGCAGAGCTTCAAGTAATATTTCCCTTTCTCTATCTACAAATGCCAAGGTCACATTTTTTTAAAGTACAACAAAAACAATGCCCTTTTCCCAATGTTATTTTCTTGATGTGAAATCTTAGGGGTAAAGGGAGTGGGAGGAAGGGAAGCCAAGGATTCTCAATTATATAACCTATTGTGCCCACATATTTGCTCAGCTTAAATGCTGCTTATAAGAAGTATCTACATTTCTATGGAAACATTAATAACTTCCATCTGATCAACCTACATCACCTTTCATACCGTTTTTCAGGCTTCTAGCTTTATAATTACAGCCTTGAAATCAGACTGAAGGCAGAAAAGCCAGCACAAGACTATGACATTTCAATTTTAAGACACTTTAAAAAAAATAAAAACAGTACACCGCTTCAAGGCTGCGGGTACAGAATCACAAGGTGAAAAGAGTTTAGGAAGGCAATTTGATTTGATGAGTCAGAGGTCATTAGTGTTTCTATGGAAATATAGTACAGACATTTCTCAGAAAACTGCGTGTACTAATGAGCCTCTGACATCTTTCATTTACAATTTCTGGTCCTCTGGAGTAACAAAAGAGATTGTTGATAATTCTTTGTTCAGCCTGGAAGTTAAGGAAATTTCAAAAAGCACACAGACAAGAAAATGAATAAAATAATCTGTCAGTTGCCATTTATTGAATCTTTCCTGTAGCTAGACATTGACACTTCACATCTTACTGAAAGTAGCTGCTATTATCACCATCTCACAGGTTTAAAGAGATTATTGTACTGTGTTACATGGAAAGAGCCACAAAAGTCAAAACTAGAGAACTATTCAGAGCAGTTGGTCAATGAAACCCCACCTTTGCCTGGTACTTGCTTTACGACAGCCAGAAAGATGAGAATTTGACTTTAATTCAAAGAACAAATCCTGACACTCCCACAACAGCAGGGCCTCAGAGTCCAAGAAGAAATACCACACCTTAGATGAGTCCATTTACGAATTTCCTCCTGAATAATCCAAGATGTCCATGTCAGAAGCAACTAGAATAACTTCACCAATCAGATCAAAACAAAGCATAAAACCTTAAATGAATGAACAAATAAAATAATTAGGCAAGAGCTAGCTTCTTTTGAAAAATTATAAGCTGCTCCCAGCAGGAGTAAGGAAAATGAAGATTTTTTTGCTCATTTTCATTTCAAAGATTAATTGAAGCAGAGTCTTACAGACCAGAAGTTAGTCTGAACATAGAGAGCTTTCGAGGTCATTTCAAAAAGTGCCCCATATCATCCTCAACAGATGGTTTGATGGAACAGTAGAAGCCAGCTCTGTTCAGGAAATCCATTTAGTGAGGAGCAGATGCAACCAAAGAGATGCCCCACAAGTAGCAGAATGTACCTTTTGCTTATTCTCCTTAAAAAGCTCCACATAAAAATGGAACAACATGGATGTACAAAGTGCCTTGAAGATGTCTGTCTCTTTGGATCAATCCTGGAAATTTATCCTAAGAAAAGGGTCAGCAATAAACAGTTCAAAATAGGAAGCCACCTAAAAATTCAACCACAGGAGAACAATTAAATTATGATACCCTATTCAAAGAAGTGTTTTGAGAACAGTATAAATGTTTATCAAGAGTTTATAATGGGCAAAAACCATATTAATAACAGGACAAAAAACTGTACTCTCAGAATGAGCTCAGCTATATTACAATACATATATACATTAAAAGGCACATTTTGGTCTATTTTTTCCCAGTGATTATCTCTAAGTATGGGTATTGGGGATGATTTTTTTCACCCTCCATTCTACTTTTATGATTGAAAATATGTTTTTACGAAGAGAAAAAATGCATATTTAAAAAATCCTCAGAACAAAATGATTTGCCTTAACACTCTAAAATCATCCACTACAGCTGAAGGGGAAAAAACTACCAGACATTCTCTAAATGACTTAAATTACTTCTTATTAGAAACACAATTCTGAACACTAAGCTTTCTTATACAGCAAGTCATTAATGCCTAAAGCTCAGTACCATCCCTCATTACCCAACTTCAGAAATCCATTGTGTACCTTTAACCTTCCCCCCAGGATTTTTGAAATCTGAAGCAAAGCCAGTTAATCTTATCTATGAGATAACCCCAAAAGAAATTTGAAAAAACTATTCAAAATTGGAGTCAAGAAAAAAGAGCAACAACCAACATGTTGTTTAACCAAAATGTTTATAGTACTACCCAAATACAAAGGGTACTCCACAAACAAGATCATAGGTGAAAAAAACTCAGGCTGCTTCTTAGATGCTAAAGTTTCCTACATCCTAAAATTAAATTCAACAAATATTTACCTAGTGTTTTCAATGTACAGAGCACCATGCTAGATTACAAAAGTGATACCAAGATGAATAAAGCTGGCTATCCCTAGACTCTTATGCTCTAAAAGGGAAAATAGAAAACTGACTGGATATAGGAAGTACAAAGTAAATGTCCTAACAGAGAAACGCAGCAGTGGTCAAACAGCACTTATTTCTTCCTAGGGGGACTGGAAGACTTGATGGCAAGTGGCACTTAAATAAGGCTAGTCAGGAAGGAGAGGGAGAGTGTAAATGCAGACTATCGATAATGCTCAGTAAACCATATATATCTTTTGGATGTCCTCACCCACAATTGGCAAATATTTCCCCCAGAGGCAGTACTATCCTAACAGATGAAGATTATACAGATCTTGTCTAACATGTTCTTTCCTAAATAAAGTCAAGAGGACTAGAAAAGCCTATCCCAGCACACGCACTACCCTCACGTCCTGGATTGGGAGAGTTTCCTCCACCCACGTTTTCACTTATACTTCCCAACTGATGACTCCCCAAACCTTCAATTCCAGATAAGACTGTTCTCTTAAACCACAGACCCATGTATCCAAATGCCTACTGTCAATACCTACAAGGTGAATCCTGTAGAGGCTGTCAAATTTAACATGTCAAATCGAACCTATTATTTCCCCTTTGGAACATGTTTCTCCCAAGTCAGGTTTCCAGGTACAATCAACTCTCATCCCCTAAACCAGAGATCCCCAGGGACTCTTCCTAGGCTCCCAACTTACCATCCTCCCCACAAATCCCCACCCACATCAACCTAATCAATCACCAGCACATTTTCATTCTCTCTCAAATGTCCAGACCTAGTTCAAGCTTCTCACCATCCTAGAATTTTAGACTGCTATAACTGTTCTGACTGCTACCTTTCTCCTCTCACTTCCTGAAACTTAGATTTCCCAATCCATTCAAAAATCCTGTGGCTCCTCATGTTCAACTCTTTAGCATGACATTCATGGCCTTAAATTAAAGAAAAAAATTAATTCAGTATTTAAAAAGCTAATTTTTACTACTTTATTTCCCTGACAACTCCTGAAGCTTGAAAAGGAAATACATGTATTCCTATTTCCAAACTCTAAGTCTTTATACAGCAATGCTGATGTTAAAGCAATTTCCTAATATTGCGACGACAATAACGTGATACACTAGGGAGGCAAGACACCTGATCATTAACACAAAGATAATGTTAGAGCAGCATTCTTACTTCCTTGTATCTCAAAACTAAGTGAAATACTGACAGCATCTGGCTTCCAGAGTAAGAGACCATTATCTGGGATGCAGCTGTTCTGACTAAACTTTAGCAATCCTCTCTCTAAATGTGCCTCACATTCCTAAATCAGTCAAAGTGATAATATTCAGAAGCAAATATTGGTTAACAATGCCATATGAGAAGAGCACATTTGTGAGGTAAACAAGGCAGACTGAAATACAAGCTGACCTGAAAACTGAAGCTATATACCACACACTGGTTACTTATAGTCCCTACCATGTTAATTCATTGTTTTTAATTCATGTTATTCACTTTTAATCCTATTCCAAATAGTATTTAAGTAGACTAATGCTTTATTTCCTGAAAAATATTAAGTATTAAAATTCTCTCCCACTCCACACAGAGACCAACTTCTGTATCTCAAGCCTGTAGAGACAGCACTGCCTCCCCATTGGCAAGGATCTGTCCTAAACCCCACAACGGCATCCTTCTCCAACATCACAGATTGGCTTTTGGACTTTGTTCTTTTCCCTGGAAACATATCAAGTATCTTAAAAAAAAAAAATCATTACCAGAGGTCTGGTCAAGATGGTGGAGTAGGTAAGCTATACGCTGTGCCTGCTTCCTCTCACAACCACATTAAAATCACGACTAAACTACAGAACCATCATTGGGAGTCACCTGAAATATATCTGAACAGAAGCCCTACAACTGGGGACATAAAAAAGAAACCAACTTGAGACTGGTAGGAGGGGCAGAGACGTAGAACAGGCTGGTCACACACTCGCGTGTGGCAGTTGGGAATCAGGATAGATTGGCTGCGGAAGCCCCCAGGAGGAAAGAGGAATCCCAGCCCCACACAACGCTCCCCAGTCTAGGATTCCAGTACCAGGAAGAAAAGTCCCACAACTTCTGGCTATGAAAATCAGTGAGACTATGGCTGAGTGAAAGGGGTGGCTAGAGTCGCAGATGTTCCCCTTAAGGGGCTGGTATGCAGACTTACCTGCTAATGGATTCACTGTCCTAAACTCTAGCCCTGGGGCAGTAGTCTGAAAAGCACTAAACATATAGGGAGGAGTTGAGTTGTCTGGCTTCAGGGCAAGGGCTGGAGGGACAGCTTTCTCCCAGACAAAAGTACTGGCAAAGGCCACTGTTCCTTTGTTGAGCCCTCCCCATTCTGGGGTGGAGATGCAGGCGGCTGCCATATCTGAGTCTCCATCAACCTAGCTAACACAGGTCACCCCACCCACTTGGCAGGCCCAAGCAAGCCACCTCCAGTGGCTTTTCCATACAAATGGACTGTCTTGGCTCATGTTTCAAACTTTCCTAAAATGTCTCAAAAGTTCACAAAATCCAAACGAACAGCATCTGGCCTCTATGTGCCCCGTACCTCTTGTTAAGCAGGCCCAAGCCCAGCGCTAGTGGCAGCTGGCCTCAGTTCATGGCTTGGCCTCTCAAGGCACCTCTAAGGCCAGCACAAGTGGCGGCCATCTGCGGGTTGCTTGTTGACTCTTGCCAGATAGCCCCAGGCAAAGCACAGGCTGCAGCTGAACTTGGCCTGGTGGGGCCTCTCCCAGGAGGCCCTGGGCTGCACACGCAGTAGCCAGGTTCAAACAGAGCTGGAGCACCACCTGAGACCATATTAGAGGATGACACACCCAAAAGGCAGACTTGGCAAGCACCAGAGCCCTGCTAAAGCAAATCTTATTCCATAGGGTCAGCCCTTCACTGGCCAGTCTTCGCTAACAACCGGCCTGAGGGTCATTCTCTCCCAATGACGTATAAACAGCAACCAAGGCTCAGCTACAACAGGAGGGCACAAACAACCCATACAAAGGATGCAACTGGAGCAGGGAAGATGACCAGGGAACACTGCACCACTGAGCCCCATAGGACACCTACTACATAAGACCACTCTACTAAGACTGGGAGACATAGCAGCCCTACCTAATATCTAGAAACAAACACAAGGAGGCAGTCAAAATGGAGAGACAAAGAAACGTTTCAAATGAAAGAACAGGAACAAAGCTCCAGAAAAAGAACTAAACAAAATAGTGACAAGCAATCTACCAGATGCAGAGTTCAAAACACTGGTTATAAGGAAACTCAATGAACTTAGGGGAAGAGTAGACGAACTGCATGAGAACTTTAACAAAGAAATAGAAAACGTAAAAGTGGAGATTAAAAAAACATTAAAAAGAACCAGTCAGAAATGAAGACTATAATAACTGAAATAAAGAATACATTACAGGGAATCAACAGTAGATCAAATGAAGCAGAGGACTGAATCAGCGATTTAGAATATAAGAGCAGAAAACACCCAATCAGAACAGCAACAAATAATCCAAAAAAATAAGGATAACTTAAGAGGCCTCTGGGACAACATCAAGCATACCAACATTTGCATTATAAGGGTACCAGTAGGAGAGAAAGAGCAAGGAATTAAAAACCTATTTGAAGAAATAATGACAGAAAACTTCCCTAAGCTGGTGAAGGAAATAGACATACAAGCCCAGGAACCACAGAGTCTCAACAAGAGGAACCAAAGAGGCCTACACCAAGACACGCCATAATTAAAATGCCAAAGGTTAAAGACAAAGAGAGTCTTAAAGCAGCAAAAGCAATTAGTTATCTACAAGAGTGCTTACCATAAGACTGTCAGCTGATTTCGTGACAGAAACTTTACAGGCAAGAAGGGATTGGCACAAAATATTCAAAGTGATAAAAAAAAAAAGTTAAGGACCTACAACCAAGATTACTCTACCCAGCTACCATTTAGAATCAAAGGACAGATAAAGAGCTTCCCACACAAGAAAAAAACAGAGGAGTTCAATAACCACCAAACCAGTATTACAAGAAATGTTAGAGGAATTTAAGAAAAAGAGAAAAAAGGTCAAAAATATAAATAATAAAATGGTAACAGCTACATATCTATCAGCAATTACTTTAAATGTAAGTGGATTAAATGCTCCAATCAAAAGACAGGGTGACTGAATGGATAAGAAGACAAGAAAGACCCTTACATATGCTGCCTACAAGAGACTCACTTCAGATCAAAAGACACATACAGACTGGAAAAGATGGAAAAAGATATATCAGAAAAATGGAAACAAACAAACAAAAAAAGCTAACAATACTATGCCCGATGAAACTTTAAAAACAAAGGCTATAATCCCACTACTGGATATTTATCCAAAGAAACTCGAAACACTACTTCAAAGGGACATGAAATCCGTATGTTGATTGCACCATTATTTACAACAGCCAAGATATGGAGGCAACCTGGGTGTCCATTAATGGATGAATGGATAAGAAGAAGTGGTACATGTATACAATGGAATATTTCTCAGATGTAAAAAAAAAAAAAAAAAAATTAAATTTTGCCATCTGCAACATAGATGGGCCTAGCAGGTATTGTGCTGAGTGAAATAATTCAGACAGAGAAAGACAAATGCTGTATGATTTTACTTATATGTGGAATATAAAGAACAAAATAAACAGAACAAAACAAACTCACACAGAAAACATTCTGATGGCTGTCAGATGGGGGCGTGAAAAAAGAGCAGGGATTAAGAGATACAAACTGGTAGTTACAGAAGAGTCACAGGGATGTGAAGTACAGCACAGGGAACACAGTCGATAATACTGCAATAACTATATATGATGTCAGATGGGTACTAGATTTATCGGGGTTATCACTTCGTTAGTTATAGATATGTCTCATCGCCATGTTGTATACCTGAAACTAATATTAGATGCCAACTGTAATTGAAAATTTTTAAAAACTAATGACCAGTCAAGAAAAAAGTTACAATTTTAAACAAGCAATTTTCTAAGAGCACACCTGCCCCCACACCTAAAAATGGAGGAGACATTTCTCTGAAGTTTAGTTTTAATTTTTACATCTGCCATTAAAGCAAGGTCTTCTAAATACTAGACTCCTTAAAGTTAGGATCCTCCTCTACAAGAAACAGGTGCTGAGATTCCAACAATGTGAATCTTCGAATCAGATCTGGATTTGAATCCTGTCTCTCCCATTACTGGACCAAGTAAGTCATATGACTGCAATCAATTCTCTAATCTGCAAAATGACAGTAATAATGTAACTACTTATAAGATTGCTGTATATAATTAGCACACAGTGAGCACACGATCAATTTTACTTTAAGAAAAAAGAAATGGCAAAATTCCCAAAGACAATGGTTACAAACCAAGTACTTAACTGGGCTAATTTTGCACATGAATAGAGTTGCTAAATCATAATTCAGCTAAAAAATCGGTTTGAGACAAAAACTTTTCTTTTTAACAGGAAGAACATAAATAGTTGGATGTGTGCTCTAAGCAAGAAATTAAGTTTTTGTTTGTGACTTACAATTTAAAAGTGGTAAAATTCTAGACAGAGTACGTATGAATTGGTAATAAAATTTCAAACTCTTGGTTTGAAGTCTCAATTACTTCATACCAAGACATGCTGATAAATATTACACTGGGCTAAGCTCTGAGGTTGAAACTCTGGGTTCAAAGTGTGAAAAAGCAATGAATTATATATTTTGGTTTATGCCAAGTATTAGAAAAATTACATTAAAATACCAATTAAACCAAGTTTGGCCCACTATATACTACACCAGTCTGGCCCCCGAAGTTAGAAGACTACTGGGAATACATTTCACAAGATGATTTATCAAGAATCCACAGGAAATATTAAAAGATATGCCTACAACATAGTACAATAAAATAAAATAAATATAGAAAAATCAATTCACAAAGTAAACTCCCTGAGTAAGAACTCTTCTATCTTTAGATCTGTATATTATCACTAACAGATTTCTAAGGAAATTCCTCATAATTTCTTTCCAAGTGCAAAATGTTTCTACAAAGAACTGTAAAGGTGATATTTAAAATAATTCAAAACCAAATCTTTTTCTTGCATAATACCAGCAGAACGAACTTTTTAAACAACAGAATTAAATAATTCCTCCTCGTGTATTTTAAGAAGCAACTGACATGATATGAAATTGAAGAAAAAAAAATGGTAGTAAAAACCGTTTTTCTTATCCAAACAGTTGAAAGATTTAAAAGATCAAATTAAAATGTAAACAGCATTTTTAAAATAATAGAATTTTAAAAACTCAAACTATAATCTAGACTCCAGTTATGATAGAGGTATATCAGATACCTATTATCTTCACTGGAACATAATGCAATAAGTCAATTAAATTTATAATTATTATAAATGTTAATTACTAAACTACAAAAGAATAAAATCAAAGAAACTGCCTTTTATTGCACTTGAGATAACATCTGTTTTAAAAATTGCCGGCAGTATCCTTTTTCAAACTTGCTTTTCCAACATTATCTAATTAAAAATCAAAGAAAGGTTTATAATGTTTTTATAGGTATTTCAATAAGTATTTTATGTAGAGATAAGAATACCTACAAAATTCCAATATGTTTTACACCCAAGCACCAAGAAATGCAATGTTTGGAGAAAGACCTGAGTGCCTTAAGAGGAAATCCTATCTCACAGCAATTGAATGGAGGGGAAAAAAAGACAGAAAAATATATCTAAGAACCTTTTCTACAGTACCTAGAAGTCGGCAGAGGATGAGAAGGTGGGGAAAGGAAAAGTGGGTAGAGAGGGAGGCAAGAGGAATGATAAAAGGGGAGGAACGAAAGAAGAAAAAGGGAGGAGAAGAAGAAAGGTAGGTAGCCTAGACAGTAAGGTCTGTGAAACCAGTGTTTCAACTAACTTCGAACAAATTTCCTCCCCTCCATTTTCTCATGCAGTAAATGAGCACACCACCACCTCTGTCAGTGTTTCCTGAAGTGAGGAGACTACTGGGAGATTTTAAGTGGTACAAAGAGAAAATTCTAAAACATTCCAAAGTCATTACCTCGTCAATTCTCTTAAAATCCTTGTAATCACATCAGAAAAGAAATCTCAGTTTGGTGCTAGTCTGTCTACTACCTAATGTTTGCTAACCACCTTTCCTTTAAAAAAAAAAAAAAAAAAAAAAGGCCTGATCACAGAGACCTGAACAGACATCTTAGCTAGAATTTAATGCGATATAATTTTTATTAAATTTATTTTTAGTGTTACCTTCTACTTATGGCAAATAATTTTTTAAGATGACAAAACTTCCTTTTTAAAAAAAACTGAGTTGAAAAATATTAACTATTCAATATTTAAAATAATAAACAATATATTAAGAAATGACAAAAATCAAGATGGTGATACAGAAGAATACTGGTTTAGTCGAGTCGTGGTATAAGTAGTAGTTAAGTTATTTTCAACTCTAAGCTAAAGTTAACTTTTCTGCAATATGGGATTATCACCACATATCAAAGAAAAGTTGTGGAAAGGATTACATCAGATAGCTTCATACAGTGCCTGGCACACACTGAGCACTCAACAACCATTTGTTCCTTCGCTTTTTAAGGACATAACCAGAAAGCCCTTTTAGTGATCTCCAGAGAGGCTCTGGGTTGGGGGTAGGGAAGCCAGGCTTCCTGTGTGTTAGAGACAGGAGCATTTGCTGGGGTTGTGATACTACTTCCCACCAAGAACCTCCAGGGACCTGGCTTAGCTTTTTACCCTGATAAAGCTGCAGTTTACTCTCCTAAGGCTCATAATTCTAGTTACAAGTGACTGGGGAAAGAGTACTTCAGAAGTACATATCTTAAATCACTGAGAAATCGGACCCGAAGGGTAGTAATAAGAAAGGCAGGGCCATCGTATAACACATGTCCAAGCTAAAAGAAGGTATTACATTTGGGCAAATTCGACAATGCTGTAATGGGAGGGGAAGTCACTAGGTGGTCCATAAACCAACCTTGATCACTTCATTATTTGCTATTGTCCAACTAGAGCGCACAGGTGAGAAAATTCTTAGGGGGAGGGGGAGGGTTTCCACTTCTTTGAGTAGGAGAGCTTTGAAAAAAGGGAGTGCTTTAATTAGTTCAACCATTGTGTAGTAACAAGCACTTTATTATACACATATTGCCTAATTTCTCCAAACATACCTGTAAGGTAGTCCAAGTCAATTCACCAAATGTCCAAATCTCCAAATAACCAATTCTCTAAATTTACCATAACTGTTTTAATGATTTAGAGTTTATAATAATTTCTATTGATGTGGCAGTTTAATTAGCTTTTAAAAATTCTTGCCAAATTAAGATTGACAGGATAGCAGCATTTTCAAGAATGTTCAAATTGTCTCCACCCCAGCTCTCTGCTGCTTGCAAATGGAAGAACTAGGGAAGAAAGAGCTCTGCATGTAGAAAGATACAGCCTGATCTGAGCTGCAGGTGGATAGAGAAGAAAATGGGGGAAAAAAGGTAGGGTAGCAATTAAGGAAATGGAGAGTGACAACAAAATCCAAGTTCAACAAATCAGATTCAGCAAATTGAACTTTGTTGAATTGGATATTGGGTAAGTTAAACACTTGGCAAACTAGTTTCAATGACTTGGATTTCAGGTAAACTGGCTTGCTTACCTATGAACCAGGTGGTATTAACCTTACAGATAAGAAAACTGAGAAATGTTAAATAATTTTCCTAAAAAGTAACAGCTACACTCTCGGGTTCTTCATATGCTACATTCCATTCTCCAGTAACCTCTGTATGGTGATCCCACATCCTTTCACCACCACCTTCTCAAAACAGTCCCTAAAGTTGGAGCAGAAGATTTAAAACCAGGTCTAACTCTAAAGCACACACTCTAACACACCTAGTTGCCACTACATCATAGTAACAATTCCCTGAAATAATTTTAATTGCCTTGCCCGCCTATGCAGTTTTGTCTACTATTATACAGTAACTATTTACCGACGCATTTCTGCAACAATGTTTAGCTGCTATTCAGAGGTTAAATGGCATTGCTGCCAGACTAAATTGGGAAGTTCAGGAAAAAGTAAAAAATTTTAGAGATCTTAATTATTTTAGTTAGCCTGGACAACCTTTTTATACATGACTTTGGATCGAATTTCGCAAAACTAAAATTACTGGAGAATCCTGATTACATCAGGATCCCAAACTAGCAATCTCTGCTGTATGTTACTACAACTTTTTTCCTTTTCATTACCTTGGTTTCATAGGCATAGACACACACACACACACACACACACACACACACACACACACACACACAGAGTATACAATTTTCTGATCAATTATTTTGATCAAAGACTAGGTTAGTCTCATTAAATAAATATAAAAACTAAAATAATCCTAAAATCTACAAGATTTATATAAGACATTAGAGCCCGCTCAAACTATTGGCCTTACTCCTAAACTCTTCAGGGATTTATCACATTTATGTTGCCAGGAGACATGTCTTATCTCAAATGCTGACACATAAATACTGACTTTTCTTACAGTAATAATTAAGTTTCCTCCTATTGATTAGATAGTAGTTCAAAGAACTCTACACAACTGAAAATATATTCTTTCCTTTATGGTAAGCAGGAAAAGTCTTTATTCATAGATTTTATGGATATAATCTAAATATAAAGTTATTTTTTAAATACAAATATTTTTACTTTGAAAGTGCCTGAGTATAATCAGAAACTTTTACTAATAAAGTTTCCGTTCCTATAAAATATTTTAAGAATCACTTAAACTGGTACTTTTAAAGAGTATTAAACATTAGTTCTGATTCCTCATTGGGTTCTTAAAATCTCTTTAATATTAAGATGGGGAAAAGAGACCTTTTCAGCAAATTTTAATACTGCAAACTGACATTAAAAAATGTAACTTTACCTTAAACTCTTTCAAGTACATATTTTAAATGCTCGATAAAGAGAGGACAAATTTGATTTTTTAAGTCCATTTCAGGCATCTCTTCTGCACTTCAATACTGCCTCTTTTTAATTATTTTTGATCTTCAATATATACCCAAGGCTACCCTTAATGTTTTAGCAAACAGAATGCGATTCTACCTAACCTCTTTTGAAATCAACAAAAGCTATAAATTTAACTCAAGACAGCTTTTGTAGTTCCGTTAGATTCAAGGTCATCTCAAGGCTTTTAATTACTAACCAGGATTTGAGGACATTTACAATTGGTATAGTTGAGGGAAAGAGCAGCTGGCTTATTCACTTTCTTATTAAAGAGCATTATAAAAAAATGCGTCTTGGTGAACTGCAACTTCATTGACCACCAATGGTGAGCACAAACAAGCAGAGCAAATCATCTTTAAATATTCACACTTACTCGCAGTCAACATAAACTAAAAAGTACTAGAAGACTCTTTAATTTTAATTTCAACAAATATGACTTATGCTTTAATTCAGGATCTGTAGATAGCCAGACTCCCAAAATGTTTCTATTGCCATTCTGAAACCAGCCCTGTTAAAAACTGTGAATGCCTTTCAAATTAGCATAACATATACTTACTTAGGTCTCTTCACTCAAACCCTGCGCAGGATCAGCACAGAAGTCAGCCCTGAAGAACCCATGCGGATTATGCAGATTTCTAAAGGAGTAAATTTAACTTCACTCTCTGTGCACTTAATTTCTCATCAAATTCAGTTGTAGTTTTAGGATTTACTCAAGACTTTGAGAAAAACACACACACACACACACACACACACACACACTCTCTCTCTCTCTCTCTCTCTCTCTCTCTCTCTCCCCCCATCTCTCTCTCTCCATCTCCTGAAATTTTTAGAGACAAACAGAGAAAGCTCCAGACTTTCTCTGCCACCTACTCCACCATAATCTATAATAGAGAGAAGGCAACCGCAGAAGAGTCCCTAAGCACCGCTCGGACCAGGCTGTGGTTACCGGGGCACGGGTGCGGGTAGAAAGCAACATGTATGTGTGCCGGAAATCTAAAAGATTCAGAGGACAAAAGGCATAGGAATGACTATATCTCTCCAAAAAATGAGAACAGAATAGCCTATTGCAGTGCCTTAATTCTATTTCAAGTACCAGACATTTATTAAAAAAATAAGTACTGCTGACAACCCTAGGTTTTAGTATACAAAATATCTTAAAATTAAACTGGTTGATGGCGAAGATACACTGGGGTAGCTACATATTTCTAAAAATCTATACCCCCAAAATAAGCCAAAATAAAAGCAAGCACAAGAGTAACTGAGTAAATGTCCAACAATGAAAAACAGTGGGGCTGTCAGGGCTGTCATGACGTAGAGCAATTAAAAGTTTTAAATAAAGACATGTTGAATGACTAAAGTTCGTAACATAAGAAAAAAAGCTTTCAACAAGAAGCATAAAACATAAAGGTATACACGGTATGATGACAGCAAGCAAAAAACTAGGATTTGAAGAAAAAACTTAAGAAAATTTTAATAAGAGTTGCTTAGAGGCAAGATGACAGGTAATTTCCCCCTTTGTTTCCTGTATTTTCAAAAGTGACCATGCATTTCTACTTTTAAAAACATTAGATTCCTAAGCAGCTCACACCTAAGGACCTAAGGGCCACAAGCAATTCAAGCACAGAGCTCAGAGATCACACCACTTAAAATTTAAATACAAGATACAGCTAAATCCCTCCTGCTTTTATTTATATGTAAGCACTTCCAACTGTGTTTCCCTGGATGCGTTCTTCAGACAATGCTCTAAAGTTGCTTGACAAACAAGGCCCTGGAAGCACTGGGTATACTCCAGCCGGGAACCCTTTCTACGCTTCTGAAAACTAGCTTTGGAGAATTACCCACAAATGCTCAGTGATCGTTTTTTTATTAATGGGCACGCTACATGAAAAGCAAACTTACTTTGAAATATTTTGAAAAGGCTCACAGCAGATAGGAAATTTTATCTTCAAATGTTAAATGCATTTCTTCATCACAGTGAGTACTTTCAGTAACTGCTTGCCATCAGCTATGAATTCCAGCCAGCCCAACAACTATCCTTCTAGATTTGATCTGTCAGCAAGTAAGGGAAAATTTTGTGTGTGGGGGAAAGCAATTGTAATTTCCCACATTAGGTGATTGATTAAGTTCTCTGCTCTAAAAGGCTGATTGGTTTCCTGGTGCCAGTAAAATGATTGATGAATATTTCAACTGCCGCTCCCTCACTACACCACACCCCCCCTCCCGCCCCTCCCCCATGCACGGCCGCCCCTTTCCTGCTGGGTTCCCTTTTTACAGACCAACGCATTTAAGGAGGTTTTGCAATTTCTCTTCATGAATCCATGTTCTCAAATGTATTAATCTCAAGAGGACAGACATGACTCTTCTCAACGCTGAATGAGTTTTGCAGATAAAAATCCCTTTAAAAGAAACGAGGGAAAACTCTAAAACTAACTATAGTTTTGACTCAGAGAAATCGTACCTACAAATAAGGAAGCAAAGCCATAGAGGGGATTATAAATAGGAAGAAAAGTGATCATGTTAAAAATGGAAAAAAAAAAAACTACATCTAACTTCAAGTTTACATCACAAAATATCAAAATATTAGAACTTTAGTTGCAAACAAAACATGAACCCAGACCATGGAATTTACATGTAAATGATGTGATCCTATAGACTTTAGAGCAATCAGGTGTTCTAAAAATAAAACAGGATATGAGTGTAAATGTTCTTTGAGGGATGATTGAACAGTATCTGAGATCAAAATCATCCCAGAAAACCTGGCTGTGGGCACCATAGCTATGTGCTTCAAGCAAGCCTTTCCTAAACTGCAATTTCCTGTTTTACCCAACTCATTCCAACATAAAGCTGAGAAATCCCTTCAGGGATTATGTAATTTGGCACCATTATTTTACAGGTGGCTCCATAGAGACATGCCATTGTAACAAAGCTAGAATCAGAACCCAGGCAAAACCCAGGCCCATCAACTATTTCACGGGCCTCATATCTCCTCAAATAATGTGGCTGGCCTCTTCTTTCAAATCCTTTCCTACTCAAACTATACTACTACCACAATCTATTAACCCACACTGCCATATCTTCCTCTCTCTGTGCTAGGAAATCACCTTCTCTATTCTACAAGCTTTGGACAACTGGCTATTATATTTTCATTTTCAAAGGGTTACATCAATCTTTTTGGATTGGTGCTCCTCTCTTTCATATAGCCACTTTCTGTGGCAGAAATTTAAAAAAAAAAAAAAAGTAGAAGGGACAAAGGCCACTTTTTCCTAAACTGCATTCCCCAAAGCAGCCAAGCAAACAGCCAGGAGTTTATTGGCCATCTCTTCTTAATCTGGTGTATCTAGTCACTCTAGTTACGAGAGCCACATTTCCAAACAGAAACTTTCTGTTTGAGGGCCCATTCTGGTTCCATTCTGGTTCCAGGAGGGCCCATCAAAGCTTGGATTTAGCTTCAAGACACTCTGACTTACATACTGGCCCCATCTGTCTCAAGTGACTGAAAAGCACATTCCCTTCCTTTATATTTTATAGACTACCAGAGAAGGACTCAGATTTCTGACTTTCCAATTCTTTTCCTTCATGAAACACCAATGCCTTGTGCTTAGTGCCAATTATATGGATACATATGGTACCCGTGCCTTGAGTAGCTCAAAACCCCTTTTTTCCTTAGCATCCCTGAGATTTGCCAAGGATTGTCCCTGATTCTGCAAAACTATTTTCTCAAAAACTGTTTTTTGGTCGGCTTATTAAGGCCAACATGAAAGAGAAAAGTCACTTGCAACTCTGAGAGTGGATCTTTGTGACTAATCTACAGGGAGTTCTGGGTCTCCTCAACAACTATAAATGGCTTGAATTCATAAGTGCTTGCTTTGGGGCAGACACTATGCTTTACAGACTTTGTCACTAATCCTAATAACCCTACAGTCAACTTCAGAAACATAGTGGAGAGTGCAGGAGGAGGGAAAAATCAAATCTAGGAAACAAATTATTAATATTGTTACAGTGAAATCTAGGGCTTAACCTCTGTGGGCTCCAGTTTTCACATCTGTAAAAGGGAGATGATAACAAAACACCTACCTCAAAGGGCTGTGAGGTTAAAGTGAGGTAGAGTAAGGTACTTAGAAATTATATAACAAGCATAATGCAAATGTCAGCTGCTAATTTTCAAATGAGAACACTAAAGCTCAGAGAAGTCAATGACAAAGTCACATAGCTGTGATCTTTGTTCTGCCACACTCCAGAGTCGCAGCTCTTCCTCTCTCACACCATCTAACCAAAACCCTTCCTCCCTGGCTGAGACCACTACTGCCACTTCCAAAAAACAAAGCCCTCCAAATAGATATCAGTGGGGGGTTTCCCCCAGGTGGTTTATTATCCTGCTAAAAGGGCATTTTAGAGGAAGGATTGTAAGGCTAGAAAGGTAGTTTCCTGAAAGGTTAGATTTCAACAGTACAGCAAGAATATGGAAGAAAAAAAAAATCTGCCTCAGTTATTTAGTAACTGAAGCGATTTAACTCACTTGATGAAGAATGCATTTAAAGATTTCATCTGAAATCTAAAATAAAGTGCAAGCATTAAAATGAAAAAGTAAAGGAGTATTTCTTATAACTAATTGCAACCCCCACAGAACACAAAAAATGCTTTAAAAGGTACTTTCCGTGACACTCCAAGAACATCAAGACAATTAGAGAGCTCTCAGGAAGGAAGCCCAAATATTCACTGATCTTTCGTCACCCACCAAGCTTCATCTTAAATTCCAAGCCAGTAACTCCTTATTGTTACTCGTATTGTTATGTGACATTTCTTCTACCAGCAATCTCACTTCAGAATGAGTTCCATCTAGCAACTGTACTACAGAATAAATCCCTGTTTAATAACACAGTAATTGACTTATACTAAAATGTTACACTATAAAAGGGTATTCTTAAGACAGAAAAGGAGATGCTTCTATATAGACTATTAGCACCTCCCTCAGTGAAAACCACACTAAAAGGTAAACCAATCTACAAAATGACTGCCAAAATCACAACTTTAGAAGACTCAGTGAAAGCCAAACATGTCTACTAAAAGTTAACAAGCGAGCCATTTTTGATGGAAGTTTTAAAAAGCAAGACTGAATTTTTACCTCATAAATATTTCATTATTTTTTAGAAATGACTCTTAATAGTAAGAAAGTATTGTGTTGTCAAATGTATTTCCATAATTATAAATCTAGCCTTTGTGATTTAACAGGTTCTATTGGAAAACTTCTGCCACAAGATAATCAACAGTTAAGCAACAGGTTTCATGTAGCAGGTAACAAAAGTCTTATCAGAGAATTCAGTGAGGATGAACTATGACACACCTCATTTAGTCTCATGCAAAGAAAACTTAAATGATATGAACTCATTTTATTTTTTTTTTCCTCTGTAGCCTTTTGATGAAGGAAAAAAGAAAAAGAAAACAAAAGAAAAACCCAAAGTAATTGAGTACTAATAATACTACCTGGTGAAGTTACTATTTCCTTATACCATAGTTAGTTCATTTAGAACAAGGGTTCTCACATGTTTTGGTCTGAGTGGTCTTAACCCATCACATATTAAAATACATAATATAATTTTATTGAGAATATATTTTCGAAAAAACAAAAACAAAAAAGTAGTGAAAAGTGGCATCGTTTATATTTTTCTAATCTCTTTAATATACGGCTTAATTCTAGCAGCTAGATTCTCCTATATGCATTCAGTTGTGATATACTATTTTGGCTGAAGAACAGAGACAGGAAATCTGGCCTCACACAGATTTATACTTGGAAAAGGAAGAAATATTTGCTTATTAAAATAATTGTAGGTGTTTTTCTTTGATAACACACCTTAGTAAGTGCTGGTTTCTTAAAGGTTAGTTCAATGTGAAATCTAAAACCTTATCAATGAACATTGTGTACTCTGTCACATTAAAATATATCGGTCTATAGGACATTTTGAACAGATCTTTTATCCATGTAGGATTCTGTAATATCATATACCTAGTGATTTGGAAAATATTGCTTCACTGAAATAAGGTGATCTTCAAAATGTTGACATTTCATTACACAATATCGAAAAATCATATTTGTTAATATCACCATCGGTCTCATCAGAAAAGGCTTTAAGTATTAGGAAGCTGTCAATCTCTAAGTGACAGGTACAAGATTTCCGAAATGCTAATTGTTGTCTGAAAGTTCAAATTTTATTCACTAGCAACAAATATTGTCGGTCTTCCTTGGAGTAACAGGCTCACTGTTCATTTTCAAAAAAATGGTCTGCCATATACCCAAATCTGAACAGACCATAGTTGGCCGACTGTACTTTTAAGCAAAAATGGTGTCAAAAAGCAGCTAGTTTATAATGAATCACACAAGCACTTTTCCTTAAAACAACTATTCTATTTTGGTACACAGCAAAAATGCTTTGTATTTGTCATAGAATATCAAAAACAAGTGTGCTCAAAGGTCAAGATTTAATAAAATTAATCATTTTTACTACTTCACCTAGGACATTCTTAAGTGAAATGGCTTTTTTTGTTATATAAGCATATGAACGTGAAGAATACAATGACTACTACTATATAGTTTAGTGCCTTGATTTCTAAGACTCCAACAGTTTGTACTCGCCATTGTTTTTGCAACATTAGTGCAAATTACAACATGGTGAAAAAGGCAAACAATGTCAGATTATAAAAGTAATTGTGAACTCAAGAGCCTCCTGAAAGGGTGTCAGGGACAACCCCCCCCCCCCACACACACACACACACAGAGGTTCATGAACCACAATTTGAAAACTATTGATTTAGATAATACAGTAAATAACTAATTTAATGGTTCAAATAAGTGGGAAGAGATGAAGTCTAAAACAATCCAATAAAGAATGATACACAAATGATGAATGGTAGAAAATAAAAGCCGACTGAGTACTATGTCATTATTCATTTATAAATTTAAAAGGCAAGAGATAAGTAGGATAAAAAGTATGTAAGATTTCAGAGAATTGTGTTCTCTTTTTCTTTAGTGAGAGAAAAACTAAATTGCATAGACTGGATTTAATTGTGGTAAAATGAACAGTGCATCCAATCCAGTAGAGTGTAAGGAATTAATAAAAATGATCAAGTCTGAATTTTTAATCATTCCAAGATGACATGGCTTCACAAATGAAATGAGTGCATGAGTTAAAATTAATTTTTTTAATGAAAACTTTATACAGGTTAAGCTAGTTCCCTTCACCGAATTAGTCTCTCCATTTCGGCACAGATTTGTTACTGTAATGTTTCCTGAGTCTTAAACTATGGGATCATACCTCTGTTTCCCTTGCATTTAAAGGAACTATCACAGGAAGTTTAAAAATCTGTTTAATCAATTACATCCTTTTTCAGTGGTTTTAGAGGAAAAAATTAAAAATACAAATTTTGACAATACAATGATGGATTGAAAGAGCAAGCAGAAACCACTTAGAGACTTCTGAACTGCTTTTACAGACAAATCTAAAATTACCTGATACTATGAAGCACAAGAGTTGGAAATAAAAAGCTGAGAAGACTATCTACCTCTTCCACATGAAGAATTTAGTTGTTCATTTCTCTCAAATATGACTCTTGAGTATATTTTAAAGTGAATTATAAATCATTTCCAACACAAACAGTTATTCAAGCAAGTATCTACATTTGATTCATCCTTTCTAATACCATCACTACAGTTCCAATGAGCTAGCGCTTATTATGCAAACAATTCCCTCCATCCCTATTATCAAATTCTTTTTATAATTTCTCACTTTGACAATGAGAGCAAAGTCACTGTTCTGGTTGAAACCACCCACAGAATGCATCTTCAAATCAAACCACCAGGATTTGTTTCCAGAATACATTACATGTTGCTGCCTGGGGAATTGGTTTGGGAAACATTACACTTGCCAGCTGACTTATCAATAGTGCCCACAGAATCGACACCAACTTAAAGGCAAGAATCTTTCCAGAAAATAGAAAAATATCCTACTACTGCCATCTGTGGTTTATGCTTGAATAGCTTCTCTGGTGTAAACAAATTGAAGGGTGTACAGTTCAAAATTAGGACCTGAAGACCTCATCATTTGAAGATACTTTTTTAAAGTTAACTCTTAATAAAACGAATTGTAGAATTGACTTAGTATGACATAAGAATTTGTGATTCTTTTTTTGAACTTATTATAATGCTCCACGAACTACCTTGATGAAAATGGTTACACTTCATAAGAGCTAACTTTTGTTTTTCCCAAACGTGCAATCTCAAAAAATTCAAAATACTTGAATGCCCCCTGTGAATTTATAATTAGGATCACTTCTCTTTTGAAATAGTGATTGTTGATATTAAAATATTCCCAAGATGTTTAAGAAAATGCATTTTTAAAGAAATACAGGAATTTTTTACTTAGGCACAAGAGTTCGGTTAGTTTGCTCCCTTCAAGATAAATTTTGGAGGTTCAATTATTCCTATAATTTTTTTTTAAACAAAAATTCCGAAATGCAAATGAAGCCTCAAAGTAGGCTATTTTCACAACTTATTTTCTCTCAGTTTGCTTTCTCAAATGACAACCACTGTAGCTTAGGGATCAAAAGATTTGGTGCAGCTGGGGGTGGGGTAAAAAGCAATTCGGCTCCCCAACAGCCAGCTGAGGAAATCCTGGTTCTCTCCCCAACTAAATCACTGCTAATTAGAATTACTGGGTTACATAGTAAAGTTTTATTTAAATAATAGTAACCAGAGAAAAAAATCTGTTTCTTTGAGAAGCTGTTCTATGCAGGCTACTGTTTAACAGCAGGTAATAAGGAAAGAACAAAATAAAGTAGGAAATGTTTTAGTCTTTAAAATAAAGTTTTCTATTCTACAGTTAGTTCTAAACCACACTTAAAAGCAGTTAGACATCTCAAAACGGGTTTCTTTTGATTTTCCATTTTCAAGGAAATTAAGATCTAACAAACTTTTCTTTTCTGTAAAGACAAGCCATATTAGAGAACAAGCAATAGCAGACTGGGCTTGATTCTATACTGTACATCAAAGTTATATCCAGAGATTTTTTTTATTTTAAGATTAAGCTCACAAGAAACTGAAACTTCAGCTCTAACAGGGGCTCAACACCAGAAAAAGAATTACCTGCTCAGTACTTCTTGCCGACTTCTAATAATTCTGGTATTTCTAAACCTTAGTTATCAATCAATGGCATCCATAAACCCGTAAGAAATTACCTGAGCCAGGAAAAAGTTGACCTTAATACGAAAGTTTGAAAGAAAATATTTTCTTTCACAATTTGCTGGTTTTAGAAATACTTTCCAAGTATACAAAGAGTTGGGTATATTAGATCACTACTTGTGTGGGCATATTCAATAGCTACCTTCTGTTTAAAATTGTTTCAAGGACACTTTTATTCTCTGTTGAAATGCAAGCTTTATCTGTTGATTTAGAACTTTGATTTCCCTATGACCTTTTTTCACATAAATGACTGGTTCATACAAAATAAGACATTTTTACTCTACTACTTTGAAAGGATAGATCTGACCAACAATATAAAATTTACTCTTAAAAGGTATCTCCCCAAATTTAACTTTCAACCTAATTACATACATGGAAAAAAACACCTACACAGAGAATTGTCACTTAACTTGGCTACAACACAAAAATAAGCATAAAAACAAAACATTAAGACAATGCCAAGATCTAGATGAGCATGTTAAAAATAGTGTCTCATATGCCGAAGGTGCTATCCCGAATTCTGAAGCCAGAATTTGCCATCTGAACACAATTCATTAATGGACCAATTTATTGAACACTAACCAATAAATATCTACCTTGTTATAGAAACGGAGCAATGGTGTCTTAATACAGGATGAAACTCAGATGAAACTCACTTACATAGCCCCAAGCCCCCAAGCAAGCCAAACATCATTAGCAATTTAAAGCCAACTTGCACAACAAACACTACAAGTAGTGTAAAAAACTTCCCTTACTAAGTATCAGTTGGGATTTCTACCTTCCATCCGCCACTAACCTAAAATTAGGTTTTATTAATCTAAAGTTTATTTCTTACCTTTGTCCCATAACCCAAGGAAAAAAGGGAGGAAAAAAAATGAGAAACCAAGAAATTGTAAATAAAATATGGGAAAACATCATTTGGGCATCCTTTAGGAAATGCAAGAGTTTTTTTTTTCATTAGCTCCTTCCCTCCTCCTCAACTCCCTTTAATGTGCTAACACATGCACGCGCGCACACACACATACACACACCTTTTTGCCATAGAATTCAGAATGACTTAGGAAGCATGTCATGATCATATTTTGATTACATGGAACAGAAATACTCAGAAAAAAAATTGGTAGATGGTAAATCTAAGATTGGAAATGTGGTCATCTCACATCTCAACTGTTTAAAACCAGCAATGTTCACTACTGCCTTTCAGTGTTCTTTGGAAACCTACTAAAAAAAATTGTGCGTTGTTTGTTCTAAAAACAACAATACTATATTATGCATCTTTTTAAATTAAAGTAGAAAAGTCTAAGGTACTCAGAATTAACTTAATTTTTAAAGTCACAAAACTGAAATTGTCATGGAAAATATTCATTAATTTTTTTCAGGGATAAATATTTGGATGGCATAATCATAGCAGAAAAAAGGGATGTTAGTGAACTCCCAGCTAATTATAAAAGCTGTGATATTAATTACTGATAATGGCTTATAACCTTCCTCTGCTTGAAATATTTAATTTAAAAGTCTACTCCCCTATTCTCTTAAAATAAAATGAACAAATGCAATATTCAGCACATACTCCCTCAAACCATCTTCCTCTGAAATCCCAAGAGGGAGCAGTCCTCTATTATGACTAAATGGGTTCATTTTTGTTATGAAAACCTACAAGCAATGACTGAAAACATCTAGCGCAGTCAGCACGAGAAATTCCTGGAAAGGTGATGGTGCATCAAAAGGCAAGCAACTGTGTTCCAATGGAATAATAAAAACCACTTAAAGGACTGTAAATTCAGCATCAATGGCGTTTCCGGCAGGAAAACATTTCTAAAATTCCACCTACAGTTATTTCTTCATGACACAAACCAACAGACCTCCTATTTAGATAGCTATCTATTGCAAATATTTCATACAAAATGAAAATCAGTCAAGTAAGGTAAAAAGTCAGAATTCATTTTTTCGTAGAACTTAAGCAGTTTCATTTACTTTTAGAGAAAAATGTCAATGAAGAAGTATAAAAGAAAAAAAAATCCCCACCATTCCAAAGATAAACTTTCCCTTTTTTGGAGGGCAGGGAGTGTGGTAATTCTGAGAGCATATTAAGTTATTAGAGATAAAGAACAAATTGTAAAACAGGACGCTGCTCATTTTTACACTGAAAAATGAAGCATCCCACAACAGTGTAATGTTTAATGTATTTTTTAAGCTCATCAAACTGCCAAAAGTCCCACAGTTTTCAATTAAAAAAAAAAATCTGTAGCACTAAACAGGACTGATGTAAAGTAGTAAAAGCCACCTTAGCCAAAATGGATTGCTCGATAACATTATTTTAAATGGTTCTGACGAATTGAGGAAATGAGACTATGAATGGGAAATTTGATTAAGAATTAAAATTACCATTGAGTTCTTTAAAATGTACTAATGAATAATTAATAACAAACGCAGTTCCTAGGTTTCCCTTCCAACAATATTCTCATGTAGAACTGAAGTCTACAGTAAAATCCAACTATGCACAGGTGGGTACAGGAAGCATACACAAACAGAAAGGCATTATGAAAATACACTAATGTAGACTATAAGATCTGGGGCGTGGGTAGATTATCAGCACGGTAAATTTTAGATCAAGATTTGCATTCACACATTAATACCAAATCAAATCTCCACTTAAAAAGCTTAAAAAGTCAAAAGCATTAAAGAAACCCTTTGTTCCTATGATACTGTCTCCTTCTACCCTAACTGGATTCCAGCCTCCTCCTTTGTGACACCGGATTTTATTGATCTCAAACATGTTCACATTCTGAAATTAGTCTCCAAAGACATCCCACGGGACTGCCAGCCACCTAGATACCACACATCACAGACATCTTAAAAAAGGACAAGAGCTTTAAAAACATATCACTCTTTGGTCAGCAACATCAAGTGAAGTTAACCAGGCTCTCCTCTAAACAGACTTTTCCCTTAACTGGTAAAAATGCAGATCTACTGAATTGGCAATAAACGTATGAAGGGTGCAGATCCACCCCAAGATGCCTCTCTCATAGCTTCTCATTCATTCGACAATCGGGTGCCTAAGTGACCTATATTCAGGTTACTTTCCTCACACCTGCCAGGTCACTATCCTGATTGAGAATCTTGCTGAAGCAATTAATTTTTAGTGCCTCCTAACTGTCCTGGGTGTTTGCATTCAATTTGAAATCTGTTACTTGTTAGACACTGTTCGGTCCTAGATCTTTAAGAGAATTGCGAGTTTATGGCGCAGGGAGGAGAGGAGGCACGATCTGCGAGAGCCTGCCCTTTATTCGGAAATGAGGAGATGTGAAAGGTGGAAGGCAGGGCAAATAAATAAATAAATCGGGTTTGCAGCCGGAGCGTTTGCCGGCCCGTACGAGCACCCTTTGTAATGCAGGCCTCCCGGGGCTATCGCCTGCGCTAATTGCTCCAGGGCGCTTTCCAAGTTCAAAAGTTCACCTTTTACGACCTCACAAAAGCTCCTTACACGTTACCAATAAAAACATTCCCCGGCAAACACCGAGGGGAAAAATATCAAACAGATACAAATAAAACATCCCGCAGGGAGAGGGGTCCAGGGGGCGTAGGACAGGGCAGCCCCAGAGACAGACCCGAGGAACCTGAGGACTTGGCCGGGACCTGGGGGCAAGGGGAGAACGGTAGGAGAAAGGCTGGGCCAAGGGAGGAATTCTCGGTCTGCGGTCCGAGACCGCGAGAGGGACGAGGAGAACTGAGGTGGGACAAGTGCCGACCAGGACCGGTCGGTAGACGGAGAGACAGGTGTCCCCAGCAACACGGTCGGACCCGAGATCTAAGCCAGCAGAAAGTCGTCGCCTAGAGCTGAGCGAGGAAGGAGCAGAGCGAAATCGGGTGCGGAGCAGGCACCGAGGGGTCCAAAAAAGGAGACGCTGGGAGGGTAGCTAACGATCTGGGGGTCGGCGCAGAAGTGGAGGTTCGCAGTAGTGGGGTGCGGGGGCCACAGGAAGCTCCGGACTGCAGAGGCTCCAAAAAGGTGTGGAGCACAGAGAACCGAGAGGACGAGGGTGTGGTGTCGCGTGGACAGGGCGAGGAAGGAGGGACCCGCGTGGGTGAGCACAGAAAGGACTGGAGGGGAAAGGAGGGCTCCGCGCTGAAAGGACCCTCTGAGGGGACGCGAGGGGGAAGGGAAGCCCCCAACGACGCGACTCAAGGTGGGGGGCCGGGGGAGAATCGGTGCTGAGGGGACCCAGGGGAAGCGGAGGGCTAGGCGCAGAGAAGACGGAGAAGAGGGAGAGGGGTCCGCGATGAAGGGACTTGGGGGGAGGGGGGAGGATTCGCGCAGAGGGGACGGGGGAGGGGAGGCCACTGCAGAGGGGCCGGGGGGAGGGGGAAATGAAGGTCGGGGTAGAGGGGACTGGCCAGGGGGAGGATCCGCGCTGAAGGGAACGGGGAGGGAGGGGAAGGTCCGCGCCGTAGGACAGGGGAGGAAAGGGAGGTCCGCGCTTGAGGGGCGCCGAGGTGAAGGTCCACACCGAGGGGACCCGGGGCCGCTGCGGCTTCCCGGAGAAAGAGCAGGAAAGGCTGAGAAGCGATCCCTGGGGTAGGAGACAGGGGACCGGTTCCAGCTGGGCCCGGGTTCTGCACGCCCCTCACCCACCGTTGCGCGGCGGCGGAGGGAGCGCGGCGGGCGGCTCCAGGAACCCCGCGGAGCCCCCGCCACCTCCCCCTCCGCTAGGCGGCCGTTCGTCCCGCTCCATGCGGTGGTGCTCAGGGCCCGCGCTCGGTTCGCTGCTCCGCCATGACCGGCGCCGTCGCCGTCGTCGTCGTCGTCCGCCAGGGGGAGGGGGCTGTCAGGGGCCCGCGGGCTCCGGGCCACCGCGCTCTCTGGGCCCCGAGCCACCCGGCTCCTTGCCCCTGCGCGCCGCGCCCCCTCAGCACTGGCCAGCTCCCTCCCCCGACGTCACGCGCCGCTGCCACGCACGGCCCCGCGGGGGACGCTGGGTATTGGAGTCCGCCCCGCGAGGCCGTCCACGCGGGACTCCACCAACTGAAGGGATGCGAAGAAAGATAAGCGACCCTGTAGAAAGGATATCGAAGGCCCCTAAAGATCACGAACCCTGATAAAAACTCCCTGGAAAAATACAATGAAGATTATTTTAAGGCTTTTCTTTATTGTGATTTATCTATGGTCAACCTTTCCTACGACTCTCCGTGTCCCCCCTCCTCGACAATGAGTCTTTCCTAGGAGGTGGGTCGCGAAGGAGGCGGGTGAGCACGTGCATCGAAGCCCAGCCCAGTGGGCGGGGCTAGGGTGGGGCGGAGTTTGGGGATATTCACGGGGCCCTTCCTCCGCGGCTTCGGGACAAATTGGACCCGAGATTAAAGGACCGGAGTTTAACTCGAGGTGACTGCGTTCGTATGCAAATGGAATCTATAAAACTCTGCTTTCCGGGGTATTCTTTAAAGTCTTTACCTCCGGGTGGGCGGGAAAGACTAAAGTTTCCTCCTCTTTCATTTTCCGCCTGCCGGTAGAATAGAATGGCAAACTGAGCTCGAGGCCATTGATGCCATTAAAGAAACTCTCGAGAGTCTTTAACTCCTGGTTTCTTGAAGTTCTAGGTTTGAGAGGCTCTTCACCCATCCTTCTAATTCTTAATTTCTCACTTTCCCTATCTGTAAAAGGGATTGGAAAATAGAGATGGGGTCCAATTGGAAGATCCTCAAGCCCCTTCCCTGCTCCCGCCTCAGTTTCCTGGATTTTGCAGTCTCTGTGGCTCTCGGTTGAGTCCACCTCTTGCGGCCGCGAGGTGGCGCGCGGCTCCCAGCCTCTGGGCCTGCGAGGGCATCCGCCTTCGGCCACACTCTCATGGAAGGACTCATTGCGGCTGTCGCCCAAGGTCTAAGTCCCACCTGGCCAGTTTGAAGACAAAGAACACTGATGGGCTGCCCGCCTGTGCTCTTCTGGGTTATGCTGTGGCTTTCTTACTGGCTGCCCATTTCCCGCTCTCTCCCTACCCCGCCCCACTAATCCGTTAGCTCTACTGTCATTCCTTAATTTTTTAAAAGTCCTCATCTGGCATTTACATTCCTGTCTAGTCTGACCCCAGCTCACATTTCTCATCACACCCCTTCTGTCGTCTACTACGCAGGATGTTTTGCAACACTTCCACACTTGCCGGTTTCTTACCAACAGTATTAGTTAACCTGTACTGCTTCTTTAGTCTGTGCTGGCCACTGTTCTGAGAGATTTACATTAACGCTATGTTGTCTAAACCTTACACCCACTCTGAGGTAGCTCCAGTATTGTACCTATCATACACTGAGGAAGTCGCCCAGCAGAGATGGGGATTCCAAACCCAGTAGGTCAGACACCAGAACACAACTCCTTAGTTCCTTCCAGCTGACATGCTGCTCGCTTCACCCCACTCCCAAACCTTTATTCATTTTTCAAAGTCCTGTCCAAATATCTCCTCAGGCACATGGTCCTTAATACCTCCCACCAGGGGACATCTAGATCCCTTCTGTATTCCCTTATGGCTCTGTCTCTGTAGCTCTGTTGAGCTCCCTGTGGACTGTGAGAAATGATCTCTCTGCTTCCCCACTACCATTCCCCAGCCCTAGAGGGGGAGGAGAGCCCGTAGCGCATGTGTTGGGTGGGGACAGGGAACAGAGGAGATGGGCCCTCTGAGCCATACCCTCTACTCTGGGTTCTAAAATGCATTAGGACATGCAGCCTTCCCAGGGCCAGAACTTCCCTTTCTATCATAGGCTTCTGCAGGTAGTGAATGCCCCTTCCTTGGAGTTCCACTTAGGGGCTAAATGTCACTGCAGAAACCTCCTGCAGTCCTAGGGTTTCATTGGTGGACAAAGATTCTAGACTAGCTCTCAAAGGTGGGCAAAAGAGTTCAGCCAGACACTCCAGTTCAGCCCTTAGAAACAACTCTTCCTCCTCAGACCAGCTGTTGTCTCTTCCTCTGAAAGCCTTCCTGGAGCTCCCTGACTAGTCAAACCCCTTTCTTCTCGTCATTATAACCCCAACAACCCCAAGCTTCAAAGTCCTGGTTCTTAAAGGTGAGGGATTATAATACTAGCTGCCTCAGAGGATTTTTACAAGAATTAAATAAAATGATACATGCAAAGCAATTAACGGGCCTGTAAATGGGACCTGTTACTATTGTAACCAGCATAAAGAGTGGTCCTAATCCCCAGATACTGCTCTTCTGAAAATACTTCTTGGGAAGAATCAACTATCATAAAATTAAGAAAGGTGAGGGGAATAATGGTGAACTGAGCCCCTAGCCACTGTCCTAAGTGTATAGATCCTGTGAGGTACGCATCTACTATGTGTCTGGCACCTACTACAGAGCCTTTTCCCACCAACATCCCGCAGCAATCCTGAAAAGTCAGTACTTTGCCCCAAATTTACAAATGAGGAAACAGACAAGACAGAGAAATGAAAAAGACTCCCAACTACAGCAGAATTCATGACGGAAGAGCTAGAAAGGAAACTAAGAATAAGGAGGGACCTGTGGGGAGTGGTCCAGAGGCCAACAGCAGAAGACAAGATAAAACAGGGATACAGCTAAGAGCAGGACAGGTTTGAGCCCCCTTGTGGGGTCCTTGCCCTGTGGTGGGGGAGACAGACTCAAATAATCACACTAATCCAGAACTGCACATAAGTGCTACAACAGAACACCCTTAGAAGTTCCTGGTGTTATGGGAGTGTTTGACAGGGCTCATTTTGGTCCAGGGCTCATCAGGGGAGGCTTTTTGGGATAAGGAGCATTGAAATAAGATGGGAAGGATGAGTAGGAGTGAGTCAGACTGGGCGGCGAGAGAGCATTTTGGCTGCAAAGAACAGCATGTAAAAAGGTCCTGAAGCTGATTTGGAACAGAAAATCCATTGTGACTGGAGCCCACTCACTGAGAGAGGGGCAGGAGAGAAGGGTGGAAAGGAGGAAACCGTGCGAAACCATGGGGTCATATGGGGAAACAGCCAGCAGAGGGCAGAATTCTCTGGCGACAGCAGCCTTGCTCTTCCAGGACCTCCTAGCCAGAGTCATAGCCAGGCAGCATGGGGAGAAAGAGCTGGGAAAGGGAACCCCCTGCCATGTTATTTATTTTAAGTACATCTTGTCTATTATCTGAATAGATAGGACCCACGATGAAAAAAAAAAAATGTTCATTGAAAGTAAGCCTTTCTCCTTACTCTGATCCTCAACAGCTGGTTTCCCTTCTTAGCAATAACTTCCGTGCCGATTTATTGCATCCATTCTCAGATAGTCTGTGCACATAAAAACACACCATTATATGTTTTTTACATTAATCTAGCCCTGGTTTTGACACCTCCCCAGGGGACCTCTAGTTAATGAAAGAAGCTAATTTGTACTGAACACCTACTGCACATGATTCTTTAAGTCAGCTGAGTTATAGTGCATCAGACCTTGTACTAGGCCAGTGGTTGGAAAACCTTAAATCCCCTGGAGGACTTGTTAAAATACAGATTCCAGGGCCCCACCCCTGCAGTTTCCCCCATTATTAGGTCTGGGGTGAGATCTGAGAATTTGCATTTCTAACAAGTTCCCAGGTGATGCCAAGGCTGCTGTTTCCCCCGACCACACTCAGGCCACTGAGCTAGCTGCTCACGGACAAAATATGTGCACTTGGTGGCTTTATTTCTCTCCCACAAGAGAAGACACCAATGAAGCAAAGAAACACCAAATAGAAAGATAGTTTCACAGAGTGAGAAATTCTATGAAGGAAATGAAGAGGGAGGAGTGTGTGTGAGGGGGAAGTGTTTGAGAGGAGGAGGGTGGAACTGGAGGTAGCAACATTCGAGGCACAAGTAAATGTTACTTTTTGAGCATTTGAAGTTTACAAGGTCAGGTAAATAAATAGACACAAGTGCATACCCTATCTTGGGCTAGGGGGGATCACCTACAGAGATAGGGCAGAGAGAAAAGAGAAGGGGTCAGGCCCCCCGGGGTGTGCAGAGGTGGAAGGACTCGCTAAAGCAATTGAGAAGGAGCCCGGGTGAGATACAAGGGGAAATCCGAAAGCGAGAGAGGAGAGGGTTTGAGGAGGAGGCGTGATCAAGAGCTGTGGATCCTGGGAGGGTAAGGAGGTGCCGCGCTGGGTTCGGTTACAGGAGGTCCCGGGGACCGCAACAAGGCATTTCCACAGTGAGCCCGAAGACCCCTGGAGCGAGGAGATGGGCAGGGCCCCGGAGCAGTGGCGACTGCAGACTGCCCCTTGGGAAAGCTTTGCTGCCTAGGAATTAGAGATGAGGCGCTATGTCCCAGATGATGAGGAAGCGGAAGGGTATTTAAAGGGTAGGAGATACTGGAGTTCGGTTGGGGGTTGACGGGGGGGATCTTGGAGGGAGGAAGAAATGGAAATGAGGGAGAGAGCGGTCTGAACCATGAGAAGGTGAAAGCTGGTGGTGTCGCGGTGTTTGGAGCGCTCAAATGCTCGCTCGCCCTGGAAACTCCACGCGTCTGACTTCACACCACTCCGAAAGGAAAGCATTATTTTCCCCATTTTACGGACTGGAAACTGAGGCTCAAAGAGGTGAAGAGACACGCCCAAGGTCCCGCATCTCAGAAGTGCGGGGAATCCGCGCGGCTCTTACTGCCCCCGCTGCTCCTGCGGGCTCCGGATAAGACCCTTTTTTGTGTCCCTGCAGGGATGCGCTTTGGATAGCAGCCCAGTGGCAAAGAGGCCCCGCAGCGAGCCCGCCAGGCGGGGCGGGGTGCCCCCTTCCACCCTGGCTCCGCCCCCCAGAGGCGCGGGAGGGGGCATGGGGCGGGGAGCGGCGGGCGGGCCCGCGCGGGGCGCGCCGCGCGGGCAGAGCTGGCGGCGGCTCGGAGCGCGCAGGGCAGCCAGAGCTTCCCAGCGTCCGCGCCCGGCCGCCTGTGCCCACCGTGCCCGTCCCGCCATGGCCGCGGACACCCTCCCGCCCCGGCCCCGGCCGCTGCCCCTGCTGCTGCTGCCGCTGCTGCTGCTGCGCGTGGGCTCGGCGCGCGCCGACAGTAAGGTACGCACGGCCCTCGGACCCGGGCGCAGCTCGATGGGGAGCTGGGCGCGAGGGGGCGCTGTGGCTGGGGGTACCCGCCAAAGAGGGTGCCTTAGGCCGGGAGCCTTGGACCTGGAGGAGGAGAGACCAGACCTTGGTCTTAAAACACCGAAGGCTCTGGGGCCGAGACCCTGGGAGAGGAGCGCGTGGGGGAAGAAATGCTGGAGATGATAGTGGTGTTTAGGACCCGGAGCCTGAAGAAGGGGTGCTGGGACCCAGTCCGGAGTGGGATGTCGGTTAGCTCTAAATCCCACGGTCAGGGAGATGGGGCGCAGACAGGAGATGCTGGGGGTAGGGATTCCCAGGAGCGCTGAGCAGAGGGAGCCCGGATTGCTGGCTCAAAGTTTGCTTGGAAGACTGACCCACACGCGGACAGACCCCTGGGTAACTGCTGCTCAGCGACTCCTAGGTTTGAAGCAGCCCTTGGGCTAAGGCTTTCAGGCCATGCGGGGACCCAGAGTCCCTCCCCAGTGAACCCACCGAACTGGTCACTTGCCTACCAGGGGCTTGATGCACTCTCTGGAGGACGCCGTGTCTCCAGAAGTGACCTGAGCTGTTTTCAGTTGTGGCTTAAACGATCTGCTCCTGTGTCCAACACCCGTGGGTTCAAATCCCACCTCCACCTCTCAGCCAGGTGACCTTTCGTCTTTACCTCTCTGAGCCTACATTTCCTCTCTTGTAAATATGGGAAGAATAATGGTTTCTACACTTCGCATCCATGACCTCTAGGTTAGGGAGAGCGTGACTGGAAAGTGTTTAACACCTCGCCTGGCACCTGGTAGGTACCCAATAAATGATACTCTGATTATGAAGTCACAGGGCCCCCGAAAGGGGTGAGATCCAGAATGTGGAGAGAGCAAACACTAATGGTCAGTCAGAACATGGGCCCCTTAAGAGCATTCTGGAAATGACCCAGTGAGGATGAGGACGGGACTGGGGTTAGTAAGGGGCAGGAGGGAGATAGGACCCTGCTTGTGAAGCATGAAAGCAAAGGAGTGATTTCTCTTGATGTCTCTGCAGCCTCTTTCCTGGGTAGAAGGTGAGGCTGCCCTGTTCACAGGCAGGTAAAGGGCAGAAGCCACTCACCACATGGTAAGGTTATGAGCAGTGGGCACTGGCAGACCCTGAGCCTGAAGATTCAGCTCAGAGTATGAAAACAAGTGGGCTGCAGTCCTGACCATGTTCTCCAAAGACAAGAAGGGAATGAGCAAGATTGCCATTTTACAGATGGGGAAACTAGGAGGTATACAGAGGCAGCTGGCTTGTGAATCAAAACACCTAGGTTCTGGCCCTTTGCTGTTCTTTGGCTGTGTGACCTTGGGCAAGTCACAAGCCTATCACTGGGCTTCAGTTTCCCCATCTGAATAACAATGTCTCCCCAACTTCCTATCCACATAGGGCCTTCTAAGATTCCCTGACCAGGCTCAGGTAAGGGAACAAGTGAACAAAACCCTCCAGATAACCTGATCGTTGTTTTGCCCCATTCATTTCTCTGGCTTGGAGGAATGTTTGGTCTTCGGCACCCTCTGAGCCATGCAGAGGACTTTAGAGCTTGTAGGGGAGGGCTAGCATTCAACACAAAGCAAAGACAAAGAAAACCCAACACCCTGTTTATGTAGTGAGTCAGCCAAACACTTGCTAGGTTGGGTGTGTGTGTGTGTGTGTATGTGTGTGTGTGTGTGTGTGTGTGTTTAGTTGTCCCAGGGCAAGCTGGGACTAGTGGGATGGGGAGGCACATCCTAGAGTCTGGAGAATGAAGCAAGCAGCTGGGGGACTCAGCACAGCCCTCCCCCAGACACCTCCCACACCACGCCGCTTCAGCCAGCTGGGAAAAATAAAAATCGAGTGATGGGTGAATTTACTCCGCATTCCTCAGCACAGTTAGACTCCTCCGGCTCTGCAGAGAGAGCTGTTTTCATTATCACCCTCTCCCTCTGTGTAACAGTCCTTTTTCCTCTCCAAGTCTGTCCTATTTTTCCAGGTTGAGGGGAGCCCTTAAGAGGGCCTGGGACTTGAAGTCTATCTAGGGCCCTCACGGGTTAAGCTGGCCCCTCTTCAGGCTTCCTGCTCCTAGGATGTCCAGCCTCTTTCCCTCCTGTCCAGTACTTTCTGGGGGACAGAGGGTAGCTTACCCCCCAGTGCTCACCACAGAATTCTTTGCTCTCTGCCAGCTCCTCTCAGCGAGTGTCGATTTTGTGTTTATAACAAGGTCTCTCCTAAACAGTATTTGGAGTTTCCATCTAAGGAAGTGCTTTGTCCAGCTTGATAATGGGAGAGGTATTTCCCAGTTCTCCTGGCATTTCTGAGGGGCTCCCCGGTGTGGCGGCTGAGATGGACAGACAAGTAACCACATGAATCCCAGGCATGGCACCAGAGACCTCGGGAAGACTGCTCTTTGTACCGTGTCCTTGGAATGTGGCTGAGAATGCCTGATTGTACCTCAAGTGTTCCCACCTGCAAAAGGGGTGCTGGCACCTCACTTCCACACATTCACATATGGGAAGGGGTTCTTTGGTCACCCCTGCCACTGACCAGGACCCGAGGACAGGGGAAAGCCAAGACTTGAGGGAGGAGGGCCGAGGGAGCAGGAGGGGCTGGAGCAAGCGTGCGGTGTTGTCCCGGGCGGGATCAGACGTTCCAGGCCAGGCCGGTCCCAGGGGCTTAGGTGTTGCTGTGCCTTCGCTCCGGGAGTTTCCGCCTGTGGGTGTAATTGGAAACAGGCTCCGGAGCAGGCAAGGGATGTCACAGTGCTGGAGTCCTGCACACAGAGTGGGCCGGGCGAGGTCCCACAGGTCTCTTACAGGGAAGGTACTCCCGTTGGCTGGGACACCCGGGAACATCCTGTGTGGCAACCCCTGTGCCTAGCCCTTCCATTCAGGATCTTACACAACCCTCCTGCTGACACTCAGTGGTCCCTCCCCATGTGACAGACTTAAACACTGAGGGGCAATAGAGTCAGGGTGGGGCCGTGCAAATATCCTGAACAGGGAGCTTGAGGAGTCTGAAACCTGGGGTCCAAGGGTTCTCAGCCTTCAGTAGGTGGGCATCCAGATGGCCTGAGGAGCCTGAGAGTCTGAGTCCAGGGGTGTAGAGCTCGGCCAGGGCATCTGCATTTTCCATGTGCACCCCAGCTAATTCTGAGTCACATCCCCTAGTTGAGAACTCACGGAGGTGACAGAGTCATGGAGGTTTGTAGAGCAAGAGAGTAACAGATCATCAAAGATTAACCCAGCAGAGAGGAGGCTGCTGTGTTATGCAGGTAGCAGTTAGTGTGGCCTGAACTCAGGCTGAATTCATGGAGTGGAGAGCAAGGGAGAGGGATGGGAAGTACTTCAGATGAAGAATTAAGAACGTGAGTGATGGGTTATCCAGAGTAAGAAGGAGGCTCGGAGCTCCTGGTTGGGCAGGAGGGTAGGTAGACATGGGCTGAGGAGACGATGCTGGGTCCAGTTACAGGTGGATTAAGTTTGGGGTGCCTATGGCCATCCAGGGGGAGGTGTCCCACTGGCAGTGGGCTCTAGGGGCGGTCTTTGCCTGCAGGACATGAAAACTGTCAGTGATTTGGGGCTGGCCATCAGAGAAGAAGGAAGACTCAACCTCAAGGAGACACAATTCGAACCTGTTCCATTTCTAGAACATTTCATAGCTTTAATCTCCCTCTTCTCAATTCTGGCCAGATTTATCCATCTCCCTTCAGAAAAAAAATCTCAAGTATGCCCTCTCGCCATCTTATTTTGAGATTTCCTTGCAAATACCTAGGGACTTTTCTAAACACAATCCACCCACACTTCTGGGGGCTTTGGCAGCAGTGTGTGCTGAGCGAGGCTGCAGAGAGATGGGGGCTGAGGCAAGGACATTCCTGCTTGGCAGCAAGTCCAGTCCTCACGCCAAGGAAGGGATGGGCCAGGCCCAGTGGGAGTCCCAGGTCCTGTGCTCCCCCAGGGCTCCACCCCGGGCTCCCTTCTCTGTCCCAGCTGGTGGAGAAGCCCTTGCCTGGTGACATGGGGTCCATGGGAGGAGCAGCATGTAAACCAAATCTTGGAGTCAGGCTGTGCTGTGTGACCCTGGCCAGGCCCCTAGTCTCCTCTGATGCTCAGATTCCTCCTTTCTCAGCTGGGGTTGTGGTGAGAGCAAAGGTAGACAATACTGTGCAAATGCGAGGGAGGGTTGTTGGCAGCAACTCGAATAGCAAGCGCCACTTAGAGACCATTTACTCTGTGCCAGGCTTGCTGCCAGGCGCTCAGCATGCATCGGCCCGTTTCAGCCTCAGGACAAGTTTATGAGGAAAGGACTGTCGTCCTCCCTGTTTTTCAGAGGGGAAAAGGCCACGCAGGAAGACACGGGAGCTGGGATTTGAGTCCAGGCTTGGCTCCTAACCACGGTGCTCTGCCTCCTCCACACACCAAGAAGACAGGGCCCTGCTTGGGCTCCTGCAACTGGGGCCGGGAGCAGAGGCCCTCTTCCACTCCTGGCCTGGCTGGTCGGGGCCTTGGCCGCCCCCCTCAGGACATAGCACCTCATCTGAGGAGGGAAGGAATGTTGCAGGCTGATGTGGAGGCTGCCGCTTTTGGGGGAGGGTGTCGGGCTGATGGGTGGGTCCCTAGGAGGCCTCTCTGGCCTGGCCACATAGAACACACCCATATCCACCCACTGGGCTCTTAACCTCACCTGGGGGAGTAGGTGGAAGTGGCTAGGGGTCCCAGCAGAGGTGGGAAGGGGGCCCAGGAGTCTCCAAGAGAAGGCAGACTTAAGATACTCGTGGTGATCTAAGAATGAATGTTCAGGCCCCCAAGCCTGGCTGGCAGCGTTCACGGCCAGAGGAGGATTGCCCCGCAGCGTCCACAGTACACTTTGCCTGCAGAGGGCCCAGGGTAAAGCTTCCACCCACAGCTGCCCCCTTCCCCATCTTCTTCATCCCTAAGGGGCCTTTGACTTGGTCATTTGATGGCGCAAGCACTCAGTTTCCTCACCTGTAGGACACTGCTAACATATCTACCAATCCCCCTTTCAGGATCAGCGATGTAATAATAACAGCTATATACACCGCTGTGTGAGCTCCTGGGCTGGGCTCAGCGTATCCCTGAGTCCTCACACAGTCTTTTGTTGGGTAGGCACTAGTAGTACCCTCATTTTACAGATGAGGAAACTGAGGCACAGGGAGATTAATTCATCCCCCCAAGAGCACGCAGCTGTAAGTGGCTCATGGCTGTGTTCCTAACCACTGCCCCACACTTCCCCAGGACTGGGTGAGTTCTCAGTAAATGTGTCCTCACTGGACTCTGCTCCCAGGCTTGCCTCCTCCATCCACCATCTATCAACGAAGCAACCGAGTGAGCTTCCCGCGATGCAGATTTGATCTGGCTTCCCCTGGGTAAAACCCTTCCATGATGGCCCAGTGTTTTCAGGAAGAAGCCAAGATCCTCAGCCAGCATTGAGGGCCCTCACGAGCCGGGCTCCGCCACCCCCAGCCTGACCTCCTGCCACCCTAAGCTCCCTGCAAGTATCCACCAGAGTGAGCCTCTTTCAGGCTCCCAAGATGCCAGGCCTTTACTTGTCTTCACCTATCTGATCTGCTCTCCCTGGAATGTCCTGCTCCACCTTAAAGATGTGCCGCAGGGGTGGCCTCGGAGCAGTCTTTATGGGTGCCTTTCTCTGTGCTCTCAACGCTCTCAATGCCACCTTCTCCCATTTCTGAAAAGGTCAAGAATGTACCTTGGTCTGTTTCTTCAACACCTCCAGCTATCCCCCAGAGCCTGGCAGAGGCCAGGGGCTCACATAGGTGTCTGCAGGCTTGAAGCAGACATGGAGTGTCTACAGCTCTGCCTCAGAGGGCTCCAAGACACTCATGGGTGCTGGAGTTTGGCAGAAAGCCTAGAACTCAGTAGGCTTTTAGTGGCTTCAGCGAGAGCTGAGTAGCCATGAGCTCTGGGGTATTTGTTTGTTGACTGGGCCGTAAAGAACTATGTCCCAAGAGCCTGGAGCTCAGAGTGAGCTGGCTGAGCCAGCTAGGGGAGTGGTTGTTTGGGGCTCCCAGAGCCCAGCTGGTGTGTCAGGGCAAGGCAGGCCGGAGGCGGCGACTGAGCCTGGCACCTGGCACTGGTCTCACTGAACTGACTCCTACAGGCACAAAGTCCTGCTGCCCCCAGTAACCAGTGACCACAGCCGGGTGTGTGGCATCCCAGGGTGGGATTGAAAAAAAAAAAGGTGAGGGGACCACTAAAATCGAGGTCATGTTATTTCATTGGAGCCTCACCACAGGGAGGTGGATATGGAGAGTCATCCATTTTACCACTGAGGGGATGAAGCTCAGAAAGGTTGTGTAACCTGTTTAAGGTGACTCAGGTGTAGAGGAACAGATCTGTAGGAAAAGCAACATAGACCAGTGATTCTGATCTGGAGTCAGATCCACAGCTTGATCTTCCCAGTCAAAGCCTTGTGACCTGGACCTATGATTTCACCTCTCTGAGCCTCTGTCTTTTTAGCTGTATTAATAATGGCTCAAACTTAAGACACACTCACCATGTGCTAGGCTCTATTCTTTACCTATGTTAACCTATTTAATCTTCACAACAACTCTGCGAGGCAGGAGCCTATTTTACAAATGAGGAAACAGGCACAGAAAGGTTGAGTCACCCACAAACTCACAGTTACTATCCCAGCTCCGCACACCATGTTCTCAGCCCTGCGCTCTTACATGTCTGCAAAATGCAGGCTCATTCATCCAACAGACATTTACAGAGCTCCTACTACAGGCCGGGTGGGCACTGTTCTAGGGATATAGGAGGGAACTAGACGAAACCCCAGGAGAAGGGAGACAAAAAATAAGCAAACACGGATGTAATATTTCAGACGGTAATAGGTACACTAAAGAAACACAAAGTCACTAGATACAGGGACAGAGAGTTATGGGAGGTGGGTGGCTGGGGAAGGCTTCTCGGAGGAGGTGATGTGTAAGTAATGTGAGCTGATGAGCCAAGGGAATATCGGGGGTAGGGCTTCAGGATGAGGGCAGCATGTCTGCAAAGGCCCTGAGGCTGCAGGGGAGGGAAGGAAAGGGTGGCAACCGGAAGGGTTGACCGGAGGGTGACAGCTCGCACAGGCCTCGAAGGCCATGGTAGGGACTTTGGAGATGACAAATCGCCCCCTCCATACACAGATATTATTAAAGGGTGTGATGCACGTGAACCCTGGGATGTAGCAAGTGCCCAATAAAAAGTCTCCATTCACATGTTTTACTATTGTGTTAAAATATACATGAAACAATTTTTACCACTTTAACCACTTTAAAGTACAATTCAGTAGCACTTAGTACATTCACAGTGTTGTACAACCATCACCACTGTCTAGTTCCAGAATATTTTTATCACATTTTTATTACTCCAAAAGGAAACCCCATACGAATTAAGCAGCCACTCCCCATTTCTCCCTCCCACTAAATCCTGGCAGCTGCTACTCTGCTTTCCGTCTCTATGGATATGAATGGAATCATACAATACATAGCCTTTCGGGTCTGGCTTCTTTCATTTAGCATCATGCTTTCAAGGCTCATTCACACTGTAGCATGTATCAGTACTTCATTCCTTTTTATGGCTGCATAATATTCCATTCCATAGATGTACCACATCTGGTTTATCCATTCATCGGTTGATGGACATTTGAGGTGTTCCCTTCTTGTGGCTATTGTGAATCATGCTGCTATGAACATTCATGTACAGGTCTTTGTTTGAATATTCCAATTCTTTTGGGTATATACCTAGAAATAGACTTTTTGGGTCATGTTGTAATTTTGTTTATTATATCCCTACTTTATTCATCTATTTTTCAGTTACAGTTGACAGTCAACATTACATTAGTTTCAGGTATACAGCACAGTGGTTAGACATTTATGTAACTTATGAAGTGATTCCCTCCCCATAAGTCTAGTACCCACCCCCCACACACACACACCGTAGGTCTATGTTTAACTTATTAAAGATCAGCCAAATTGTTCTCCACAGAAGCCGCTAATATTTTATTTGTTGTTGTTATTATAATGCCTCTATTTCTTTCCTTGCAAATGGTGCTGGCTTCTCAGCCTACTCTAAGGGTGCCCCCAAAGGCCAGGGAGGCTGCTTTCTGCTACCTGTCTCTTTCTCCTCCTCTCCTCTCCTGCCCTCCTCTCCCGCCCCCCTCTCCCCAACACTGGCCTGTGACTCACCTAAGCTCATCTTGCAGGTCTTCGGCGACGTGGACCAGGTGCGGATGACCTCGGAGGGTTCTGACTGCCGCTGCAAGTGCATCATGCGGCCGCTGAGCAGGGACGCGTGCAGCCGCGTGCGCAGCGGGCGGGCGCGGGTGGAGGACTTCTACACCGTGGAGACCGTGAGCTCCGGGACCGACTGCCGCTGCTCCTGCACAGCGCCGCCCTCCTCGCTCAACCCCTGCGAGAACGAGTGGAAGATGGAGAAACTCAAGAAGCAGGCACCTGAGCTCCTCAAGGTAGACTTTGCGGTGGATAGTGGGGATGGGAACACCCCCATCCTTGGATGAATGAATACCTAGCGTGGGCTGGCACCAGGATGTCCTTCCAGTGAAAAGTCCACACTCTCTAAGGCAGGTGCTGTTAGCATCCCATGTCACAGGTGAGGAAACGGAGGCGTCCTATGGCAAAGCCACTTTTAGCCCAAGACTATTTGGCCAGTAAGCGATGCAGGCAGCATTCTTTGGGTAGTTTACCTGAATATATAGCCCCTTACCATCTAGTCCAGTCTCCTATATTTTACCCAAACCAGTTAATCCGTCGGCCCCTCTCTATAGTATTTTTAATTTTAAATTTTGTGGCATTTTATTGTTTTTAATTAGTAATAATATTTTCCGTACTCGAGTACCGCCTACATGGCAGATGTTATGCTCGGGTGTTTTGATAGATGATTTCTCTAAATTCACAAACCGTCCTGTGAGAAATGGGACCTTTGTCCTCATTTTATAGGCAAGAAAACTGAGGTTTGGAGAAGTTAGGTCACTGGCCCACGCTCTCAAACAATAATGACACGTAACCTCAAGTCTATGCCATACTTGCGTGTGAATTTTGTGCTTACCCTCCCCACACCTCCAGCCTACACCATAGACAAATTAGAAAGAAGCACCAGCCCTGGGGGACACGGCCCTGTGGCAGGACCCATGGCTTGGAAAGGCATGTGCACGTTAGATCACAGTCCCCACAGCCAGCCAGACACACTCGTGCCATGTACACCACTCACGCCGTGCTCAACTTGGTGTTTCGCAGGGATGAGATTTGAACCCAGGTCCTAATGTGTCCGAAGCGTATGTTCTACCCACCTTGCTCTCCTGTCTTCCTTTTCGTAATGGACCAGATAATTTGGTGCTTTCGAATCTTTCTCTTTTATAATTTCTTCCAAACACGTGGGTATAAGTCTTTCCTTTTTGGTGGCAAGAACTGTGAAAGTGACTGAATTGCCATCCTACATGTAAGCTGACAAGTTAGCCTGCCAGTTTCATGGATGCCGGCAGAAGACGCAAGCCTCCTGGGTCAGAAACAAAAGACGTTGTTACTCAGAGCAGCCAGAGTATCTACATTTTCTTGTCCTGGTTCTCACACTCCAGTTCCCACAGAGTGATGCCGTAAGTGCCAGATAACACCTTCGCATACAGTAGGGTGTTTTTCAAGACAGGAGCTCCAACTTAGAGAATCCAAATCTTTTATAAGGGACGCTGAGTGCACCCTCCCTGCTCCAGAAGGACACCCTGTCCAAGGTTGTTCGTTTTACAAGATGACCTGGAACAAAGAGAGTCCGTGCCTCTGCGTGCAAGACATGCAGAAAGGCAAGAGATCCGCGAAGAATTCTCTGCCAACGTTTGGCTTAAAATGTTTTCTTTAAATTTAACTTTAGTTTTATTTTTATAAGAACTGAATGGATACCAAAATTCTCAAAGTCGAGGGGTGGAGTGGGGTTTGAATTTTAGGCCAAATGGCTTCTTGACCACTTGGCAGTCCCTGGACCACACTGTCTCCTTGGGGCCTCACTTGGGCCCTGCAGAATCCAGGCACTGAAGACCAGTCTTCCGTTACAGGGACAAACCCAACTTCTTCTCTAGTCCACTTCTTGATAACTAAATGACTTCTCAAACTATTGGACATGAGGATATAATTTAATCCTTGCCACAAACCTTTGGAGAGGGAACTTATGGTCCCAGCTTTACTTGTGGGGGAATCTGAGGCCCAGAGAGGGATCGGGAATTGCCTAAGATCACACAGCAAGAAATTGGCAGCACTAAGAATTGACCCAGGAATTCTCTGCTGTGTCTCCTTGCCCACAGGAGTCCCTAGGCAGCTGTCTCAGCCAGGAGCCCATCAACACACAGCAGTCTTGGGGGATTTCATTCAGCCCTATAGGACCGGAGTGGGGTGGTAGTGGAATTGACCAAGCAGGTGGGGTTAAAGGAGGAAGAAAAAATATTCTGCCTCGTTGACACTGCAGGAATGGGGCAGGTACCTGAGAGGTACCCAGAGAACCCCAAGAGGAAAAGAGGGTAGAGGCAGCATGAGACAGGGCTAAGGCTTCTCTCATTTGGCTCGGCTCCCTGTCCCTCAGCAGGAGGCTCTCTTTGGGCAGGCTTCCAGGAGAAGAGGTTAGGGGTAGCTTGATGGGGAAGGGGACTGCATGCACCCACCCTATGCTCGCCCCTGGACTCTACCCCAGCCCTTCTCCTTGAGCTAAGAACTCCAGCTGTGTGTGGCCTTAGCTGAATGACTGAGTAGGAGGTGGGGATTCTAGATCCCCTTTCTTGGGGAGGTTTGCCACAGGGGTATACCTCTTCCCTCTTCCCTCCCTTCCTTTCTGGATAGAAACCAAACACAGCCCTACCCTTGAGGAATTCCCCAATCTGTGGAAAAAGAGCTCCTGACTCCAACAGTGGCAGTGTGATTGGCGCTAGGTCGAGGGATGTCCCAGGGACCATGGGAACCCAGAGGAGGAGGTCACGTTAGGGCTGGGCTTTGAGGGGTGTGTAGGAGTCCCTCTGGCAGAGTGGGAACGAAGGCATGCTGGGTGAGCAGTGGAGTGGGCGTGGCATAAGGTGCCTCCCTGCCCTCTCTCCGCTTCAGCCCCTCTGGCTACCTGCCAACGTCTCTAACAGTGCCTCTCATACTATCTGTGGTGAAAGGCCAGTTGTTTAAAACTCCGTCAAGAACTAATACTTTTGTAAAATACTTTAAAAATGAATTCTTAGAAAAATTAAACAAAAACAGACACACACAGTAGAAGTCCAATGTTCGATTATTAGAGTCAACAGATATATAATTGCTCTGTCAGATGGCTCCAAAAGTCTATAAAAACCTACTCTCGCGTTTTATAATTATATTACCACAGACTAGTTAGGAGCAGTTTGACTGTCGCGGGTCCCCAGGCCACCTTTTGAGTGGCAAGACTCACACACACCGCGTTTCTTCTCACCTCCAGCTCTTTGCACAGGCTGTTCCCTTGGCCCGGAATGCCTTTCTCGTGCCGTCTTTGCTCCCTCAGAGCTCAGCTCAAGCACAACCTCTTCCCTGGCAGGTTTCCTAATCCACGCCTGCTCCCGGACCAGGTCACGCCTCATCACGAATGGTCTGGGCACCTGTGTGTTACCACCATCTGCGTTCCCCGACCCGGGCGCCTCTCTGTCACTCTCCGCATTCCCTGACAGCCCGTGAAGGACCATGAAGCCTCGTGTCTGTCTTGTTCATCACGTCCTCAGTGCCTGGCCCAAAGTAAACATCTGCCGAGGCTGAAGAGGGTAGCAGGGGCAGACAGAGGAGGGTGTGAATGCCAGGCTCAGGAGATGAGGAGCCCCACGTGGGCAGTGTGTGTGTGTGGCGGGGGCACAGGAAGTACTCTAGCAGGGGAGAGACCCATGGTTCAAAGCCGTGCTTTGGGAAGCCAGTTTTGGCAGCCGTAAAGTCAGCAGGGTGAAGCTGGAAGGTTCCCAATGCCCCCCCTGGTAAGCCATCATTACTGCTGATGTTCGTGAAGCGCTTGCTATTTGCCTTGTCTGTGCTGAGCCCTGCCCAGACGTCACTGCTCTCCACCACAACCCCATCACCCCATTTCACAGAGAAGGCAGCCGAAGCACAGGAGAGTCTATGCGCATGGTTCTCATTCTGCGCTCCATGGAGCCCTACGGGTACCGTGCGACCTCAGGCCCGAGCAAGGTTGCAGGGGAGCAGAGAAGACTCAAGGCCCTACCCCTACTTCTAGCAGAGCCCCTACTCCCTTCTTCTGTTTTAGAGATCAAAGTCTACTCGGAGAAAAGTTCTCTGGCTTGAAACAGCTTGAACACTCCTGGGAGAGTGGGAGTAAAACTGTTTTGGAAACAGCGGGCCAGGGCCAGACAGGAGCCCTGAGAAATGTGGCAGGGCCGGGGGCAGAGCCCTGCGGGAGGGGGTGCTGGAGGAGCCACCCTGCCCAGGAAGCCAGGGGAAGCTGATTTCCCAAGCGGACCCTTGTGCCAGGGCGTCACTGACACTCTCGCTGGCATCCTCGCCAGCCGGAGGGAAACGTCATACGCTGATGAGGTGTGATGGAGAAGGGAAGGAGAGGCGCAGCTAGGGAGACGAGCCCTGGGCTGGGCAAGGGAGACCCAGCATCTGCCACGGACCTGTTGTGCAAGCCTCTCCCCCTCTCTTGTCCTCGGTTTCCCTATCTGAACACAAGACAGGAGCAGTAAAGCATGGTAGGAAAGAGGTTTGGGTTTTACCAAGCTGGGTTCTTGCTCCCAGCTCCACCACTGAACAACTGGGTGGCCTTGGGCAGGTCACTGCATCTTTCTGAGCTGCAACTTCTCAATCAGTACGATGAAGATAAAAGGCGTCTGAACCTTGTCTCTAGTTGGGTCTCTAGAAGCAGACCCTGAGGGGAATGATTCTTGGTGCAGGTGATTTGGTACAGAAGTGCTCCCGGGAGAAACTGGTACCGAACTGGGAGACGTGGGGGGAAGGAAAGGAAGCCCGGCAGGGCTGTGGTCTCAGGCCAGGTGCCAGCCTCAGCCCCAGGGGACACTGGAGTGTGCATGACAACCTAATTGTCCCACTGGGGCTGGTGTTTGGATGCCCACACCGGTCAGACATTTCCTAACAGCCATGTCAGGAACACGGATACTCCCAGGGACAAGTGGCTCTTTTTTTTTTTAAACTTATAGCACCCAGTATTCCTAGGTGGTCTCCCGTCCAAGTACTAACCAGGCTCGACCCTGCTTAGCTTCTGAGGTCAGACGGGCTCAGGCATGCTCAGGGTGGCATGGCCGTGGACCAAAGGGTCTCTTTGAAGAAAGTTACAGATGCAGATCGTTAGAGGGAGACACATGGAAGCCAGGGATGGCCACCGGAAACAATAGGAGGGACCCCAGGGCATCTGGTGTCCACTACATACCTCAGGGGGTTGTGAGAATTAAGTAAAGTAGCTCGTTAGAGCCCCTAGCACAGTGCCTGTCACATGGCAAGTGCTCAAAAGATGGAATCTGTTGCTTTTCTTGTGATTATGAGCAGGCTGGGCCCAGTGGGTGCTGAGGGCCCAAGCAAGCCATTCTGAGGCTCTGGGCTTCTGGAGTCTTGCACCCTTAGTGCCGGGCCCTGTGCTCTGCCCTTTCCCTAACCCTCACCCTTCCCCGGGCAGCTGCAGTCCATGGTGGATCTCCTGGAGGGCGCCCTGTACAGCATGGACCTGATGAAAGTGCACGCCTACGTCCACAAGGTGGCCTCCCAGATGAACACGCTGGAAGAGGTAAGGGCAGGGCACGCAGGCCAGAGGCCGGGCTGCTATGCTGCTGGTGGCCAAGGGCCGTGTCTGAAGTGGCCCAGGCAATTCTGTCTTGACCCTGGTGGTTGTTGAAAGCTGGACTCGAGCAGGGAGCTGGGAGAGGGTGATACAAGCCCCAGGGTGCAGACTGTGGGGAAGAGGTCCGATGGGGCCTTGAGGGCCTGCAGGAAGCCGGGAAGCTGGGTAGAGAAACTGAGGCACCTGCTGGTTGTGCGAAGAGTGTGGAGGGGGGCTGGACCTGGCAGTCGGCCTCAGTTCGCCAAACTAGACCCTAAACATTGCACAACTCTGGGGCCACCATTCTCACAGTACCATGTGAGTGATGCCCCCTGGGGTGGTGTAGCATGGTGCAGGACTGGCCGAACCCCTTGGGACCAGGCTCAAGGCAGCACAGCTGTCCCAGGACCCACAGAAGCTGGAGGCAGAGGTGCTGAGTGTCTTCCCCTGGACAGGGCAATTGTGCTGGAGGGCTGGGCAGGCAGCTGGGACTGCCCCCTGAGGACAGGGACAGAGTTGGGCGAGCGTGGGGGTCCAGGCTTCCGGTTTGAAGTTCGCGTCCCTGCTGGCACAGCTTGACCGCCTGTTTCCTGCATCCGGCCTCCACTGGGAGCCTGGGACGTGCAGCTGCCAGGGGTGGGTGTGGGGGCTTCCTTTCCCAGCTTCCTTTCCAGAGGGAGGGGGCACCTGGGCATCCTGTGCCCCAGGGTAGGAGATTAACCCCTTATTAACCCCGAAGTTGGGGTCACAGTGGCTTTAGTAATTCAAAGTATTTGGTGAATATCTACTATGTACCAGGCCCGTGCCAGCATGGGAGGAAGGTGACAATGGCTGAGTTTCTACTGTGCACCAGTGTTCCCTGTGTACTTAGTACGTGCCAAGCTGTCCTCTTGCCCGCTCTGCAGTTACCCTTTGACCTTTATTAACTCGCTTCATGCAACTATGAGCCAGACGATCCAGTGGCCACATCTGCTGGGTCAGAAACAAATCAGAAATAATTTCCACAGCCACAAAGCAATGCTTTTTAAATTATCTTCTGTTTTGCATTATCTGCGCTTTGCTTCTGTTCACTAAGTAATAACTCTATGAAGAAAAAAAAAAAGTTTTTGCTAACCTTGGAGAAAGTGGAGGGAACAGCCTCAATCAGAGGCGATTTTGTGCCCCAGGAAACAGTTGGCAATATCTGGAGGCATTTTTGGTTATCACCATTTGGGGAGGTGGGTGGTGGATGCTATCAGCTCCTAGTAGAGGCCAGGGATGCTGCTAAACATCCTACAGCACCCAGCTCAGGCCCCCACAGTGCTCAAGCGTCTGGCAAATGTCAGTAGTACTGAGGTCGAGAAACCTGCCTTATACAGTTTGCCCTCTGTGTCTTCCCTGTGATCTAGTTTAGAACATGCTTTCTTGTTCCTTGGCCTTTCTGGTCCTCACAGTCACCCTGATATTTAGTTGTTATTATGATAAAGATCCTCATTCTACAAGCAAGGAAACTGAGGCTCAGAGAGGGAAAGTTATTAGCTCAAAGTTACCTAGCCAGGAAGTGGAGAGGAAGGATTTGAACCCAGCTCTGTCCAACTCCTACCTGCTGCCTCTTGGTCACCAAATCGCTTCACACCCAGGGCTGACCGAACATACAGCACTTTTAGGTTATTTTCTCCTTTGTAAAAGTTTCCATCAATGAAATGCTGAACTCATAATCCTGATGCTCCAGGACTTCGCAGCAAAGAGGTGCTTCCTGCATCTGACTCTAGTCTCCCCTGCTTTAGCTGAGAAGTAGACTCAGACAAAGGAATTCCATGCATGCTGCAGACCTGCTGTATGGGCTTTGGGGACCTGGGGATGATATCAGGCCACCCAGCTTTTTTGAGTCTTGCCCAATGGACAAGTCCCAGCAATGGGGATCTCTGGGATGCCGGATCCACAGAGAGGACCATGGTGGCTCTAAGCGATCCATCTGTTTCCAGCGGGTTTCAGAACCAAGAGTAGATTGGGGGCCAGTAGGAGGGCGGCTGGAGTCTGCTAAAGCCAGGCAGGGTCCCCAGCAAGAGGGAGACAGGCCTGGGGAGGAGGACAATCCTAGGAGGAAAGGCAGGCCTCAGAGCCATGGGAGGAGCCAAAACCACCCTATAGAGAAGTCGGAGACTTGGGGGCCATGAGGGCTCAGTCTCATCCATGGCAAAACCCCAGAGAGTTTCACTGTTTGAGCATTTGATTAAAATAAGGTACTTATGTATCACTTGTGAAGTTAAAATGTAATTTTAAAGTAGTAAAAGCTTGGTAGCAACTTAAATGATGACTTTGTAGGAACTGGCTAACTACATGATGGCGTGGCCAGTAAAAGGAATAGGGAGCACTGTGTGTACTGATAAGGAAGAGTTCCCGACACAGGCTCGAGTGGAAAGGCAAAGTGTGAAAGGAAGGAAGGCAGGGAGGGAGGAAGGGAGAGAGGAAAGAAGGGAGGAAGGAAAAGAAGAAAGGGAAGGGAGGGAGGGAGGGAGGGAAGAAGGAAGGAAGGAAGGAAGGAAGGAAGGAAGGAAGGAAGGAAGGAAGGAAGGAAGGAAGGAAGGAAGGAAGGAAAGAAGGAAGGAAGGGAAGAAAGACAGAAAGAAACCCATAACAATTGTCGGCACTGTGAAACAAAGGAGGGAGGAGAACATATTTTTTTTATACCCATTCGTTTCTTTTCAATTTAGTACTAACTGTGAACATATAATCTATTTTTTTCATTCATTCTCTTTTTAAATAAAAAATTAATGCCTACAGGATCTCTTAGCAGCATGCTTTATTCCACCCGTGCTCACTGGTGCCACCCCTGTCTGCACCCCTGGGCCCTATTCGGGAAAGCAAAGCCTGATGGGAGAAGCTGGGGTGTCCCCCGTAAGAGAGGGGTTGCGGGTGGGGGAAGCAGTCAGCAGAGGCTGGAAAGACCTCGAGCCCTGCCCCCACAGAGCATCAGGGCCAACCTGAGCCAGGGGAACGAGGCCGTGAGGGAGAGCATGCGCCACTTCAGTGAGCAGCTGAAGCGCTATGAGAACCAGTCGGCCATCATGATGAGCATCAAGAAGGAGCTCTCCAGCCTGGGCCTCCAGCTGCTGCAGAAGGACGCAGCCCCCGCCGCCGCCCCCGCCACCGGCCCTGGTAGCAAGGCTCAGGTGAGGCCATGGTTCTGAGTATGAGGCCAGAAGGCGGGTGGGCCTGCGAGCACAGTGTGGGAGGACCTCGGCCCTGAGGGCCAGCTGGGCAGAGTTTAGGGTGTAGGATAAGGCTGAGGGCTGGCACAGCTGGAGAGTCTGTGGCAAGGCGGGGGGCAGAGGCTGTCTACTGTGCCCTGAGCACAATTAGCAAAGTGAGCTGGGGACAGACATGGGGATCCAGCCGAGGGGTCTGTCCCTGAGCAGGCATCTGGCAGTGCTGACATTCACGCTTCGAAACTAGTGGGAGCAAGGCGGTGGAGATGAGCCTCCCCGCCTGGCGCTGGGAGACCAGGTCCTGCTGCAGCAAACCACTTCTGGCCTCCCCCGCTGTCACCGCACCCCTGCCTGGGCCAGGCCTACCCGTGGGTAGCTAGGCAATGCTTTGGGGACCCCCGCAGACTAATTCCACTTCCTCTAACCCAACCTGGTACGGGGAGCGGCAGCAAATGCCCAGACATTCTGTGTTCAAAGTCAGACCACAAAGTGAGCAGAGGGTTTGTCACCAGGCCAGAGCCACCCTGGACATGTAACAACACACCACGCAAAGTTGACAAAGGTCCTCTCCTGGGCACATTGCAGGGAAGGCTCACCCTCTGGGCAGATAAATTAGATGAATTGTGCAAAGGCTCCTTCCTGTGATAGACACACGCCAGGGTGTGCGGCTTGGCAAATGGAGTCAGACTAGGTTTGAGCCCCACGCATGCCCGTCGGCTAGTCTCCCGCGTGCAGGACACAACCTCGCCACTGTCCTCGCCTTGTCTTTGGGTGAGTGGGGGTGATGAAGGGAGCTGGCGTTGCAGAATCCTGCCCCGAACCCGACTTCCTCACAGTCATCATCTCCGTTCATCCCATAACCACCTGCGAGGAGCAACGATCATCCATCGCCCATTTGGCAGATGAGAAAAGCTGGAGTGAGGTCACGTAGGGAGAGGGAGTCTGTGCTGGGACCGGAACCGGGGCTGTGTGCCTGGCAAGCCCGGGCTCTCCATCTCCGCCCGTCAGCCTCCTGTGCTGACGTTGTGATGATGACACCGTTTGCGTCTGCCGCTGGGACCGCCTAGGTCCCGCTGGCGCACGGAGGAAGCCTGGTGCCTTGGCGCAGAGCTGGCTTCCCGCTCCTTCCTGTGCCAGTTCCACAGGCGCAAACAAACCCTGTGGAGGTCTAGATGCCGTGCTCGCTGTATCTCCTGGAGATTCTGCCTAACAATGGCTGATGTCACCGGCCCTGTGTTCTCGTGCCAAGCCAGCATCAGAGATATTTAAAAGGAAATGAAAGTAACAAAATTCACAATGTGTTAGAGAAACTGCACACCCTAAGGGCAATGCCCTGGTGACCAAACGTCCCAGTCGGCTGGGGACTGGAGCATTTCTCAAGATGTGAGAACTTCAGTGCCGAAACTGGGAAAGTTGGGGCACAGTGAGATGAGTTGGTCACCCTACCCAGGGGCCTGAGAACCTCTCCTCTGCCCAGAAGCAAATCTCAATCGGTGAGAGAGACGGGGATGAGAAGCCGACCTCGTGGTCAGCTGCTTCCCCAGGGAGCTGACCATTATAGTCAACCCTCTATGGAGATTGTCCAGGAGTTCAGAAACAGGACAGGAATCTGACCAATCAGCCTGGCCGTCGAGCCTGCAAGGGAGCTAGAGAGCTGAGTGGGGAAACTGAGGCACACCCCAGTCATGGATGTGCCTATGGAAGGAAAGCTGTGCCTTCAGGAGTCCGGAGCAACAGGACCACGTCCGGCCCCCACTTGCTGAGCCTCCTTGACTCCCCGCCCACAACACACACACACACAACATCCTTTCTAAGCAGCCCCCAGGTCTGAGACTTCCCTTCTCTCCCAGGACACCGCCGGAGGGAAAGGCAAAGACAGCAACAAATATGGCAGCGTGCAGAAGAGCTTTGTAGACAGGGCCCTCCCCAAGCCTCCTAAGGAGAAGCTGCTGAAGGTGGAGAAGCTGAGGAAGGAGGGCGGCCAGGGCCGATTCCTCCAGCCCACAGCCAAGCCCCGCGCCCTGGCCCAGCAGCAGGCGGTGATTCGAGGCATCACCTACTACAAGGCGGGCGGGAAGGAGGTGACTGAGGCTGGTGAGTTGGAGGGGGATTGGAACTTTGGGGAGTGGGGACTTGCTGAGGGATGGCCACACCCCCAGGATCCCCCGCAGGGACCCAGGGTCTTTGCTATATAGTCAGTGGGCCCCAGATTTCAGCTCTACCAGTTGACTGTGGTACCCTTTGCTCACGCACACAGTGGGATAATTACCCCTCACGGGGATTATGAAGAAATGATATAATCAACACAACAGGCTGCTCAGTTCCTTTCCAGTCTTCACAGCCCTCTCCATCCTCACTGGAGTTTTCCTCCTTCATGCGAAGAGGTCCACCACGGACTTGCCGTATCTCGCAGAGATTCTGCCTAACTCGGAGCTCACGGTCTGGTGGGAAAAAACCATACCCATGACGGAGCAGCCGCCACAGGTGGGGCAGGACAATGTAGGGGCCGCTGCCAGGCCAGGGTGCTGGCGAGTGACACGGGGCCTTTGGGGCACCTCATGTTTCCATGCTGGCCTTGGAATAACTGGCCTCTCCAACACCTCCCACTTCCTATCTCCCCAAAGGAGAGCCCGCAGACACCTGTCATCTCTCGCAGCCTCGCAGCCCTCTGCTGGGTCACAGTGAAGGGCAACAAAGTAATTAACCAAGAAACGAGACAACAGTTCCAGTAGTACCCAGATTTCGGGGCCATCCCCACTAGTATGGCTCCTACTTCTTCCTCCGACACCTCCCCAGATGCCCGCTTTCCTCCCACGTCCCTGAGAGATGTCCTAAGCCTGCTCAGCGCCTTTCCTGGGTCCCGCTGACCACCTCCTCCTGTGAGGCCCTCTGCCCAGCCCATGTCCCAGGAGGCTGGGAAGTGGAACTGTGAGGGACTTGTCTCCTTTAAGAGCCCCCTTAACTCTTGGTCCCAGAGCTCAGGGGCCTCTTCTCTCATCCCTGGTGCCAGCTGCTGGCCCTGAGTCCCGCCAGCTCAGCCCGACCACGGCACAGAGCCGCTGACCCCTGGCTGGGACACTGCCCAAGAACAGCTGCAGGCATCGGACTGTGCCAGCAAGGCCTGTGGGAACGAGCCCCCTGCCCTGGCAGGCCGCCCCTGAGACCCACCCCTGTGACCAGAGGGTGCGCCCCCATCCCTGAGAGCCCTCAGAGGCTCCCCCCACAGCGGGAAAACCTTTGTGCAAAGAGGAAACCCAGCAGGGGAAGTACAGGAAGAAATCAGATCACTGTCCCGGAGTCAAGGGGCCTCGGTGCATGCCCAGGGGGCCACCGCGCCATCACGGTAACAACAGCGTTGCCCTGTCCCTGGCATCACAGTGTTCTGAGTACTTTCACACAGTGTCACACCCGATCCGGGTGAAGAAACAAGCTCAGAGAGGTGAAGTGACTGGTTCCAAGATTCACGGAGAGTCGGTGGGACTGGAACCCAGGTGAGCAGGCTGCAAAGCCTGCCTTAGACCCCTTCATGGCTCAGTCACCGGAACTGAGGAGTCTTTGTCCCTTGCCGTATGGCATTAAGTCTTCCTACTTTCCCTACGCAGGTCCGATTCATCCCAGCCCAGGGAAATGTGTGGGTCAGGGATGTCCTAGATGGCACCAAACCAGATATCATGGAAGCTAAAAAAGTCCTGCCAGCAAAGCCCCATGCCAGCAGGTGTGGGAGGAGAGGGGGAGGGGTGCCAAAAAATCTGAGACTTTGGGAGGTGAGGGGACAGAGAGAGATAGAGCTGGGGTCCACAGGTAATGGGGAGCTGGCTGCACCTGCTCCTCCTACCTGAAGTGTCAGATGCTAGGCAGGAGAAGCTAGGGGATGGTTTCTGAGGAAGAAGACCAGCAGACAGTCTGTAAAATGGGAGAAGGATTTCTGCATCCTGGAACTGAATCTAGGAAATGAAAGAATGGGTACAAGGTGCTTGACACTTAGGAGGGAAAGGGGTCTCATATCTCGCACCTCGGATCTGCCAGAATATGAGGTGCGCATGTTTTGTATACGTTCTCCTCCAATCGACACGACAGCCTGATGCGGTGGGCCTCACGACTGGCATTTCACAGAGGGGGAAGCGGAGGCCCACCGAGGCAAGGGATTTGGACGAGGCCACTCAGCTGAGGAGGGGGCTCAGAGCTGGTCTGCTGACCGTGAGGCCCACTTTTCGAGGCCTTTCACTCCCCAGGGCCTCCCCTCTCCACTCCGCCGTGGGCCCAGATCTGGGAGCACGGGGGGCCTGGGAAAAACCTTGGGTGCCGCTGGGATGTGAGCTCAGGGTCTTCTCTCCGCAGACAATGCCCTCAAGGGCACTTCCTGGCTGGAACAGCTGCCGCCCAAGGTAGAGGGCAGATCACCCGAGCCCAACTCAGCCGAACATGAGGAGGCGGAAGCCGGGGTCTCAGATGGAGCGGACTTGGCCCCTGGCACGCCTTCCTCAAATCCAGCAGCCACCCCTACCCCCACGCCCACCACCAGTCCCCTGCCCACGGAGTCCCCTTCACGCCCAGACGTCTCCAGCCAGGGTGAGTAAGCCTCACAGGGGTTAGCAAACTACAGCCCGTGGGCCAAATCCAGCCTTCAGCCTGCTTCTGTACAGCCCCTCAGGCTGTTTTTACATTTCTAAAGGGTTGTAAAATTGATAGATATGGGGCAAAAGTATGTGCTTTGGAAAACCTGAAATGTTTACTATCTGATCCTGTACAGAAAAAGTTTGAGGACATTTATAGTAAAACAGGTAGTATTTTCAACAAATTCTTCTTTAAAAGTCACCTGGAATCTCATCATCAAATCCAACGTGTACCTTCACTTCTTTATTTCTTCTGCCCAATCTCTGACCCCGTTTTTACATCCACATTTGTGGTTTTGGCTTGTGCCTTTCAAAAGACTCCTCCTCATTAAGTCATCGAGCCCACCCTTCTCAAGGGCGTCCTGGCCACCCGTGATAGCAAGCCGCACAGCCATCCCCTCCTTTGGTCCAAGCACACCCCATTTCTAGGAATCTTTCCTAAGGATTCATCAGCAATGTGGACAACAGCTGCAGCTTAACTGGTTTCCTCGCGGCCTATTTCTAATGTCACAAAACGGGAAATAATCTAAAGGTCTAACGCCAAGGGAATTGGCTAAAGAAATTCGAGGGCACAGCTGTCTGGTGGCCTGGTAGAACCTTGAAATCACATCATTAGAAGGCCAGTTAATGATGTGAGAATTGCTCAGTGAAGGGGAAAAAACGAGGTACTTAATACTGTATATTCAGAAGAACCAGGGTTTTTAAAAGTATGTCTTCATGACTGTACATGCAAAGAAAAGGAAGGAAATACAACATACTAAAACCCTTTGGATAATGGAACTTCGAATGATTTTTATTTTCTCCATTCTCCTTTTCTGATGTTCCATGTTTTTTTTCTTTTGGTTTTGGGGGTTTTGTTTGTTTGTTTGTTTACAATGATGAGACATCGTTTTGATCATGAGGGAAAAAAACAAAAAGCTACAAACAAAACCTCAGAAGGGATTTAAGTTAGACCCCGATAGTGTCCCCAGGATTGTCCAAATGCTGCTGCTCTCGCTCCCCATAGGCAGCGAGGCCAGCTGCGAGGGCACCCTCCGGGCCGTGGACCCCCCCGTGAGGCACCACAGCTATGGGCGCCATGAGGGAGCCTGGATGAAGGACCCCGCCGCTCGGGATGACAGGATCTACGTCACCAACTACTACTATGGGAACAGCCTGGTGGAGTTCCGCAACCTGGAAAACTTCAAGCAAGGTCAGGGACCCCAGAGATGGGAACGGGACAGGGTGTGGATGGCCTGTGGAGGGAGGGTCCCCCATGGAGATTTTTCCTCCTTGCCTTGTGGTTTCCTGTGATCCAGACTTCCCCAGCCTGGCCTAGCTCCGAATGGCCACCCCGAGGAGAGGAGTCTGAGGGCACCCCCTATTTGCCCCAGCAAAGGAGATGGATGTGGTCCTGCCCTCATGAGTGTCACTTACTGTCAAGGGAAACAATACTTACAGTTTCCACTAGTGCTTATTATGTGCTAATCACCCTGTGTGAGTCAGCTCCTATTATCTTCATAACTCCGGGAGCTGGGGGTTATCACCCTGTTTCACGGATGAGCAGGGCCCCAGGCCTTAGAGGAGCTGCAGGTCTGGGCAGGGAAGGCCACAAGTTTGCTTATCAGATCTGGGGCATAGATGGGGAAAGGGGTCATTTAGATATGACCCACCCTCCAGATACGCAGGGTATTATTTGGGAGGCGGAGACTTAAAGAAACAATTTCAGTATAATGTTAGAGGGAGAGCCTAGGGGGCTTGAGAACCCAGCCTGGGGATCAGGGAGACATCCCAGGGGAGGTGATGCTGAGCTGAGCCCTGGAGGAAAAGCATGAGTAAGCCATGCAGAAGGGAAAGGTGTTCCAGGCAGAAGGCCCGGTGTGTGCAAAGGCCTGGCAATGAGAGGAAGCACGGAGGCCTAGAAAGGAGGGGCGGGGGGGGGTGTAATGAGAGAGAGGGCTGAGGCAACCCTTCTGAGCCACGCGAAGAAGTCTGGACTCACCCTGAGAGCTGTGGGGTCACAGGGTACGACCTGCAACAGCTTAAGCCTTCCTCTGCCAGATCTAATTGACCTTGTCCTTGCCTCAAGAGGCTCACAGGCTGATACGGAGGAAGCCAGTGCAAAGTGCCAGGACAAAGGGTTTATGGGAGGCCAGAGGACAGGCCCTCACTCAGGCGGGGGTGGTCAGAGAAGGCTTCCTGGAGGAGGTAACATTGGCCAAGGGCTCGGAAAGATAAGGACGTATTCCCCAGGCAGATAGCAGATGGTGAATGGCGGTCCAGACAGAAGGAACAGCACGGGACAAAGCATAGGGGCTGTGCCATTCCATACTGGGTGACCTTGAACCCTCTGAGCCTGCTTCTTCCTTTGGCAGTTGGGATAATCAGGTTCCCCCTTCTTGGGACTGTGAACAAATAGGACGATTGGCCCAGCTTCAGGCCCAGAGCACACTAGTATCCGTGGCTCACTGGGCCACTTGAGAGCCCTGGGTGGCCTCGGTAGCCTCTGGGTGGGCTGGGGGTTGCCAGGGAGGCTCTGGTGTGACCAGGTGCTCTCTACGCAGGCCGCTGGAGTAACATGTACAAGCTGCCCTACAACTGGATAGGCACGGGCCACGTGGTGTACCAGGGCGCCTTCTACTACAACCGCGCCTTCACCAAGAACATCATCAAGTACGACCTGCGCCAGCGCTTCGTGGCCTCCTGGGCGCTGCTGCCCGATGCGGTGTACGAGGACACCACGCCCTGGAAGTGGCGCGGCCACTCGGACATCGACTTCGCCGTGGACGAGAGCGGCCTGTGGGTCATCTACCCCGCAGTGGATGACCGCGACAGCGCCCAGCCCGAGGTGATCGTGTTGAGCCGCCTGGACCCCGGCGACCTGTCCGTGCACCGCGAGACCACGTGGAAGACGCGGCTGCGGCGGAACTCCTACGGGAACTGCTTCCTGGTCTGCGGCATCCTGTACGCGGTGGACACGTACAACCAGCGGGAAGGCCAGGTGGCCTACGCCTTCGACACGCACACCGGCACGGATGCCCGCCCTCAGCTGCCCTTCCTCAACGAACACGCCTACACCACCCAGATTGACTACAACCCCAAGGAGAGGGTGCTGTATGCCTGGGACAACGGCCACCAGCTCACCTACACCCTCCACTTCGTGGTCTGAGCAGGGCCCCCCACTCTCCTGAGAGGAGTGGCAGTGGGCACAGGGGCTCCCCAGAGGGTCTTCTGCAAGGGACTCCATCAGCAAATATTTTGGGTGCTAGGGCCCCGGCCGGGTGCTAGGCAGGTGGCCAGAGCCAGCCTAAAGCTTCCTTAGCACCCAGGGGGATAATCGTGGCTTCCACTCTCAGAGCACTGTGCCAGGAGCTTCGGGTGCGCTAACCTACTTCATTCTCCCAGCGGCACCCTCCGACGCAGAGATAGTTACGCCCATTTAACAGGTGGGCACACCAAGGCTCAGAGAGACACCGTCCCTTGCCTCAGTAGCCTCAGTTTGGATCAAGCAGGCCATGCTGCCACCACAGCCCTGTTTCACAGATCAGGAGACTTGACCATGTGGTCCCCTACCTCCGGTCCCTAGCCCTCTCCCCTAGTTTCTCTGCTCTCTCAACTCACCCTTTCCAGGGCTACTCAAAACCAGGCGCCTTTGGAACCAACACCCTAATGTCGAGTGGAGGCCCAGTTATGTTTGCCGCCGCGGGCCTCCGTTCTGGCTAACCCGTTGGTGGCCCCGGGCTTCGGGCCCCTTGGCTAATGTCCTTGCTTCTTGCCTTTGGCCAGTCCTCCCACCCTACCCCACCCGCTGTCAAACCACATTCCAAACCTCCATGGTCACCCAGCCACTGAGCTGAAGCCACACCCCGAGAAAAAATACCGGCCCCCATTCCACGTTCCCCCTCCCTCTGTTCTCATTTTTATTTTCTCTTCCTCATCAGTGCTGTCATTTGTTTCTGCAGCAACAGCTGAGAAGGCTGTAGGCAGCTGCCTGCCAGCAGGAACTCTACGAGGGCGAGGAGCCGGGCCAAGCCCCAAGGCTCCCTCGAAGCCAGAAGTGCTGGCTTTGGCCTCATACCCAGCCTGCGGGACCACTCCCCAGTCCCTCCCCAGTCATTGGGCCTGGGGTCCACCTTGTCCTTCCTCTCTGGGCCTTTGAACCCACAGCCTATACACACACTCAGGGATACCTCCGGGTCTGCCATGAGCAAGGCCCGAGGTCGAGGTGGAGCCAAAATGAAACAGGTTCCCTCGTCCTCGTCAGTCCTGACTTGGTCATTTGGTGGGATGGCCCAGCAGCCTGGCAGGCTAGAGAAGGCTGAGATCAGAGCAGTCGGGTCTGGGGGAAGCATCAAACCTTCTGATTGCAGGAAACAGCGAGAAGGCTTTTCCTATCTTCAGAGATGGTGGGGCCAGTGCTACCCCAAGCCTAGAACTTGGGACCGAGGCAGCACAGGTGGGCCACCTCACCTGGTGCTACTGATGGCTCCCCTGAGCCTTAGACCCAGGCAGCTCAGAGAACAAGACCTTTAAGATTGTGTCCCTCATCTGCTTTGGACAATTTTTAGAGCTGGGATGAAGTTCTCCAGTCCAACTCCCTGTTTCACCGAAGGAGAAATAGGCCCAGAAAGGTTTAGAGAGTTGCTCGGGACCACAGTGGGAACACGACACAGCCCATCTCCTTCCAGAAGGGTTTTGTCTATATCCTTTACTCTCCCAGCTTAGAGGCAGCTCTGCCTGGGAAGGCAATAGACCACCCAGCACCCAAGCCATCCCAACACCTCTGAAGGGTATTTACTGCTCATCCCTACACAAGCCCCAGACCCTCCTCTCCTCACTCCATCCCCACGCCAGCCCCCAGATATCTGTATATTTGAATGCCCAGCTGCCATGTCGGGATATTTAGCTGCATACCTAAGAGTTTAAGCAAATGCATTTTATGCAGAATCTGTTTCTTTATATCATCAGGTGATTTCTGTATTGTCAAGCATTGTCAGGTGATGTTTTGTTTAAGCTGTAACTCACCCCTGAAATAAAGGGGAATGATTACACCCAGCCAAGCAAGGTCTGACTCATAGTGGTGGACACGTCCAGCCTCCCCCACCCACCCAGCCACCGGCTCCACTCACAGGCTCTTCAGGGGGGCTGCATTTCCCTTGACCCTGGGTGTGGGTTTCACAAGACTCTGTCTTTCATGACATCACAGCCCAACCATGTGAGAAGTATTCAGGGTCCTCTTTCGCCATCAGTCTGAGAAAAGGGAAAAATAGAATGGACTGATTTTGAAAAAAGACAAGCAAAATTGCTGTCTGGGGGAGAAGATGCTGGCTGCAGCCTCCAAACATTCACTAAGCCCCTTCTGTTTTCAGACCGTTGTCTGTGGGTTCTGTGGTACGTACAGGTATTTTCCTCATTTTACAAATAGTCGACCTGCAGCCCAGAGACGGGAAGTCACTTGTCATGAAGGCAGTTAAGTGGAGAGCCGGGTTTGAAAATCAGGTCATAAAACCAGCGTCGTGGACTGAGGATCAGCAGTGTGCGGAGCGTGCCCTGAGCGTATTCTTGCATCTTCATAGCAATGGATGTGCGTACTCTGAATGTGCCCATTTTACAGGTGAGGAAACTGAGATGAAGGGATTTATTCAAGGTCACAGAGCAGCTTAGTCTGTGGCAGGATTGGGATTTCAGGACTGGTCAGTATGTGTCCTTTGCCAACTGCGTGCCACTTTAGGGGCAGCTCCAGAAATGGTGGCTGTCACTTTTATTCGGTGTGGCGAGGCCACACAGGAGACCCCAGAAGGAGGCTGGGGTCAGCTCTTAAAAAGCCTTGAATGCCAAGCCAAGGAATAACTGCCTCCAGTCACATTTGGAACAAAGTTGAGTATAAATTAAGAGAGAAAAGAAAATGCTAAGACAATTGGATTTATACCAAAACCTCAAACTAACTGTTGTTGGGGATCTTGTAACTAACTAGACATGTTTTCTGTTTTGCTTTGGCCTCTGGGAAGCTCAAAGTCAAATTTGAGATGATTTTTAACGATTGTACTAAGTTTCCTTCTGGATTCTGGCTTCGTTCTAGCTTTCTGCTTTTACCTTTACCCTGATCTCTTTATTTTTATTGTATTGTATTTTATCTATTTTTGTAAGTTGCCACAATACCTTTTCTTTTGCAACAAGGTAGCATGTACCTAAATAAATACATGATCAAAAGCTTGACTTAAAAGGCTCGCCAAAATGCAATGGTCTGCATCCTTATCGTGACACAGACACTTAATAACTTTTTAGTTTGTTAGGAGAATTGGCCTTGTCACCATGCTGTTGCTGGAAACTGATCCGAATAATGAACTAGGGCAGGAGAATCCAAGTCAGGCTGAAAAATTGGACCCCTCCCGGTAGAGAGAAGTGAGCGGCAACCAAGGTGTTCCAGACGCTACCCCGAAGCCCCAGCTTCCCATGAGGGCAGCAGAGAGAAAAATGCTGTTTACACTCACTCCTGGCTCAGAGAACGTGGGGCTGAGGGAGCCGTAAGAACAGAAAGAAATGCTTTCCTGGGGAAAAAAGCATCATGGCATTGGGGCAGGGGCCTTGAGCACCGCTGCGTCCCAGTTTTCCAAACTCGTGTCATTCACTTACGGACTCTGATTTTTGCTACTTCCTTTTACCGTCTTTAGTACGCTTTATGCTTTCTCTTTCGGATGATTTCATTCTTTCGACTAAAATAATTTTATTTCAAAGGGAAGCTTTATCAGCTGTTAGTAAAAATCAACAACAACAAAAAAAAATCGTTTAAATTTCCTAAAGGGGTAGCACAATAGTAAAAAGAAAGCCAGTGACCACAAATACAAGGGCCGGATATGGCACTGAAAACAAGCAGCACTGTTGCATTCTGGGGACACCGTGGCTGTGAGCCCCGCCCAATCGCTGCCTGTGTAAAGAAGAAGATTGCAAAAGCTCAAGGGATGTCAAGGCCGAACCAGCAGCAAGTGGACATTGTCCTTGATGCCATCAGAGGGATGGGTTTGGAAGGGAATAGCTTCTCCCACGTGACTTGATAGCCCTTCACAAGGTGGCGTAGGCACTTCCAAGGAGCTCTCAAACCACTGATGGGTGACTTGGGTCAAGACCATTTTCCCTAGACATACACACACGCGCGTGCGCATACACACACACACGCACACACACATTCAACCAGGCCTTCCCTCCCCAGCCTCCCCCAGCTGCAGGCCAGCCTCGACAGAGCCCCTGCCTCACATGGGAACTGGTCACTGTCCCCGTGGCCCCTGGTCATCACGAGGATCCCACTCCCCACAGTGCCACTCTTGCCATGGCAGGGCTGGGAGAGCTGCGTCCCTCGCACCATGCAGACCCCCCTGGGGCGGACCCAAGTCCCAAGCAGGCCCAACATAGTGGGCTTTGGGTCATCCGGACCATGGCCCCCCTGCTCTGGCCTTCACCAGCCCAGTCTCATCTGCTCCCCACTGCCCCCTCTTCCTCGGCCTTTGCATCAGCCGGTCCCTCTGCTGGCACATTGGCACCTGCACCTGGGTATGGCTGCCTCCCTCTGGTCATCTCAGCTGAGATGTCTGTCACCTCCTCAGGGAAGCTATCCCTCAGTGCTGGGTCTAAAGTTGTCCCTAGCCGCATGTTCTCTTGGCTCTTCAATAGCAGGTATTTATTAGTTTACTTACTTAGGGTCTGTCCCCCCTTACTGGAATCTGAGCTCCCAGAAAGCAGAGCTTGTTTCCCACAATGTCATCGGCACCCAGGGAACCCCCGTGCCCGCCCGCAACAAATGTCTGCGAATGAACGAGCAATCCTCAGGCAAGTTCAAGCACAGTCTACTGAGGCACCAACCACCCTTGGCTCTGAGGTTGTGGTCACCGAATAGGACATACTTCTTTTATCTATTCATGCAGCATATTCACTGAGGCCATCCATAAGTCAGGTCCCACATGGAAATCTCTAGAATGCAATCTTGGATCAGATGGGATATCTCCAGTGACTTTCTCTACCCTACAGAAAACCCATCTTCAGGGGGAAATACCTGCCTAAGCACTTCACCCTGGTCTGCAGCCAGGGACTCGCTGGGCAAAGGGAGCTATGGCCTTTCTGTCGTCTGTGACAATAATACTCTCACAGCGCCGGTCGTAGGGGGCGCTCAGCTCAGCACCCCAATTCAGTCTCATGGCCTCTCAGTGGCCGACAGAGGGCAGAGGCCATAGAGTTCAGTGGATTGGGGGACAGGACAGACATCTCTCACCCTTAACAGCTTGGCTGATGGCATCACCTGCCAGAAAGGGCCGTGGCAACGCTGGCGGCATTCGTAAACCCCGCGCGAGATGCCCAGCCCACCCCGGGCGTTCCCGAAGCCTCGCTCCTGTTGCCGCCGTGACCAGTTAATGCTGAGCTCAGAGCGTCTGCCGGCTCTCAGGGCAGGTCCGCGCTGTGCACTGTGGCCTGTCCAACACGACTGACACCAATGTGCCGGCCCGAGGGCACCGAGCAGAGCAGGTCTCGCCCCGCCCATTTGAGAGCTTGCTGCGACGCAGGGAAGCCAGATGCGATCGTCGCCACGTGGTACGCGCCTGCAGCGGCTCCATGTCCTGCTCAGGAGCGTGGGCCTCTGGAGCCACGGAGCGACCCCCACCTCCCAACCTGCCTCCATGTCACAGCAGAGCCTCCTCTCCTCACCTCTGATGCTATGGTCTTCTCTCTGCCCTTTTGACTTTCTCCCGGGGACTTCTAAGCCCTAAAATCTCTCCTTGGTTGGGGAGATGGTAACAGCTACCCAGAGAGGCTACAACGTCCAAGTGTGTGCGGTGCTGGCCGCGTGCTGAGTCCTTACAGCATTATCTCATCGAACCCTCCCAGTCATCCCACGACGTAGCACTGTTGCCGTCCATGTTTCACAAATGGGGAAACTGAGGCACCGGCTGCTACATCACATGGTAAAGGTCACGTGGCTGGAGGCGGCTGAGCTGCAGCGCCATCCTCTCAGCACACCACCGCGGTCATTCTCAACCCCGGCTCCCGCCAGAATCACGGGGGAGTTTTAAAAGGTGCCACTGCCCAGGTGTCACCGTGGACCGACACATCGCAGATCTTGGGGACAAGGAGTGAGAGCTGGTGTGTTTTCAAAGCTCCCCAGGAGACTGTGCCATGCAGCTGGGATCGAGGCCTCCCGTCCCTCGCTCTCCTGCAGCTCAGAAGGAGCACCCCAGGCATGATGGGGTTGGGGTAGATTTGTCACATGCCGGACCACACCCAGGAAAGCACCCTCCACCCGCGGCGTCCCAGAAGAGGGAGCAGACAGAGCAGGCCTTAGCCTGTGTGTGTCGGCTGCCTCTCCCCAGCAGGGCGACTGCGGTGGGGGCGGGCCCCTCGGGCCCAGAGCACAAAGGCTTCCTCTGCCCCGGGCGGTGCCCAGACGCTGCCCCACTCGCCCAGCCCAGTCTGAACTCTGCCCACATCTGGGCCCAAGCCCTCGACCCCCACATTCCAGCAGGGACCCCATGGGGCAAGAACAGACAGGGCTTTCAGGATGCACGCCTGCTGGGGGCATGAATTATTACTGAGAATTATCCACCATGAGCACGGGGTGGCATTTCACGTGCCAAAGGTTGGCTGGCCACTCCCTGGTTCTGGCTGCTTGGCTCCAGGGCCTTCATTCCAACCTCACAAGGACAGAAACTTTATTCTCTTCCACGGCAGGAGGCCTCCGCCCCTCACCATCTGTGTTGCACCCCCTCAGCAAGCCCCCACCCCAACCCCACCCAGGGGCCAGCGCCTCTCTTCTACACGGCTCAGTACAGAGAAGATGAGATAAGGGTGATTCGAAAGTCAAGTTTCCCAGGTCTTTTTAAGCCAGGCATTTTAACGACAGGGAAAGTCATTGTTACCAAGACGTCAGCCCCAACCTGTTGTGGCTTTTCTGCATGGGCCCCTGACAAATGCAAACAGCTGGCACAGCTGGCATGAGCTCCTCATGGAAGGAGCCAGGGCTTCTGGAGCCAGATGGATATTCGGTTGGAGTCCTGGTTCTGCTACCTGCCACCTGTGGAACCTGGGCGCTCGACTCGAAGTCTCTGCTCTCAGTTTCCATATTTATAAAATGGGCCCCACAACCTTGACCTTCCAGGTATGTGTGAGGCTGAAATGAGATAACGAACATGACGAAGCTCTACGTGGGAACGTGGAGGGCACACGGCAGGGTGAGGCGCAGCGCACGGTAACAGACCTCACGGACTAACGTAAAGCATCACCCACCGTCGGTCTGATCCCCACAGCCTCAGGTGGGGGCGGACCCAAAGCGGACTGTCAGCAAACCCGACCATATCCTCCAAACGGGTGACTTTTCTTTGCCTTCGATGACAGAGAGCAGGGAGGCCAAATTACCTTCACCCAGTGCGTCTGCTCAGATTGACTGGTAGTGGCTGTCTGTGGGAGCTGCCCACCAGGCCCAGCACCAGGGAGGACACGGATCGATTAGCAATGTCTGCCACGAGAAAAAGAAGTTCCGGTGGTGGAATGTATGCTATGTTTCCCCATTTCTATTTTATTGCAAAGTCTAAATAGTACTTCTCACTCTAGTTTTTTTGCCTGGATTTGTGTGACACTGATCTTTCTGCTTCTTTCCACCTTCTGATCCTCACCTTCACCTGCTAGAGTGAATTTTCTAAAACGAAAATCTGACCACTTCACTACTTTACTTATCACTGTCCCCTGGCTCCTTCCGTTGCTCTGAGGATCAAACCACACTCCCGAAGGCGACCTTCAAGGCCTCCACTCAGCCCCCCTGTCTCATTCATGGCCACTCACTTGCAAACATCCCAACCTCAAGCCCCATTGACCTGAGGGCCTTTAAGAACTGAGATACGAAGATTTAAGGCAGCTTAGAAAGTTGCACTGAAAACCCCGTGCCCAGACTCAGAAGCTCAGATCAAGATCAGAGGAGCAGCCCAGAGACCTCACTGCATCTGTTTAGTGAGTTTAACCAACTGGAGGGAGCTAATAAACTTCCACTGAACCCTGACGTGCAGTTTAGCAAAGCTGTCATGCTGTTCACCCCTGACAACGCTGATGGGATTAGTCCTGAGTGGCCCCTGCAGAGGGGAATTTTCCCTACTTTTTCTCCTGATTGCCTATTCCAAGACAAGCCCCCTCCTCAGCAAGACACAGGGTGGAGGCTTCCAGGCACCGCTGTGTCCAAAGCTTTCTTGTCCACGGTCCAGGCATGCACGAGGGTTCCTGCCCCAGCAGAGGCCAGTGGGGCTCCTCTCCATTCCCTCTCAGTCCCAACTCTTGCTATTCCCCTGAAGGCGATCAGATACTCCAATCTTTCGGTTTCACCTTCTCCTACCCTGAGCTCCCTGCCCTGGCCAGGTGTGGGGATGAGCACTGGAGATTCAGAGATGGCCCGATGCAAAAGCATCCAATGGATATTGTCAATAAACCTGACAGGAGGGACTGGTGGTCGGGAAGCACGACCCGCATGGTATGGCTGGGGAACAAGGATCTCATAAACAAATCTCGATCTGTTTCTGAAAAATTGGCATCTTTACTGAAATTTCTAAGGAAAAGTCTAGGCTTGCTAAAGAGGCAAACATTTGAATGTATTCCTTGAGGGAAAATAGCTTCTTTAAAGAGAAGAATTCAAACAGGTTTTCTCCTCCTCCTCCTCCTTTTTCTCCTTCTTCTTCTTTTTTGTTTAACTTTATACTTTGACATAATGTTGAAGTTATAAAAAAGTTACAAAACTAACACAAAGGATTCCCTTATACTCTCCCCCCCGCCCCCGATTCTCCAATTATTCACATTTTGTGAACTTTGCTTTAGCATTCTCTCTCCGTACATCTTTTTTCTAAACGATTTGAGGGAAAGTTGCAGGTACGATGCCCCTTTTCCCTAAACACCTCAGCGCCTATTTCCTAAGTACATGGACGTTCACATGACCGCAGCACAATGAGCAGAGTCTGGAAAGTAGACATTGACTCAGTAGTATATCTAATTTACAGATCTAATTCAAATTTGGCAAGACTTCCCACTAGTGCTCTTGAGAGCAATTTCCTTCTAGTTCAGGATCCAGTTCAGAATAACACATCACATTAAATTATCACATCTCTTAGTCTCCCTTAACTCTGGAACAGCTCTTGAGCCTTTGTCTTTCAAGACATTGCCATCTTTTAAGAGTATGGATCATTTGTTTTGTAGAATATTCCTCGATTTTTTTTTTAATTTATTTTTATTATTATTTTTTTATTTTTTAGGCGAGGCAACCCTTGGTTGGCCTCACAGATTGCAAGGACCTCGTCAGCTTACAATCCTTTATTTTTTTATTTTTCACACCTATAGCACCTGGTCTTCCGAGGTGGTCTCCCATCCAAGTACTAACCAGGTTCGACCCTGCTTAGCTTCCGGGATCAGATGGGATTGAGCTTGTTCAGGGTGGCATGGCTGTAGACTGAATATGCCTCAATTTTCATTTCAGTATTTCTCTAAGCCCACAGGTTTCCCAATCTGTGAAATGAGATTAGTGTGAGGATTAAATAAAATTTCCTCATTTTGAGCAGGGATACCACAGAAATGATGTTGTCTTTCTCAGCGCTTGATGTTGGTTTGTCTTATTATTACTTTGGCCACTCGGTTAAGGTGATATCTGCCAGTTTTATCTACTGTACAATGACTATTTTCTCTTTATAATTAATAAATTGTAGGGAAATACTTTGAGACTATACAGATATTCCCATCATACTTTCACCTTCTAGTTTTAGCATCTTGATGATTCTTATCTATATTAATTATTACTTTGATGATTGCAAAATTGTAACTTAAAATTTCGATCACTGTTGGTCAGCATTCTACTCTAAAGCAGAGTATACTAAAAATGTGCCCAGAGATTCTTATCTTATTCAATGGGTCACAACTTATTACCATCAAAATTGTTCCAGACTTGGCCAGTGAGAGCTCATTTTCACCGGCACCTTTGTCTTTTTCAATGTATCGCTATTATTGACTAAGCACTTCCTCACTTTCTGGTACAAAAAAAGATGCTCCAGGCTAGTACTGTTTCCTTGTACTTTTTTCTGTCCTCACACAGCAATCAGTCATTTCTCCAAGGAGCCCTGATTCCTTGGTTGAGGATATTTAGAAGTAAGAAGCCGGGCTCTAGATGGGCTCATTGTTTCCAGAGGATATTGTTTCTGGGTCCTCTCAGTGGACAGAACTAGGAAATACATACACACATAAAGAAAACCCAGGAGTTCTTACTGACACCTTCAATTCCAGTCCAAAACCACAGGTTATTGGCCTTTCTGTTTCTTATTTGTATCTCCTTCCACAATAGTGAGAAACCTGGCTCTCAGCATCCTCACTATATTTCATCTTTTACTCAATCCTCCAATCACAGAGAGCGTTTCACAATTGCTAATCCATGCTGCTTTGAAAAACAAGCCCCTTAGGTAGAGTTCAGTATTTGCGTGCAATTCTTTTCATCTTTAGACGGGGTGGGGGGGGGGAACTTATCAGAGTTCTGGGTTCGAAAACTGCTTGGGTTAGTTTTTTTCCCCTTCACTGTGGCTTGTTATTCATTTCAAATATAATTCAATAATTTATAAATACAGAGCTACTTCATTCGATGTTTTGGGGTTTGTTTTTTTTTTTTTCCATAGCTTGTTTTAGTTCTCTAAATAGCATAACAAAATTTTCTTTTTCCTGATTTTTCAACTTGTCTTCTTGTTCTTGTTTTAATAAAGGAAATTAATCCATTTACATGACTAGTGACAGCTAATATGTCTGGTCTTTTCCCTGACATCATATGCTTAGTTTTTTAAAAATGTGTTTACCTTTTTAATACAAGTGGGAGAGAATTAAGAGCTTCTTTTATCTGTCAGTACCCTGCTCCTGGCCTGCAGCATATTAATGCTCAGCAAACATCTGTGGAGTGTTGATTGACAGCTCAACAAGTGGCTTTCCCTTGTACTTGGACAGATAGACACAGGGTCTTGACCTTACTATGATGATAACAATGACTAACTCAGTAGTTACCATTAAGCTGAATAATTATAAAAAGTCTTAGCAAAGGACCTGGATGTGGTAATCACTAAATAAATTATAACAGTTATTTATTGAACATTGACTAAGAATCAAGCAAGGTGCTATGTTCTTTCATTTAATCCTCATAATAATCCCATTTTACAGATGGGGAAACCTGGGGGCTTAGAGAAGTACTGAGTTGTTTTTATGACAAGGAAGCAGTTGAGTTGGGATCTGAATCCAGATCTGACTTCAACATCTGCCCTTTACCCACCCCAGGTCCCTGCCTCTACATATTAAAAGAAATAATTCCAGGAACAAATCCAGGCAAATCCATAGAGACAGTGGTTTCTGGGGGTGGGGGGGTGGGAGGGGTGGAAGCTCTTACTCATAAGGTCAAGGTTTCTTAGCTGGACCCGACTGCCAGCCAGTTCCCTGGAAACTCACGGTCAAATGGAGGCTCCTGTCAGGAAGTCAGGACCGTGAGAGCATAAGGCAACGCTCCTTTGATAACTTAGAAATCTACTACCATAATATGTCTTCCCCATCGAAGTTAATGTGGATTTAAAGGGTTTGGTATGGTGGGAGCATAAATAATGACGGTCAATATGGATGAGAACATAGTCTGGCCAGGCCCTTTACGCTGGGGTTTCTCAGCCTCAACTCTGTTGACATTTGGGACCGGATCGTTCTTTGTGGGAGGGTGGAGGAGGCCGTCCTGTGCATTATAGGATATTTAGCAGCATCTCTGGCCTCTACCCACTAGACGTTACAAACAAACCCAGTTGTTACAAACAAAAATGTCTCCAGACATTGCTAAGTATCGCCTGGGGCGGAGAAGTCACTTCAAGTTGAGAACCACTGCTTACATGTATTAACTAATTTAATTCTCACAACAATCCTATTTACAGATAAAGAAACTGAGGCACAGGTAGGTTCCGATCCTATGGCTAATGAGCAGTAGAGAAGGGATCAAAACCCAAGCAGTCAGAGTCCAGAGGCCACAAAGCTTCACTCGAATGGCCAGTTCATGTGATCTGACCTGATCAGAGGACAGTTGAGCAGAATATTAAAAAAAAAAAAAAAAAAGCAGACGTGCATACCATTTGGACCACAGCCATGTCTAGGACTTAACTTAAAGGAAATATACACACAAGGATGTTCATCTCACCACTTAAGCTCACGAAAGGGCTGGAAGTGCAGGAAAGGGGACTCGCCTGCCTTCCTCCAGCGCCCGGGCACTTGAGCACTGAGCTTGAGCCAGACTGATGTTTTTAATCACGTAACTTATTCTGGAGATATTAGAAACGGTTATGCAGGTCTGTGTTGACCCACAAAGATGTCCTTAATACTTGATTGCATAAAAAAAATTTTTTTTAAACCACGGCCATGGTATGGTTTTACTTCTGTAAAATTGTGCGTACATACAGCAGGGGGCAAAGTGCTATTTGCAGCAGGAAGTGAGGGCGGTCGCTCTTGCTCTTGTTTAGAAGGTTACCCGGTGGGACCCTCGGTGTGAAAGGAAGGCCAGGGCAAAAAAACTGCACCCTGTGTGATTCCATCTGTATGAAACGGCAGAATAGGCGAATCCACAGAGATAGGAAGATTAGTGGTTTCCAGGGTTTGGAGGAGGGGAGGCTGAAGAATGACAGCTAATGGGTATGGGGTATGTGCTGGAATAAGACAGTGAGGATGGTCTCACAGCCTTGTGAATTGACTACAAACCACTGAATGGTACACTATTAGATTTTGCAGTATGTGAAAAATATCTCAGTAAAGTGAATTGTAACAGAGCTGCAGGGAGAAATTGACAAATCCAAAGCGATGATTAGGAAGCCAGTGACGTGATAGAAAATCTAGGCTTCCAGGAACCTGGGGGGGGACTATCAGAGGGGATTTTCCACAGTGTATGGGAAGAGGAGCTAAAATTAGCTGGCTATCAAAAGGAGCCTGAACAGCTTAGGGACAGCTGGGGCTGACTTGCAGCTTCTATGCACACAGATGCGTACCCGCTTTTCCTGCCGTATCTCCTGGCACTCTCCCCAAAGGACAGTTTAAGGGAGAGTAGGAAGCTCTAGCCTCGCTTAATATTCTCCCTTAGCCCCCGTCCCCACCCCACGAAACCCACAATCCAGCTAAAAGAATGTGTTCATCTCATTATGCAATCATTGCCATACAAGGCCTCATCTCTCACTTCCAACTAGACTGACATCCCCAAACCCCAGCTCAAAATCACTTAAACAACAGGAAGTCCTGGGTAGGACAGTCCAGAGTTGTTTATTCAAAGGCTCCATGACATCATTAAGGACCCAGATTCTGATTTTTCGCTTGGCCACTCTCACATATTGGTCTCATCCTGCAACAATTCTGGACATCACATCATCACCATCAGTGTCCAGAGGCAGAAAAAAGATTGGTTGATTCTTCCCAGACGTTTTCCTGCAGACCGTTCCTTCCCTCCTTACAGGACCGGACCATGTGCCCTCCTCCACCCCCAAACAACAGCAAGGAGAAGAGGACCACCGTGATTGGCTTAGACCCATCAGTATTTATCTGAGTAAATTAGTAAACTAGCAAATGGAGGGTGTGACACACACACACACACACACACGCGCGCGCGCGCGCACACACACACACACACACACAAATCTGCTTGAAGAAAAAAATCTGCTCTCTGCAGCGAGGGAGGACGGAGCACCAGCAGTTAGCCCTGGCGGCCACATCGAAATTCCTTCTCCAGAGGCCTTGCCCTCTGCCTGATGTGCCCTTTCTCAATCTCTTCCGGTTAATGCCTCCTCTTCCCTCATACCAATCCATCACCTCCTCCAGAAAGCCCTCCGTGTTCTCACTGGCTAAGTCAAAGAACCAGTACTCTCTTCATAGCTCTGGCTACAATTGCCACTAAATAATTATGAGTGTCATTATTTGAGTTCATTGGGTGCTAAGAACTTCCTTCCCTTGTTTTATTTTCCCTTGTCCCTCCCCTGACCTTTCTCCTGGAGCTTTAGATAACCTCTTCCTTCCTCTGGAAGAGTAGGTGTGAGTTTCTTATAAAGACCCAAAAGGCTGGGCTCAGGATTAAAAGTGAGGCAAAAAGGTATATTTCCATGAGATGATGATGCAGGTGGTTATATTTTACTTTGCTTTTTCTCCAAAAGCAGGAATTTGGAGGATTTGAAACATCTGGCTCTTTTAATAAAGAATGGGAATCTATTCTCAAAGATACGCCCAAGTTAATGATTTGCATGCTATGAATTGTTCATTTGTTAATTCGCTCATTCATTCACTGGTGTGTGCCTCCATGTCTGGTCCCATCCTGAGTGTGGGGGAATATAAAATGGGTCAGACCTGGTGCCTGTCCTCAGAGAGACAGACACAGTCACAGCAATGACTTCAAGCTATGATTGGTGCTCTGATGAGAGCTGGGTGGGCTTGGAGTAGAGCAGAGGCTGACTATCACCCAAGGGAAGGGACGATTTCAGATGGGTTTTGAAGGATACATAGAAGTTTGCCAGACAGAAAAGGGGTGGAAAGGCATTTCAGGCAGAGAGAAGAGCTGTGCTAAGGCTCAGAGGCTGACACAGCCTAGTGCAGTGGTCCAGAGCATGGAAGCGTAGCCAGACCGCTTGGGCTTGACTCCTGCCTTACCCATCTCTTAGCTGGATGATCCAGAGCAACTTTTTTACTCTCTGCCTCAGTTTCTTTACCTATTAAGATTCTTCATCTATGACAGCACCCAACCCACAGAGCTGACGAGGATTAACCCAGATAAACCACACAAAGAGTTTAGAGCAGCCCCTGCACGGGGTAGACCTTGGTAAATTCCTAGCTCCTGGTTCCGTGCAATGAGTGTGGGGCACGGAGGTGGAGAGACTGAGCTGAGGCTGGGAAAGCTGATGGGGCTACAACAGGAGAATGACATATTGAGGTCAGGGTGACTGCAGGGGGGCGGAGGGTGGGCTTCAGGGTATATAGAGAACATCGACAGAGTGGTCAGAGCCCAGGGGTGAGGCTGTCAGCACAGGGAAGTGGAAGGTTCTAGAGAGTCTGCTAGGGGCTGAATTGTGTGCCTTCCAAATTCATATGTTGAAGTCTTAACTTCTAACACTTGAGACTGTGGAGCTAGAGTCTTTAAAGATGTAATTAAGGTAAAAGGAGGTTGTGAGGGCGGGGGCTAACCCTACGACCGATGTCCTCACATGAAGAGGCGAGGACAAGCAAGCACACAGCCTTTTACAAGTTGAGGAGAGAAACCTCAGAAGGAACCAGCCCTGAGACACCTTGATCTCGGACTTTCAGCCTCCAGAACTGCGAGACAATAGATGTCTGTTGTTCAAGCCCCCGGCCTGTGGTACTTCCTATGGCTGACCAAGCAAACTGACACAGAGTCCAGCGGTGGAGTGAAGAGCCTGGGGGTTGTTGACTGGATGTGGGAGTGAAGGAACAGAGAGAACGACCTCTGGATTCTGGCTGACACAAGAGGAGGAAGGAAGCACCATGGCTGAGATGGGACAGGTGTGGGCGCGAAAAGGGTGATCTCCACTGCTCGCTTGTGGGAGGCATCGCGATATGAAATAACCCGGGGGAGGAACTGCGAGCCCTTGTGCCGGCCTCGGCCCCTCCCATCTCCTGCCTCGTAGGCTCCGAGGACCCCAGCTCCAGGCCCTGCAAGGATTCCGCCACACCAAGTGTGTCGGGCTTGCCAGCTCTATGCACTGGTGACAGATGCTGTCACGCCCGGTCCCAGCGCGGCCTGGGTGGGGCACTGCCAGCTGGGCATTGCCTCAGCGTAAGGAAGTGGAGGAAAGGGGGGCCCAGCTAAGGCACAGCACCCAGAGATAGGTCCAAGGGCGCCCGTCCTTCCAGGAAAACAATCTGGTCACCAGGATACAGCTCATCGTCTTGCAGCTGGCCCAGCCCAAGCGCATGGGCATTATTTGGCGACTCCTTCACTCTTGGTGATAATAAGAGGACCGACTGCCCAGGTATATCTGTCTCTCCAGGCTCAGAGAGATGAGCTGACTTGTCTAGGGACACACAGGTGGTTGGACAGTCCTGTCTCACACTGGAGCCCATGGTCTTAACTGCTCTGATGGTTTTCCAAGTTTTCTTTCAAAGTGAATTTGGGTGATCTACATTTGACTTGGACAAAAACTTCTCCCGAGCACAGAGATTACATAAAGAGAGGTCGTCTCTGAACATATGGCTTTGAATTTTATGTTTAAGAAATTTGTTGCTGTTGTTGTTGTTGTTGTTTTAAAGGAGGTTGTGAGGCTCATCTGCAAAAAATATTTAAGTGTAACAACTTGTAAGCTGTCGGAGGGCAGAAGCAGTAATTACTGCAAAGCACTTGGTCGGCATAAATGACTGCCAATTCCAGGCCCTGCCCCAGAGCAACCCTTGGGGAGCACCCCACCTCCTCAGGGGGCCCGGCCAAACCCACTTCCGCAGACTCAGCTGGGAGTTCTGAGCCCGCCTGGAAGCTGGCCTGCTTCCCAGCTGTGGTTTTTGCCCTGATGTCCTGGGAGCCGTCCCATGGCCTGGGGCCTGGCTTTGGCTGGTTCCTTGCCTCCCAGGGGAGGTTAGGGGAGAATTGGGGCCTGGATGCAGCAGGTTCTGTGTTCAAATCCCACCTCCATGTCCTCGAGCCCCGCAAGCCCTGAGTGTGGGCTGCGGAGCCAGACCTTGGGTTGGAACCAAGACCTGACCATTTCCCAGCTGTGTGGTCTTGGGCAATTCACCGCCCTCTGCACTTCGGTTTCCTCACTCTCGCATGAGGGTTAGAATGGTACTGACCTCACAGGCTCGAGGGGAACGTTAAATGACCCGATACACATAAAGTACTTGGAAGAGGCTCTGACACGAAGTACCTGGTACACCTGGGATAGTACCGCTCCCATGTCTTTGAGCAGCGCCCCTTCACCTCTCTGGGCCTCGGTTTCCCCACCTGTACAATGGGAACGATCTGATCACTGAAGGACTGATGAGATGATGTGAGAAAAACACTTAGCATAGTCCCTGGCAATTGCTGAATGTGCGACGAAATTATTAGTGATTATTCCGAAGCCCTTCTGGAGCTTCACGTTCCAGAAAAACTGCCTGAGAAGGGTAAAAAATTAAATTAGAGAGAAGAGAAGCACAGCCACGCCATTTAACGACTTCTAGAACAAGGGTGTCCAGGATCCCTGAGGCCCAGTAAGCACCTTGGTAAATGGCACATGATGGGCACAGGGACACAGGACCATGGGTGGGCTGGAAAGCAGCCTGTTCTGATGCAGAGGCTGGCGGCTGGCAACAGGGAATTCTGGGAGTGCAAGCAGCTGGGAGGATGTCAGTTGCAGATCTTGGGGACTGGGCTAAGGGGAGGCTACTGCCAAGGCCAAGGGCCGGGTGGAGTGTGGCAGCCTGGAATCTGAGCCTGTGGGTGGGACAGGGGCAGGGTTCCAATCTGGCCATGAGCTCAAGTGAGTCCCTGCCCATCTGAGCCATACTTTCCTCATCTGTTAAGTGGGGGCCATAATGCACTGAATGATTCAAAGAGTACATATGTGTTCCTTGCCAGGTGCAAGGTAGGTGCTCCATAACAGGGCTATTATGACAACCTGGAAGCCCTGTCGGGGAGAAGCTGGTGGCAGATGCACCTGACTGTAGCTGAGACAGCCCAGGCAGGTGGCTGGGATGGAAATTCCCCTGATCCTGGCCATTATGGCATCTTGAGCTTCCCTCCTTGGCTCCCACTGCAGACCAAGGAGACCTGAGCAGTTCCCCTAAAGTCCTACATGGGAAAACAGATTTCCCAGCCTAACAGTGGGCCTGGGCCTGGTCCAGTGGGTGCTGGAGAGGGGCCCTGTAAGCAAGGCTGCCCTCCTAGGTGCCTTCTGGATCCCCCACCCCACGCCCTGCAAACTACTTCTTCCTGAGACACCTTGGGCCCTTCCTCCACCCAGCTGCTCTCAGATCAGCACGGGTTCCTCCCCGAGCCGGTGCCAGGCACTGAACTAAGCTCTTATTTGCATGGAAAATGAACAACAGCCCCGCGAGGTGGGCTCTGTGATCCCATTACTGGGCTCTGAGCTATCCAGCACCTCACTCAGCGTCACCCAGGCAGACCAGTCGCCCCTTGCTCAGGAACCGCACTGTCTTCAACGCTGTGGGAAGAGCACTGGTTTGGGAGTCCGTAGGTCTGGGTTCTGCCTCCCCCTTTGGTGACCTCGGGCCACCTTCCAACAGGAAAGGTGAGCCCCACCTGCATCCCCTAGATGGGATCCGAGACAACGAATATGACCCTCTGTATCAGTCACGGTCCTTCAGAGAAACAGAACCAACGGGATGGGGAAAGGCGACCAAACAGCCCAGGTCCCACTGGGAAAGCGGGAAATCCGGCCCATGTCCCTGTATGTGTCTCATATACCTTTAGGGAGTAGGATCTGAGGTGATTTTTACTTCTTTCTTTCTATCTTCCTACTGTCTAGTATTTTGAAAAATCGCACACGCATAAACTTATAATCACAAAAACATTAAATGATTTCTCATCTTGAAAAAATAAGGCATTTTCTGAGAATACATCATCCTGGGCAGATAAAACGTTGAAAAAAAAAAGTTCGCAAAAACAGTGAAGAGTCTGCAACTAATCATCAGAAAATTCAGAAAAAAGCGTAGATGAAACGAATGAGACAAGAGCTTAGCTATTGGAGAGTCGGGGTGGAAGATAAACGGGTATTCATTGTACTAGATTTGGAAATTTTCTGGGAGCAGGTGTCAATATGGATGGGACGTACATTTATTACCAACCTCGGTGATGGATGCTTGAGGAAAGACGTCAGATTTTAATAAGTTAATAATTACAGGCTATAATCTTTAGAGGAACCATTAAAAGTGCCCTAAATTTTTACTTTCTTTGGAAAAGGGAGAAAAAAAAAAAAGAAACTCACAAAAAGCAAGAAAAATAGAAGGCACAAAAGAAGGTAAGTTTAAATACCCAAGTGAATCAGTAATTACATTTAGTGTAAATGGACTAGATGATCCAGTTAAAAGACATGCCTCTAAAACCAAAGGATACAGCAAGGTCAAAAATAAAGATACACCATTCAAATAACAACAAAAGGAAAACAGCATAGCTGTATCAATAGCAGACAAAATAGACCGATGGCCAGAATCGTTACAGAACTAGACATTTGATAGAGACGAGAGGTTTGATTCATCAGGAAAACTGACAATTTAAACATTGTATGTACCTAATAAAGTAACTTAGAAATATATGACACAAATATTGGAAGAAATACTAGGAAAGAGACAAAGCTCACTGTTACAATGGGAGATTGTAACATTTTTTCCTCAGTAATTGATAGAACAGGTAGGGGGGAAAAATCAGTGAGCATCTAGATTAAGAAAGCTGATCTAATGGATCCATCTAGAACCCTGCAGCCCACACTTGCAAAAGGCACAGCCTTTGCCAGGACAATACAACAAGCGACCACATATGTGCCGTAAAGCAAAGCATTACATTCATTCTGAGCGTGGTGTGACCACGTGCATTCAATCTAGAAATAAATTACGAGGCTAACTAGAAAATCCCCGCGCATCTGGACGTTAAAAAACACACTTCAAGGACAAATTCATGATGAAAAACTCAAAAACAGACACAAATAAAGAGAACCACCTGGGGCCTGGGGGAAGGGCCGCTCCCTGGGCACCCCATCAGTCTTGGTTAGGTGGGACATTGAGCTATGTGGCCATCTCGCCCCATTATTCCTAAGCTGTTTTTCAAAGCCAGCATTTATGGAGCACCTACTGTGTGCCGGGTCTTTAGCTTTCTGGTGACTTCTCACCAGGAACTGTGGTTCCCATTATCATCTCCATTCCATAGAGGAGAAAGCTGAGGCTTGGAGAAGTCAAGTGACTCACCCAAAGTCACCCAGTTATAAAGCAGCCTACGGCTTTCAGACTCCATCTTTTAATTACCTATGAAGCTGGTACAATTACTATTCCCATTTTTCGGATTAGAAAATTGAGGCTTATGGCACAAGGCAAGTGGTAGGATTTGAACTGGGGATTTGAACCCAGCTCTAGAGGGGCGGTAAGCCTTTACAGAGTGGGAAACTGAGGCTGAGAGCTGCTGGGACTTGCATGGGAACACACGGCTGGGAATGGCACCAGACTGAGATTCGGGCCTGGGCTTCTTTCTGCAAAGGGAAACAAGCCTGAGAGGAAACGACCACAAAGGCCTCCCACCCCACTCAGACAGGAAAGAAGGGACAATGGCCCAGATGGACTGAAGGAGAGGGCTCCTCACCCACTGGCCCCCAGACACAGAGGCCCCAGGGCTGAGGGGAGTCCTTTAACATGAGGTCTCAGGGGTGGGGGCTGCTGAGCAAACAGCTGTTCCCTGCCAATGACACAAAATGGCCATTGAGAAAAGTCCAGGCCTAAGGAGAAGGGGGGGCTGTTGTGACCAGCCCCCAAGTGGAGGAGGGAGCTGCTGCCTTCGGGCCATCCCAGCTGCAACCCATTCAACTTGCTGATGAGGAAGCTAAGAGGCTGGCCTGGGATCACACAGTCTGAGGGCTCCGGGCGAGGAGGACGGGGTGGTGCCCGTAGGAGTCAGTGCACTGCTCCAGGCATGAGCAGATGAGCCCAGGAAGCCACGAATTGCCTACAGTTAACCCTGGAGCCCCAGCTCCAGTTGGCTCAGAGCAGCCCTAGCCCAAAGAGGCCCAGGAGTTCGAGGTCACACAGCGGTAGAGGCTGCCACTCTCCCCTTGCCCTGCCAGAGCTGCTCCTGCCCCACCCCTGTCTCCCAACCCCCCGTCTCTACCAGCTGTCTCCTTGGAGGGCAGCGCAAGCCTAATCCGGTTCCCACAGGGCATGTGGGCGCCAGGTGTGGCTGAGACAGTTGGGAGGGCAGGTGGGTAGAGGGAGCGGTAGCTGCAGGAGGCTCTAGGGAATCGAACACCACAGCAGCTGCTGTGCACCTGCTCCGGGCTGCCTGAGGGGGCCGGGCACCCTGTGGTTGACCAGACCCTGTGCAGCCTGGCCCTGCACTGACGCTGGTTGGTAATCCTGGTTTTGAGTCTCTTCCTCTCCCGGGCCCTCCATGTCCCCATCTGCACGCTCCCCATCTGATGTGGTGATGTGCTGAGGTTTGCATAGCATGGTGCCTGCCGCCACCGTGATGGTTTATTATTATTATTATTATTATTACCTCCTGGTGGCCTGAGAAGGAAAGGTCATGAGGCCAAAGAACCTCTGCACAGAGGCCTGGTGGGCCACTTGACCCTTGGAGTTCAGTTCCTTTTGAAGCTCAACCTGGGCCACCTCCTTGTCCTTACCGAATATGCTTCACTGCTCCCCAGGGCCACCCACTGCTTGTGGCAGCTCAGTCCATAAATCTTGTGCAATTAGCCCAGAACCTGCTAGCCCCCCCATCCCGCCCCACCGTGTTCTTCCTCCCAACCTTTCACCCCCTCAAGGAGCGCCAAGGTTCTTTCTTACCCCCCTCAGGGTTCCATGACATCTACTTTGAGAACCACTGCCCAAGGAATGTGATCCTCAGCCCAGGATTAAAGGCCTCCATGCCAGGTACCCTCCTCAGCTTCTCACTCTGGTTTCCCATAGAAGTCACCCTGGGTGCCCCAGCGCCCTCCGCACCCCATTCCTGCCTCCTAGACCTTCTGTTTTGCATCAGCGGAGACCACTTTAACTCCAGAGGCCTGAAAGACCACAGTCTCCTCTCAGAAGGCCTCCCTGACTGCCTGAAGGTCCCATTCCACCTCCCGAAAACACTCGGGCCCTGCAGAGCTCAGCTGACAGGCTCAGAGGGGTCATGGGGCAGAATCAGGCGAGAGCAGGAGAGAGGGATCTAGGTGGGAGGAAGGCAGCGGGGGTGGAGGACAAATCAAAGAAGAAAGGAAGGAAAGGGAAGGAAGAGGAGGGGAGAGGCTGGTGGGGGGTCTCTCACTATGCCCCATCCCCTCTTCTGCTCCCCGACCCCACCCCGAGGCCATGCCCATCGCCCCCAACCCGTCCCTGGCTCCAGGGGGAAGGAGATTCCAGGAGGCCTGTTTCAGGGCCCAAGGTGGGCCACCGGCCCAGGGGATCAGGGGGTAGGGGATAGGAACCACTTCTCATCTGGGCCTCCTGCCCTTCAATCCTCTGGGTAAAGTGTCAGACCAGGGCTGGTTCCACCCGGGGTCACACCGGGGGGACTCAAAAGAGATAGAACAAGGTTTCCAACTCAGTGAGCAGAGAGGTGGCCACGGCTGTCTAGCTGATGCTGTTGGGTTGGCCAGCCTGGAGGCTGTGGGTTCCACCTCTTGGGGCTCATCTCCCAGATAACCTGCCTTCCTGGGTTACTTCCCACAGTAGAGTCAGGTCCCTCAAAAACTCTAAGAGGTGAAGGTAGGGTCCCCAGATGCCAACCTTGGTCTGCTGCCTTCACAGATGCACCAGAACTGGTCTAAGCCTCACCCTCTCCCAACCCAGGATGGACCCAAGGAGACCAGGGGCTGGGCATCAACTTCTTCTGGAGCCTCTCTATGCAGGGATCAGGGGAGGATGAATCCAGCCGGAGTAGAGATGGGCATCTCGGGGGACTTAGGCTAGCATCCCAAGGCCTCACCGCTTATTTGGTTCTGAGCAAAGAAACACTGCATGCCCGTTCTCAGGGCATCCATGCAAGCACCTGGCGGTTCACTGTCTATTGAGCACTTACTCTCTGCCCAGCCCACGCTGGGCTCAGGAGGCCCCCAGAGCTGGCCCTGGAACCGTGGAGAGGGCAGGGCGGGCAGTGGAAACAGCTCACGCGGGCTCTGATGTCAGATAGCTTGGGCGTGAGTTCCAGCTCTGCCTCCTGCTCATGTTAAGGCTAAGTCCTAGACATATCGAACTTCAGTTTCCCCATCTGTAAAATAGAGGTGCAGCTTCCCGCCAGGTGGGGTCATTAAGAAAAAAATCACATGAAGTGAGGGATGTACTGAATAGGAAACCAAAACTGTACTGAGGGGAGCTATAGATAAAACACCTAAGGCAGCCATCGATTCGTTCATTCACATGTTCTTTCATTCAAAAAGCATTTTCAAGCCCTCCTCTGCGCCCAGCCTGAGACAGGCGTGAATCACACTGAGAAGGGGCCTGAGTTCAGGACTCGGGCCTGGCATCTACTCGGCTGGTCTGCCCACCAATCACGTGGTCTTGGGTGAGTTACTTCCCCTTTCCGAACTAACCCTCCTTACTGCGACAACTGGGCTCACACTCCCCTCTGAAGATTGATTGAGATCCATCACCCCAAATAGCCCTTGAGCGCTGGGAGCTTCACCCCTTTCTTCTCCTTGTCCCCTGCCTTTTGTTGATCTGGGACTAATTTCTTCTGGATATAGTGAGAAAGTAGCAGGTGAGACTTGGCCCCGGGCTACCAGCTGGGGAGACAGACATGGTGACTGAGGCCTGAATGGGCACAGCCACACAAAGCGTTATTGGTAATCACCGAGAATCAAGCAGCCACTTCCTGAGCCCTATAACATGCAAGGCCAAGAGCTCTGTTTACTGTCCCGTTTAACTAGCAACACCTCCCTGCCCAGAGCCCCTTCGGCCAAACGCCACTGTTTCCACTTTACAGAGGGAAAACAGGGTTCAAAGTAGAAGTCACTAGAAGGACACCCACCCTCTAAACTGCTCACAGCCGTCCTAAGGAGCGAGCCCATAGGCGCAGAGTGACATGTGCATCTTGTCCTTTTTTTAGCCTTCTATATATACAGACACATTTTTTTGCAGCCAGAATGTAATTTAAAAACACTTTTGAAATTAAAAACATTGGTTTGTGTGCTAGGAATAAAGCTGTGTAGAAACATGACAGGGCCCAGAAGAGGCACGGAGAAGTCAGACAGGCCCGGGTTCGGTTCCCCATGCCCGCTGCAAGACCCAGCCCTCCCTCCTCTGCAACCACCCCAGCGGCATGGCGGCAGCAAGTGCCTCACCTGAAGAATGACAACGGCTACTGCACTGGGAGCTTGGGGAATGGATGATTGTCCCCATGTCCTCAGACTGCTCTTTAACATTGTTATGTCCAAGACACTCTAAGACTTTAGAAAATTAAATGAAATACCATTGAAGTTGTCTTTGACTGGGTTGTGACCCTGTCTCCACAGCCAGATGGGCCTGTCACAGGGGTCTGCCTGGCCATTCACTCCTGTCGTAATCTGGGCTGGTTTCAGGAGGGTGGTGTGTTCGAGACCTCCATGATGCTCCTCCCAGGACCTCGGAGATGTCTCCTTTTCTGTAAGAGTCACTGGAACATGGGAGAGGCCCACGAGTCCTATGGGGAAGAGTCCCTGAACCCAAGAGCGTGGAACACAGGCCATGGGCCCACGCTCAGCGGAGTGGGTGGTGCCGAGGGCCCCTGAGCTCCTTGGGTTTCTTCTGGCATCCGGGTCGCTTCGCTACCCAAACAGAAAAACAGTCTTAGAGAAAAAGTAATGCTAAAAATATAATAAGGTAAATAAATAAGGCTAAGTTTCTAGATCTAGTAAATTGTAACTGAAGAGAATCAGAGTGAAAGATGAGACTCTGAAGCCACAAGAATGGCCCAGAAGCCAGGAGAAAGTACCGTCATACCATTTTTCTAAAAAGTGTGACTCCAGCAGTCGTGGACTAGTTAGCTTAACATTGATTGCCAAGCACGTTCGAGACAGATTATTCAGTCGTGATTTGAGAGTGCTCAGAAAAGGAAGTGGTGACCAGAAATGCCAACGACGGTCACTGGGCATCAAATCTGGTCGCTCTTGCCTCTCTCCTTGAATAACAAGACAACTGTGCCCAATTCAGATACACCTACCTCTGTTTCTGTAAGACATGGGAGTGTGTCTTCACACATGGGATTACTATGGAAAAATGTGGATTCGCCGTATAATAATACTTTAATAAGACAAGCTGAGCAACACAGAGCACTGACTATGCTCCAGATGCTGTTCCAAGCGCTTAGCATGTGTTAACTCCATCCTCATGGCAAACCCGATAACATAGGTCGTAATCACTACCCTCACTGTAGACATGAGGGAAAGGAAGCACAGAGCAGTTAGGTAAACCTGCCTGAGGTCACAGCTGGTGGGTGGTGGAGCCAGAAATTTCAACACAATTGTCTGGCCCCAGAAACCACAGGTGCACAGCTGGCTTTAAACTGACCTAGAGATCCTGGATTGATTAACCAGAGGCGGCTGGAGGTGGGAGGAGAAGCCTGGATCTTACCAGGACTGCCAATCAAGACGCCTCACCCTCCACTCACCGAGGAGTGGGCGTGCGACCCTAACTAGGCCAATTATTTGCTCACCCAGGACCCAGGCTTCGCCCTAGATTCTCAGCCCTTGCTTCCTGCCCTTCCTTGGCTTGCAGTCCTTCCCATCCGTGATTCCCCAGCCCCTTCCTTCCCATATGGTGTCTTTTGCCATTGATGGTTTCTGTTGCTTGCCACCCAAAGCCCTGCTTGAGTTAGGAGTTGATCATTCTCATCCTCACCCAGGTCTGCACCTAAGGGAGTGCACCCTACCCCAACCCACAGTTAGTCCATGATCCTGCTGGGTATGAATGGGTGCAAAAAAGTGAGAATCACTGGCAGTCTCCCCTGGTAGACCACAGGGCTCTGTCCTTAATCTCGTCCCATTGATCATAATTTTCACAATTTTGATCTAGAACACAGAAGGCCTACTCATAAAATTTGCAGCTGCCACAGTGCAGAATTAATGCTTTGTGCAACAGAAGCCTGGACTTAACAACACTTTCAAGACTAGACAGCTGGATGGGAGCCAAGAAGATGACATTTAACCAGCATAATGCAAAGCCTTGCATGTGTTTCCGAAGGATCCATTGTGCAAGCACCAGACCGGGGAGAGGGGAGTTGGCCAGACAGTAGTCCATGGGAAGAAACTCTCACTGCAAATTCAGTGAGTCACCAGAGTAATGTAGCTGTCGAAACACAAATGCCTCTAGTAATGCAATCCGAGTGTCCTTGAACACTAGAGATGACAATACCTTTCAACTTGGCCCTTGTCGGTCCTTACACAGAGCATGTTTCCAGTTCTGATCTTCACACTTGGGGAGAGACAATGACAAGTACAGTCCATTCCAAAACGGGTGGCCCAGGTTTGGGGAAGCCAGTGAGATTTAGGGGTGTTGATCACCCTTGGGGAGTTTAGGATCCCTGTGTGCAAATAACTGCAGGGGAATCCCAGAGAAGAGGCCCTAAAGGCATAAGACTAGGGGACCAGCTGTGGAAATTACAGAGATGTTTTAGTCAAAGTCCCCCAGGTGGCAAGTAACCAAAACCAGACCGGCACTCACTAAGCAAAGAAAAAAAAAAGGGAGGGGGGGACTTGAGGAGACAGGTGCTTTTTAGGACAGCAGCCCTAGGGACTGGAGCCGGGAGCTGGGGAAGCTGGCAGGAACTGGGCAGTCCAACTCTATTTCTCTCTTCCTTACTTGCTCTCTTGCTGCAAAACATCTTTCTCTGCTTCCTGGGACACTGTTGGAAGCTCATCCTAGCCCTGGCACTGCATAATCCACCAAACTGCTCAGGATGGGGTTAGTGGGGACAAGAAATGGGGAGTGGGGAGGAAGACAGAGGGGGTAGGCAAGGTGGGCAGGGACCAAGAGGTAGGGCCAGTTATTACAGAGTAACCCGGCAAACGCCGGGGTGCCCACTGCCCAGCTTCAAGCCAGAACACCAGGAGCAAGTACTCTGCAAAGCCCCGTGTCCCCTCCCTTGGTGGTTCAGGAGTGTCTTGTTCCATGCTTTTCTTTATAGTTTCAATACCTACGAATGGATGCCTGAGAAACGAGGGTCGCCTTTGCCATGTCTTGGTTTTTATGTGACGGGGCATGTCTGTAGCATCTTCTGCCTCGGTGCTGTTTTTGCTGAGCGTGTTTGTGAGACGTTTGCATGTTGATATGCAGAGCTGTCGTTTGTTCATTTCCCTGGCTGTATAGCTTTCATTATTCAACTACACAACCTTTCATTTCTACGGTCTTTGACTATTCAGGTTGTTTCCAGGGTTCCAGGACTACAAACAGTGCTGGATATGTCTTGCACTAATAGAGTGGGGAATTGCACACCTTCCTCTCTATTAGTGCAAGGCAGACTCTCACTCACCCAAGATTGCCCAGCTTTCTTACGATGGTTTAGGCTGTCCTGCGGGGTAGTGAGGTATCCCAACCTTCCCAGGTTATACTGGAAGAATGTCTAGTGCAATGAATGAGTCAGGAGCTTGAGGTTACTGGCCATGGGTTTGAATCTCATCTTTATTACTTTCTAACTGTGTGACCTTGAGCATGTCATTTCTTTCTCGGAATCTCCAGTTTTCTCTTTTATATGGCTATTACCAATGGCAGTTTCAGAGGAAGCCAAAGAGCCTGCAAAGGCAGCTACTTTGAGGAAGTGAAGAGAGGCGAGGCTGGCCCCAGGACCATGGGTGTTTAGGGGAGCAGCAGGAGTGGGAAAGGCCAGCACAGAGCCCTCTCCAGACAGTCTGGGCTGAGGCAGGAGAGAATGTGGCAGGCTCCCTAAGAAGGAAGAGACAGTCCAGGGGTGGAATATATGTCCCCCAGAGACCCTCTTGGAGAGACTAGAATCTAGGTCCCCCAAGCTTGTGGGCAGAAACACTTGCGCTGCCACCATGCCTATGACGCACCAATGCTCCACCCCCGCTGTGGACCATACCCTGCAGGTGCAGCCCCTGCCAGGCATGAAGCCAGACAGCCCTTGATGTCGAGGACCCTCTACATCACTAGGTGTACCTGGGCTGTGGGTCACTGGGGGGCCTGGCAAAGGGCATTTGTTTCTGGGCTCTAAGCCAAAGAAACAAAGCAGGACGTCGCAGCCTCCTGCCTTCTTTGAGCACTTACTGCACACCAGGTGACCTTGACAAGCACCATCCCACTGACACCTCACCAGGCAGTGACTGTGAGTAACCCCATTTTACAGATAAGGAAACAGAGGTACTGAGAGATCAGGCGGCTTGCCCAACTTTTCAGAGCTGGTCGTTGGCAGAACCCAGGTTTAACCCGGACTCGTGGCTCTAATGCCCATCTCCGGGGCAGCAGCTTTGACGTAGTCTGGGGAATGGGCAAGGGATGACCATGGTAGGGGTGAGGGGGAGTGATATTCAAGCTGATCCGGGAAGCACAGGCCAAGAGGCATGGAAGAAAGGACCCTTGTAGTTCAAGGAGCGAGGTGGGAGCAGGGGACAGTGAGTGGCAGGATGAGGCAGGAGAGGTAGACGTGATGGAGATTTGGCCCCCGAGGTCCCTGGAATTCATGGTGGGTGCTTCCAACCACAGACTCCCGAGTTGAGCAGAAAGGTTTTAACCCTAGCTCCACCCCTACTGGCCAAGGGGTCACTGGGCCTGGTGGATGAGTTCTGTCTAGAGGGCTCTGGGAGCGATGGGCAGGGCCCTCCAGGTAGAGTAGGAACAACCGGGTGGCTGGAAAATGACAGATGGAGCATGGGCTGGGGGTGTCTGAGCAGAGGGAGGGGGAGGGCCTGGGGAGCCAGCTAAGGGGGAGCCATGTCTGGGACCCAAATCTGGGATGGAAGGATGGTCTTAGAGGCCCAAGTTAGACAGGTCCCTCTGGAGTCAATTCAGTGTCCTGGGCCCTCTGGGAGTTAGAATGGGGGTGGGGCTGCCTCAAAGCCGCCATTGTGCCCCCTTCTCCCGCCTGACTGTCTGGGGCCTAAAATAGAGCAGGAGCTCAGAGGATCTCAGAGCTCCCGTGAGAGGGCTTCTGGCACAGCGTCTGGGGGGAGGGGTGTGAGTCACCACTGGGAACCCTTGAGTTTGAAGCTCCCAAAGCCCAGATGCCCCACCCCCACCCACAGGGACAGTAGGGCAGAGGTTGTCTCAGTCTCACCCCTGTCCTGCTGCAAGGGACAGTCCAGGCCTTAGCTCTGCCATGGAGGTGCTGGGTGACTGGCCCAAATCTGCCCCCTCAGGACCTGTTTCCCAGATGTACCAAGAGTCAGGGACCTGGACATCCTTTGTGAGGCTCCCGGAATTCATGGCAGGTGGTCCCAATATAGGGTCCCAGAGTCAGACAGGCATGGGATGAAGTCCTGGTTCCTTTCCTCTTGGCTGAGTGACCTTGGGCAAGTCTCCACTCATCTTAGAACCTGTTTCCTCATCTGTAAAATAGACTTTGAAACCAAGTCTTGTTCTTTCCCTATTTCAGCCTGAACTGTCCAACAAGGGTCTTGACAGCTCCTGAGGATGTGGCTGCCACATCCTCAGATGGCATACTTTGTGCCGCTGGGAATGTTAATGACAGTGACATCACTTTTTAGTGTCCTGTGCTTTTACACTGATTACCTCTGGCTCCCCACATCCTGGAGGGCAAAGATGGGTATCATTTCCAGCCCTCTCTGTGGTAGCGCTCGGCTTCCTTACTGGCCACTCCTGGAGAAAAGGGGTCTTGGCTCCAGGACACCTACAAGGTGGCAGGCCCTGCGTTTGGCTCAAGCTTGGAGTCCTGGGGGGCAGGGATGATCCTCCCCATTGTGCAAACGGGGAAACAGGCTCCAAGGGGTGTGTGGGTCCTTTGCAAACAGATCAGCACTGTGGCCGGGTTCAGTGCAGCGGGAGAGGCGGGCGAGCTGTGTGGGGCTGGCGTGCCCTCTCGCGGCAGCCGTGCGCCATCAGAGCCACCCAAGCCTCTTCTTAGAGCCGCCCACGGTCCTGACCGCTGTGGCGCCACCTCCCTGGAGCTGAGAACTCTCTCCCAGTCTGTCTCCTCCTGGCTTCCCAGAGACCCCAGAGCGGATGTGCGCCCCGCCCCGATTGCCATGGAGACCGCTAGTACACAGTTTTCCCCTTCCCCTTGTAAGTACCCGGCCCGCAGCCCCACCAGCGCCCATCTAGGAGGCAGCGGGCCGGGGCTGGCCGGCTGCGGGCCCATGAACAACTGGGCCCCAGGGACGCTGGCTGTGGGGAGAGTGAAATTCTTCAGCCGACACCGCGGGGAGGTGAGGCCCGTTGGCTCTGCTCAGAGTGGTTCCTGGCTTCGCGAAGTGGGAAGTTCAGAGTGCTCGCTGGGCTTCCGATGCAGAATGGGCTCCAGGTTCCAAGCTCTGGTTCCAGAGAGGACTTAAACTCCTTCCTGGCTGACTTGTGTTCTTTGGACTCTGGCCTTAAAGAGAACTCAGGGCTTAGAGTGGATTCTGACCTTCTAGTCCTGGGCTCCAGCCCTAGAATCTGGTTCTAGCGAAGGCTCCAGCCTCTGGCTTCAGCGAGGCTCTAAGCTTTAGGGTCAGGATTTACAGGGCTCCAGAGAGAGCTGCAGGCTCCTGGCTCCAACTGCTGTGGTTCCTGGGTTCTGGGCTCTGGCTGTAGAATGAGACCTGAAGTCCTCATTCCAACCCCTGGCTCTTAGGGGCATGTTTAGGGCTGGCCCAGGTATCTGGGGTCAAGCTCGAGCAGGTAGTTGTTTCTTGTCCCAGGGTGAGACTACTTTTGCCCTCTCATTCCAGGTCAACTCCTCTGCCTTCTCTCCCGACTGCCAGACACTGCTCACAGCCTCAGAGGATGGCTGTGTATATGGCTGGAAGACCCGGAGTGGGCATCTGCTGTGGAGGCTGGGTGGCCACACAGGTGGGGCTCCTCCACCTAAATGGGGAGACCGAGGCCCATGTTCCGGCATTTTACAGAGCCTACCACAATGACCTCCGACGTTTGAACTGAGCATCTGTGCAAGACAGCCTGGGCAGGGCTGGGCCAGCAGACAGGACCTGGTCCCCGGGGCCTGACTCCTGCAGACCTGGACTCAGATCCTACTACTTTTTTTTTAAAAAAAAATTCTTTTAAAATATATTTACCATTTTAACAATTTTTAAGTGTACAGTTGAGTGGTGTTACCTATGTTCACATTGTGCAGCTAATCTCTAGAACTTTTCATCTCGCAAAACTGAAACTCTGCCCATTAAACATCCCATTCCTCCCCTCACCCAACCCCGGCAACCATCATTCTGCTGTCTCTATGAATTGGACTAAATACCTTGTGTAACTGGAATCATACAATATTTCCGTGACTGGCTGACTTCTCTTAGCATGTCCTTGGGGTTCATTCGTGTTTCACCCACTATTTTGACTGTGTTTTTATTGTCACCTGAGTCTCTAATTCCTTCTTAGAATGGGGATAATAGTTGCTACCCTATAGGATAAGATAATGCAAGCAAAGTGCCTACCTAGCAACCAGTCAGTACTCAGTAGATACAACTATTATAATGAGACAAGGAAACATGGTAATTACAGGGCAGGTTGATTAATGCTGTAATAGGGAAAATCCAGGGACTGGGGAGCTCAAAGGAGGCAATGAACCTAGGCTGGGCTGTCAAGTTTTCTTCTGGGAGGTGCCTGCATTTGATTGGGTATTGATTTTCCAAATGGGCAAACTGGAGTCGGGTGTTCCAGACCAAGGGACAGAAGCGCAGAAATTTCCAGGTGGTGAGGGTTAAAAGTGGACAGGGGAGGTAGGCTGCAAGGCTGGAGGTGGAGGGGAAGCGCCCTATTCCCTAACCACAGCCGCCCACCTCAGGCCCCGTGAAGTTCTGCCGCTTCTCCCCTGACGGCCGCCTCTTTGCCAGCACCTCTTGTGACCGCACCATCCGCCTGTGGGATGTAGCAGAAACAAAGTGCCTGCAGGTCCTAAAGGGTGAGTGGGCTGGATGGGCCTGGGAGCCAACCAGCCAGGTCTGGGTTCCCTTTCAGACCTTGCTGTGTCCTGTGTCACCTCACAGGTCACCAGCGGAGTGTGGAGACAGTCAGCTTCAGCCCTGACTCGAAGCAGCTGGCATCAGGCGGCTGGGACAAGCGGGTGATCCTCTGGGAGGTGCAGGTATGAGGCGTGGGATCCTGAAACACGCACCCTCCACACTGGCCCCAGGAAGGTCTTTCCGTCTCCCCCAACACCTGTGTCCAAACTGGCACCCAAGATGCCCTCGCATCTGGCTGCAGCTACCTCCCAGCCTCCCCGCACATACCAGCCCTCGTGCCTATGAGGTTACCCCTGCCTGGATTGCCCTCTCCCGTCAAGACCTGGAAGTCTCCCAGACCCTGCGTTACCTCACACTGCCCAGGCAGCCTCGCAAGGAGGTCCTGGGTCTGACCCATCTGAAGCCCAGGCAGCCTTGCAAGGAGGTCCTGGGTCTGACCCATGCGAAGCTTCAGGGCCGTCCTCCAAAGCTCAGGGCCGTCCTCCGAAGCTCAGGGCTCTCTCCTTCAGTCTGGCCAGATGCTGCGCCACTTAGTTGGGCACCAAGACTCCATCCAGAGCAGTGACTTTGCACCCAGCTCAGACTGTCTGGTGAGCCACATCCCCTCTGCCTGGGCCCCCCCTCAGTAGCCCTACCTGATGAGGGAACCTGGTGTCAACGTCCACTTTTCACCTGGGATAAAGCAGTGGTTATAATTCCAGACCTTGACTGGGTGGGTGACTTTGCTCATCTGAGCCTGCCCCCTTCTCTGTAAGATGGGGTTCTACAGGGTTTGGTGAAATGGCACCTGCTGTCCGAGTCCACTCAGCCTAGGAACCAGGGGTGTGGGCTGGCCAGTCCAGGCTCAGGGCTGCTGTCTGCAGGCCACTGGCTCCTGGGACTCCACCATTCGCATCTGGGACCTTCGGGCAAGGACCCCAGAGATCTTCTACCAGAAGCTGGAGGGTCACAGTGGCAACATCAGCTGTCTCTGCTACTCAGCTTCTGGCCTCCTGGTGAGCTAGGCTGGCCCTTTGCTGGCTTCAAGACCCTTGGATGTCATGGGCCATTCTGGGGCCCAGTGAGCAAGCAGGCCCCAAATCCCCGGGCTGACGAGCTGTCCACTGTTCAGGCATCTGGCTCCTGGGACAAGACCATCCACATCTGGAAGCCGTCGACCAGAAGCCTGCTTGTCCAGCTCAAGGGCCACGCCACGTGGGTGAAGAGCATAGCTTTCTCCCCCAGTGGGTTGCAGCTGGCCAGCGCTGGCTACTCTCACATGGTAACCACGCCCACCAGGCCTCTCCTCCTAGCAAGCTACTCCCACATCCTCCCTCCTAGAGCCCAAGGCACTCTGTCCAGAAAGGTTCACATCCCTACTTGCCCTAAACAGGAGGGTGCCAAGGGCAGGACCCAGATGTCAGCCACTTCTGCAACTAGTGCCTGGCACTAAGGCCTATGTTGGCCCAAATATTAGTGACACTTCTATGACTCAAACAGCTTCAGGGGAAAAGAAATTGTATTACACTGATATTTTACATTAAGTATCACGGTGGGCATTATTAAATATACTTCACAGACAACAAAACCCAGACCAAGAGGTTAAGATGTTGGCTAGGGCTCAGCCCAAGGTGATTTCAAAGATACTTGTGTGGTGAGGCTCTCTACCTTTCCGCTTGTTTCTATTTGCAGGTCAAAGTCTGGGACTGCAACACAGGAAAGTGCATTGAAACCCTGACGGTAAGGCCTGTGGCAGTAGTACCCAAGGGCACAGCAGAAGGCTTGCCAGGGGGCTGGGGGCAGGCAGGACTCACATCCCCAGAGCCCATGACGTGTTTTTGGCAGGGAGTCCTGGATGTGGCCCACGCCTGTGTCTTCACCCCAGATGGAAAACTTTTAGTGTCTGGAGCTGCTGATTAGGCGAGACGCCAAGTTCACTGCCTGATCAAATCACCTGGAGACTCTCAGACAACGCTACCATGCCTAGCTGTCAGACCGCATACCCTGCCTCTCCCTGCCAGGCGCATGGACTTGGCAGAATGAACTCGTGAAAGGAGAGGCAGGGCAGGTCCATGCCACAGGCCCAAAGTAACCTTAACAGAGCACCCAAGAGTTCCCCGAATCCACAACTGTCACGGCCCCACACCAGGGCAGCCAACGGCTTGCAGGCAGGCCTGCCAAAATCCATCAGCCACCGGTAAGGTAACCATAACTAGGGCCACACCGGCCCATGGTTAGTTGAAACACCTGGAAACTCAAAGCAACTCAGCCAGTGTGTGCTTTATTGACGTTGTGATGCTCAGGCCTTGACCGCGTATTTCCGCAGTGGGTACAGCCGCTCCTTCCGCTGCTGCTTCTTGGTCTTCAGGTTCTCTTCGTGCTTGTTGAGGCGGCGGCGCATGGCACGTGTTTTCTTGGGTCGCAGATCCAGGGGCTTGTACTTCTTACCCTGGGTGATGGAGAGCAGGGGGAATCTGAGGACCAGGGTTTAGGAGTTTCTGTAATAGCTAAAGCTGTCCCGGCACTGGGGCTAAGCTGTTGGGAGGGCACTGGGAAATGCTGGGAAGTGACTGATGGAGGTGCATGGCTGGGCTGGGGAAGGTAGTTTGTAGACACATGTATAAGGAGCTGTATGACACCCAGCCCAGCAGGGGACTATCAATATGGGACTAAGGACGGATTGAGATGTAAGCAGGCCATATACCGTGCTCACTACTTCATATAATTTCCTCAGAGTCAAAGGTGTGGGAAGAGATCATCCCCATTTTTTAAAAAGTCTGTTAAATTACTAGGCTGAAAAGCAAGTAAACTTATCTAAATCTCAGCAAAGCAGTAGCAGAACTGGGGTTTGCACCCAAGTAAACCAACTTCCTACTCAATGTTCTTTCTACCTGATTCCCTGCCATGGAGTCAACATCACACCCAACCCAGTCAAGGGCATATGGGACCCACCAAGTCCTGGGCATGGCCACTGTTATCTAGGTGTAAATTATGCAAGCTGGGGAGGGGGGCACACACTTAACCTGGCGCTTGATAAATCAGGAGTGTCTACCAGATCCCGGTGGTGTTTCCTGTGACACATTCCCATTTAACACGAGCCCCTGAGCTTGGCCAAAGTCATCCTGCTCAGAGGCCGAGCCCCCTTCTCTGCCTTGGCGGCCTCCTGCTACCCCTGCTCCCAGACCTGTAACAAGGCCATCGTCTCTCTGCCCCTGGCTCCCATTCGGTCCTGTCCCACCTGCTCCCAGTGAGCAGGTGTAGACTAAGGCAGCTCTCACGGTCTCTCCTTTGTTCTGCCAAGGTTCCCTGGGACCTCTTTGGCTTGAGGCCCTGTGCTGGGTGTTGGCTTGGCAACAAATCAGACCTAGTCCCTGCTCAAGGAGCTCCCAGTCCAGCGGAGAAGCCTGAACAGATAACAAGCAGCTCATCAGCGGGGACAATTCACCTAGTTAACTGGCAATAGCCTCGAAAGCAAGCAACGCAGATGCCAATTGAAAGGAGGATAAAACTGTGCACAGAAGTCCTGAACGATGACAGCTCAGGCCCTTTCTGGGAATTATCAACAGCCTGGGGGTAGGCACAGGGCAGGCACACGTGAGGTAAATGAGGTTCATGTCGTGAATAGCCTTGGAGCAGAACACTGCAGAAAGCAGATGAGGGCAAGCTCTGGAGGAAACTGGGAAGCACAAAAGTCTCTGTCCACCCACATCTCACACATTGGGTGGCATAGATCGGGATCTTGTTTATTTCAAACTTACAAAGCCCCTAGAGCCCTGCCATCCAAGAGTGGCCGCTAGCCACATGTACTGTTTACATTAAACATTCAGTTCTCAGTCATCATAGCCACACTGTTCAATAGGTACATGTGACCAGAGGGGACTGTATTGGACAGAGCAAGTACAGAACGCGCCTGTCACTGCAGAAAAACTACTGGACACAGTGACAGCAGCCTTCACCTCCACCTCCCTGCATGGTGTCTGGTATGGGTGCACTCACTGGCTGGTTACAAAGACAATGCTTCCAGGCCCCCACCTGTCTGGTCCCCTCAGGGCCTGATGAAAGCTTCAGGCCCAATCCTCAGAAAAACATTCCCAAATGAGCATACCTCTGGGGTGGCAGTATAACCCCCCAAACTCCCACATGCTAGTGCTCCCTGGGAAGCTAGCCCCGACACACCATGACGGCTTTTTTTTTTTTTTTTTAAATGTCAAACCCTCCAGTTATTCAAACACTAATTTGGGAGCTGAAGTCATTTTGTAGATGTAATCAGAGCCCCTAATCAGTTGATTTAATTAAGAGAATATCCTGGGTGATCAGAGTGGGCCTGAAAAAATCAACTGAAAGGCACTAAAGGCAGGGCTGGGACTTTCCCTAAGCAATCCCACGGCAGGACAGTAGCTTCACCCGTGTCACAACTTCCAGCCCGCCCATGATCTTCTCTTCCAGACAGCTTGAGTCTGGACTTATTAGCCAGGCCCCACAATCACATAAGCCAACTCCCTGTAATAAAACGAATGCACGTATACACGCACGGTCTCCTACTGGTTCGATGTCACTGCCTGAACCCTGATAAGACTACTTTAAGGATGGGACACACACACCAAAAAAAAAAAAAAAAAAGATTGTCAACATCCTAGGCTGTGGGATAGACGCCTGTGGGAATCTCCCAAGAGCACTCAATCCACCGCTCCCAAAGACATGGTTTGGAACTTAGGTCAAATCACTCCGTGAATTGTAGGTGGCCCTGAGCAACTTAACCTCTCTAAGCTTTGAGGTCCTCACCCAAAAAACACTGCTTTGCAGTGCTAGTAAGGCAAATGTTTAACAGTCAGTCCTCATAGACGGTCCAAATGCACTCGGCTAGTCAGGCTGCATCCAAAACCCAAGTATCCAGCCAGACTCCCACCATACTGTTTTAACTGCGACCCTGAGGAAATGAAGTCTGTAGGCCATATGCTGCTAGTGCAAGATGCTGGAAAGAAGGCGAACCCGCCTACAAGCTGGGAAGGCTCTGGATAGCTCAACTACACCTGGGCAAAGTCCTGGTCCACACTCCCCAGAAGAACTTCTTCGTACTGACCCCCTCGCCAAGGGAGGGCTGGAACTTCGCCCCCTGCAGCCAAGCACCGCTCTCACACACCCCTACTCACCTTGTAGAATTTCCTGAGGTTCTCTTTCTGAGTCTGGTTAATGACGGTAAGAACACGGGCGATGGATTTGCGAACAACTCGGCTACAAAAATGAAAGACATCAGTGAAGATGGTGAAGACACACCGAGTCCCCCAAAGCACCTTGTCCAGAGCATGACCCAGATCTCATAGAGCAGGGACATTCCCCACTAGCTCACCCATACTCACCCAGGAGGAAGGGCTCTGGGGGTGAGGCCTGAGACACTACTGGAAACTGGCATCCCAGGAGTGCGAATGGGAAGGGCTGAGTGTCCACTGAGGAGGCTTAATGAGGAGTGGTGGAGGGCAGATTGGGGAAGACCTTCCATGCCAGGGGCATGAAACCAACCTAACCAATGCCTATCTGAAAGAGCTGAACAGAAGGAACCATGACACAAGCTGGGGAAGCAGGAGCCATCTAGGAAGAAGTACCATGGGGCAAGAGAGCCTAAAGCTAGAAACCAGCTGGGGATAGGTGAACCTATGTCATGCTGACTAAGAAGCATATTGGGGATGATGAGAGGCTCACTTAGCAGATAGCTGGTAAACCTGGTTTTGAGGCTTCAGCCCAAAAGTGCTTATTGTTCCCAAACTCATCTGATCAGCTCTTACCATGGTAGGAAGGCTGGGGGCCCATTTCAAAGAGGAAAAGGAACTGGCTGGTGAGCCAACTTGCTCATAAGGTAGGATGTGGCAGAAGTGGAATTTGTGTCCAGATGGACAGATTCCTTTTACTACGTGAAGGTAAAAAAATGAAGTGGCTGATGAGAAGTGAAAAGAACAAGGTCCAATTAGGCTTTTGAAGGTAGGATTAAAATGCGTCTTCAGGGACACCCAGTTCTTTCTCCAGCCAAATGAGCCTAACAAGAGCACTCCAGGGGAAAAAAAGTACCATGCGGTTAAAGGCAGAGGTTCTCCCACGTGTCTGGGCGTGAGCAGGTGAGCCTGGACAGGCTGGTTAGGTGTGACAATCCAACCCACAGATCCACTGAATGTACTCTTAAACGGACACTTTCCTAAAACAACTTCAAATATCCACAAACGCTCCCGATGCACACAAACTCCGCCCCCCCTCCCCCCCCACCAGAGGACAGTGGTCTGGGGTACCTTCGCTTACATTTTGGAGAGCTTGGAAGCTGCGCCTCCTGTCACTTTGGCGACGCGCAGCTGGGACAGCTCCACCTTTAGGTCGTCCAGCTGTTTCAGCAGCTCCTCTTTCTTCTTGCCACGAAGGTCTCGGGCCTTAATCTTGGCCTGTGTGCAAGAAAGTGTCTGGGTCAAACGCCCGGCGGCGCCGTCTCCCGTTCCGCCGCTCACCGAGGCCTCCACCAGCGCCGTACCCAGCCCCAGGAGGACGCGCGCCTCGCCCTGGGCTCCGAGCGTGCCGGGGGCCCAGCACTCCCTCACCCCAGGCCTGCTACGAGGCTGGGCCGCTACCCCGATTCGGCAGATGCAAAGACCCAGGCCCCGGCAGCGCCCGCACGTCTCTCCTAGCTTAAGGCGGCAGCAATAGGACGGAAACTGACTAGGGTGGAGCTAAGCCATTCAGCACGGCACTCCACCGGCCCGGCTGGTAGATGGGACCCCAGACTTAACCTCGCGCTCTCCGCCTCAGCCCCCGAACCCCAGAGCGCACGGATGATGCCCGATTCCCAAGCCCTCACCATAGCTGCAATAAGCGTCCTCCGCCGCCGCCTGCTGGGAGAGAAAGAGGAAGAGGCGGGGCTGACCCCTGCAACTACTGCCGGGTGACGGCGGACGTGACCAATAGCGCCGCAGCGGGGCCCCGCCCCTTCTGCCTCTCCGGGCTCCTATGCAGCGAGGAGCGAGCGGTACCTCGCCCAACCCCGCGTTGTGGTTCCCGCGTTTTCCTCCAGCCTCCGAGGTTACTTAGCTCCGCGTCACGCCTTGAGCACAGCAGTGGGGGAAACGAAGGCCTGGGATGAGAGGCAATTTACCTGAGATTGCATAGCGAGGACTCCAATTCATTCACTCAGTCATTTATTTGTTCATTCATTCATTCATTCATTCCATTAATCTCTGCAGGTCGCCCAGTTCGTGCTCCTCTGGGCTGGGTGCCCGAGTTCTGGGGGTGGAGGGGATGAAGACTGAGGATGTTCAAAGATGAATTAACACGGCACCAGCCTTAGAGGAATTTAAAGTCCGAGGTGGGCCGGCAGGGCCGAGGCCAGACAGCTATAATCCAACTCCATAAATATTCTAGTGGAGGCAGCCTGTGGCAGAGGAAAGGGCATTCGAGATCTTTTTTAAGTGAACCTGACCTGGTTTCAGGTTCTCGTTCTCTCGCCTGATGCTAGCCCAGACTCGGCAAGTGCCTTCCCTTCTTTCAGTCTCATTTTTTCTCATCTGTGAAATGGGATATTTATGCGAATTAGGAAGATAACACGGAAAACTGATATCACAAGATCTGATACTAACAGTAGCTCAAAATACCATCGTTATTCATGTTCCCAGGGGAATGAACGTTTGACTCGAGCCCCGAAATTTGAAGGGGAATTCACAAAGCAGAGAGGGCGCTCAGGCTTTCCGACAGGGCAGTTTCATTGTTGCTGCAGCCAGAAAGAATCAGCGCTCCAGTGTCACTCCATTGCCATTAACAAAGACACACCGACACCACCTCTTAGAGCTCTAGTTAATGCCAGGTTGCCCCCTTGTTGTTGTCAGATGTCACCTCCAGGGGGCCTTCTCCCATCCCCTCCGGGGTTGTTAATGGACCTTAGCCTTGAAATAAATCGAGACACAATCTCCTGTGTCCCAAGTTTTCTATGCCATCCTCTCTTTAGTCCTAAACATACTGAGTTAAAATGGTTAATGTGTTGTCTCCACAGCCAGCCTGGAAGTTCTCTGGGTGCAGAACCACGGCTGACATCTGATTTGATTTCTCTATAGTCTCTAGGCCCAGCATGTGGATGCTTGTTGGATGAATGAATTAGTGAGCTTTGCCCTAGACCACAGCAAGAAACTTTCAGGAAGTAGGGGTATGTGGGGTGGAGAGGGCAGAGGGAAATCTTGCCATGGATTAATCTTAAATGGAAGTCAAATAATGCAAAGGGGCTTTGCTGTCACAACCCCCAAACGCTAATAGTTCTATTAGAACTAATGATTGTGTACATCTTTTCTAGATATGGAGTCATCCGCGATGCCCCTGTTCTTCTTACATGCCCCATCCAATCCACAACCTAATTCTGTAGACTCTACCTTCAAAATATATCTGACCTCTTCCTACCATTCTTATTGGCACATGCCTGGCCTGAGCTATCATTGCCTATCACTGGACTGTTGGTGTGATCTCTTAAATCATCTACTTTGCCTCTTGCTCCTGTGTGTTCTAAATACAGCTGCTAGAGGGACCCTTTCCATACTTAAGTCAGATCATATCACTGCTTTGCCCAGAATTTCCAGGGCTGTCCCATCTGAGTTAAGTCCACATCTGTGCCTCAGCCTACAAAGCCTTGCAGCATCCCTTCCATTTCCATCTCATCTCTTTTCACTCTCCGGCTCCAGTACGGCCTCGCTCTTTGTGGAATCCACCAAGTCTGCCCTGCCTCTGAGCCTTTGCTCGGCTCCCTCCTTCACTTTCTTCAGGTCCCTGATCAGTGTCACCTTCTCAGGGACACCTCTCTTGACCACTTTAGTATTCTCAGGCACTGTATGATTATTTACCCCCTCAGCACAGCCATCCCTGACATAGTATAGTCCGGATTTTTTAAATTAACCTCCCTGACCAGACTGGAGTTCCGACATTATAAGCAGGGACATTATTTCATTAACCAGTTTATTTAGAGGCTATTTCTTTACTTGTAAAATGGGCATTTCTGGTTTAAAGTTCCCCGTGACCAAGGTATTCTGGGGGATGTGAATTTCTGCTGTCTTATGGCACGCTTGGGTCAAAATTTTCTTCAAACATAGGAGCTTTGCCTGTTTCCAGAACCCCCGAGACTTTTATTCACTACCTATTTCCACTGCAGGAGTGTATCTTCAGCATCTGTGATTAGGCAGCATCATAGTCTGGCATATGTTTTTGGATCTGCAGACACAGTTCAATGAGAAATATTCAAAACAATAGAAGCGAGTCATATTTTATCAACCTTTATTAAAAAGAGTGTTGTGGTGTGGTTAAACCTAAGACCCATGGAGCCAATTGAGATTAATTATGAGCCTTTATTAGCCGGCAGTGACTGATTCTCCCCACTAGAGAATCAGCCCCAAGCTTCCGGAGGCAGCTTATAAAGCCTGAAACCACGTCTTAGTGGCCTTGATCAAGCAAGCAAGCGGATTACAGAAGCAGATGTTAGTAGCAATATTGTTTTAGTTTTTACATTGTCACAAGAGTACTATATGAAAACAAAGACCTAATTTAGGCTAAGGCTAAGGCTAAGGTCCGTTAAGGGAACCCCTCAAGCAACATTAGCCCAGGCTCCTAATCCTGGCACCAGAGTCGTCCTTTACTCTGCCCTCCCTCTTCCCACCCCCATATTAGATGCTAGGCTTCCTACCGGGATATGCCTCTCCAGCCAGGTCCGTCTTCTCAGTCCCTAGGACCTCACCCTTCCTGCCAGGATGCTGACCCCAGGATTATCTCCATCCCCTCCCCCGCCACGCACACGCGCGCGGAGCCACCACACCCTCAAGCCCAAAAGTCTTCACTGTTTTGTCAGCACCCTAGATACACTTTGAACGTCTTTCAAAGTTTCCTAGGCTATTAAGAGTAGGATCACTGTATAGGAAGCAGAGGCCACCTCCCCTGAGCTCAGTGTGGTGGCGTTCAAGGTTCCTAACACCTGAGACTTGGGCTCCCCCAACCCATGTCACTCCCCGGGGCATAAGAACTCTCCTACTCAACCCTTAGGCCTCGGCTCGAATGTTTCGTCTCCAAAACGCCTGCCTGGCCTTCGACAGACAGAGCCGGGAGCCTTCTCCTGGGGGCCTCGTGCCTCCTCAGTCTGGGCAGTGATGACCCCCAGAGTCCGCGGCTGTGCCAGCGCCGGCCCCTTCCAGGGTCAGGGGCTACTTGAATGCAGAATGGAGGCCGAAGAACGAGAGCAATAATGGCGTCCACGATGTTAGGCCTCTCGGGGGCTGGGCGCACGATCCTGAGATGGAACGGCTAAGGCGCCACGAAGGGAGTCTGACCGGGGGCAGTCGGGGCGACTACCAAGCGCGTTAACCAGCACATTAACCAGCGATTCCAGCCCGGCCGCCACAGGCTCCGCCCCCACCCACCGGCACTTCCGGTTCCGGCGTGGGCCGGAAGTGGGCGGGCAGCGGCGGCGCGCGGAGGAGGTGGAGGAGGTGCCGGGCGGCCGCTTCCCGCCCCCGAGCGCGAGCCGGTTCCGAGTGGAGTGGAGCGGAGGTCGGACCCGGAGCGGAGCCGGCTGAGCGGGCGCTGAGCCCCAGCCATGGCCCGGAACACGCTGTCCTCGCGCTTCCGTCGGGTGGACATCGACGAGTTTGACGAGAACAAATTTGTGGACGAGCAGGAGGAGGCGGCGGCGGCGGCGGGCGAGCCAGGCCCGGACCCCAGCGAGGTGGACGGGCTCCTGCGGCAATATCCTTCCCCTGCGTGGCGGCCCAGGCTTCCCTCTGGCTCGGCCTTCCCACTTCCCTCATCCCGAGCCCCGGCCCCTCAGGCTGGCTCCCCACTTGTCTAACCCCTGGCCCCTCTCTGGTCGGTCTCCCAACTCCCCTCTGATCCGGCTCCCCTCGGGCTGGGTTTCCTCGGTACCAATGTACCCCGCATCCCTATGATCCGGCCTCCTCACTCCTCCCTGGTCCCTGGCCCCGGCTCTCGGAGCCGCAGCAGCGTAACCCCACGCGGTCCCTGCACCTCGGTGGAGCGGCTCTCGGCGGCCCCGGGAGCGTGCCGGACGCGCCTCTGGCCCCGCAGGCCGCTCATACCTCTGCGAGGCCTCTCCTCCTTTCTTCCCCGTGCCTCCCCATTCCCTCCGGCTGTTCTTTCCTTGGACACCGCATCACTCCATCCCGCCTTGCAGGAAATGGGGTCATACTCGGGCTTGACCCGCGGGAGGGGCCGAGGTGAGCCACCACTGAGTAATTGAGCGGCCGGGGCGGCTCCTGGGCAGTTCTTCTCGGGTCTCGGGCTCGGACAAAAATAGATGGGTGGAGGCCGCTGGGAAGAAAGGACACAAGGGGGAGCGAAGGCTGAAGTCCCTAATCCAGCCCTGATTGTGCACCTCCCACCCCAGAATCAATCTGACCCTCTAGCTTAATGCTACTCCTTCTCACCTGTTCTGTTTCCTACCAACAGTTTGGGCTTTGGACCTTGGTGGTCTAAGCCATATTCAACAAGTAAGTTTTGGCTCCCTTCCCCCAAATAACCTTGTGCAGGAGGCAGTGGGAAAAACTAGTTTAGAGGTAAGAAAAACCAGAGAGCAAAAAGTGAAATGTAAAAGTAGAGCCCCACGACTGGAAATGACTTTTTGTGGCCACGGAAAACAAGCGTTTAGAAAACGATTAAAAATAGAGGTGGTTGTCACAGCCTGCTTGGTCCCTTAGCAGTTTGAACACAGGAAACTGACTTTTTCTCACAGGAAGGATTTTTCTTATTCAAACGGTGTTACAGGAAGTGCCCGCTCCTCCCCCACACTTGTCAGGGCTGAAGTCTCATGCTGTATATAAATCAGGTTCTGGGTCTTTAATCATTTGACTCAGCTTGGGAAGTCAAGCCCATAGACTGCCTTTGGGAGGAGTCCTGCAGTGTTCAGTGTGTCTTTAAAACAAAAACCTTCAGACTTTAGAGAGGAATGTTTTTTCTAAGGTGTATTCAAATATGTGTACAGACTCGTATTTCCTGCCCCATCAGGGATCACCTTGCTTACCCCGTTGGTGAACTGGCAGTATGAGAAGGACCCTCCTGAGGGAAGGCTGATTCTGCCTTCTGGTACAGGACCTCGCTCATGGGCAGGTGGTGCCAAAAGGGCTCCAGGGTCAGGTCTGTGGCTTAGGACCATCCACAGATGGGGAGAACAAGGTCTGCTTATCTGCTGTCTTGGGTCTGGTGCAGCAGGGACTTATTGAAGGTCATCTCTTGTAGGACCCTGACTAGTGATAGGTTCTTTGAGGCCATTTGGAGACCTAGGCTTAGCACATCAGGGGATGGTATTTTCTTTACTAATTACAATATCAGAAACCTCGTTACCATGGAGAATGTCCCTCTTGGGATTAGGGAAGGGGAGTTTAGTGGATGAGAACTGAAATCCTAGCAAATGCAGCGCCCAGGGAGGGAGGAGGAAGGAACTAATGTTTACTGAGGCCTTACCATGTGCCAGATGTTGGGCTTCTATTAGATCATTGAATTTAAGTTGTAGAATGGGCTTCTAGGACTCTTAGGACAGAAGTGAGGGAGTAGGGATAGGGGTTGATTGGAATAGGGGGATGTAGGTAGGATGCGTGTCCTAGTACTGTGTATGGGAGCAAGTCGTGGGAAGTAACACATGAAATAAGAGCACGGACTGTTCATCCACACAGACCCAACTATCGTGCCATAGCTTCGTGACCTTCAGGAGGTCACATGCCCCTGAAGATCAGCATTCTTTTCTGTTAAAAGGAGAACCTTATAGGTTCCATGGGAGCATTGCTGGACAGTGGCCCAGAGGGCTTCAGCACAGCACTGGGCGCACAGCAGGTGTCCTGGACCTGCTGCGTGGGTCAGTGGGTGGAGTGCAGCAAGGGATTGTACAAAGAGCTTGGCTTTGGATTCAGGCATCCTGGGTTTGAAGGCCGGCCGGACAGCTTAGCTTTTTGACCTTGGACAGGTCTCTTCCCTTTTCTGAGCTTCAAATTCATTGTCTTTAAAATGAGAAATGTGATTCTTGTCACAGTTGTTAGCAGTAATGATATGACATATGAAAGCACTTGGTACAGGATCTGAGACCTTGTAGGGATTTTAAAGTAATATCCCTTTTTTTTCCTCTCTCAAGCACTTTCTGGTCCTCTGAAGCAGGGATCTGTTCAGCGCAGTGGTTCTGAGTGATTTTTCACTTTCCTCCCCCTGAGGGAATTTGGCAGTGTTTGGAGATATTTTGATTGTCACGTCTTGAGGGGTGCTACTGGAACCTAGTGGGTAGAGCCAGGGATGTTGCTAAATATTGTATGATGCATAAGACAGACCCCACATCGATCATCTGGTCTAAAATGGCAGTAGTTCCATGGTTGAAAAACCCTGATCTAGAGGAAGCTCGGAGTTGGGCAGAGTTCCCCAGTCTCACCGCTTGATCTCTGGAAGAGCCTGAAGCCAGCTGAGTGTGGAGGCCAGCTCGGGAACTAGAATGCCTTCCCAGCTCCCCAGATCTCCCCAAATCTCCCCATATCTCCCCAGCTGCTGACAGCCTTTACCCGTCAATACAGTGAGTGCTTGATAGACTGGTATGACAGAGAGGTGACTCTAATAAAGCAGTGATTCTTTTTGCCTCCATGGACTAGTTATCCTACCCACCTTCTGAATGATTTTGTTTGTCAACCATACTGGATAGTGAAGAGCACCAGCCTGTATTTCTTTTTTAAGCCTCTGCGACTCTTTATTGCTCTGGGACACCAAATTAGAAAAGACTTTTGAGGTAGAAGTTATCAGTGGCTGGTATCAGACTGGCCCTTGCCTGGCACAGGGAAGAGGAATTCCAAAGCTGGTAGAGATAGGGAGTGGGCTGCCTCTCAAATGTGGAAGGTGGATCGGAACTTAGCAAGGGCTTGGAAGGTGGCAGGAGTGGCTTCTGTGTGGCTTCCGAGTGGCGTGGGCCCAGTTCAGTCAAGATGGAGCCCACACTAGGGAAGGTGGGACTCGGCTTTGTTTCACACGTGGGTATCGCTGCAGGAGCAGGAGTAGAGGCCTTATTGGGCAGAAGCCATTCCTTGTTCTATTTTTGAAGCTTTTTGGCTGAAGCCAGTATTTCAGATGAGGAAATGAAAGTCGGCTGATGTAATTCAGTTTAAAATAGGTGTCACCTTTGGGGACCTAACCCAGATTGTAATTTTCTTTTGAGTACTGGGTATTCAGAACTCAGCAAAGAATATATCAGGATTGCAACTGAGGTTTGGAGGATGAGGGAAGATTGGCTCATTTATTGGCAAAGCTCTCTTAGATGAATAAATCTCCCTCCTGGTAGCTGTTGGGACATTGCTGGCCTGGGTAGGTCTTGGAAGGTGAAATTTAGGGGATCTCGGTTTGTGCCTTTGTTCTTCCCTTTGGTGAATGACAAGGTGGGAATGATATCCACATGGTTGCTGCGAGGGTCCAGCAGGGTAGATATGCTGTCCCCTGCTGAGCAGGTGCACGTGCACTCAATCAGATTTTGCTGTAAGTTAGCCTGTGAGAGCAGTTGCTTAGCGACTTTCAGGGATGGAGGGAGGGAGCATCCAGACTTGCTTTGAGGGGGACGGTTTAGGGGGTGGAAGAAGGAGAGGCATGCAGAATTGGCAGAGAGGTGCCCACCACCCTATTTGTGGCTCAGAAAAGCCATAGGCCACCCTCTAAACAGGCTTTAGCCTCCCGGAAGCTGCAGTGGGTGGTGGGTGGCTATGAATAAGATGCCATTTGACTACTCTTGAGCTGTCTTTGAGATGAGTTCATTAATAAAAGCATGGACATGTTTGAGCCTAGCCATCCTTAACTGGCGGTGATGCACAGGGGACATGCTTCGGGCGTTTCATGCAGCCTTGAGGAACTCTCCTGTCAACACCAAGAATCAAGCTGTGAAGGTAAAGGGGGTCGCGCTGTGCCTCTGTTGGGTGTGTTGAGACCAGGGCTGTGGTTGTCCAAGTCTCCAGCCGCGCGTGAGCTCCCTGGGGCTCCAGACAACATCTGTGTCTTCTCTGCACCGGTGGGTATCTACCAGTGGAGTGAGCTGGCACTGGGCAGGGCTTCCACAGAATCCTCCTGGCGCTCCTGACATCAAAGCTGTCAGTGTTTATTTTAAAAGCTCCCCAAAGAAACGATCACTCCTCCCCTGGGCCTTATGGGGTGAGAAGTCAGCCCAGCCCTTGCTGATGAGCAGAACTATAAATTAGCTTGCCATGTGGCACTTAGCAGAGTTATGCTTTTCTACGCTATTGAACAGGCTTTATTTGCATAAGGATTTTCACTGCTTTTAGGATTTCCTGACTTTAAAAAACTGGGTGAGAAGATACAGTTTCTGCTTACTGCATCACTGAGGCTAACATTTCATCATTGAGCTTAAAATTTGGTCCAGGGAAAGGGGTCTCTCTGAAGCTGGGATTTTTCCATCTTGTGACCACATCTTGATGTAATCAGCAGACCTCACTGGTCTGAGGGGAAATGGCACCTCTCGCTGGGGGTGGATTCAGAGAGAAGTTGCAGCTAGATAAACCTGTTTTTTAAAAAAATGGATCTCCACTAATCATTATGCTGTATACCTGAAACTAATATAAATTATTGAATGTCAACTCTAGTTAAAAAATAATAAAAATAATAAACCTCCATAGCTGTGGTCCTATGGCATCTTGGCCTTGCTGGTGTCATCATAAAAATGTAGTGATGCTTCTCCCCAGTAAACCAGTCATTTCCCCCCAAGTAGTGGGATAACTTATTTGCATAAGTAAGGGATACTTTGTAATTTAAATCAGTGAGAGAATTTTTGCCCACTTTTTTTTTTTAACCATCTCAGACAAATTAGAAGTTGTACTGTGTTCCTAGTGAGTTCTGACCACTTGGTTTGGTGTTTCGTACCTGGGGTGGGGGACGTGGATGTGCCTGGGCTGTGGCTCTGGGCCTCACTCCCTTTCTCTTTCCTCTGTAGGAACGAGCCCAGGGTGTGGTGCTGAAAGTGCTTACAAATTTTAAGAGCAGCGAAATTGAGCAGGCTGTGCAGTCACTGGACAGAAATGGCATTGACTTGCTAATGAAGTACATTTATAAAGGGTTTGAGAAGCCCACAGAAAATAGCAGCGCAGTGTTACTCCAGTGGCATGAAAAGGTATGTGAACACGCTGCCCATGTAGGCAGCCAGCTGACTCACCCCAACCCCAAGGTTCAAATCAGCAGGCCAGTTTCCAGAACAAGAGGACAGTCTGATAGGTATATGAGAACAAAGACTGTCCCATGCCTGAAGCCACCTGGGACATCTGATCACCTACCTCTGCCAGGGAAGCACCCGGTAGAAGTCCATTGTTTCTGGTAATCACAGCTGGTTTAGCTACTGATTTATGCCAGGCAGGTCATGGGGGCAGATACCTTGGCGTGATAATGTGGACGGGGAGTCCCAGATGGCAGGCAGGCAGGCTTGTTGGTGGCTGGGGCTTCATAATACTTTGCTTTGGTGGAGTTGGTGGTTGAGAGGGTCTTAGGAATGCAGGCCGAGCATTCCAGCTAGCCCTAAGGGCTTCCTGCTCAGGCCTCAACCTCACCAGGCCAGAGTGGGCAGTGGCAGAAACCTTGACAGTCACTTGAAAAGGGTCTTCATCCACCTGAAGCAGAAAGAGCTGTGCCTGTCCTTTGCTTGGGTTGGTACAAGAGCAAAGCCTTTCGTTAAGCCTGTGTCCCCTTGCCTTGTCAACTACGGGAAGCACGCCCACCATCACAGGAGGTCGGGCTGTCACTAACACAACGTCCTTCCCTAAAGGCCTCAGTGACTTTAAGGGAGTGGTCCTCTGAGATGGCTCAGACTCACCTGAGGGGGGCTGGGCTGGGGCTGGGTCCAGGGCCTTTGGTTCTGCTGGTGGGTGTCCTCTGGCTCCTTGGTTGGAAGGTGAGCTCTTGGGCTTAGTAGGTGGGGGTGGTGGAGACCAAGCTCTTGGGGCCCTTTTCGGCAGATTGGTGCTCAGCCCTGGTGGCATTTCTAATGAGGGCTCAGGAAGGCAGCTGTGATGACCTAGCATCTTAAGTGCCTGGGGCAGTGCGGCAGGCTGGAAACAATGAGCTTGTCAAAAGGGAAATTGGGGGGTGGGGGGCTCTGCTGTGTGTGCTTAGTAACTGTTGAGCCCAGTTCTACTGTCTGAAGAACTAGTAATTCCTGGACCCTTGGCCCCAAGACAGGGCTTTGTCCCTAGAATGTGACCTGTTGCCTTCTGACCGTGCCTGTGTTTTTGCAGTCATCCTTTTTCAGAGGTTCTGTGACATTGTGGGACCTAGGTCAGCAAGTGCATGGTCCCACTTCCCCTGGCAAGCCAACTGAGGCTCCCCTTGTCTAAATGGGTCTCAGGTGGGTCTCATTTGACATGTTTCCTTTTCCTGCCCCACAGGCGTTAGCAGTAGGAGGACTAGGCTCCATTATAAGAGTTCTTACAGCAAGAAAGACTGTTTAAAAAAAAAAAAGACTCATGTTATCTTGAGAAGAATTTTGGATGCACAGGCTGGTGAAGAAGAGATTGACAATGGACCATCTTCCTAGGAACTCCCAACTATTTCAGGACATGCATCCGCTGAAGTGTATTTTATTTTCAAGGTGGAGGGAGAAATTGTCTTACTGTTTCCTAAATCCTTTGCAGGATCTGATAAGTCTATGCCTTTGTCCACAAGTAATGCAGAACTGACATTGTGACTGTCTACCAGAGTGGCTGGCCAGGGATGGTCAAGTGTACCTGTGTGCACTGCCTGTTTAAAATGTGGGAGGGATGATTTGGGCAGGTGCAGATCCAAGGGCTGTGGTGAAAGGGAGCGCTTACCTTGTTTTTGAAGTGGAAAACCCCGAGGGTTTGTACAGACATCCCATCCTCCCAGAGAAGGCGGGCTCTCTTGGGTTCATTGTAAAGTGCCTGCTGCATCAATAAAGCTCTTGGCTTATTAGTATATACTTTGTAGTGTGTTTCATATATGTTAAAAAAAAAAAAAAAAAGGATAATGAATGTGGGGTCGACTGTTCTGGAAATTCAATGTGGAAACTCCATGTGGAGGGGGCAGATGCGCATCCCCGTTCAGCCATCCCCAGGGAGCGAGCATGGCAATCAGCCCTCGTCACAGCAGCGCCTCACGCCTGGGCTACAGTGCTACTGGCTGCTATGGAGAGATGTTTTGCTGACTACGTATTTATTGTTTTTACTCCTTTGATTTGTATGTAATTTTGGAGCTTATTTAATTTAATAAAGTGCCAAACATTCAATAATTGACCTAGGCTTTTAAAGTCTTCAGTTTGTGTGACTGTACTTGGAGTCCTCTGAAAATAGGTCTCAGACAGGCCTGGTCACCATCTCTGACCCCAGGTTTGGCTGTGTGGTAGAAACATTCTTTACTGCGATGTTGACAAGTTCTTTTAAAAGAATTAAAAGCCAGAAACAGGTAGCAGCAGTCGGCCTATAGATATAAAAAGAACATTTTGTTCCCTATAAATACTAACAAGAGTCTCTTCTTCAAAGAGCAAAGATGCTTTTCTTTCCTTTTTAGCACATAACTAATTTGCATTCTGTGGCCCTTGGAGATAGACTGTGACCAAAGTGACACAGTCCTCCCAACTCCTGCAGAACCCCCACCATTCTTGGGAGGTAGGCCTAGACTGCTGGCTCATTAAATTGCATTTATTTATTCATGCAAACCCTATCTGGGGAGGTTCTTTCTAAAACACATGCTCTTTAGCCCTTGAAGTATTGAATATGAGACACAATGTACTAAATTTAGTAAGTCAAAGGAATATTGACACCAAACTATCAAGTAAAACCCACTGTAGCTGCATCTGGATTGAAGAGCTTTAATCAAAAAGTATATTGCACCACAAATGATTTTTCTACAGCAATTTTAGATAATATAATCCCTATTTACAACATGGAGAGAGAAATCCAGATCAAATGCTCATATAAAGGGTTATATACTGTCTCTCACAGAATTTTATACAAGTGAAAGTGCATTAAATCAGAATAGTTACTCCACTCTTCTTAAAGCTGAAGAAAATTCAACATGCAGGAGGAACGCCTAATCAGAATGCATCCTCTCTAAGCAAGTACAGACTGAGTGATGGGCTGCACGGCTACACCTACACCTGCTTGGAGTTGGGGGTGGGGTGGGGTGAGGCCACCGGAGCTGAACGGGCTCCCGCAGGTGTGCTGTAGCTGCCTGTGGCAAGCCCTGAACTGCCTGACCTTCGGAACTCTGCAACAGGTAGAAAAGCTACCTCTTCCTCATCAAGATGACGGAACAGAAGGGACTCCTGTTTTGTGTCCCCACCAGGTAAATGGAAAATAGCATTCTGAACAGGACAGACATTGGCAGGGAGGAGTCATGGGAGGAGACTGAAGAATGGGTCACTCGGATGGCAGAGCCCGGGTGAGACGAGGGTGATGCTGCCCTTGCTACTTGTAGACCCGTGAGAATGTAGCAGGTTAACTCTGCAACAGCCTTGTTTTTCTGAGATATTTTAACCCTAAGTGTAATTGAGGAACAGAACTTTACCATGGGATAATAACAATGGAGTTAGGACCTCCAGCTATTTTTATTTGACCAGCAAAACTTTCCTCAAACTAAACGGTTTCCCTTTAGATTTGTTTGATATTGTGGTTATCCAGGGCAAGCATGTAACTTTTCTTGAATAATGAATACAAATTTTCATCAGTCACTACCAGAGCCATTTGTATATTATCAAGTCCTGCAGCCAGCTCTGGGCTTTCCAGACGCCACATGTGTACTGTCATCTTAAATATCTGGGGGTAGGGTGAGGGAGAGCTGGCTCCACATGCAGGGTAGACCACCTCCAATGTTTTGGTCAGGGCTTGAGGGAGGGGCAGCTGCTGCCTCTCTGAACACAGTGGTCTGTGCTTAACAGTAGAAAACATGTGATTAGTGCTTGCTCAGTGCTAACAACCCAGAATTAAGAGCAGAGCGAATTAAATACCACCGCTGCTTCAGAGGGACGCAGATGCCACAGGATGCCAGCGAATTACAAAGGGGCAGCAATCCCAACCTTAGAAACGGCTTCTTCCTCTTAATGCTCTGATTTTCCTTTAAGAATGCCATTAAATGGCTTTTATAACAGAAGACATGTTTATAACAGTGAAGAACTTGAGCTATAAAAAATAAAGTGGTTTACCTATGCAGGACAAGTACATTCATTAAAAAGGCAATTGAGTGTATTTGGTACTAAGGAACTTTTTATATATTTGCTAGTTTTCTTCAGTAAAATGAGATACTGATAGAAAGCTGCATATTCATTAATCCACACTGGTCCCAGAGCATCTTAAGATGTATACATTTAAAGTTCGAGGTGGTTTGAGAAACAAGGTAAAATAATGTTTTCTTGAGAGGAAGGGTTAAAAAGCCTCTTCTAACTTGTCTGAACCCCAACATGCTAACAGGGAAGGAGAATTTTTAAAAGCCCCCCCACTGAGTTGGCTCTCCCTGGCAGAACCAGGTGAGCCAGGCGTGCTGGGCATCATTCCAAAGGGCGCGCTACATCTGGAGTCATTGCTACGTGATGGATCAGTCGCCTCCTCTCTGCCAGATGCAAACGGCTTCAGCTTTCCGTGCTAACAGTAAAGTCAGAGGACTCGGGTGCGGATGGGTGTTGGCCAGGGCTGGGATTTCAGCAGCACTGGAAACGTGGGTAGTGCCAGGACCCTCTCCCATTTGTGACCAGAATGACAGGATCAGCTACCTCCTGAGGTCCATAGCAGTCTGCAGGGAAGTGGGCCTTAAGTCTTGTAAACAATGTTTAGATACTTGTACAAAATACTGCAGTTACAGTGATTAAAAACCCACCCAGACTGGTGTGTCAGTGTTCTGTTCTCGGAAAATGCGGCAGCCCATGAAGCTCCGTCCTTGGGTAGTTCCGTCTAGGACCACGGTGTCCGAGGGTTGGAGATGGATGGCCGGATGCTGCCCTTGGGAGCTGGCTTGGACCCAAACCATGACATCTGTGTTTAAAAATGGGAAAGGCTTCTGAGATGAGAATCAGGACTAAGGCAGAGGGAGCTGAAAGAGCCCCTCCCCACCCCCATCCTGCCCTCCAGGCATCCTGACCGGCTGTGAGCAGAGCAGTGAAGACCACAGAGCAGTAACGTCTGGAGGGCTCAGGGCCCATTCCGAGCACGGGAGGAAACAGGAGGAAATCTGAGCCGATAAGCACCAGGTGGTGGAATTATGGGTATTTTTTCTTTAAATTTTCTTTCTATTTATAATTGATGCAGATACTTTTTGAACATATATATTTCTAAGTCTGGGTGCTGGGCCAGACCTAGGACACCTGATGAAGTGATATTAATAGAAGTGCTTTGGAAAGTAAGGTCTGCTGGTCAAGCAGAGCACAGACCGAGCTGCGGGCACGAAGCTCGTCTTCAGTGAACACGCCCGAGTCAGGTTCGTCCTCCGAGTGCCCTCTCAGGGGATGGCTGCTCCTGTCTGCTGCTGTGGGATCGCCAACCCCATTTTTGGAAGGGACAGCAGACCAGGGAGCCCTACCTTGTACTCCAGAGTTTCTTTGAGCATGTTCTCCTCCTCTTGTGAAAAGTTCAGCAGCACTGACACAGCTTTTATAAGATGAAAAGCCTGAAACGAAGTAAGTGTTGCTGCCTGGGCCTGCACTGGGGGTGGAGGCGGGGCTCGGGCTAAGTGGCAGCTTTCTGGTTCTGCCCCTGGTGTGTGTGTCTGGCTCGGTGGGCAAGGACACGCAGAGGGTGCAGGTGGTCATTCTGAGGTTGATGGCAATGACAGGTTCTTTTTCTCCCCCTCTATCGTCCATTTCAGAGACTGGCCAGATCACCAGGAGAGCCACACAGCGATCCTGCTCTTCGGCAGGACGTGGGACTGCTTGGCGGGCAGATTCGGTTCCTTGGCCTCTGGCCTCAGCATCCGACCCCCGTGTCCTCCCAGGAGCCAGTCCCTCAAGGTCCCCCCACCCCTGCCTGCTGCTCAATCAGCAGGTCAATGCCAGCTGGAGAAATAACTTGGTGTCCACACTGGTGGCCAAATTGGAATGCTGGAGAGGAAGTGGCCTTGGTAGGAGGCCATGCGGGGCTCGGGCACGTGAGCCAGGCCCTCGGGTGGAACTCTACCCAAAAGGCAACTCGGACGCCCTTTACCTCAGATTCCCGACAGGACATGAATTTTAAAACCACGTGTTTAAGGTATTCAAAGTTGATCTCGCGGGCATCACTCAGGTCAGCATTATTCGTGATAGAAGGGGCCATGTTTGGCATCTCAGGGCCAGGCTTCTCCCGGACTTCAAAAAGCTCACTGTCGGGCTTGATTTTCTGGAAAACCAATGGAAAGATGCTATATTGAGCCACTCGAGACACATCTTAAAATCACATGGGAGATTTGCCTGGCCCACCCTGTGATCACCTGCTGGTCCTCTGCCACCCCCTGCACACAGTAAGGGGATGGGCTGCCCCTGGGAGTAAGCATCTGAAGAAGGCTCAGCCCCTCCACACAGGGTGGACGGCTGAAAGGAGGAGCGAGGCCACCTGCAAAAGTTCCGACATCTCTATCTGCGCCAGGATGCATTTCCGGGAGCAGTGAGCACCCAGCCAGGGCAGGGGTGCTGCTCTCCTCCCATGTCAAGGCCCGCCACTCTGCCATCGCATGCGGCACCCATGTCATCTCACTGACTCCTCTGACAACACACGGGCTCGGAGGAGGGCACAAGCCTGAGGCCACATAGCCACACAGAGGTATGTTCACGCTGGCAGGGACACTGTCCCACTAGCCAACATCTGACCTCCCAGAGACGCCTTGCAATAACCTGGGAGCATCGTCACCAGGCACCGAGGGACCCCAGGAGAACCAGAGGGCAGGGAGGGCGAGGCAGCAGGGAGGACAGGGGCACTCACCAGTTCCTTCTGCAGCGTCTTTCTGAGTTCCAGCATCCTCTGCTGCATCTGCTTTATGGTCTGAGACAAACCCCCACCCCGCAAAAAGCTATCCGTTAAATGTACACCTCACCATCTTTAAGGAGCAAAGGGCAACAGGACAGACAGACACTCTCTTGGGTCCCCAGACACCTGTTAGAAGTCCCTGCCTGGTCTCCTGAGAGGCTTGTGCTGTCACACCTATATGTCTTCTGCGTTGGGCTCTGTCCCTTACATGCAGCTGCTGTGCACACACCTGCTCTTCAGGCCCATCGATGGCCACCATGTCGTCACATGACCCTCTGCAGAGCATGCGAACGCCCCGGCACCATCCCACTCTCCCCAGGGGCTCTGTCCTCAGGACTGCCTCCGCAGTGCGCCTCCGCAAGCAGCACAGCTAGAAACACCTCTGTACGGACCAGTCTGCCTTTTGGAAATACATTCATGTATTACGATCCCCAACTGGGACACAGACCGACATTTACGGCTCTCGTCATTACCGCCACTGCCCTGAAACACCGTGACTTGATGCTTCTTTTGAACAGTGTAAAAGATCGTGGCTCTTCTGCGTAGCCCACTGACACTGGGTTTTATATTTTTTACTTATCTATTTTAAGCGAGTTTAATTATAAGCCTTAAATATAATTGATTACACATTCCATTAATCACTAGACAGGCTGAACTGTTTTCCCAATGAAAAATTTACTGTGTAACCAGCAATACAGGAAAATTTTTAAATAAAAATTATTCTAAAGCCTCACAACGATATGTATGAAAATGAGTTTTTCCTGCGGACTTCTAGTCCGTCACCATTCTTGTATCGAGTAGCTAGAATTGTGAATGGTATTTTACATTTATCAGAGATTTCACAGCTTTCTACAGTTTCCTAATTGTCACTTTTACTGTGACAGTAACTCTAGGGGACGCCCCATGCCTTGTTGTGTAGCTGTTTCTATTTTTGAACAAAGCCACAGTATGCTTTGTTTTCTCGAGAGAGGTGTCTCCACAGTCTCTCTAGAGGGACGGGAGGACTGGGTCAGAGGAGCGTGCAGGTCCTGCCAAGCACATTTAACCGCCTCGAACACACCCCAGCTCACGGAACGGTGACGTGTTGTTGCAGCTGGCCTTCTCTTGTTTGATCATGAGGCTGGACGTTCCCCCAAAAGTACATTTGCTATTTTATTTTATGTTACTTGATTTTCTAGGTTTTAGGCTCATTTCATTAATTCATCCAGCAAATACTGAGTTCCTACTATGTGCCAAACACTGTCCTAGAGGCTGAGGAAATAGCCAATAAACAAACAAACAAGAAATGTATGCCCTCGGGAGGGAAAAGTACCGAACCAAATATACAACCTATCCATGGAGAGAAAGAGCAAGGCAGGGGGTAGGGGTTCTGGCCGTGAGGGCTGACGGGATAGCTGGGGAGCCTCACTGACAGAACGATACCATCACGGAGGTGAGGGTAACTGGGGGGAGAATCTTTTGGACGGAAGGCTCAGCAAGTACGAAGGCCCTGAGGCAGGAGGATGCTTGATATTCACAGAAAGGCAAGGCCAAAGTGCCTGAGAGGGGCTGCTGGGGACAGCAGAGAGGGTGCTGGGGACAGCAGAAGGGGACAGCCGTAGAAAGGATGTCCATTGGTAAGGAGACAATATGTGTCCAATATGACCCAGCTGGTGATGGCAGAGGTGGCTGGGAACACCCAGACCTGCTACTGCCCAAGCTCTAATGCCCTGATGGCATGTCGAGTGCGGGGCGGGGGAGAAGACTGAGGGGGGCTGTGAAAGGGAGAAGGCAGCGGGGAAGGAGCCGAGGGAAGCGGGGAGAAGCCCCTCTAAGGAGCGAGGTCATGCCTCCCCGTGAGGTGCCCAAGGGTGTCGGCAAAACTCTCAGAAGGGACTGAGCAGAGAGAAACGGGCGAGGCGAAGGGCATCCTCACCTTGTTCTTCTCTAGAAGCTGCTGCTCCAAGTCCTGTTTTTCCTCCTGGAGCCGCCCCAGATCCGTGGCCCCGACCTCGCCGTTCGGTATTCCCTCCGCAGCCGGAAGTCGGAACGCAGGGTCCTGCACGGCCCTCGAGGCTGCCTACAGGGTGGGGGCAGCAAGTTGAGAGCCAGGACCGGTGATGGTCAAGCTAAGCCACAGGTCCATGGGGAAGGGGAGCAGACTCGTTCCAAAGGTGGGACCGGTCCGCTCCAACAGACAGCTGGCCAGGACGCAAACCAGCTCCGGTGAGGCCCATGGGCGCCTCCCGAGGGACAATCAGATGCCACGGAGTGAGTGTGCTCGGAGTGAGTGTGCTCGGAAGGAAAGGGCTTTACTGCCTGAGCACTGACAGGTGCTGCCACCTCCAAGGGGCTTCTCAAGTGACTCACGACCTCCTAGTCGGTTAGCGCTCCCTCACGCTTTAAAGAAAGGAAGCCGCAGCACAGGGAAGCGATGTGCCCAACACCCCGGCCAGTAAACGCAGCGCTCCTGCGTCCTCCCACTGCCGCCCCCTCCTGGCAAAGTGTGGCAGCCAGCCCTCCGCCCTCCCCGCGCCCGCAGCACGCGGCTGCCCCAGGGGACCCTCCCGATGGCACTCACGCGAGGCTCGCCGTCGGAGAGCGCCAGCCCCTGCCCCCGGCCCGGCAGCCTCAGCAGGCCCTCCCGCACGGCGGCCGCCTCCGGCTCCTCTGCCCTCCGGCTCCGCAGGGCCTCCAGCTCGGCCTGCAGCTGGTGCGTGTGCAGCAGCGCCGCGTCGTGACCTGGGCCGGGCAGAGGGGAGGCGGGTGGGCACGGTGAGTCCGGCGAGTTCTGCTCCCGGATGGGCCGCCACAGGGCGGGGGTGCTGGGCGGGAACGGGTGGCAGGGCTCGGCCAGGGGCAGACTCCTCACCTTTCTTCAGCTGCAGAATCTCCTGCTCTTTCTGCAGAAGTGCTTCGGCTTTTTCCCGCACACTCAGCTCCTTCTCATCTACTAGGGCCGTCAGGTGAGCAGCCTTGGGGAGAAAACCCGGGCAGAGGGAAGGCTGGCAGCAGAGGCCGCATCACCTCCACAGGAATCTCCACATTCCACTCTCTAGGGTCCCCCAGGATCCATCCCTGGAGCCCACAGCCTACAGCATACCCCAGGCTGACCTGCTCCCCTAAAAATGCGCAAACCCAGTCTCCTCAGCAGGTGCCCTGCAGGGGGCAACCATAACTTCAGGGCCCTGTGAGGTGCCCAGAGTTTGTTATACATGACCTCACTATGATGTCCTGGAGGGTGTCACCTCCCTAGAGTCTTTTCAGAGGCAACGCGGAGACTCGGGTTTGTTGAGGATCCACCCGAGGCCTGAGCCAGCCCACTCGAATCCTGGGGCCTGATGCTGAGTCTGGCTTCACAGGGAGGCTCTTCCCACCCTGCTGGCCAGAAGCCCGACCGCACGCCCACCGCAGAGAGCGCCCGCGAGTACCTGGGCACGGGCTCTTCCTCAGGTGACGTCACAATTACTGACCGTCACTGTCTAAAGGGCCTTCCTACGGGGTGGGGGTTTCTTTATGACACTTTCTCCCACCTTCCTAGGAACATCAAAGGAATCGCGCAGCTGCTGTCCTTCTTGCGACCTACGTCCACCCCGCCCTGGACAGATGGGGAGGCAGGCTGGTGCCACCTGGGACAGAGGTGAGCCTACCTGTTGCTGCAACTCTTCCCTCTGCTTCCGCACCTCCTCCAGGGCTTGAGCCATTGCCACGCTCACAATTTCCCTTTGGCTCCATTCTTCCTACAACCCAGAGAACAGGTAGGAGACTGGGCCCCCGAACCCGGCTCGCGCTTTGCTGCGCACCCGCGTGAAGCCTGCCGAGGGGCCGCCTTCTCGCAGGGGCAGACCGCCACTCCTCCTGCGCCCCACGGTGCGCAGGCTGCCCTCCTGCCGCGATGCCCTCTTCCTCCGAGAACTGTCCCAGTGGACAACCCACTGACCCCTCTAGAAACGAGCACACTACCCAGGGTCAGTTGTCCCATAAGCACAGAAGCCAGTACTTCGGCCCAGGCTGGGGGAACTAGAACTTGAAGAGCTGGTCCAATGAAATCAACACAGAAGGCCCATGTGAACGGTGTAGTGGACTGGAAAAATCTGGCCACAGGAAAAATAACCAGCTCCTTGCTTCAGTTGCTACTTTTGTATTATCTTTTAACTGTTTCAGTGCTGGACTAAAAACTACATTAGAACATAAAGTCTCAGTAATGGGTGGTTCCTTTCTCCTGACTGGACCACGGATGACATACTGTGGGTCAGATTTTCTGTTTCTTCTCTTGTACATACTTGCAATGATCATTGCTCTTCATTCTTTCTTACCTCCTCCCATCTTCCATACAGAATTTTCCTTCAGCTCAAAGATGCTCTTTAGTACTTCCTTTAGGTGCACGTCTGTTGGTGACTAATTCCTTATTTTCATTTTATTGGGTTTCTTTCTACTACCACGCTGTGTCTGCGTATGGATTTTAAAATGTATCCTGTTTGGCTTTGTAAGGATGGTGACACCTGTGCCTGTGACTTGATGGCTTTCGTCATCGTGGAAAATTCTCAGCCGTTCTCTCTCCGAGGACTGCTCCTGTCCTGTTTGTTTCATCTCCTTCAATATCTCCGATGACACGATAGAACATCTCAAGGTACCTTACATGCCTTTCATCATTCCTTTTCTGTATTTCATTCTGCCCTTTCTTCCATTTCACTAATTCTCTCTTTAATTCTGATCTGCTGTTCAGCTCGTTCCCTAGGACTAAGATGAGGAGCCCCACAGATCTGGCACAGACCTTCCGGGGGGTGGGGGGGGGTGCACTGTACAGTTGGCACTTGTGTGTTTGGTGGAGAGGACAGTGAGTAAACTCAGCCCCAAGTGCTGGAAAAACTGCAAAGTGAATGCAGCTGCTGCTTCAGGAAGAAACTGGAAGCTGACGGGAAGGAGCAGGCCTTTTTCTCCCTGCTCCTGCCTTCCAGTCTTCCTCGAGCCTCCCCTGTTGGCAGGGATTCACACGGAGCCAGCTGGACAAGCAGGAGCGTGCCGTGCCGAGTCCCAGGTGCGGCAATGCAAAGCAGAATATAAAAGGACAGCGTGGGCTCAGTCAGAAACTTAAAGCCAGGCAACTTAGAAGTGTGGTTAATCTTAAAATGTTTGGGGAATTTTCTCAGTACCTTAGATTTCTAGTTTAGTATCATTTGTTGAGATAATACCCTGAATGACTGCAGTCCTCAGTTATTTAGACCTGTTTTGTGACTTGGCCTACAGTCTTCTCGGTGTACTTGAAAAGAATACATATTCTGCTATTGTTAGGGAGAGGATTCCATAAAAGCTCATTAGGTCAAGCAGGTGGATAGTGCTGTTCAAACCTTCTGTTTTCTGTTTCATTTGTTTTTTGTCCACTCATTCCGTCAGAGAGGGTCATGCTAACTCTTCGACTGTGATCATGGATTTGTCTCTTGCTCCCTTTAGTTCTGTCCATCTTTGCTTCCAGTATTTTGAAACACTCTTTTAAGTGCACACATATTTAGAATTGTTTGTATCCATAGTTTTCAAAACAGCTGTTCCCTGGGCCTCTCAGGGGAATCATCCCCAGGGGCAGTCTGGTGGCTCCCACTGCAAACCTGAGCTGTGCCAGGCAGCCTTGAATCCCACAGTCCTGGATCGCATGTGGCTCTGTGGCAGCAGCACAGACTTTAGAGCCGCACAGACTCAGTTGCGTGTGCCTGCCAGTTCCAATCTGCTATTAAACTCATTCACTGTTTTTTTAAACAGCTTTACAGCAATGACCCAGCATCTGCTACGGATGGGGCGGGGAGCCTGGAGTCCTATAAGTGGCAGAATCTCTCTCCTCTGCATCCAGTTATGTCCAGGACATGAAGGGAGCAGCACCTGATTAAAGACTGAGTTCTCAGAAAGGGAAGGGAAGCAATCCAGCGGACTGCCTCCTCATTTATGTTCAGGGTCCCTGATGCAAACGAATAAGGTCCTGAAACCCTGAGGCCCTGCTTCAGAGCCAACGGTGGTGCTGACAGCATTACTTTCAGGCAGCGATTGACGACGACGCAGAGGAAGGGCTGGGCCTCTGTGGAGTGAAAAGTGGGACCAGCATCACTTCTGACTATGGGACTTGGACAGATGACTTGCACTTGGAACCTCAATGACATTAATTGCAAAATCACTGTAATTCTTCCTACCGTCATGGGTTCCTGAGAGGAGTTAACGAGGTGACAATCTCTAGCAAATGCCTAACAGAACTATGCCTAACAGAACTAACAAATGCTAGTTCTACTCCTCCAAGTAAAAGACACGACACTCTCATGAAACTGAATCAATTAGGTAAATACCTTTAGCTTCTTTAATTCGAGTTGGTGATGCTGTAAAGAAAGTTCACATTCGTTCTTATTTTGTTTAAGGGCTGTATTTTCTTGCTCCAGCTCTCTCTGCAAATTGAGAAAAGCACATATTGAAAGAAACGATCTTTACCACATTTCCCCTGGGCATGGTCCTATCTCTTTGACATGGAACCTTTAGAAATGCTCCTCTTCCCCCTTTTTTTGTTCACTGTAGGCATGGGAGATGAGAATGGGGTGGGGGGAGAACCGCCTTACAAACTCCTAAGAACTAGGCCCTTGATTCTGAAGACTGTGGAACAGGGAGAGGGACCAGGGAAACACCATTAGTGATGGACAATATAAATTCTAGAAAGAAGGCGGGAAGGAGCTGATGGCACTGCTCATGGAGCGTCGAGAAGTCCTGCGCCACCCAAGGAAAAAGAAAACCCACTGGTCTGTGATTTTTCTAAAAAGCAGCCTTTTTACATCTGGTCTTGTGAGCCAGCATCTTGTTGGAAAGGCGAACACTCTAAGAAGTGGTTCCCTGGTCCGGAGCGGGCTGGTCCTCCTGTCACACTGCTTGGCGGCCCAGCCACGCACGAACCTGGCGCTGACCAGCCCGGCCCGCCCCCTTCCTCGCTCACCGCCTTGTGCTCCGCAGCAGCCTGGTCGGCCGCCCGCGCTTGCTCCAGGGCAGCGAGCTGGGCCTCCAGCACGCGGATGTGCTCCGCACACTGCTGCTGCAGGGCGAGCGCCTGCTGCTGTGCGCGGCTGCTCTCCTTGTCCGCAGCGGCCTGCAGGGGCACCGGACCACAGTTATTCAGGGTGACAACAGGGGCCTCACTCTGTTTCTCAGTGATCCAAAGATGGGTGGACCCTTCTGACCTTCTGCAGCCCGGGTGTTGCTGAGGTCCCCACCTGCAGGCTCTGCCTACTGCCCCGGGCCCTGGCCTACTCAGAAACTGGAGTGTGGGGTCGGTCGGTCTTGGTTCTGGGGACACAGCTCTGGGCAACAGTCAGTCCTGAGACGCAGCCCTCTCTCACCCTCCTCCCTACTCAGTGCTGCCCTCTACTGGGAGGTAGTATAACAGAGCAATGAAGAAAAGGCCTCAAGGATGAGGGTTCTGCCATTTATTAGCTGGGAGACCATGGCCTAGTGTTTCTGAGCCTGCTTCCTACAGAGAATGAGGACAACCGTACGTACCTCCTGGGCCTGCCGCAAGGACTAAATGTAACACATACAGTACCTAGCACAGTTCCTGGGACATGGCACGCATGCAATGAATGCCATTTTTATTTCTCTAGTTTCTAACTCAGCAGCTCTCCTGAGGCTGTGATGACAGGCCAGACCCTTGCCATCTTCTCCCCAGAGCCTGGACCTGCTCTCCGCAGCCCGGCTGCCCGCTGAAGTCTGAGTGCCAGCGGAGCTACCACTGCCAGCTCTCCCAGAATTAGGCCGGGCCCCACGGCCGGCTGTCAGGTGGGAATTAGCCAGTCACTCCCTCTCTGGGTGACTCAGACCTTGCAGCAGGTCTGGACTCCCTCTACCTGCAGCTGCCCACCTGCTCATATGCAGCACAACTGTATCTAAAGTCGGGTCCAGAAACCATTCCAGAAGTTGGGAGTGACTTTGGGGCATCTGCAAAGGCAGAAAGGGAAAGGATCAGGGGCCCAGAACACGGCAGCCACGTCACCACCTACCAGCTCCTGAATCTGAGCCTCCCGAGCTGCGGCGACGCCAGCGCTCTCCTTCAGCTTCTCCTCGGAGGCCCGCAGGCTCTGCTCCAGGTCCTTCACCTGAGAGGGAAGCAGAAGCACCTTTCATTCAAGGGAAGCTGAGGAATAAAATGAATGGCTTTAAAAACCAAATCCGTTTAAATCAGAAATCAGGTACACTACAGAAAGTTTTTAAATCAGAAAAAGATACTCATAAGTCTACTATTAGAAAACACTATCATCCTAATGTATTTTCTCCAGTGTATTTTTATAACTTTTAAAAAATGGCTTTGTATACAATTCTAGTAACATTTTGTATTGTTCCTCCTCACTCAAGTTTCCTTCTGTGTTTCCATGTGGCCTCCAGACCTCAGATTATTTTCTCCAGGGATAGTTCAGAATTTACTGCACCGCTGCCTACTATACTGGCACTTAGGTTTTCTGTTTTCCCACCAAAAATAATTCAGCCATTAACATTTTCATGCAAAATTTTTTGACCTGATTTAAATTACTCCCTCGGGATAGATTCCCAGAAGTAGGAATCTATCCCAGAAGTACGACACAAACTTTGGTTTCATTCGTTTCACAAATACTGACCAAGTCTCACTGCGTACCTGGCCCCGCACTAGGACACGAAGCTGCCCTGTGGACAAGATGCTATGCACTGTCTAGCACTTGGCTTCACTTCACTCTCTAGTGGGGTATTTTTATCTGACTCAAGCTCTCTTTGCCAATTTCTCTGATAAAGTCCTCATGTTTACCAATGAAGGTCTGCCCTTGGGGAGCTTTATTATTAAAACATAAGCACAAAGCCTGCAGCTTTTTCAAAGAGAGGTAGGCGCCCTGTGAGAGGAGGGGTTTTTAGGTATCGTGGTTCCTCAGACATACACACACATCACACGATGTAACTGAAACAACTCCATGAGAAGAACGTGAGTACTTCCACAGAGGAGACGAGTAACATTATTGTCCGTGATCATAATTTTATTAGTGGTAGAATCAGGACTCAAACCAAGTTTTTTAAACTCCTGGGTTCGGAAAATATCTACCCAACTCCCAGATAGAGAGAGAACTCAGGGAAGATTTCAGCTCCTCAAAAGGTAAACTATAGAGGTACCATATGACCTAGCAATTTCACTTCTAGTATATACCTAAGAGAAATAAAAGTATAAACCCATACAAAAGCCTGTTCACTGTGCTACACTAATGTTCAAGCAGCATCATATCCACAACAGCCAAAAGGTGGAAACGACCTCAATGTCCCCTGGCAAATGGATAAACATAACGTGGTATATATATATATACAATGGAACGAAAGCCTTACAATGCCTTATTAGGCATTAAAAAGGAATGAAAGTCTGGCGCATGCTACAACATGGATAAAGCTGAGGGCATTATGCTAAGTGAAATAAGCCAGACACAAAAGGACAAATATTGCATGATTCCATTAATGTGAGGTACTCAGACTTGTTAAAATCATAGATACAGAAAGTAGAATCATGGTTGTCAGGAGCTGTGGGAAGGAGAAAATGGGGAGTTACTGCTTCGATGGGTACAGAATTTCTGTCTGAGAAGATGAGTTCTGGAGATGACGGCGGTGATGGCTGCACGGCGACGTGCATGTACGTGATGCCACTGAAGTGTGCACCTGGAAATGGCTGAAACGGTCAATTTTACCACGATAAAAAAAGTGGATGTTCAGAAAGAGAATGTAATTATAATAAAACAAAGCTATATTTAGAGAAAAATGTACTTTAAAATATATGTATCAGGAAATAAGAAATGTAAAAATGAGCTAAATTTGCTATGGTCTGAAAGTCTGTGTCCCCACAAAATTCATATGCCAAAATCCTAATGCCTGAAGTGATGCTATTAGAACCTGGGGTCCTTGGGAGGCGCTTAGGTCGTAAGGGGAGAGCCGCAGGGAACGGGAGCAGGGCCCCTATTAACGGGGCCCCACGGAGACCCTCTGCCCCTGCCACCGCTTCACACTCGTTAAACTGGGAAAGGCCAACGCTGGAAAAGGCTGAGGTGCAGACACAGGAACCCTCGAGCATGGCAGGGGAGCAGAGCCAGGTGCAGCCCTACTGGAACAACCCTGTCCTGCGAGGCACATTAGGTCATCTGCATTCTCTCTTCTCAAGGTGACATGAACAAGGATGCTCACTGAAGTGTGGTCTGCAGTGACAGGAAGAAGGCAACCTGGATGTCTATCATCTAGCAGATAACTACAACGTAGAGTAGATAAGTACGATGGAGAAAACACCTGTACAGCTGTGTCATGTACATAAACACATATGCACACAAACGATGCCGCCCGTTTCAGGGTAACCCAACAAAAGGGTCTCTATTAACCACGTGGGAACGGTTTCCTATGGGAGGAAAAAGAATAGGGATGAAAGGAAATTAATAAGGACAATTTTGTGTGGCAAGAAGAAAGAAAATGACTAACTCAAACTTACAGAAGTGAGATTCCAAAAATACTCCTTTCAAAAAAACCTCTGACCCGAGGGGATCCTCAGCCGCAATCATGCCATCCACTAAGTTACTGCCCAGACATCGCAATCATGGAGAGTGAGGTCAGTACCTTAGTCTCCAGGACGTCAATGGCCTTGGCCTGGCTGCTCCTGGCTGCCAAGAGCTGCTGTCTGGTATCCTCCAAATTCTGCTCGGCAACTGTTTTCTGTAAGTTGAAAGAGAGTAAAATGAAACAGTCATTCCTACATTGAATAAATATTTACTGATATCTATACCATACTATGATTTTTGTAAGGTGCAAGGGATACAAATACATTTCAACCTCCCTCAGTTAATTAAAATATAATTTACATATCATAAAGTATACACAGATAAATTTGACACAGTTCTTTGACCTTTAGGCTGGGACAAAAGACTAACAAAAAATTATATAAAAGAATGCAATAGTGCCCACAAAGAAGGAGCACAGAGCAGAGGATACTCAGGGCTTCAAGCAAGTGGGAGGCTTCATAATTCACAGGTGGCCTGGGGTGGAGAGAGCATCCAGACAGAGGGACGACCGGTGAAGGCATGAAGCAGCCTGGGATATCTGGGGAGCTATAGCTGCCAAAGCTAAAGTGATGGGGGACTCAGATCAAAAAATGAGACTAGAAAGTTAGGCAATGGGCCAGATCATTAGACCCTTTTTATGCCATAGAAAGGAGCTTGAATTTAATTCTGTAGGCAATATTTTCCAAACACTGGCATTAAAACTTACCTAGAGGGGTGGTTGTTAAACCTGAGGCTTTACTCCAGGCCTGCTGAAATCGGAATTTCTGAGGGTAGGGCCAGAAATATATATACCTTAACTAAACTCTTAGTAACTCCCATGCAGACTAAACTTTATAATAATGATGATGGCACAATAACAATCATTATACTACTAATAGCTCAAATTTATTGAGACCCTACTATGTTCTAAGCCTCATTCTAAGCACTTCACATATTGTAACTCATTTAATCCTAATAACAATTATATGTATTTGGTACAATCATTAAACCTATTTTACAGAGGAAAAAATAAACACAAAGAGATTACATTTCTTGCTCTAAGTCACAAACTAGTAAACAGTAGAGGCGAGATACAAATCTAAGCAGTCAAGCTCTAGAAATCAGTTTATACCCTAGAACCCACATCATACTCACTGCAGACTGCAGGGGAGTTGTGGAAGATATTTAAGTTTAGGAAGCTCAGTTTGGTAGTGAGCATGGAAGACTGTCAGAGGGTGAAGGAGGAGAGACTGATGCTGGGTAGGCCAGTCTGGAGACGTCTAATATGGGCTAGGCTAGAGCTGCTGGAAGCCCTAAAGCACTGGAGATGGAGATATTTACCTGAAACTAACTGAAGACAGAAAGTCTAATCTAGGCCCAAGGCCTTGGCTTTGTCACCTTTGTCACGGTGAGGCCAATCGTTGGTCTACTAAGAGGAGGAAGAGCAGAATGTGGGCAGACGATGATCTCACACCTGGCTAGAAAGCAAGTTCACCTACCCCACTGGGCAAAAGGTCAGTGCGCTCAACAGCCTCCCTTAGCTAAGAAGAGTCTGCTTGCTGCCCAAGGCCATTCCCGCTGAAGCCAAAGGCAGATAGTAACTATTTTCCTTGGCCAATGGAAAGTGCAAAAGGGAGGAAGCGAGCACCGCAGTAAGACAAGACAGGACAAGTGGAGTAAATCGCTAGGCAGGGTTTATTGGTGTTCAGGATGCTCTTCGTTCTTGTGTATCTCTGAACAAAGCTTTCTCTGTCCCTAAGGAACACAAGTCACCCAAGTGACATGAGGCTTTTTTGCTGAAAGCAAGACAATCAAAAGTGGGAGGGAGCGCTCCTCTCACTAAGCTGTTTGCTTGCAGACTCTCCAGCTCTGAAACTCTAGGACTTTATGCAATCCCCTCCTCCGCCAAAACTGCCTTCCCAACACTGACTGGCCCAAAGGGAGCTGGTCACCTCTTTCAGAAGTTCCTGCACATATTCTTCTCCTGATAAGTTCTGCTCCAGTCTCCTCTCTAAGGATGTGACTTTCTCCTGTAAATGGGTGATGAGCTTTTCTTTCTCTTGAGTTTCAGCAGTGACCTGCAGATGAAAGCAGAGATTACAATACACTATAAACCCTCTCTCCTTTCCTTTCTGTCTCCACTAGGACCACCATATTCCCATGAAACTCTGGTCTCAACTGCATCCTCGAAGAGCATACAGCCAGGAAATCTTCCCAGAAAACAAGATCTAGAAGCTACATGGGGATCACTGGAAATGCACTCTCTCTACGGCATACCTTTGGAATCTGAAAACTTTATTTCACTTATTTGGGATTTGCTGAGTTGTAAATGTCTTTATTTTTCTTTGTGGTCACAGGAGACTTAAGTTCCATAATTAAACTGTAAGTCTCTGAAAGAAAGCACTGTATGTGTCTAGATTCTCAGGTCACTGAGCGTAGAGACCTTGTATCCAGGTCATTCATTTGTGTAAGATCTATCTATTGGGTGCGCCTTGCTGTGAGACAAAAAGCCCAGTAGAACAAGCATGAATTCTGGAGTAAGATTTGGGTTAGAATCTAGCTCTGTTGTTTACTGTGTAACAGTAACTGACTGTGTAACTTTGAACAAGGTATATGACCTCTTAGTTTCCACTTAGGATCGGTAAATATTCTAATGCTTAGCTGGAAGTGGTAATCAGACTTCTGTTTATGCAAATCTAACTGTGCTATGATGATGCTCTAAGTCTCCCTTACACTTGACACTACTGGTTCTCAAGGAATGAGGGTAACATTCGTGGTACCACCCACTAGACACTGTTTTGTCATAAGAGGGGAAGGGCTGGGTTGTCAATGCCTGAAGGATACCAGCGGCATTCAGACCCCAGGGCCAGGAAAGCAAAATGCCCTGCAATGCAAGTGTCAGTTACACAATACGAACTGTTCTGCTTAAAATGGTGATAAACATACCACAGAGAAACACTGCCCTACAGTCAATAATAATATTATTGTTCATCCTTCTGTTCTCAGAATTTAGTACATGTCAAGGATAGGAGGATAATAAATGTATGTTGGCCAAATGAAAACACAAATTATAATTATATCATTTCTGTGTTCTTTTGAACAAATTGGGTTAGAGCCAAGTATGTCAAAGATACAACTTTGGCCATGTCAACCATAACTGTTATGTTTTCTTATGCTCAGGGTCCATCATGTAGTATTTTAAGACATACTTGAGTAGATCGAATGGTGTGCTTTGACAATTCCTGTCAGGACAATAATGATCTCTCCTGTTAAGTACCTCTTATTTGGTTACTTCCACCTGAAATGCAGCCCAGATAGACCAAGAACTAGGGCAACATGGATGGCGTGAGAAACACGTTTCATCAGCCATCCGGATGTAGAAATTTCTGATAGAATTAGTGTTTACCCCATTCATGAAGCCTAGGAAGCCGGATCCACTCCGAGCACTCGACTTACTTTTTGCAAATCAATGGAAAGCTGCTGAATGCATGCTTGGAGCTCTTGTTCCTTTTGTTCCAGGGCTGCGAGCTTATTTTCTGCACCCATTTTTGAAGCTGTCACATGATCTCTTTATTGAAAGAAAGCAGACAATAAACAAATTTGGATATCTTATCTAAGACACTCTTCCATAGGAAAAATATAAATGTTTCTTTATATATCAGGGCTGCAAACACTAGCCATGAGAAAACACCTTGGCTCTCTCTGAAGCGGAAATCCGAAGAGAAATCCTGATCTACCTTTGGTTACTCAATTGCACAGAAAGGAAAACACTGAATTGCTTGGCAGGGTTGGAGGGGTTCTGAGTTTGGGCAGGTGAAGGGGAATGAGGATTTGGAGGGTGGGGGGTCCTGAGCCCTAGGCAGGTTGAATGAGCCCTGAAGCCTTTGCGAGAACTGAAAGCGGAAAGTGTTGCAGTGAGTCACGGGGAAAAGTGGGGCGGGCTATGGCCAGAGCTACACTAACACCACTTCCCATGGGCCCCACAGACCAAGCAAGAACCTCTGCTCTTCCAGCGTTGAGTAGTGTCTCTGCAGTTCTTCTAGCTTTTGGCTCAAGTCCGATGACCGCTGACTGGAGGTCCTTAACTCCTCCTGGGTGTGACTAAGTTCTCTGGTCCGTGCCTCCAACTCTTGCTCCATTTTCTCCAGACTTTCTTCTTTTTTTAAGAGCTGATACAAAGATAAAGTTTCACTGAGCCACTACTAAGAAATATAATTTAAAAAAAAATCTGGACCAATAAGCCACACTTTTATAACATTTTTTGTGAGCTTATAAATGGCCTTATATATCCAGTAGTTACAGAAAGAAGGAAATAGATTTCAAACAGAATATTTCCACTTTAGTAAGGTGAAAAACATATAAATATGATTAATATCAAAGACTACGGGAATATGTTTATCAGCACTTAGAGAGTGATGACTTATAAAATCTACGTAATTAATAATCTATTTAGCATTCAGCTCCTAAAACAAAAATGCTCACCATATGCTTTACTTTACTTAGTTCCTGCTGTTGGAACTCTTCTAATTCATCCATTTCATCTCTTCTTTGGAAAAGATTCAAACTCTGGTTCTTCATTTCCTGTAACTGAGCTGTCAGAAAACTTTTCTCCTATTTGGAAGAAGAAGACATCAACTCAGGCAACTAAGACATTAGAAATCATATTATGTAAGCAGAAATCTTAATAAAGGAAAATCTTAAGGAAATCTCTTGTCAGTAGGCAAAAATATATTAATAATAGGAAGCTTTACAGTAATATGACCAATATGGCATCATCTACAAATTCTTTAAGTTAAAAATAAATGTTTTAAATGACAGTTGTGAATAAAGGGAATAAGAGCAAAAATTACTTAACACTTTAAAGTCTTAAATTTGATTAGCAATGCCAGATAACCATTTTAGATGTCTATTCTCAGTGAGACTCAACGGGAGTGAGACCTGAATGCCCTTTAAAAATTCAATGCATTTAAGTAGAACTGATTTCAGTTAACAAGTTCAGTTAGCGAGTAAACAAAAATTAGATACGACTGGTATCATCAAGCTACAATTTACTAAATGATAGCTTTCCAAGGTGGATTCTCTTAAGGACGAACTCTGCTGTTGTAGTTACCAATTCTTGATTGAAAGAGAAATTAAAACAGTCTAAAAATAACATTTCCAAAAATCACAGTGGCTTCTAAGACCTACATAGGCGTCTCATTACTCTTTCCCGGTCTAAAATATTTCCCAACGCCTCCTCTGGTGGTGGGGAAAGAGAACAATCTCCTTAGTGAACTGAGGTTTTATTTAGTTCAGTACTATTTGGCTCCTCCTTTACCATAATTTTAAAAGATAAAAAAGAAAAAGTCCAATGAGAATTTCAACTGCTGTAACCTTAAGAATTTCTTTTAAGATAAGAACACTTTAACATAACCACCATATATAAGAAGACCATCATCGGTACCATGGTTATAGCTTTTTTTTTTCTCCCAGGCACATATTTCTTTGAGTGATAGTCTGACTTTTCTGTAATTTTTTTATATAAATGTTGCCGATTTAATAATCAGATTTCTATAGAACACATAAAGAAAACCTCTGGTTTAACTTGGTGTTTTATCTCAAGAATAGAGCAATAATAAAACTCAGTTGTTTAATAAAATTAATAGTAAATATATTTGGCAACTGAATACATCTATCTAAGAAATAACATTTCTACCATGAAGAGTAACTCAGTACTTAATGAAAACAAGGAATGAATAAGGTAATAGCATATAATTTGGGTTGAGGGTGGTGACTATTGATTATTTTATTTTTTTAGGAGAGGCAACCCTTGGCTCACCTCACAGATTGCAAGGACCTTGTCAGCTTACAATCCCTTATTTTTTTCATCTTTTTACACCTACAGCACCTGGTCTTCCATCCAAGTACTAACCAGGCCTGACCCTGCTTAGCTTCCGGGATCAGATTGGATCGGGCTTGTTCAGGGTAGAATGGTCGTAGACTACGACTGATTATTTTATATTAAAATGTTTTTCTAATTGTAGGCTTGAAATTTCATCTGCTATTCATGTCTGGGAGCCAGAATACATTACGTTAGGTACCTACAATGTTAGAAGAGCTATGGTGTTAGAACAATCAATTTTCCTCGTCTGTGTCTGGCCAAGAGGTTCTCTTATCTGCTTAGTGCCGAACCTGGAGAAATGCCCTCCTTCCCCAGGCCTCCTCATAAAGTCCTCCTAATGTTACCAGAGTGTCAGTCAGAGCCCCCGCAGGAAACAGATGGCCGACTCAGATTAGGGATTTTGAGACGAGTTTAAATAAAAGGACTTTTCAGAGCTGTGGGCAGGATAAGACAACCCAAAAGAGAATATGTACTAGTAATAGCTGAGCATGAAGGGGCAAAGGGATGAAGAGGTTACATGAAACCCAGAGAGAGAAACGATATTAAGAGGGTAAACTGAAGGTCCAACTGAAGCTGTGGCCATCGGATACAACTAACCAGAAGGCGCCCACGTGGAGAAGGCTGAGGAATGAACATCCCCATCACTCTTCTTCCACACAGGGTTCCTTTGGTGTTTCCCACTGGTGGAACCCAATCAGAAGCAGAAGCCAGAGGGCAATGGAGCCCTACGGACGTGGGTCCTTTCAGCCTTCGGGTACACAGAGGAAGGTAAGAGAAGGGTGGAGAGTGTATTGGGAGGGCACGCCCACCAAGGGAAAGACGAGCTTTTCAAGCCAGTGTCTAATCATCCAGTACCCTGTTTCCATGAGGTGGCAGAGCAATCAGTCCACTGGATGGTACTGGAGAAATCACTGTCCAAGCTCCACAGAGGAGGCCAACATTTATAGAGACAAATATAAAGATGAACTAACCTTTTCAAGCTGATCCACTTTTTCTGACCATTCCTGAAACGAAACAACAAAAAAGTAATTTCCAGGGAAGAGTATCAGTAATATCAAGATTTTCAGAAAACAAAACAGCCTGCCCCCGAAAGCAACCCACCAACCAAATAGCAAAAAAACTCCCCAAAAACAAAACAAAACAAACCCATGAAGTTGGCCTAATAGTAAGAAAGCCAAGAATCCTAAAAGAAGAAAATGAAATTTATATAAAATTCCAGAACACGAATATAAAGGCTGCAGATTTTTACCAAGAGCACCCAAAGTTGTATCTGTTGTTCTGATGCAGTTTAGCTTATTCCTGAGTGTTTTTCCATGATTACTATAATAATTTATTGAGAGTGGGTAGCTGGGATCACCTGAATTGGTAACTCTTCAAATGATGTTTAGAAATTAATTTACTGAAAGGGGAAGGTCTTCAGCAGGCCCTAAAAATTATTTTCCTTGATTTTACCAATATGCTTTATGCCATCTGATATGTTAAAGGAGGAGAGATTATGTCCCTTATTCACAAATCACAGAACGGGGAAAAAATAGCCACTGGTACAAAAGACCATATCCTAAGTGCCTACAATTAGAATCCACCTTCTTCCTTTATATACACTCATATCATAGTTATCCTCTAGGTATTGGTGAATGATGTTTTTTCCGCCCAGTAAATGTCCTAGATGACAAATACATATTTTAAAACCAACCAACCAATCACTCCACCTACTGTTGGTAAATAATACATTTTCTTAAATGCAACATAATATAATAAAGTGATCCTGTCTTAATAAATCGGGCTTATCATTATAAAACCTTGATGCTTATCTTGTAATAGCAAGTAATACCATCTTTCAATGTCTGGTTCAAATGAAATGACAGGAATTCCCTTCTGTCACTGTGATCAGGTTTTTTTTAAGAACTATGTACATCAAGTATGATGGCTAGTTTGATAGCATCTTCTCCTCTATAGAAGACAAGTGTTTTGGGTCTAGGCTTAGAGACAGGTTTTTAGAGGACAGAAACCCTTTTCCTTATCTTGGGGCTCACCAGATTATAAACACACTATTTCCCTTCTCCATTTTACAAAGCTACACAACTGTATAATGATACTCACATTCTGGATGTATTTCATGATTATAATTGTAAAGCTTCTTGATAATTTCCACCCAGAGGCCAGGTGAAACCTTAAAGAACTTACATAACATTCCTTTTCTCTTAGGTTATAAATATTTTCTACCAGGTTTATGTCATCATTTCTGAAATCTTTCCACTTGTCTTGGGGAGTGTCACATATAAAATACCTGGTCCTTTCTGGCTAATGCCAAAGCCAGTCCTTCTGCCATTTTGGCTCTGTTGGCTTGGAATGTCTCATTCTGCTCTTGAAATTTCCGCATGGAAGCTGTTAACAAAGAGGTTCTATTAGAGATATGGAAATATTTCTGAAACAGCATGACAAACAGCTCACATGATTACTTTACAACTGTCACTTAACAAAAAGGCCAAGTCACATATGTGAATATGAGACTGGGAAAAACCTGATCCATCTCGACCTCCCCAGAATCTTTTGGGTTTAGTAAAAAACCATAATTTTTGTTTGTTTCCTGTTGTTTTTGTTTTTTATACTAGTCGAATATATCCATTTAGGAAAATGCCAAAAGGTATTTTTAAATGGTACAATGGTAGAATACTGAGTTAGGTAAGTTGTCAGAAAACGATGCTGTTGCTAAGTGATGGTTACCATCACTTTATCAGAATTAAAAACAAAAACAAAAATCAAAACAAAGCAACACAAAAGATCCTTTCTTTCACTCTGTTTTCCTTTAAAGACATTTTAATATATATCAACAGAAAATAACTTTCTATTTCTGTTAGCATCTTTCTTGGATTGAATCCAAAGGAAAACATATGATTTAGGGTAGACTAAACAAAATGTATGTTCTATTGTTGGAGGAATGATGACAATTAGAGATTTCCCCCCAATTACTGAACACAGCAGCAATGGAGCTATGGCTAGAGCCAAAGTCTCCTAATCTAGGTCCAAGGCCAGGCACTAGGTTCTACTAAAATCTAAGGGCAACCAATAAACTGGTCGACTGGAGGGAGACAAGCTGATATACATAGTGACCTTCTCCTAAGAAGCAAGCCCATAAGGCAATATAAAGACGATTTATACGTTACTATATACGAAACAAATGTTATGTCAATCTGTATACTGTAATACTGCTCACAAAATAAAGATTTGAGCTATGATGGATAAACTTAACCATATACTGTTGTTTCATTTCAAAAAACTAAACTCTAAAAAGATTGAACAAAAAACAGCAAAAAAAAAAAAAATACGTACAATCCTGGTGTTTTTCTAATGCAATTTCAAGCTTCTCTTTTATCTTCTGCAAGTTTCGGACCTGTTCAGCATAGTCTTGGGTGAGGAGGGTGACGCACATACCAGGAATGGACAAACATCAGGAAAGGAAGTTAATTCAACAAAAAAATGAGTGAAAATGATGATGACTTTCTCAGCCTGAAAACCATTCCTGTTAAGGAAAGCTAGGCAGACAGCTCCCATTAACAAACAACACAGGCAAACAGGTATAGTACAAACCATCCACGGTGTAAATGGTGACTACAAACAGGCAGATTTATTTAGCCTTGATAAAGAACAAGAATTGGGCCTGGTCTGGTCATCAGAAATGCCCTGCTATGAAAACCAGGTATTATCTTATTACTTAATTTCAAATCTCGGTTTTCACTTCCCCTTCTAGTCTGGGCAGGATAGATCAAAGGGAACTCACTAAATAGCACCCTTACAATCCATACCACTAGTGACAGCGGTTAGGACAACTGCAAATACCCTACCACAGTATTGTTTTTATACTGAAAGTTCTTTATGCTCTAGAAAAGTCAGCTTCCTTTCTACACGGGAACTGAGCCTGCCTATGCCACTTAAAAGGTGAAAGTCAGAATTAATTCCCCAAGAATTGCCAAAGAATACAGTATGATATAGTGTAAAAGTAGACAGGCTTTAGTACAAATCCCAACTCTCTGTTAGTCCTTAAGCAAATTATTGATTCTAAGTATTAGTTTCTTCATTTATCAAATGATATTAATTGCACCTACCTTGAAAGGTGTATTAGATAATAAACTAAGTGTTTCATATGCCTTAAGCACCTGGCACACAATGTTCAATAAAAGGTAGCTGCTATTGTTGCTGTTATTATTCACACTAAGCCTGTAGGAAAATAACTCAGCTATAACTGGGCTCAATAAATGTCAGTTCTCTTCCTTGTTCCTTCTTCTCTACCTTAAGTTAAGCCTAAACTAGTCTTCCTTCTGTATTAGACAGGGCACAGATTATTTTATAGTTTTCTCCACAACATTAAACAAATGTGAAGTTATATAACCTGTTACTGACAATATTCACAGTACAGGTAACAGGATGGCAACAACTGCATTTAAAGCAGATGCTAATTAAGAACGTGGACTCCAGCATCAAGCAAATCTGGATTGGATTCCAGCTATACCACCTATTACCTGTGTGACCTTAACCTTGCTAAGCCTAAAAAGGCTACAGTGAGGACAAAATGAGATAACGCACTAACCAGTAGCCATGAGCTACACCAGGGACCTTTCGTAACTGCACCAATACAAATATTTCACATACGATTTGGTGAATTTTGTAGCCTACTGCTTTCACTCCAATAAAATGGGCATAAAGCCAAGGGACAAAACACAGAAGCCACTGACCCCTTCACGGGATGAAGCTTTTTAAATGTATCCACTGGCAGAAACCAAAATAAGAACTCACAACTCTACCACAAATATGCCCTGCTCAGGCGAAGGATATAATGAGAGTTGTGTAAATTGCAAAGTGCACACAAAAGACATAATGAGTTACGGCTTCTACACAGGTGTTGAAATTAGAAACACTACTGAGAAGTGGCCCAAAGACCAGAGTACCACTTATGTAGGTGATATTTAGCTGTAGCAAGTGGCCACATAGCACCAAAGCCTTCTAGTGTTGAAGATTTCAACGTGTGTTGGCCATTTCCTGTAAATAGTATTCCTTACCCTTCTCCACCCGAAAGCAAGCTATGCTAATGTCTAAAAGATGGTCATATCTACTCTACATATACTTTTAATACCTTTTATATCCATGACTAGAAACCTCAAGAGCAGAAAAACAGAAATTATTTTTTTAAACCTTAAACCTCAGTTTTGAATTTACACTATTTAGCACACTAACAAAAGAAAGGAACGAAGGGGGTATAAGTCACTCTTTTGACTAAGATCAAAATATGTCAAAGTAAGTACACAGTTATGCTATACAGCTATTTTACAGGGACAGAGTGTCAGATAAGGCAAATTTACTTTGTTTTTTATAAGTTCTGGGACATACCAGAAAGTCTGGCCTCTAATTTCCGTATCTGTTCATTCCTTCTCAAAAGCTGAGAAGAAAGATCTTCTCTGGAGCTGCTTCCATCAGAAGCCTGTTCGGACAGACACAAGAGGAGGTCGTATTTATACACGTTTTCAATAATGCGTGACCACAATACTGACCCAAAAAGTGACGACTCTTATTTTAGGTTTGGTTCCACTTTAACTGTGATCACCGAAAAGCTTTTTAAATTACCTGGGCCCCAGTTTCTCTATCTGTAAAGTAGAAGCAACACTATCTTCATCTACAATGTGAAGGAGGTATAAGATGCGAAACAGATAAATTGTGTGTGTGTGTGTGTGTGTGTGTACACACGCTATTGGAATAAATGGTGGTGAATGAATCCATTATGATCATATAACAACCAAGTATATAATACAAAAAATATATATCTTCAGTGATAAAACATGTTTTATCACTTTATTTTTCCAAAGGCAAAGTGGCAAAGTCCTGGGATAAAGAGGGGAAGGTTCGTTAGCAAGGGATCAAAGTAAAGTAAGTTTGTGACAAAAAATTATCATTGACATTGATAGTTTCGGTATCTTCACCTAGAAAACAAAGCAGTGTCAATCTAAAGCTCTAAAATGCACCAAAAACCTTAGCAGATAATAAACATTCAATACATCAATATATTAACGAGACATCTATTTTCCCTAGCAATCTACATTATTTTAAAACATACGGGTACTTCCATTACTTTGGGTACTGCTTGCTATTGCTAATAAATAACTTGCTTTATCTTTTTACCTTTGATTATAAAGTTTTTAAAAATACAGAAAAGTAGAATCGTTTACTGAACATTCTCTGCCTGTCTTAATGATTGCTGATGTTTTCCCATACTTGCTTCATCAACTTTTATTTTACCAAAGTACTTTAAATAACAGATATTATGACATTTCATCCTAAATACTTTGTTAAACATTTCTAAAATATAAGGATATTTCCTTTTATCACAATACCATTATCGCACCTAACAAAAATAACGGTATCTAATATCTAGTCATGCTTCTCTATTTTATTCTCATAATAAAATAAAGGTGGTCTTTAAAGTTGGTTGAAAAATTGACTTTAAATCTTCATTTACCCATCCAGCCACCTGCCCACCCAACATTTACTGAAACGCAGTATTGTGTATAGGTAAGAGGAAATTCCTGCAGGTGGAGGCCCAGATTAAAGTTCCATCTTCAACATTTATAAACTATAACAAGTTGGGCCAATTAGTCAACTTCTCTGTGTTGGTTTCCTCATCCGTAAACTATGATAACAAACATGATTTACTTCATAGAACTGTGATGAGGATTAAATAAACCAATACTTGTCAATTCCCTAAAGTAGAGCCTGGCACATAATTAGTTTCAATACCTATATCATCTGTGATTAGTAGAAGCTATGATTATTACTTTTAGTGAGACATCCTATTCTCAGCATTGTATTAAGTGCTGGGAATAGTGGTAAAACAAAGTCTTTTCCTATAACAGCAGCACGTGCAGCAACTACTTATTATGAAATGCATGTTTAGAGCCAGGCAGTATACTACAAAGTTTTACATACCGCACGGAAGAGTTAACATCACAGGCCTGATACTGCTATCCTTAGCAAGGCCTGCTTGTAAGGTTTGCCCCTGGTTGGCCTATGGAAACAGGTTTTAAAAGGGTTCCCACTATTCTTGATAAGAATGGCTCACTGTACCTAAACTGATTGTGCAAGAAAATGTGTCTGCTGAACACCCGTTTTCCTTCTGGGAGTCTGGGATGTTGGTAAATACTAGGCAGAAGGTGTCACATGACTAGCCTCCCAGTAAAATCCCTGGGCACCAAGTCTCTAACGAGCTTCTCTGGTAGACATTTCGCCCTGTGTCATCACGGATCACTGCTGGGGGAATCAAGTGTGCCCTACATAACTCCTCTTGGAGAGGACTCTTGGAAGCTTGTGCCGTTTTCCTCCAGGCTTTGCCCTGTGAGCCTTTCCCATTTATTGATTATGCTTTGGATCCTTTTACTGTTATAAACGATAGCAGTGAGTGAAACTACATGCTGAGTCCCATGGGTCCTCCTAGTGACAGCTCCTATCCCTATTTTCCAGATGAGGAAACTAATGCATAGAAAAGTGAAGGGACTTGCCTAAAGTCACATAATGATGGAGCAGGGAATCAAATGCAAGTCTGACTCCATAACCTGATGTGAGTTCACAACTGCTATACTCTGCCTCTCATACAGCTCTAGTGGGAGGGACAAACAAGCAAATCAGTCACAATGCAGTGTAACAGGTGCTCTTATAGAGAGATAAGTAGGAGACCAAGGACCAAATTCGGCCAGGAGGGACAAAGGGTAGAGGGGGTGAAAGGGGCAGGTCAGGTCAAGGGAGCTTCCTGGAAGTAACATGTGAGCCAGTTTTGAAGGATGCACCAGAGTCTGTCAGAGGAACACAGAAGTGAAAGGAGACAGGAGACATTCCTGTGAGAGGAAACAGCGTATGCAAACATCTGTAGGCATGAAGAAATGCCCATTCCAGAAAAATACAGTCGGTTTAATATGGCTGGAGCACAGGGTATAGGAAAGTGGAGTGAGATGAGGCCGGATAGATAAGCTGTGACAAGACCATGAGAGTTTAGCATTATACTACAATCATGAATTTGCGCTTCCTCCTTAAAATGATGGACAAGCCACTGAGGAGTTGTAAGCACCAGAGAGACACAAACGGATCTGCTTTGGGGAGTTACTGGGGGCAGGGAGCCCAGGTAGGTTATCACATTTGTCCAAGAAACAAAGACAGCCTGAAATAAAATGGAAGCAAATGTAATACTAGTGAGTGGAGTACAGAGGGCAAGTCTGAGCCGTTTAGGAGATGGAAGCCAAATACTTGTTGACTGACTTGACAGCAAATGAAGAAGGGAAGAGTCTAAAATGCCTCCAAGGTTTCTTGTTGGTGACTTTGGGGGATGAAGGTACATGTGGCAATGGAGTTAATGTTTTCAGTTTTGTTCATTTTAGAGTCTGAGATACCAGAAGAAAACTTCTGGTTGGAGAAATACATGCAGTGGGATATAAGCGTCTGAAGATAAGGAGTGAGGATCAGAATACATATATAATTAACTTCAAATAGGTAACTTTAGAAGTCTCAAAGCAAAGTACTTCCTGAATTCGAGCCAGTCTAGAGTATCTAGAATGCATTAGAGAAGAAAGCCTTCATTTAGCATGTCAGCATGAAGGCAAAGCAGTTACTTCTGCCACAGAGCTCAGCATTAAAACTGTATCTTTCAGCCTGGTGATCAAATGTGCATTTGTATTTCCTACTAAATACAGGTACCAATGATAACTGAGATCTAGCAATCTTATTGTTCTGCCCCAATAACCTAATTGCTTCTGCCATGTAATCTGACTCAGACAAGTAGGATGTGAGAGGAGGAGGAAGACTCATCTGACCATGGAAACAACTCAAGTGTCTATCACCAGGAGTAGACAGAGATAAACTAAGGCGTTGCAAATGCTGGAACCTTATACAGCAGTAAAAATGAATGAACTACAGCTTTATGTAACGCCTGCATTTTAGAAACATGTTGAATTAAAAAAAAAAAAAAAAAGGAAGTCCAAGACTTCTATTATAAAAATAGCATGCTATTTTTATAAAGTTCACAAATAAACAATATCAAATAAATTGTTTATGAATATATACATGTCTGGTAGGATTTTTTAAAAGCACAATATCTAGGAGGAGGGCGGGGAAGGGATCTGGGAAGGAGCATATGAGTGGCTTGAACAGTAATGATGTTCTAGTTCTTTGGACAGTGACAGATTCACAAGCATTCGTTTTATTTTTATGCTTTATACTTTATATACATTATTTTACACATAACAAGCATTATAAAACATTTTTAACAAGTTATCTGACTTTAAAAGGATCCTGTCACATGCCAAAGACATACTTGTAATCCTAAGCCATGACATTTACCTAACCTAACGTAGCAGCATCTTCATTCTCTGAAATCTTTCCAACCACAGATACTTTACAAATAAGGGGCATACTGAAGTCATCAGTGCCATCTTTTCATCAATTTTCCCAATAAAAGAGTGCACTCTGGCTCACTCCACACAACTCAGAGTCCTTGTTAAGCAATTAAAGTATATGTCTGTCTGCAGAAACAACAGGTCGAAAGTATTTTGAGAAATGAAATGTAAAATACATAAGATATGTAGATGGAAAAAGAGCACAAGAGGGCAATATAGAGAATATTTAGCACCTCAGAATAGGAAGAATCAGATCTAAACTACAAACAATATTGCAATTTTAAAAGACAATACTTATTGGAAGGATTCCCTGAAATATTATTTTAAAATTTTATTGAGATGGTACTAAATATTAAAAACAAGAGAAGATACTTACAAAGTCATCTCCTGAGTCAGCTCCCATAGAGGCTACTGATTCCTTGCTCACTGACCGGGCGATCCTAGTACCACCTCCTGGTCTCTGGGTGATAGCAGTCTCTTCCGCAATTTTCTTCTTCAGTTTTGCAAACATCTTGCTGTGTGGCTCTCCTGCACTGATGACCAGTTCTTGAACCACCACAGTGGTCCTTAGGCCAGCAACCAGGAATTCTGAGACAGGGGCCTAAAAAGTTCCAGACATCCAAGCTAGCTGCATTCCCCCTTAAATATGGGCCAAGGACCTGTGGCAACACAGTATCTATAAATCAGATGAAAGAGAGCTGTAAGTTAAACAATGGAGCGATTTCACATCTGAGTCGCTATGTTAAACTTCAGGTTTCAAAATTAAGTTTCATCATTTTGCATGTATACTTAATAGAACACAATTACTAAACATTTAAAAAGCACTCAGGTCCTTCATATGCATACACAGATAAGGAAATCCAGTCTCAAGGTGGTGAAGCAATCAGTCAAAGATTGTGTGACAAAGTGGCAGAAACAGTATTTGAACTCAGGACTCTGACTCACAAGTCTCTCTTATTTTCATTACACCATGTGGGTTACGCCATACGACACATTAGTAAAAATTTCCAAGGCAACCCCTAACATCACAGAGTACTTTTGAATCCTTCTCCCAATATTAACTATAGTTTTGTTTCGTTTTTCTTTAGATGAAGACAAAAACATGTAACTCAATATGGGAAAAAGTATAACGTTCCAATATTCCAAGATGGTTTGCAATCAGCTGGTTCACTGGAAAAAGCTGACAATCTGGAAAAGACCAGGCAAGCCAGACAACTATATTATACAGGTTATCAGATATCATTGAAACAGTTCCTGGAAAATGCTGTGTTGGTTCTTTTTAAGGGTGATTAAAATTACCTCAAATCAGTTGCTTTTATTCAGAATGTTTTACATGATATTCAACAAGGAGATTCAAATGTATTTTCCTCCCTGTGGTGTATGAAACCCTAACATTCTGGTTTCAACCTTAACTTCTCAGGTTTTGTGGAGGACATCCAAGCTCTAGTACCTAAAATCTACAAATAATTTCTTACCATTTCAGATCATCCATTTAAGTCTGTACAATTCTTCAAAAAACTTTACCTTCAATGTCTGTAAACCACCTACTCACCTGGATTATCTACTAGATTTAAAACAGATCGGAGGTCAAAGCGTTCTGTTCTGCATAAAGACAAAAGATAAAATGCATTGGACATTTCCTTTCAAGTGTAAGGCCAAATGTTAGGGGTGGGGAGTGGAAGAGGAGAGAGGATTAAGGGGAGAAAGAAAACATGTCACTACCACAGTCCTCAGTGGGCTACCCTCCCTCACCCTGGTCTCACTTGCATTTGCGATTTGCCTGAGTTTCACTTACAGGCAAGAATTTCACTTACAAAGAATAGAATCTCTCATTGCAGTAGATGCCTAAATTCCCTTCGCACTGGGAGCCTCTGAACAAAATAACTTGAATGAGATTAAGGTTTCCCAGAGCCAGTATTTCTTTCTGTTGATTCTGACAGTTTACCTAGTCAGATCCTGGAGCCTTGACTTGCACTAAGAGAGTCGCCGAGAAAAAGGATTGCTAAGTTGGGTAAAAGACAGCTGCCTAACGCCAAGAAAGGTAGCAGGTGCCTGCAACGGCAGTCTGGATCCCACTCACTCAGACTCCTTCCAGACCCTTCCGTGCATGGACTGTCAAAGAAAGGAGGGACCCCACATCTCTCCCATTTGACAGCAGAGAAACTGAGACGCAGAGAGGAGTGACTTGTCAAAGGTGGCACAGAGGGGAACCCCGGAACCCTACGCTCCAGACTCCAGTGCCAGGCAGCCCACCTCTGCCCCTACCCTCGCCCTTTCAGCACCCCAGTACCGCCCCCCGCCTTGGGCCGCTTTGGGGGCAGACCGAGGCCACTGGGAGAAGAAGGGGCCTCCTGGCGTCCCGGCCCCCACCCGCGCACCTGCCGCTCTCTGGGCAGCCGGGGGAGCCCCGCCTCCGGGGCCTCTCGTGAACGCCGGGGCGCGTCACCAGCCCCCACGGCCCGCCGCGGAGCGGAGCAGCGACCCGGAACCGCACTTCCTCCAGCGCGCCGGAAGTGGCCGCGCGGAGGCCGGGCCGCGCGCATGCGCCCCAGAGCGGCCCCCGCGGCCGGCGGCGCAAGTTTAGAGCGGCAGTTGGGCGGAACCGGTTAGGACGCGGCGCGAGGCCGGGCGATCCACCGGGTCGGACGGCCACGTCAGCGAGTGGCCCGACCTGCGAATGGTGACTGGGCGGCCGACACCTTTCTTTCGTTTTTTTAAAGCTGGTGCAGAGCAGGGGAAGTGGGAGGAGCCTCGTGGCAAAAGGAAAACCCAATTGGTGCCGTGGGGTCAGCGTATGCCGTGCGGGACAGAAACCCCAGGCTGTGGCTGCGCTCGGCCAACCTGGAGCTTCCATTCCTTCCCCCCGCCTCCCAGTCCCACGCACTCTGTACAGCCACTTTGTCACTGAGTGGTAGGTGATCACTTCAAGTCCGTGCCTCCCTTCTCATAGAGAAGCTTGTGACCTCCCGCCTTGGGTCTAAGACCTACTGTATGTAGGTATATGCGTTTTGTATCCCCACCCGGGACACAAATGTTATATACCATTGAAGTTTCCCTAATATAGTGCACTCTTGATATATTGCATTCCGTTAAGAAACATGCTGGTGGCAGCCCAATACACTCAGTTCATTATCCACTAATGGGCTCCCAATTTTTCACAGATGAAGAAAGTCTGGGGAGGTAAAACTGCCTTGTATAAAGTCAGAATGCAAATTAAGAGCCTCGTCGGGTCCCTGGACCTCTCTGTGTCAACTAAGCCAGACATTCCACATCGGAGTTGCTGTGCTTGCTCCCGACCCAACGCCACCAGATTCCCCTGAAACAGTCCGTTCCTCCCCTGGTCCCAGTTCTGACCACCAGCAGGAGGGAAGGGAAAAAACCAAGACTAGGAATCAGAAGAAATACACAAACTAGAATAAGCATTGAATCCACAAGCGCAAGAGTTTAAAATGTCTGAGGCATTATCTGAAAGAAGCAAACTCAACAGTTTAACACTTCCGTTGTCAACAATTCTTAAGTACCAAAAACTTTAAGCAAATAATGTTTATTTTTATATTGATGATACACTTAATATATACGTGAATTCAAGATACAAAATTCATTTACAAGAGTTCACACCTGATGAATGTCACATTCCTAGAGAACATTTGTCAATGCAAAAATGTTTTCAATACACTGACAACAAAAATCAAATATTCTGTAATCTGGTTATTCAATAAACATCAAAACGACAATGTTTAACTTGCCATCCTCTAGTATTTAAGCGCCCTCAAGGTGGTAGGCACCATATAACAGAAGAAAACATTGGAAAGACAGGGGCCTACTGAATCTGCTCTGTAGAATCACAGTGTTTACTCAAATTCATTTAGTGAAGTAGTTCGTGAAAGGTTTGCTATCCTTTATGACAAATCACAAATACAAGAGTCAAAAGTGATGAACTCAGGAAAATAAAATGTTTCAATAACCTCTCAATTTCTAAAATCTATGAAGTATTAACCATAACAGACAATGTAACAAAGAGGCTGCTGAAAAAGAACATAACAGAAAAACCTCCTTAAGGATATGTATGGCTAAAGCAATTTAGAAACACAACAGACAAGACTTTTACAATACCACAAACATTCAAGTCAAAAGAGATTGACAATATGATTTTCCCCCTTAGTCATTGGTAGTGAATAGCCCCTTCAAAATTTATTCTACTGATAATACACATAAAACTAATGAATTAGAATGTTTTGCTGTCTCACAGAGTTGAGTTGATAGATTTTGTTCTAAAGTATTAACCCACAATACCCAAAATTTAATACAAATGAGCAACAAGACTAAGTTTCAATGATTACAGTGATTTGTGAATAGCTAGATAGGCAACCAAATAGCTTCATTATTTGCACGACAGATTAGCAGCACTTGGATAAGAACTGTTACATAAAAATTATTGTGCTTCAATCTCTTGAGAGCTAATAAATATAACTCTATAATCCCTATAGTGTTACAATTCTATAACATTTCAGTTACAGACAAGCACAATTTTTAAAAAGTATTTCACACCACTAGAAAATCAAGAAAATCAAGTAATTATATTCTCCAAATGTAACTTCTGCTATGACTGAAACAAGGGCATTTCTGCCTAATAGCCATAATATAGACAATAGCGTTTATTATTATTTTCAGGGAAAAAAGATCAAACATAATTTATTTTAACTCCTATTTGATTATCTTAATCTTTAGTGATGATTTGAAGAAAAAGGATATTCAACCTTACAATAGAAACTGCTCAGAGAAAATAATGTGACCTGAAATGATGATAATCTTTAGAGCCAAGTAAGGGATGATTTACAACTGCTTCATCAGATTCTATGATTAATGAAACCAATATTTGTACTGATGCTACACACTGAAGATAATCTATTGGATAAATTCCTTTCCTTGTAAGCTCTACTATTTAAATGTTAGACTATTGTACCTGCCTTTCCTAATATCTAAGACCTTTCTACCTCAACTAGAAGAAGCCTCCAAAATATAAGACTCTGATTGTTGAACAGCAAAGTTTATTAAAAACAAAAAAACAGCTGGAGAACTAGCCATATGGCCTACATGACAAAAAGAATGTATCCAGATACCTATAAAAGCCATGAACACAAAGTCCTAAAATATTTTACTGGACCATTAAGAGTTCTTTTTAATAAAAAATAAACAAGAGTTTTAAAAAAACCTTATTCTTCGAGAAATTGTAATAAAAATTCTTATTGCCCTAAAGCATTTAAACAATTTTCTTGTAGGGTTTTAATGCAACACAACATATATTTATAATTTAGAAAACAATTAGTAACATGCAGAGGGTAGGAATAATATTTTTTTAAATATAGTAGTTATTTCTCTATGATTTGGAAATAATCCAATTTAAGAATTATATGATCATAAGTGACTATATATGATCATTTCACACTTTGCAATGGTTGATCATACTGATTTGATGTATGAGAAAACTTATGGGTCATATTGTAACATTACTAATCTTAATTTTCAATTGCTGACAAGTAGAGATTCACAAGGGCTTTGAAAGAGAAAACTCTAGTAATACAACATAAAATATTAAATATTGTTTACTGTAGACTTATAGGAAGGCTAACTAGAATTCCCTATATCTCATTCTGAAAGTGATACGATCACTCAGTCTATTAACTTCCATTCCATAAGTCTATCAGAAACTAATAATCTGAACCCTGCAATTATCAATGTCTCAATAAACAATATTATACCTAAAAAGATGATTGTCTTAGAAGATAGACTGGAATTGTCCACCAAAATAGGAAAATATTCCCAATTTACAGTCTGTTCTAGGACCAAATTCAGGCTGTATGATTGACTCTGGAGTGCAGAATTAATATATTTCAAACTACTAAAAAACTGATCTACTGTTCAAATAGTGCTTAGAGTAGTTTGATAACTAATTTAAAAAATAACTTTAAAAAACAAAAATATTTTCAAATTAAAAAATGGTGCTTCAGTGATTAACAGTATTATGCAGAAATGGAATTCTTCTCAAAAGTATTATGCCAAACTAATAAGTGAAAAACACCAATTTTAGCTTAAGAAAACATTTCATATCTAGAGTTCGGAATGAAATATTTCTATGGCGTCAACAAATTAGTTATATTAATACATTTATCTTTATCCAATTAAGGGCATGCCCCCTACATCATCTTTCTGACATGCTTCTCTTCAATAGGTGATTGATTCCATTCACACATCAATTATTTTTCCTTAAACACAAGGCATGCTTGAGAAGTCTGTGTTCAAAAACTCAGTGAAGCTAGGACATCGTGTAATATTATGTTTTGAAATTCTAGATCAAAGACGACGAATTGCCTTTGGGAAAATTTTTTTAACTGGTCAAAGTATCCAGGATAGAATGGGAGGTACAGCGCGAGTAGGTGCAAATGTCTTATTAATAAGAGTACAGAAGAACAGGAAGAAAGTGCTTGGTTTTCTAAGAAATTCTTACCTTACTTAACTGCAAAGTAACTGGCTTTTTACAACTGTTAAAGTCAGAGGTCATAACCACAATGTGAATGTCATCTGCACTCATCGCTGCTGCTCTCCTCACATCAATGTCCACACTGAGCCTGAGTCCGTTCCATGAATTTTAAATGGCATAACATCTGTTCTGCTACTCTCCGACTGCGATAAATGATTTGGTTATAAAACAGAACATCGAATACTATGAACGTTTTCACTGATTTTTCAGAAATGGTATATTACCAAATTGTAATATTTATAAGTTCATTTTAAATTTAATACTGTAATTGAGAAGTATTTTGAATAGGTGGCTTTTATTAAAATCACAATGATGAGGCAAGTGTAATATTTTGGCGGTGGTAAAACTGACTCCCAGCTCTAACTTCTCTAAGATAATTGAATGTTCCATCAGCTAGATTTAATCTTCTGAAGAGTGATGGGTAAACAGTCGCTTTGCAGTCAAATTTTATCATGCCAAAATAATCTCTACTTAATTTCTGCGGTGAATGTATTCAAGTGTATATTAAACACTTCCTACACGTTTCCATGCAAATAAACATGCCCAGTGAAGACAGGAGTAACTGAACGCTGATGCTCTGTGATCTTTCATCCGTCCACAAATTTGCACTGCACATAATTCCTGTCCTCTAACCCTCCCCCACCTGTCATCTTTGGTAGAGGTTTGAAGGCCCAGATTTTATAGCATACCATACACCTAAAATGTTAAGAGTCCTACCTCATGTGTGAATATATCATCAATTTGCAGAACATAAGTGGTCTCATAGAGACAAAGAAATACAACTGAAGGCATTTTATTCACTGGAAGCATTTTCTCAGATGAACGTACTCATCTTTGATATGCAACTCCAATAAGAAAAATCTATAGTCAGAAATGCCAAGACAAGACTAAATTGATCAGAGCTGCTGCAAATATACAGATTAACAACCCCCTGTTCCTCGGGAAATGCCACCCCACCTAGGTAAAGCCTTCTCCTAGCTAATGCCCCTTTTTTCTGCCTCACAGAGACAGATATAAAGTGAGACACGTTGGTGAAAAAAAAAAAAAATTTGTTCCAAAATTAAAATTCAGTATCAGGTATTGAAATGGCAACTAAGAACATAGTCCCAATTTAAAGGACATTTTCCTATCTATTTTGAAATGTGATCAAAGTAATTTTTTCTACAGCCCCTTGATTCTCCATATAAATACTACTCAGTAATAATATCCAACTATGGATCAAGAAAATAAAGGACTAATACATCTTAAGAACCTGCTGGTGTCTCAGTTTCACATACTTAAGTTTTTTTTCAGGTTTATATCACTAATTTATTATCAATTTAAATGCAAATTGGCAGATGATTTTAAAGCTAAGAATATCCAGCTTTCTGTTAAGATCTTTGTATCCCTAATTTCAACCCCAAATTAGTCCATTTTACCCAAACACGAGCCCCTCAAAATAGAGGCTCATGAATGAGATACAGCCACAACCTAATTAACAGCAGCACGAACAATGCCACTATGATGTCCTCACAGAACTTAAATAAATTCAGCCCACAATGGGTATGGGTATATAATATACACATACTGTATCACTGCATACCAACATATTTACAAATATGTACATATGTACAAAAAGTATACACAGAGATTGCATTTAGCATCATAAAAATATACACATGCCATTAAAAATAAAATAAGAATTTCAAATAAATAAAGTCAACAAAAGAGCCCTCAATGTAAATACACTTTATACTCTCCAAACACACACCCAGGATCAAATATACGCCCAAAATATTACCAGGAGAGTCATATCATTCATATATCAAATCTTTTTACTCACTTAGTGTGGGGAGGTGGTTCTAAATCACTAGCTACAGCCAAGTTTGCAGACCTTGGTACCTTACTATATTTCCAGTCTAGAATGCTCTCTGTATATCAGGCTGATTATAAGTCTCCATGGATAACTAAGTACAAGATTTTAAACTGAGTCCAAACCCCTTCTAAGAGACAGAAAGTTACTAAGTCGTACAGGTCAGAGACTAAATTTGGAGAATGCTACAGAAAGCTCTATAATTGATAAAGAAAAAACCAATCTGTTGCTTTTCCTTTTACCTTCAATGAAGTTCAGTTCAATTATCGCCTAATCTGTTTCAGGGAATTCTACTACAAGAAGAAAATAAAGGGCAGTAGCCACAAGTGTGGAAAAATAAAACCCAGATCCTAGATCAGGAAAACGTGTCATGACTAGATTGCACTTTGCTTTTATTATCTCAAAACATTTCAACTATGTAGAAATATAAAGGGTACGATAAACTCTATGTGCTTTGAGAGGTTTCGAGAGCACCACTTCCTAGGAGGAAAACACACACACACACACAGAATATATCTTGGCTAAAACCAAAGATAAAATGTCTAACTTGTGGATTTTTTTATAACTAATAAATAAAAATTTCCTAGGGATGACTGATTTACTGGGTTCAATATTTGATATATTAAAAATAATATAACCTTTGTGCCAAAATATAAATCTCTAATTATTTCTGTCTTGGTCATTATAGAAGGCAACCTGAGCAACCAGAAAGACTGGACTGAGATCAGGAGATTTGAGTTTTAGTTCTAGCTCTGTCACTATGAATTAACTGACAGCTGGTGGGGCGGGGCGGCACGTGTCTCAGATTTCTCTTCTATAAAATAGAGAAGACGGTTGCTTTCCCAACTTCAGAAATACACAGATAAAGAAAGAAAAAATAATTCCATTGTGCTTAATTGTTTTGTGTATAACTGACTTCTTGCAGTCTTATACTTTCTATTTTGTTTATAGTGATTCTTAAGGGAGGCGAGAGACTGTATCAGAATCTCCAGGGGAAGTTTGTGCAATTTGAAAAGAAAGAAATGCCCTTTCTCATTGCTTTGCTTTGTTCTTAATTCCAATATTTAAATTTCTGTGAATTCTGAAAATAAATAAAGCGCCTAGCAGTTTTATATTTATAAAGGGGAACAGTATGCGTGGAGAAAATGAGTCTTTGCCATTGGCATCTTAAGCCCATAGGGTGATTGTCCTTTTACGTTTCTTCTTCCTTGATTAAAGTAATGCCTTAACACGTAGAAGCTGGGTAGTGGGTAGTGGGTTTGTTAAACTCTGTGTATGTTTAAAACTTTCAAAAAAAGTAAAAAAAAACTAAAGACAAAAAATATGAAGTATTTGCACAAATGGAACCTCAGTGAGGCCTACCCTGATCACTCATTTAAACATTGCTCTTTGCCCCTAAATAAACAAAAAATTTCCCTTCCTATGTATGCTATAACTTTTTCTTTATACTACTTATAACTTTCTAACATAAATTTACTTATTTATTACATTTAGTGCCTGACTCCTTTTACTATAATGGAAGTTTCATAAAGATGAGAATTTTTAATTTATTTTGTTTGCTTCCCCAATGCCTAGAATGAAATCTGGAGTATAGTTGTTATCCCAATACACATTTTTTGAAGGCATGAATAAAACAATACTTTAAAATTATCTAGCAGTTTTCCTCTCTGGATCACTTTCCTCTCTCAGTTCACTTTAGATTTTTAACTATTAGGAAAGACTTATACTACTATTAGCTTAAGGAACAATGTCATCATCTGTGCCCTAGTTGTGAGTTCTAAGACGCCTTGTTCTTACATAAATTCATTTCTAATTACAAAAGCTCTAATATTTCAGGAGATTCTCTCTCTGCACTAGTTTCTCCAAAAACTAAGTGGGATGCAGCTATTTTCTTGAATAAAAACTATGTAAATTATGACGTAGAAAAGAAAATGTTAGGTACACTAAAATCAGGAAAACTAGTCCAGGTGGCAGGGGTGGGGAAGTCAATGTCTTCTGGAACCACGAGTCCAAATTACAGAATCATAAAGTTGCATGGGCCCTTGGGTCAATACCTTCATTTTACAGATGCGAAGGCTAAAAAGTAGAGATAAGAAGACACGTGTCAAGGGCAAAAAGCTACTTACTGGGAAAGCCAGGACTAGAACTCAGGCCTCCTCGTTCTCAGACCAGTGTTCTTTATGCTAAACAGGCAAGGATAAAGCTCAGGACATAAAATATTATTTTAAGCATCAGAGAACAGGAAAATATGTTTTTAGAAACATTCCTGGCACAGAACTTTAGGAGAATTGAAATAAAAGGTCAGACAACTAAGACCAGTCTATTGCTGTAGCCTAGGTGAACAGGGAGATGAAAGGAAAGCTCTGAAGTATACTTAGGGACTGAAAATAAAGGAGAGCAGCTTTTATCTGACAAAAAAGAAAAAAAAAGAAAAAAAAAACCTACTAGCAAAGGAAACCTCTCTCCAGAATAACTTTTCCACAGCTTTCTGAAATAATGTTTAAAAGAACAAACAAACAAAAACAATAAAAGAGCATAAAGTTCCCCCAAACCCAAAACAATAACTTCAAGACCTCAGATGAAAAATAAACAAATTGGAACAGGTATATGAACAACTTAGACCCAAATAACTCTCTATGCCAGAAATGAAAACCAAGTCAAAAATATTACAGTAAAATTTCCCTAGGGACATAGGAAAGAGGCACCACAAGCAATCACCTCATTTCCCCTGGAACTGCCAGAGGTAGAATGTGAGCCTGTACAGAAAATTAGGTAGCAGGGCTTTTGATTCATAACTTTCTTGAAAGCTGTGGAGTCAAAAGAAGGAGGAAAAAAATCATAGCTAGTGCCTGTGAAATTATAAAAGGGATGACAGGGAAGAAAAACACAGAAATATTTATATTATACACTGAGTCCTATTAAAATAAAAACTTGTGCATGAATATAAAATATTACATACAAGAAGTTTTAAAAAATCTTATTGCCAAAGTGTCAATGCAAAAGGAACTTCCATTTCCGGTTAAATAACAATTCAGTTACCCCCCAACTAAAATTAGAAACATCTCTGACTCTGAAGTCTCATAAATTTGAACGAGGCAAAAAGATGCCAAACTCTGTACTGTACGCCATGGACTTCGACCCAGACAGTCTTTAAAGCTGATCTCATGAGTTAAGAGTTTAAAGAGAATTCTTACTGGAAATCGACAATCTGATTTTTTAAGTGAAATATTTAAAAGTTGTTCTTTTTAATTTCCAGCACTCAAAGGCTTCAAAGAAAACAAAATATGCAAACATATCTCATAACAACACAGGACTCACACATTCCAAATGATAGTTATCATCTCAAGACCTCAATTAAATATTTAGTTTTCTGATGCAAAATCAATCCTGAAACTCAGTTTCTGACACTCTTATAGTATTTAAATGAATTAAATGATTTCAAGAACTGTCTTGATTTTACTTCAAAGAATCAGACATTTTCTACCTACTAACTTGGAATGAAAAGAAATATTATGGCAGGACTGTTCTCTTGACGTTTGGTAGTCCATGCTGGCCAGTTTCATCTCTGTGAACAATTACATTTTCCAAATCCACACATATAAGTCCAAGTTTAAGAGTATGATTTTCCTCATTATACAAAAATAAATAATTTACTCTTCTCAGGGCGAGAATAGTGACTATTTGAGTGTAAGTTTAGATGTTGGAGGTAAGTATCCATACATCGAAACCAAAAAAATAAAAATTCCAAGAGTAATTCAGTTTTTTAAAAGACCTGAAAGACTGTATTTTAAAACAGTTACCCTAAAAGTGTGAACAATTTTTTCAGTTTGTGTTTTTTAAAATGGTGGTCCTAAATTAAAAAATAAAAACTAACACAACTATGTGTCTGTTACCACATTAGAAAACTGCACCATTTAAAATCTGTGGCAAATGAAAAACTGCTTTGACAAGAGGGTTTTTCTTTTAATAGTCATCTATGGTATTCTCAAAGAACACGTTTCGAACATCCAGAATGGATGCCAATTCCAAAATGTGCTTCTGGAGATGAGGGTTCTCCACCGTTTCATCCCTTGGCAGTTGTGGATATGATTCTGGATAATTTCGTGTTTCCTGATAGGTAAAGAAGAGAAAAGTCACGTTTTACAGTTTAATGAAAAAAAAAAAAAAGATAAGCATTAATATTACTGTTAACATAAACAATATTAAGGAATAACAATATATATTTTTCTCTTTCATATGGTATGATTATTATTGGTAATATATTTGTTGAACATATGAAATTGCTGACATTTGACCATTTTGACCTTAGAAATGACAATTTCAGATGATCCAACCTATTAATATATTAATTTCGTTAGTTAATTCACAAATATTTACTGGGGCCTATTATTTCTGAGAACTATGCTATATTGAGGAAACAATATGATTCTTACTCATTAAGAGGGGAAAATCCTAGCATACATAGAATTTCCACAAGTATTTGTTAAATGAATGAATAAATAGATGTTGCAGTGGAAATTAAAACAAGAAAAAGACGTGAGAAGCACTGAAAAGGTCAAATTAATGGGCCTGGGAAATTAATTATAGAAGGAGATGTCAAAGATAACTGAGATTTCTGTAAAGGATGACTTACTTGGGAGAAGGATTGGGAGCAACTGTGAAAAAGAGAAGTAAAAGAGGAAATAATTTGGAAATAGTATAAGATTCGGGTTTGATGAATATTTCATTTGAGGTAACGAGCTAATACAAATAGAACTGCTCCTCAACCAGAATTTGAAAATTTAGGGCTGTATCTCAGCAGACAGGTTTGAGCAGTATATGTAAACACTGATATCATCTGCATGAATATTAAAGCCATGAAGATGGATGAGATTTCTAAGAATATTAGCAAGGATTAAAAAAAAAAAAGTTCCTAAAAAGGGAGGTGAAAATTTAAAACAAGACAAAGAAACAGAAAAGGGATAATAGAAAAACAAATTTTATAATACATGGAAGCAAAAGAAAGATAATTTCAAGAATGAGGTAATTCTCATTTGAAAATTCTTCATTTGGTAATTTCTGCAGACTATAATTTGTCATCCATTTAAAATTTCTTAAAGAAATAAGTTACTACTTTTCTACTTTTTTTCTACTTTTAACAAAACAGTTTATATTCAAATTTCATTTCTATCTTATTCCTGCAGTCCTCACTCATTGCATATTACAAAGAGTAAAGTTTGGTTTTACCATACTAAATATTGTGACAAAAATGAAACATTCAAAAACTCTAAAAAAAGAGAAAAAAACAAGAACTACCAAAGACTACTGTAAGCTGAACAATTTTCTTAGCTTACACAGTGCTGGGGGAATGTTTGGTTCTAAACAAACATTCCCCGAAGAGGAGAAATCTTTTCAAACAGGTAACAAATGAAAGAGACTCTAGAAGAATCATGCTTCTTAGCATTAGGCCAAAAGAAGCTTACATCTTTATGCTACTAACTCTAGTCTAAATCCGCCCCCCCTACCCAAAAAAGCTTAAAAACTAGCCATAGAAAAGTCGAGAAGATCTGCAAGTAATTTCACTCCTGTCAGAACAAAGTCTAACATTCTTTAAAGAAAGGCAACAAAATCCAGAATTCAACATCATAAAATTCACAACATCTGCAGGATAACAGAAAATTAGTAGAAGTACAAAGAATTAGGAGCATAAGGTCCATAACCAGTAGGAAAAACAATAAAAACAAACCTATAAATGATAGAGAATACAGTATTGGCAGATAAGAACTTTAGCTATTATATATACATTCAAGGGCATAACAAAAACATAAATATAATGAGAGAAATGCAAAATATTAAAAGAACCAAACAGAACTTCTAGAGAAGAGAAAAATGTAACCGCTGAAATAAACAACTAAATGGATAGTAGTAACAGCATATTAGACATTGCAGAAGAAATTATCAGTGAACTTGAAGACACAGAAATAGAAACTGAAACACAGAGAGAAAAGGCTTAAAAATGAAGAGCACATCAGTGACCTTTAGGACGATATTAGCTTGTCTAACATATATGTAAATGGTGTCCCAGAAAGAGAGAAAAGGGGGAGAAAAGAAAGAATATCTGAAGAAGTAATGGCAAAAAATATTCTTTAAAACTATAACTCACAGATCCAAGATTCTCAATGAGTCCCAAGCAGGAGAAACACAACAAAGAAAACTATATCGAGGTACATCATAATCAAATTAGAGGAAACCAATAGAAATAAATATCATAATCATTCATAAAATCAGATGCAAAAATCCATAATGAAATATTAGCAAATTGAATCCAGCAATGCAAAAGGATAATACATGACCACAAAATGCATTTAACCGGGGTATAGAAGGTTGACTTACTACTAGAAGATCAATCAATGCTATTGATCATGTTAGAATTAATATATATCAGATCAATTGATGCATAAAAAATATTTTACAATTTTCCATACTCATTCCTGATATAAACTCTCAGATGAGCAATAGAAGAGAGCTCAGTCAACCCAGAAAAGGGCATCTATGACAAACCAACTATTAACATTATAATTTATGGTAAAAGACCAAATATGTTCCCCCTAAAACCAGGAATAAGGTAAGGATATCCATTCTCACTACTTCTATTCAACATTTTACTGGAAGACCTAGCCCTGAAATTAAGCACATATAAAGAAATAAAATAAAATGCATTCGGATCGGGAAGAAAGAAATAGAATTGTTTTTATTTGAAGATGCTGTGCAGAAAAAAACTTAAGGAATGTATAAAAAAAAGCTAACAGAATACTTCATTTTAGCAACACTGCAGGATACAAGATCAATTTAAAAGCAGCAGTATTTCTATTTATCAGCAAAAGATAACTGGAAAAAGAAATTTAAAAAATACATCCCCAAACTTGAAATACTTTGGAATTTAATGACACATGTACGACCTGTATGATGAGAGCCACACAATATTGGTGAAAGAAACTAAAAAAGACCCAAATAAATAGGGAGATATAACATATTAATTGATTAAAGACAATATTATTAAAATACAGCTCTCCACAGAATGATTGCATAGATTAAATGCAATCCCAATCAAGACGTGAAGTTGATGCTAAAATTCACAGATATGCAAAAGACCTAGAACAATCAAAACACTTAAAAATTTTATGGGTGAGGACTCATACTATAAGATGACAAGACTTAATTTAAAGCTACAATAATCAAGGTACTAGTGTCCTGGAGAAAAATGCTATTGGTCAACGAAACAGAATTTGGAGCTCAGAAATATCCCTGCACATATATGGTTGACCGATTTTCAAAAAAAATAACAAAAATAATTCAAAGAGAAAAGAATAATCTTTTTGACAAATGATACTAGGACAATTTCATATCAATATTTTTTTTAAAAAAACACCTTAAACCCTTACTGTACACTATAAACAAAAATGAACTCAAAATACATCACAGATCTAAATATAAAACCTTAAACTATAAAACTCCTATATGAAAACAAAAGAAAATCTTTGTCACTTCAGGACAGGCAAACATTTTGTAGATAAAACACACAACAACAACAAATTAATTAATTGAAAATTCATCAAAAATTTAAGTTTAGTCTTCAAAAGCTTCTGTTAAGAAAACAAAAAGGCAAGCCACAGAATGGGATAAAATATAGCTAATAAAAGCATGTGAAAAGATGTCCAATATCATTATTCACCAGTGAAATGCAAATTTAAACTATAATGAGAAAACATAATAAATCCACCAGAAAGGTTATAATGTAAAAGACTGACAAAACCATGTGTTGACAAGGACGTAGAGAAACTCTCACCATGCTGTTGCTGGTACAACTACTTTGAATAAAGAGTCTGGCGGTTTCTTATAAAATTAAACGCATGCCTATCCAATGACCAAGAAACTTCAAAACACTAAGACTGCAAATACTTGTGCAAAAGAATCTTGACAGCTGCTTTATTTATAACAGCCAAAAATTTTAAACTGCCAAGGTGTTCATCAAAAGGAAAAGGCCTAAATAAACTGGTATATTCAGACGATGGAATACTACTCGTTAATAAAAAGGAATGAGCTACTTATACATGAAACAACATGAGATGAATCTCAAGAACAATCTGCTTGATTAAAAAAGGTTTACACTGTCTAACTCAAGTTCATGAATAGGTGAAACTAACCTGTAGTGAAAAATAATAAAAAGAGAGCTGTTCTGGGGTCATGGGTAGTAGACTAAAAAATGGTGTAGAGAGAATTTTCCCTAATGATGCTATGCTGTATCACATGATTGGGGTTTGAGTTACACAGGTATATGTATTTATCAAAAGTCATCTCATGGTATACTTTAGTTTCGTACATTTCACCGTAGTAAATTTTATATTAAAGTCTACTGAAGTCCACGATTTACTTCAAAATTTACTCGAAAATGAAATAATCTGATGAATGGAAAGTGGGATGGATAAATGGAAAAATATGTGAAAAAGCAAATATACCAAAATGTTAACTCTAGAAATTAGCTAGTATGAATACAGGTATTCACTGTACAATTCTTTAACGTTTTAAAATTATAATAGTAAAATGGGAGAAAATAACAAATTTTAAGACTAAAAGTTGCATGAGATTTTTAAAAAAATGTTTAGGCCTATTTGAAAAAGATCTAAATATTACTTACAAAAGTGAAAAATATAATGGCTAAAATTTTAAAACCTCAATGAACAGTGTTACGTAGCTACTTGAACACACCAAAACTATCTAGAACAAAAGACTTGAACGCCCTCTTCACAAAGAAGAACAAAGAACACCACATATGAACCTCAACAGTAACCCCAGAAACGAAAATTAAAACCACAACAAACTACTACTTCACACCCACCTGACTCGCATGGAATATAAAGTATGACTCCGACAAACGTTGGCACGGATGAGCGCAACAGCAACGCTTACATACTGCTGGTGCCAGTGTAAACTGACACAACCACTTCGCAAAATGTTTGGCATTACTCAATAAAGTTGAATATGCCGACATCATCTGATCTCGCACTCCATCCCTTTTCCCTCCAACGAACACATTTCATCCAAATATGGCAAGTGCTGGGTCACAGGCAGTTCATGATAGAGTTCTCTGATGAGGTCTAGAATTGCCTCATCTATTCCCCAAAGTGTTATATATGTGGACCAGGAAACTGATAGAAGACTTCACAGTGGCATTGTTTATAATACTAAAAGACTGGAAATGCCTCAAATGTCCATTATCGGTAGAAGAAACGAATAATTTGTGATATAGCGTCAAACAATGGAATCCTGTGTAGCAGTGAAAATGAATGAATGAAAGCTTTAGTCAGTCTTCAACATGGCTCAATCTCAGGAATATAGTAGTGAGTGAAAAAAAAGCAAGTTGTAGAAGACTACATACCATATGGACCTATCAACGTGCTGTGCAGGAATACAAATACATGTGGCAAAACTTTAAAGATGAGTGAATAATAATTATAAAAAATCAAGATTTTAGTTTCATTTGAGAGGGAGATAGGATCAGGGAGGACCCACAGAGGGGACTCAAAGAAATGAGAATGTTCTATTTCTTAAATTGGGTGACAGATAATCAGATATGCCTTACATTGTTCATCTTTATACCTTATCTATTAATTTGTGATTATTATTCTTTTGGGTCTATTCAAACTTTATTTAATACAGGTAAAATACAATATAAGATTCTTAAATACCAAAAATGGTAAAACTGGTCTTAATAATACTCTTTGCCTACCCGAAAAATCTTGTGCATCCTCATGGTGGCTGAACAAAAGACAAATCTTGTGAGAAGCAAGCGAAGAAATTCGTCTCCAAAAAACTGGAGGAAAGCCTGATCTGCAAAGACGAGAAAGGTGATCGTAAAAGGATGCTTAAATGGGTAATACATTTCAAAGGAGAAGAAAAGTTCAGGAAAATCTTCTCAACTTTCCTGTCTTCAACAAATACCTTTAAAAATTCAAACAATTCAAACAATTTCAACAACTTAAAACAATTTAAAACCATTATAGTACGTTCTGTTAAGTGTGCAGTTAGATTAGTAGGGTACCTATTGAACGTGAATGGGTCAGTAGCTGGGCAATATCGCGGTTGATTTTTCGAAGATATTCTTGACACTTTTCCCATAGGCCTCTACGCATGCTTGACAATCCAGAGACAAATAGGAAGGCCATTAGAGGATTGTTCAAAAAGAGAGTGAAGAGGCTACCTCGTTGAGATTGATCTGTAATAACAAACATGTTATATGTATATGAACAACAGTTTTGGAAAAGATAAGAGATGCATTTGAGGAACATTTTAACATACTGATAATGTATAAAATCAAAGCTATATCATTAAATCATAATTCAAAAAGCAGATTCTGCATGAGACTACGGAAATATATCCCAGGTACACTGCTTTCTGCTGAACAAACCATAGAGCCGAGTAACCTTAAGAGAAATGGAAAATGAACATAGTCTTTTGCCTGCCCCTCCCCCACTCAGACTAACACGCTTCATCCGAATAGGGCCAGGGCTGGATCCCAGGCAGTTCGTGAGAATTCTCTGAGGAGTGCTAGACTCGCCAACCTTTCCCACTCTCTGCAGTTAGTTGTTCTTTCCCCGCCCATCCCTTAAACATCAGTACCTTCTCTTTGCCCTATCCACTGCTAATCTCACCTACTCCCATAATTTCAGTTATCATTTATGTGCCTATTGATTCCCGATTCTCTATCTACAGCCTAGATTGGGCCCCTTAAGAACTTAAAATGTGACTGGTCCAAGTCCAAATTGAGACATGCTGTGAAGTGTGAGATATCCACGGGGTCAAAGCCTCGGTACAAAAAACACACTGCTAACATTCATTTTACCAGTTTCTTTCTACTTTTTTTTTTTTAATGTGGCTATTGGAAAACTTAAAATTATATTTGTGACTCCCATTATATTTCCATCAGACAAATTTGCTCTAGACTTCTAAATTAAACACAACATGTCAAAAACTGAAAATAACTTTCCCCCCTTTTATATAAATCTACTTCTCATCCAGTATCATTATTTCCATCAACACCACAGCCAGAAACCTGGAAGTCCATTCCTGCCTCCTCCCTCTCTGGTATTTCCTCAGCATCACCAAGTCCATCACCAAGTCCTGTTGGTTCTCTGGGCTTAGTATCTTTTGAAGCCAGTTAACCAGCCAGTGTTCTCACTACAACCACCATAATCTCCCTATTTCCATCAACGTTCCTGTCCAATGCATTTCACCCAAGGTTAACTGAACGCTCTTTCTTGTTACTGTTCTGTTTAAAATCATTTGATGGTACTCCCTTGTCCTCCATTTAAATCTCTTAACCAATCACAAAGGGTTTTTCATAACGTAGTCACATAATCCCAACTCTGCCTTTTAACTAGCAGAAACTACTCTGATTTCTCTAAACGTTCCACAAACTCTCTCTTCTTAGAGCCCTTATCTCAGGGCTCACATGCTATTTCTCTGCTAGAATACCCGTTTTCAACCATTCTTCATCCCCATCTAATCTACATACCCTTCAAGTCCACTATAGACATCATTTCATCCCGTTTCCTCATTCTCGAGGGCTGATTAGAACTTCCTCATGAGTATTGAGTGTGCTTCTCCCCTATGAGACACTAATAGCACCTACAGTACTTGTATGCTAGGTTGTCTGTATCTTCTAGACAATTGCCTCTGTGAGAAACATAAACGTGCTTGTCTGGTCAGAGTGTTACATCGGATGCCTAGTGCTGTACCTGATAAATAAATATTAATGATCAATGAAGTAGAAAAAACTGTAGACTTTAGAGATCAGAGGTACAGGAACCTAATTTGACATTCCAAATACTTAGGTACCTGCTAGTTTTGTTCCCAGAAGGCGTACAGTTAAGGGATCAGAGGTCTAAGCTTTAAAGCACAAAAGATCGGATATTAGACTAAAAAATATTAAGGGCATATATATTATACCTAAGCATATTAGTAGTCATGATAGTTGGGACATACTGAATACTGATTACATACCCGGAGTTATTTTATGAAGTAGGTACTATTATCTCCATTTGACAGGAAAAGAACTGAGGCACAGAACGGTTAAATAACTTCCCAAGGTCACACAGCCTCATAAGCAGTTGAGATGGGATTCAAATCCAATCAGTTTTCCCCCAGGGTCTGTGTTTTTACCCTATATACAACAAAGCCTTTCAGAGCTTGATATCAGCCCTTTAGACCATGCAATTTTAAATAAAACTGCCTCTTGACAGGACAAATTGATCGCATGAGGAACTGAAAGGGGTCCCATTTCTCCAGAAATGATATGCATCAGGCTAGGTTAACAAAGTCCTCACCGCAGGAGAATTTTACCGTTGTTTGAAGGTAAGTTCTATCCCTTAGTAAGTTGACTTTTAGATACATGAACTTAATACTTCTACATGTTTTTCCCTGTTAAATAGTAGAACTTACCTTAAAACAACGGTGAAAAAGTCTCCAGCTTCTCCCAGGCATTCAAATGCTGACCATCACTTCCTGTGTCAAACTATGTCAGCAGACAGACTTCTGGCGGGGAAGTAGCAGTAAAATGCCATCTCCCACCGAGAGACATCAGCACTATTCACGGTCAGGGAGATAGTGAAACAGTGACAAGTACTGCTAAAACAGGGTTAAGGTGCGTTTAGTATTTTACCTAGCTTGATGACTGGGAGTTAGAAACAGATTTTGTGCTGCCGATTAAAGACAAATTATTAACGACAAAAGGTCTTGCATTTCTCATTCATCTGAGAAACGGCAAAAACGCTGACCCGTCTCTCTGGCGTGCTGAGAAGAGGTTCTTTTATTTAAAAAAAGACAATGAGGTAAAAATGTGAATAAAAGAAACCCTTTAAGTTGTGCCAGTTAGGGTACCCTAACTCTTGGGCATAAGCTGAGGGGTTTTCTAGACCAGAAATCTTAAGTCTTAAAAGACGCCTAAAATATGTAGCCAGAGATGCAGGAAATCATCGTGCCAGATGGAGGAGGACAAACTCACCGAAACAAACAGCTGCAAAACAAATTTAAAATTCACGAATCGCGAATTCCCCAAGAGCGAGGGACCAAAACCACCCTTTTCTCGGGAATGTTGTACCATTTCTTGGAGAATCATCTCAAGGCCTAAGGGTAGCACAGTAAAGAAGTCTGGTGGTTGGCAAGGCTTCTGGCTTGGTTTCGCATTGACACCTGCCCCATGAAACACTACACAGTCACATGTGATCCTTATGGGTCGGGGAGACAAAGATCGGCATTACTCGAAATGCAGACAGTGTTTACTTGCACCCTATGGAGATGAGAGGTAACGACAGAACATACCTTGTAAAGCTTTTGGATATGCTGTAGGAGAAAGCAAGCAGACTAGTGGCTGTCCAAATAAGTTTGTGAAATTCTGTAATATATAAGAATTCGAAACGTTCATTAAAGGTTTGACCAGAGAGAGCAATTTTCCAAAGCACATCATTAGTGTATAGATTGGGCCCTTTGCCTCACAGCAGCGGCAGAAACAGCAGCAGCAGCAGCGGAAGAGACTGCCGTTCATACAGAACCACCGCGCATCACAGGCTGTCTTAAAATAGTGACATTTACTAAATGACTGTTGATTTTTAAAATAAAGGCCTGGATATGGTCGCAGTGTGACCAGGAGAGGTCATCTGGCTGTCTTTACACAAAGGCCATCCATTGGGCAACGTACACTAGCAAAGGTATATTCGTTCACAAGGGTGAATTTTCCAAGATCTTGATCTGGTTCTCAGCCTCACAGGCTCTAAAACCCGATTTACTGGTCTGGGAAGACTGGGCCCATCTCTCACTGTGAATCATAGTAACTGCTCATGCAGAATGATATATAAAAACAGAATGTCAATGTGCTAACTCACAGTGAGAATTAAAGTGACGCTCACACTAGAATACTCTTTGCAGCATTAGGGATATCTTTTCCCTAAGGGCAGATCTACACGGGAAGTAAAAGTATAGACTGGTAAAACTCCTAAAAGTAAATTTAAAAAGAAGCGAAGAGGCCATAAACAGCCCAAAACCACTCTTGAATCATAAAAAATAAGCCTAGAACAAATGGACAGACATACTAGGTTCTTAGAGAGGAACCCATTCCTAAGATGTCATTACACTAATTTATTAAAATCAAAAACAATCTCAATAAAAATACCCGCAGTATTTTTTTCTGCAACTGAAAAAAAAAATCTTAAATTCATATGGAAAAAGTAGATTAGCCAGGAAAACTCTAAAAAAGGAGAGCAAAGAGGGGGACCATGACTCATGAAATATTAAAACATGCTTTAAGCCTGGTATAAGACAGAAGACCAACAGGAGAATAATGAGGCCAGAATTAGACCCCAAAACAGATAGGACTTGAGTATATAAGAGAAAGATGACAGTTCAAATTGGTGGAAACACTGGATAGACGTGTAGGAAAAAAAGGTGGCTCCATATTTCACACCACGCACTAGGAAAAATTCCAAATATATCAAAGATTTAAATGTAAAAAATTAAATAATAAAAGTGCTGAAAGAAAATATAAGAAAATAAGGATTATTTTTGTAACCCAAAATATTTTCCTAATTATTAAGATAAAAAGTAATACAAACGTCAAAGGCTTGTGCATAGCAAAATACAGCATAAACAAAATCAAAAGCCAAATGATGAACACTGGGGGATATATCTACAACTCCTATTACAAAGGATTAATCACCTTAATATAGAAAGCTTCTCAAGTCCATAAAAAAAAGAGACTGCTGACTCAAAAGAAAAATGGGTAAAAGAGAACAGAGAATTCATAGAAAGGGGAATACGAATGGTTCAAATATATGAAAAGATGATCAACCTTATTGATAACGACAAATAAAATCAAAGCTCCATTAAATTATCACTTTTTAACCTATTAGTTTAGTAAAATTTCTAAAAATTTGAGAATATACACTATTGGTAAAAACATGGGGAAACAAATACATGTAGATGGTAGGGATATAACTTAGTATAAACTTTTTAGAAGACAATTTGGCAGTATCTATTAAATTCAAATGCATATTCCATTAACACAGCAATTCCACACTAGGAACGTAACCTACTGAGATACTCTTAAAACCTGTGAAATAACGCAAAGCCTAAGTTATTCCTTGCAGCATTGGTAGTAATAGTAAAGGACTAGAAGCAGTCAATGACCCGCAGTAAGAGACTGGTAGAATAAATTATGGCACAACCATACAATGGAATACTACGCAGCTATAAAAAAGAATGAAGTTCTTTATGAACGAATATGGATAGATCTCCAACACGTCTTAGTAGTGAAAAGAAGATACAGAACAGTTGTGTATAGCATGTTACTAGCATTTATAAAGCAAAGAAGACTAAAGATTATGTATTTGTTTTGGCTTTTATGCGCATTTAAAATTTTTTTCTAGAAGGATAAACGAGAAACAGACAACAGCTATTACCTACAGGGAGGGATAGTAATTGAGGGAACCGGGACTGAGAGGGAGAAAGATTTAAGATACGCTTTTTGATTTTGTGAATATAATACCAATCCAAAAAAAAAAAATTAAATAATTTTTAAAAATTAGAAATTTCTTGTAATGAAAACAAAGGGAGCAAGCAGAATGACATTAAGGGTCATTCTTCAGGTAAGGCGGCTTGAGCACTCTTCCACACCGCAGAGATGGCCTTCTGGGTCGGTGGCGGCCATGACGCTCTCGCTGTCGGATAGTGCTAAAATGGACACTGCTGTTATTTATGTCCTGAGGTTTCCTTTTTGCTTCCCTTGCCAATCAACTTCTCTAATTTCTTTCTTTCTTTTTTTTTTTTTTTAAATACTGTGTAAAAAAAGTTAGCATAACAAGCCTGACTGCTGTCCTTTGAAAGGCCTGCTTACAAGCGTGGCCCTTGGCTAGCTTCTGGGAACTTAGATTTGGGTGAGTTCCCACCATTAGCGGAACCGGTAAGAGCGGCTCACTTTCCTTAGACTGTGCATGCACATGAAATGGTTTATGCTGAACGCCTGCCTTCCTTCTGGGGGAATGGCATTTTGATATGCGCCAGGCACAGGGTGCCTACGTGATCAGTCCCCAGGAAGCACCCTGGACACTGAGTCCCTGGTGAGCTTCCCTGGTGGACACGTCACCGGGGTTGTCTCCATGTTGCCGGGGGGTTAAGTACCTCCTGTGTAACTTCCTCTGGAGAGGACCCTTGGAAGTTTCCGCCTGCTTTTCCCTGGACTTCATTCATCCTGTGTGCCTTTTTTCCTTTGCTGATTTTGCTCTGTCTCCTTTTCTTGTAATCGATCTTAGTGCTGAGAATGACTCTATGCTTAGATCTGTGAGTCATCCTAGTGAACCCCTGAACCTGGGGGTGATCTTGGGGATCCCCAACTCCCTTCTATCAGATTATATTTAAATTTTACACCTGGGAAATAGTTTCTTTTAAGGATGCTTCATGTCACTGTTCTAACTCATTTAGTGATTAATTTTATAGTTTAACTACCATAATCTTATTTTCTTCATTTGCAGGTTTTTGAGATTGCCTCATAACTGCCCCATATGTAGATTATATGAATTCAATATTATATATAAGAAAAATTATGCCAATTGTATATAAATGGAATATATAGTGAAGAAATTTTAACTTGTTATTGCTCATACTTCAGATTGCTATTGATTTTTGTATAGTCACCCCGTATCTACTTCATTGAATTTGTATTCATATTAACAGTCTTTCTGCAATTCCTTTGGATTTTCTAAATATGAAATCATATCTATAATTAATTTTTCTTTCTTTCCAGTATTTATACCTTTTACTAGTCTGAATAGCATTTTTTATTATTTTGGGAACATTACTAAATTCTGGTCAGGACTAAAACAACATTAATCATAATGATAATAGAAGGCATTCTCTTTTTCTTGCTCATTTTAATTAAGGATATTTTTGAATGTTTCTCACTCTAAGTACGGAGTTGGCTATTTAATATAGAAGCTCTTCATCATATGCTAATTTTTTTCCTCATTAAGAACGGGTACTAAATGTTATTAGATTCTACAAAATGACCATACAGAAATCCATGTGATTTTCTTATTTATCCTATTGACATAGTATACAATATTAATTTATTTTCATATACTTAACCTTCATGCATAATTCAGAAAAACTCTTTTGGTACATTATTCTATTAACAGGTCTATTTACTAGTATTTTATTAAATGTTTTCTAATCCATAATGATAAACTAATCTGAGGTGGAGTTTTCTTTATGCTCTTTTTATCTCGAAATAGTGTTGTTATAGTAATAATTCCTATCACTTACTGAGTGCTAACTACTTTCCAAGGACTATCCCAGGCTGCTTAGATCCTACCTGCCCTGTAATCTTAACAATTCTGTAAAATCAGGGTTGCCAACCTATCTTACAGAGAAGGAAAAAGGCTTAGAAAAGGCCAAGCACATTTTCAAGGTCATATGAGTCTTGTGGCCAAATTGCTACAGGATGGCTTGGACAGTCCAATCTTTTTCATTACTCCGGAATTGTGTATTTGATCCTAAAAGTTTAAAAATATTTTTGGTGAACTCACAAGGACTAGAACCTTTCCTGTGGGAAAGACGAGATTAACCATGATCACTTTCCTCTATTTCATATCCTGTCACTGGGCTTTTCAGACTTCCTCTTATGGCCATTGGATTTTCTCCTCCAAGAATTATCTGAGACTTTGAACAATCTTACAACTTTAAAAAAGTACACGTCTTTTTTAAAGATCTCTTTTCTTCAACAAATACTCATCAAATCTATAGACTAGACACTGTCCTAGGTGCTAGGAAAACAGCACTAAACAGAATGACTAAAAAACAAAAAACAAAAAACAAAAAACCCTGTCTTCCTGGAGCTCACATTTAGATGAGGGTGGAGGTGGCAGACAGAGACTCATAGTAAAAAAATAAAGACGTTAAAAGAAGGTAACAAGCGCTACACACTGGAAAACAGCACAGAGCACCGTTGGCCGCACAGGCTTTACAGACTGTTTAAATTCAATTCAGCATATGTGACCTTGGGCAAATTACTTAACTTTTCTGTGTGTTGGTCTTATTAGTTAAATGGGATTAGAGGTGACACATTGGGTTGTGCGACGATTAAATGTGTTGATATTCGAGCAGTACATAGCATTATATGGAAGCTGACTGCTACGGTTAAGAAAAATAAAGAAAGGTGGATAAAAAGTGCCGGGGAGATGACATATAATTTTCAAGAGGACAATTACGGAAGACCCTATGAAGAGGCTTCCGGCGATGAAACGCAAGAATAATGTGGGTGTCTTTGGCAGAAGATTTAAGGCAGGGGGACCAGGACACAAAGATCCTAGCAGAAAACCGCCAGCTTCATCTGCGGAACAGCAAGGTCAGTGTGACTGAAGAGGGCTGAGCGACAGGGAGACCGGCAAGAGACAGCGGAGACACACTCGAGGGCAGGGAGGAGGTGTGTGAGGTGGGGAGACAAAGCCTTCTACTCTGAGTTCTGAGAGGAGGAGCCTTTGGAGACTCTCAGTACAGCAGTGACAGGATCCGTAGGGGCGTGAGGGCAGAGGGGCGGAGACTGGTTAGGACACTACAGCGATGGGTCAGGGGACAGACAACGGAGGCAGCGCCCAGAGTGACGGAGGTGGAAGTGGTAAGATTCTGGATACGTTAGTTAGAGCCAAGAGGATTTCCTGAAACGAATGTGGGGTGTGAGGGAAGGAGGAGTCAGGTACGAAACCGAGGATGTGGGCCGGGGCGGCCATAAAAGCATAATGGTAGTTAACTGACACGGGGAAAGCGGGACGTGGAAGAAGTCTCGGAATTCCGGAATTCTGTCTGGGGCATGTTAAGTCTGCGATCGCTATTTAAATGACCGATTAGAGATGTGGAGCAGCTAGATGATATTGGAGTCCGGAGTAACAGAGAGAGGTCTGGGCTGGAGACACAGATTCGAAAACTGTCAGCGCAGAAGTAGTAATTAAAGTCGTGAAGCTACATGAGGGCATCAAGGGAGCCGGAAAGGAAGCGGAACAAGGATGGAGCCCAGGGGCACAGCGAAGATGAGGTCAGAGAGGGGAGGAAGCAGCAGGAGCCCGAACTGAGAGAACAAGCCTTTTGACTCAGGATTTCTTTTGCCCTGAGACAAATGAGCAACCTGAACTTAGATTTTAAAGGCTTTACCTGGAGAAGGAGACAGAAGTCAGAGCTCGGGGTTTGCCTAAAATGGGAGTCTAACAGAAAGCCAGCCCTGCTAAATTAGAATCCCAAAGGGCTACATACTTAGTGTAAAGATGAACCAAAATCAAACTTCGCACTCCCCTTTCCCCCACGAGGACTGCACAGGGGACCACAGGGAAGATTTTCTTGGGGCTGAGCAGAGACAAACACACAAAACAAAACAGTTCCTGAGGGCTATAACTCTAAGCCAGTCCTCCTGCATATTTGCAGCCCATGTTCATATCACCTGAGTAATCCCCAAAACAGGGTCCCCCAATGGGAGTACCTCCAGGTATCTATATGCAGACCCTCCCTGGATGAAAGGACCTTCATTCTAGGGCTCAGTGAATTTCTCATAAATAATTTTAAGGATAATGAAAAGAAACTAGTCAAAGATAATCAAGCGTACAAGGATACAAAAATAGCAAAGGGTGTCTGTCTTTAAGCAGCAAAAGCAGATTTAGTTATAAGAATTATCAGATTATTAGATTTAAAGAAATAAAGAACATACTTGAAAATAGGAAATAGGAAACAATAAAAAGAGCGATGGATTATTTGAAAAAGAACCAACTAGACCTTCCAGAAATGAAAAGTACCACAACCAATATAAAACTCAATAAATGGGTTTAATGTGGCAAGTTAGTCACAGCTGAAGGAAGAATTCGTGAATTGAAAGACAAATGAGAAGAAATTTTCCAAATCTCAACGAGAGAAATGAAAGGATGGAAAACAATAAAAGAGAGGTTGAGAGATGTGGAAGACAGTTAGAATGATGCATATAAAATCAGAGAACCAGAAGGGGAGGAGAGAGAAGCTGGCACACAGCCAATATTTGAGGGGAGGATGGCTGAGAATTTCCTGGCACTACTGTAAAACTCCAGCCTACCAATTCAAGCAGTCTAACAAGTCCCAATAGATTAACCACAAAGAAACAAAACGTGGACATATCACAGGGTGACTGCAGAATGCCAATGTCTTTCAAATAGCAAGAAAGAAACAAAACGAGTGAGGCTCAGTGGCAGAAGAGCTCTTACATAATCTTGTTACGAGGGTGAATGCCTTAATAGACTGCCGCAATCTGCGGCCATCAGTCAAGTAGGAGGAGGCTGTTGAGATAAATATGACTGTTCTGACAAATGTGTAAGTCATGTTCACTGGCAGGGATCCAGCTCTGTCATCATTATTTAAGCACTCAACATTTTTTCTTCCAAAGAAAAGAAAGCAGAACTAAAATAAGTGTTCGAAGTGACTGAGGGTTTTTTTTTTTTTTTTTTTTAACTCCCACTAATACTATGTTACTACAGATAAGGCCATTTCCACTTCCCTGTTTCCTAGTGGAAATGTGAGAGCCACAATGTGGGCCATGCTTGTCACACAGATCCTCTGACAGTGACATGCTGTTAAAAAGGTGACAAACACTGGGGACGAAGAGAAGATCCTACAAGGTCCCAGAGATTGAAAAGATAATCTAGAGTTAGACTGCTTTGTACTTCTTAAGAAAGACTGGAAGCCAGAATGCAAGGCAGCGATGCCTTGCAAATTCTGAAGGGCAATTTCTAATCTATATTAAAACCATCACTGAACTATGAGGGTCAAATTAAAGACACTCGCAGAAGTGCAAGACCTCACATGTGTTACTTCATCTCCACCCTTTCTCAGGAGTTACCAAAGGAGACGCTGCACCAAAACGAGAGAGTCAGGTGTCCAAGAGGAAGACACAGGATTCAAGGAAACGGGGTCCGGTTTGGAAGAGAGATGAAGACGCCCCAGAATAATGAAAAGAGAGTCTGGGATGACAGCTGAGCAGCAGTTTAGAGGCTGTGAGAGAGAAAAGATCCTGAAGATAAAATTAAGACTAATGCATCTGAACAATCTGAAAGAAGATTCAGACAAGTGGTGAGGAGATTTGGGTCGATTAGTGATAAGTTCAGGAAAAAAAAAAAAAAGGAACAAAGATAGACAATTATTTGCTCCAGGAAAAGTAGAAAGTTGCATAGGAAAGAAAAAGTTGACTATTTGGCATAGCTGTTAAAAGCACTTTATAGTCATAATAATATAAGCACTAAATAGTCAATGAATCTAAATTATGATATAAGTCTACAGAGTGGATAAAAGGATGTAACAGGTATAAATGTGAGCTGGGGCTAGGGAGAATAGAGCTAAATTTTTCTTTTATAATGGGATATCAATACATAATGCCTGAAACTGAAAAATCGAGAAATACCAATACCAGCATGTTAAATCAGAAAAATGATGGTTAAATACCAAAATAATCAGCTAAGAAAGATGTAAATAGTGGCCTCTTGGAGAAGGCAAATAGAGGTAGAACTAGAGAGCAGGAAACTGCTCTTTTTAGTAATACCTGGTAGAACTTGACAACATACTACAATTATTCTGACTCCTGACCCCACTCCACTCCAGGTCAAGCAAATGAGAATCATGAGAGTTGGGGCCCCTGGTACAAGTGGTTTTAAAAAGGGCTCTGAATGTTTCTGATGTATAGAAAGAGTTGAGAACTATAACTTTACTGCATGTATGAGCTACTTTCATAAAAATAAAAATGCACCAGTTAAATAAATATACATGAATGTTTCTATGAAAAAGTATTTAGAAAACACATATATGTTCATAAAACATTCACGTGTATGAAACATATAGCAAAGTAGATACATAAAATAAAGAAATAATATGTGTTATCTAGGTCTCCTTTTTCATTAGAAACTTATAAAATGGTAGTTTAAAACTTTTTACACATGCTTTGTGGGAAAAGTAAACATCAGACGCCTTCATATGTTAACAGAGAACTGCACATGATGTACAGGCATTAAATTGTACCAATTTTTAAAAAGACCAAATTGGTCTGTGCCATTCTCTGATCTGCCTACTGCATATGGGCTCCCCATTTCAGTTCTGAAGATCCATGTATACTGGATAATTAATTTTTTTAGAGGACTGATAATGGCATGTGCCATCAAAAACAAGCAAACAAACAAAAAATCTCCCTTTCTATTATTCCACTGTCATCCTGGGGTTCAGAATCTTAAAATCTAGAATTAAATCACGATACATAATCAAGTAAATACATTTCCAAGTACGCAGAGTGGTGTTTTGAAAAGCAGCATCCAATGCTCATTCTGCATTCAAAAAGCACTCTGGATGTAGCGGCCACATAGGCTGCAAGATATCCTCGTGATTATAAAAGGTGGTATCAAATAATGTCCATTAAATTGAGAGAAATTACTAAAATACTCTAAATGCATGCTGGAGCATAGTAAGCAATACACATATCCTGTCACATCATTAAACTGTAGCAAATGACTCCTTTCCATTTACAAAGAAACGGAATGTTTCTTTTGAATTCCGTGAAGGTACAAATGCCTCGGCCCTTCTGGTTTTATTAGTTTAAACGAGATCGTCAATAAAACTTTTCCTTCAGCAACCTCCGACTCCCTCAAAAAGGTTTAAAGCGACAATCATACACACACGATTTAAGAAGGCATACAGCTAATTTTCCTAAAGATCAAAACTGTAATGTTAAACTTGACACAATAGTGGGAAATATGCTGAAAAATTTAGAGTACGTTGGATGTTCTTGGAATTCAGAAACTAAACATGAAAATTTGAGAGAAAACGTGCTTGGGGTCAGCCCTCTTGGCCACCAGATAGTCCCATTCCTCTCCTGAAATAAACCTACCAAGGCCTGCTTCTCCATCTAATTATATGAACGCTCACAACAGAAACAGTTTTAATTGGCAGTTTTCATACGCAGATCCCGGCATATTTCTGAACATATTGTTCACTAATGAACTATTCCAACCACATACGAAGGACTCCAAAAAATTCTGTTTTTTACTTGCCTGTGAATTGTTATAGTTTGAATTCTAATATCCTACTTTAAGGGGTTTTGTTGCTGGCATTCTTTATACGATCATTGAAAAACACTGCTTCAAAAGCAAAATATAAAACAAAGGATTTTCAAGTTAGATCCCTGTTATTTATTTCAGCATTGAGGGCCATATTTTTTACTTATTGTCACAAATGTTTAAAAAATAAGTGCATCTAAAACAATGTATGTTGATAGCCAATGACTGTAATGGTATAACATGGAATAGAAATTTCACTTAAACTACAGCACACCGCAGTGTGTAAAAGGGGGACGAGTCTAAAAACTAGAAAACGAACTTTGCCGACACACGTCTACCTCTGTAAGAGAAAATTATTCTGGGTTATATAACAAAAATAAACCTTCCACCAGAGATCTTGGAAATCTTGCATTTTTTTTTCCTGCAGGAGGATTTATTATTTTCCACTGAGTGTCCATTCATGCGTTTTCTTCTTGTTTCTATTCATAGCACCAGATCCTGACTAGCATGCACAACCTCAAAAGAAAAGAAAGACTAAATACGAACTGTGTAAAATGAAATAAAACGAAGCAAAATAAAAAGGCACATCTTAAGACTGGTTACCTCGTGGGGGGGGCGGGTACCGTAATGTCTAAAGAACAAGAGTGCTCACGGAACTCACCTTATAGGCAACGCTATTGGATGAATCCACGATGATGAACAGGGGCTTCCTCGTGAAGGGATAGAGGTCTCCGGGATGGAGGCTGGGGAAACAACGATGGCAGTAAATAACTGAACAACTCTATCAGCTAAACCTTAGAATCTCTGTTCTTCAGTTTGGTCTGCTGGTGTCTCCTTTCTATTGTAGCACTGAGAGACAGACAAAGACTAATTAAGCAAAAGACAAAAAACGTCTGTATTGATTGGAAAAGACAAGTTAACAAGTTTTGACTGGAAAAAAAAATTCAGAGATAGTTATTATTCAAGAATATTTGAGCCAAAGAGAAGTCTATATATTCAAAGATGGACTAAACTTACAACCTGAAAATCAAAGAAGGCAGCATTTGGGTACTTGTTTAGGAATTAGAAGCCTCTTTTAAAACATGTTTTGAAAACAACGTTATAATAACATAACCAGATTTGTATTTCGATGAGTCTTTCAAAATCTATATCCATTTAAAAATTTTTAATATTTCAAGCCACATTCTTAATATTGCAGACAGTAACAGGGACTCCCCTTTTACTATTCTTTATGCTTCCTCTGGACATTTGCATTGAAATTAGCTGGGCACTTCTTAAACATATATACTCGCTGGCCCACAGGAGACATATTGGCCCCAGAGACTTAAGTCCGGTTATACGCATGGGAGAGGCATTGCTTAAGAAGGTCACAGTTTGGTGTGCGTGTTCTATCCACAGCTTAGTGGGCAGTGTGTATGTATGTATGTATAAATATTGATGTAAACATAATTACAAATATGTAAAATGATGTGTTAACAAGCAACAGTATCAAACCTCAACATATTTCAAATACAAGTTTCATTTACAACTAAGTTGGGGAACTGTTAGCTATTATGTATATAATTTGAAATGTCTCTCTCTCTGCCCTCCCTTCCCCATTTTTTAATATAAAGTTAACAGTGTTATGTAAAGTGCTATTAGAAATGCGGTTTCAAACAAGTGCAGTTTCCTTTAAAACCAGATTGCTCTCTCTCAGCTAGAGATATTCTAGAACCAATTGTGGTCCACCCAGTGAATGTGTTATAATTAGAAAAAGAGCAACTTTCATGGATGAAATCTACTTGAAATCATACAACTAAGTTCATTTGTGCTATATCAAATCAACAGGACCTTATATTAAAAAGCTTGTAACGATGTTAGGACAATTTGCCATGTCCTAACATTTACCTATGTATATATTTAGTTTCATTCAGCTTAAATGTAGTTTTGCTCAATGACATAGCTCCAGTTATTGAATAGTGCCTGATACATAATAGATACTCAATGAAATTAAAATAAATAAATAAATAAATAAATAAGCCAAAAATTCTAAAATTCCTGGGATAGTCAGAGACATAATATTGCTGGAATCCAAATGAGTGTTAAGTAGCCTGAGAAAATATTTCTAGTACTAGAAAAAGTCCCCATTTCACTCAGTCCTTTATGAGAGAGATCTATTCTTTTTACAATAGGAGGAGACACTAGGCTACGTACCAGTGCATTTCCTTGTGGGACTGATTTCGTTTGTGGATGGCGTCTCCGTTTATAATATCCCGGTTACTATTAGTAAGTACCCCTCCGAAATCATACGGACCTGTGGAAACAAAGGAAAGAACCCTAGACTTCAGTTGGAGGGTAACAATGATCTGATGTTCAAATGCAAAGGTATTGTGTGACTCTCATTAATACAAGTGGAAGATAACCGCGAAACATTTAAATTACTTTAAAATTTAACATTCTCGTATAATGCAGTCTTTAAATGATTTCAGCATGTTGCCTGTTTCGACATTAAAAAAAATCATTTAATTATTTGTCAGTTCTTCAAACAGAATATAATGAGAAACAAAACAAGAATCTACTGCATCCCATTATTCTGGAAATAAAAGGGATAGAGATCTGGAATGCTCAAAATGATCGTTACATTTCAAACAAAATTAAAGTCTCTGGTTTTACAAAAGTACTTAAGAAATTGGAGAACAAAGGTCTAATAATTTTTTTTAATTAAAATCTTTTTCAGAGTTGACATACAGTATCATATAAGTTTCAGGTGTAGAACGTAGTGATTAGACACTAGTAATTTCTTAAGTATAATATTAAGTGAGCCACTGATTGTAAAATTTAGGAAGAATCTGAAATGAAACCTGAAGATTCTGACAAAAACTTTATTTTTAAGGAAAAAAATTGCCAAATTTTAGTGCGTAAAAAAATCCATTATTATCACTATTATATCAATTACTGTAGTTCCAGTTTTGAAGTTAGCCTTTTCCCATTGGTCATATCAATTAAACTCTTGTCTAAATGGAGCAGCAACCATAACATGTTAGAAATAATCTCTGAAAGGACAATTCAGTTAGTATCGATTGTGGTACTACTGTACTTCAAAAAAGTAAAACAAGAGGTCCATAGGGTATTTGTAAATAAAATTACTAACTTTACTACAAAAAAAATTGAAGTAGTTTGATTTCACATCACTTTTAATGTTGTGTTATATTTTATCACTTAAAAAAAATCATTGCAATGAAAAGACTTCGAGATTTATTTTGTTTTGTTTTCATTTTAACACTCAAAGAGGATCTGCAGGTCATGCAAGGAAGATGGCAGGGACATGCACTGTATAAAGGAATGCAAATTTCAACAAACAGATGAGGAGGAAAATGTTAAGGATGTTAAGAAATTTTTTTTTTTTTTTGTCCAAAGATTGAATTGCCTAATTTATGTCCCAGTTACTCACCTATTGGGACCAATTTCATATATTCTGGACAGTTTTAAGTTTTTATTCTGAAACAGCATCCCAATATTCTACAGGTTGAATCCATAAAAACCAAAGAAGGGACAGAAAATACCCATGACAAGGACTTGAACTTTCACAGTTACAAAAGTGTACTGATTTCTACAAAGACTTCCAGCCACAACGAAACCCCGACCGGATTTGTTAATGCACTAAAGCTCAGAAAAATCCAATGATGTTAAGTAGATCATTAGGCTAGGTTATTCCATATATATACATATACACGTGTGTGATTTTGGCAAATCTGAGATTGAGGTATGTATTTAGTACATGAATTTGCTGATGATTTGTGGGCTTCGATGTATAAATTTTAGCAAATACAATCGACTGTGGTATCTATAGGACTGCCAATTCAACAAATAGATCAGGTTTCAAATTTGGAAGTCTCTCTAAAAAGCCTGAGACGGTCTGTGAGCTGTGGGCCATCGTCTTGTAGAAAATAAAGAGAATTCAAGCCCTGCTTACAACAGGGAGCATTCCTTTATTGTACCTTCACTATCGGAACGACCTGTGGGGAAAACGCCAGTGGCTGACAGGTAAATCAGAAGCACGCTATTGGCAGGCAGCTCCTGAAATTGAAAAAACATCACACATACAAAACAACAAACAGGGAAAACAGCTTCATTTAAAGCTCATGACATTTTGAAGTTGTGGGGGAAACAAGAACCTAATTTAACACATGACTATTTTCTCTATGGGAAGAGTCACTCTTGCTGGTTCCAACTTATAACTATCAACACAGCCGAGAGTCATTATTAATCTATGATCTACAACTATTGCCACAAGTTTGTAAGATATTCTCTGCTTTAAAAACCGCGTCATTTAGAGTATGTTCTCTGAAAAACCTGAAACAGAGAGATGTAAAGATCCTGACTATAGGTCTAACAGACAAACTCCCATCTGTGGCTTTCTCTATATAAACTCTGCAAGGAGTCATTACTTTTCAAGTTCTTTCAGTGACCAAAATGTTTCCCTGAGCTGCCTGCATGTATAACAGGCCTATGCAACCTGCTCCTTTTTTTCTTTTGTTCTGCACTGACTCTTATTCCTACAGCAGTTTAGCAATGAAAACCTGGGGGAAGGAATTAAGCAACAGTCTCATTAACTAATGGGAAGGAAGAGTCATAGCATCATAAGCAATTTCCATTCTGAAAATAGCTACAATTAGGATATCTGAAAGGCAGTTTTAATTTTGCATTTGACCTAAATTCTTGATTCAAATATTTAAAAAGAAGAGTGACTCTTAGATTCCACTTAGGGCACACTTTCCCCATAAAGTAAAAAGTACTGGAACGTACATACCTTAAAAGATGCTGCTAAGAACGTGTATAGTTGGCTGAAGGTGGGTTTGTAGAGCAGATACTTGTGGGGGTTTTCCCGCCTGGTCGGCTTGTCGGCTGATTCCTGTATTTACACACAGAAAACAATATACATACAAGCTGTATTTGACAGGTGAATTACCAATGCCGACTTTTACAACCCTCTCTATCAAATATCTTTTTCCTCAATATTACTATTATTGTGCTTTTTATTTCTCCTATGTCTCGTTAAGACAGTTCATTAATTGCACTCATAGCATCTGTTGAATAACAGCATTGAGTAATAGCATTCTTCGTGGAGCAGAAGCAGCAAAAATGTTACCAAAATTGCAAGTGTCGGGAGACGATACCTGCATTCCTGGCTTATTCATCTGGGAGGCTAAATTCATTGGCTCCCTTTCCAGGGCTTGTAACATCCGGAACATGTCCACGGTTAGCTCACTGAACTTAACCTGCAAGGAAAACAAACCTGACTATTAACGCAGTACGCAGACCTGGACGTCTTTACTCATATTATTACTCTTAACTTTGATGTGTATTTTATTGTTCAGTGTTTTACTTTCTTTTTATTTCTTTAGTTTTTATTTTCCAACATTTTAGGATGAGAAATTTCAAGATAGAAGACTGAAAAATTATATAGTCATCGAGATCCCATGACATTAATGTTTTTCCGTATTTGCTTTACCACAAAGAGACCTGTATCAGGTCCTATAAAACATGTTAACTTTTGGCAAAACGGTCAGGCTGATTGGTATATATGGCCGTGGTCCATATTTTACAACCTCTTCACTATACCGTGGCACGCTACAATGATTAAGACTGTATCCTTCTCATCTAAGATGTTTTAATTCTGAAATTTGCAGATTGATGTTTGTAAGAGCCAAAATTGGAGCAGTACTAAAAGAGGTGACAATAACCGAAATAATAGGCATTAAGGAAACTTGTATAAATAATGTATACAGAAAAATGTATTCGCTGGTGACTCTACTAATATCGCAGAATTTCTAGTAAATTGCTTTTCTAGTACATGAAATTATCATTCTGGAACTATTCTCTCATGAAAAAATATTTGAAATTTGCTGTGACAAATGTACTTAAACATAATCCCTCCCTCCTTTCTGCCTGATTATAGATGTAATATACAGATTTAGACAGTTGTGCAAAATAAAATTAAAGTCACCTACAATTCTGCTATTCAGAGATAAACCTTTTATGATATTGGTGAATTTATTCCTAGTCTTTTTCCTGTGCATATATGTATACAGATATTTTAATATATATGAAATAATTATTTCATAGTTCCATAACAAGTTTATTTTCACTTACCAAATCATGAGTACCTTCCTTTGTGATAAAAAATTCTTTCTACATCATTTAAACGTCTGTGATATAGTCCATATATGGACACGGCAGAGTTTAATTAACCATTTCCTCACAAATGGATGTAAGGCTATTTCCAAGGAAATAATAATTCTGCAATAATCAAAAGCTCTACTTTTCAAAGTGGATTTTAAGCATGATGCCTGCACGATTCTTTACCTGGTTGTTACAATTACCAATAATGAGTGCGTCGGCCAGGGACAGCTGCCCCACAATCATGCCCTGTTCCAGCAGCGGAGCTCCCGTTTCGGCGAGGCGATTGGATGTGATGACAATGGTGTTGTCATCATTCAGTACCATGACGGGGTCCGCCTGCAGAAGAAGAGCAGGAAGTGGCTGATGGCCCAGACGGAATGTCAGGACAGTAAGTTACTCCTCCTTCTTGATATCTAAACACAGTGAGAGTATCTATCACATGGACATTTATCTATCTATACTAATGACAACCTTCCTCGTCAGGCACTGACCTCGATGAAAGCGGCCACTTCTTGAAGCACCAGGTTCCATTCCACTTGATCTTCGGTATTAAAGCGGTGAGTATAGTCTTCAATTTCATCAGACAATTCCTGATTTTAAGGTATCACAAAGAAAACGGTTACAGGAAAAAAAAAACAAAACATACAAACAGACGGCTATATTGTACCACGTAGTTAAAACTTTATTATCAATATACAGTCCCGATTACAACCAAAAACGAAGAATGAAAACTACATGGATTTATTTCAAAATCAAAAACTCCAGAATGATACACATCAGTAGGATCTTTACAAACCAGAGCGACCCATACCTACTGAGTGCCATATCGGCGATGAATTTATTTATTTATTTTTAAATTAATTAATTGACTTTTTATGGTGACATTGGTTAACAAAATCCAGTAAGTTTCAGCTGTACATTTTAACAGTAAGGCACATACGTGTGTGTGTGTGTATACATATACATATGTATACATATATGTGTGTGTGTATATACGTATAGATGTATATCTGTATATATACGCATGTATATGTGTGTGTGTATATATATGTATATATATATTTACACTGTGTTAACCTCCCATAGTTTGATTTCTTTCTGTTACCACATATTTGACCCTTTTTACGCCACCTACCTTCCCCCTCCACCAGGTAACTACAATATATAGTCCATATCCGTGAGTCTCTGTTTGTCCTGTTTGTTTGTTGCTTTTAGGTTTATATCCCACATATAAATGAAATCATGTGATTTTTCAACTTTTTTCTGTCTGGCTTATTTCACTTAGCATGATGATCTTGAGGTCCATCTATGTCGTCAAAATGGCAGTGTGTCATCTCTTCTGGCAATGAATTTATGAATAGAAAACTCTTGATGGCAAAACCTCAAATTTTTAACATGAAAAAAATGAATACGATCTAGCTAATTTTCTTTGGATTTACATCATACTTTTTGTTGGAAGGGGAAATAGTCTTAATAGTAAGTGGGAGTGGAGGAAGACAGAAGAGGACTTATTGAAAGCAGTATATTTGAGAACCGAAATTAAGAAGTGTGCCACCGAAACCATCAGCTGAGTGCGGAGTGCAGCCAGAATGCAGTACATTCTGAAACCAGTACAGATATGAATGAAATCGGTACGGATGTTAAGTGGAACCCGAATGCTGTCAACGCTTAAGTACCGGAGTTGACGAAGGACAGTGATGCCGACGTACTAAACAGATGAAGAAACCAAAACGCGTTTGCGATCCCTTTGTAAAACGTGGCACACTTTTTCTTGACCTGACATTTTGATTATTTCCTCTTAAACCAAGTATGTTAACTTTTGTTTGCATTTCCCAACCGTCCGTTGATGAGCGGTAAAATGCAGAACATGCTGAAGGGACACAGGCCCGGAATCAAGAGAATTATCTCTGATGAGTGTGTGCTTGCAATAAGAAGAGATGGAAAAAAATTTTTTTTTTTATCATTACCCTTGTCGGAGGTTACCGTACTTTGAATGTTGTAGTGATTTAGATATACCCAAAAGTATTTTACCATTAAATCTATTGTTAGAAAACATTAGCCATATACGATTAGAAGTTAGGATTTAAATGATTTTACCTTTAAATTTAAAGGATTTAAATTACATTTACCTTCACCAGATCCTTTACGACGTCCATTTTGTTGAGAAGAAGACAGACGACTATAAATCTTGCATAGTATCGTAGCTTCTTAACCACCAACTCAGGCCTATAGGAGATAAGTGGGAAAATATTCATTAGATTACAAAAGAAAACATGCTTTTTGATTTTTCTAACTTTCCTATACCTTTTATACTCTTTTGATCCTATTCTGCAGTTATAAACATTTCTGCATATAACCCATAGTCTTTTAACACATTTCTTACTGATTCATTATATTGTTCATCCATAATTCATTCATTCAACAAATATCTATTGAAAACTTAGATGTATCAGGCACTATGTTAGGTGCTAGAAGTAGAGTGATTTTAAAAAAATGATAGACACAGGCTCTTGTTCACAGATCTTACAAAGCATTTCAAATGTACAAGAGACAGAAAAATACTTAAAACACAGTAGAATAAATATATCAACAGGAGAGACTAAGGATGCTATCAGACACTAGCTGTTGAGTGAAAAGGCTTCCTAGGGAGAGTAACGTTTAAGACTGTAAGAGAGAGTAGGAGACAACAGGCAGAAAAGACAAGGTGAAAAGAGTTCTGGGAAGAACATTCTTTGTTTTGAAATCTTACTGCTCTGATATTAATATAATCCAGCCAGTGTTCTTATGCTTAGTGTTTATTTTTACGCCTTATCTTTTTCTATCCCTCTACTATCAAGTAAGTATCTGTGACTTTTTAACACATCTTTTGTAGACAGCATATGGTTAGGTCTCACCTTATTTTTTACGTCTTGCCTTTTTTATCCACTTTGATCATCTCTGCCTCATACACTCAGGTCCTCAGCCATTTACACTTAATCTCCTACTTGCTTTGGCTGGGTCTGCGTCTCCCACTTTGCGATTTGTTTTCCATTTTCCTATTCTGTGTTTGTGTTCCTCTGCTGCTCCTTTTTAGCTTTCTTTTCAGTTAATCTAATGTATTTTAGTATGCCACTTTAGAACCTCTTGGCTTCTTTTAGTGTTGTGAGGAGTGGCAGTTCGCATCTTCAACTTATTAAAGGCTATTTACAATAAATATTGCACCTTTTCATACCTGACCTTTGTACTTATCCCTCATCAGTTCAAAATTGACATTTCTAATTTCCACTTCCTGCTTTCAGCATCCTACATTACACATATAATAACCTTAAAGCAGTATTTTTTGTATGTTTGACACTCTTCATAATAAATTTTTAAAAATTCTTCTTTAATCATGAGTTATTTAGAAATGTGTACTAATTGACAAATTTATTGATTTTGTTTCATTCTTAATTTTAATGGAATGGCACCATAATTAGATAATACATACTTGAAATATTGCAACCTGTTTTGTGGCAAGTGTAAGTCAATTTCACAAATCTTTATATAAGCGTGAAAATAATGTGTATTCGCTTATTGCTGTATGGAGCTTTATGCACATTGGAACAAATTTTTAATTATGTTATCCAAATTGTCTTATAATTTTTCATCTTCTCAACATATAATTCATTAAACATGGCATATTAAAAATTTCCGTATATATTAGATATCATCAATTTCTCCATGAAATATGATGCCATTTTTTGCTTTATTATAATGCTACATAATTGGGTATTTACAAGTTTAGAAATTTTATGTTTTCTTGAGTTGTTCCTTTTATCATTATGAAGTAAACCTCTATCCTAATAATACTTTCTCCCTTAAATATAAATAATGTGCACATAAACATAGCAGAATTTCTTCCTCTTAGTATCTGTCTCATTTCTCTTTTTCTGTGTACATTTTATCTCTGGAGGGTCTCCTATAAACAGTGTATTTTTCTGGATTTAAGAAAAAGGCACCTGATAATCTCTGACTTTTACCTAGGAAATTTATATATCACTTTCATTTACTATTATTACCAATGCACTTGGACTTGTTTCTACTTTATTATTTTGTGCTAATCATACCTTTTTTTAGCATATATTATTTTTCCACCTTTTATTGTGATAATCATACTTTTATTATTCACTTTCCTCACTTTCTTCTACCTGTGTTGAAGTTACACAGTCTCGTGTTCTTTTAAAATCTTTTTCTTAATATTTTAACAAGCAAACTACTTACTCTAAGCTTCTTCTGAACAAAAAATGAATATTATTAGTATTCGTTTCATGTTACAGTTATTCAGGATTTGGCCCCGTTTTATCGTCATAGCCTCAATCAGCCATTATTACAATGATTATTATCTTATGAAGCCTGTGCTTTTTCAGGAAACAAAGGGATAATTTTTTCTCACCAATCCTTGTTTATCACCCCTTCCTTCTTGTTTCCACTTTCCTCTTCCTGAAGAAATCCTTAGTAGTTCTTTTATGTCACTAAAACGACCACCCCCCGAAAGGCTGTCTGTCACAGCACTGGTCATCGGGCTAATGAATTGGAAATTTTTCTTAAGTCTTTTGACAGCTAACCTGTCCATTGAAAGGGGTGGTTGAGCTATCTTATCCAGCATTTCTAGGCATTTTGGAGATGGTACTTTAGATTATATATCCTACCACATTGTCAGAAGTGGAATTCAAAATCGAAAGAAAATTTGGAGGATGTCCATTCACAACTGAAATATCAATAAGACAATTCTTTAATTTTTCAAAATAAAATAGATTCTATGAATCTCTATCATAGATTACACAAACACATATTGAATCAGAGATTGGCGAACTCTGTCTACATGGCCAGACAGTAAACATTTTTAGCTTTGCGGGCAACTTAGAGTGTCTGTAGCATATTTATCTTTCCTTTTTTTCACAACCCTTTAAAAATATAAAAATGGTTCTAAGCTACCATACAGTACAAAAACGGGCCATAATTTGCCAAACCCTGTATTAAATAAACATACTGAAGTGGCGGATGCGTTCTGTTTTGGAAACCACTGTGTTGGAATGCAGCAAAGCACAGAGAAAGTACGTCAGGGCTCCCTCCTCGCCCACAAGAGGTTGCCCCAGTCCAGCCTGAAACCCCGAACCCACAGCCCACAGCCTATGCCGGAGTCCACATCAAACTGCAGGAAAAAAGGCCCTTCTGTGAGCCTCGTGGGAAAGGTCAGATCAAATCCTCCACATAAATACCGCCGCTAGGAAGTACCCACGTGAATCTTCGACTTTAGACGCCCGTTTCCCACTAAGACAAAACTTCAGTGCTGTCTACACTACAGCAGGCGTCATGACTCCCTTGACAAAGTTCTTCTGGCGCTTGGACTGCAGCCCTGACCATCCTGCCAGGTCCACTGCTCAGAAGGCGCCCACTCTACCTATACCTTTGTCTGAGAAACTGTTTTTCCAGGAGGCTAACACAGCATCTCCCCGCATTCTCTGTGTGACCAGAAACTTCACCTTCTGTATATCTAAGTGACCAGGGTCAGCCTCAGCCATTTACAACAACTAAGGCTTGCAGGTCCCAGGACAAGCGATTATGTGGTGACATCTCCCCCGTTAAACAGGACGGGCCCGTGGGATGAAACATTCGGAGAGCTGTCTATGCTTAATGACAGCCAGACACCTTGGTAACGGCTGGAATGTACCATTCCTCCTGGTTTTGACACAATCCTTAGGCACTGATACAGTGCAGAGAGAACTGGCTCCTTTGAAGAGATATTTTTGCCTTTTAAAGCAACTGTGAAATACTGGAACACTTTCTTAGTTTTCATCTCCTGGCTGTTGATTTTAGGAGTCGTGGCCAACTGCTACCTTGACTGGCCCCCTTGCCTTATGTGAACTAAGAAGCGAACAACCTACCAACTGAACAAAGTCCTTCCAGAGAACAAGGTGAAAATTTTGCACATTGGACGGTCCTTGGATTCTAATTTAGTGTCTTTAGGGCAAAAGATTTTGTCATCCTGATCCCAAATAATCCTACCTCTGCCCTGGCCCTGCTCTAGGAGGCAGCACAGGAAAACAATTCGTATTTGGTATTTGCTATTAGGATAGAAAATTTCACAAATCTCATTGTTGGGTTTTAAGCCAAAGGGCCTAAGGCCAACTTTCCTTTTGGTGAATTAGAAAAGTGAATTATACAGGTATTTTATGATCGCTTAAAATAGTTCTTCGTATTATATTTATTTTTCATACTGATAAAATGTCACTTAGCCCTTTTGCTTGGTTTTAGATATACAGCTTACCTCACCAAGAATTCAGACATATAGTACAACACAAATGCAAAAAAAAAGCGGGGGGCAGGGTAGGGTTGAAGGAAACACACCTGTAGTGAATACATCTCAAGCGAACCGGAAGAAGAGCTGACTGAAAAGTAATTGATGCTACTTCTAATAGAAGAATGAAGCAAGGTGATGACCAAAAGAACTGGGGGAAAATAATTCAGCATCGACATAACTCACTGCATCAAGCTAACGCCTCTAGACAAGTTTGAACAAGATTTGCCAGCACGTGAAGGGGACTGACGAGAGTGAGCCTTTCCAAAAAATGTTCCTGTGAGCTGGAAAGCTTCTGACAGCCAACTGCAAAGTGTTCTCCAGAAAAACAAGCCAAAACTATGTTTCCTTCTATCGCTAAGAGGATATAAACTTTTCACGACATAACGACTGTGAGTTGCGTTTCTGGGGCTGGAAAGAACATTCAAATCTTCTAGGCCTGAATGTTCTCTTCCGATGATGCTTGGAATGCTAGCAATAAAGACTCTCCAGCAGAGTCCTGGTTTCTCTTACAATTCTTGTCTCATCTGGAACTGATAACATCACCATCTACCTGTACCCCAAATATGTCTGTGATTCCCGTGAGAAGATAATAAGCTGACGGGAAAAGAGCTCACTTGTATACTTTCTTTTCTTCTTCATCTCTACTCCAAGCATCTACCACACTGCCAGATATATCATTAAGTACTCAACAGGTTATACTGATAATTATAAATTCTACAGGCTTTTTACCCTAACAGTGGAACTATATACCACGGCACAACAGTATTGGGTTTATAAAAGAAAATTCAAACAGTATTAGCACCTTTTCTTCATTCCTACGCGTCAGCTGTCAACAGGATTCTGAATGTATATGAATTAAGAGCACACAGGCTAAAAAGAATCAAGGTTATCAGCTAAACGTCACTGGAGTTTTCTTTTCACTGAAACTTTGTGTGACCCCAATCTCTCATATAGGCATCATCCACCCCTCCTTTGTGCTCTGGCTGTGCCCTGGTATTGTGCCATCTGTAACAACATCTGTAACATTTATTACTATTAGGGAACATACCTCTGTATCCCTAAGAAGGCCTGGTACATAGCAGGCACTTTATAAAGTCCATGAATTGAATAAAAGTTATCAACAAATGTGTGCTGTTCTGTATAATTTTCACACAAACTAAACTTTTAAGTGTTCTATCTCCCTCTCTTTGAAAACATAGGTGCATACCTGTCCTCTTTATTGACTTGAGAATAATACGATCTCTGTCTGATTGCAGAATAGAAGGAGAAAGCCTCATTCAGATAGCTGGTCTCAGATGTGCGCAGGCTGTAAGAAAAAAATATCTTTAAATTTGACTGTTTCAAACTCTTTACCATGATAAATACTTGTTTCATTATTCCCCTATTCCTCCGCATGAGAGGAAGAGAACGGCTGTCCTAAATCTGAATCAGGAAGGCAATATTCATGTTACCCTTAAAATGTGTAAAAATGATAATAATGATAATAATAATAAAAAAAAACCTCCCCACTGCTCCCAAGCCTTTTTGGATGGCAATCCCAAATACACATTGTTCTCATTCTTTAAAGGGACTCTCCAAATAGTTTCCCACCCAGTTAAATCTGTCTACACAGGGCCAAATCTTTGACAACCTTCCCCAAGTGCACGCGCAGTCACTTATCCTTTAGTTTCCTTAGATTTTTTATCTTACAGGACTCTGAAATGGGACGAACCTGTATTAATCTTCAGAGGATGTTGATGAATTAGGTTGTTTAACATTTCTAGTTTTACGAGGAACTTCTTAGGAAAGTATCTACCCAAAAAGGTGCTTTTAATGGTGGGAATTTGGGGTGGCATGCCAAAAGACAGGAAGAGGAAGGAATCTTCCAGCCTAATAATGGTCCGAGCCTTTTTACTGGTATACCCAATATTACTTCATGATAATGAGATTTAGATTTCTAAAAGTTCTCTTCTTGACTCAGGGTGGGACTATATAGATGTTACTGCTCTAAAAATACAATCAGAAGTATCCTTATCTACTTCAAGTAACCTTTTAGACATATCCTACAACTATGAGTTTTAAAGTATCCTTCTGAAAACCATTCCTTCAAACACATAAGTTATGATTTGTCTCCGTATAGTATCAAAATTTATGGGAAGCCATTAATAACTATAAATTCATTTCTCTAAAACCAAGATCATACTCATATAAGTTGTAAATAAGTCTGACCAAATGAACTGTTGGACGGTGAACTTTTGAAACTTTCATTATGAAAGGCCCTAATGCTGTCTTGATCAATATGATCTGAACTGTTAGGGTTTCATTTATAACTTCTCAGTTTTCTCCCTTACCACGGAAGTATATTATGCATATTTCTGCATGCTGTGTTTAAATTAGGACAATGCTTTATTTTCTCCATATGCAATTCACTTACTAATAATGGTAGTATAGCTGCCCAATCTTAGAAGCAATTTCCCCTATTTGCCACCGCTTCAAGCCATACCGATTATCCAAGACTTGTCTGTTTTATATAGGAAATAAGAAAATAGAAATAAGAGACTATAAATTTCAAAAATAACCAAATCAGTAAATTTAATAGGATAAAATATCACCCATTTCAGCATGAAATTTTAAATTCATGAATTCAAATTCATGAATTTTTCACGAAATTTCAATAGACTCATTCAATTAAATTTGAAAAGCATTTATTAAATGTCTAAAGTAAGTTAAAATATAAAAAGAAACTTTGAGTTATATTCATGAAAATTAAAAGCAACTCCCGCCCCCTTCCAAACAGCCTTGGCCAATAAACAATACCAACTTCGGAACTGAAACCATGAATTAACCAATTTATATTAGAATTAATCAGAACCATTTCAGATATAATATTGTCTTTAAAAATCAGATAAGAACATTACATTTTAAAGCCTTAAATAAATAAGAAAAAATCAATTTGTTTTCGAGTCATGAAGATAAAATTTAACAGGATGCACCAAGAATTAAAAAGTACCGAGGTTATAAAAGCCAAAACGGACTAACATAAAAAGGACCGTCGCTCTCCCTTAACTAAAGAATTCCTTTACCGATGCTGCTGCTGGAACTTCCAGAGTTTGGTGTAAACATCAAAAGTTCTTCCAAAATAGGACTGCCACTGCTTCTGCCCATATTGTGGCAAATCCCTGCAAGAACAAATACACATATATTAATTTTAAATCTCTTACACTATTGGAAAACTAAGTCTTGTGATAGCACAAGCTGGATAAATTTAAAACATCTGCATTCACGGTTTCTTTTTTGAAAAAGTTATAATGTGGGGGGCACACTCTCTCTCCTATGCTTACCCCGCTACTTCTGACAGCTCATTCTTGGTCTCCTTTGTAGAGACCGCTCTTGTGGTTTCTAGCATCCTCTTCCATCTTCCCAGGTGATCTTATTCATACTCACTTATATACTGATAACTTCTAAACGTTTATCTTCGGCTAAGAATTCAGCACTTGAAAAACACTGCTCTAGGGAGTCTGGAAGTGAATGTGCAGGAGGTATTATTTGCAACTCGTCTGCCCCCTCCCTATAGGGGAAATTAGACATCCCTGTCCTCAAGCCTGATAACTATAATACATCCCTCAGAGACAAACATTCCTCTACCGTCCCAACACTGGCACTGGCCACAGAACCTGCCTTGGCCAATGATACACAATTGTAAATTATCTACACCAGGTCTGAGAAGATTTTTAAAAATATTACTTGGGTCAGCGTTTTCACTTTCCCTCTGACCCGAGACCAAGACAGGGCTGCTCCTCACCCTGGAGCACGGCATAGGACACATATAATGGAGCCTCAGAACTGCAGACGACTTGTATTGAACACGGGAGCTAGAAATAAATCTCTGTTGTAGTAAGGCATTAAAAGTTTGGAGTGGTTACCGCAGCCTCATTTAGAAAAAGCCAGGACAGAAACTGGTACCGGGAGCGAGTTACTGCCATAACAAACGCATCACATAGGTGAGATTGGTGGGGGGATTGAGCGGCATTTAACTGTTACTGAAGACCACAAAAATGAGGAACTGCATCTGCCGGCAATGACTTGGAAAGTAGATACTATGACCAATGAACCTGTGAATTTAGACAAAGGATCCAGGAAACAGTATGCTACTAGCCCTGGATGCTATTGGCTGTACTCAACAAAATATGAGAAAGAGATGAACTCAGAAAAAGACTAGCTGCAAGCAGGGTGGAAAAGGAGAAGAGAAAATCCACAAATTCCAGAACTTTCAGGATTGAAAGATACAACAGTTTCTAATGTATAAGTGTAAAAAAAAAAAATTTGAGAAATGCTAGCTATAAATACCACTTAAGACTGACTCTGATCTTCAGGATAAAATCCCTTCATGAAAGACTGTATATATATAGGAGACAGGTCCTAAATACATTCTTTCGGTGGAACAAAACAGATCACAGAAAAGAATCTAAGAATTTGGCTGTCTTGTAAAATTCTGATAAGTTTAAGGTATCCATAATAAAGTTTAAAAGAGAGAAAGAAGCATGACTCAAAAATCACGGGTATGGTTATTGGTACATGGAGGCTTAACCTGACAACCAAATAGAGTCAATTAAATTTTGTGAGAGTTATAACGCCGATGCCATTTGTTTTACAAATGGACAGTAATTGTTTATTGATTAGGGTGGTACACTTCTTATTCCAATCTGTGACTTGTCTTTCATTTTTATTGATTTTTTTTTTATTAGTTCTCACACATATCAACCTTTATGTTTACAGTGCTTTTTCTTTTTAAAAGAAATTCATTTATACAATAATAATCTTTTAAAAGATTTAAAGTATTGGCTTTCAAATTTAACTCTTTAACGTAACCAAAATTGAGTTTCACATTATGTGTAACGAATTCTAACCAAACGATTTAAATATATACATATATATACATATCCTTCTGGATGATATGGTAGAACTGGAATTGCAGCCATCAATTTTCCCTTATGTTTGTGTCTCGGCTCTTTGTTTTATTCTATTGGTTTGTTTTTCAGTTTCCTCATTAACGTTCTGTTAATTGCTATAGCTTCATCAGTCTGGCATATTTCTTCTTTTTCAGGAGTGCCTTGGCTATTCTTGGTTCCTTGTACTTGCATATGGATTTTAAAATAGCTTATTAAAGTTCTAAAAATAAAATCCTAATAGCAGAGTTCTAATGAGGACTGAACGAATCAGAAGATCCATTTGGTGAGTTAAGATTTTAAAAAATAATTTTTCATGTCAATAGTATCTCATTCCATTTATGTTGAAAGCACTGTGTCGCGAAATAAATTTTGTAACTTTTTCCATAAAGGTCTAATATTCCTTGGTTCACATTATTGCAAGGTCTCATATTTTTACTGCTTTTGTGAAAGGTATCTTTCTTTTCATTTTTAGGAAATTAGCAACGCATTTATTATACTCCTCAAGAAAAGCATGATGGAATAATAATAATTCGATACATTTAATTTTGAAAATGTGGTGTATAAAAGTAAAGATCAACGCATCGATTTTTTAAGTTATGTCTTCAAAATGTTTTTTTTTTTTTTTTTATGGTGGAATGTTTTAAACACACAAAAGTGGAGAAGAGTGCAATGAACTCCCAGGAAACATCACCAGCTTCACAGATTATAAACTTAGGGTCGATCCCTTCCACGTGGGGCTGGCCAGGTAAATGACAGTGTTTTGTTTTGGGGCTCCCCACTCTTTTCCATCGGTTCCATTGTCTATTTCTGTGCTAACACCACTTCGTCTAAATCAGTACCCCTACAATCACCATGAGCACTCTTTCCAATTAAGAAAAGAAATGCAGGCCGTATTTCAGAATGATCCCTATAACACAAATGTCTACCAAACTACTTAAAATGGAGAAAACAAATGTTCGGTAGTAAAAGGAAGAACTTTTAAAATATAAATTTTCTCATTTTACCTAAGTCTGACTTTCAAGTATAAAAGAAATCCTTTATGTACCTTACATAAAAACCTGGTTGTCTTAGTAAATGCTACATATTTATAGAAACTTGAGGCAGTATTTTATGTTATTTGGTTTTGGGGAAAGGGATGTATATCCTTCCGGATTTTATACATGCTCAGCATTTGTGTATATGGGCATGGTATTTGTCTTGTTTTATCATGTAAATTTTTCCACTTACTATATCATTAAGATTTTCTCATGTTAATGCATGTGCCACCCTGTGTAGAATACACGTACATGTTCGGGATTGACAGAAAGAGACCATACACACACACGTACAAACCTGCTATATAATTTTTATTTTTTTAGTGAAGGAGACATAGTATCATGGAAATGAGCAGGAACAAACGCAGCTTATGTTTGTGTAGCTTTGCTCTTGCCCCCGTGGGGTATCATGCCATGGATGGCATGTGCCCTGCAGTTAGGCAAGGCATATTCTGAAGACACGGGATGAAAGGAGAAAACCTGGTTATTCTATAGGATTCTATCAAGTGCTGAGTATTATGGAGGCCAGAGAAAGTAGTATGAAATATGATCTGTACAATAAAGGAGCTTATTGTTTAGGTAAATAGAAGAGACTAACACATGTACAGAAAAAAAAATAGCGCGCAAGCATAAACTATATGGTACTGAGTAAAAGTAATAGAAGAATATAGAAAAGAGATACACTAGGGCGTACACAGTCCGGGAAAGCTGCAAAAAGAGATGTGAATAGGCGAAAGAGAGATCATGCGAGAGAGAGAAAGAAATGAGATACTTAAGAGAAACAAAGGCAATTATAAGACGGAAGATTTGCAATTATAAGCTAATAAACCTGTAGCACAAGTCTCAGCCAGGCCTCTCTCATGCAACCGCCGGCAGCTCGTAGTGGATGGCCGCCCTCGAATGTCCCGCAGGGCCTGTCTGCTGATGGCCGGAGCGCCGGGTCAGTGTTTCCATCATCCGACAGGCCAGCTTGGGTCTGTTTGCAAGGATCCCAAGAGCAGCAAAAGAGACGGCAGCTCAAATGTGCTTTTTTCTTTACAAGTTTTTGCATCAAGTTTGTACTGTCCCACTGGCCAAAGCAAATCGCACGGCCAAGCCTGGAGTCACTGAAAGAGGGGACTACTTGAGGGCATGGATACCGGGAAGGGAATGATGTTTATAAAGAAACGGAGACCCTATGTTTCTTTTTTCTTTCTGAATTTTGAAAATAGTATGTCCCTTGGGAAAAAATATTAAATAGGGTATGAACCAAGAAGCAAAAAATACCCTATTGCTTGTACCCTCAATTCTAGTCCCCAGAATAACCACCATTAACAATGTATTTTCTATGCACATTTAAGTATATGTGAGTGTTTCTATTATTTTTAATAAATGAGATCAAACTATATACAATGTTCTGTAACATACCTTTTCAATTACTAATATATCGGGTTTCTTTAATGCATACAGGATTATATCAATATCTACCAAACATAATATTTAGTATTTAATGAACTAATTTATTTAACTAATCCCTCCTGACAGACTTTTATACTGCTTCCAGTTTTCTCTTGTGAGAGATGCTACAATACTAGCTATGATATGAGTAAAAGGTAAATTTCTATAAGTGGAATTGATGAGTGATGGAAGATTTGCATTTCTGTACCAGATGTTAAGAAAATGAGCAAAAAAGCAAAAGGCTTTCTGACTGGAAATTTTCAGGCACACATAAGAAGAATGAATTAGTAATTGCATTTTTAATCTATTTCTATTATCTTTATGATAAGTAGAAGGTAGAAAATCATTTCAGATTACAGAAATAGGTTAACTATAGGTAATAGTTTCCACATTTATTGCAAGTTATCATTTTTTAAGTCTCCTCAGATCTCTAGTGAGAAGTTGCAGTAGAAGAAGCTAATCAGATATTTAAAAATTGAAGCTGCTGCTAGAATCTTTAAGAATTATTCAAGTCGCTGCTGCTAAGGAGACTGTATTATATAAAAGCATAAGGCAGCGACATCACCTTCATGAGAGCTAACAACTCTTGGATGGTTCTTTAAAGATGGTGTGTAAAGTCTTTAGGCAAATTTTCAAGTAAGCATCTACTTGCAAGTTCCTTTAAGTTTCTAAAACTGACAAATTTAATAAACCTCAGTAATATATCCTGTTAAGGGAGAAAACAGAACTAGAACTCAGTGTTTTACTTCATGACTATATAATTTCAGGTGATCAGGAGAAAGGGCATTTAGGGAAAGGGAATTTTGTATGAGGACTAGAAGCACATAAAAAGTGATCTAAAAAGCTCCTGACAATAGGTTGTAATGCACAAGTATTTTTTGACTTATAGCTATTTTCCTGAAAAGAATTTATAATATCTACCACTCCAGTCTAAAGACTCAAGCACTATAAAGATAGCAACTTCTTTTTAAAAATAGGATTAAAAATTTTTTTTTAACATCCTAAAAGATCAGTCCTAGGATCACCCTTTTTCTAATGAGGCATACCAAAAAGCTAATAGAAAAACCACAATAATATGATTAGAGTCTAAAATTAACTAGGGCACTTTATAAAGAGTTCTAGATAAGTTCCTCTACTATTCATAGCTTGACTCTGGTTTTAAACTCTGAGTATATCATTTGGTCATTTCTACTGTCGGCAGAGATGGGAAATTAATGATCCATAGAATTAAATTAAATGGGGCTCTGTGAATTATCCCGTTAGCTAAACGACCTTATATTTCACATTTTGCAAAGGCACCTGTGCTATAAATTGGCTGCTCATATTCTTTTTCCCAAGGCTTTGGAGGAAATCAAAAGTATGACACTGATCTCTCTCTTCTTTTTAAATCCTCAACTCTATCAATAAAAGCTGGGGAACGGGAGAGGGAGGGGGGTAGTGCAACATCACCTTCCCAAGCAAACCTGATCCTCAGAGATGCTGCAAATGGAATGCTGAGATGCCAAAACTTAGAAAATTTCTTCCAAGTTTCTGCAGTTCAGCCCTCTTTACTAGACTGAACGAGCTAAGATGACTGATGTCTACGAACACTGAAAATCCAGGTCCAAGAGTCACTTCCCAGTCCTCCCTGGGGCAGGACGCTGTTCACCACTTTCTCACCATCCTGAGTCTCTTATTTTGGCTTCTCTTCCCTTAGTCTGACCCTCGAAAGCTTGGCTTCCCCAGGGTATGTAAGTGTATATGTAAACACACACACACACGTATGCACATGCATGCACGTATGCACATGCACATTAAGATGAGGATCAGAGAGCTAAGTGAGGTGCCTGGGAACTCACGACCGGTAAGTTGTTGAGCAAATTCGCACCTTCTAACTCCTATTCAATGCTCCCCTCCTTTCTACCATATGGGAAAAACAGCTTAGATTTTGATTCTGCATAGCAGAGTTCTTCTCTGGGAGCTCATTCTGGTCCCCGGGTCTTGGGATGCTGGTGATCACCAACAAAGCTGTGGTCAAAGGCTAAGGAATAACGTGACTTGTCTGATCACGGTTTCCGGTCCCGGAGCACACCGACCCACACGCAGCTCTGTTGACACAGAGAGGACTGTGTTACAGGAACACCTCTGTTCCACTCCACGCCTCTCTGTTCATTGGTATACCAGACAAAACTGTGTTCGAGACTTGTAAAAGCCCCATTAAGCACTCCCTTGTTTTAACACCAGCATTAAAAAAAAAAACCGTACCCATAGATATATGTTTTTCAAATTTAGGTTTATGAATGGATCTGGGAGTTTGAAAGTGCTGGGGGTATCAAGAGGCCCAGACTGTTAAGGCTGAGCCCTTCTTTTAGGGGAGCTTAAAAATATCATGATGCCCCTGCATCGGCCGTGTTGTTTACTGTAGAGGGAGCAGAGATTGAGAGAATAAAAGATTGAGAGAGAAAAACTGCACAGGAATGACTGATTGGCTTGACATCCTATTTATCTTTAAATCTTGCCCCTAGTCCTAGCCCAGGGCCCAAAATGGAGCTGGCACAAAGACTGTTCCACTCCTAATGGTGGTTTGTGAATTTGAATAGCTTTGAATAATTATCCCTTGTTTGAATTTAAACATGCCAAGCCAAATAAAGCTATGGAATGGCATCTCCTACCCCTGCGAACCAGCTCCAGGGGAAGTATAAACATTCTTAACATTTAGAAACAGAGGTATTAATAAATTTAGTTTCTAATGACCTTGCCCATAGAAAAAAGTAGTTCTCAAACATGGCCCCCAAAGGTGTTGGTGCCTTTACACCTCACCTGCCCTGCCAAGTGTCCATGACTATCTAGTAGGTGTGAAGATACCAAAAGGACCTCCACAGATGTGGGTTCCTCTGAGAATCAGGCAGATGAGCACAGGAAGCCAGGAAGCCACCTGCCACCATTCCAAGAGGCGAGCGCGCACCTGTGCTACCCCCAGAGAGGAGGCAATGGGAGCTCCCCTGAGAGTTTGGGGATCCCCGCTCCTATACTGAGGAGAAACTTCTTCAAAGCAGCACTTCCCAAATTAGAATCCATCATATTAACACAGGCTATTACTTTATCTGCCAACGCTCTGGGTTTTTTCAACTGTGAAAACCGAGAAAATAATGAGGTTGTTTTGAGGATTGAATGAAATCCAGGGAACTTAAAACATCTTTATTTTTTTCTCTTTACATGCCTCCTGCAGGATCTTAAATGGAACCACAAAAATCATCCCCCTAATCAATCGCTGATCTAGCTTCCAGTAGCAACTCAAAAGTGAAGAGGTTCCTGTCTGTGTGTTTGTTTCTAGCCGGGCCTGACAATTAGGAGAGCTCACTTAAAAGACCAGGTTGTACTGAGCCTGGACAGTTAAAAAGAACTAATGAGAAATGTGCTGATCCATATTGCTGTTTAATATTTTGGTATAGCATTAAAAGAGCTGATTTTCTTAGATTCTGGGGAAATGGTGGCAGTGCAGTTTTGAACCTACTCAGATACAGACAGAAACTAAAACAGACTGTATTTAAATAACAAAACCAAAAACCCCGCAGGCAACATTTTCAGCAAAAGTAAGTGTTACGGGCTGAACTCTGTCACCCCATAATTCATGTGTTCAGGGCCTTCACCCTCAGTACCTCAGAATGTGATTGCAGTTGGAGACAGGGCCTGGAAATAGGTAATTAAGTTAAAATGAGGCCTTTGGGGTAGGCCCTAAGACAATCTGACTCATGTCCTTATGAGGAGGAAATGAGGACACACAGAGGGACACCGGGAGTGCTCTAGCGAAGAGGGACAGCCACATGAGGATACAGCAAGAAGATGCCCATCTGCGAGCCGAGAGGCCTCGGCAGGAACCAACCCTGCTGACACCTGGACCTTAAACTTCTGGCCTCCAGAACTGTGAGACAACAAATTTCTATTGCTTAAGCCGCCCCAGTCTGCGGTACTTTGTTATGACGCTTGGAGTAAACTAATACAGTGAGCAACGAGGTTACCCCTCAAATCCCAAAGTACAGGTGGGTGACCTGCTGGCTATCGCCATTTGTATAGGAAGAGGCAGAAGAAATAAATGGGAACATCTAATCGACCTGTGGAGAAGAGAATCCCAAAACAGTGAATATGTATTCTCCTGGATAACACAGTGGATCATTTTGAGAAAAGAAGTTAAAAGCAGGAGAAACTTTGCCTGAGCCAATAGCCATATGTGGCTACCGAGGACTTTCGTACTGCAATGTTGTGTAAGTATAAAACATTCAGTGTACTTCAAAGACTTGTAAAAAAACAATGTAAAAGATGTCGATAATTTTTTATATTAACTACATGTTGAAATAGAATGTTTTGGATATGATGGATCAAATAAAATATGTTAAAATTATATCACCTTTTTCTTTCTACATTTTTAAAATCTGGCTGCTAGAACATTTTAAATCACGTTTGTGGCTCACGTGACATTTTTAATTAGTCGATGCATCTCTAAATCATGTGATCAAGGGATCTCCTGAACTCTGGTGGCAGCCTACTTCAAGAACAAGTGCAATTCTTTTGAGTGGAAAGCCATATAAAATGAAAGCACGATATAGCACACACTTGTACAGACAGTTTAAGGTATTATCTCTGAATAACATATACCTTACTATTAGCAGTTGGCCGTACCTGCCTCTAGGAAAGTATTAATTTTTTGAAGGAGGAGGGGAAGGAAGAGGGAGGGGAAGAAAAAGAGAGAGGAAAAGAGAGGAAGAGGACAATGGAAAAAACTCAATTTCTCGGCTCTCCTTTCCTGTTTAAAAACTAGAGTTCCCTAAAGAGAGGCTTTGAAAGGAAGCATTGTGGATGATTTCTTCTCTGAGTTATTGGGAACATATTTAACAGCAATAATTTCTGCAATGATTTTTATCTAAGACCATTATAACTTCACTTTGGCGCACTTCTCTGTAAATACACACATTCGTGGGCTCCAACGCTTAGTTTAGCTTTGTGTATTTGCTCCTCTGGAGTCAAATAATTAGGGACCTGGAGGCCTTTGCTGTTTCAAAGCACCAAAAGTCACGATATCACTGGTAGACGCAGCTGTGTATCTCAAATACATGTCTCAAGATGCTGCCTTATATAATCCCACCAAATATTCCATTCTGCTTCGTCACCATGGTAACCAGAACCCTGCAAGCACTCAGGCTTTGATCATTTTCTGACAGCATTCAACGCTATTTCTAACACTTCATTACTACTGTAACTACATGCGAGAGCTACTATAAGCACAACATCATTCATTTTATCCATTTCCCACTCTCTGGACTATGTTTCCTTACACAGTAAGTAGAAAGAAGAACTTATTTATTATGCACATATTATCAGAAGGTATTTTCAGTCAAGGAAAATTCTCCATTAAGATATTCACGGCTGGGCAATCGAAGAGGCTCTGACAACTTAGATCAACGGTTTAAAATAAGGCAGGAAAAAACACTTCGAGAGTAAAAAGAGAATTTATTATATCCAAACAAGGCGTTATATAGACAGTCTGAAGTTTTTCATCCACTGAAATGCACTTTTTCACTCTGTTCACAGAGTGAAAAGGCCAGGTGAGAGGGACCACAGCGCGGTCGCTGAGGTGCTGGATGTCCTATGGCTTTATCCAAGTACAAGCCACCCAGGCGTGTTCAGTCTGTGAACAAACACACCTGTGTGGCGAGCATCTGCGATCTTGCCGCCTGGAGTATACCATCGGTTTTGGCTCGAATGAACTCGTGAACATTCTCAAAACGAATACACTTATATGTACTTTTCTGCAAGTATATTACACTGCAGTAAGTTTAATAACCAGTTTGTGAACTCGACGAAGAAAGAGAAAACACAAAGGAAAGCGGGCCAAAAGGTAAGCAAGAACAGTAAAAGTGATGCTGGAAAAGAAAGGCCAATGTTAAAAGCGGATGCTATTCCGGCCGACTGCCCACTTCGATTCTTTTTCTCAAGTCCAAAGCTGGTCCAGAACCACTACTGATGTATTTTTTTTTTTTTGTCCCCTATAAGCACTGTGTTCCTGTTTTCTTTTCAGACCAATACAAATATAAGGGAAAGGGGAGGGGACAACCAAAAACAATCTTCTTTTAATGATTCCCAAAGAAATCTCTAATTTAAAAGAAATGTGCAAAAGCGAATCAACACTTGAAAGTAGAAAGCTATTTAAATTTATGAAACTCAGAGTAGTGATGGAGGATTCATTCTAGACATTTTCTGAAAATGCTGAGAAAAAGGGATATGAAAATCGAAAGAGAGTGGATGGTTACAGAGGATTTCGACAGGATGTTCATCTAAGCATCACAAGTATAAACTAGGAAGGAGGAACGAGAAAGAAAAAAATGAAATATATAATAGCAAATTGAAAAAATATTTTTTTCTAATTAAAAAATACCTAAGGTCTCACACCACCCACAAAAATTAACTCAAAATGGTTCGCAGACGTAAATTTAAGAGGTAAAACTATAAAACTCTTAGAATAAAACATGGGAGACCTCGGTTAGGCAATGATTTCTTAGATGCAACAGTACAAATGATGAAAGAGAAAAATGACAAGCTGGACTTTTTAAAAATGAAAAGCTTTTGTGTTTCAAAGGATACCATTGAGAAATGAACAGACAACCCAAACGATAGGAAAATACATATTTGCAAATCAATATATCTTACGAGGTACTTGTATCCGGAATACACAGAGAACCACTACAACTTACAAAATAAAAAGCTAAATAACACGATTTGAAAAATGGTCAAAGGTTGAGAATAGACATTTCTCCATAGAAGACATAAAAATGGCCAGTGAGCACATGAAAAGGTGCTCAGCATCGTCAGTAAATTGGGAAATGCAAATTGAAACCACAATAAGATACCACTTCACACCCACTAGGATGGTGGTCATCAAAGAGACAGGTAATAACAAATTTTGGTGAGGATGCAGAGGAAATGAAACCTTCATACATTGCTGGCAGTACAGCCTTTTGGAAAAACAGCCTGGAAGTTCCTCATAAGGTTAATTATAGAGTTCCATATGACCCAACAATTTCATTCCTTAGGTATATACTCAAGAGAACTGAAAACATATGTCTACGCAGAATCCTGTACACAAATGTTCATAGCAGTATTATTCATAACAGCTAAAAAATGCAAAATAACTCAAATGTCCATCAACTGGAGACTGGATAAACAAAATATGGTAAATCTGTACAATGGAATATTAATCTGTAATAAAAGGAATGAAGTACTGATACATGTTGCTAAGTAGATGAACCTCAAAAAATATTATGTTTAGTGAAAGAAGGCAGTCACAAAAGACCATACATTGTATGATTCCACTTATATAAGATGTCCATAATGAGTAAATCCACAGAGACAAGATTAGGGATTGGGGAAAGTGGAGAGTCACTGTTAATGGGTATGGGGTTTCTCTAGGGGGTGATTAAATGTTCTGAAATGAGATTCTGGTGCTAATTGCATAACTCTAAAAATATACTAAACCATATAATTGTAAATCTGAATGAGTGAATTTTTATTGTATGAAATATGAAATCTAGCTCCATAAATCGGAGGAGGAGGAAGAGAACAAGGGGTCAGAGTTACGTGGACTATGATATTTTAAGAGTTGGGAATAAAGGAGTTTGAAAGTCACGTGCCAGAAGTTACAGTAGAATTTTTCATGCAAACTTTTAAACGGTTTCTTTCTTTAAATCTACCATCCCTTAAACTTTTTTTATTTGCCTTAATTTCAACAGGCACAAGGAGATAAATAAGAAATTTGCTTAACAGAGATGCTAAATCTGAAGCTAGCAGCAAGTAGGTGGCCATGGGTCTGTATTTTCGCAATTTCCTCAGGAAGTATTTGAGAGCAGGGATTGTTAGTTTTATCTTTGGATTATCTGTACCCAGTACAGAATGTGGCACATACTGGAGGCCAAGTAAATGCTGAATAAATAAGGCGGACCTGGATATTAATGGAGAAAAGGAAAAAAAAAAGTCTAAGTATGCAATTTAAATGGTTTATAACAATCTAGGCGGGGGGGGGGGGGTGGGGAGACTTACTAAAACCTGGACATACTGAAGTCATTTTGGGAATTATAATAGTAAAAGAAAATAATCTTTTAAAAGTATGCAATTAATCTGTAAAGCAAAGATCTTTTCTGCAGCACGAAACAAGATGTGGCAGAGTGAGGCGTTAATACTGTCTCTGGAACGCTTCATTTAACACGTGTTCTTGGAGCACCTGCAGCGAGCGAGGCCCTGGCTTAGGTACCAGAGAAACAGCGACAACAGGGCCTTGCTCTTGGAGATGTTTCATTTTAATGAAGGAAGACATCATAGGCAAATAAATAAGATCCCTTGAGACAGTAAAGAGTTTTATGAAGAAAATTAAATGACTATAGGAGGAACAAGAGAATGATTTAAAGCACAGCTTCAGATAGAGTGGTCATGAAGGATTGTGTGACCTTGTGTTATCTTTATCACTGTAAATGTTTTTTAAAAGATATATGAACTTTAAAAATAAACTCTGCCAGTACAGTTCTAAATATAGGGATGTAGAATACAATTATAAAACATGTGAGGAAAAGCTTGCATTTTCTCCCAGGAATAAGCTGTAAATTAAAATAACCCACAATCATTCACTTCTATGTAGAAATTCAAAAATAAAACCTATTTTACCTATAAGCGTTAATTTTTTTATGACCGGAACTAAGCTAATTAATGAAGCTTTAGGTCGGAAGTAAGTCAATATGCTAAGGATCTCAAGAACTAAAATGTGGGCTAAATCATCTAAACAGAAAAAAACCATAAAAATTATTTACCTACCACACACAAGCATACATAAAGAATACATTTTGACATAAGCGCATAAGGCTTCTGCTACCAGTCCCTTCAGGGCACTCATAACTTAAAGTAAAAATAACACTGTCTAGAACACTCCATCGTTCTTTTAGCCAACAGATATTTCAAAATAAGAAAAAGAACGAATAAAAGAAACAAGCAAATAAACAAATGTACAGAAATGTAACAGGAGAGCGGCCCAGTTCACCTGCATTATGCACTCCTAGGCCTCTTAGTCCCCAACACCTCACTGTGTAATCAGATGTGAATCGGGTATGATGTGGAATAATGTATCTAAAGCCATCTAACAAAGTAGCTCTCTTCAACTTGACTAAAACAGCTACCCTCTTTTCCTATCGTTCTTTCATCTGAGCATGAAGAAATAGTATCAAAGAAAAAAAACACAATCACTTCTAGTACAGATATTATGTAACATTCTATACACAACTTTCGGAAAGTAACCATACATCAGCCATGGGAAAAAAAAAAAACCATACAGAATTAGGGACAAGTTTAACACATCGAGAGTCCACTAACCTTAACCCATTGAACAGCTGCTTAGATTTATCCAGAAGGTAACAAAAATCTGTAACCGTTTTCCTCTCTCCTTGCGGGATGTCATCTTCAGCACCTCCAGACGACATGATTTCTTTAAGAGCAAATTCAGTCCTGTAAGAAAACATGTGTCCATTTACCAAGTAGGTGAAACTAAAAAGAGAAACAGACCTCGGTTACGTTATCTGATAGCATTTTTTTTTCCAAGACAGAGAATTCTTTCTGATTACAATCAAATCATGGAAATAATTTAAGTGTGAGATGGTCGGAGAGAACAGATGATCTCATATCGTCGGTGGGACTGAAAAGTGGTCCATCCAATTTTCCAAAAAGTTGGAAAGCAACTTTTAGAATATTCTTCCATCCAATGTTATTTGAACGCCTGTGGCGTTCCAGGCACTCCTTTACATGATTACAAACAAAAAAATGTTGATATTTTGGATGTATTCATCTACTTGATCCATTCTACTAATCCATCCTGTAAAAGGATCCTACAAATGGAGAACACTTTAACTATAAAGATATTTATTTCGGTATCATTTATTTAAAGGCTGATAACCTAAACGCAGCAAAGAGGGAAATGGTTAAGTACTTCATAGCATTCTAATGACTGCACGCTACCCTATCACTAACTTACCATTATATTTAAGATAGAAGGTAATAAATAATATGGGGATGCCTCAGTACAAAAAAGGGATTAAAAGAAATCATACCTACACACAGAGGTATTTTAAAGCTATATGTTTTTGTGTGTGTTGCAATAAGACTTTATTGACACAAACAGTGTTAATAAAGTGGAGGGCTTTATTAATAAGGTAGAGGGCTGGATTTGGTCCATGGGTCATAATTCAGTGATGCCTGGTTTAAGGGGCTCAGAAAATAACAAGCAACACAGGAGGAGCCCAGGCAAGCACAGAGTCAGATGGAATTTACACGTCTCTAAAATGTGGAAATGAAGGGAGGAAGTTGTATTTGACTGACATACGACTTCTCACCTACGCATCTACTAAATAAACCAAGTACATCAGTACTGGCAAACTAACAATAAAACTGTGCCAGAATAATTACATCATGAACACAGAAAAGAATTTTTTTCTTTGACTATTAGTAGTTCCAGCAGGAAAATGAAAACCAGTTCAAATCCAGCCTCTACCAGTAAAGCTCTATTTTATTGCAGCCAAACTATCTTCATCCGTAATCGATCGTGTTAAACAGCCATTTTAAACACAGCAACTCGCTCTGCGGTATATAGAGTATGAACCTACACTAAACATGGAAACAAAGAATTCATTTGTGAAAAGGTTAGAATGAACGCTGTGGATTGAAACTGGAGATCCGGGTAAACCAGTGGATTTCTAAAACTAGAGACACAGATGTGCAGGGTGTGTATGTGTGTGTGCATGTAAGCACACATGTACATACACCTTAGCTCCCTCAATCTGTCTATTGAGAGGGCCTCAGAGCAGTGACAACCTCCATGCTCTAATGGTACACTTCACACATCCCTAGCGCCCAATCTTGGCTTCTAATACACCATTCTCCAATAAAGGGAGCCAGAGCTCCTTGCGAGTTGGAACTGGCTAATTACAGCACTGGGGCAGAAAAAGGACAAGATGAATCTGGACTATCCCATGCCAGAGAGCTAGAAAGTACTCAAAGGATGAGGGATGTGTCAAAAGGACCTAAGTGCCCACCAACAATATATGATAAAGAATGTGGCATATATACGTGATGGAATATTATTCAGCCATAAAGAAGGGGGAAATCCTGCCATATGCGATGACATGGATGGATCTTGAGGCCACTATGCTAAGTGAACTAAGTCAGACCGAGAAAGACAAATACCATATGATCTCACTTATAGGCAGAATCTAAAAAAGGGAAATCATAGACACAGGGAATAGACAGGTGAAGGTGAACAAAGGTACAAACTTCCAGGTATAAGATAGTAAGTTCCAGGGACATAATGCACAGCGTGGTGACTACAGGTAACAATACCATACTGTATATTTGAAATCTGCTAAGGAGGCAGATCTTAAAAGTTCTCCTTATAAGGAAATAAAAAACTGTAATTATATGAGGTGATGGATGGTAACGAAATATAATGTGGTAATCATTTTGTAATATGAAAAGTGAGTATGTTGCACACCTTAAACTAATACAATGCAATATGTCAATGACATCTCAATAAAACTGGAAAAAGAACGAAAGAGAGAGAGAGAGAAGGAGGGAGGGAGGGAAGAAAAACAAGAAGGGACACAGGATCCAGCTTGAAGGAGATCCCACTGACCAAACTGGAGATAATTTCAGCATCAAAACAAATGATAGTAATGGATTACAACCTACTGAATAAAATAAGAAATTATGAAGCAATACTAATGTAAATAAATAATGAATAAATGGAAAGTTTGAGAGTGAACAGGATAGTTTCAGAGTAGTTCACCACTAAACAGATTCATTCCAAAAAGAAAAAGTAACTTCACAGCAGTGAAACCTGGCAGCCACCACCTTGGTCAAGGGATCAAAGAGAACGTCATTAGCAATCAGACGCAGCGAAGTCCGGTACCACGCGATAGGGTGTGATGAGCAGTGTTGTTCCTGACAAAGACCTGAACTTGAGTTTAATCACGAGGAAACAGACAAAACCACACTGGGGAGACATTCTACAAAAATAACCAGCCTGTACTCTTCAGAACTGTCAAGGTCAAAAACGTCAAGGCCGTTCCTCCAAAGGAAGGGGAAAGCCGAAGTGCACGGCCTGATGCTGCATCTTCCTGCCGTAAGGCATGCTGTCGGGACAACAGCTAAAGCTGGAACGGGACCTGAGAACTCGACGGTAGTAACCAATGGTAACAAGAACCTGTCAAACCTTGCCAGTCATCAACAAAATACGCACCTGATACAGCAAAGTTAGCACATCAAAAATATACTAATTACAGGGCTTGAGTATGCACTGAAACCAGCATATTTGCTAGGGGCGGTGTAAACGTTCAGACCTGGGAGATTCCCTGTATGGACTGGGGAATATGTTCACGCCATTAGACCCAGCGATCACACTTCTGGAATTTAGCGTAAAGAGCATGTCAACCTATCATTACTGATAAACTACTCATAACCAGAGAACTGGGGAAGACCTGCCGGCCAGCCTCCCCTCTCACTCTTACACAATTCCCTGATCTCTGATCACAGTGCAACATCTACGAGTCTCTAAACAAATTCTACTCTTACATAATACTACAATTTTGCATGTTATTCTCTTGGCCTATTTTGTTCACCTGGCAGATCTACAGACATAGTTCAAGACATTATTCAAATGGCGCCTTTTCAGTAAAAATTTTCTAGAAAATCTAATCTTTCTCTGGCACTTACATAAGATCAAGTCAGTAGAGGCTTCTTCAGCGACTCCATAAAAAGTTCTCATGTAAGAATTATTGGTTTATACCATACGGTTTTACTTATATGTGGAATCTAAAAAAGAAAAGAAAAAACAAAACAGAACCAGACTCATAGATACAGAGAAGAAACTGATGATAGCCAGATGGGAGGAGCTAGGAAAAGGTGAAGGGATTAAGAAGTACAAATTTGCAGTTACGAAATAGTCACGACATGAGGAATATAGTCAATAACATTGTAATAACTATGTATGGTGCCAGGTGGGTGGGTGACTAGACTTACTGGGTACTTATCGAGTGGGTATACGAGACTTACCACTTCATATATTATATAAATGTCTAACCCCTATGCTTGTACACTTGAAACTAATATAATATTGAATGTCAACTGTAACCGAAAAAAATACAATGTCATTAAAAAATTGTTTATAAAAAAGTCTGTGGCACCCTCCAGACCCAGATCTGTCACATCTAAAACTGTAGGTATCAGCCACATGTGGCTACTTAGCACTTGCAACATGGCTACTCTAAATCGAGATGTGTTGTAAATGTAAAATACATCAAAGTTAAGACTTAATATGAAAAAAAGGATGTAAAAATCTAATTAATTTTTATATTGTTACATGCTGAAACATTTTGATCATTTAGAGAAAATATATTATTAAAATTAATTTTATCTAACTTGATTATATTTCTACAGATATAAAGCTATCATTACAGATGATATGAATCTTTTCATAGAAATTTCAAAAGAACCTAGAGATAAACTATGAGAATTAACCAGTGAGGTTAGCCAAGTTGATGAATATCAAGTGAATATAAAAAGGCCAACAGTATCCCCACGAATAGGTAACTAGAAAGTGAAACCTTAAAAGATTAGATCACAATAGCACCAAATAATATCAGGTAACTAGGAATAAATACAATGCAGACGTACCAGACCTCATCATAGAAAACTGTAAAAAATGAGAGATAAATTAAAGAAGACTTAGAGAAAATTAAGAATGTGCCATGTGTTTTACTAGAGGCCTTAAAATTATAAAGACATCAGTTCTCACTAAATTTGTCTGTGGAGTCAATGTGATACCTATCAAAATCTCAATAGATTTATGGAAATGGACAAGTTGATTCTACAATTTATATGGAAATGCAAAGAGCCAACAGCAGCTAAAATCATCTTGGAAAAGAACAACATGGGAGGACTTATTCTACTGGATGTCAAGGCTTCTATAAAGCTCCAGGATTGAAGACTGTGGTATTGGTGCAAGAAGAGACAAACAGACCAATACGGCAGAACAGAGAATTGAAAAAAAGCCACATGTACATGGACACATGATCGATGACAAAGGTGGCACGGTCAAGCAATAAAGAAAAAATTGTTTTATCAAAAAGAAATAAATAAAAGGAGCCAGTGCTGGGTCAAGCTAATCAGGATATCTAAAATAAAAAGAAAAAACATGAATCTTCATTCCCATCTACACTACACATGAAAATTGACTCTAGGTATAGACTGTGCAAGTAAAAGAAAGAAGTAAAATAACATAGTTCTTAGATGATAATATAGGAAACTATCTTCGTGACCCCGAAGTAAAAAAAGATTTCTTAAACAGGTCACCCAAAGCACTCACCATGAAGGAAAAATGAGACTGTTTTAAAAGTCAAGTACTGTGTTCATTAAAGACACAATAAAGACACAATTTAAAAAGGGAAAAGACAAGCCATCGATATTTGCAATATATATATTTGAAAAAGGGCTTCTAACCAAAATAAATGAAGCATCCCTACAAGGCAGTAAGAAAAAAAAAAGATCCGATAAAAAAGGAGAGGGGGTAAGGCCAAAAGGAGAGAGCCAAAGGAAAGGCTGCCGACCTTCATTCGCCGTCAGAGAAATGCGAATTAAAGACACAATGAGTTACTGCTACATACCTATCAGTCTCAAACATTAAAAACCCTGACAATCCCAGCGCGGAAAGACTATGCAGCAACGGGAAATACTAGAAAACTACTCAGGAGCATCTGCTAAAACAGACCCTTTGATTCAGCACTAGGTGCATACCAACACAGACCCAACACGTGTGCACCAAAAGACAGAGAATGTTCACAGAGGTAAAATTTGTCATTGACAAAAGCTGGAAGCAATCAACTATTCATCAATAATGAAATGAATCGGCGGAGTACTACAGTGTGATGAAAATGAACGCACTGCAGCCACCTGTAACAACACGGATGAACCTATCACGATGCCGAGTAAGAGGAAGCAGACACGAAAAGCATACGTACCATGATTCCAAAGTCCCACACAAAACTGGTACGGCACTGAACAGACTGAGCAAGACAGTGGTTCCTTTTAAGGAGCAAGCAAGAAATAAGAGGGTTGCTAGCAATATTGTACGTCTCGACCTAGGGTTCACATTGTAAGAATTCATTGAGATGTGCATTTATTACCTATACACTTTTCTGTGTTACTTTTTTTTAAAATTTATTTTAAAATTATAGTCGGTATACAATATCATATTAGTTTCAGGGGTACAATATAGTGATTAGACATGTATATATCTGACGAAGTAACCACCACGATAAGTCTAGTACCCACCTGGGACCATACATAATTATAACAACATAACTGTGTATCTCAGTGACTAATTTTTTTTTAACTGGCGGTTTGTACTTCCCAGTCCCCACACCGCCTCCATCTGACGACCATCAATTTGTTCCCTGTATCTATGAGCCTACTTCTGTTTTGTTTTGTTTTTTTACATTCTATATGTAAGTAAAATCATATAGCAATTATCTTTGACTTATTTCACTTTGCATAATAATACTCTCTAGGTCCATCCATATTGTTGCAAGTGGCAAAATCGCATTCTTTTTTATGGCTGAGTGATATTCCACTGTGTAGATGTACCATATCTTCTTTATCTATTCATCTATCGATGGACACTTCAGTTGCTTCCATGTCTTGGCTACCGTAAACAATGCCGCAATGAACACAGGAGTGCACCTATCTTTTCGAATTTGTGCTTTTGATTTCTTTGGTTAAATACCAAGAAGTGGGGTTGCTGGGTCCTACGGTAGTTCTATTTTTAATTTTTTGAGGACTCTCCATACTGTTTTCCATAGTGGCTGCACCGGTTTACAATCCCACCAGCAGTGCATGAAGGGTTCCTTTTTCCCCACATCTTCACCAACACTTATTCTTTGTTGTCTTTTAGATAACTGCCCTTATGTGACTGACTATGTTATTCTTGAATAAAAAAGACAGGGAAAGAAAGGGGAGGGGAAGGAGAGGAGGGAGAAAGAACACCAGACCCAGATGGTTTTACAACTAAGTTTTAAACCAAAGTTTAAAACACACGCTAACATTGAAATACACTCAACATTCATTTTAATAAAGCTGACATAGCCTGACACCAAAACCATAAAAGAGCAATACAACAAAAAAGCAAAATTACAGGCCAAAGTCCATATTATATAAATAGCTGTTCTGGCCTCAAATGTTTGTAATATTAATAGATTAGAGACAACTGAAATTTTAACAGCAAATAATCTTAGTGGTTTACTAAAATATAAATCATAAAGCCATGAATGAAATATATATATGTATGTATCACTATCAATTATGTGGGGAAAATACACAAGGAAATCTACAGACAAGGTCGGTGCTACAGACCGTTATGGACGGCACATACGTAAACATATCACATGGGTAGGAATAAAAGTGGAGACAAAGAGAAGGCCATATATTGTTGTGGGTTGACTTGTGTCCCCCCTAAAAGGTACGTCAAAGTCCTAACCCCTTGTACCTGTGAGTGTGACTTTATTTGGAAACACAGTGCTCGCAGACGGAATTCAGACGTCGGTTAACATGAGCTCATACTGGAATGCAGTGAGTCCTCAATCCAGTATGCCCCGTGTCCTTAGAAGCAGAGACAAGACACCCACGGAGAGGAGAATGCCACGTGGAGACGGAGACTGGATCTACGCAGCTGCGAGTCGAGGAACGCCAAGGACTGCTGGCAGCCACCAGAAGCTCGGGCAGGGACACGGAACAGATTCTCTCTGTGAGCTTCTAAAACAGATCCAAGTCTTCCCAGGAACAGCTTGATTTTGGACTTCCGGCCTCCTGACGTGTGAGAGCACAAAGTTCTGCTGTTCCGAGCTGCCCAGTTTGTGGTCATTTGTTACAGCAGCCCTAAGAGCAATCCATACTGGATCCTGACACAGATGACAAAATGGGCACACGGGAGAGAGGCCAGCGAGCGGGAACAACTGCCCAAAGACTTCTGCTAAATACAGAGCACCTGACAAATTACTGACCTGCCCTTGGTGACAGTTTCTTTCTATGGGAAGTCTTTTGACAAAGCAGCAAGAGAAACTGCCCCTCGATTTCGATTCTGAGTAAGTGGCTGGCAACATGAACGTATGAAAGAAACCGGGAGAGGAACGAGACAAGCGTGTCTCGCATCACAGCAGGGAGCGCACTGCAGAGTCAACGGCAGCGGCAAGGGCCCTGGACTAGGACAGAAGCCTGAGCAGTCCTGTTCCTGACACTCCCTAGTTCCGTGACTGTAAACAAATAAAAAACTTTTGTTAACACTTTGCGTTGCGGGTTTTTTAATCTGTAAAAACAAGCAATTTACACTTGTCCTGCCTACCTGGGATAACTGCTGTGAAGACAGAAGGAGATGATCTAGGTGTGAAAGGCGTCTGAAAGCAGCTTACAACGTATAACATCGGATAACATCGCCGTTATAACTCTGCGGTTCAGAGATGTTTCAAAGAGACAGGGAACAGCCCTGGGCTTAGACCAAAAGGAAACGGGCTGAGGAAGGGAAGTATAGGAAATAAAACCAAAATACAATAAAAAATGAATTCTGACAAAGAAGAGAAGGTATTTATAGAAATTGCACAGTAGAAGAGAGATCATTTTCTTATGAACTCAGATTTTTTTTTCACTCAGATTTTCAAAAAGACATACAAAGAGACAGAATGACTGCGTAATTCAGTATCAACAAAGAGAGTATCACATACGTTTTCCCAGCTATAAAAATGGAATATTAATAACAGATACCTCCTAAGGCTGTTGGACAATAAAAGGAAGTAATGGATATGAAATTGCCCTGCTGATTACAATGTACTCTAAAATTGTTAGTTGTAAAACTGTTACACATGCACTCAAAAACAGAGTGTAAACTGAAAAATACCAAGTATGAAAAATACTGAATGTGTGTATATGGGGATGATGATGGTGTTTTGCCATGTTCAGGGTAAAAGGAACAAGAAGCTACTGCTTGGTGCAGATGGTACTCCTATACTGAACAAGTGGCCGTGCTCGAAAAAGCTGGTCCTTGCTCCGGTACAAAGTATCTTCATGTATCGAAGATCGCATAAAACTATCGTACATTATATACAACTTATTTTCCAAAAACCATTTTCCTGACTTATTCCAACATGTGACTGAAATCAAATGACATGCTATAATAAAAACCGCAAGGGAAATGCATAGGTACCAAACGTCTCATTGTTCAATATATAAAGAAAATGAATGAACTGAGAGCAAAGAGAGTTTAAGAAAAATCAGCCAAAGAAGCTAGAGCACGGAGCAGCAGTGATGCACATACAGCCGGAGGCCCAATCGTAAGATATTGTTCAGGAGACTGTAAAGATGTCATTTTGCCTACCAAATGTGGAGAAAGAGATGTGTTTACCTGACACACAGAAATATGCAAATTACTTCATCCAGACATAGCCGCAGTGAAAGGAAAGAAAGGCAGTTAGTCATCTAAAAAGAATGACTATCAACGAGACACATGGAATGACTATTTGTGAAGCTAATGGGGCAGGAAACACAAAAATATACAAAATGAAAGGAATCTTCAAAAATAGGATCTCGGTTTCCATGGAGAAATATGACCTGAAGCAGCCTATAGCTAACAATTCATAAAAACTGTCTCCGGTGGAGAACTCACGGAGCGGCAGTCAAATACAACGTCGTTCAAATTAAATAGCCGCTTTTTCATAACACAAAAACTCGAGAGGGAACAAAAAGTTCAGGCAAGGGCCTCGATCATCCGCCAACAAGACATGGCTGCTCTCTGGTATGTCAAAAGTATGAGCCCCACAGATTTTCATTCTTAATGACATCCGAGGATGACCGCAACAGCAGGCAGAAACTATGCCAGGCATTTTCCATACATGTTTCATCTTCACACCCCTATGAGGTAGGCATTGTTATCAGAATCTACAGATGAAGACAACAGGCTCAGGTAAGTTATTTATCCAGAGCTACCGAGTTGGAAAAAGACTCCAATGTCATGCTCTTCTTCCCAGGGCACCCTTACATAAGAATGTGAAGATTATAATCAACAGGACAAGTAACAACAAATGTTGGAGAAGATGCAGAGAAAAAGGAACCCTCATACACTGCTGGTGGGACTGCGAATTGGTACAGCCGCTGTGGAAAAACAGTATGGAGGTTCCTCAAAAAACTAAGAATTGATCTACCATATGATCCAGCAATTCCTCTACTGGGTATTTACCCCAGAGACTTGAAAACCCACATCTGAAAAAGATATTTGCACACTGATGTTCACAGCAGCATTATTCACAGTGGTCAGGACAAGGAAGCAACTGAAGTGTCCTACGATAGATGATCGGCTTAAGAAGCTGCGATACATATATACAGTGGAATATTACTCAGCCATAAGAAGAGATGAAATACTGCCATTTGCAAGTACATGGATGGACCTCGAGATAATCATGCTAAGCGACATAAGCTAGACAGAAAAAGTTGAAGATCACATGATGTCACTTATATGTGGTATATAAACCTAAAAGCAACAAACGAACAGGACAAACAGAGACTCACGGACATGGACTATAGACTAGTGGTTACCAGAGGGTAGGGGGTGGGAGAGAAGCAGGGAGGTAGACGACGGTTCAAGAGGGTCAAATATAGGGGGTTATGGGGAGAGTGAAGTGGGTAAAGGAGATCAAATATATGGTAGCTGAAGGAAACTGGACTTTGGGTGGTAAACACGCAAAAGAATATACAGATGTAAAATTATAATGTACACCTGAAAATTATATAATTGTATCACCAATGTTACTCTCAATAAACTTAATTAAAAAAAAGAAAAAGAATGCAAAGATTACAAAATAGGATTGTCTGATCTCATTACCAATACTTGAAATCCCACTGGCCCTGCCTTTCCTTTCCCTAAAAACATAGCTAATAATATGTTTAAGGTCTCTTGCCCCCCAATAACTGGAAATCAGTCTTTAAAAAAAATTACAAGACCCAAAAAAATCACTAAACCAAATTTCTTTAAAAATGGACTTTGGTTATCAGATCTACCTGTCAAGGAATGATTTTAATTACTAGATATTTGACTTTGGGATGCTACTTTTCTAAGCTTTGGGATTTCTTCAATTCCAAAATGAGGATTATAATATTTACCCCTCACATAGCTATTAAGGAGATTCGATGAGACAATATTCATAACATTGTAGTCCAGAAAGTCGCATAGTTATTAATAAAAGTCAGCAAATATGAAAACTGGTCATTCTAGCTGCTGGAATACAGCAGTGAATGAAACCGACGAAATCCCTGCTTTCTGAGTATACTTTCTAATGGAGAGACAAAAATAAAATAAAATAAATAAAATATTCAAGTGGTAAGAAGTGGAATGAGGAAAACAGCAGGAAGGAGAGAGCGTGACTGGGGGATAATAATGTTAGTCAGGGTAGGTGAGGTGACATCTGAGAAAGTAACACCTGTGTGAGCAGAGACCTGGGTGAAGTGAAGCAGAGAGACAGGTAAAAGATCAGGTGAGTTCAGGTTCTAGGCAGAGGGAACAAGTATAAGGTGCTGGGGCAGGTGGATACTTCGTATACTGAGGAACAAGAGGTTTTCCTTATAAACACAGGACTAAAAAGAGCCCAGCTCCTCATAAATAAGTTAAGATAAACCAGATTCACGGCTCCTGCTTCTGAGTACTACACCTAGAAGAGGCAGAGTGGATTAAAATCCAGACGCTCATTTTCCAAGCCCGGCATCCTGGCCCTAGCACGTGTGGCCTTTTCCTGACTGCCCCGTCCACCTGGAAGGGCTGCTTTTTCTGGTTTGCACGCAGGTACCATACAGGGCACCTGCGGCCCCCACAGGCCTTCCCCTTCCGTAGGATTTATTGGCTCTGCGATCATCAAAGTGGCGTTAATAAGCCTGTCGACTCAGAAATGGAAACGGACTAATTGTGCTGAACTAGATTCGATAATGACATTCATTAAAAACGACGTATAATGTGAGATGATCACAGCAATGTTCATTGTTCTTCTCTATCTTGAAACTGATTAAAAATGTTTTTTAATCTAGCAAGTTAAAATAAGGCCACGTGATACACACTGGATCTGGATTCTGAAGACCTGGGTATAAGTCCTAATTGTGCCATTTTATTCAAAGTCACATAGCTTATGGTTTAACTTTAGTTTCTTCATCTGTAAAATTAGGATACTAAATGCTGTCCCATCTCACCAGGCTACTGTGATAAATTCTATTCAAATGCAGCCATATTTTTTTCTTATTAAGATATCAAGTAAAAAAGTAAAAAGGCAAATGCATAATAATAAAAGTAGACAATGTTTTTATTAAGGAAAAAGATCTTGTGTATATCAATAGACTTCAAACTAAAAAAGGTTAAAAAATGATCCAATAAACAACACCAGACTTGCACATTAAAAAAAATTAGTCTTTCCTACTGAAGGGTTCCATCTGTTCCTGCTGCTCGCAGCCCACCTAGAGGTCAAAGTGTGCCATGATGGTGATGACTGAGGATTTTCCACAAGAGGACTCAGCGTCAAGTTGTCAGAGTCCTCCTCTTGTCTGCGATGATCAATTATTCTCCCATCAGGCCTCTACTCTTGGCAAACTGAAGGCCCGTCCTTAGCATAAGGGGGGTAGTGATTATTTAGCCAATTTAGAGGTCATCCAACTGACTTAAGTATCTCCACCTTCACGACATTTTCCTGGATCAGCCCTGTCGGAAATGATTTGTTTTTCTCTGAACTCTAAATTACTCACATGGCTCAAGTTGCCTTAAATGATCGTTATTCGTGCACGTTCATCATCCCCTTACTGAACTGGAAGCTAACTGAAAGCAGTAGCTGTCTGAAAAACATCTGTCCTCAGAGCACCTTGTGCAAGGTCTTTGAATACTGTCCCCAGATAACTCCAAAATATGAACTGATCAAAGGTAGTGAAAAAGTGTGTGTGTGCCTGCCATACCACGGACACTGTTCCAGGTGCTGGAGAAACCGCGTGTGTCTGAATTACCAAAGACAGCCAGGGGTGAGGAGCAGCGACTTGAGAATCTGCAAAAGCTGGGACCGTGCGCCCCTGAGAGTCCAGGGGGGCATGCCAAGCAGCTGCTGTTCAAAGAAAGAAGAAGACGTCTATAACCGGGTTGGTGTGGCAGTGGAGAGGAAACCTACAAGCATCGTATGAAGGAAAGGGAATCCCTCGAACTCCCAAAGCCTCAGTCATGCTGCTGATGTGAAAATACGCAGGTTAATTATCAGGAGACTCCTGCTAGACTGGCGTGTATTCTACAGAGACATGTATTTGGGACCTGCAGAGAAGTCACACAGCGGAGTGTTTAAGAGCACTGGCACCAAACTGCCTGCACTCAAACCTGGCTCCGCCACTCGCCATTCAAACACAACTGTGTGATCTTAGTGACGTTATTCAACTTCCTTGTGCCCCAAACTCTCAATATGTAAAATGGGGTGAGCAGTAAGATCTGCTTCTTAGGGTTGTCATGAAAATTAAATGAGAATGTATGTAAAGTGTTCAGAAGAGAACCTGGCACACATTAAATGTCACGTTAAGTAGGACTATCCTTTAATTTACCATCTAAACTTGGACAACTCTGTGAATGAAAAGGGATTCTATTGATAATTACATCAAGACTGTGCAAAAACTGAGACTGTATCAGGCAAACCGGGACATATGGTCACCTTGTAAGTAAGTTAGATGGAACAAGAGGACGTGACCGGAGGAACGATGGTGCTCTGCCCTGCTCTTTACAGAGGCTGCCCACAGATACATGCACCCAACATTAATAGCTAAATTCTATTCCCCTGCATGCACACTATTGAGCTAAATGAGCACACTTAGCTTTTTGTTATAAATGGTTTCGATTAATACACCAATTAATATTGGCACGATCCCCTCAAGATTAATAACAGGCATCAGACAAATAATGAGGACATAGTAATGGTCACAGGTGAAGGATGGTGAGACTAGTTCCTTGCCCTCAAGAAGCTAATAACCGCCAGTTACATGCTTCTTGCGGGTACTTTCCTGCTAAATGGCCCCAGAAGCCATGGCTAGAGCAAACGCACCAAAGCAGGAAGGTATTTCAGAGAAATATTGAAAAAGGTGAGAAAGGCAGCTTAAAAATGAACATAATAAAAAAAAGAGAAATAAAGGAGTATTTCATTATTTTCCACAGCACTGCCAAATAGTTTGACACTCTAGAAAGAAAAAACGCAATTTGTAAAAAATATTTGTGGCAGATAGCTTTTCTTTTGACCTATGCAGCATTCATTTCCCTTTCCTTGTGGAATTAATGCTCTTTCATTATGTGTAATCTCATTAGAAACAAACAAACAAAAAAAACCACTTCAGTTTGGAGAGGGAGAGAGAGAAGAAGAAAGAAGGGAGAGAGAGAGGAGAGGAGGGAAGCAGAGAAAGAATGAATCAGGGAAAATTAATTGTGTGTGACAATGGCTCAAAAAAGGAGTCCTCATGATTTAAAGACAGGTACCAAAATATTTCCAGATGAAATGGTGTGATTCTGGGATTGCTTCAAAATACTCAAGAGTCAGGTGAGCGGGTGTAGAGAGAGATGAAATAAGATTGGCCATGAATTCATGACCTTGAAGCTGAGTGATGAGTGCATGAAGGTTCATTATTTTAGTGTATTTTTCTCTACGCTTAAAATTTTCATAAGGTTTTTTTTTTTAGTTAATCTACAGTATCGTCTCGATTTCATAAAAGCATTTCTCTCTTTTCTTCTAACATGGAAAGATAAATGGGATAATGTTCACCTAGTGTTAATGATGTTTATTTCTGGGTGTAGTGAGATTTGGGATAGCTTCATTACTGTTTGAATTCAAAATAGCAATTGTGTACTATTTTGCCAAAAATAATGGAGTGATATTTCTTGAACCAAAATCCTATAATCAAATATGATAAAATGTTAACATTGGTTAAATTTGATTGGTGGACTATAAATTATTCTCTATTTGTCTTTTCTGTATTATTTTTAATTTAAAAACTAATCGAGTGCTCACGAAACTCTCTGACGTAAAGGTTTCCCAACCATGGACAAACAATCCTTTGCTGTGGGGGGGGGGCTGTCTGGTGCCCTGCAGAGCGTGCGGCAGCATCCCTGGCCTCCATCCACTAGGTGCCAGTAGCACCATCACCATCCCACCTGTAGTGAGAACTAAAAATGTCTCCGGATATTACCAAATATACTCTGCGAGGTAAAATCATTCGCAGCTAAGAACCACTGTTCTAACCTCATCAGGTACCTTATCCACAGCATGCTCAATTCTGCAAAACACAAATTCCCCAATCCTTAGGTATATCTGCATATCTAATAATAATTCTCAACATTATATCACTTTCTCCCTTATTCTTAATTCTGTTACTACTCTACTGGTAGTTCAGACTACCTCAAGTAGATAAACCAATTTTCCTGCTGCTGTGGATTTAATGAACCAATAAAAATTATACTGCTTAAAACATTTCTTATATTCAGTTCCAAAGCCTGAAACTAAAAACCTTAGGCTATATATGGTACGATAACCTTCAAGAATATGGGGGAAAGCATCAGAAGGTTATATAATCCAATCTTCTTAAAATGTACCACTCGACCTTTGGTTAAACTAAAGAGTCCTAAAACATTCCTCAAAGCAGAGTAATTCACACAAATGTGAATGTTCAATGATCATCTGGCCTCTTACTACTCAAGATGAAATCTGCAGAGCAGTGGTCAGCATAACCCCAGAGCTCATTAGAAACGCAGAAACTCGTCTACAGCCTTGCCACCCTGAACAAGTCCTATCCCATCTGATCTCGGAAACTAAGCCATGTTGGGCCTGGTTAGTACTTGGATGGGAGACCACCCAGGAAGACCAGGTGCTGTAGGTGTAAAAAATTAAAAATAAGGGATTGTAAACTGACCATATCCCTGCAATCTGTGAGGCCGACCAAGGGTTGCCTCACCTAAAAAAAATAAAGGAAAAGAAAGAAATACAGAAACTCAGACCCCGCCCCAGACCTATTAAATCAGAATCTGCATTTTATGGACATTATTAAGTTTGAGAGGCTGTGATCTAGCTGTTTTTATACAAACTTGCTAGAAGCTGAAGTTTAAAGAGCTATTCTTATAATATACAGAACAAGTTTCTTATACTTAGGGAGACGAAATAAAACCTGTACCATTACAAAGAGCCACAGACTTAACGGACTCCACCTCTACCACCCCCAAAAAACTCTCTCTGATCTTAGGAAACTAATCTCAAAGATGAGATAAAAGCCATATTTTAAAATCAAGCTAAGAGATCCAAATAGTCATTTATAATGGATCCCCATTAAAAAAGAATGAACTTCCAGTAAAGAATAAACTAGTCTGAATAGCAGAATGCTGTGGGTTCTAAACCAGGCTGATTACCCCGGATTTTTTTTTTTTAGTAAAGATTTCTGGAACCTACTTCTAGATATTGTGATTCAGGAAGGCTGGAATTCTATTTTAGCCATTTCTGATGATTAGCTCCATTTGAAAATTAGTCTTAAGAGGATAAAAAAAAAAAGACATAGTTTTCTTTCTCATTATATCCTTTAATAATGGATATGTATTTGGCCTATTTCAAATAAATGATATGTAAAAAGACTAAAATAAGGGCCTAGTCAGTCCTGGGGTGGAGGGGAGGGAGTTTCGATAACAGAGATCATATAATCTCAATTGTCCACATCTAGAAAAATGTTAGCCTGGTCAGCAATCATGTAGTTCCCTGGAATAAAGGAATCATTTCTGAGTGTCTAGACTTAAACTCAATTCTAGAATGCCTACCACTGGCAACCGCTTTCAGCATCGTACTGTACGTAGTAGGAGCTTAAAAGTATTTTTTAACAAACACATGAGGAATACTGCGGAATTTTATGAAATATTCTGCCCTGTGCAAAAATAAGACTCCAGGCTTCTAGAAAGGTCTGGATTTTGAGAAAGAAAAAGGAGGAAGAGAATAGAGTAAGAGGGGGAGGAAGAGGAAGAACAAGAGGAAGAAAAAGAATTTTTCCCAAGAATTTGGCAGCAGCCTAATGGGCTGTTTCATGAATCTGTCCATTTCTTTCCATCCCCACCATCGCTACCCTAATCTAAGTCAGAAGTATCTATCACGGAACCCCATCCCTGGTTCTTCCCACTTCTACTGTTGAGCTCCTTACTTCATTCTTGATGTCACAGCCAGAGCAATCTTTCTAAAGGTCTTTGAGACAGAGCCAGTAACGAAAACAAGAAATGGTAAGTTCAGAAGCCACTTCCTCCAACAGACACGATACCGGGAATCAGAAATGGCAGCCACAGCATCTGTCTTAAGTCTGCTGGAGCAGCTATAACAAAATACCACAGCCTGGATGGCTTATCAACGATAGTACTTTACTCCTCACAATCCTGGAGGCTGGAAGGCTGAGATCAGGGTGGGTGCCAGCACGGCTGGGTGAAGGTTCTCTTCCAGTCCGACGCTTCTTGCTGTACCCTCGTATAGTGGCCAGGGGCTTCAGGATGTCTCTGGAGCTTTTTCTTAGGGCACTAATCCAATCAGGTCCCACCCTCATGACTTAAGCCTCGTAAAGGCCTCGCCTATTACCTTTGAGGTTAGGATGTCAACACATGAAATTTGGGGGAACACAAATATTCAGATGACAGCACCGTACTTAACCCAAACGTCCTTTGCCAACGTCTTCCAGTGCTGTGACCCTGGCACTAATTCCTGATCTTTTAATTCCCTTGGTTCCTGCCTGTTTTCTGAACCAGATTCTCCAGTCTTTCCATCAGTGCTGTGAGGTACTTGACAACCTTCCAACAAATTCCTTTTCTGATTAAGTTGCTGGAATCAGAGCCTGTAATTCTCAAGCAAGAACCTCTCCTGAAACAATGCCATGCCTTTTTAGTTTTTTTTTTTTAATGACCTGTCACTCACTAAATGTAGCATGCTAAAAATGGGTATAATTAAAAAACTGAAGTTCTGAATACCATGCACATCACCGACTTCCTGAAAACGGCTTGCAAAGTGAACAATGAGATTTATTACTTGACTAAACCCTCCACCTATTCTGGGCTGGCATCTCCGCAGCCAAATATGGCCGAAGAAGCACACACGATCATGCTGACTGGTCTCATTTTCCATTCATGACCTCAGAACGAACACTTCCCTCTTCCATTCACTCTTTACCCCCCTGGATCACTATTTTACACCCTCCCTTCTCTCCTCGAACATCCAGCATCTCATCCCTCATCCTCATCTTTCAGCTGATGGCAACTGTTCTGTATTTCTCTGAAATGACATGGGCAAGCAGCAAAGACCCACACACCCAGTCACGCATGTACAAACCACATGCATCTGTAACCACATACGTTACTCTCTTTTCCTGTTGCCTTGATTGAACTGACTGGCTTCCTACCTAACGCCAACGCCTCTATTTAAGCATCAGCTCTCATACCCTCATCAGTATCCACGGACATCTGTCCAGCGGCTGTTCACTGTCCACAGCATCACCAGTCGTCTCTTCTATACCCCATGACAACTGCCAGTGTCCAAAGAGGCTGTATTATCTCCCAACTTAAAAATCTCTCACCTCCTCCTCTAGCTTTCATACTATTGCTCTACCTCCTTCTTCACAGCATGACTCTTTAAAAGACACGTCTGTGTGGCTGTCTCCGATGCGTCTCCCATTCTTCTCTCTTGAATACGCACCAACCCCCTCTGTTCCCGTCATTCCACTGGTCACTCTCTTCTGAATGCTCCTCTTTGTCCTCTAGGACATCGTTTCCTCCTCTGACCTCACTGGCTCTGCTCCTTCTCAAGTCTCCACGGGTGGTTCACTTCATCACCCAACCTCGAAATGTTGGGGTGCCCCAGAGATGTTCTCTTCTCTGCTCCTTTAGCAGGTGACAGCTGCACACTCACGGCTTTAAATACCTGTTACCCACCGATGGCTCCCAAGTATTTTAATCTACAGGCTGGACTTCACTCCTGAATGCCAATCGCCATCAGCCAACTTCCTGTTTGACATCTCTATCCAGATGTCTCACTGGCATTTCACACTTAACACATCTGAAACTGAATCCCAGCTCTCTCCCCAAGAGCATTCTCCACACACGGCCCTCTCCTTCTCAGTTCCTTCTGTGGCTCAGGTACCTTTGTTCCATTCCTCCCGTTGCTCAGGTACGTTCACTCCAAACATGGCAGATAAGGTGATCCTTTAAAATGTCAATCAGATTCTATGACTTTTCAGCTCGACACCAGCACACAGCTTCCCAACTCATCCTGAGAAGGTCTCAAAAATCTTCGCAATGGCGTGCAAGGGTCTCACATGATCTGACCACTACAATTATGCCCAAAACTATCCGCTACTATCCTCACTCTGGTTTGGCCACATTGGCCTCCTGAATGTTGCTCAAACTTGCCAACACACTACACGCCCTTGCCACCAAGGTCTCTTGGCATTTTCTGTAATCTCGGCTTGTGACGCTCTTCCCCAAAATATCTGCATAGCTAGGTTCCATCATTTTACTCTTGTCCCTGATTCAATCACCTTATCAGAGAAGCCGCTCCTGACCGCTCCACATAAAGCCGAGATACCTCTCCCTATACTGTATTATTTTGCTTCAAAGTAATTATCACCACCTGACATGTTATAAATTTATCATATGAACTCCATGAGGGGAGGGGCTTTGTTTTGTCATTCCCCTATCTCTGGTGCCCAGAATAGAGCCCAGTACACAGCAGTTGTTCGAGAAGTTCTTGTGGAAGGAATGACGAAGCAAACTTTAGCTTTTTTAAATTATAATATGGATATATAAACATGTACTAGTGACTTTCACACACACAAAGTTGTGATAGACAGAGATGTACCACTGATCTCACTTCAAAGAAGGACTTGGTGTCCAGTGGCTAGAAGTGCTCGTTCAGGTGTCGCCACTGCTGAGCCGCCCTGCCCAAGGACGTGTTCCTCCCGAGGTAGCCCGCGTCCAGTGACTGATAGAGGCAAGGGTATAATGACCCAGCCACTTCCGCCAAATGCAGGATAATGCTAAAAGGCTGCCCATGGACAATGGACTAGTGGTTAGCAGAGGGAAAGGGGAAGGGAGAGGGGAGAAAAATTTAAATGTTAAATAAATACATAAATAAATAAATAGATAGATAAATAGGTAGGTAGGTAGATAGATACATAGATAGATAGATAGGTAGGTAGATAGATAGATAGATAGGTAAAAAAAAACTAAAAGGCCACACGAGCTCCAGAGCTCCCTATGGAGTCAGCCAAGACTGCTGTTCAGGTCTGGGCCACAGCTCAACGTCCCCACCTGTCAAATCCAGACGCCCTCTGAGCCCTTCCATGGGTGTTAAACACAAGGACACTCCTGAACATTAAACTCTGTTGCAAATTCTGCTTCCTGTAGACTCCAATGTGACACAGTTTAAAGGGGGGAAAAAGGCACGCTTGTTGTTAACACTAAAAAACAAAAAACCCAGAAACCACATCCCTAGGAAGTAAAAAAACATAATAGAAGGTTCTACAATATACATTCACTCCTTTCACAGAAATGGTTACATGATAGCAGAGTCCCCCTGTTGTTAACTGAGTGTAAGGCCAACTCTTAAAAACTGTTCTCCCTTGCGTCCAGGTACGGCCACGTAACTAAGTTATGCTCAATGGGACGTGAGCTGAAGTGATGTGTTTACCTTCCAGAACTTGTCCTTGGAAGAATCAATGTGCCCTCTTCCCTGTGACCTTTCCCCTTTTTTCAACTAGGAATATAGACATTATTGAGCATCTCGAGCCAAGCAGAGGTGGGCACCAACCTAGTGATGACAGAGCTACAAAACAGAAGGAGCCTGGTACCCTGTGAAGCCGCCGTACTAGTCCTGGACTGCTTAAACTGAATTATTAAATGAAGTGAGAAAACATAAACCTCTGTCTTGTTTAAACCTCTGTAACCGGGGTGACGGCTGCAACCGCGTTCTCTGCTCTTTCTGCATCTCCCCCCAACCCCGTGCCCTCACTGCCAACAGCCAGGACCTTCAGGTCTCGTAGGAAGGTGACTCTCAGGCCGCCCGCACTTCCTGGATGGGATTGATGTTATATTTACCCGATCCTTCCCATCAGGCTCACTCCTTCACTTCAGCCATGACTGATGGAGGTGGGAGAATGAAGCTCTATCTTTCTTTCTTTGTCCCTGATAGTGACAGCTGTTAGGTATGAGCTCAGCTCCCCTGCAGGAGCCAAGACGGTCCTCCCCGGGGCTGCACTTGAACCCTGCTGCAGCCACGCGTGGCCTCCCGCCTCCTTCTTTCTTCCCAGTCCCACTTCCTTGTTCCCTACCAGGTTTTCCTGAAACTCTTCTCAGGGAAGTTACTTTCCCGCGAAACCTCAGCCCAAGTTCTGCTTCTGAGGAATCCAACCTGAGGCAATATTCACTGAAAATATGTAACTCTCATTCCCTAGGGTTCATCGCAGTTAATAATTGTACACCCTTCCAAACGTTTTTCTTTGCATAATTGAATATATGGTGATTCTCTTAAATGAAAACGGGATTATATGATAAAACTATGTACCTTGCCTTTTTCGCTTAAAATATTTCACGGACCATATTCCATGACAGTAAAATATACACATAGCTTGTTATTTTTCATGATGTATGGCTGCCGACAATTTAAAATCTATATAAATATCATGGAGGAGAGATGTAGAGAAAACACTTTTTTAAAGGGGGGAAGATTCATGGGTTCATCCCTGCACCAATGAGCAAAGGTTACATATACACTGACTTCTACGAACATTAAAAAGAATGCAGAATTCATGAAAAATTGATAAATTATATCTTCATTCTATTTCTTTAAGCTCCTGAAGAAGTCTAAAGACTTGAAAAGATTTTCAAGTCTTTTATTTTACATGAATAGGTTTATAACCATCAATGTTGACATTAAAATACAGAAATACTTGTAGAGACATATAAAATTTCACATGAAAAAATCAGGATGTTCTTCCTTAGAGTCCTGTGATTAAAGGAGGCAGGGAGAAGCAAGACTTGTACAGATTTTATGTGTATTGTTGTTCTAACTTCTAAGTGATGGTTAGTGTTTCTCTTGTTATTGAAGGAAATACACATCTGGATATTTCAGAAGGGTATGTTACTTGAAATAAACCTACATTTCACAGAAAAAGTTTATAGATGTTTTATGGACCTCCAAGAATTAAAATTACAGTCGACAAGCAACAGAAATTTCGATACCAACATTATTTAAGAATATGAAATATTAAGACTATACATGAATTATATAACCATAAAAATATCTTTTGGATGCTAAATCTGGATTGCAAGGGTAAAAGCAACTTAAAAAGCAACATAATATTTATCTTCTACAAAATGGCTCTACTGGTGCATAAAATCAAACAGAAGCCTTTAAAAGACAAACTCTTACAAATGACAAGACTGTTTCGGACTCATTTGGAATTGTTCATTGTCACACAGCAAAAAATCTGGTAGGCCGATAATCTATACCACTACAATTTAAGAACGCTAAAATGATGCATGGCAGTGAGATGCAGTTTGCATTCCTGGTAAATTAAGAAATGGAGGGGGTCAGATGTGAGAGAGAATTCCTGTGGTGGTGTTTTTCCTATTTGTGCACTGCAAAGGGAACTCTCCGATCTAGTGATTAACCTTTCAGTCTGTCTAAGGTAATAGCTATTATGCCAAAAGCAATTACACAGGCTAGAACTGGAGATCTGAGGCGTTTGTTGTTTTCGTTTTAGCAGAAGCGAGATAATTCCTGTGTGTTCTTATCCCTTAATCAGCATGTACATCCGCAATATCAAAACTCTCACTTCTGTTTCCGTGTCTTCTCGACTGACAAACTCGTAGATTAAAAGAAAAAAAAAACACATTACCCTAGATAAGTGTGTCCAGCATCGTCTTTGATACAAACATTTTCAGACGATTTTTAAAAATGGGTTTACTTGTAGGGGTTTTCTTGAGATGCAGAAAAGTGACTGCAGTGCCTTGAAGATATTTCTGATACTGCGAGCTACATTCTTGATGTTCTTTAAGCATAGATATGCAAATCTGGGAGAAAACAGAATATATGCAAATACTCGCCCAAATTAAACTATGACATAATTCCTACAGAATTATAAAAGGAAACACTTTCATTCTCTGAACAAAGCAATACATTACTTGGGGGGGAGGGGAACAGAAGAATTATCACTGTTACCCTGGCTTAGGCTCTGGCTGAACTGGAAAGTTCCAAAGCTATGGAGTAAATAATGAACATGGGAAGATTACATGCCTGTCGGTAAGGAGTATTAAATTTATATTAATCACTGACAATAAAAAAAAATGTATTTTTGATTATGTATGTTATAACTATCTCATCAGAACAGTATCCATAATTTAAAACGTCTCTGTTGACCTTTTAAAGCTCTATGAAAACAATCAGCAAAGCCCTTGATGGCTCTGTGGTGATGGCTAAATATGCTAATGTAAGATTTTGTTTTTATTGTAGTAAAATATATATAACCTAAAATTTATCATTTTAGCCATTTCTAAGTTTATAGTTCAGTGGCATTAAGTAAATTCATATTGTTGTGCAACCATCACCATCATCTACGTCCGGAATTTGTTCATCTTCCCAAACTGAAACTCTGTACCCACCAGGACACTCTCTACTGCCCCTCCCCCGGGCCCTGGCAACCACCACTCTACTTTCCATCTAGAATTTACCCTTTCTAGGTACCTCATATAAGTGGAATTATACATTTGTCGTTTAGTGTCTGGCGGTGAGATGCAGTTGCATCGCTGGGAAATTAAGAGATGGGGGGTCAGACGTGAGACAGAACTCCTACGGTGGTGTGTTTCCTAACAAAGGGAACTCTCCAATCCAGTTACTAAACTTTCAGTCTGTCTGAGGTAATAACCATTACGCCACAAGCGACTAACTACACGGCCTAGATCCCGAGATCTGTGCTTTTGCGTTTGGCTTGTTTCGCCCGTCTTCAAGGTCCACCCATGTCCCACCGTCTTCAAGGTTCCTCCATGTCGCAACGTGTGTCAGAAGTTCACTCTTTTTACGGCTGACTAATATTCCACTGTATGTATGCATATGACGCATTTCGTTTGTCCATTCGTCCGTGGATGGACATCTGGGTCGTTTCCACGTTGGGCTATTGTGAATGTGGCCGTTATGAACACTGGTGCACACGTGTGTTTGAGTCCCTGCTCTCAGCAGCGCTGGGTGTATACCGAAGTGGGGCTGTTGGATCGCGTAGTGATTCTCTGTTTAAGTCTTTGGGGAACCACCACACTTTAAATTTTCAAGCGCAAGTATCAGTGTATTTTACAGATCTATGAGAAGCAACTCTGGTGTCTTGAGTCGACTGCTCATGCTGACTACAAGTAAATTAAAGCTGCAACTTGTAACACATATGTCACAAGTGGCCCAGGAGTTCACATTTGGAAGGGAAAAAAAACGGTAATAACAGCAGCTATCATTGACTGAGTGTTTACTAAGTGCCAGATTCTGAGCTGAGAGCTTTACATATAAGGATGAATACGCAATACCAGCCAGCCCAGAAATTAGTCTTTTCCTAAATGTATTTCTCAGAGTGTTAACAGTTGTTATAAAGCACAGGAGTTGCGGGAAGGTGGTCAGATGCTTAAACAGTTTAGATTTTCTCTTGAGGATTTTTTAGACTTCAATAAACTAATATGTACTGTGACTTTCTAAGAGGTAATATATCGAGCCTTTATTTAAATTGGCCTTTGTTGACGGTCACATCGCAGGACGTTCTGATCTAACCAAGGCTCTCGGCCACAGCATTACAGGCGTTTGGGCCCCGCTGATTCTTTGCTGTGGGAAGCCGTCCTGGACTTCGTAGGATGTGTAGCAGCATCCCTGCCTTCTACACACTGGATGCCAATAGTACATTCCCCAACTTAGGACCACCTAGAACGTCTCCAGGCATTGCCAGCTGTCCCCTGGGAGGCAAAACCACCCTCGGCTGAGGACCACTGGTCTGTTATTATCTCAGTAAGTTCACTCTCCATTTCTCCATGTAAACAGAGGCCTTTAGACATGGATTTCTTCATTTTCTCCTCCTGCCTTGAATTTGTCTCCCTCCTTCCCCCCTCTTCTACCGAAGAACAGCTGCCCCCTCCCTTCGGCTTCCACCTGTGCGCTAGACTCCATTCCCACCTGCCTCACACCAGGAGCAGCCCGCCCATTACCCTCTGGCCAGGATGTTTAATTTCTCCCTCAGGTTCCCAACGTGCTCAATTTTTTCTTTCCTAAACACACAAACCCAAACCCTTTCTCCTCTCCCCTAAGTTTTCTTTCTCCTTCTCTAAACAACTAAATTTTCATAAGAGCCTATCTTATACCAGTTTTTTTTCCTCTCCTCACGTTTACTTCTCGGCCTAATAAATACTGCGTCTTCAGGCATTTTTCTATTCTCTCAAAGCTCAAAACCTCCTACCTGCCCAGTTCAATGGTTTCCTCAAGATCCTTCTACTATCTGACATTACCTAGTGTTTAAAACATTTCTGAATGAACTGCTGAAGAAAATATTTGACCTGGTGAACAACCTATCTCTTGATTCCATGACGCTGGTCTCTTAATTCTCTTCCCAGATCACTGATGATGGCTTTCTCCAACTATTTCTGTTTCTTCTGCATCCCCTAATATGTGTAGTCTTTTGCGGATGATTTTCAGCTCTCTTCTAAATGACTTCCATGCCTCCAAACACCCGTAGGAATTCTGTTTATCTCTGACCCCATATTATATCCTGAGCTCCAAATTAAGATTTTTTAACAGCAAGGTGGCAAAATTTTGAATAAAAGGAACCAGAATAGAAACATAAACAATAATAGAAACATAAACAATAATAATAACTACTACCAAAAAATGCCTCCTACATGTCAAGCAATGAAGAAAGTACTTTATAAATACCTCATTTATACTTTAAATACCTCCTCAACAACCCTATGAGGTAGGCTCTACTCTTCCAACCATATAAATGAGGATACAATCTCAGAGAAGTAACCTTCTCACATAGCTAATAAATTATAAATACAGAATTAGAACTAGATTTTACTTCATACCCAATTTTCTTAATCAAGTGATATTGTTCCATCTTATCTTTTACATTTCTCCTCAAAATTCAATTCTCTTAGGTTCTTCTGATTTTCACAAATGTACAGGATAATTTAAGGTCAACATTGTAAACTATACGCTCTTGGAATCTGTATTTAAAGGAAACATCATTTTCCTAAGAATCCTAGGGCTAAATGAAAGTCAGCATTACATAGCTCATCTCCGAGCCTGCAGGCAGAACTGTATCTAAACCATTTCAGACAGATGGGTGTCTTCTATTTTTAATGACATCTAGGAAAGGAGTTTCTTGCCCACTAAATTTAGATGGTGAGCCAAAGGCAGGAAGTGTGTCTAATTTTATGCTCCATATAGCTACACCTTCACATACACTTGGCAATATGCATCTGAACAGGATTATTACAAGTAGAAATTGATAGTTAAAAACTACATTAAGAAAATAAAGCCAGTCCCTAGAAAGGGATTCAACCAGACTCTTCGAGTTGACAAGAGAATAAAACCATTCCAGTCCAAAGTACAAAAGAGCTGACATCATATTATACCATGACCCATGTGGCAGAAGGAACTGGAAAAATGACACAGGAATTTCTAGTATGAGGTATGCACGTTACATGGCTGTAACTAGTTTCAAAAAGTCAACTCCAAATCTTACTGGAGAGGTGTCACGAACATATCTGAAGTCAGTAACATTGTGAGGTTTATAGTTGTACATTTGCTATCCTTTCCTCTAAGCTCTAGGTTTTAGAATCGAAACTTTTCACGATCCCTTCACCCCCGAAGATTTCAGTCTGATTCTGGCAATCGGATTATCTCTGTACTTCTCAACACCTTATAGGAAAAACAAAACAAAAAAATGAACAAATGCTACAAAATGAAGAGATTTCGGAAGGTGTGCTTTTACTTGAAAAAGTTATTTGCACTGTTTAGTACAGCAGAAAGATAAAATCGCTTTAAGATAATTATCTCAAAGAAGCTACTGGCTAGAGATGACACAAAAGTTTGTGGTATTTGGCCCTGAGTCACATACTTTCCCAAATTAACCATTTGAACATGTATCTTCACAGAGTTAAGAAGGCTGTGGCAATACTTCGAATAACAATCCCTAGGGCAAATCGTATTGTAAAATTAAGTCCAACTTTTCTTTCTTTTTTTTTTAATGATTAAAGGAAAGTGTAGAGTGGATAATCTCATGAGTATAACTTTTGACTTCCAAAATCGCATTGAAATCTAGCATAGACTAGCAATAAATGAAAATTGATAAAGCTAGGGAAATGTTCACATAAAATTACAATAGTACTCTTGGTACAATCCCCAAAACCCAGGTCACAGCTCGACCATTCTTTAAAACGAATATTCATCAAAAATAGCAAAGGTCAAGGATAAGATGAAAATACTGACCTGACCCAATCAGGTAAAACCATCGAATATCTTTCTGAAAGTAATTCATGCTGTTTCCCAAAAGAGAGCATCTATTTCTATCTAAGCAAGAATGAAGTAGGACATTTGTTGCCAAAATAGTTCCTTCTCCTATTTGACGATGAACTGGAATTAAAGGCATGAGGTTTTCTCACATTCTAATTTTATAATCATTGTTTTAACCCATCTAAGTAAAACAAAAAATTATAAGCACAAAATACATATTTCGAACACAACCATCTTGAAATTTAAATCAAAATGGCCTATCCCTGCCCCCCCAACCCCCCCAAATCTAGACCAAACAACAAAAATGTCACCTTACATTTGGCCATACATAATGCCAAGTTTCATTTGGTGCGTGCTGGAGGCGCCTGTATTTTTTTCTCATCTGCTTCTCTGTCATCGCCTGATCTGGAGATGGTTCACTGCTTTACGATTCCACGTATTTTATCACAAAACGATCTTTGGTTAGTGATTAAAATCAGCCCTTCATAACACTTAGGGCTTTCTTTTTTTTTAACAGCTTGATTGGTATATAATTCGCATACCATAAAGCTCACCTCTTTGAAGAATAAAACTCAGTGGTTTTTAGTATATTCACAAAGTTCTACTTCGACCACCACTAAGTCCAGATTTAATCACCCCAAAAAGAAATCTCATACCTGTTAGCGGACACTCCCCACTTTCCCCTGCTCATAACCGTGGCAACCATGAATCTATTTTCTCCTTCTGTGGGTTTGCTTATACAGAATATTTCCTATAAATGGAATTGAACAATGTGTGAACTTTTGTGGTTTCTTTCACTTAACATACTATTCTAAAGAGGTATCATTGCTGCAGCATGAATCAGTACTTCATTGTTTTTATGATGGGATAATATTTCATTGTATTGCTATATCACATCTTATTTATCCATTCATTGGTTGAACATTTGGGTTGTTTCACAACATTCTGGGGCTAAGAATAATACTGCCTTGAAAATCCGTGTATAAGATTTTATTTAAAAAAATTATATTTTGTGTGTATAGGTTTTTGTGTGAACATACATTTTCATTTTTCTTCACCAACACTTGTAATTGTCTTTCTTTTTTATTATAGCCATCTTGGTGGGTATGAAATGGTATCTCACTGTGATTTTGATTTGCATCTCCCGAATGACTAATGATGTTGGGCATCATTTCATGTCCTTATTGACCATTTGTGTAACTTCTTCGGAGAAATGTCTTTTCAAATCATATGTTCATTTATAAATTTGGTTATCTGTCTTTTTTTGTTGTTGTTATTGAGTTGTAAGAATTATTTTTATTCTGGATGCAAGGCTCTTATCAGATATATGACTGGCAAATCAATTCTCCAATTCTGTGGATCATCTGATTTTTTGAGGGTGTCTTTTGAAGCAAAAAAAAGTTTTTCATTTAGATAAAGTTCAATTTATCTCTTTTCTCTTTTGTCATATATGCTTTCAGTGTCATATCCAAGAAAACACTGCCAAATTCAAGGGCACGAAGACTTACTCCTAAGTTTTCTTCTAAGGGTTTTACAGTTTTAGCTCTTACATTTAGGTTTGTAAAACATTTGGAGTTAATTTTCATATACGGTGTGAGGTAAAGTGTCTGATTTCATTCTTTTGTATTTGGATATCCAGTTGTTCCAGCACCGTTTGTTGAAAAGACGATTATTTCACCACTGACTTGTTTTGGCTCCCTTATTGAAAATCAATTGACCAGAGATGTAAGGGTTTTATTTCTGGCCTTTCAATTCTATTCCATTGATTTATGTCTTTCTTTATGCCAGAACCACATTGCCTTGATTACCGTAGCTTTGCAGTAAGGTTTGAACACTTTGGGCTTTTAAGAAATAAATCAAGAATATTTTTAGACTTAGAAACTCCAATTCTGGGAAGACTCCAACATTTTAAAGGTTGTTATTCTAAAGCTTCATTTTCGTCAACTAGTCAAAAACCTAGAACTTTTTTTCCCTGCTGTTTATACATGCCTCATATTTTTATTTACGTTATTGTCTATGATCTTAAGCTTTAAGTTTTTAAAAACAAGCATCATACATATCTCCATTTTATTCCAAATATTCTCTATCATATAAAATAATCCATTACCCGTTCCACATTTCCCCTCTGGACACCATTTTCCCAAAGCATTCCGTTTCTTGCCACGCTGGATTTCACTGTTCTCCAGCCTTGCTCTGCAATGTGCCACTTTGAAAGGTCCCTTTCACTGTGCTCTTACGTTGGAGCTGCTATTTCTCGAAGTCCCTTATCATCATCTTTCATAAAATATACTCTTATTTTGCTAAAGAGCACCCTCAAGTAGTTTTCTGAGAAGGGACACATCAAAGATAAAATTTCTAAATCCTCACTGATCAAAAAAAATGACATTCTATGATACTGCTAATACTTGATTATTTGGCCAGGTATCAAATTCAGGTTGAAAGACAGGGAGTGATGCTTGAAAAATTCTGATGAAAAATTTCTAGAGTTGCAATTGAGAAATTGGATTCTATTCTTTTTCCCCTATTCCTTCCAATTGATGTGGTGTGTGTGTGTCTAGAAGTGTTCGAGACCTTTGTTTTCTTTTGTAAAGGATGTTTTGCAGTTTCATGATGATTGTTCTTAACTATGGATCTTTTTCCGTTCACTATTCTAGCCACTTGGAGGCTCTTCATTCTAGAAACATCAGCTGTGGACAATTTTCATGTTTTATGGTTGTTTTATTTTGTATATTTTTTTTCCCCCTCTCCTTATGCAGCTATTAATCTGTCATTGGACGCTATCGACTGATTTTGCAAGCCTCTTATCTTTTTTCACCTATTTTCTATCACTGTATTTTCCTTCTAGTTTTGGGGAGATTTCTTCAACTTCACCTTCCAACTATTACAACATGTTTGCTTATTTTTTAAATTTGAGCTATCACAGTTACATATATCCACTAGCTCTTTCTTATTCCCAAACTGTTCCTTCTTCAAAGAATCCAGCTCTTAATTTATAAATTCTTATTTCTATGAGATTAGGAACTAGAGAATTTTTGTCGAGATTTGTTTTTGGTTTTCTTGCGATTTATTTATTTTTCTTTCTCCACGTCTCATGAGCCTCAGTTGTCTGTTTCCATTTAAGAATGAGACACTGAAGATTTGCCTGGCAGCCCTCGTGTGTACAGATAGGGTTTTCATTCAAACAGCTTCCCTATAGGAAACAGCTCTGTCATTAGAGACCCTCAAATGTCAGTATGAGAAAGCCTCTTCTTTGAAGCTTCTTTAGTTTCTCTCCTGAATGGGCCACAGAAGTCTGAGGACCAGTGCTCAGGAGCCAGTTATTTGACAGATGAGGTGGCAGGTTATAAGTCCACAGTTCAGTACACAGATGATCCCCATTTTCTGTCCTATGACTCACTCCATCCCAAAATGTCTCCAATTTGGAGAGAACCCCACCCTTGGCCACATTCAAGTTCTCTTGAATAATTGAGGGGTGTAGGAAAAGTGGCTGTCTGGCTCTACAGTATAAGGGAGGGGCCCTGGGGACCCCACTTTTCAGTATACGAACTCTGAACCAATGCCAAGTTTTCAGCTTAATGCCTCCTTCTACCTCTGAACTACCTGGTGCCTGTAGGAAACGTGTGGGTTCAGCCAGTTTGATTCTTGTAGGCACTGCCTCTTCAGGTCCTAAAGGTTAACAATACCATTCTGTTCTGCTTTCAGTTCCTTTCCCTTCTATCAAGTTTCTGTCATCGAAATTTTATTAAATCTTCCATCAGATGCTCTGTTCTAAACCATTCTCATTTTTATAGTCTTAGCCTTTCCTGCTTTTTTAATACCCGAGAAATGTAAATGCATATGGAAAGTACATCAATTTAAACCAAAAGCAAATCTAAACTTAAAATAACACTGGGAAGTTATTATCAAGTACATTTTTTTTAAAATTCTTTTTCCAAGTGCATTTTAAAAATAAAAAAAAAAACATAAATCCCAAAATTATTAAGTAACTGCTGAAAACCAAAAAAAACTAGCAAATGACAGAAAAAGAATTTAATTTCATGGCTCTGAAAAGAAGAGTGGAACATCAGATTTGAGACCAGTACAAAATTACATAAAATATAAAAATAAGCTATGAAATATAATATTCAACGGAGATGAAGAACATATATTCCATGTATCTTTCATCTCATTTTGGAGTAAATCAAGAAAATTAAGAAAGGAATGAACTTGTGGAATCTAAAAAACAAAATAAATGAGCAAACAAAACAGACACAAACTCATAGATAGATACACAGAACAAATGATGGTTGCCTGATGGGGGGGTTGGGGGATGGGTGAAAAGGTGAAGAGACTGAGCAGCACAAATTGATAGTTACAGAATAGTCAGGGAGATGTAAAGTACAGTTTAGGAAAAGCAGTCAGTAGTATCGTAATAACTATATACGATATCAGGCGGGTACGAGTCTCATCAGGAGATCGCTTTGTAAGTCATATGTGTCTAACCTCTATGCTGTACAGTCAAAACTAATGTAATATTGAGTGTCGACTGTAATTGAAAAAAATTTTAATATTTTAAAAGAAAAGAATGCACTCTATAAGCCAAGAAGTCGAAGGTAAAAGACGAAAAGGTAAGCCTAAAAGAAAATCCATTGATCCAAGAAAAGAAAATAAGCAGGAAAAAAATATCACATCGGAACTTAAAATAGTGCCAGAAAAAAACAAGTGCAGAAGATAAAGGAGAAGGCATGAAAGGAGAAGGGAAGAAAAGGAAAGGAAAAAGGAAGACGATGGGAAGGAGGAGATGGGTATTTACTGCAGTGATTCTCTCCCTGCTGCACCGCTGAGAGCTGGGAGGCGTGGGAGCTCAGTGAGGACCACATCAAGAAGTGATGGAGAGCCTATCACAAGGTCCCGGCTGTTAGGCCTGGTGCTATGATTAGATAGGACTTTTGTGTCCTCTTTTCTGGGGAGAGGGAGAAATATAAAGGATTTTACAAGCATAAGGAAAAGAAAATATTTATGACAAAAAGAGTGAATAGTAGAATACTGAATTACTGGCTTCGCCCTTCAGGAAATGCTAGTTTAAACCATCAAATTTACATCAAGAACCTAAAGCCTGTATAACCTACTAACAAAGCCTAATAACACCAATAACAGGTAACGTTTACTGAATACTTACTAAACCAGATTCTGTTCTAAGACCTTCACATAACAATAATAATAACAGCTAACATTTACTAATTGCCTACCATATATGTTAGGCTCTATTTTAAGTATTTTATAAATATTAATTTAATCATCAAAGCAAGCCTATTAGGTTATTGTTCCCATTTTTCAGATGAACAAACTGAGACAGGTAGATGTGAAGTAACTTGCCCAGGAGCGCAGAGCCTTAGCTCTTAAACCATAATTCACAACTGTCTCTGCCGCACAGGCTACGATGCAGCAACAACCTGAGCTCAGAATACAACATATTTGTAAAAGCAATTTTTCTCAAATTAAGTGGCTTTTCTTTTTTTTTGCTTCTTCAAAAAGTTCTTTAATGCTATTATGAATTGTATGCATTTTTTAAACAATTAATATCAACATTCTATGACCTCAAGTAAACCACGCTGATTTTAAGACTCAAAGAATTACAAGATTTACAAGGACTGCCTATAACCAGAATGACAGGACCCCTGCTAGTCCTTTTAGAGTTTTAAAACCTTAGTTTAAAATATGTGAACTTCAAGAGACACTCATAAGGGAAGAGAGGAGAGTGTCATCAAATGTAGAAGCAACCCATTTAATTTAAATGAAATAATTTCACCGTAACCTTCTCTCCATTATGAGAGCCTAAAGCCATTCTTAATTTATTTAGAATGTCAACATTGTTTTTGTTTCCTGAATATTAATGGTCTTCAAAGACGCTTGACAGTTTTTACTTTCACTGGCTGTGAACTAAAAGCTGACACACCACTTTTAGAAGCCACCTGAGGGTGAGAAAACCAAGGCCACATTTAAGATTTCAAATAACTCACTAATAAAACAGCAATTAAGGAACAGTTCTATTTCCCCAAGTGTTAAAAACGCTCCTATTCCCTTTATGACACTGGGAAAATTACTTGTACCTCAACTGGAATTGCCTCACTTCCCCATAAATAAAAGAATCCAAATACATCGTTTTTAGAAGGATTTCAGGTTCAAAATTCCTACAATTATGTACAGTATTATCTGAATGTATAAAGCAGAAATAGGAAATGTTGCATTTTACAAATAAAGAGAACAACAGATAAAATACTTGAACACAATTATTTCATTATCTATATTTCCATTTTTGGCACAGAAAAGGAAATTGCTTAAGCTACTTGTTCTATTTTATTTCTAAGAACTTAAAAAGCTCCTCTCCTCATTCATTTCCAAATCTTAACATCAGAGGACACTTTGGAGAAAAAAGATAGAAATAAGTTTACATTTATTCAATATGTTAGAAAATTTCTTAAATTTTGGTTTAAATTTTTTAAAGTTTAAATTACATAAGTATAAGTAACTCTGTCTATTCAACATAAAAATGTGAGATATATATATATATATATATATATATATATATATATACATACATATATATATATATAAATAAAGCACTGGAAGGTTCATTTCCAATGGCCCAGCCATCCAGTAAAATGTTTTAGCGTCATAAGCTTTATTTCCTGCCTGACATCCTCAGGGATCTAGTTTGACAGCTCTCCTGTACAATTTCTACTATAAGACTTCTCTGGCCTCTCTTGGCACAAGTAAACTGCTGCTAAGTAATATTTCTCTTGGCAACAGACTACATACTTTATAGAAACAGACCTTTAATTGAACCCTTTCCGCTCAAATTCATATCTTCCCCTAACATGTGAATCTTAAACTAAGTCTACTCTAATAAGATGGATGCATTTATGGAACCGAAATGTTACATATGCCCTAAATTCTCCCTGATAACACCATTCGATTCAAGTTATAATCTCTCCTGAACAGAAATAAAAAATGGTTTCAGTAAATCATATTCTCAACTAGAGTTATTTTTCTTTTGACTGCTCTAGAATTATAGATAGATATCCATTCTACAAAGTTTTAGGAAATAAAAATAAAATTGAGTGAAATCTAAAAAAATAAATAAAATATAAATGGTACTTCCAATGTTTAAGAATGATGCTTTCAGTTAGTTACTCCCTCCTTTTTACTCAATACATACTCTAACCAACACTAACCCACTGCCAAAGAGGTAAAATGTACATTTTAGAGACAGAGCCCAAACGAAGTACTGAAACGACTACTTAAATCTACATTTCTCCTTCTAAAAATCTCAATACAAACCCCGAGCATGCTTTAATTTAACTCAAATATCTATCTGGTCCTAAGTCTCAGGTGATAGTAAGTTTTATCAGAGACATAACCTGTCGGCTGGTTTATAATCTACTGGGAAAGATAAAAGAGTATACAAATTAAAAAAATATGTATTATGCTGGTATGACAGAGTTTGAAAAAGCAAACAACTGGAAAATTTATTCATTATTAAATGTATAGCTTTGAACAGATCATTTGTCTTCTTAGAAAAACAGCTGACCAAGATTGAAACGAAAACAAATGAAAAATCTGAATAGTCCTAGAACTATTAAAGAAATAGATCTGTAATTAAACAGTTGCCCAGATGAAATCACCACTTGGCTTCACCAGAGAATTTGTCTAACCATGTATGGAAGCAAAAGCACCAACATTATACAACCCTTTCTAGGGGAAAAGAGGGACCATTTCCCAACCCATTTTATAAATCAGGACAGTCTTGATGCCAAGATGAAGGACGCTATACAAACATAGAGGCAAAAATCCTTTCAAATTATACTAGTAAACTGAATCCAGTAACATATAATAAAGGATAATGCATCATGACTAGGGTTTATTTCAGAGATGCAAGGTTGATTTAACATTAGAAAAAAACATCAATGTAATTTAACGCACATTAACAGGAACAAAAGGAGAAAAAAATCATTTGATCATCTTAATAGTCACAGAAAAAGCATTTGGTAAAATTAAACTCCCATTCAGGATTTTAAAAAAGATCTAAAAGACTTGTGGTCAAGATGCAGTAACAATTAGATTTACCCTCCTACGTGAAACCACCAAAAAAAAAAAAGGCAGAAAAAATAGATAAACAATGGTTTTGAAGACACTATATCAGGCAACAAAAAACAGTGATCTCTGAAGACAAATGAGGTGAATCCTACACAACTGCTCCAACTCATGGCCTTGAGAGCACTTCCAGTGTACGAGGCAGGAAGGAGAACCCAGACATAGTCCAGGGAGATCCTAAAGATGGAGCTGAGAGTCCATGGAGATCGAGGCAGCTGGAGTTCACAGGGCAGGATATTGTAGAGGGGAAAAGCTGCACAGAGGAAATGCGGGAGATCTGCAGGGAGTTTCTCTCAAGTATTCCACCAAATAGACATCAGTCCATGTGTGAAAGAAAAATACTGAAGACAGAAGAAAGAACCATTCAAGAGGATTAGAGAGAGCAGTACCCAGAGCTTACACAGGCAACAATAACGCCTGTTCCCATCAGCCAGACTTAGAAAACCCTGTAATTCCCTGGTAGTCTTGTCACAGCAGTAGAGAATGATAAGCCCGAGAAACGACAGCTCTCACACTGCTCTGGTCCCAGCCAACGAAGTGTAAATCCAAGATCAAAATGTTTCCACGTAATTTAACTGCATCATAGGAAAAAAATCTCCGTAAATTTATAAGAAGGGGGAAAAAAATCAGAACAAAACTAAACTCCAGTCCCTTCACAATGTCTGGTATCCAATCAAAGACTACCAGGCAATCCAAAGCAGCAGAAAAATATGACCAGCAATGATGAGAAAAAATAACCAATCAAAACCAACTTAGAACTGCTGTGAAAATAGTTATCGTAACTATAAGTTTAAGCAAACTTTTTTCTATAAAGGTCCAGAGAGTGAATATTTAAGGCTTTGTGAGTCACACAATCTCTGTCACAACTACTCAGATCTACTGTTGGACCAAAGTCTTAAAGTCTTGTCACATGACAAACAAGATACACAAATAACTAATAAACATATATAAAGGTGGCTGACTTCATTGATCATCAGAAGAATGCAAATTAATACCTCATTGTACCCCAATAGCAACAAGCACATCCGGCACCCAGATCTTGATTTTTAATGCCATTCTCCAACAAAAGGAAACAGGGTCTCTTGGAGAAATGTTTGATTCTGTGACTGAGACAAAAATATAGATGAGCCTGGAGCATCCTGTAGTGCCAGAAAGTAAGAAAGTGTCCAAAAAGAATGTTTTCAAAACCTACAATGATAGGAGTATGTCAAAGGGACACAGAAGCCAATTGAAAGCTCCCAATGGCCAAGCTGGAACAATTTCAGCACCAACAATAAAAAATAAAGTAATATTAGATTATAAACAAAGTATTAAAAAATTTACGAGTCCAATTATATAAATAAATGATTGGATAAACAAGAAAATATAGGTGGAGAACAGATGAATCTCCTATGAAGAAAAAATTAAAATAATTTATGTACTTTGCTTTCAAGGAAGTGGAGCATGACTCTCTCTTTTTTTTTAATTTACTAATTTATTTTTTTATGACGACATTGGTTAACGAAATCCAATACGTTTCAGCTGTACACTTTAACAGTAAGGCATATATATATTTATGCTGTGTGTTCACCTCCCATGATTAGATTTCTTTCTATCACCACATATTTGACCCCCTTCACCCCATCTACCTCTCCCTCCCCCTATCCTCTGGTAACTACTAGTGTATGACTCTCACTCTTGAAGCATGGACTGCACATAGTGACTTCATATCAAAGAATACTGTATGAAAACTGCATAGTTAAGAAATCTGACAAACACTATCTCAGCCAGGTGATCAAGGTCAATGTTAACAGTGATAAGTCATGTGGATGGCATGTACCTTTGACATGTGGTAAGAATGGTACTTCGCCTCTGTGGTCTACCCCGATTAAACGACATTCTAGAAACTACTTGACCAATACTCTTCAAAACTGCCAAGGTCATCAAAAATAAAGAAAGGTCTGAAAAACTGTCAACAGGCCTCTGAGAAGACATGATGACTAAAAAAAAATGTAATGTGGTACCCTGTGTGACACAGGAAAAGGACAGTAGGTAAAAACTAAAGAAAGCAGCATAAAGCACAGACTTTGGTCACCTATTTTAAAAACAGCACACACGCAAAATATCTTCCCTGATCTCTCTTAAGTGTTACATGCTCATTAGAAAGAAATGTGGAAAATCCAGAAAGTACGAAAAATAAATAAAATTCCTCCTCCCTGGAGGTAACCGGGATTACGATGCCAAAGCCATAGTTCCCAAACTGTGTGCACAGGCACCTTGGGGCACCACCGCACGCACATTCACAAGGACAACGCTGGGTACTTTGAACTTGCAAGGGAAACACAGTGACATCTGTTGGATACTACACAAACTACAAGCTCTAAGTCCTTTAGTTTTAACATTAAATCACTTTACGCTCCTTTAAGTAATGGCATTATCTTCATGAAGCTGGTTTTTGCAGTGGCTGCCGTCCTAAGAAGCAAATACCATGTGAACATCATTTGGTATGGGAAATGAGGTGAGAGCAGGATTCGAGGTTTGAGAAACTGTGAAGGGCCCAAGTAATTGTGATTATTCAAGAATGAAATGAAAAGTGTTCGCCTTTTTAAAAAAACACACACACAGTAATATTATTATACCATTACCACAATGGCTAAAATTTAAATATACCGAGTGTTGACAAAGAAGTAGAGAAACTGGAACTCCCACAGAAGTAGCTCATGGGAGTGTAAATTGATACGACCACTTCAGAAAATGGCTGTCAACATTTAGTTGATGATGCTCATTCTGTATCACTCAGGAAGTCTTCAGACATATACCCTAAAGAAACTTACACATGTACAGAAGGAGATACCTTAAAAAATGTTTTCGGTTCCATTTCATAACATAGAAACAATTATTCGCAGACAGAAGAAAGGATAAGCTGTGATACAGTCATGTAGCTGAATATTATGTAACAGTGAAGATTCATGGAACATCTACATGCATTACCATGAATGAATCTAGAACTCCCAATCTGAAGTAATAAAGCAAACTGAAAATAACATGCGGTATGATTTCGTAGATACAAAGTTCAACGATTCTAAAACTAAACAATATACTTACAGTTACATCCATATGTTGTAAAATGATGAAAAAAAAATGCAAGGAAACAGAAAGAATTTCAAAGGAGTGCTTTCCTCCGATACAGCAGAGAAGGGAGGGAATGCCACAGATGACACGGGCGGATGAGGAATTTTCAAGGTATTGATAATGCACCACTCTTAAAGCTGGCCAGCGGGACACATGTTTATTCTTAAAGTATATACCTATGTCATTTGCTTTATTTGGTATATTTATTAGATTTCATTTTAAATGAATAATTAAAGTAAACATTATTCAACAAAATATGTCTCGGACGCGTACTATGTTCCAAATATATTCTGGGTTTTATGAGCAAAGAAACATCCTTGACCTCACAGAGCTTATATTGTAGCAGAAGACGACAAAAAGCAAAACCCAGAATAAATAAATGAAAAAATATATATATATGTAAACATATATATGTATATGTATAAATAAAATACAGCAAAGAAAGAGGTATCAGGAGTATAGGGCGGATTATAATATAAAACACTCATTGAATGTACTTTGAGATGTTTAAAATTTTATTATAAAAACTTAGATTTTTTTTTTACCAGTTTATAGGAAACTTGGGAAAAATCTAAGAGATGAAATCCATTTTCTGCTTTCATTATTCCTGAGAATTTTAGCAGACTATCCATTAAAAGTCCTCAGTATAGAAAGACGTAGCATATCTAGATATCTGTTGAACAAATGATTGTTTGCACACAAAATCTGTTTTAATTGCCCCATTTTTTGACCTAGCATTTTCCATAAAATAAATAAGTTTTAAAAAAGAATTTATGAAAATGAACGGCTGAACTCTCATTTACCCTTTCACCTATTACACTTAATTCTTTATCTGGTGTCGATTTTCAAACAGAACAAAAAATAGAACATGCTACAAGGATAAGAGAATACAAAATATGAGAGAATAAAGAAGAATCTGAAACCGGCAGGAATACTATCCTGATTGAATCAGAAGACTATGTTCCTGCATATGGTGAAATATCCTGAATGTGAAATGAGCAAATGTGAGCGAAGACAGTTTTCACTCAGTAACATTTCAAATGACTTCCCCATCATTTCCAATTACTTGTCCATCTAGTCTCAAGCATGAGGTTTGTCTGTTATCCAGTAAAACTAGGCAACATCGCTTACATTTCTGCCTTTAAATCTTGTGTCTATCAGACTTGCAAAAGCATGAACTGTCTAGAAACAGTATTCTTTTCACTCTTAATGGTCTTTACTTGCAATAGGTTACTCAAAACAATCACTTTTACCTAATTATCCGAACCACTGGAGAGGATTAGCTGATAAAACTACACTATCTCAATTATAGAAATTGGTAAAATAGAAAATAATGGCTTAAGAAGCTTGAGGAAGTTTGAAAATTTTGAAGCCAGAAGACATCTACAACAAGAACTGTTTTCATTTTATTTACAGGCCCTTAATAAACCCTCATAGGATATTATCTCCACCAAAGTTTCTATAAAAAATCCAGTGTTACTATTTTAGTCTGTAATAGCAAAAAAATGTTATTGAGCCTGACAAAAAATTGTGTTTTGTCTTGACTGTGCCACTTTTTAGCCGTGTTATTTTGGGTAAGTGAGTTGATTCTCTTGAGCCTGTCTCTCTATGTGTAAATGCGAATAACACCATTTGTCTTCGAATGAAGTAACAAATATAAACTTGATCTGCAAACAAGCACCGGCACCCTGGGAATTAAGTCATCCTCCCTTGGTCCCCTCCTTCCATTCATTTCATTTACTCCACTCTACGATAAACCTAAACACTAAACGATTAAGGACTGATCAAAACACATAGCATCCTGAACACTTAAGGGCTATACATTTCATCGCGTGTAAAGTATTCATCAATAAATTTAAAGACATATTAAAAATAAAAATAAACTAGTGACAACAGGTATTATGTTTGAGACACTTCTGCCTATCTATTGGTAAATGCCGGTCATTATCAAGACGTCCAAAAACCAGCACCGGCCCGCCCCTGGTTGAGAACTTTCTCCATCACCGTCTCCCTAATCCTTTTTCCCAAAGAGGTCCTTCTGGCTTTCACCTCTTAAGTGACCCTTTAAGCCCTGAAAAATCTACAACACATTTATCAATTCCTCAGTCCTTTCAGACTCCTCCAAATCCCTCTGTCCCTCACTTCTTAGGAGTATTTACTCCATCATTTCAGGATGAAACCTTTCTGCTGGTTATCCTTCCCCTCCCTGGTCTAAAAATAATAACGCCAATAACAGAGTAGCGATTAGCAGGAGTAACAAACAGCGATCATTTAGTGATGGGCACTATCTAAACACTTCATATGTACATATAATCGAAACCTCACGACCACCCTATGAAGCCGACACCGTGAAGACACTGAGTTACAAAGAGGCTGCTCCTTTCCAAGGTCACAGCTGGCCTGAATCACTCCAAAGTCACTGCTCATCAACATGCACATGGCCTTCGAAATAAGGAGGACATGAGAATGGAGTTCTCTGGGAAGTGATATTATGGTCTTATTTTTGATGATTTAATTAAAAGGTATCATTTAAGAAATATGTAAAATGAGAGTCGATGACATAAAAATCTACAAGGGAAGAGGACACAGAATCTGTTTTTCTTCTCTTATGATACTAACGATGCTCCTGAAGGTAGAACTACATCTTGTTCTTAAAGTGGAGGCAATTTCATTTATAATGTGGTCTCTGCTCCGGACTCAGGCAAATGTTATACCAATTCTGTTACCCTCTGCTGTTTAACTTAGTGGCTTAAAATGACCACCTTCATCCTGGTCATGCATCTGCAGTGTGGGCAGGGCTAGGCAGGGGCACCTCTTCTCTGCTCTACGTGGGCGCCCACTGGGGGCAGCACCGTGGGGATTGGGAGGATTAAGATCCACTTTTAGGACAGCTTACTCGTATGGCTGGCAGGCTGGTGCTGGATGCCAGCTGGGAGCTCTGCTGGGGCTGAGGGCCAGGAGCTTCGGTTTCTCTTTCCCACGGGCCTCTCTTTGGGGCTCCTCGTAACCCAGCCTGGTAGCTAGGTCTCAAAGACGAGTCTGCCAAGAGAGGAAGGTGGGAGTCCATGGCATTTCCATGGCCTAGCCCCAGGTCAAGGCCTGTCCTGATGACGAGATGGGGATAGCAGACCTCACCACTGGACGGGAGGAGTGTCAAGGTCACACTGTAAGGACAACACATGAAAGGGAAGATACTGCTGTGGACAGCTTTGGGAAATACAACCTATCACACTAATGGCCCGGTTACGTGTCAGAATACCTCAAAGTTGAAAACAGTGACCTAGGACTCTTCCTAGTCTGTGATGAAATGAGGTCAATGGCCTACCAGCAGTTATCGTCAGAACCAAATGCCAGAGAAAAAAAAAGAAGAAAGGAGAGTTAGGTACTTCCCAGAATAAAAGAGTGATAAAAGATAGCGAGTAATCACTCACTAAAAAGTAAACATATTTATATAAGTAGGAAGAAACTTTTGGCATCACTTAGCCCTCTGCCTTTATTCTAGCAACTACTACAGAAAACTGAGCTTTTCTATTTCAATGAAGGTGAGGGAAACATCTTACTATTAGTAAAACTCTAACTGCTAGGATGCATAAATTTTAATTCATTCGATTCCCTGTACTGGCGGTAGAAACCCTTCAAAATAAAACAGCATCAAACACCTTCGGAGTTAACAAGGTAAGGGACGAGCTGAGGCGCCCGCATCCTGTTTCAAAGGGCTTATGAGCAGAGAGAAAAACAGGTCATATCGTGGATGCTGGAATGAAGATGCGCCAAACCCCCAGGGCACGGAGGGATAAAGAGAAAAGGAGCGACGAGAAACCAGCCGGAGCTCTGGGGACTGCGGCGGCAGGCCTCGATCCACCTGCTCGTTCAATGCATCGTACACAGATGCTTCCTCCTCAAGCCCAGTCCTTTGCCCACACACATATCAGAGCTAGAAATGGCTCCAGAGAGCTCTAATCCCGTGGTTCCCGGTGTTTTCAAGAACCGCTTTTTAAGAGTAAAAATTCTTTGACATCCATAAGACAACTGTTGTGACTTTATTATCGGGTTATCGAGGAAAATCAATAACGGCATTAGTACCATGAGGTCACTAACACCTCTACCAAATGCTGTTGGGATTCTGTCACAAGGGCATTTACACACAACGGCATGTACACGAGACATTCGATTTAGAGAAAATTCTTAGGAAACACTGAATACATACATGTCAGTTATTGGTAAACATGTGAGTAAACCATATTCGAAAAGGCTGGGACTTAGGAATTTTTAAGGACTTCCTTTTCAGGTATGTTACAGCAGCGGTCCCCAATCTTTCTGGCACCAGGGACCTGGCCTTCTATGACAACCTAATGCCTGGCAATCTGAGGTGGAGCTGAAGCCGCGATGCTAGCGCTGGGGAGCGGCTGCAGATACAGATGAAGCTTCACCTGCCCACCTGCTGCTCATCTCCTGCTGTGTGGCTCGGTTCGTAACAGGTACCAGTCCTTGGCCCAGGGGCTGGGGACCCCTGTGTTACAGGACTTCTTCTGTGCTTGTAGTTGAGCTCCATAATCTCTTCCAACAAAGATTCTATAATTTTCTTATAAATGATTAAAAGCAGCCCCCTTCTTTTTAACTTATATCTTAATGATTTCAAATTGGTTTGGGACAATATAGATGCATATACTTATTTTTTAAAAAAGTAAGATTCCTTACTTTTTTTGATTACGAGTTTATTATCACCAGCCAGGAGTCACCTCAATAGATAAATGGCTTGCTAATCGATCGTTAGAAAGACAGGTTAATGGCAACTACTCTAAATCTAAAATCTCTGTTTTGGGCAACGGTTCTCTAAAAAATCTGTATGTGATCACCCTACGGTCTGGAAATTATCACAATAATTGAAAAGTTCTGACCACCATTTTGCAATCAAACCATGTGTAAGCACCTTCAACAAGGGCCCAAGGGCCCTGCTCAGAGGAGATCTGCCAGGATACAGGCAAACGGGCACAAAAGCTTTTGCGGCCCGTGGAGCCCATGGAGGGAGCTCCCAAGAAAGAAACCCAGCTGCAGAACAAGAACACAAACAACGATGTCGGACCTCGGAGTGCAATGTTTCCAAAACAGCTGCCGCGTTTATGAAAACACAGACACCTCTGCTTCTGCTTAGCCGTGGTGAGGACGGTTATCTCACGGCAGTCTGCATCCACGAAGAGAACCCACAGCTCGTGATGCGGAAGCTCTGACAGGCTGAGGAGTACTTTGGAAAACCAGAGATGAAACAAAGTTAGGCCATAAAAAAGACTAGGCTTATGTATTAGTCATGAGTTCTCCTGAGAATTACGGTGTGGGGCTGTGTGTGTGTAGACAGATACATATTAAGCAATTGGCTCACACAATTATGGAGGCTGGGAAGTCCCAAGATCTACAAGCTGGAGTTTCAGGAGAGCCAACAGAATGGTTCCAGGAGTCTGGGAGCCAGTGGGCTCGAGACCCAAGAAGAGCAAAGTTTCAGCTCGAATCCAAAGGCAGGAAAAGACTGATGCCCCCATGCAGGCAGGCAGGCGAAGTTCCCTCCAACCCAGGCTTTCTGTTCTGCTCAGGTCTTCAACTGATGGGATGAGGCTCAAACACTCTAGGGAGGGCAAAGTGCTTTACTCAGTCTACTGATTCAGATATTAATCTCATCTGAAATGCCCTCACGGACATGCCCAAAGCAACATGTGGTCAAATGCCTGGGCACCACGTGGCCCAGTAAACTTGATGCATAAAACGAACCATCACCGCTTACCCAGACAGCCAAGAAGGGGTTGAAAAGAGTTCAGGTACCAGGCAAGGACCAGCCAGAGGAAAACTGACTCTTTACTAGGCAACTACCTTTTGGCTCCTCCCTTAATTACGTCAACATGAGCACGGGACCACCTTCCGATCTGTGGGACAAGAGACCAGGGAGAGAACAAAGATTCTGAAGATGAAGGAAGAGCAAATGGACAGAGATCCAGTTACTAGGACAGGATGCATCACTGCCTGAAAGTAAACTGTCCTTCGGTGCCTCTGATCAAAACATAGCTGCTTCCCAAACACACACACACACACACACAGAGCCCATCAGAGATCTACCCCGGAGGAAAAGCTTAGCTAGAGATCGAGGCCTCTGGGTACAATGGTGCCAGTGCTGGAAGAAAAAAGAAAATCACAGGCTCGTATAACTCAGCCCTTGTGAAGCCAGGATAATAAAGTCAAGCCTTTGGCCAGGGCTGTAGTCACCTCAAGGCTCAGCTCATGTGGGACCCCCTTCCAAGCTCACTCGTTTGGCTGCTAACAGGCCTCACTTCCTTACCACATGGCCCTGCCCATAGGCTGCCTGAGCGTCTTCGAAACAGGCAACTGGCAATCCTCTATCCAGGATGGCGGCTAGCCTCCCCCAGAGCAAGCGATCCAGGAGAGAGAGAGAGAGTAAAAAAGCACACCCAAGGCAGGAGCGACTTCTCCTTATAATCTGATCTGGGAAGTAACATCTCATCATTCCTGTTTTCTATTCACTAGAAGTGAGTCGCTCAGACCAGCCCACACTCAGGGGAGGAGAGTTAAGCTCCATCTCTTAAAGGAAGGAGAATCAAAGATCTGTAAAACCACCACAGGAACCAAAGCAGTTACTGAAGACAAAGAAAGTACCTGGATAAGTTATTAAGATATCAGTGGATGTTTTATTCTCACTGTATTCCCCAAACCCGCACCCGGGAGATAGTCCTTGCCTCAGGGGAGGTTTCTGTTTGTTTTCTGAAAATGTGAACTCCTGGAGGAGCTTATGCTGAGGGAAGAGTGGAAAGACAGTGCCTTGAGGGTGGGAAGGTAGAAACAAGAAAACATGGGGTGATTTATCTGGGAAGGGGAAGGAGTTCTTCAGGACCCACAAAGAGAGGAGGCCTAGCAGGGCTCTGGATAAATGGCAGGTCCTCAGGAAAATGGGTGTGTGTTGTACCTAGGAAAGCTGAAACCTCTGTACCAGAATCCCAAACCGGCAAAGATTCTTGTGCCTAAAGTTGACCATAACTATCAGAGACACCAGACATCAAGGAACCATATCCTCTCAGATAACACGTTTATCAGTCACAGCCACGCTGGACTGAAAACTAGCCTTCCACCCTTCTCCCGATTCCTCATATGCCTCTCAGATAACTGTACAATCCTAAAGAAGGGTAGATGCCTCTTCTTAAATTACTGAGGTTGAATTTTTCATCAGTTTAGGGGGTCGGGGTCCTAAGACTGGATTTAATTTCATTTGAAGGAAATAAAATACTGTACCATTTTCTTGGTTATTTGATTTTATGAAACAAGATTCATACTTACTAGATGTTCAAATTATTTACTAACTTATGGATATCTTTTACAACTCATCAATCTTGGTGGTTTCAAAGAAAGTTCCAAAAAAGATCCTCCATCAGAACATTAAGATTTTAGTAATATGTTACCCCAAAATTTGTCCAGGCTACACTCTCCTAATATACAGAATATCAAGCAATTAGTTATATATCCACGTGTATCTGCCTGGGTTTCCCTCCCACCCATCCCCACTCCCAGCCCCCCAAAATCCTGGCCTTGTGGGAAAGCCATCCATTTAGGGTAAGGATCTACAATTTCCATTTTTTTTAAAAAATCAAATCCACCTCTTTAGTCACTTGACTTCTCAACAGATACAGCCATAATCGTCATTACACATAACCTGTATTTTTAGGATCTTAACTTAAAATATAGTTCCCAACTGTGTGCTACTCAACTTTTATCAAAAAAAAAAAAAAACCCAAACAGAAAAACAAACAAACAAAAAAATACCTTCATGGAGGATTACTGAAGAATCTAGTATATTATCCATTCTTCTAGATTTTTTTGCTTTCTAACCCTTTAGAAGCAGAGTGATGACAAATGACGTAGGCATCTTTGGAGAATGGCTGTATCTCAGTGTGAGCAGAAAACATACCAGATGGGCCTGGAATACCCTTCCTACAAGGAAGTTATCAAAGTCTCCTGAAGTCCTGTCAAAAGGACCCAGGAGCCAACTAAAGAGGCCTCCACTGGGCAAAGCATGGGCGACGAACAATTCGTGTTCATAGTAGTATTCTAAGTTTGTCTATATTTAAAAATGTCCATATTAAAAATATACAGACAGACAGAAAGTAGGAGTAGGGCCTCGGAGTCGCCTGCTTTACCTTCTTCTGGCTGCTCCTAGCATCCCAGCCTCCAGAGAGCCCCTGAATTAGTCCCAAGGGATCTTTGGGCTCCTTTTGAACACCCTGGAAAATCACTGCTCGAGCCTGTCTAGATCTTATTACTGAATAAAACGTTACGATGAAAATGCTGAGTGCTCTGACCAGGTTAACCTGGGCCCCTGCAGAATCTGCCTCCACGGAACTGCATTTTGGCATCGTGCCCCAGGTTTTCACCGACACGGGCTCTACCAAACCCTTGGCATTTCTGAAGGGATGCTGCCGAAGCGAGACACAACCACCAAAGAAACTGCGAACAGAGGCGGCGATTCGCGGGCTTCAGTGCGAACTGGAAAACCTTCCCCGGGTTTTCCGTATAACTTCCCTCCAGAATCTCAGTTTCTCACCGCAGAGTACAGAGGTCTACCTCCCAGAGACGAGCACCCCTTGTTTGATCACCACCCGCAGAAAGAGTGCGATGGACGCATAGCACTGCGAAGCAGCGCATCCCAAAGGCAGGTCGCGGTTTGGTCTACCCCGCGCCGCGTTACTGTGACATCCTACCGCCTTCTCCGCTTGTCACTCGACGTGGTCTCTCCGGGTTACTTCGTTTGTTTTCGTGATGTGGACCACGACGTGCTTCCTGATGACTTCTACATCTGTAGCTCAAGCCCTAATCTCTCCTCGCAGCTCCAGACCCATGTTTTCGCCTGCCTGTTGAGACAGGACACTGAAGCGCTTTACGCTCCACAGGGCCCCCCAAAAACTCGTCATCTTACCCTTCCAAACTTGCTCCTGTATCTGCTGCCGCAATTAAAAGCGTTCCCATCCAACCTATTAGTCAAGCTAAAAACTCCCCAAGAAACTGTGAAGAGAAAGGCAAGCCACAGACGGGGGGTATGATATCTGCAAAGCATATACCTGATAAAGAATAAATAAACAATTCTCAGAATTATATAAAAAGACAATTGATTTAAAAATTGGGCAAAGACTCTAACAGAAAATTCACAAAAGTTATATGAATGGCTAATAAGTACGTGAAAAGATATGCGACATCATTAGTCATTCGGAAAAGGCAAATTAAAAACATAAATAATCAACATACATCCCTAGAATGGCAAATAACGGTGATGATTTCAAGGGTATACATGTGTCAAATTTATCAAATCGTACACCTTAAATGTGCAGCTTATTTTCTGACATTTGTACGTAGATGAAACTTTAAAGGAAAAAGAATGACACTATCAAGTACTGGTGAGGATATGGAGCCATGGAATCCCGTACATTGCTGGTGGGAATGCAAAATAGTACAGCCACTTCGGAAAACGGTTTGGCAATTTCTTCAAAAACTAAAAACACATGTGCCGTAAGCCTTATTAGCAAGTCCACTCCTAGGCATTTACTCAAGAGAAATGAAAACATGCGTCTGCAAAAAAAGACTTCCCTCAAATGTTCATAAAAGTTGTATTCGGACTAACCAAAAACTAGAAACAAGCCAAATGTCCATCGACTGGTGAGTGCATGAACAAACTGCGGTAAAATCACACAGCGGACTGCTCCTCAGCAGTAAGAAATTAATCACAGCTACGAACAGTAACAGGGAGGAATCTCAAAGGCATGATGCCAAGTGGAAGGAGCCAGACACAAAAGACGATACAATGAATGATTTGCTTATACAAAATTCCAGAAAAGACAAAACTAAGAAAAAAAAGATCAGTGGTTGTCAGAACTATGACTTCAAGGGAACATGAGCAAATTTGGGGGGGAGGGCCGCACTGGCGATATCCTCTATCAACTGCGCTGGATGATGGTTGGTTACGTAACTGTATACATTTGTCAAAAGTCATCAAACTGTATATTTAAAACTGGTGAATTTTATTATATGTAAATAATACACCTCAATAAAGCTGGTTTTTAAAAAGACTGGAAGGAAAAGCCAAATAAAAAATATTTTAACTAATGATAGTCACATCTATCAATTACTGAGTCCTTAATGTATGTCAGGTAGCTGTATCATGTATTTAACATTCATTATTTCATTGAAAGCTGTCAATAAGCCATCCGTTGAATCATCCAACATGGAGATACTGAGAACCTATTATGTGTGAGGCATTGTTCTAGGTGGTAGGAATAGAACAGTAAAGAAAACAGACAAAAATCTTCGCACTTACACAGTTTAGACACTATTAGAGAGGAATAACCTTTTGATATTTCAGACCACCAAAGCCCCATCCCACACTAACTCCTTCTTGCCACCAATTCATTATTAGTTCACTGTAGTTGTATTAAGCACCCCCACAGACATAGGGATACAAAGATGAACTAAGACAAGGAAATAGTTTTAGTGGGGAAAAAAGATACAAAGAAATAACAGTAGGGTATGAGATGTTCACTCATCTCAAATGATCTTGGTTTTTTCTTTAACTGTTACAGTTTGGTCTACACTAGGTTCACAAAAGATAACTCAGCCCTAACTAAAATCTGTCAAAAAGAATGACTTAGCAACTATCCTAAAATAAAAAATCAGACTTTTGGCTAGTATAATAGTCAATAACCATATACGACAGGCCACCTCACAGGGATATTTAAGGTTATATTCAGCAATTAACTTATCTGAAGTGTTCACCAGGAAGTTATATCATTTGATAGTGAGAATTTTTATGACCACAGTATGCAATTGATAATAATAGCTATACAAATTTTCTGGCTACGGCTATTACATTCTTTCTCTACAAGTCATCTTTAGGGTCTTAACTGGCCATTGTTTTCTATTTTTAGAGCAAATATTTAGAGGAAAATCTTGGTCTCGCCCACAGGACTTCTGTAGAGATGTGTGCTGGCTGTCCACTCAGGTCAAACCCCTGACTTGGTCAGGATTTGACTTTGATCAGACATGCAGAATCCATGCCCTCATGATCCTGGACTAAGAATAAAGCTTAAATTCACTGCTGCTTGGTGGTTACCAAAACTTGGTTATAAAAAGTAATGTTTATGGAGCACTACCAAAGGACTCTTTCGCTCAATAATTCGGTCAATGGTTTTCTAAATGCCAGGCACAATTTTAGGTTCTGGGAATAAGCAAGAGTCCCTGTGGCTTATTCATTCCTCTCAATCTCTGAACCAAGTCTAACCATCGGTGGGCTGTATACCTAAACCACATTGGTCTGGCTTTTTGGAGGATGTTCCCTGGAATCCCCTGAACCTGGACCAAAAAGCATAAGAAGCAGTCTTAGAACACTCATTACTATATTTACCACTGGGATTTTTTTTTTCTCCCCATGAAAAGAAATCACAGTGCCCCCACTATGAAGATCAATGCGAGAAATTTCTCAGATCTAACAGTCAAAAAAAGCTGTGCTTCTCTTGAACAACCTGTGTTTGATTTTACAGACACCATGAATCTGCAAGGGGAGCTTTATTTTCTTCTTTGCTTTGCTCTAAACTCAGAGCCAAATATGGAACTCGCGTTGAGGACTGTGAAGTACTTTCTAGGTCCATAGACTTCGTCACTAGTTAAATTTTATTATTCTCTTCTCATTTCTTCTTTGCCCTGTCTTTATTTTTAATCCTTTAGATGGTACACATTTTGAAAAAAGGTGGGGAATAAAAGTTATTTGATGGTACCTAAAATTTATCGTGCACTGTCTATGTGCCAGGCACTGTACTAAGGACTTTACAATCCTGTCAAGTTTAAACTATTATTTTTCCCATTACACAGATGAGGAAACTGGGGCTCAGAGAGGTTTACTAACTTGTATATGATCTCATAACTTGAATTTGACAGAGCTAGAATTCAAATTCAGCCCAAACCATTATACCTCGGTGTATGTACAGACTGTCCTGAGAACAGACAAGGTAGAACAGAGGAAGGAGGAGAAGTGGGTGGGGAAAGCTGCACAAAGGATGAGATGTTTGAGCTAAGTCTCAAAGGAGGAAGCCTGCCAAGGAGCAAGGAGAAAGCATTCCAATGAAAAAGAAAAGATGTGGGGAAAAAAAAGCCAAAGCAAACAGAGAACATAAGTTCTGGGAATGGCAAAGAGAACACAGAGTTAAGCTCAGCAATTAATTCATCGTGAAGGATACACTAGAAAGTTAAGTCACTTAATACTTGACAATTAATAGATCTATTCTTGCGAATTTCCGTGGCCGTGGCACTAAACTATGGCTGGAAAGATGGGCAGAAGTGAAATAAAGACAGTCTCTTTTTTTATGAATAGGATAAAAGTCTGAATTATGTTCAATAAGCAATGAGGAACCACAGAAAAACCGTAAGCATGAGAATTACAAGATCAACTTGCACAGCATGGTGAATGAATTGCAGATTCTAGGTAGGGAACCTCGTCAGGCTACTATGAGTCTGGCAGTAGGGTAATGAAGTTAAACAAGGGTTATCAAAACAAATATAATGGAAGTCATACATGTAATTTTAAATTTTCTAGTAGGTATTTAGAAAAAGTGAAAGTAATTTTAGTAATACTTTTATTTAATCCAATTATATCTAAAATATTATTTCAGCATGTAATCAATGTAAAAATTAGTAATGACAAATTTTACATTCATTTTTTGTACTAACCCGCAATCTGGTATTTTATACTTAGAGCATTCCTCATTTTGGACATTGTTTTCATTGGCAATATTTGATCTGTATTTAGAGTTCATGAAATTTACAGATGAAAAAGTACATTCACATACACGAGTTTTTCCAAACGTATGGAAACATTTTCCAATAAGTGAGTCAAGTATCAGTTTTTAAATTTAAATTAATTATAATAGTATTAAAAATTCAATTCCTCCGTCATGCTAGCCACATTTCGAGTGCTCAGCAGACGTAAATGGCTGTTATACTGAACAGTACAGAACGAAAGAGTGACAAAGGCACCATGTCCCCAATCACCATTTCATATCTGCCCACCGTTCAGGTCTTCTGTGTACTGACATTGATCACTCGCCAAGTATTAATTAACTATGACAGCAGTCCTACTGGTCACGTCCTCACTACTACCGCTTACTTTCTCCAGGCCAGTGACTACATGTGTGAAAAGCAATCTTCTAATGACTACATAGAATTGCTACATAGTGCCTGACAAGTTGAATGCATTCAAAAATGTCTGTGGAATGGATACGTGCCCTTCTTTGTTACTCAAGGAACAAGTCACTTGTTTACGAACTACTTAAGCCCTTTTTTTTTTCTATTTTCCTAGGGTTCACCTGTTTATTAGACTCTATGTACAATGAAAAAAGAAAAAGCAATGAGAAAAATCTATTTTCAATTGTACATTTGTTAGAGGCATTGTAGTAGAATGGTTAAGAGCTTAGGGTCTGGAGTGAGACCGCCTAGATTCAAATCCTGGTTCTATCATGAGCTGTGTGATCTTGAGTAAACACGGGGCCTCTCTGTGCCTCAGTTCCCTCTTCTGCCAAATAGTAATAATGGTACATACTTGGGGAGCTTCAAGGATTACAGAAAATAATACATATAAAGTGCCTCCACACAGATTCTGACACACGGTTGATGTTCAGTAAACATTAGCTTTTAAACAGAGCTGATAAGGAAGAAGTTGAAATTATGGTCAAAGTAAAAAAAAAAAAAAAAAACAACTAGAATTTCTCTATTATCCAGGTCTCTTTCCTATACACTCTTAGATTCCACCCCACCCCACCCCCCAAAAAAAGTCTTGCAGATGGTTATATTCATTTAAAAAAAAAAAGAGCTAAATAAAAAACTTCATCCACTGACAGGGCATAATTATGCAGTACGGCACAGGTGTAGCCAAGTAAATGAAAAAAACACGAAGCAAAATAGGAAGGCATTTTGCCTTACCTGCTTTTCCGTTTTCGAGGTGGTTTCTCCACTGTGCCAGTCAGTCTGTAGAGCAACAGATAAGACGGTAACTAAAAGTAATACTTTTATTTAATCCAATATATCTGAAATATACAAGAACACATCTCCAGGCCTTACCGTACCAGTCAAAAACTCAACGTACCACCCTCTAGGACTGACTACAGGCTCGCTAAATGCATACTTGACCTTACAAAATGCCTACGCTCTGTTTTTTCTCCTATTTACCAAGACCAGGCAATCCCGGGACTCACTGTCCCCCAAATGTTTGCTTAGCCCAGACCTTGCTCTGCCTTCTGGTCTCTCACTCCATCCTCAGATCCTATTCGTCACAGCCCAGTTCCCCAAAACCACCCAACACCACCTACTCATTGTCTGTCTTGTCACCCCCGCAAGCCCCTCCGGCCTCCCCTTTCCTGTGCCCACCCCCTCCCAAGCGTGCACTGGTCCTCGGAGCCCCGCCCCTCCAGGCCCCGCGTCCCCCGCATTCCACGGCCCCTCCACGGGGCGCGCGCGCCCTGCCCCTCCCGGCCCAGCGCCCCCAGCCTCGCCCCTCCGCGCCCATTCCCTCTGATGCCCCTCCGGCCGCAAGGATGCGATCGCCGCCCAGCCCGCTCCCCGACCTCTAGGCAGCCCCCGAATTCCTCCAACCTGAACTGCCTGCCCCTCCAGTCTCTGCGCCCCCAATGGTTCACGGCCCCAAGCCGCTGCCCCTGGTGGGCCCGCTCGTGCGCCCCATCCCCAACCCAACCCCGACCTCCACCCTGCCCCCGCCCTACCTAGGGGCAAGGCGACTCCGCGGCTGCTGGGGCTGCCGGGCTCCTCTGACCATCCGGCTCCTGCTCCGCCGCGGGAGCTGCTCCGGCGGCCGCAGGGCTCGCTCGGGAAGCTGAGGCGGCGGAGGCTGGAGTAGGCGGAGAGGCGGGAGAAGGGCCTCGCGCCTCTGCCAGGCTTGCCGCCGGGCCCGCCTCCTCCGCGCCTTTCCTCCGCTCCCATTGGCTAGGGTCGTAGTGAGACCGAAAGTCTGGTGATCGATTGGACGCTCGAGCTGTCACATCCCGTCACCTAGAGTTTGGTTGAGACTGCAGGTGGCGGCAGAGGTGCCTTAGAGACTGCTAGCAAGGCAGGGGAAACCTAAGCGCCCCCGTGTGCTCGAAAGTAGAAACTGCAACTCCGGCGCCAGACACCTGCCGGCAGGTTCTGCTGCTAGCTCTGCGTCCTGCATCCCACACACCTGCTGGCGCCCCCAACGCTGCACCACGTCAGAATCAAAACCCAAGCACTGCAATTTCCCAAATTCCTCCGGCAGGTGCGACAGTAACTTTCCAAAATGAACTTTCTTTGGAACCACCTCGTACTCAGTCCCTATCTACACAACGCTGAATGAAATGCTCACACAGTTCACAGATACCCTTCATAGAGGATCCAGCCAGAAAATTCTTAACAATCTACCAGAATAAAGCGTGGTTTAGATTTCCAATACTGTGCAGAAAAGACCAGCTTGGGCGCAGGCTTCCAAGAAAGCAAGAGGTATGTTTAATTGCCACGAAGGAAAAACCAACACTGAAAAATGATGCCAGAACTAGAAGCAGTGTGTTCCACTTTGAAGGGCCTAAATAGAACTGATCCCCGAGTGTATGCTAATCGTCCTGGGACACTGCACATGATTGTTAAGTTCTACGCCAGCTAATCAATTAAAATAAATTTCACTGCATTTTGGTTGTTGTTGACAGACTACCAGCACAGAAGCACAGTTCCCTTTCCACTTCTACGTTTACGAAGCGGTCCTTGAAAATGACGTAGCTCATTAACATATTACAAAATTATTCCTTCCGCCTCTCTGGATTCCTTGGGTACACTCATTTGGCATCTATTTGAAGTTGAGAGGAGGCATAAAACTTTCTCTTAAGCTACTTCCATTTTATTAGAACATATTTTTATACATCAGCAATGTGACACCAACGGGTTGGAGATAAATCTCTCACTAATCTTCACAAATGGCAAAAATGAGGATACTAGTGTTTCACAAAACCAATTTTATGGCTGCCTTTATGCAAAGATGGCTTTTTCTACATCTTTGATGTTAAAAATGGCCTTCCTTGTATGAAATGAGGATAAATTATGAAGGGATTTTTTAAATGGCTGTGACACAAAAAAATGTCAAAATCTGTTGCTTCCCTAAATTAATATTTTATGTAATCCCAAAATCACAGCACCACAAACCACTTCCAACAGTATCCACTGTATTATCACCAAGCCAGAAAGGGTGAAGAACCCCAGAATAATGTCAGACAAGATCAGAAGACGTGGGGTAGCAGTACTTTTGGATCATCAACTAAGAGTCTAATCTTGAAATAGCACTCGTTATGTTCCTTAAAATATGGATTAAAATTTCGTCTGGTTTCAAGGCCTTTCAATGCCTCTCTGATACATGGTAGATATTAGCAGAGCCGAGGCTAGTCATTTCTTATGCCTTCCCAAGAAGTACCCTCAAGTCGTATCTGAGTCATGTCCAAGTTCTAGTAACCTCTGTGGCTGTGCTTTTACTATATGAGAAATGCACATCCCATCAACCCAGTTCACATTTAATTCATATTTTCAGATAAGCCTTCCCCAATTATTTCATCCTACATCAAGCATGTCTTCTCCAAATTTGTTTTACTTAAGCTGTGTCAGCAATTACATATTACCTTGGGTTATTCTTCCCAACTTCGTTGAATTTGGGCAAATGGTATATCTTAGTAAGTACTTAATAAGTAGTAGCTTTGGGCCAGGGACTGGGTGCTTCATGAGTGCTATCTTTTTAATCCTGTTATCAAGCCTGTATGGTATTCTCTTATTTTAGACACAAAATTTCAAGATTCAGAGAATCCAACTTGCGCAGGGTCACACAGCTAAGATAACCAGTACTGCTCAAAATTGCTTACCAGGGCTTAAGACTTACTGTGGTACACCCTACAGGGGTTCAAATTTGAGTCCTCCTGTGCAACCTTGGGCAAGTTACTACCCTCTTTAAGTTTGTTTTCTTGACTGAAGGGTAAAAAAGGGTAATGGAGTCATAAAGACATAGTAAGGGTACGACAAGATAGGGCATGGGCAGCATTTACTTAAGCGTGCTCAACACAGGTTAGATGCTATTACTGCTTGGCACGCCTGGGGTTTTTACCTAGATCTGATCCCAAAGCCTGTATTCTTTCCACTATTCCATAATGCCTCCATACAGTCCTTTCTGTCTCGCTCCCATTTACACACAAAAAGCAGAGTGCTGAAAACAGTGGGTGCCCAGGGATTAAGTGGAATATACTTGTGTAATCAAGTATTTTTGCTGACACATGCAAAAAACCAATCTTCATAAATTTCATGCATTTTTGAATTAAAAAAAAAAATCTGAATGATCCAAGCCAGCATAAGCATACCCTCATGAGGGTAAAAAAGGCACATATTCATCACCTGATTGACAAGGAAGTGGAAAGGAACGAGGAACCAACCTTCCCCAAGCATCTACTATGTTTGGCCTCACGGTGGGAGACTTTCCAAATGCCTTTTAGTGTTTTACTACTATATATTTTCTCAGCATGACTGCACATTGTAAATACACAATTGAAAAAGTTGTGACAATCTCATGAAGCATGGTTCTGGGCACCAGATCCAAGATTTAACAGTGGATATTGCCTTTAAAGAACTGGAACACTTAGTTCAGTCAAATGCAGAAGAAAAAGTTTCACTTCTGTTTACTAGTCAAGCAACCAAGTGAAGAAATAAGCATTTTTTTAATTTAAAATGTGTTATATAAAATCCTAACTTTTTGTTGGGACATACTACAGACTATGTATTACATAAAATTTTCTGACAAACTTCCTATAATATTTTTATTAATTTACACTGAGAGAATATAGCACCTTTCATCCAAAGAACTGAAGGTGCTTTACAAACATCAGCATTTAAAAAACAATTACATTTAAAAATCTGGATTCTTGCTGTTAAATCTCTTCGACTCCAGATACACAATTTTCTGGAGGCTGAAAGAAAGCAATTCTATTTCTCACAATGAAAGAGGCTCAGAAAGAGTTTAGATTTGCTTTCATAATACAGGCATCTTCCGAAACCTGGTGCTGGCTTACAAAGCAAAAATACACAAATCTTAATGCTGTCAACAATATTTCAAACCTTATTTCAAAAGCAAAATCCAGGGTTTAAGATGTCAAAAATCTTCCAACAGTCCTAGATATCCAGATGGAGTAGGAGCTGATGCAGGTCGTATATTAGATGTGCTCTGGATCCGGGCTTTTTAGGATCACACCCAAACGAACACATTTAAAGTGGTGAGATTTTTCAGGAAAAAGCATGAACTATAAAAAGCTAGCCAAGAGCATATTAGGCAAAAAAAGGAAAGGGAGTGATTGGCAATTAAAAATAGACAGTTCTCACTAGAGCCTAGGACACTTTATTAGAAACCAAGTATATCATACGCAAATAAAAAGTTATTACCCCCATTAATACAACATAAGGGATTTTACATTCAGCCTAGACACAGGGAGTAACAGAGCCTCCTGCCTACAAACCTATAACTTGCAAGTATCCTCCACCACATGATTACTCTGTATAGTACATAGCCCTTATTTAGTAGAGGAATCCAAATATTCCTTTTAGGCTTACAAAGTCCAATACATTCACTCTCTCTTCCCTTTACATGTCTAATAGTAAAAACTATTTTTTTTTCATGCAAAAAGCCATTATTCAGTTTCAGAGAAAAAAATCAGGCAGAACAGAGATGGGAGTTAAGGAATGGACAGAATATTATTGGCACATGCCCAACTAGTGACAAACAAATGCAATACACCATGACTTAAAAATAAGAGTCACATTACAGGGATAACTAAAATAACTACATCAATCTAAACTAGAGAGTGTCAAATGGAGAGGGCTGGGGGTTATCAGTTTTATTGGTACAACTTAAGAGCAAGCACTTAAATACAATTTACGGTAACAAGAAAATACTGCAGAGAGCTGTTCAAAGACCACACCAAGTTGTCTGCATCATTAATTTCCAGTGTTTCACAATTAGTAAAATACATAGCTACATATCCCTGCAAGATTAATACCTTTCCCCCTGAATTACACTGGGGTCAGGGCAGTGACACAAAGCTACTGACCCAACAGTTCAAGTGTGTGCAGCAAACGTCTTAGCCACTTCTTTCATATAGCTATACAATTAAAAACGATACGAGTAGCTGGGTGGTTAGGAAAAAGAAATCAAAACAGTATTGTGCTCATTTAATAAAAGAAAACCCTGATGAAAAATTATGTGCCAAGAAGTGTAGACTATAAAGATTTTTATTGCATTTTTAGGTTACCTGGAAGTTCTTATCCTCGAGGGGAGAAATTGGTTTTCAAAACTACCTGAACAGATGCTAAAGTGCTTTATTAATTGGCTGGCTTCACAAAGATTCCTAAAAAGACAAAACTTAATTGTGGTGGTAAAGGGATACCAACTATTTCACAAAATGGTAAGTTCCAACATCATTTGTGACCACAGTCATAAGGGATACTGGAACACCTGTCCTTATTAAGTGGACATTGCATATCGAGAATTGATCATCGCAACCCTTTGGATATTTAAATTACGTACACAAAGCCAAAACATGGTATCACAGACCTTTACAAAAAAGGACAATTTGTTTCATTCTACATTTTTAAAAACCTGCTTCAAATTACAGTTCACAAATACAAGAGTCCTGACTTTTCAACCTTTCCAGTTGCAGTTAAAAAATGAACACTTTCTTGAAAGTTAAGGTCAAGTGTTACAGCAAGAGAATGATTCCTATTGAAAAGTACATAGATTTTACTTAACGATATTCATGATAGATTGTAAACTGGATTGATCACATTCTACTCAACTGGTGTCAAATGAACACATCAGCATTACAAGTATTAAATGTTTTTCTATTACTATAGAGGATATAAACCAAAACATTAATATGGCAGTTATGTTCTTTAGGCACAGTTTAGTGATTTTTTTAAAAAATAATTAGTACTGAATTTCAGTTGAAGTTTTAAACTCAATAACCAAAGGGTCGAGGACTCTAAGAAAAAAGAAAAGAATAACTTTAAGCTAACAATGTAAGCTGTTTAAAATTTCTAACACTTTAACCTGTCTGGGTTTTATTTAAGATTACTTTATTAAAAAATACAAGGAATCTGAAAAAAGATCAATACAATTATCTTAATGTACAAAGTCATAAGTTGTAGCAGTTTTTAACTAAAATTTAAAAACACAACAAGGAGGGCAGCCCTTTAGACCAATTTATTTTATATCCATTTAAAATATCATCCAACAAAGGACAATGAAGTTTACAGCTGGGACAAGTATACATAACTCGAGGCATTTGCAGTCCATCATGCCCACTGAATAACAACTTTGCTGCTGAAATTTCTTAAAACTTACCAAACTAAAACAAAAGGCTGAATGATACAAAAGGAGTATTTCAGTGTAGTCTGTTCTGTCAATTGGCTTTTTTAAAAAAGGAAACACATCTTGCTTCCCCCAGACCAGTAAATAAGCATAAGCTACATGCAGCAGTATGAATATTAAGACATTTCTCAAGTCTTCTCAGATGAGTCCAAGGTGGGGAAGGGATGGGGGAGAAAACTGATAGAAAAACATTGCTATAGACACCATAACAAACAATAAATTTAGATAATTTAAAATTAAAAAAAAAAAAAAGGCAAGAGGCAGCATTTCAGCAGCAAAGTGCTTAATAAAAAGTATATTGTACGGGGTAATACACGAAAGTTGGGGTAAGAAGAGGGCAGAAAAATGGGTCAGCAGGATGGGCGAAGGCCTCAAAGGAAATACGGCGTCGTCGTTCTGGGAGGAATAACACGTTCTGAATCTGGAACTGCCCGGAATAACTTTGGTTCTCTTGTATTTACGTCTTTGAAGACCATGATTGAAGCAATATTTCCACAACGATAGCAGTAATTAGGCGCAGACCACACTGTTACCAGCTTCTCATCAAACATAAACTTATAGCCTTCGTGCACTAGTTGGTGTGCTCTGCAGATGAGTTTTAAGTTGTTGATATGAACAAACTGTAATTTAGAAAGGTTTTGTTAAGTATCAGCATGTTTTTTTTTTTTAAATCGACCTCCATATATAAGAAAATAAACATTCAAATACAAATCCTTTTACCAAATACAGTTCTCGTGATTATAAACCCATTCTACAGTTACCCCAAGTAATTTCAATAAGTTATAGGCAAATAGAGCCACTTCGGCCTGAGTCTATAGAAATCTATATAAAAGAGTTATATAGCCACATAATTAGAACTTTCTGGAAGAAAAGCATTTTACAAGTAATATCAGATATGAAAACAAAGTTTTTTAAGCTTTAATAATAAACATTTTGCTATCAACATCTATCATTTACTGAGGGTTTAATATGAGTCTTTCAAAATTTCTGAAAGATTTATTATCCTTCTTTTGAAATTTAAAGAAACAGAGATTCAGTCAGGATAAATAATTTACCTAAGTTATACCGAACCGAACTCTCTGACTCCATGCTGGATCACTTCCCAATATAAGTTCATCCGTGTGTGTGTGTGTGTGTGTGTGTGTAAAACGAAAAATAGCTGAACCTCAAAAAGTTGCCTAGTCACAATATACACATATAATTCATTATGTTGTATATCTAATACAATGTTATAGTCAACTATATTGCAATTCAAAATATATATTAAAAATATTTTTATTTTTAAAAGTTGCCCATCTCGCCTTTGCTATCTCATTACTTAACTGCAATATTTGAAAGAAAAGGAACATTTTACACATATTACCAAGGAGATGCTGAAGGAGGTGATTTCATTATGTCATCTCATCAAATGATTGAGTAATAAAAGATGATAAACTAGATGAAAAATTTGATAGCCACAGCCACCACAGTTTGAATAAACTAGACTAGAATTTTGTTATCTACAGCCACCATAGTTGTTTATGTAGTCCATTAGCAACCACAAACCACTTTTCTGAAAATGTTGGCTTTACCTCATTTGTGACCTTTGCGCCAAAAAGCCAGCCTGCTCCTCGGGGACTGATAGCCCAAGTATCCACATCTTCAGGATCTGACCAAACCAGATCACAAAATGCTCCTTTATGAGGAATTTCCTGATTCCGTTCAATGGTTCGAATTTGATCCAGTGTTTTAATATCGGGAGATAAACCACCATGAACACACAAAATCTGCTCATCTATTAACTAGCAAAAAAAAGGATAACAAAGAGTTGAACAGACATATAATAATAAACCCAGCCACATCTAAATTCATCAATGAATGCTAATGATATCAATATAACTGAGATAGCAATTAGATAAAAATATGCAGAGTGTTGTTATTGGCAAGAAAATGCTTAAAGTTTAAAAAAGATTTATATCAACTTACAGCTGCTACTGTGAGCATGTCGAAAACTTTGGTACAATATCTCCAGGCATTAGCATTACCATATTTGGTTTGGCACTCATCTAGGAAAGAAATGAAAGAGCTCTCATTCATGAAGTTCTGAATCTGCCCATGGTGTTTACATCCAATACTGGGACAACAGAAATTCAGCTTAAACTAGTAAGAGAGTAAGAGAGTTCAGCTTATCTTTATAAGGGCAAAAGATAATGCAAAATATAAAATCTAAAACTAAAGGGTTATGAAATTAATATTTTCAAATTTCTCAATATCTGCCTTACTTTTGCTCAAGGAAAAGTCATATTAATAATCTCAACAGGAGGGGGGAGAGGAAAGTAAAGGGGGAATATTTTAAATCATTTCAATTAAAATATTGAAATAATTAATTTTTAAAAATCTCAATAGTTCTGCTGTCTACTTCCTTCAAAGAACTTCTTAACCTCATTTTTTAAAACTTTTGACCATATAAAAGTTTTATAGAAGCAGATATTTTGCTTTGAATGCTGAGTTTTGTTTCTAATCCCTGAGGTCCTCGGATTCTCTGGAATAAACAACAGATTTTTATATATATATGTATGTATGTATGTATGTATGTATGTATGTATGTATGTATGTGTGTGTGTGTGTGTATATATAAAAGAATATCCATATATCCTTGGTATATCATATATATGAATATATATATATATATGTAAAAGGATATTCATTCAGCTATGTGTATAGCTATGTGTATTCAGCAACTTAGAAATAACTCCAACGTCCAATGTTAAAGGGACTGGTTAAAGCAATTAGCAGGAGTCCCCATGCCCCAGGCCGAGAGCCAGGACCAGTCTGTGGCCTGTTAGGAACCAGGTCACACAACAGGAGTCGAGTGGTGGGTGAGCGAGTGAAGCTTCATCTGTGTTTGTAGCCACTCCCCAGCACTGGCATCACCACCTCAGCTCCACCTCAGATAACTGGGCATTAGATTCTCATAGGCGCACCGGTCTCTGGTGCCGAAAAGGTGGGGACTGCTGAATTAGAGGACACCATACAGTACAATACAATGCAGTTATAAAAATAACATCAATGAAGGAAAAGGGCAGGTCACAATACCAAATGAAAAAAGCAGGTATGATCCCGTATTAGTATGGTGTGTGCATGCACACATGTATGTATACAACATATGAACAAATATACACATACATATAGAATAGATCATCAAACTTGAGTGTGCAGAACATTCACCTTCACTAGAATCAAGGGTCCCACCTCAAAAGATCTGCGGGGGGGGGGGGGGTCCAGAAATTTTCATTTTTAAAAGCACCTCAGGTAATTCCAACGAGGTAAACCGAGAACTATACTTTGAGGCCCTGATCTAGAAAGATGTACACCAAAATGTTAAGAATGGTTCTCTTTCCATGGTAGTAAGACTTGAGGAAGAGGGAGAATTAAAAGGTGAGAAAGTAGAAAAAGATTATCCGTACTTTCTAATTTTATTATAAAGCAAATGAATGACTTGTGTGGCTTTTCTTCCCAAAGACGAAAGTAAAACAATGTTCAGAATCAGAGAAATAGAAGATCTTACCATAAAATCCATACACCTGTGTTATCTGTCTACTCTCATGATTTCCTCGCAAAAGTGTAATACGATCAGGCCATTTAGCCTTTAGTGCAAGAAGGTAAGTGAAGGTCTCCAAACTATAGTAACCTCTGTCTACAAAATCACCCTGTAAAGTAAAAGTTTACAGTTACAAACAATACGATAGCAACAATATTTTTAAAAACTTTTATCAAAGTGTGCAAACTCAGAGACAAAGCCCAAAATAATAAAAATGAAGACTTATACATACTGAATTATTTAGAAATTGTGTTTTAATAAAAAAATTCAAGTTCAAGTATATAAGCTGTTTTTACTATGTGTCTGTGCTAGTCTGTGACTCAGGAGGCCTACGGGACCCTGCAGTGCAATTCTCTCAATGATATTGGCTGCAAAACCACCATTTTTTTCAATTCTTGAGATAACCTACACCAACAGATGTTTCTAAAAGGTCAATGTGTGAATCGAAAAAAAAAATTTAATGAATTTCAAAAATCATTTTAACTGTATCAGAAAAGCTGCCAACTTGAAGAAAATAGTTTTTTGTAAAAGCAAATACTATAAGTATAACCGTCTCAAGCTCAATTTTGTACTTAACGATGGCATATGATGACATATTTACACTTCCCATTGTAATGTTGTACTTGGACTAATATTAGACCAATTGGAAAAATGTGAAAGAATAATAGAAAAGTGACCCAGAAATTTTCAGAAGGAACATGACAAAGGGTTCAGAAAAAGGTCAACAGTAACATTACGTTCCAAAAGAAAAGCAAATATGCACCTGAAGAGCAAATGTGTATGTGTGTATATTCACCAATCCACAGATCAATAACAGATAAAGATGAATACTCAAAAAAGTCGCATAAAATAACAATAAATTAAAATTTATGCCTTAACTTGTGGTTCTGGGCTATTTTTTCAGCCCAACTATTACCAGGTGGGGGGGGGGGGAGCTACGACCCAGTCTTATGTATATAGCAGTTTACTACAGCAATTATTCTCAACTAGAGGGGATAGCAAAATATAGAAAAGTACAGAATTACCTTTTTAAATATTTAAATTGTGATTATCACATGAGAATGAAATTATTATGTAAGTTACATGTAATAAGACGGATCCTTCCCATTTTAGATAAGTACCAGTGTCACTGGTGTTTACATACCATAAATATGTAGTTTGTGTCAGGAACCTGACCTCCGGTTCTGAACAGCTCACAAAGATCGTAAAACTATAAAAGAAATGCAATATATGTTGATTACAAATTCCTGTGGAGGAGTAAAATAACAAGGACAACAAAACATGTAAAATAATAACACTGACAGCAAAACATGTAAAGAAGCAGTTAATTCGGAAGACTTCAATATCTACATTAATACAAAGAAATGAAGTGTAAGCAAAACTGCCAAGTGCACACCACCCAATCCTGAAAAAAGCATTATAGTAAAGCTCACAGTTACCACTGATGTTGTTCTTGGATCATGTTATAGGTAGCCCCTCTCAAATTACTTTCACTTGAGAATTTAAAATCATTTATTAGTTACCTAAATTGTCAATAAGCTAAAATGAAGTAAAAGATAAAAACACAAGCGGATAAGAGTTTTTTCGAAGAATAAATTTATATGACACTTTATAATGTCATGAAGAACCTTCCTACCCGCTACTGCTGGAGCTGTGTACCCGTAGGCTCCACAGCTGTGAAGTGTCTTCTCGAAAATCAATAAAGAACTGCATATTTCACCATATTCTATTTAACTGAATATTGGTAACTGACAAATTTTACACTATTATTTTTTCAAAATATTTGCTGTCCATTTCTACTATGTAGTCTCTCCCTTTGAAAGGAGTATAATTCCAATTTCCCACATCACAGATGTATACATGATGTTTGCATGTGTATCATGTCACTTATATTTTTTATATATTTACATCCACATACATACAGTATGAACAGTAAAAAAGAAATACCTATCTAATACACACACATGTATATATACATGCACACACACATATATGTGTGTTATTCTAGTCTAGTAATTCTACTTCTTTGATTATATCCTAAGGCCAAAAAAAAAAAAAAATTCAAATGCCATGTAAATATATACAAAATGTGTTATAACACCATTTATAATAAAAGAAAAAACCTTCATACTAACATAAGGAAATATCTTAATAAAGTATGATCAACTCAAGGACTTGGACCTCATGCAGTCATGAATAATGATTATAATGGAAACTGTAGCAAAATGGAAAAATGGTTAAGAAAAGAATGGAACACAAAACTATACCTATAACTACATAATTTTACTAAGTAAAAAACTGAGCATATATACACACAAAGTCAGGAAGGAAACACTAAAAAGTTTTATAAAACAGTTGCTTTTATAAAAATGTGGCAGAAGAGTGAGTGAACTTAAACTTTTCTACTGATGTTTATAGAAATATGTTCTTGAATAAAAATTTATAAGTTTCAGAGACCACCAGGTGCTATAGGCATAAAAAAATAAAAAATAAGGGATTGTAAGCTGACAAGGTCCTTGCAATCTATGAGGTTAACCAAGGGTTGCCTCACCTTAAAAAAATATACATATATATATATATGTATGTATGTATGTATGTATGTATGTTTCCATTTGCCCTATGTACATTTAACAGACAATCAAAAATTCTGCTTCTGGGACACATAGTTCCTACTCCATAATGGAAGTTTTTCTGAAATTATTTAATATAATAAACATTTACTGAGAACATGTGCAGATAATCAACTCTGTCCAACATTACTGGAAGCCCACCTAATCATTTCATAAATAATATCTACCATATACTGTATGTTTTTCATATCACAGACACTCTGTAAATATTCTCATTTTAAAACAAAGCCAATCCTGAGAAGTGGATTTTATTTCATAATTAGAGGTAAGGAAACAGTTGGCTTACTCAGTTGTTTTAAATTTTTTGGTTTCAAAACCCATTCAGTCTTAAAAATTAAAAGTCTCCAAAAAGTTTTTGTTTATGTAGGTTATATCAATCAGTATTTACCACATCACACATTAAAATAGATTATTTTTTTAATTCATTTTAAAAATAAATAACTCATTAAATAGTAATATATACATATTTTTAATGAAAAATAAACTGCTTCCCAAAACAAATTCAAAGAGCAGAGTGGCATTGTTTTACAGTTTCATAAATCTCTTTAATGTCTGGATAAATACATCATAGCTGGACTCTCATAACCTGCCTCCGCATTCAAGCTGTTGGGATAGAATGATTAAAGCATAGGAGGAAAATCCAGCTTTCACACAGGTATGTGTTACAAAAGGAAAGAGTATTTTAATTACCATTAGAGATAATGGTGCATATTCTTCTTTTAATATATCAAAACTCAACAAGTGGTCTTATCACATTAAGATAAATTGGTCTAACACGTTGAGTGGATACCACACTGGTCATTTGGAAAATGGAAATGGCATTTCATTATATATTATCAAAAGCTCATATTTAAAAATACATTAATATTACCATTCATCTCACTAGAAAACTCTTTAAATATCTGAAGCTGTTAGTCTCATGGTGGTGGACTCGAATTTTCTAAAATTCCAATTTTTCATTTGAAAACTCGAATTTTGGCATTGGTAACAAATACTGTCAAACGTGTTCTTTGAAATAACTGGCTCCCTTTCCTTCACTTTTGCAAAAATGGTTGCCAAATACCCATAGTTAGTCATTCATCCTCAAATAAAAATAGCGTTCCATGAAAAAAAAAGAGGCTACTCAGCTCATGATGCAAAGAACTGTACAAGCACTTTTCCTTGAGCAAACCATCTTTCTTCAGAACACAGCAGATGTGCTTTATGCATACTTCCTAGTTTATCACATTCAAAAGTATCTACTCAGGGTCGAGAGTTACAATTAATAACGCTGCTTCATCAGGGATATTCTTAAGTGACACTGGCATTTTATTTTACTGTGCATGCATGCTGGGGAAGACAATGACAACCAGCATAGTCTGGTGCCGCTCCCTTGATTTGTGCTGAGGCACCACAGTTTTACTCTCACTCCATTTTGTACCACTTGAAGGACACTCAAGGATCCACAGGCCACACTTAAAGAACTGGTGAGCTAGCTGAAGTGGCTTCTTAAACAGGTGGTATGTAGCCAAGCTAGGACTTGAACCAAGCTCTGCCTGACACTGAAGTCTACCACCTCCTCACTAGATTACACTGTTTCGATGCTTCTCACTGGTTGGCCCTCTTAATCTGAGGATTGCACATCCTTGAGCATACTGAAAATGTTCTTTTGGGCAGAAGTAGGGGTGCAGGAGCAATGTTACATCCTTGCTGAGGTGTACCATGTAGTTAAGCCTACAATGACTGTGTCTGTACTGAACAATTACAGACCTTTGTCTTCTAGTCATTATTCCCTAAACAATACACTATAACAACTATCTACATAGTATTTACACTGTATTAGGTATTATAAGTAATCTAGAGTTAAAGCACATGGGAAGATGTACATAAGCTAAATGCTATACTATGCCATTTCATATAAGGGAGTTGAGCATCCCAGGATTTTGGTATCTGCGGGAGGGAGGTCCTGAAACCAATCCCCTGAGGATACCAAGGGACAGTTGTATATGCTTACCTATATGTTTATTTATACTCATAACCCAATCTGAAATTCCAAAACTAGTACAAGGAAAGACAACTGTACAAGTCCCAAAAGACACATCTTATATTTGATTAAATCAGTAAGCAGACTTTTAGAGGCTCCTCAAGTCCCATGCTTTTGAGGAGCAATTGTTTAAAGAGTCAGCTACAAGAGAAACAATGTTCACAGTTTAGTGGTAGTCTTAAAACATGGGCTACCGGGCACCCAAATGAGTTTCGAATCTCTGCTCTGCCCCTTAATAGGTGTGAGAGTTGGAGCTAATTCTTCAATCTTTCAGTCTTGTTTCTTTCTCTACAAAATGATTCAATCTTGTAGGACTCCTGAAAAAAAATTTTACATGGAATATGTGCAAAGCACTTTGTTAACCTTAAAACACAAGATAAACTACTAGCAAGGCTGAAGGTATATATAATATAGAAGTACAATTTATGATTTTAATTAATTTTAGTTATTTTAAATTGTCTCTAACTTCCTGACTTTTGACCATAGTTATAATTCATATATCGAAAAGTTCTTGATAACATGGGTAGCCCCTCAATTTTAATATTATAATTAGAGGAAAACATTACTTGGTTTATTCCAGCTTTAAGGAATGTGTTAAGAAACCGCTTATATTAATATCCTTTATGTTAGTAAAATACAAATGTTTATTATACTTTTGTTGAGAACTTGACATGGAAATTTTAAGAAATTTATTCCTAAAATTTACTCCAGATAACTAAAATTTTAACAAATCACAGATAACATAATGGGGGCTTCTACTTAGATGCTGATAACATGCAGATGTCAGATATATTATAATTCCAACCATTCAGAAAACAGATTGAAAAAAAACAAAAAGAAAAGAGCCCTCTAAATAGTCAAAATAGGACTTTACTCATTGAGTAGCCCCCAATCACAACTAATTTACCTATATTCCTGTTCCTTTAGGCAGTCATACTTAAGGCAGAGGACTTGCACAGAAGACAGTAAGTCCTGTTGGCATTCATAAATACTATATTGTTCACAATATATTACATCTTATAGCCCCAACTCCACTGTATGCATACAGCAAGCTATGAATGTTCTGGTCACCTTTTCTTCCCCTGTTAAAAATAAATAATTTTAAAAAAAGAACTCTACAAATACACAGAAGTTTTCCAGCTAGGCTAAACACTGACAGAGGTGTGCTCCTCCTGTCACTGCCTTGAAATCCTTAAAAATAAACAAACAAAAACCCAACAGATAAAAAAATGAACTAAATCTAAAAAAAAAAAAAATGAACTAAATCTCTTATCCAATTCTAGCAGTGGTGACTTGCTGTGAAATCATGCACCAACAATTTTATGTTTGAAGCTTTGCTATTCTCACTCCCACTAAGGAAATTGTAAGTTTTCAACAAAATATGACATAACTGAATAGAATGAATAGAAAATTAGTGCCTAAAACCAAAGCATCTCCTATTAATCTAATCGTAATAATTATGAGCAGTCTACATTTGTTTTATATCTCCCCCTTTCCACAGAGCATACTGCTGCATTCCACTTGCTTTGCAAGTACAATTTCAACACACTCTGTGAATAACCTGACCACTGCTTTTATTCACTGTAACAGTAACCAGGAATCATTGGTGTCATACAGACTGAGGTAACCTAGCTAACCATCGGCTCGTTTTTCTGTTTGCAGAAATGGAAACAAACATGGACTATGGATAGTACAAAGCTAAAAATCTGCTCATGAAATTTTACCTGTCCGTGTATGTCTCCACACACTGTTACTGGTGTCGATACTGGCTGGACATTTGACTCTTCCAAGAGGAGGTCACAAACATAGTCACATAGCCGCTGTAGGAAGAAAAGATAAATGCAGTGTTTTACTACAATATTATAACTAATGATCAGATGTCAAAAAGACAAGAACTAATCCTTACATTGTTTAATAGGAAATGAAACTACCCTTTGATGATTCTGGGATTAGATTTCTGTTGGCTTCACTTTCATCTCATAATGCCTAAGGATGATACAATGACAACAGATTCTAGAAGACAGATAGCTTTCCAAGAACTGTAAAATGATGCCTTTCATCAAAAAGTATGAGTAAATAATTTTAACAAGAAAAGGTTCTTATCTGCTAATTTTTTTTAAGTAAGTGGCAAATCATGCACTTACCACATGACCCAGCAATTGCACTCTTGGCAGTGAAAATTTATGATCATAAAAATCTGTACACAAATGTCCATTGAAGCTTAATTTATAATAGCCAAAAACTGGAAATAAAGCAGGGGTCTTTCAACAAATGAAGAGCTGAACAAACTGTGGTCCATTCACAGCATGTTAAACTACTCGGCAATAAAAAAAAAAAATAAACTATTAACACACGACATGGATGAATCTCAAGGGATTTATGATGAGTGAAACAAAAACCTATCGCAAAAGGTTACATAATGTATGATTCCATTTTGTAACATTCTTAAAATGGCAAATTTATAGAAATGGAAACCAGATTAGTAGTTGCCAGGGGTCCATGAGTTACAGGCAGAAGGGAAGTAGGTGTGGTCATAAAAGGACAACATGAGGAATCATTCTGGTGATAGAACTGTATCTTGAATGTGCTATTGGATACATGAGACTGTAGATATAATAAAACTACATATGCCTAAACACACACAAACATGAACAGAAATAAAACTGGAAAAATCTGAACAAGACTGTGGATTGTATCCATGTCAGTATCTTGTTGTGGTATTTGTACTAGAGCTCTACACAATGTTACTACTGGGGAAAACCTGGGTAAAGGGTAACATGGGATCTCTCATCATTTCTTATGACTGACTACATGTAAATCCTCAAGTATATCGAAATAAAAAAGTTAACTAAAATTAATTACAAAATGCAAATCTAAAGTTCAAGAGTCACTCTACTTTTTAAAAATGACCCTAAACATTTTCATTTTTAAAATATTTGTCCTCTGAAAGTACTCCAAAGGTTGCACAGAAGGAAAATGATTCTCACAACAGTGTTCTAGGGAGGGAAGTGTATAGTCCTGCTATACACATAAAACTAGAGGGGAACCTTCCTCCCACCTGAGACCAGCTTACACTATGGCCAGGGACTTTGGTGGATTTTATGATAGGTCTTCCAAGAAAGGAGAAATTAAAATACATGAGCATAATGAAATGATTTTAAACATTAAGGACTCTAAATGCTAATTTATTGAGATAAATGAGACATACACTTTAACAGTTAGACAGCTACAATACTTTACTTGGAGTTCAAGAAATGAACCTTAACTACTTCCCTTAGAAGTCAGGGAAAAATGAGGAACTAGCAAAAGACTGCTTGGGGAGGCACAAAGGAAACCATGAGAGACCAGTAGTACTTTGGAAGACCAGTGGAAAAAAAAGTTTCAAAATAACAATGATCGACTGTGTTCAATGTTGCTGGAAGGTCCAATTTTAGAGAAATCCAGTATAGGACAGAGAGGGAATACCCCTTTATTCCTAAATCAACAAGGGCCAATAGCAGAATACCTTATACTCTAAGACAGAAAAGTGGAATACCAAGTAATATCATAGCATATTTCAGAAGTTAGGAGCATAGCCTTTGAAGTCAAAGAGATCGGCGAACAAATATTGGCTTTACCTCTTAACTATCTAAGTATATTGTCTGTTACTTAGTTGTGTAAGCCTGAGCAAATAACTTGATCTCTCTGTGCCTCAGTTTCCTCATCCACGAAATAGAGATACTTACCTGGGGATATTCTGAAGATGAAATAAGATAGTGCATGCAAGTGCTCTGCAAAGTTGTACACACACACACACACACACACACACTCTCTCTCTCTCTCTCTCTCTCTCTCTCTCTCTCTCTCAATCTATTATATATAAGCATACCCTGAATTATAAAATATGACCTAGAGGGATATACATCAAACCTTAATACCAATTGCTCAAGATGGCAAACAAAAGGAATTCTGCTATTATCTTTCTTTTAATTTTTAAAAAAGCATGGAAAAAATTATTCTTAGAGGAAGATGACACAGATGTATTAGTAAATTATTCTACATATTTTTCTGTAGCTACTGCATTTCTTAAAAAAAATAAATGTTATTTTGAAACTAGCAAACAGCCTTTATTGAAAAAAATACAAGATGCAGAATAGTGTACATGTTACCTCATGTATTAAAGAAACACACACACACACACATATTTGCTTGTATTTACTTGTACATACTTAAACTGCTGTTTCTAGAAGGATCCATAAGAAATTTAACACTGGTTACCAATATGAGGAAGGGAACTGGGTTAAGAAAGACTTAACATCTGTAGCCATTTATACTTTTTAAGTTTGAAACCATATGGGTGTGATACCTATACAAAAAACTTATTTAAAATATATTACCAGAAATAGTCCTTCCAACAGATGGTATTGGGGTGTCTGGATTTCACATGCAAAAGGATGAAACTGGACCCCTACCTCACAGCATATACAAAAATCATCTCAAAATGGATCAATGGCCTAAAAGGAAGAGCTAAAACTATACAACTGTTAGGAGAAAAGATAAGGTAAGCCCTTATGACCTTGAATTTGGCAATGCAATCTTAGATATAACAAAAGCACAAGCAATAAAAGAAAAAAATAGATAAACTGGACTTCATCAAAATTAAAAACTTGAGTTCATCAATAAAGTGAAGCAACAACCTGCAGAATGGGAGAAAATATTTGGAAATCATATATCTGATAGAGGCTTAAAATCCAGACTATATAAAGAACTACAATTCAACCACAAAAAAAGGCAAATAACTAAACAATAGGCAAAAGTCTTCAAGAGACATTTCTCCAAAGAAGATATATAAATGGCCAACAAGCAAATGAAAAGATACTGAATGTCATTAGGGAAACAAATGCAAATCAAAACCACCATGGGAGACCACTTTACACATACTAAGATGGCTATAATTTTTTTAAAAGTGGAAAATAAGTGGTGCCAACAAGGTGATGAAACTGAAACTCTCATATATTGCTGGTAGGGATATAAATGATGTGGTCACTTTAAAAAAACAGTTTAGCAGTTCCTCAAATGCTGAACACAGAATTACTATATGACCCAGCAATTCCACTTCTGGGTATATACCCCAAATAATTGAAAGCAGTGAAAGTATAGAAGAGATACTTGTACATCAATGTTCTCTGCAGCATTATTCACAATAGCCAAAAAGTGGAAACAACCCAAGTGTCTATCAACAGGTGAATGGATAAACAAAACATAGTACATCCATACAAGGAAGTACAATTCTGCCATAAAAGGAATGAAGGACTGATACACGCGACAATGTAGATGAACTTTAAAAACATTATGCTGAGTAAAATAAGCCAGCTGCAAAAGGCCACATAATACACAAATCAATTTATATAAAATGTCCTAAATGGGCAAATCCATAGAGATAGAAAAGAGATTAGTGGTTGCCTAGGGCTGTGCTTTGGGGGAGGGAGAGATGAGGAGTTACAGCTAAGTTTCTCTTGAGGGTAATGAAAATGTTCTTACATTGATTATGGTGATGGTTACACAACTCTGAATACATTAAACTTATTGAATTGCACACTTTAGAAGTGAATTTTATGATATGTGAATTATATCCCAATAAAGCTGTTGCTTTTAAAAAATAAATAATATAGATAACCTATTAATAATAATTACCACCTTGCCCACAATCACTCAAATCTACTTGTGGACAAACTGCTCGTCCAGTCAATTTCAAAAGATCAGTGTTGTACAGCATCCTATTATAATCCATTACACCTGTCATATGTAATTTCATAATTATTTTTATAGTAATTAGCTCCCAAAGTTTACAACCTACTATTTGAATTTTTTTAAACCCTAACTCACTTCCACATAGCTAGGGCTGGTTCCAAAGAACAAAAATGGCGTGTTTGGCCTGTATTTTTTTAGCCTTTCATTACCACATTCCTTCTCCTCATGTTACCAGATTAAAGAGCACTACCCTTTTCAGGTTAGCTTTATTAGGTAGCAATTAATATTTTGATTTTTTTTTCTGATACTGTACAATTTTTAAAATATAACAATATAGTAATGTTTCAAAGTACCTATCTCAAAACCTTACTCACCTTTCTTAGGTATAATGCCTTGCTCAAATAATACTTGGAATATATTTTCAGGTATACTCACCAAACCTTCTCAAAGACAATTCCACCAAAGGTATCTGGAGGCGTGCTTTGGGGTAATTTGTACAAGAGTGGGCAGAGTTTTCTGTTTGTTGCCATGAGGACTGTATGTTGTCAGGCACTTGTTCCATCCACACTCCCTTTCAGATTTCACATCTTTTAAGAGGAAGTCTAACTTCCACCAGCAAAGGTCAGGGCCCATACCATGAATACAATTTAATTCTTCTCCCAAGACATTCTGACACAAGCTGCCAAAGAAGCTCGTCTCCCATTCTTCTTTCCACAATGCATCTCTGGGATAGAAAAGTTCTCAATTTCCTAAAATGCTGACCCTTCTACATACTTAGGAAACTGTTGGTTACTTGTAAATCTGGAGCCTCCATTGTTTATACTCCTCTAAAGATCAATTATTAAAATGTTACCTAAACAAATCTCCTATAAACTCACTCTGAACTGTACTGCCCTTCTTTCTCAATTGCTTTTTCCCAAATTGCACTTGGATGTCATACCATCAACCTGTAAGGGATGTTACAGGAAAGTCCTCTACACAGCTTGTCATTGTGTTGACTACAAACAAGGTGCATAGGATACTGTGATTAAACAGCTGCTTTCAAAGAGGACCCAGGGGAGGAATAGAGGTGATTTCCCTGAGAAGCTTGTTTTTATCATCTTACAGACTGTGAATTTTTTAATTGATCAGTTTCCATCTTTCAGTAAGCAACTAGAAAGCTTAAGGCCTAATCTCAAAGAAGTAATCTGGTCATCATAGCTTTTATTTCACATACTATTCTTACTTTTACTATTGGCTGAATCTTGGTTTCCTATCTTTATTTTCTTTTTGTCTCATTTTTCTTACTTATGCTTAAGAATATAATTTATCTTACTATATTGAATGTATCTCTGTAAACCACTCTATATCCTTTTAGTACAAAGTGAGTTATCATTGAATTAAAATTTGAAACTAATCACAGCAGATTCCTAAGGGACTCCATGGTTCCCATATTTGAATGTGCCAGAATTTGCACCCACATATGACTGGCTCTCCTAACCCATAATACCTCCTGAATTGTAAGTCACTCCTGGTGATTGGCCCATGCCACCAGTACTGATCTGAAAGTAACAAATTATAAATTAAAGAGCATCACTGTGAAACCCTACCAATCTCAAAGGCTAGTGAGTGTCTAGAAAACACATGTAAACTACTCAGGCAGAATCTTTAACCTGAGGCCAATAACCTGAGTAAAGTAACAGCTGACTCCTGTAACTGCCACTTCTGCAGTCCCAACTAAGAATTTAGAGCTAAGTCTCTAAGACGAAGCCACTACCTCCCATCTTTCCAGTTCAGCAGTAGCTTACAAGTTCTTATCAAACAGACACAAAAATAAGAAGTCTTCGAAATCCCAGCACAAACTCTACGTAAGTCAGCCGGCCAACTATGCACACACAGTGGCTTCGCAGAGATGGGAGAGGCTCCTCCAAAGCCCTTCACAGCTTTGTTTTGCTGCTTGGTTTGTAAGAAGTATGGTTTCTCTTACTGCTCCAAAACAGGCACTAAGGCAAGATTCTCAATCTTATCCCAAATTGAAGGCAGACTACACCCATCTCTCCCCACAGTGCCCAACTCATTCCTAATCCTTGACTAAGTAGGGGTTCATGGCCTCCACTCTTAAGAGACCCTATTTCCCTTCCCTACCTTTTCCTTAACATATTTGCTCATGGTTCCTTTCTAGTCTGTTCCTATCCTCCTGTTCCTTCTTTATCCCTCAAATACACTGGGTTTTAAAGTTTTGTAATTCTTTGTTTAGCTGACCTTGCTATCTAAAACATACTATTTCCTTTGTTTACTTTTACATTACTATTTATAAAATACTCTTATCTTAAAAAATAAAAATTGTTTCCAAAATTACATTTTATATAACCATTGTATAGAGTCTTTACTATAATACGAATCACTGGGAACAGTGGAACTCCAAGATGACAGTAATATTTACACCCTTACAGTACAGAAGGAAATATCTGTATCTTCAGTCTAAACTACAGTTTCTCAACCACAGCACTATTGTTGATTATTCTTTGTTGTGGGGGTTTCTGCCCTGTGCATTATAGGATGTTTAGCAACATCTCTGGCCTCTACATCCACCAGATACCCAGAGCAACCCTCCAGCTGTAACAATCAAAAATGTCTCCAGACAAAATATCCTCTTGAGGGCACTATCACCCCCAGTTGTGAACCATTGATTCAGACCCTTCTCCTGAGTTTAATACTATTAGAACAGTGTCTGGAGCACAATTAACAACACATATTTAACTAACTGGTCTGTGTATCTAAGACTTCTGAACATCTCTACCTCAATGTCTTGACTTGACAGCACCTCAAAGTCGGTATGGCCCAAACCAAATTCTCTTGCATTCCTTAATCTAGTTATAATATTTACTAAGTAATCCATGTCAGAAACTAAGAGATTATACTGAACTCTCTCCTCTTCCTCATTATCTAGACTACTCTGTCAACAGGTCCTATTATACCTTCTTCATTTCCTTTTAAACACCAGAATTACTTGTTACTTCAAGCTCTCATGTCACTTGGCCTATTGCTTTTATGACATTTTTGTCCCATTCCAATCCATGGACCACAATGCTGCCATAAAAATATTTCTAAAACCTGTCACTATCCTCCATAAAAATCTCTCAAGGACACTCCTCCTCTGTCTATGGTAGTATTTCTCAAACTCCATTTAGATACCATCATCCCTCATGATTTTGTCATGTTCCTATCACATACAACAGTGTATCCCTATAACAGTTTTCTTTGAATCTACTTCTTTTCAGTCACATTTTAAACAAAGTCAGGATATGTTTTTCTCTAAAATATAAAAACATTCCAAAGTGTTTATACATGTACCCCCTAAAAGATAAACAGTCAAGTTTATCAGCCTAGCCTTCCATGATCTGTTTTCTGCCTATCTTCCCACCACCACCTCCAGCCATACCAAACTGCCTCAAGTTCCCTAAATTAGCCATGTTCGTTCAGATTAAGCTATATCATTACACATGGCATTTATTCTGCTTGCATGTTATTTCCTTCCTACTTTGTCTACCTAAACAAACTGCTCACCCTCTCACTATTTCTCCTTTGTGAAACCATCTCTGGCTCCAGAGTTAGATGCTGCTTCTTCTGTTTCCTAGTGTCCAGCCCTCTATTTTAGCACCTATCACACCATGCGATGATCATTTGTTTACTTCCATCTCCCTTACTATACTGAGAGTTCCTCAAAGGCAGAGAGAAGTACGGGGTTCTATTTATGGACCCACAGGGAACAGCATTTGACATAGGAAACATTTCGAGAAATGTTTGTTGTAAAGCAGTATGCCGTATGATCCAACAACCTTCACTGACTGTCCATCACCTACAAGGCAGTGTTCTAAGACTGTGGAGAATACAAAAATAAATATGATCCTGAACCTCGAGAAGCTTAAAGACAGACATATTTGCTACTGTACAAGACAGAACACTGTAAGTAGTAAAATGGAGGAAAAAGTGCTATAGGGTAAAGGTCAGTATAGAAAAGAAAAAGTGAGAATTTTTTTTCTCAATTAAATCTATGGCATTTTATTTATTTTTTAAATTAAAAATGTTTTTTTCAACTACAGTTGACATTCAATATTATATTAGTTTCAGGTGTACAGCACTGTGGTTAAGACGTTTATATAACTTATGAAGTGATTTCCCTTCCCCCCACCATAAGTGTAGTACCAACCTGGCACCAACCATAGTTATCGACTATACTCCTTATGCTGTACTTTACATGCCCCTGACTACTTTGTAACTGCCAATTTGTACTTCTTAACCCCTTCAGCTTTTTTGCCCAGTCCCCTAACCTCTCCCCCATCTGACAACCATCATTTTGTTCTCTATATGAGTTTGTTTTGTCTGCTTATTTTGTTTTTTTTTTTAGATTCCACATAAAAGTGAAATCATATGGTATTTAACTCTGTCTGATTTATTTCACTTAGCATAATATCCTCTAGGTCCATCCATGTTGTTGCAACTAACATTTCATTCTTTTTTATGGCCGAGTAATATTCCACTGTATATATGTACCACTTCTTCTATATCTGATCATCTATCAATGGACACCTAGGTTGCTTCCAAATCTTGGCTACTGTATATGAAATGTCCTTCGTTGTCTTGTATTATAGCCTTTGTTTTAAAGTCTATTTTGTCTGCTATAAGTATTGTTACCCCAGCTTTTTTTTTTTTTATTTCCATCTGCATGAAATATCCTTTTCCATCCCTTTACTTTCAGTCTGTGCGTGCCTTTTGATCTGAAGCCGTTCTCATGTAGACAGCATATGTATGGGTCTTGTTTCTTCTCCTTTCAGCTACCCTATCTCTTTTGATTGGAGCAGTTAATCCATTTACATTTAAAGTCATTATTATAGGTATGTAGTTGTTATCATTTTATTATTCATACTCTATCTTTTCTTTTCCTTCTTCTTAAAGAAGTCCCTTTAACATTTTTTGTAATACGGTTTGGTGGTGATGAACTCTTTTAGCTTTTTCTTAACTGCAAAGAATGGAAATTTTCAATAGCAAATAAATTCAGGCATGTATTCTGTTGAGTCACTGTGGCAAAAATCACTTAAATTTCATCAAGTCCTGGCTTTGATATGTATTCTGCCTATGACACGGGCTGTGTAAATGATAGAATAGTCATGAAGGTGCTCTGAAAACCATAAGGAGCTATATAAATTCTAGCCATTGCTAGTAATCCTGACTATGGAATCCAATGGAGAAAGTGGCATCTGAACTAGACAGAGATCAAAAGGGGCTTGGAGAGTATTGTATATAGGAAGCATAAGTGGTAGTTAAGAATGTGAACCCTAGAGCCAGACTGCCTAGGTTTGAATCCCACCTCCTCCACCAACTTACTAGCTATATGACTTTGGAAAGTTACTTAATCTGTCTGTTCTTCAGTTACCTGACTGTAAAATGGGGCAAATATTAGTACCCAACTCACACAGTATTAAATAATTTAATAATTGTGCTACGTACATATTAAATAAATAGGTGAAGAAAAAGACTGAGCAGAACCAAAGAAGCAGGGAAGTACAGGGCATGTTATCAGAAGACTGCAGTCCACTGTGCTTAGAATGGAAGGTATAAAGAAAGGTGAGACATATCTAAGAATGCATTATACTCAAATGCAAATTGGCCTGTGTACTCAAAAATAATAAATCGATGAATTTTGATGGTAAAAAATAAAATAAAATAAAAAATAAAAATGCATGCTATTTGCCATCCTATAAAGGCTATTAACTGTATCCAAGAAAGCTCTGCCCAAGGCTTTCCAACCTAATTCATGGATTAGCTGGACATCCTCAGGCAGACTATAAACTCTACAAGGCTCAGTTTCCCTTTCAATAAAGTAAGAAGGGTACAGAAATAGATTAACCCTGACTCTCTCTCTCAGCTCTGAAATTCTAGGAAATGGGCTTGGTAGTCATTAGAGGTATGCACTGTCCCATCTGACACCTACAGCCACATGTAGCTACTGAGCACCTAAAATGTGACTGGCCTGAATTGGGATTTGTCATAAATATAAAATATACAATATATTTCATAGACATAGTACAAAAAAGGGCAAACACTATACTAGGAATTTTATATTGATTACATGTTAAAATTAGGTTAAATAAAATATTACTAAAATTATTTACCTGTTTCTTTTTCCTTTTTTAAAATATGACAATTTGAGGCTCACATTTCTCTGAGTATTTTATTCCTACTGGGCAGTATTATTAAAGACTATTTTCAGAAGACATAGGGGAATGTGATTCTGTGGCCGAAGAGGCAAACAAATACAAGTCATTATCAGAAAGACTTGCAAAAAACGCAGAAACACTCTTCTGGGCCTATACAAAGCCCTGATGTTTCCCTAAGTCCTGTACTGTGTTCAGTTTTCCTTGTAGTACCTGAAGAAAGATACAATGCAAAACCAAACAACTCATATGATGATCAATAAGACAGGCAACAGGTGAGTAACAAGACTAATAGGGATACATGGAAAGATAAATGTATGGAAGGATAAAGACTACAAGATATGATATGAATCTATAAAATCAGATAGAGGCTGAATGAGAAGGTACAAAAGGCTATTCAACAAATGTCAGAATAAAGGAAGGGAGAATTCTTTGAAGCTTTATGGAGGCATTTCAGACAGATGTACGACTTTGCAGAGCACATAGCCTTATACGAAAAACTCAGGGATGGCTAGACTAAACATGAAGGTGAGCTCCAAAAAGATTACATTAACCATTAATCCACAAAAGTGGAATTACACAATTCCTTGTGTTGTACCTTTGAGATAGACATTAGTATTGTCCCAACCATTATCACATTAACTATCTTTGGTTCCTCAGTAAAAAAAAATAAACACCAACTCCGTATGCAATTTTTTTGCTCACATGTCACCTTTAAAGACTTTCTAAAAGATCAGACAATCTCCAAGGTATAGAAACTGTCTCCCTGCCAAAGCACTTAAGTATTCAGTAAACCTGACTTTTAACATTCATTCTAACACTTGGCCAGATATGGAATATGTAACTTCTATGATCAGCTCTGAAAGCTTTATCGTTGATGAGAATCACATGAGCTCTTCTGAAAGCAAGGTTATGCTTTGGTCCACTAACTTGTATATTTCATCCTTATTCCTTGAAAACAGTTAGATTCCATCCAGTACTAGTGATTTGACCATTTCCAATTTAGGTATAGAGAAATCATGATTAGATCTAGAACATCTTTTGCATTTATTATTTTATTTAGTACCTCCGACTTCTAGTCAACTTTAAATACCATGAATTTCTGTCTTTTCTACCAGAACTAATCTTTTCCATAATGACCACTAAGTGGCCTCAATTATTTCTTTTCTTCTTCTGATAGAGAATCTTTTATTTTAGCTTTAAAGCCTCAGCAAAGGTGCTCCCAGAATATTTTCTTGGACTGCCTAATTTTAGTCTGCACTTCATGCCAAAAAGTAGAAACAAAATTAAATTTCTTTAAGTACACCAGAGATGAGCATGCATCACAAGCAAATTAATCTGATAAAAACATTTCAAAGACAAAGAAAAAAGCCTCTACCTATAAAAAAAAACTTTCCCCAGGAGTTGCTTAGATTTGTTTTTAAAGTATATTAAGAAATAGGTACACTCTAAGTACAGTCCAGTTGCATTGTAAGGGGGAAATGAAATGGTTTAATAATTATATTTCCTTATGGTAGGAAGGAAATTTAATGTTTTTCAAACCAAGAGGTCTAAAAAAAATCCAACTGATTATCATCCAAATAATTTCAATCTCAATTTCAAGTTAATATTGAGACACATTTTCATAATAAGCAACTTTATTAATTATAAATACAAAGCTTAAAACAGCTTTACATATGTTGAAGAACAGAAAATTTCACATCAGTTCACTGACATGCAAAAAACTGCTTCACCCATGGGATTAATAACACTACCAAAAGAAGTCCGGTTAGATTTCCGTGAACTGGACACCACTGTTTGTATTTATTGAGGGCCTACTAAATTATCCACTTAAGTTGTTTTCTAAAAAAGCATAGAGCAGAAAGAAGCCATGAAGAACTCGGATGAGCATGAAAGTTGCATTTTTACTAACATTGGCTTTGCCCTCATTTTAATTAAATTAATCCTATTAAGTGGGAAATGCATGAGAATGACTCCCCTATCACACAGCACATAAAATTTACCTGTAAGTGCAAATAAGTTACATTCACAACAGCTCCTTTGGCTTCCCACATTTTGCATACTTGTTGACTGACCTTAAATATCAACTTCCTCCACCAAAAGAGACAGCAAAAGAAAAAAACCAGTAACATCTTCCTTAAGAGAAAAAAATTCACGAACAAAGATAAACTGCTTTAAATCCACAACTTGAAGAATAAAAAGAACTCACAACTATCGACAGTTTACCCACTTACCACACAGCGAATCAAAGCTAACTGAACAAATAAAACAGACAGCAGCACTAACCGCTAGACCCTGCTAGACACCTAAGCACTGGTTTTAAACGCACGGGAACGGAAAGACTTGTCAAAGAATTACATTCATTCCTTTACCCGCACGTACATTTACTGTTACTTGGACTCGGCAGTAACAGAAAACAAACAAACAAACAAACCTCTTTTAGCAAACCAAGAAAATATAACCTCGAGTTAAGAAGGGATTATGGGGAAACAACTTAAAAGGACAGAACGGTATTTGTATTTATTGAGGGCCTACTAAATTATCCACTTAAGTTAGCTTTATCCACTTAAATTAGCTCAACCGGATTCACATCCATTTTAGAAGAAAACCAACACTCCCGAAAAGCAATCGGGAGGAGCGGGAGGCAAAGAGGGACGACTTGACGTTCTCTCACATCCCGTCCAAACCGCTCTGGCCCACCGTGTCCCCAGTCCTCAAGAACCTAAACACACTGGGGCCGCGCTGTTCCGGGGACCGGTGGCATCTCCTGTCAGACGCTGTCCACCCAGCGCTCCTGTCACCACCTCTGGGGGCGGGGGGGCACCAATCCCGAGGGCGCTGCACGCTGGGGCTCGGTTCGGACTCCAGGAGCCCGGAGATCGGATCCGGGGAGAGGAGACTTCTAAGCACAGGTGTTAGGGGTCGGAGTCCCCGGGCACCCGAAAGCCCAGAGGGGCAACCCCGGAGCAGAGGCCGCGACATCCCCCGGGATGCCGGCTACGGAACTGGGACAGCATTCTGGGGACTCCAGCTCCCCCTCCCCGCTCTCCGCGAGACGCCAAGTCCGACTGGGTCGCTTGGCACCGCGCCAGGCCCTCCACTGTGACAGGACGGGATGCTGGCGGGGGTCCCGCGGAGAAGGGCGGGCCGGCGGGCAACCCACTGACGGAAGGGGCGAGCCTCGCCAGCAGCGCTCCCGCCCCGGCCCGGCTCACCTTCAGGTCGTTCTCCGGTAGGTATTTGCAGAGCCGCGCTATCTCCACATACTTGTCCAAGTCTAGGGGCGCCATTTTAGCAATAAGAAGCCCCGACGGCGGCGGCGGTGGCGGCAGCAGCGGCGTCGGCGGCGGCAGCTGGAGTAGCGGCGGCAGCGGCAGAGGCCGAAGCCGGAAGTCTTCCTACGTCACGTCCGGCCCGTGAGAGGCGTCTGCGCAGCGGCGTAAAGCTTGACCCGATTCTCCCCGGTGTCTCCGCACACCCCACGCCTTCTCCCGCCGAACCCAGGCTGCAGGCCCCAAGTGGCCCCCCTTGGTCCCGCAGTGAAACCTGCTGGGACCCGTAGTTGTCTGCCGCGGTTGGGTTGGGATTTGTAGTTTTCAGTAGTAACCAGATTCTCTCCCCCACCCCATCCACCCTCTTTTTTAAAATTTTCCCTCTCCTTTTCTTTCTCAAGACTTTCACCTCTGGGCGCCCAGAGAGGCTTTTCTGATGCAAAATGGCGAAGTAGGTGACCCTAGTCATTCCCTGATTTCTCACCGCGACCCATTTAAGCATTCTCTCACGAGAACATCAGTGAAAAATTAGGTAAGCCTGGACGTGGTAACCTGTTGGCACCTTTCCAAAGCCTTGTGAAAAGCTTGCCTGAATCTGTGTTAGAGATGTCAGGTTACCCATCTTTCAGCCTCAAAGGAAGAGAAACAAATATTAAGGCGTTTCTTATGCTAAATGCTATATAAATGCTGTTTTTCTGTTTAATCCTCATAATGATTGATAGGAAAGCAAGGCTCAGAGAGGTTAAGTAACTTTCCCCAAATCTCAAAGAGAACAGGCAGGGGAGCCAATATTAGTTTAAGCATACTTCAGTGCGAGTCCTGCGAAATCAAGGAGTTTTTGTCGTACACTCAGTGCCAAGAACAGGACCTGACATGTAGTATACTTTCAACATTCATTCATTCAACAGCTTTTTTGAACATCAACTGTGGGCCAGGTACAGTTGTAGGCACTTGGGATATTCACCAAACAAAATAAATAGATTCCCATCCTCAACCCATAGCTACATGCTAGTAGAGGAGACAAGAACATACCAATAAAAATAATAAATAACTATAGCATATTGGAAAGAGATAAGTGTGTGTGTGGGGGGGGGGACTCCAGCAGAATAAGGGAGATGGGGCGATGCATTTTTAAGAACCAACAAAGACTGGGGGAGTTAGCTATGCAGATACTAGAGAGGAGTTAAAAGAAAGAGCTGTTCAGAGGCCCTATTATGGAAGCATTTCTAGAATGTTGGAAATGGCAAGAAGGTTAGTGTAGTTTGAGCAAGATGAGAGGAGTAGGAGAGGGGATGAGAGAAAAGAATGTTTTCTTTTCGTTACTAATTTTTACTTTTAATGTAATAGGGAGTTATTGCAGAGTTTTGTGCAGAAGAGTAACATGATCTAATTCATATCTGGTGCTGTATGAGACTAGGAGGCAATGCTTGCAGCCGAAAGACAAGTTAGGAAACTGTTAAGTAATACAATAGCAGGTTATCAATAAATATTTGTTGTTCACATGGCCCTGGACTGGATCCTCTTGCTCTAAAGGGTATTTTGAGGACATTTGGCTAAAATTTAATGAAGTCTCTGGGGGAAATGCTTTGTATTATTCCTGTAACAATTCTGTAAGTCTATTATTGTTTTAAAATAAAATTAACTTTTAAGTTTGTTGCAGAATGAATGATGCCCACAAACATACATTTCTTCATTTATTCAGCAAGTTATATTAAATGAGCAATTAATTAAATGCAAAGTATAATTAGTGCTAAAAAGGGAGAGAAGGGGTACTGGGAGTTGAAAATGGAGTAGAAGAGGGCTAATTTAGGTAGGCAATATAGTGGAGGTAAAGTGTGAAGATTCCAGCACCAGGTAGCCAGAGTTCAAGTATATTACTAACCACGTGACTTTGGTGAAGTTATTTATCCTTTCCGTGCTCCAGTTTTCTCAGCTACGATATGGAGATAGTAATAAAAATGCCTACTTCATATGGAGATGATAAGAATAATACTTACCTTATAGGCTTGTACTGAGGTTTAATAGACTTAATATATGGAAAGGGCTTAAAATAATGTCATGTACAGAATGAGCACAATGTGAGTGTTAGCTCTGAGTATTGAGTGGGTGTGCGAGACCTTTCTGAAGAGGTAACATTTAAGATTTTAGGGGGGAAAAGTATAGGGAGAATACTCCCAGAATTTCTTGGAGCAAAAATTCCAAGGAAAAAAATGCTACTGTTGTTTAACTTTTTTTTTTTTTTTTTTAATTATAGTCCTTTTTGGAAATCTGGCAATTCACCTTTTATCTCTGAACCTCAGTAACTGGAAATGAATCCTACTCAAGATACCATTTCAGAATTGGGAAGGAGGACAAATAAAGCACTTAAAAGGAAGGTGTCACTTATTTTTGCTGATAAGTCAGTGAACAGGTAGGTAATGACAGCAGATGGTATCCTCTTCCAATGAAAATAGATGGCAGGCCTCACATTACCAAACTGTTAGGCAGTAAGACGCTCCATCCTCATTGGGTGAACCTCACTCTTGATATCCAGAGCAGAGGAAAAGGAGGGATGCATCCCCAAGTGTTCAGCGAGTTCTTAGAAGAGGCGATGGACATGTTTGGTGGTTTGTTACAGAGACGGTGTGCAGAGCTTGCTGACTGGAATATGTTATTAGTCTTTCTTGCACAAAGCAGAAAATCTAGGCTCCTGGTCCTGCCATTTATGTGAGTTACTCATTTTAACTTCTCTGGGCCTTGATTTCCTTTTAAAAATAGGTCTCAAAAGTTCCTTCTAGCACTTTCTGAAATGTGATTTCTATCTAAACGTATGGGTCCCGCAATGAAAACTGGTTGCTATGTTGCTCACAAACCTCTTCTAATTTTTTTTTATATATGCACAACTCCTGCATGGCACCTTGCAATGGATCTAGCCAAAAGGCACGGGACATCAGAGCATTCTGCAGCTCCAAACAGAAACCTAGATGCACATGGATATATGGCAGAGCTAAACTGGTCTTTGCTTTCTCTCCAGAAGGAGAGCAGAATGACAGACTCCTACACTCCTCTTTGGCAGGCAGTGGAGATTTTCCCATTAATATGGGAACTCATGCAAACTCCAGGTGTTTGAAATAGGATGTTTGAGCAGTGAGGAAAGCTGCAGACCTCAAATTCCATTTTGTTAATAAATTTTCATTATGGTTTCAAGTAGCTAAAAGATTTACCAAGTTGGCCTTTCGCCTGTACCATCCAGTCCTCTCAACTACTCCCTCTGTGGAGTAGGTATCACTATGCCCATCCTAGAGACGAGGAAAGTAGGGCACGGAAATAAACTTGCCAAATGTCAGGGTTAGATGGTTAATGCTGGAGCCTGGATTGGAACCCAAGTGTGTCTTTCTGCTTCCCCCCCTACTATCATAGCTCTGTACCCAGGAGCACCTGTGTTTCCTTCTGTAGCTGTTACCTGTATTTCCTAGGCTACAACATCACGCCTCTAAAACATAAGTGTAGGTGAGCCACCTCTCCCTTTTGAGGAAAGCCACAGGGAACATACGGTTATGGAGACAGAGGTAATGCAGGTGAACACTTCTAACTCAAGACTTGTGTCTAGAGTTGGATTTTAGCTAGGAATAGCATCACATTTTACAGAGGACTAGCTCTGGGCCAGCGACTGGGCACTGGGCATTTTATATTCCTGAGCTCATGTATCCCCCACCATAACCTTGTGACAAATCTTAGCTCCATCTTACAGGCAATACTGCAGCCCAAAGAAAAGTAACTTCCCTAAGAATATACTCTCACTGATGAACTTTTGACAAATATACCTAGTTATTTGTTTTTCTGTTTACTCTCTCTCTCTCCATAGTTCGATTGTAGACTCCAGGAGGCCAGGGACCTTCTGTTTGGTTCAGCATAGAGCCTGCCATAGTTACACAAGCAAACTCTGAAATGAGTCAGCCGTTTAAGGCGGCAAAGCTTGAATCGACCTAAAGACACCCAGGAAAGCACCCTTAATTCTCCCTTTCAAAAACCATTTCTAAAAGCCGCTGGAACTGAAAATATCATAGCCCCCTTAGGATAACAGCCCAGCTGCCGAAAGAACTGGGTCATCCAAGTGGATGCACAGCCCCCGGCTTTTCGCTTGTAAATCTTTTTCAGAGAACCCTAGTTTTATTGACTCCGGCAGCAGGTGAGCTCCAGGGAATGGCCCGGCGTGTTTGATCCCCGAAAAGCACAGGCTGGCCTACATCCCTTTAAGCGAGCGCGGTGGCAGGCGGGGCGGGCCCTGGGGCGGAGAGGAGCGGAGCGGTTGGCCGCCTCGCTCTTCCGGGGTCTGGGATGGGGCGAAGGCCCAAGCATCCTCCCTCATTGGGGCGGAGCCACAGTCCGGGACTGGCCTAAGCCTCCGCAGGTAATGCGGTCCGCGCCTTGGGGGTCGCAGGACGCAGGGTCTGACGCGGTCCTCAGCGGGGCAGCAGCACCCATTAGGAGAGTGGGCTCCAGAGCGGGTGGAAAGCGCCGGAGAGGACCTCCTCGGGCTCTGGCCCGGCCACACTGACAGGAGCCAGCCTGTACTCTCGGGACCTTCTTTCCTATCTCCCATCGCTGCCACGCGAGGATGGGACTGGGTAATGGGACTGGCAGGCAGGGCTGCGGCAAGTCCCTGCGTACACAAAGTTTATCCCAGGGCTTTGGGAACAGCAATCAGTGGCTTTGGCCAACGGTTGGATTTATCCATTCATTTCCCAGAAATCTCATCCATTTTCTTTCTTCATCCACTCATCCCTTACTTCTACCCTATGCCAGGCCCATTGGGTTCTCTGAATGAACCCGACGGACCCAACTCTCTCAGAATTCAGTCTAGAATCTAGTCTAGAGACTTTTAAGTAATGACGTTCAGGTGATCCCAGCAATGATGGTGGTTTAATAGATGCCTTCATAGAAGAAGGAAGTAACTTGACAATCTAAGTGGAAAACAACAAATTAGTGAAGGTTTTACTGAGGATGGGTCATTTGAACTGGGCTTTGGAGGTTGACTAGAAGTTTCCTCATTGACAAGAAAAGAAGGAACGTTTCAGGTAGGGGAAGCTGCACAGGATACAGGTGACCAAAGGGCTTGCCATGTTAGAGGAACAGCAAACGTAGCAAGAACAACTCAATATAGCAAGAAGTTGTGGAGGTAAGTTCCTGGAAAGGAGGTTGAGACCAGAATGTGATGCTGAAGCCAGGATTTATCCTAGAGTTCAGTATTTCAGTATTTCTTTCAATAAAACATCTTAATCCCAAATATAAATTTATATCAAGGTTGGTAATGCTTATTAAAGTTAATCAGGTCCTAGAAATCAGTACATTAATACATTTTAAAGAGGGCAGTGACCTGATTTGTTCTGTGTTTTAGAAGATAATCATAAATGTCTAAAAAATACCTTTCTTTCTCGTGCATAGGACACTATGAAGCAGCTGCCAGTCTTGAAGCCTGGAGACAAGCCCAGGAAAGCAACATGGTCTGTAAGGAATGATTCAGACAGAGAAAAACATAAGTTTTTGTTTCATTTATAAGTAGTTTACTAACATATTTAAACATCTATGAAAAAGGGTAGAGATGAAACTGTCTGCAGTTTCTGGTAATTAGACTCAGACTGTTTGAGGTCTTCAGAGGAATGATAGTCGGGCAATAATTATCATAGAGCAGATGTCGATTTTATTAAAATCGATTTACCAGGAAGAGTAAGGCGCTAACCATCTGGCATCCTCAGCTCCAACACTGTCTTCCCCCACAAGCTGTGACTCATTTTTAAGACTGTCAGGGAATTGGATTTGGATTAAACTGGTTTCACTGTTTCTTGGCTGTTTGCTCAACCAGCCTTTCGTTCAACAACCAACACTGGCCCGACAGGGGCAGCTGCTGTGTAGACGCTGAAGGTACAAAGGCGAATAGTTTTGGTGTAGTGGGGGTTACGGACTCAGCAGATGATGGCAATGAAATGTGATCAGTGCTGAAGAAGCAGGACCCACACAGGGCTGTGGAGAGGAGGCACTACTTCTGCAGGACCTTGAAGAAGGGTCTCTGATATGGCTTCCCTGTGTCCATTCTTGCTCCCTCTGCAACATAAATCTGGTCATGGCTTTCCCTAGTTTAAAACCCTTTTTTCCTATCCTATTGGTCTAAGGATCAAAACCAGAGTCCTTTAAATGGCCCACTAGGCCCTGCATGGCCTGTCCCTGCCTGTCTTTCCAGCCTCAAAGCCCATTACTCCTCCTTTGTTCTCTTTCTCTTCCTTAACATGCCTTGCACTGCCCTACTCAGAAACTATATGTATTAGTCTCTCTACTGGATCACTCTTTCCCTCCATCTTTTGTCCTTCACTTTACCCAACTAACTTCTACTCATACATCAGACCTCAGTTCAACTGGTGCTTCTTCAGGAAGCCTCTGCCCACTCCCTTCCCCCACCTCTCCTCACAGGGCGAGATGCCCTTATGATATGTTCTTATCTCATGCTAGATAGATACCCTGTACTCCTTTATAGTGCGGTTGAAATGCAACAGATATTTGGGAAATCCTCTGCTAATGTTTCTCTTCTTAACTAATTAGTAAGGGCTATGAAGGCAAGAACTTTTTTTTTGTCTCATTCACCATGTATTTGGATGGCTGTATACTTTGGGGTAAGTTATTTAACCTTTCTGAGCCTCGGGTCCTCATTCACAAAACTCAGATGATAACTGTCCTCAAAGGGGTTTTGTGCAGATCAAGTGAAACCAGGGTTGTGACAAAGTTAGGAACATGCATGGTACATTATTCAGGTGGTAATAGGATCTGTGAGTCTAGACATTAGAAGAGAATCTGGAAAAGAATAGAGATATGGAAATCACTGATGGACAGTGATATAGATGGATGGTATTTATAGCCATCAGTACAGATTTAAAAAAGACCAGGTAAGCAAATGTAGGCTGAGAAGAGAATATAGAGATGCTGAGGGTTAGGAGAAGGCTGGTGGGAAACGAGTCAGATATGGAAACAGAAAAAGCAGCCAGAAAGTGGATGGAGAACCAAAAGAGAGCAGTGTGGGGCGGCCAGGTAAAAGGAGAAAGGTACAAGAAGGAAGGAGAAGTCAGGAGTACCCGATGCCAGAGAGGTCAGATAAGACAGGGCCTGAAAAATGGCAATAGAATTTTCTTTTCCAACTAGGAAGCTTGAAGTATGTTCTCTCCTGCAGCATTCAGAATAACTTTAGAGAGTGAAATGGCTGGATCCTGTAGTCAACTGCAAAGTCCTAGCTTTGGCTTCCATCAGGTCCAGCTTTATGAATAATCTGGAAGAGCTCTTTGAATCAATAAATTCTGGAGAATATAGTTGTCAGGCAAGTATCACTTGCTAGTGGCAAGAGCATTGGGGCTGTAGGTTCCTGTGTGATTGCAGATAAAGCTCTAGCCACCATGTATTGAGTCCTTTCCTGCACTGTTATAAGACTTCATCTTACTCTTCAGGAACTATTGCTATCCTCATTTTACATTTTTACAAACAGAGAAATGAAGATTTAGGAAGGTTAAGTGACTTCCTAAAGGTCACACATCTAGAAAGCACCTGAACTTGGACTTGAACTAGTTTTATCTGCCAGAACACAGCACCGAACATTTCTGTGTGTCAGTTTCCCTATCTACCAGATGGGGACATTTACTACCCCAGTACATCCCCGTTAGGTTAATGTGAGATGAAAGTAATGACAAAATTGAAGTCAAAGATTATGTGCAAATGGAAGGTACTGTTGTTAGTCAGGGAAATGCTGCTTTGCTGGATACGATTTAAAGTGTCTGTACATATAAGCCCCTTCATTCTGGTGAATATTTCATGAGGAATGGAAAGAACACACTTCTGTTATTTATTCTCTGTTCAGGCCTCCTAAATACATCCTTCCTTTGGCAGGTACACCTTGACCCCCGCAGGAGATAGCCCCTGCGCTCGGGTTGGCCACAGCTGCACATATTTACCCCCGGTTGGTGATGCCAAGAGAGGGAAGGTCTTCATTGTTGGGGGAGCAGATCCAAACAGGAGCTTCTCAGATGTGCACACCATGGATCTGGGTAAGACCAGCACGAGCCCCAGGGCCAGAGAGCAGGGCTTCGTGCAACAGTGACCAGAGTATTCCTTAGGAACACCAGTTCAGTTTTCCTCTGAGAAAATGAACATTGTCTATGGCCATGCCAACCTGAACGTGCCTGATTCTCAGAAGCTAAGCAGGCCAGGCCTGGTTAGTACTTGGATGGGAGACCACCTAGGAATACTAGGTGCTGTAGGCATTTGAAAAAAAGAAAAGAAACCTCCCCGAGAGGTCCCTAAGTTCTCAGCAGAGCCCTGGAACACATCCACACAGCCAGTATCTTCTTTTTCGGGTGGAAAAGTCCACATGGAGCCCTAGACATTCAGCCATTCACTCATCACATATTTCTCTGGGAGACACTGAAGACTACACCTCCTCTTCCATTCGCATGCCCAGTTACTCACCAGGTCTTAAATATTTCTCTCTTCATCCATGTCTATCAATTTCTGCTATTACTACTATAGTCTAAGAATTGTTCTCTCTCAACTGGATATTACAACAACCCCCTGTCTGGTCTCCCTGCTTCCAGGTTTACCCCCTGTACAGTGCATTTTTCATACCTAGCCAGAGAGTATTGTCTAATACACAAATCTGGCCATGTCACACCTCATTTCAAGCATTTCCCAGCTTCGTTTCCTGGCTCTCTGGAACTCACATAGCATCCTTTATTCAGTTGCTTGATCATATCTTGAACGCTGGTCTACAAACCTTTGTACATATTTCCTCTGCTTGAAGGCTCTTCACTTTCCTTCTGTCTACTCTCCATCTTTCAGGTTTGTGATATTGTGATTTATAAGAAATGTATATTTAGTCTTTGTCCACGGTTCTTGGCTCACAGCTCCCAAAACCCTTAGACTTTTCTAAGTATCAAGAGTGATAAAGGTGTCCTTTGTTATATTAATGAGGTGACTTTTGGAAAGCACCTAAGGTTGGGAGTTGGTCACTAGGAGACCCAACCAGGTGATAAGAGGGTTGGAACTTTCAGTCCTACACACACCCCCACCTCCAGAGAGGAAAGAGGGGCTGGAGGTCGAATCAATTGCCAGTAGGCAATGATTTAATCAATCATGACTATGTAGTGAAGCCTTCATAAAAACCCAGAAGGACAGGATTCCGAGTGCTTCGGGGTCGGTGAACACATGGAGGTGTAGCTCTGCACCATTCCCACATACCTTTCCCGAGGCATCTCTTCCATCTGGCTATTGCTTAGTCATATCCTTTTATAATAACTGGTGATCAAGTAAATAACGTTTCTCTGAATTTTGTGACCTATTCTAGCAAATCAATCAAACCCAAGGCGAGGTGGTAATGGGAACCTTTGATTTATAGCCAGCCCGTCGGAAGTACAGGTGAAAAATCAGATGGGGCAGGGGCTAGCCTGAAAGTTCCAATGCTCTCACCATAGGGTTGGTTCTCTTGGTAACCAGCCTCATCCTTAAGAGACTTTCTAAAAGTTACCTCATTAACATAAACTCAGTAGTGATTGACAGGGCTTGTTACAAAAGACACCTTTATCAGCCTTATCACTTAGGAAATTCCAAGGATTTTAGGCTCTGTTCCTGGAATTAATAAAGATCAAATATATATTTCTGTATATAAATCACCATGTCGCAACCACCCTCCATATTTTTATAATATCCTATGCTTTCCCGTCCTTATCCTCCTTCACAGCCCTTATCTCATATTATTGTTTCTTGTCTGTTGTCCCCAAAAGCGTATAAGTGCCTTAGAAACAGGGAACATGGTTATATTACTACTCATCTTTGGATCTCCAGCCACTGTCATAGCACTGGGCACAGAGTAGGTGCTTTATAAGTATTTGGATGGGTGGATAATTGGACGGATGGATGGATGGATGGATGGGTGGATGGACGGACGGACGATGGACAAATGAACAAATAGTTACCACTATGTACTATGCGCAATGGCAGAAGAAAACTAGTGACTCACATATATGTTTTGTTAGGTCATGTACTATTGCTGCTCTTGTTTTGATCTAAGCTACCAACCAGATGTGAAGGAGTGTACGTATAAAAATTAAAATAGTTCGGCTTCTCTCGATAATTTTGGAAGATCTGACATTAGTAGGCCTGTGTGTCTATAGGGCAGTAATTATTTGGAGCTGAGCTGCCACCTATCAGTGGGGCTCTAAATTTGCCACATTCCCTCCACTCCTGTGTAGGCATTTGAATTTCTACACCCTGTACTAGGAAATCAAAGGTAAATTAAATCTCTTCCAACCCTCAAGAAACCTATTATCTAGATCAGTTACATCTGTGTCGTCACCTCTTACTAGCTTTGTGACTCTGGCTAACCTGTCTAAGCCATCTGGGCTTTGGTGTCCCGTAAAATGGGCATAATTACTTGCTTCACTTGGTAGTCGTAATGCTCTAACAAGATAATGCTTGCGAAGGTCTCATGTAAGTGGTTTACGAACTAAAATAACTAATAGATTAGGTATTATTATTATTCATCATAGTTTAGCCAGACATCATTTAGTTGCAGGAAATAGAAACCTTTAAATGAACAACAACCACAAAAAAAGTAAGAATCCAAAGGTAGGCAATGCTGCCTTGCCGTAGGAGAGGGGGGAAGCAGGAAGTGTTAAGCCGTCAAAAACCATCTGCTTTCTACCACGCTCTCTCTGGGGAGATCTGATTGTTCATGTAGATGTTTCATTCTTTTCTTCTCCATGCTTTAGCTTTCTCTACTTCTCCACACATGGTAGAAGATGGCCACCCAAAGCCAAGAATCTGTTTGAATTTCAGATTCTTGGGAGAGAGGATCTGATTGGCCCATTTGGAGTCAAGTGGCTACTTTTGACTCAGTCAGCTAGAGCGAGAAAGTCAAGGTGTGTAGGCATTTGAATTCCCATGGTTGGAAGAGTGGGGATAGTTTCCACAGGAAAGTTTTGTGGACTCGGCAGACAGTCCCCAGGAGTGTCTATTATAGAACTTCTTGGAGTTTGACCACATTCCATTTAAGTGATCCATCTGATGGTTGTTCGCTTATGCTTTTGACCCTCTCCTCCTCACTACCCTCTCCTGAGTCTGTCAGGCAATCTAAGCAGTTGGCAGTCCCAATCTAGGAACTGGGTGAAATGTTTTCTAGGAGCACACCGATGGGATTTAGCCACCTCGGAGGGCCTCTCGCCCCGGTATGAGCACGCCAGCTTCATTCCCTCTTGCACACCTCACAGCATCTGGGTGTTTGGTGGTGCCTACCAGTCAGGAAACCGAAATTGCCTGCAGGTTCTGAATCTTGGTAAGTAGCCAAAGGTTATTTTATTTACATACATACACTCATACATAAATCCAATTCCAATTTCATTACCTTTGCCAAGAACCCATTTAGACCTTACCGAATTATCCATTTGTTTAACTTTGCTGACCTCAAAGAAAACAGGAATTTTAACTTCTAGCAGAATCTTAAGATAATAGAATTACATTTTGTTTTTCTGATAATATATACAATTATCAGCTTCTTAAAAGCCAAAGCTGAAATAGACTTGGAGAGTAGCTATACCAAATGGGCAACCAAGGTCCAAGAGAAGTGACTTTCCTAAAGTCTCCAGGGAGTCAGTGACTGACCCAGGCTAGAACCCAAGTCACCTAGCTCATATGGCAATGATTATGCCTCCCAGGGGACATTTGGCCAAGTCTAGAAACATTTTTGGTTTTCACTACTCAGGGCAGTGAGGGAGCAGTTTGCTCCTGGCATCTAGTTGATAGAGGCTGGAGATGCTGCCTCTATCACATAATCCACAGGAAAGTGCCCACAAAAGCAAATTATCTAGTCTACAATGTCAGTAGTGCTAAAGGTAAGAAACTCTGAGCTAGATCCTCCTAGTATATTTCTTTTAGCCAAAAAGTTCAGAGTCCCTGACTAGTCTCATTGGCAATTTTATCACACAGGAGGCAGTTTAGGGGCGTCACTGCTGAGAGGATATTGCTGCATCGCCTATGGGAGGTGGACTTGTCTTTTCTCTTTATAAATATAATATATATTCATTGTAAAATATTTGAAGAGTCTAAGTGGACAAAAGCCATCCACAATCCTATGACATTAAGGCTGTTTCCATTTCTGTGCACTTCCTTTCTGTCTTTTCTCTGCATTTTTATAAGCCTGAGATCATACTACTTCACCCACTATGCCATTGTACCTTTTTTATTTTAATTTCACGGTTACTGCATAAATGATGGCCTGGTAACAACAGTGCTTTGTTGACATCATTTTTAATGGCTGCATAATATTCCATTTATGATAATACCACAAATCGCTTGTTTTTTTAACATTTAGGTTGTTTTTAGATTTTTCTCAGTATAAATAACAAAGCAGTGAACCTCTTCGTTTGAAAGTCATTGACTATTTCAAATTATTGTCTTAGAATTCAGGCTCAGAAATAAAAGGACTAGTTAAAACACTGTCAACTTTAAGATTTTTGATACATGCTACCAAATTACTCTTCAGAAAGATTTTTTTCAATTATACTCTCTCTAACTGTGTTTCATAGTGCTTGTTTCACTCCTGATCAGCATGGAATTCATCATTTTTAAATACTGCTAATTTGATAAGCAGATCTGGTAGGCATATCTAATTGTTTAAATATGCATTTTGGTAATTACTAGAACTTGGACATTTTTCACATGACATTAGTTCTTGCCCAGTTCCTTCTGTTAACAGTAGATGTATTTGCTCAATAGCTGATCTTCTTTGTCACTTTGGGATAGTCATAGTTCCGAGCTTGTTAAATTTGACAGGGATTTAAATTAACTCAATATCTGGTGCATAGTTAATGCTCAGTAATGGTGGTTGTGGTTGATGTAGCTATAGTTTGGCAGATAGAAATCCATCTGGAACCTTGGCCTTTTGATTTTCACTAATGGCATTTATTTAAATAAAATAAAGTGGAAATTTGGAAAGCCACTATCAAAGGAATTGATTTTCCACTGGATCCTTTTTCTCTCCTAGAAAGTATAATTTGACACAGTGCCCAGGAAATATGAAAAATGTAAGTGAGCTATTAGTTGCTTGTGTTACTAAGGCAAGTCCGTCAAATGGCTAAGTAATCCTTTGTGATTATTTGCACTGGCATTTGACTTGGCAGCAACACAATCCCAGGATCCTGTGATCCTGGAGGCCCTGTACCTTCTAGCTCCCCCGAAGATCCAGAAAGCCCCCCAAGGTCTGTAGCTACAGAGACAATTTTATTTTGCTTTGGATAGAGGCTGAGACTTGTTTGGTCTCTAGGTTCATATTTGAGTTCCACTCATATTACAAATGCTTCATGGGACAGTTTGTATATTTAATGAAGACATTTCCAGAAGGCACAGAATTTGCCTAGCAGGAAATAATTCTTGGTGTGTTACGATGGAGCAAGTGTGGCAGCCTTGGCAGATCTGAGTTCAACTCCCACTCTGCTCCTTGCAAGCGCTGTGACCTCAGGAAAAGATTTAAATTTTCTGAGCTTCAGTTCCCTCATCTGCAAAGTGGGGATACTTTCTACCCACCTCCTGAGGTTGAATGAGGATAGTGGGGATAGCAGAGTGCTCAGGGCTATGATTCTGCACAAGGAAGGTTCTTAATTAATGCATCCATTTCTATAAAATTCACGCTTCATTCTAAAATAAACAAATAAATAAATAGATAGATAGATAGATAGATAGATAGATAGATAATAAGCAAGCTACTCTACACCTACCCAGGTGGTGAAATTTTATTCCTAAGTCAGAAGAGTAGAAATTACATAGATTTTGGTGTTCGAAAGAATTTGAATCCCAACTTGGCTTTTTATTAGCTACCCTAAACAAGTGACTGTATCTATCTCCTTTTAATTCCCTTATCTGTAAAAGGGGAAACTAATATTTATTTGGCACTTTCTGTTTAGTAGAGACTAATTGCTACCACTGAAACTGTAATAACGTTGTCTACTTTAAGAGCCATATATCCTGGGAAATTTAGCACATTTGGTTTCTATTATCTAGTGGGAGTGACATTTAGCAAATGTTAGGCTCCTCTGAATAGCACAGGGCAGGAGTTAGCAAAGTGGAAGACGGTTCAGAGAGGATGTTTGAAGCTCTCCAACAACAAATTAACCTCATTCTTAATTGCACTTATGGCTTTTCAGTCTCGGGAGTTTGGGTATATCTGGGCAAATTCTAAGGATCACCCCTACCCATCCTTGACTTTGGTGGCCTAAGATCACTGCCTTGACCTATACTGTCCCCCTTAGGGATTGGGGTTTGGAAGGTGATCCTGCCCTGCCTCAGAGTCAGGGTTAGAGGCCTGTCAGCCTAGGTGTTTTAGGTGCCTCCCTTCTGTCTGGACCAGAAACCAGGACTTGGACCACGCCAGAGGTGACCACCCCACCACCAGCCCCAAGAACATTCCACACATCGTCAGCAGCCATTGGAAACCAGCTGTATGTCTTTGGGGGTGGAGAGAGAGGCGCCCAGCCCGTACAGGATGTGAAGCTTCACGTGTTTGACGCAAGTATGGATGGGTGGCACCTTGGGGCTGCCATTTACCTGGTCAGGGCTACCCCAGCCCGCAGCTTACCTGATGTAGGAAGCAGAGGTTAGAAAATGATACCCTGGCTGAATGTCTCTGTGCTAGACTTCCTTAGTGTATCCCTTAGCTGATATCTTCTTCCCACAGCAAAATTTGCATTTAAAAAGGTATAAATGATCAAACCCATTTGAAGAGTATAGCTTATAAAGTAAAAATGTAAAGGTTTCCCCTTTAGCCTTTCTTTTCCACTCCCCAGATAGAGCTGTTGGCAGTTCCTAATGTCTCCTTCCGGACTTTCCTATGCATTTATAAATCATGCATACATGTACATGAACATGTATGAACTTTGAATACACACTTAGAAACTTAGAATACACACATGGAATCAAATTAGAAATACTGTCCCGCAGCTTTTTTTAATAGGGGTAAGGGCAGATTGTAGTAGTTGAAAGCATGAACCACACGATCTGCACTCAAGACATATAATTTCTGTATTACTTTAGTTACTTTATATCTCTAACCCTTACTTTGCTGATCTGTAAAATAGACATATTAATAGTGCCTACCACAAAGAGTTGGAAAGATTCTATGAGGTAATGTGATACAGTGCATCGTGCAGTATCTGGCACATAGGAAGCACCTAACGAATATTAACATTCTTATTATTGTTACTGTTATTATTATTATTGTTATTCCTTCATTTAATCACACATCATGGATGTCTTCTTAGTCAGCACCAATTTCCTTGCAAAGCATATCCTTTTATGGGTATCCTTTATTCACTCAGTCATTTTCCAATTGATTGACTTTTTGCTGACAGCATTACAGTGGCCATATATATTGATTTTTGTACATGTTACCACATTTATATGGAATAGATGCTACTGGGTCAAAAGGGTATGAACATTTAAAATTCTGGGACCTCCTGCCAAATTGTTGCCTGAGGAGTACTTATTTACATTTCTTCCCGTAGTGGTGGGTATTTATGACTAACACTTTACAAATTTTTATGTGTGTTTTTCAGGAAAGATGTAATCTTTTTTGAAATGCAATAAGCAAGATTTCAAACTTATGAAGTATAATTGGAAGACTTAAGACACATCACAGTATGACTTTTCTTTTTCCAGAAAGAATGGGCTTTGTGATTCTTTTAAAGCCCTTTTTAAATTTTTAAATAATGTTGTTTTTGAATATATGAAACTCTAAGGAAAGAAAAAAATAATGTATGTATGTGCATATATACTGTTCTTGGCGTCTATGTATATAAAATACTATGACTCCAAAATGATTAAAATCTCAGTACCTTTCCAGTCTTTTAAGTAGCAGAGATAATTTTGTATGAAATACTTGTATCCTGTATTTTTCACTTAAGCATTTTTCCTGTAATCACTGAGTCTTTACCATTCTAAGAAATGCGTAATATTCTGTCATGACTGTGGCAGTAACAACCATTCACCTGTTGGACTTAGATAATTTACAGTTTCCTCTATTACAGTGCTATCATAGGCATATTTGTACATAAACCATTTTAGATTATTTCAAATTGTATTCCTTTGAACACTGGGGGTGGCTCATACAACCTGCAAGCATTACCACAAACAGTATTTCAAAGATAAGTTGTTTGGAAGGCCTGTGTCTCAAATAGTTTTTGCAGCATTCCTTTAAGGCTTTTCTAGCATGTTGAAATGATTCATTTTCCCAAATTCTATATGTGTACAATTTTGAAGATATGAAGGGCTGCCAACTGGCAGAACACATCTGCGCTATTAGGATAATAACCGTATTAGTCATTCTCATGTATCGAGTACTTTCTCTGTGCCTGTGTTTTATGTGTATTGTTTCCTTTGATCCATACTTCTACCCTGAGAGGTAGGTATTGTCAGGTTTTGTCTTTATTCCCGTTTTACAGCTGTAGAAACTGAAGCTTAGAAAATTAACTGGTGCAAGGCCACACAGTTATTCAGTGAAATAACCTAGTTTTAACTCCAAATCTCATGTTCTAACCATTATCCTCTACTGCCACTTCGGCAGGCTCTGGTAAAGTTAAAAGTAGTCTGTCTTTTCCCACTATGCTTCCAGCAAATCATGAAGGACATTACCTTGAAAAAATATGACTCTGAAGGCCTGCCATTGAAGAAGCAAGTTCTTTTGAACTCTGAGGCAGTTCTAGGTTGAAGTTTTAGGGAGGTCTTTTTTAATTCAAAACAAGGAATGGTTTACTAATGCCCAGTAGAAGAGCCAGGCATGTCAGTCAATTCTCAAACCTTGGAAATGTCCAAGCGGAGGCCAGACGGGCTGTAGAGAAAGGGAAGCTTGGATTAGGTTGGTGAGTTGAAGTGAATGACCCCAAGGTCACTTTCTGCTTGGAGTGTCTCTCCTTGCTGGTAGGTGAGGGTTGGACATATTTTTCAGGTTTTTGCTTCATAGTTTTGTCATTTGATGTCAATGAATTTACTTTTATAGACACTCTGACCTGGTCACAGCCAGAGACGCTTGGGAAACCTCCGTCCCCCCGGCATGGTCATGTGATGGTGGCAGTAGGGACAAAGCTCTTCATCCACGGAGGCTTGGCAGGGGACAAATTCTATGATGATCTGTATTACATTGACATAAGTAAGTAGGGTGGAAGGCATGGGGGTTTGTCTCTTCAAAATTAAATTAAATGTGCTTTGATAAAATATAGCCTAGTTCTTAGGTGTGGGTAACTTGACAGCTAGCAGACTACTCACTAGATTCTGTCAATAATAATACAAGCCATCATTTCCTGAACATTTTATATGTACCTAGCCATTAATTATCTCTTCTTCCAACAACACTGCTCTTTCATTAAAATTCATTATACTTTGTGTTCCCCAAGTGGATTTCTTTCAGGCATTAGCCATTAATTTGATGCCTATGAGAGGCATGGACAATTCTAGAGTGGGTCTGAAAGTGAGCAACTGGAAATGTCATGCTAAAATAGTTAAAGACACTGGGAAGAGGAAAGTTAGGAAGAACATGAGAATTGTCTGAAGGGCAGATGTGCCCTGGAGAGCCTGGACTCATTCTGGGTCATTCTTTCAGACTATGAGCTCCCTTAGGACAGGGACTTTGTATCTTTTGTCCCCCAGGGTATTTCCAGCACTTAGCACAGTGTCTGGCAGATCAGGTGATGAGTGCATATCTGTTAACTGGTGGATAGGTGAACAAATGAACATGTTCTAGGTTGGTCCGGAATACAGGAATTGGAACAATGGGCAGAAGGCATGAGAACTCCATGCAATGTATCTAGCTACCCTGCCCAATAAAGGGTCCTCTGGCTGAGTGACATCTAATGCCAGGTGACGCTGGCTAGGATTCCTGCTCTAGCTAGAATGTTGGCCGGATTGGGTGATTCTTCCTTCCAGCTCTGGACCCCTGCCTTGAATTGACAGATGGAAAATATTGTCGCAGAAGCATTTTGGGCACCCAAAAGGGGTTTCAATATTTATTTTTAAAAAGAAAGTCCTTTTGTCTTGTGCTGAAGAACTACTTCCTCTTTTTCTGTTCCTATCCAGGTAGTTCTCTAAACCTAAAATCCAGTAACACCCTGCCTCATTTAAATGCTTGTTTGAAAAGATACAGATAACCCTGCAGAAATGGGTTGGGGATAGGTACTGAGGCAGCGAGTTACATATAGAGAACGCAGGTTTTGGAGTCAGACCTGAGTACAATTCTAGCTCTGCCACTTGCTAGCTGTGGGATTTTGGCCAAGTCTTTCCCTCTCTTATCCTGTTTCCTTATCTGTAAGAAGGCAGGAGCAATGGCAATACCAAGCTGTTAGAAGAATTCAGCAAGACATTTAAAGTGTCTAGACAGCAATCAAAGTTCTCTCTCTCTCTCTCTCTCTCTCTCTCTCTCTCTCTCTCTCTCTCTCTCTCTCTCTCTCTCTCTCTTACACACACACACAACACACACACACACATGGAACCTCATCTACTTCTGGGATCTGAAATAGTTAACGGTGACAGTCACTTTTCTGTGTTCTGAAGACCACCTACATCAGAATCACCTGAGATACTTGTTAAAACTATAGATTACTCCCTCCCTAGACAACCCAGACAGCATTTCAAGCTCTCCCAAATAATTTTTACGTACACTAAACCTTGCTATATTATCTCAGGGCTCCTACTCAGTGCCATTTAGGTGTACAAACTGACAGGTAAGTTTGAAACCATGTTCCAGGGTGTTGTGCCCAAATTCTTTCTCTTGGCAGGTGACATGAAGTGGCAGAAGCTAAGTCCCAGTGGGACAGCTCCCACAGGCTGTGCTGCCCATTCAGCTGTGGCTGTGGGGAAACACCTGTATGTCTTCGGAGGTATGACTCCCACAGGAGCACTGGACACAATGTACCAATATCACATAGGTGAGCAGGTGTTCCGTGTGGGTGTTTAAGCAAATGTGACCATTTTTTGGAAAGTACCAGTGCTTTGGTTTTTCAGTTTGATCCCTCCACACCTAAAGTCAAAGGAATGAAAACCAGACTTCTAGGGAATTACATCACCATTAGTTTTTTTCTCCTTTTATTTCCTATTAGAACTCGAGTGATGCAGCGAATCACTGAATGTATCTGAAAATTTCTTAACACAGTCTTTTTTTCCCCCTCATATAGAAAAGCAGCATTGGACCTTACTTAAATTTGATACATTTCTACCCGCTGGACGATTGGACCATTCCATGTGTATCATTCCATGGCCAGTGATGTGTACTTCAGAGAAAGAAGATTCAAATTCTGTCGATCTAAACTGTGATACTGAGAAAAGGGATTCCAGTGACAAAGGAGTGATCCAAGGTGGTGACTCACACGAGGAAAGTCAGACTGATTCACTGCTGTGTTTTGTGTTTGGTGGGATGAATACAGAAGGGGAAATCTATAATGATTGTATTGTGACTGTAGTTGACTAATAAAACCCACATTTTTATTACTTTTAAATGTCAGTTACTTTCAGTAAAGTTAAATGTCTTAGCTCTTTTATACCTCCAAAATATTTTCTGCACTACATATCCCTTTTGCTGTCATCTACTTTGGTAGGTGAAGAGATGAACTGTATAGCCCAGTGCAAAAACCTCTACATAAAGGATTTTGCCAGCAATACAAGTTCAGTGACATTGGTGGTTACTAATCACAAAAATGTTGAAGCATCGTAATTGCTAGGTACAACATAAGCTATAGAAATTCGAGAGTGGACATTTACAGATTGAAATGTTTTTAATATTCAGTAGCTGCCCTTCATAAAAGGTGCAGACTGTTGGCATTTGGTAGTGACAGCCATTGGGGACAGGAAAGACTGGCCCTTGTCTTGCCCAACTATCCCCTAAACCCCGCCACACAGGGCACTGCAGGTGATTGTTTGTCCTTGATCCACAATTGCAATGGGGCCTAATGTAGTTTCAAGGACTCCATTCTAGATGCCACTCCAATACCACTAATGAGAAATTTCAGAGATGGGGATTCAGACATAGCTGAGTTTCAAAATAGACCTTTACGTCCTAAGATTATGAATTGAATCCAAGTATGTAAAGTTAACATTAGTGATTCATCTATCAAGCCTTAGATTCCAAAGCAGTTATAAAGCATCATTAGCAATAAAAAGCCACCAAAAACTTTTAGAAAGATAAGGAGAAATAGAAAATTTCAAACATGTTCATGAAAACTCCACTCTTGCACATTGTAAAGTGGCCCACCTTCCACCCCTTTTCTTTAAAGTTAGGTAAGTTCCCTGAAAGTATTGAATAAAAATATTTCCTTACTTTAAAAGCCCAACCTCCCCATCGTGAGACTCTAAACTCAAAACGGTTGACCTAATTAGAAAGCTTATCACAAAAATTAGACCAGTGTAAATAACAAACATTTATTGATGTCACTTACGGTAGAAAATAAAGTTCCTACACCAGATGCACATGACCCAAATGTTAAATAGAACATTTTTCCATGGTGAACACATGCCGTAACCCAGCCTTTTTACCCACTTTTTAAGATAGCCAATTCTTCCTCTCCCCCCACCCCAAGACATGTGAGCAACTGCTAACGAAAAGCAGTAAACAGCCACTTGGGCTATAGCATTTTCAACTCCACTCCAAGGTGAAGATTCCAATTACATTCGAGACTTAAGTTCTCTCAATTTTCTCCTAACGAAAGTTCCTGAGTCCAGTATTTACAACATCATAGCATTAGCAGAGCAGTGTCTACAACTCATCTTTGTCTGCTGGTTCCTCGTCTCCAGTTGGGGGAGGGCCTGCACTTCCATAGAGTTTACTAATAATTGGCTGAACAATTTCTTCTAGTTCCTTCTTCTTAGCTTTGAAATCTTCAATGTCAGCATCTTGGTGACTTTCCAGCCATTCAATCTTTTCCTCTACGGCTTTTTCCATGGTCTCCTTATCTTCAGAGGAAAGTTTGCCTCCCAGCTTTTCTTTATCTCCAATCTGATTCTTTAGAGAATAAGCATAACTTTCTAATTCATTTCTAGTATCAATGCGCTCCTTGAGCTTTTTATCTTCCTCAGCAAACTTTTCAGCATCATTAACCATCCTTTCGATCTCTTCAGGTGTCAGGCGATTTTGATCATTGGTAATTGTGATCTTATTTTTGTTGCCTGTACCTTTGTCTTCAGCTGTCACTCGAAGAATGCCATTCACATCTATCTCAAAAGTGACTTCAATCTGTGGGACTCCACGGGGAGCAGGAGGGATTCCAGTCAGATCAAAAGTTCCCAGAAGATGATTGTCTTTTGTCAGGGGTCGTTCGCCTACAAGTTACACACAAAAATCTTTGTTAGTTGTTAGTTACAAACATTAGTACATCTGGAACCCTACATTTCTGTCTATTAGAGCCAACAGTGGCAAGGGCACTCTATCAAGCTAGAAGTGGATCATTGGTCTGTAAGGAACAACAAATGGGACCAACGGTGAGTTAACTACCAACTCTTAAAAGCGAATTCCATCTATATCATTATGAACCCTTTTTTTGTTCTTGTATTCTAGAGCCAGCTTAAAAAAATATATTTTTTAAATTATTTCTAATGGGAAAGAATGCTAGATAAAAACTGGATTTTTGTGCTCTTACCAAACTCAACACTAGTCAAATTAGGGACCTTCCCATCTGAAAACAGCAGGTATTTCTTTCCTTAGTCTTTTCAATAGAGTATATTAAGAAGTTATGCTCTTCAAAAACATATTATGGTATTAATAGAAGCAATCACCTTCATAAACTTTGATTGTAACAGTTGGTTGATTATCAGAAGCTGTAGAAAAGATTTGTGACTTCTTGGTGGGCACCACAGTGTTCCTGGGAATCAGTTTGGTCATGACACCTCCAACAGTTTCAATACCAAGTGTAAGCGGACACACATCAAGCAGTACCAGATCACCTGCAAAAGTAATATAGAGGTAAGTTCTAATTAAAGTCATAGGAACACTACCAATCAATCTCCCCATGAACAATATTTTACATTCTTCACCTTGCTATCTGGTCAGGTTCTATTGCAAAACCATTTTAGAAGCAGTGAATTAAACATAGGATGTTGAAACTGTGCCAAGCCTTGTCCTCACTGTACCCTTTATTAGCTGTGTGCCTTTATAATGCTCATATTCTACTGCTTTCTAAAGCAACACTAATTATACTCTGGCCAGGAAGCTGCTGAAGCACTGTGGAGCATACTTGTAACAATGACCTACCTGTATCTTGATCACCAGATAGCACACCAGCCTGGACAGCAGCACCATACGCCACAGCCTCATCTGGGTTTATGCCACGAGATGGCTCCTTGCCATTGAAGAACTCTTTAACTAGTTGCTGGATCTTTGGGATTCGAGTAGAGCCACCAACAAGAACAATTTCATCAATATCAGACTTCTTCAAATCAGAATCTTCCAGCACTTTCTGGACAGGCTTCATGGTAGAACGGAACAGGTCCTAGAGCAAGAGACATAATTACTGTGATGATGCCTGTTTACCCAGATTTTGTCTAAATATCTAATGCATTGTCCCAAACTCAGAGTCTACTTAGATCTCATTAGCGAAGCGAAAAACCAGGAACATACCATGTTTAGTTCTTCAAATTTGGCCCGAGTCAAGGTCTCGGAGAAGTCTTCTCCTTCAAAGAAGGACTCAATTTCAATTCTTGCTTGATGTTGAGAAGACAGGGCCCGTTTGGCCTTTTCTACCTCTCGCCGGAGTTTCTGCACAGCTCTGTTGTCTTTCCTAACATCTTTGCCAGTCTTCTTTTTGTAGAGCTTGATGAAGTGTTCCATGACACGCTGGTCAAAGTCTTCTCCACCCAGATGGGTATCTCCATTAGTAGCCACGACTTCGAAGACGCCATTATCAATGGTGAGAAGAGACACATCGAAGGTTCCACCACCCAGGTCAAACACCAAGATGTTCTTCTCCCCTTCCCTCTTGTCTAGGCCATAAGCAATAGCAGCTGCTGTACTGTTAAGAGAATAAGGGGGAAAAAAGTTTAGCTAAGTTTACTTTTTCCCTATTTAGCAAACATGCTTTATCTTTGAATTTAAGACTTACGGCTCATTGATGATTCTCATAACATTCAAACCAGCGATAGTTCCAGCATCTTTGGTTGCCTGGCGTTGGGCATCATTGAAATAGGCTGGTACAGTAACAACTGCATGGGTAACCTAAAAAAAATAAAAGGTAATTAAGCATATTTTATCATGTGGTTTAACCCTTACTTAAGTTACAGTCAAATCATCACTTTCCTTTCTAAGCCAATTTATTTGCAAAATGGGCGTAAAATGTATATTTTTATACCCAGCGATTTATAAGCATCAACTGATAATACTTGAAGAGTCCCTATTATTTTCTTTGGCCTACAGTAGTAACTGATATAGATGTAATTCAGATTCAAATCATTAAACTGACGAAGGCATCTATACAACACAATCAAGAAAAATAGTAATAACGTTGTTCTAGGAATACTTACCTTCTTTCCCAAATAAGCCTCAGCAGTTTCCTTCATTTTAGTGAGAACCATGGCGGAAATTTCCTCAGGAGCAAATGTCTTTGTTTGGCCACCTCCGATATCAACTTGAATGTATGGTTTAGTTTTCTTTTCAACCACCTATTTTAAAGAATGCTTATTATATGCACGCACAGAAGCAGTAACATTTCAAACTTTGACGATTGTCTGAGAGTCACTTCCTTCCCCATAGTTTGCTTTACTTTGATTCCTTGGAGCTCAATATTGACTAAAAAAAACTTCTCTTAATCCTAAACTGTGGATGGAGTAGCTGTGTGTGAAGTTTCCTTGTCTACCAACTTTAATAAGTTTTGTAACATACCAAAATTATTAAATACAAATTACTACATATACCACGTATCCTTTTCTGTTGTCTTAACACTGTTTCTCAACCTCTCAATCTTAAATACTCCCACCGCCACCACCCATTTCCTATCCGGTGAAAAGACCCGGTCGAACCTTGAAGGGCAAAAACTTGATGTCCTGCTGCACAGACGGGTCGTTCCAAGTACGGCCGATGAGCCGCTTGGCGTCGAAGACCGTGTTCTCAGGGTTGGAGGTGAGCTGGTTCTTGGCTGCATCCCCGATGAGACGCTCTCCTTCGGGAGTGAAGGCCACATAAGACGGCGTGATGCGGTTGCCCTGATCGTTGGCGATGATCTCCACGCGGCCATTCTTGAACACCCCGACGCTGGCGGAAAAACCGAACCGAAGGAATCAGCACTACGGTCACCACCGCAGCCCGGGAGGCCACGCCCCAATCCCCCTTTCCACAAATCTCACTTACCAGGAGTAGGTGGTCCCCAGGTCGATGCCGACCACCGTGCCCACGTCCTCTTTCTTATCCTCCTCCTCGGCCCGCGCCGCGCCGAGCAGCAGCAGCACCGCAGCCACCAGGGAGAGCTTCATCTTGCCGGAGCCGTCGGCCCAGTCAGTCAGCAGGCACGAAGGACGTCGCAAGCAATCCAGCCACAGGCCGAAGCACGGGAACGCACCGAGATTACCGACCTGAGAGAGACAGGGCCAGCGGTCAGGAGGCGCAGCGGACAAAACGAAGGGCAGATCCAAGAGGCAGGCCGCGGCGCCTACAGTTCTCACTCACGAACTCCTTAATTCGGTAAGTCTGTGATGTCTTAGCCAGCGTCAACCGCGCTGTCCCCGACTCCGTTTATATACCCTCCCCCCAGCCCCGTCGTGGAGGCCTCCGATTGGCCAAAGCTCTGCTAGTTGGAGGTCGCTGATTGGTTCAGACAACCAAGCTGGCCGCCGCCGATTCGAAGCGGCCTCCTCCGCATCTAACGTCACTGCTACGCCCCCTGGACGGGCTCATTGGCTGCTGCTTGGGCTCAACAACCACCAATGGGAGGCAAGAAATGTCCCGTGAACTGGCCCCATTGGCTCAACAGCTGTCCGTTCCCCTACATGCGACCTCTGACCTGGAGGAAGTTTCCGCCTGTAACTCCTCCATGTTGGTTCCTCTGGGGCTGGAGCGAGGTTCTCATGCCCGATTACCCCGAGGCGTTGGGACTTGAGTCCTTTACTTCCCCACTGCCCGCTCTTCGGCCCCTCATCTGTCCCTCGTCCCGAAGTGGGAAGCGGCTTTTCCTCCACTCTGTGCAGGTCTCAGCGTAGTTTCTGTGATCACCTCAGAACAAATTTCTCTGCCCTTCATAGCCACTGCGGGTACTAGGGTGTCCTAGCCTCGGAGCATCTTGTTGCTCACCGGCTTTCAGCCCTGGAGCCGGGGCCTTGGTTTGGGCACCGCCGAACCGCGAATCATGGCTTCTAGCCAATGTGTGGCCCTTGCCCAGCTGCTGTCTTTGTCTATACTGGGCCTCCCCACGGGGCCCTGCCCCACGATAAGTCCCTGGCCACAGTAATTGTCTCCCATCCCCGAGTTCCCGCCCCACGATGGGAACTCTCCCGAAGAGCTTACTAATGACATCGCTCCCACCTTGGGACGTGTCATTTTTCTACTGTGCTGCCTTCCTTACCTTCCCCACTCCGTCCATGGGTTCCCTTTGTGGTTCAGGTTATAATTTACAAGAACTTCCTTATCCTTTATTCTTGATACCTTGCTACCTTCGCTCTTTTTTTTTTTCTTTTTATTGGTCTGATCGTGTTTAAACACATTTGATACACAAAGACTTCTTGATAATGTCTTACGCTTGTATAACACCCCAGTGTTATACAAAAAAAATAATAGAGGCTACTATTTACTTTAGGTTTACTATGTGCCAAACGTTGTTTCCTATGTCCTTACGTCTTTACTGTTCAATATTTGGCATTTCCCATTTTCCAGATGAGAACATTGAGACAGAAAGTTTAATTACCTTAACAGTCAGTCATAGAACTGGTAAAGGATGGAGTTAAGATTGATATCCAGGTCAGCATTACTCCGTAGCCAGTGCTCTTAACAATTTTTTTTTAATTAATGAATTCATTTAAATGTGGATGCTTCAAACTATGGACAGGCCAAAGACTTCATAACAGTATTTTGAGATGCTTCCAGAAAAACGCATATGACGGTGTCATAGGAACTGATGAAACCAGTCTTTTTCCCACTAAATGTATTTTTGCGATTCATGGGTAGGGGTGATACTGTGTCCAAACAGCAATGAAATAACTTATAATTTACTAATGCCGAATGAGTCAGTACTCAAGAATTTTCCTCTCTCCTTTAGTGCTCTTCAAAGGCTATACTGGTGACTCAGAGTTGACTCCATTCTTGCTGTAGAAGTTGCATCATCCGTCTCTTCCAACAGGGCTTGTAATACTGCAGTAACACTGATCCTTCTTTAGGTTGCATCAGTCCATTATCAAGGTAGAAATCACCATTCAACCACATTACAGCTTCATATCAATTTAAGCAAATTTCCTGTATATATCACAGTCTACTCCCATTAACAACAAAGCTCTCAATTTCAGCTTCACCCTTGATCGATACAGTAACCGTTTCCAGCGCCCTTTTTCTAAGATGTAGGAAAGTGATATCTGGCTAACTTCTGAAGAAAAGTTATGAATTGGTTGTAGTATCTTTTTATAACCAACATATTAGGTATATGTCATAGTAAATCTTAAAGCGTGGTCATTTATAAATTGAATGGTAAAATACATAGATATATCTTGTCTGCTGAATGTTAAATGCCGATGATAGTATCAGTACCAAGTTATCAATATTTAAGTGCTAGACACTAAGCTGATTGCTTTATGTGCATTATCTCTTAATCCTTAGGAAAACATTTTTTAACATCTATTTTAGAGCTAAGGAATCTGAAGCCCCAAGAGGTAAAGCAACACCCAGGAGATCACACAGCTAAGAAGATAATAGAGCCAGGACTTGAGCCTTGACAGTTTGATTTTTAATTTCTGTAGTCTAGGTTGTCATCCTGAGCTTTGGATTTATAAGACTTCTCATTTTAGGATATAGAGTAGTTACACAGTTTGCAAGTATTTTGATAATAGGTTGTAGACAAGTGAAATTTTATTCAGTAATTGGTTGTTTCACTTGTGCTTCTAGGGGTAAGAAAATTTGTATTTCCCATCCGATTTGACAAAAGTAAGCAGAGTTAGGACTGATTAGGATTGGATGTCATCTAGCTCCTAAATCTTCCTTCCTGAAAGAGAATCAAAGGCAGAGTGGAAAAAGAAAAAGCCTATGTAATTGACAAGTTGAATCCTTAGACTCTGATAATTGGGAATTTTTCAAATTCATTTGAAAAACTCATCAGAGAGATTCAACTAAGAGAAGGCACATAACTGGAAAAAACAAAACAAAACCCAGAGCCTCAGTTTCTTCATCAATTGAATGTTGGATTTCTGTCCTTCCTGCCTTAGTGGTTTGTTGCAAGGACGAAATGAGATATTATATGTGAAAATACTTGGAAAATTGTAGAATTGTGGGAACGTTATTAATCGCATAAATACACTATGAAAAGGAATTTCAGAAGCTTTCCAAGAATACTACGTCTTGAGCATCAATTTTCAAAATTTTTTTAAGTGAGACTAAATATATTAGTATATTCGTTAGCATATTATATTTCGTGTATTTTCATATTAGTATATTTTTCATATTAGTATATTTGTTAGCATCTGTCTTAATTACTATAGCTACCTAATAAGTCTTGATCTCCTGTAAAGACCTACCACATTGCAATATTGCTCCTTCTTCAGTAGTGTCTTTGGCTATTCTTGGCACTTTGTATTTTCACATAAATTTTGAAATTAGCCTGTCAAGTTAGCAAAACAAATCTGTTGTATATTAAGTAAAAAAAAAAAAGCAGATTACTCAACAATATACTACTTTATCATGTATTTTTTAAATAACCTTTAAAAAATCTTAAATTTCTATTTAATTTATTTTTGTATTATATAATTTTTAAAAATTTGCGTGAATTTGGTACTTAAAAACTTTATCAGAAATGAACAATTTGCATTCTGAAATGACAAATTATGATATATCAGTATGATACAATATATCGCCATCAAAATTATTGATACCTATGTTTTTCAAAGAGTAAATTGTTATTTTTTGTCTACATTTTCTTGTTATTTTTTTTTTAATATGTTTATCAGGAACTTATCAAGTTTGGAAAACTTTAATAACTTAAAACTAAATACAAGAGAACAAAAAAGGTTGTTAGTGAAAAATACGTAAGATACAATTCTATTAAAGATATTTCATATACTTAGTCATGGGTTAAAATCAAATATAGACAATGCACCAAAGTCATCTTTCATTAACTTACAGCTCCTATCAGTCTGGACATCCCTGGTACTGGTAGAAAAATAAGGTTTATAGTAGATTTCATTGGATTGAAGTATAAGTTGCAAGATTTATGACCCTATTCTACAGGAGTCCTTTCCTCATTTTCGGTATTCCCAAATTTTAGACTTTTATCTGCTGTCCTCAACTTGTTAAAAATTAAAACATTTTTAAAAATTGAATAATTAAAAATTCCATGGCAAATGTTACAAAACCATGTGACCATGTGAATACATTGCTCTAGACTTGGAGAGGTCCCCAGGCAGGTGAGGGGTCCTAAATTGTAAGTAAGCTCCATTGGTTTTTTACTAAATTGACCTCTGAGTACTATTTCTGAGCCTGCCAGTTGGGGCCAGTACAGGACAATCAAGGGGCCTGAACATGGAGTAAGACTGTAACATAACTGGAGTCTTGTCCTTTACTTTTTAATTGGATTATTCCAAAGTGCAAGAAGGATTTTATGAGAGAATACTTTCTGCCACCTGTGTGTAAGACAGCCTCCATGCATGTCTTTCTGGATTTTTTTTTTGTTAACAAATTCCCAGACCTTTAGAAAGAAATTTCCCTTTAAAACAATAACATATTTAATTCACATGTATTGTTCGTTATTCAAAATAATGAGTTCAACCTAAATGTCCATTGATAAAGAATGCTAAATGAACTGATAGATTATGCTATGGAAATGTGCAAAGTTTCAAAACAATGAGGTAGATTTTTATATATTGATATGGAAAATGCCCAGGATTTATTATTAAATGAAAAAGGCAAGTAACAGAACACAGAACAGTATGTACAATGTAATCCTATTTGTGTTACACACACACACACACACACACACACACACACACACACACACACACATCTGGACAGATACTTGACCGGAGTGGCTCCCTCTGGGTGGAATTGGATGGGAATCAAGAGGAACTTTTGACTTGTATACATTTTTTTAAGAATAAGAATGAATTCCAGTATTACCTGTTTAAACATAAATTTTAGGAAAGAAATGTGAATGAAAAATAGCTAAGTTAGCCTTTAGCATTGAATACTTTAAATGTTTGCCTGCTGTTTGGAGTTCGAACTATGTCATAGTGTAACAGCTTACATTTGTGTTCTGCTTTATGGTAAACAAAGTTTTGCCCTGAATCCTTCAGTTTTATCCTCATAACAACTAGAAGGGATAGATAGGGTTGGTGACATCTCTATTTTCTAGTTGAAAATACAGTCTCAGTTCATAGTAAAATTATGAATTCTCTGCTGTATTGGTTTCTTCTCATGGTATTACTGTATTTACTTATCACCTAGTTTATAGTTTAATCCTTTCAGGTGAGACAGTAAGATTAATCTTTCCACCGGTTATGGCTTTCTGCTGCCAAGTGTATACTACCACTTCGAAGTAATTTATTTTCTAGCTATGTGCCAAATAAATCTATTTCATAAGTGAAGTCCTTGTTTCTTTCCTTTCATCTTCCCCTCTGTCTTCCTAATCTTTATTTCTTTCTGGATATGGCTCTCTTTTTTTTTCTGGTATGGTTTGCTCTCACTAAACTGTCATATTTCTTTCCTATGTAGAGATGCATAATAACTTAAAATGTTACTTTTCCCAAGGGCATATACTTGTTAATTAGGATCTCTTGAGGAACAGCCTCTTAATTCAAACAATTGAAGGTGTTGGACTAGATGACCTTTGAGACTCCGTTCTAACATCTGTAATTCAATGTATCTATCACTAATTATGACATTGTAGGGCCATTCGCAGACCTGAGGATAAAATATTTTTGTTCAGAAATACTTGCCAAAGGACCCTCACATAACTTGCCATAGTATCTATTTTTACCTCTAAGACTGCACAAATAGAAGGACATAACTTAATTTTTTTTTTTTTTTTTAATTCTGAGTTTGTCACTGCTATTTGATTCTATTGCAGAGCAGTAATGGAAAGTATGAGGCTGGGAGTCTGAAGAACATTTCTAATCGACATCCAGTATGAGTTTTGTAACTACATAAATACATGTCAGGGGAGGCTGAGTGATGTACTGAAAGAAAAGGGCTTCGCCCAGCACTCACTATTTGCTCATCCCCTTCATTTAAGAAGGGAAAAAAAAAAAGCAAACAGGTATTACATCCTAGGCCAGGTTCCCAAGAGATGGTGGTGACTAAGATGGGGTACTGAGCCCTCAGGGAGTACTGTTTACTGATTCTGAGCATCTTTTCACCTCTTGAATTCTTTTTCCCATGTATAAAAAGTGTTGAGAGTAATACTGATATTCTGCAAGAATTGCCATTGTAATGATTCATTGTTTTAATGTGCGGGGTTGTATCTCTTGGGTCTGCTGGGTGGAAAAAAAGACTGAAAACTGCTGATCTAGTTCAAGCTCTTCATTTGCAGGTGACAAAATAGGGCTAGGAACAATTAACTGACCATCCCAGGGCTCTTTACTCACCTCCATACTGTTTCTTCAGGACCCTCAAGAACTTTTTGCAGTCTTTGCATTACTTTCCCGTCTTTGGCCTGTGCGAGCCAGCACATCTAGAGTATTCGGTGTTAAGTGGGAGCAAACAATGCATTCCTTTACGTGTTCATTTTGCTTAGGCTGCATTCTTCCTTAGCAATCCTCACCTGCCATTTCCCTTCTTGAAATTCAGCCATCCAGTAACTCTCAAGTGCCACCTCATTCTTAAGATCATGGCCCCTCAACTTCTTGAAGCCTTTCTCTGGGAATCTCATAGCACTTTGTACCTTAGTTTATTATCATCCTTAATCTGTTTGAGCTATCCTGTAATCCCAGAGCGTAAACGGTATCCTTTTGCTTTTTTCATTCCCCTGGTGCTTTGATCAAATAGAATTCTTGAATCAGTTTAATGGCAATGATAGCAACAATACCTGACCAGCTTACCATAGAATGCTACTGTAGTAATAAAACGGGGCAATAAATATGAAGCAAGTTTTGACAGTTTTTAAAGGTAATACATAAGGATGACTAAATGGAAAGCAGTCTGGGAGTTGATTCATACTTGAAATAGTTGGAAAAGTGATTTTCGCTTTTTTTTTTTTTTAACCTGGAGACTCCGAATGGATGACATAATCATTGTTTTCAATTTTTTGAAAGGCTGTCAGATGGGAAACATTCCTATATTCCTCCAAATAGCATAACTACTAGCGGTGGAAGAAAGTAAAAGGGAAGCAGATTTCAGTTCAGCAGGTGGCAGAACTGTGCTAACATTTAGAGCTGTCCAAAAAATGGAGCAGGCTGCCTTACTTAAAGCAGTGAGCTCTCTGCAATTTGAACTGTGGAAGTACAAGTTGTTAGACCATACTGCTGAAATGTTACAAGAGGCAATTCCTGCCCGCGCGAGAATTGGACTATTGACCTTTAAGGTGCCTTCCAGTTCTAAGGTTTCTACGACTGTTGAGCTCAGTTAACTAGAGATTTGAATATCTGAATTGCTTTTGTAAACGAGTTTTTATTAGATAAATTGTCAATCCACTTAAAACCTGTGTGGTCATGTTGACGATGAAATTTGATAAAATGAGGGCTGGGAAGTCATGTTTAAAAGTGAAAGTCCAGAGACCACTAAAGGCAATTAGAGAAACTTTTAACAGCAAGAGGGTGTGTGTGTGTGTGTGTGTGTGTGTGTGTGTGTGTGTGTGTGTGTTTCGAATGTGTCCTGGGCAAGTGACAGTTATCAAAAACATACACGCTCTGAATTGTTTTACTTTACACGAGTATTTGCTCAGGCGGGTTTTTCACATGGAGCAGTACATTACGCGGAAGCGAGGGCCAGTGTGTGGCGAAGCACAGTTTTCCGGAAGGCGCTTGGTGGTATTGCTGACCTAGCCCGCCATGGCGTGTGAAGCCCCCAGGCCCGCGGGGCCGAACTACCAGTCCCAGGGGCCCCCGCGGCGCCGCGCACGCGCGGTGGCGTGGCGGCAGCGCCACCGCAGGACGCAGGGAAGCCAGCTAGCGAGTGGCGGCGGTAGCGGTGGTGGTGGCAGTTCGCGGCGAGGGCGACGGCTCCGAGGCCGAGTGACGGTCGGGCGGAGATCTCGGTTCTCTCTTCGGTATGATCGTCGTGGTGAGTGCGCGTACCCCGTTAACCCGCGCCGGGCGCACGGCTCCTCGTCTGGCGACCGCGCTGCTCCGGCCTAGGGCCGCAGCCTGCGCCTGATGGCCGGCGGGGCCGCCGGGTCCAGCTGACCCCTGGGCCCTTCCCTCCAGTGTCGGGGGAAGTGGTTGTGGAGGGAGTCACGGTTAGGCCGAGGGGAGAGGTGTGGCGGCGCGCAGGGGCTGGGGCGGCCTGGGGCGGTCCAGAGGGTGGGACGCATGGGGGATGGGAGGAGGAGGGACCGCAGGACCGCCGGGCAGCTTCGGCTGTGAGCCAGAGGCGAGGCAGGTAGGGAACGGAGTATAGGAGGCGAGAAGGAGGTGGAAATGTCTTGAGTGCCGCTGGTGAAGATGTCGTGCTTTGGGGACTCTTGACAAGCTGGACTCACAGGTCTGGGGGTCAGCCCACCTCCCACAGACACACACTATACTTGGTATCTTTCCACTTGCTGTTGGAGGTCTGGAAGTGAGGGACTGTTGTTTTCTTCGATTTCCTTTTCTTCAATCTTACCTTTTATTATTGACTGGCAAAATTTAAATGGGTGCTGTCCAGGCAAACCGTAGAAATAAACAGGGTGCTGTGTATAAATCTGTGTAAAACAAGGAGGCATGAAGATTTGTTCAGATAAGAGGTAGGTCAAAGAAGGACTCAGTGCTTTTATTTTGAGATTTGGACAAAAATCAGTTTGAGCAAGGCTTTGAATAGAAAGGGTTTTTAACTTAGGATAGAATTGGGGAGGGGGTCCTCAAACTATAATCGGGATAAACACATTTTTATTTTTACTATTTGATAACTAATTTATTATTTCCTTCAATTATGAATGTAGGCAACAAACCACAGTAGAATAGCAATGCTTGTGATTTTGTCACAAATAAAACTTACAGATATTATTGTATCATGTTTACAGTTGTTGCAAATGTCTCAAAATATCCCTTATGCCAATAATTTTTTTTCAAATTTATGATATTGTTAGGCCCACTGTTAGCTTTTGTTATTTAATGTGTTAAAACTGCATGTACATTACTATATCAGGGTTTTAAAAATTGTTTTGCTAATAGTTCGGTATAATTGTTTTTTTTTTTTGTAATCTCATGTATTTAATTATCCATTTAAAAGCAATCTGAGAAGGGGTCCATAGGCTTCACCAGACTACCAAAGAGATCCACAGCACAAAAAAGATTAAGAACTGCTGAAGCAGAAATAAGTTTTTTGGAATCTGTAAGTCTGCCTGGAAGAACAGTTGAATCATTAGATGAGAAAGAAGACAAGCAGATAGGATGTAAGTGTATATGAAAGAGAGAATTTTTTAATCAGGAAGTAAAAGAAGATTTGGCTGAGATCAGAGTAATAGTTTTGAAAGACAGAATAGACCACACAGATAGATATTTCATTCATGGTACTGGGAAATCAACAAAATAATCTGAGGAAGAAAGGAAAGCGAATGCTTTAGCTTTAAAGTTTTCATATTAAGGCACTTCCTAGTTCCAAGTGATTGAAGCCCTCCCAGCTCTTGTGTAAGCCTGTGATAGGAAATTATGGTGTGTGCTGGTTTTCTTTAAATCATGTAGGTAGTGTGGCTTTTAAAGAATTTTCTACCCTTAAGTGAAAAAACACAGGATCTCTTTTCAAATATAGTTTCCTATGGCTATTACCATCTTTTTATATATGATAGAAAGTAAACATGCAAATTATAGAGTTGAAGAGTTGTTAAGTCATTTTCCTGAAATTTCATTAAAATTTTTTGTAGTTCAACTTCATTTTGGCATCAGACTTTTTACTGATAAATCATTTGTAACATTTTTTTTCCAGACTATGTGTGACTTGAAATTTGCACCTGTTTGTAAATCACTGTCAATGTCTTATGTGAGATTTTTTCCCCCCAGCTAAAATAATAGCAATAATGGAAAACCACTGCAGTAAACTTTTTCTGGAAAAAATGAAGGGGGCAGTATGGAAAGGCGAAGAATATTTTTTGAAACAAATGTTGTAGCTGAAATAGTTTATGTTGACTTGAACACATTATATTACAAATTACTGCCTTGGATGAGTTTTGCCTGGTACATCTGTGTCCTTACACTGCCTTTTTTGTCATTCTTTGTCCCCTTTCCCTTTATTTTATTTATAATATCATCTACCTAGAGTGAAGTTCTTACTTTACTAAGGCTCTTTTACTGTGTGATCCTGTGTTGGTATAAGTGACTCTGAATTGTTCACATGAGATTGATAAAAAATTTTAACATCTGACTATCAAATATTCGTGAAGATGTGTTTGAAAATGGTAACGTAGAAACTGCTGGTAGAGTTTAAATTGATATTGCTGTGTTGAGGGACAGTATGTGCCGTATTCAGTAAAGTTGAAAATGGGCATGCCTACTCGATAATTTCACAACTTCTAGAAGGCAGTAAGAATAATGAGAGGTGCTGACAAAGGGAATGATGATATCTGTCATTTTTATTTAAAGACTAGAAGCAACTATGACAGTGTTAACAGTTCTGGGAGACAGAATACAAGTGCTGAATCATTCTTTACACTTCTCCCAATTTTCTAATTTTAATGCATAACTTTTAAATATTGTTTTCCAACTCTTTGAAAAATTGTAAGCCTATGGAAGAGTTGAAAGAGTAGCATAATAAACACTCATACACTCTTCACCTAGATTTGACAATTGTTAACATTTGGCATGTTTGCTTTAAGAACAGATGTAGACCTATATTTTGCTGAACCATATGCAAGTTAGGTATAGATACCATCAGGACACCTTTCCCCCAGATATCGTAGGATGTATTTCCCAAGAACAGGGACTTTCTTCTACATATCTGCAATTCAGTTGTCACCCTCAAGAAATTTAACATGAATGTAATATTATTAAATACTACACAACCAGATGTCCTCAGTTGTTTTTGTTTTTGACCCACGATTCAATTAAGGATCTTGTATGTAGTTGCCTACCTGAATCTAGAATCATTTTTCAGCCTCTTTTTGGGAGGTCTCTCATGACAGTAAACATCCAGATCAGGTTTTATAAGTTGCCCCTCAATTTGGATTGAATGTTTCTTCACAATTAGATTTGCATTAAGCATTGTTTCCTGGACTACTACCTAGGTGACTTTAGGTCTCTTATCAAAGGCATGAGATATCAGTTTCATTATTGATGTAAATTCGATAATTGAATAAGGTAATATCTACTAGATTTATATTATAAAGGCAGACACCCTTTTTTGATTTGTAATTGATAAGTAAAGTAATCTGTGGAGTGATAATTTTTTGAAACTTTCTCGAAGTCATGAATTGTTAATAGATGTGCCTGTATAAAGGGTCAAGAAAGTTTAGGTTGGAGACACATCTGAGTAGGAGAGCGGGCGATTAGGGGATAGTTGGCTGTGTGGAGGAGATGACATTTGACCTGGACCTTAAATCATAGATGCAATTGACTAGGGGTGTTGGAGAAGGGCTCCAGGTGAAGAGAACAATGTGAACAATGACAGTGACAGATTGGTAAATTAAATAGATCACCTAAGTCTTTTCTTCCACTTCTCCCCCTCCCTTTTCTTTTCTTTCTCTACTCTGCGGCCCCTCTCCCCCTGCCAGTGAAATTGCTCACAGGGAATCTGAAGTCAGTATACTGGAGAAGCACCAGAGAGCAAAGAAATCTAGTTTTGAATTCCTTCTTTGTAGCATAATAGCTGAATGATTAGGCAGTAAGTTATTTGACTTTTCTAAACTTGTTTTCACATTCATAAAATGGAGGTGATAAATACCTATCACTTAGGATTAAATCTAATAATACAATATAAAAAGCATCAGCAACATGGCTTTAACTGAATAATTGCTAGTTATCTTTTGGTGTCCAGCTCTCAGTCAACTTTCACTTTTTTCCACCTTGATACCACATTCCTGAATTTAAAACAAGCCCTTCTCTTTGGTGCCTTCTTGGCTACCATCGCAGCCCACTTCTCCCAGTTGGCTGCACTGTCAGTTCGTGAGCTGCTTTCCAGTGATGGCACACAGCACCTCACAAGGTGATGCTCTCCGAGAATGGCATTCTGGAAATTGCAACAATATGTATTAACTTTTTGGGGTTCAGTTCACAATACAGCAGTTGCCGTTCTTTGAAGGTGATGCACTTCAGTTTAAATTAGTTTATTTGTAAAAATTATCTGTAATAGTTGTAGAAAATTGAAGAGGGAAAGTTGATATATCTCAATGGTAAGACATTTCACTTTGTTTGTTTGTTTGTTTATTAGGAGTGAGTGTATTGGGGAGAGTTGGTTACACATTACACTAGAATTCTCCAAGGTAAAGTATGATTTTTTTTTTTTTTATGGTTAAAGCCCAATATAGGTGGGATCCTTCTTACTTGCTTGTAAAGAGCAGTACTTGAAAAATTTCTCAAATGGTTAATTCAGTTTTTTCCTTTTAACTTTCTGTTTTTTCACCACACATATTTTCTTCTCTTGAGTTAATTTTTTCTTAGGCAAGAATTTCAGCCATGTATTTTTTTTTTTTAACTCGAATAAGCTGCCTAAACTTGTGTTTGCATAGAGTTATTTGCAGCTTTAACTTTTTAAGTAATCCTAATCAAGATATTTTCATTTGTGAAGGAACTAAAATCACTAATTCTTGTGTCATGTATACATTTTAGAGGAAGCTTTGGGCACCGAGCTATTTGATTTCTGGTTATTAAAAAATTATAGGTAGTTAAAATTTCTTCTTTATGCATATGTATGTTTTCTGATTTTTCAGAATGTTTTAGTATATATTATGATTTTGTAAAAACATTTTCAGAAGGATAGTTCATTGTTCCTAAGCCAAAACCCGGTTTTGAACTCCGTAGAAGAAATGATGACTTTTTCTTGATGCTGCATATTCTCTTATTTAATATTTATAAATGAATGGTTAAGCAAATGTTTAAAAAAATCTTACAGACTTTCTAGGGGTTTCTATGTCTTCTTTTTTACGTTACAAGTTTGGAGATGAAAATTCAATGTGTACACCTTTTTTGTAAACCATTTTTTAAATGTAAGGCTTTAAGCATGCTGTTGCAACTGTGAAAACAGGCAAGATGTCTGCTCATTAATCTAAGATGTCTGTCCAAAAGGTGCTTGCTGGGTCTTGCTTCCATGTGATGCCAGTACACCCACGCTGCAGACGAGTGGGGAAAGAGCATGTCATCAGACGTGTTCAGTTCTTCCTTTTTTTTTTCTTACTAATTTTTCAGTTTACTTTCTGTGAGTCTTGGAAAGAATTAAACAGTGGTTTTTCTATTAGAAATTTTAAAAGACAAAAAAGTTAGTCAAGGGATATTAGCCTGTTTTCTTTTCTTCAGGATCAGAGTCAAATTATCTTCCCAAGCAATCTTACTTTTATGGAACTGTACTTTTAAAGTTTTTAGGACTTAAGCTAAATTAATATATTTTCAACCCACTTTGAACTGTCTCCTTTCACTGTTGATATAGGACTGTGACCCATACCTTGATTTTGCTTCCATTATTTATAAATCCTGACTACTTGACAAAAATATATTAGATCTAAAAGTCATAGCATTTAAGGCAGAATTGCAAAGTGTTTACAGATACTGGTTTCTGTACTGGAAAAGCTTGGGAAAGAATAGATGAATTAGTTTTGCAAAATTTTCTTATTTTTCCACCTACTTTAGAACCCAAGGAATCTTTGATTCCTTTAAAACAGAGTGCCTTTTAACATCTAACTATTCAAGGTTGTGATGGGTTTTGGATTCTGATGGAAAGTGACTTATTAAGCCTCTCTATGATTAAGTTTCTGTTCCATTATTTCAAAATGTCATATAATAGTAATGATAATAGCCAACATTTATCAAGTTCTTTTTCTAGGCATTATGTGACCTATTTAAAACTATGAATTCTCTTATTCTATGGAGGCATGGTTGATTTCTTTTTGAAAAACTGTTTTAACTAACTAGATAATTTTTTGTGTGTGGTTCAGGAAGTTCCTTTTCGGTTAACACAGTCAATGATAGTAATATTGTTTGAAATCTGATGATAAATACTTATAACTATATGAAATACCATTCTCATAAATGTGATGAAGCAGACGTGACAGCTTGCTGTTTATGAGCTTCTGGGGTGGACTCTTGGGTTTTGAAACAGGCTTTACCAGTATTACAGCTCAGCAAAAATGCAGCTGAAGCTCAAAGTTCTCTTTCTGCTCCCCCATTTTGTTGTTTTGTACACCCACTGCGTTTATGGAAGAAGCTAAGTTTATCCAGAGACCAGAGCTTCCTCAAAACATGTGGGTGGTGAACTCTTCCTTTCAAAAGTTCACAGAGTGTTCTGAGGGTTTTAGGTTTTTCTTTAGTTAATTGGTTTGTCTTGATCTCCAGATTTTTATGTCTTGGTGAGTTTTCATTAGAGATTATTTAATAGGAGGAAATGAGACTTAGTGGTATTTAATTTCAAATGAATAAAATTAATGGAGGCTTATTCAATTGTGAAAGTTCCTGATACCCATTCCTGGACTGTGCGGACGTTTGTATCATTTATTGCCTCTGGGAAATAAAAGGATATATTTTAATGCCAATGCACTTCCGTTTATTGCTGTGTAGCTTATTATTGTAGAACTGTGTCTAGAAATTACATACTGTGTTCTTTAGGTTGCCCTTGAAATTTTTCACACTTAGACATATTATTATTCATAGAATTCATCTAGTCCTGAGTGTTTAAAGTAATTGGACTACCAGATTTTTTAGCAGAAAAGATTTTAGTGCCCAGATTTTATGTTTTTCTTTTTAATTACTAAAGTAATAAATGTTCTTGGTTAAAAAAAAAAAATGCCAAAAAAAAAGAGAAAGCTTTTCTTCCCCACATATACATACCTGTACTATATGTTTGCATTTCTTCTTTTTTACCCCCAAATTATAGTTAACACTGTGCTTGCAAAGTGCTTAACATATATTAACCCATAAACCCTCATAATCCTATGAACGTACCTTAAGAAATTGGTTCTATTTACATCCATTTGCAAATGAGAGGAAACTGAGGCATGGAGAAGTAACCAGCCCATGGTTGCCTAGCTAGTAAGTGGGTAACACTGAGTTTTGGACCTAGGTAGTCCTGCTCCAGGGTGTGTGTTTTAACCTCTGTACTGGGTCTTACCATGCGTACTTTTCTACAGTTTGCTTTTTTTCACTTAATGATACATGATGGACATCTTTCCATGGACCTTCACCTCCTTCTTAATAATCATGTAGTATTCCAGTGTAGGGGAGTACCATAACTTGCTTAAATTAACGTCTTTCAACTTACTCTTTTTTAATATTGCCAATCCCATTAGTAATGATTTCAAATACTATTTTTAAAAGTCGAGGTTTTTAAACTGGAATGGTGAGGACACATTTGTATTTATAAGTAATGCATATTAACTGTTCAGATGTTTTGATATTCTTTCAGTTGAGTTGTGTAATACAATCTGGCTTAACCCACAAGCCCTTTGTTATGCACAGATTCATTATTTTTGTGGTTAGTCTGTGTCTTTCGCTCTGGAAAATTAGTAGAATATTGGGGTAGAATCCACATCTGTTTGGATTTTATTTACTTTTGGTAGGGTCTGGAATTTTGGTGTCATAACAGGAAGCCTATATAATGTTAATTTGAATTCTGAGTACTATCCGGCTTTATATTGTGTCTTCAAAGTAGTGTGCCTTTCAATTCCCTGTACTTGTGCCAGGAATAATTGGTACTAAGTCATTCTTTCTTCTACAGTGTTTTACTCTTGTTTCAAATATAGCAACAAAAGATATTAAAGTATAACTTGTTTCCGTTTTTGTCCTCATTGATAATGCATTTCGTAGTCCTGAGGAAATATCTTTTTGGTCCATTAATAATCATTTCAAACATGCTCATTGGAAAGTTTGTAGATATTTTCAACTTAAGTTTAGTTACTATTCTTAATCATTTGGAACTGAGTTAGCAGCAGCCTGGCTGATTCCTAACTGGAGCATTGCTCTTAATCATTCAGTCACTTATTAATTATTTATAAATTCAGACATTTATTCAACACCTGCTAAATGCCAGTCCTTCTGCTAAGTAAGGGGTGTACCAAGAGGACTTCATTCCTACCTCAGGGAACTTGAAAATTTGTTAGAAAATTTGTTGCAGTGTAAAATGCTATGATGGAGATGAGCCCAAATGAAAAAGAATCTGAGTCAGGAGAATAGCCAGTAAAGCCTCCTTGGATTGCGTTGGGGCCCGGTACCTAAGTGGGATGTAACTGGCCAGTGAAAGGAGTGGCAAAGGATTCTAAATAGAAGGTGTATAGAAATCTGGTCTGTGGAAACCACTCGAAATTATCATTAGAATGTCATGCATCCTATATTGAGGGCCCTCAGGAGCAACCTTACCTGTCTTGTTCATCAGTACCTAGCACATCGTAGGTCTTTAAGCATTTGTTGCAGGAAATGTGTTCGATAAAGCTGACTGTGCTTGTCTGCTCATTTTTTGGAAAGAGATGAGCTCATTATTTTTAATACCTGACAATTTTTAGATCATGTGACTTAACAAAACATTATAAAGTGAGTAAGAAACCGTTTCTGTGCTGAAGGAGCTAAGTCTTGTAAGGGAAAACACATGCAGATAAATCCTAGTAAAGCAACATGATTATTTATATTTACAAAAAATCCTTGCAGGGGACACCCATTTCTTGTATGGATTGGTTAGATCTTTGAAAAGTGATGGGGAATATAAATCCTCAAAATTATTTGATTGATAAAATCCAAGAGCTAACATTGTAGTAGTCATTTAAAAATGGCAGTCATGTCCTTTTTTGCCCTATCACATTAATATGAATATTACAGAAATACTATGAGGAAAAGTACCTGTATAATGAACAAAACAATTACTGACAGTTCTGTCAAGGTGTGGTCATCAGTATATAAATATGTTTCATATACTTAATTAATCTTTGAGTAAGATCATGATTTTTCCTAAATCTGCATGCCACTTGTACTATTATTTATTTAATGTTTTTTTATGGACACACTTTAAAAATATTTTTAAAGAAGCTTTATGTTATTATCATAATGAAAGACCAATATCTCTTACCTGTGTAGAAAGTTAAAAAACAAAAACAAAAAGAGCAATGTTATAAAACCTGGCTAGCTGCTGTTTGCAGAAGGTGCTGAGTTTGATGCTTGCTATCCTTTAATTAAAAGGAGAGATTAGCCAAGTGTTAGGGAAGTGTCAAGACAAACTGGCACCTTGCTTAGATCTTCTCCATGATGTAAACAAGACTAAAAGAGACTCGAAAATGGAGTAACTTTCCCTCTTGGTGATTTAGTGTCATAGGGGAGGAAGGGACACACTCTGTTGGCGGTAGCAGTTCCCCAGAGCTTCGCAGAGGGAAGAGATTTGGAGGCGGGGCCTGAAAGGATGAATCTGAGTTCACTTGAAAATAGTCCTGTATAACAGCATCTGCAAGTGTTGAAGACTTTAGGATATAGTATGGGAGCAACATGTGATTTGGGGGAACTGGAGAAACGTTGAGAGATGATGTAGGAGATGGGAAAAGAAGGATGTATGGGGTTAATCCCTAATAGCTTTTTCTAAACTTTCATATATCCTTTCTTTCATGGGATTTAAGGGAATTTAGGTTAATTGTTTAGTCCTGAAGACTAACTAACCTGACTTTGTCAGGCAGTTTGGAACTTTCAGAGAAGGAAGGAGTTGTCCAGATACCAACTTACATATTAGTAGTTGTTGAAAGAGTGGATGATTAGAAGAAGTGACCTTGACCATAAATTAAAGCTGGTGAGCCAGGTACACCCAGATAAATTCTAGTCCCAGTTTTGTCACTTATTAATTTGAGCCTGGGCAAATTATTTAATTTTCTCAGTTTCCTCTTCTTGGAAATGTGCATAAGAATACTTAGCTTTAGGAGTGTTACACAGATTAAACGAGAATATCCATGTAAAGCACCTAGTTGGCACCAACAGTACGATGAGCCTGTAGCGTGTGGTCGTTATTGTTCTTTTTATTTCCTAAGCACCCATATATTTTACTTCCACCAGTCAATTAAAACTCAGGTTCAACCGTTACTATTTATTATGGCTTTTTTAAAAAGTTTGTTATTAAGTGGAAATTAATATAAAAACTGACTTTTCTTAAACAGTTTGGGCTAGGGACTATATTTGCCTTGCTTCAGTTGATCAGGAATTAGTGCAAAATGTGATGTACCCATGGAAATTTCATGTTATTATGAAGTTTCTGTATTTCATTTCTGACGACAGTGAACTGAAAAAAAAATATTTTTAGTCTGATCGTTTAAAAATTACAGTGTATTACCAGATGTTACATCATATGATAGTTGGGAATCCTTTTTCTAGATGGTGGTTGTTGGAGGTTGTGATAAGTTAGTGTTCAAATGTTTTCTCAAGTCTGTATACTTTCTTCTTATTGAATAACGCTTGCTATACTGGATGCTTGCATTTAGAAGTATATTATTTGTGTAGTTTTAAAAATTTAAATAGACTTTTTTAGAACAGTTTAAGATTAACAGAAAAATCGAGACAATAGTACAGGGAGTTCCCATGTAGCCAGCACCAAGTTGCCCTGTAATTAACATCTTACATTTGAATGGTGTATTTGTAAAATGAGTGAACCAATATTTGATATAACGTTATTAACTAAAGTTCACCCTTTATTCAGATTTCCGTAGTTTTTACCTGAGGTCCTTTTTTTGTTCCAGGTCCCAGTCAGGATACATTACCTTTAGTAATGTGGCAATGGTATGTCATTATTTGTGTTATTTTTAATTGGATCATCTTAAATTAGACTCATTAATTTATTTGCAAAGCATGCTTTATGCTCAAATTTCAAAGCCATACCTCTATATGGCATATTTTGTTACTGAAAATGATCTTAGATTGCAGATAGTTGGCCTTTATTTCACTTTTAATAAGGCTTTTACAAGTGTAGGCTCCATAATGTTAGTAAGCAGTCTGTGTTATCTTTTTAGTTATGACTTTGATATGTCCCATTTATTTTCATGGTAAGGTTCATTTTGATAAGTCAGTCATGTGATGAACATGGAGTCTGTGTCATTGCGTCCTAGCGAAATGATAAAAATTACCCTACCTTTTAAAATTTTATTTTGTTATTAGTTTCAAGTATACAGTATATTGGGTAGACACTTATATAGTTTATAAAACGATCCCCCCAGTTGCTCTTTCTCTCCTCTGGCTCTCCACCTCACCATTACATTAATGCTGACCGCATTCCCTATGCTGTGCTCCCCAATTACCCTGCCTTTTAACTGACAAAAATACTGAGGTCCTACACTCTGCAGTCACTTCCACTTTACAGTCACCTCGCACGAACCGTACACTGTAGTGAGTGAAATAGATAAGGACATTATTCCAGTTTTGAAGATGAGGGAACGGAAACTTAGGTGAAATGACTGTGTAACAGATGACATTGCCAGTAGGCGTCAGAGCCCAGTCTTAAATGCCAGCTCTTCAGACCATAGTTTTGGTGGCCTTACCGCTGACTTGCTTGAAGTAGTTACTCTGTATAAAATAAGAAAGTAGTAAGTGGTCTTATCGAGTTTCTTACAAAGTTATTCCTGAATTTATTAGATGAATAAAGAGATGATTAGTTTGTTTTCTTGAAGTCTAGCTGCTACTTGGAGTTTAGCACTATTAGATACATATTAACTCAGAATGGCTTTAATTAGGAATTTTCAAGAGAGAACACATGAAACATGATTCTCATTCCATAAAACATTTCAAATAATTTTTTCCTACTTCAGAGTCCTCCTCTTGAGTCACAACGTTTGTTCAGGCATCGTTGCTAACATTTTTTTATATGTGTATGGAACATATATGGAACTTCTCCTGCCTTTTCTAATTCACACATTTCACTTTATCAGGCTGTGCTTCCTCTTCGTGCTCTGCATTCGAGTAGGTATGATTGCTTATCAGGAGTTGGCAGACCTTTTCTGAAAAGGGCCAGAGAGTAAATATTTTAGGCTTTGTGGGCCATATGGACTGTGGTAACTATTTAGTTCTGCCACTGCAGCATGAAAGCAGTCATAGATGCTATAAAAACAAGTAGGCATGACTCCGTTCCAGTAAAACTTTACACAAAAAGGCAGCCGGTTGAACTTGGCCCTCAGGCTGGAGTTTGCCGGGCCCTACTCTACACCACTGCGAAGGATGCAGAAACCCAGTGTGCTTCACTCCTCCAGCTAAAATCTCCCCACTGGGCTCTCAATGATGTCTTCATAACATGAACTGATAAGCTTAAAATCTGATTTAGCGTGCATGGGTGTAATTGATTTTATTTTGTAGAAATGTGACAAGTGGAACTGAACTTAATATAGATTGTCAAAGTCTGATTTTTGGCCGCTCCAAAAAGAAATTATCTAACTTGGAAAATGCTTGCAAGTTTCTGGAAAAAATTCTTGTTGTGATTGACATGGACAGAAAAGCAAGGCAGGCTAAATTAAAACCTGGTGGTCCAGGATAGATTTTGATGGAGTTGGCTGAAAAGGTTGAGGAAAGGGAGGAATGAGGATCTTCTTACCAAATATGTGAATTCTCTGGGCTTCCATTTGACTCCTGCTGTTGTTTTTAAGTAGTAATTTGTTAGCTGTTATTATTTGTGTGTGTTTGGTATTATTATTATTATTATTATTTTCAAAATGGTGGTACCTGAATTAAGTTCTGTTAACATGTTTGAGCTTCTACCTGCCATCGGTTATGCCAGGATGCCGAGTCCAGTGAGCGCTTTCCCTCAGTGTTTACCATCTAATGGAAGAGACAGATATATAATATCATTATACTCGGACATGCGCTACATGTTATATAAAATAGTATTCAGAATATGAATTTAATTTAGGTGAACTGTGGGCAAAAATATAGGTCAGAGTTAATTCATATTTTAAATCTCTTGCATTTTACCCAGTAGTTAGCTGAGACTTTCCCATGTGTGGTAGTAAGAGAATTATACATTTATTCCATGATTTTTTTAAAGCATCGTTTTGGAGAGTAAGCCACTACCTGTCATTTGTTAGCATTCTGGCCATCTTATTCTAAGAAGGAAAGCAATACAGCTTATAATTCTTGAAGATGATTAAAGAAAAAATTTCTTATCAAGTTTGTCTAGTGTTCTAGGTTTATTTAAAATCCCTATACAAAAATGTCTTTCGAAGACATTTGGGACTGTTGAAGGGTTTAGAAGGTGAGTTCTCGTTCAGATTAGGTGGAGCATTACTTTCAGGGGTTAATTTTTTTAAGTGAAACTACATTTACTTGAAAATTTTCTTTTCTAAATTGCATAATTTGGTTCATATTTTGCTGTGTGATTGGAAACTTTTACTGCATTCTATCTTGAACAGTATTTTGGTTGTAATTAGACTGTCAGCTCCTTGAGATTAGGGGACCTGGCTAGATACCAGCAAAACTTAATAATCTAGTTGTCGAATTAAGTGTATTAAAGTGGTGAAAAGGGCACAATTTGATAATTTTTAAAATACTTTTTCCTACCTTTTTATTATGAAACATTTCTAACAAAGAGAAACCGTTGAAGCACAGTACAACGATCACCATATAGTATCACCCACAGTGCCCAGTTGTTTACATTTTGCTGCATTTTTAAATCCCTTTTGATTTTTTTCCGTACCATGTACAAGTAAGTTGCAGACATCCTAACACTTGCTGCATACTTGAGTGTACACCTCTTAAAAATAAGATACTATCCTGTGCAACCACGGGATTTCTGAATCATTCCTGTAGAGTAATAATTAATAATAATAATAATAATAATAATAATAATAATAATAATAATAGTGTGCTAGCTCTGTTACCTTTCCCCTGCGTGGCCCTGTGCAAGTTATTTGCTATCCCTGACCTCAGTTTCCTTAGCTGCAAAGTACCTATCTCAGCGAGATATTAGGAAGATTAAGTGTGTAAAGTTCTCGGTACCATACCAGGCACAATTTTCAGTTCATAAAGTGGCGGAGAACAGCACTCCCACCCTTGTCCCCAGAGCTGGAAACTTCTGCCTCACCTTCCCTATATGTAGGTGGCAAGAAATCTCTTATTTTCTGCCTCCTAACATCTCTCAAATTTGCCCTCTTCTTCCCATTGCTACTACATTTCTTGCCCATCAACAATTTCTTAATCTCTCATCTAGTTCCATGCCCACCTCCTCATCCTTTTCCTTACTGCCAGAGTTTATATTCTCAGATACAAATTTAGTCATGTTCATTCCCCGTTTAAAACCCTTTTCCTATCACCCACAGTATAAAGTCCAAGTTTCTTAACTCTGACTTCTGTGTACCTTCTGTCTCTGTAGCCTTATCTCTCATTTTACGCTTCCTCCCCTACCCCACCTCACTCTTAACACACACAAACACATGTGCCCCAAAGCGTAGCAAGCCATGCCTCTTTCTCTAAATATACTGTGTCACACACCTCTGTGCTTTTGCTGGTCGGCTTCTTTTCTCTGGAATTCTGCCCCTCTCTCTGGAATTCTACCTCCACCTACCATCTTCTTTATGTGGCAAATACTTATTATTTTTTTTTTTTTTTAAGACTAGGTACAAGCATCTAACTCATCAGTCATTCTTTCTTGCCCCTGCTCTACATTGTAGTCTTAGCGATAGCATATCACTCATAACTCTTATGGGCTGTCATTTGCTTGCATGTCTGCCTCATTCTCCTCGGTGAAAAAGCCCTTGAGGGCACACACTAGGTTTTATTCTTTTTCGTATCCCTAGTACCTAATATATTGTTTGTACCAGGCACAAAATAAGTGTATATACCATGTCCACATTTTGTAGATGAAAAAAAAAAAAAACTGAGGGTCAGAGAATATGTATTATGTACCCAAGGTAACAGAACTAATTAATGAAGCTTACAGATCTTTTAAGAGTCCATTTCAGTCCATTTTCATTTACTATAATACTTCTCATAATTACATCCATTTGTTCAGTAATTTTGTTCTTAGTATATGGACTTAGAGCCCCCTAGAGGATTTTAGAGTTTCCACATAAAAGTCTATAAAATCATACATGCATTTTCTATAGACTGAGTTAATAAAATTGTATGTGTGTGTATATATATATATATATGTGCATGGCATGATTTTTTTTTTGAATGTACACAGATGTTTTTGTGACTAAGAGTAAATCATCTTGGTAAAGTAGACGTACTTATATCTTTTGAGAGAAAAGTATGAGGGCCTTAACCATGAAGGAGGTTTGGAATAACAGTTTTGTCTAGTTTTCTAGGAAATTTTAAGGTACAAGAAAGTACTTTTTGAAAGCAATTAAACTCAGATTAAATGTTAACATCTGAAATTTTCCTAGTCATCAGTGGTTCATTAAAATAAAAGAAAGTTTAATATTTTCTAAAATTAAACTTAATTAAAAATTAAATCAATTTCTTTAAATAAGGTAGCATTAAATATACTTTCAGCTGCTACTATAATGTTTCTTTTTTTGTGTGTTAGCACCAGAATTATTTACACACACACACACACTCACACACACAACATGTTTTTATTGACTTTCTAGGTCGTCTTTCCTTTTAGAATCTGAATTCACTGCAAATTGTATTTTATCAATTTTAAATAGATCCATTAAGGTAACTTATGAATCTGATTGGCTGGGACAAGTTTTTTTTCATGTCTATTGAGATATAATTGAAATATGGCATATATTTAAGGCGTATTATGTGATTTGATACACAAATATATTGCAAAACATTTAGCACAGTAAGATTAATTAACACATCCTTCGCCTCACATAATTATCATTTTCTTGTGTTATGGTGAGAACATTAAAGTTCTATTGTCATAGCTTTCAAGTTTACAATCATGTTTAATTCTTAATGAGAAGTATTTTTCTAACTTAATGACTGGATCTAACAATGTATTTTGTTATCTGGGCCACAGGCACTTCTATTGTTAATATAAAATATTTGTGGTCTGGCAGGCATTCTAGGTTCAAGGGTATAGCTTAAATAATAATGCTTTAAAATATGTGTGCTATTTTAATCAGTTTGCTTAGCTACTAGATAAATAAGAATTGATTCATTCATTCCTTTGCTAAATATTTATTCAGCTCCTGTTGTGAACCAGGCCCTCTCTTCAGCCCTGAAATTACAGCTATGAGTGAACAAAACAGATAAGCCCTGGCCCTGGTGGCCCTTACCTTTCATGGGGGAGTCACAATCTTGATGCGATGAACATGCAAGTAGATATATGTAATAAGATGCCGGATAGGGGCAAGTGCTTTAAAAAAAAAGTCGGAAGAACGGATAGAAAGTGATATTTTCTATTTTACGGTTACCTGAAAAGGCCTTCCTAAGTAAACATTTGAGCAGAGAGACCTGAATGAAGTCAAGGAGCTAGCCTTGTGAAGAAATCTGGAAGAATAGCCTTCCAGACAGAGGGGTTGGCAAATGCAGAGGCTTTGGACAATTTCTAGTAGGGGCTGACAGGGACCTGACTGAAGTTTAAAGGATACTGCATGCCTTGTAGAGCAGTGGTCCCCAACTGTTTTGGCACCAGTGGTCCCTAACTGTTTTGGCATGCCTTGTAGAGCAGTGGTCCCCAACCGTTTTGTGCTCCTATGAGAATCTAATGCCTGATGATCTGAGCTGGAGCTGAGGCGGTGATGCTGGTGCTGGGGAGCGGCTGCAAATACAGATGAAGCTTCACTCGCTTACCCACGACTCACCTCCTGCTGTGTGGCCTGGTTCCTAACAGGCCACAGACTGGTACCTGTCAGCGGCCCAGGGGTTGCTGACACCTAATGTAGAAGACAGACCCTAGTAGTATAAGAAAGGAAGCAGGGAATTCAGTTAGGAAGAGGTAGTCAGAGACCTTCAGGTGAGAGGTGATGATAGATGTGGTGAGAAGTAGTCAGATTTGAGGTGTATTTTGAAGATAGAGTCAATGGAATATGCTGAGTGGCTGTAATGTCAAAGAGAGCAGTCAAGGACTCTCCAGTGTTAACAGACACTGGACTCGAAGAGTAAACACAAGGTTTTTTGCAGTGGGTATCTCTGAGTAGCCTTACTAGGAGCCTTTCTTTTTTTTTTTTTTTGCTCATCTGTATTTACCAATTTTTCTATACTGAATGTGATGCTTCTGTAATAAAAAAATATAGATTACTTTAAAATTAGAGTTAACCATGCTGCTAAATATAGCAGAATTCGTAATGTGTTCTATCCTTTTTGATTTTGGAAAACAATTTCAGTAACATAAAATTTTTAAATTTGTCTTTTTCTCTTAGTGATCAGCCTTTGTACCATTTCCACATTTGAAGATGGTGAAGCTAGATATTCATACTCTGGCCCATCACCTCAAGCAGGAACGCTTATATGTAAACTCTGAGAAACAGCTCATTCAGAGGCTCAATGCAGATGTACTTAAGACAGCTGAAAAGTTGTATCGGACAGCATGGATTGCTAAGCAACAGAGAATTAATTTGGATCGGCTTATCATAACCAGGTAAAGAAAAGATTTTGAGGTCTTAAATTTATAAACCACCGTGATACTGTGCTAACTTTAAATGGATCTGTTTCCAACGTAGTGCCTGATTTAAGATAGTTTAAATTAACATTAAGGTGAGTCTTTGCTTATTTTGTTTATTAAATCACTTAAGCACTGTTACAGAGAATTATAACTTAAGCACTGATATTTTGTACCACACCAATCCATTTTCTATCTTCATACATATACCTTTTATTGTTGTAGTAGAGAGTACATTTTCTTGCGTTCTATTTTTCTCCTAATATAATTTAATATATACATTTCTGTGTTTTGCTGTTGTATATCTACTTTTCAGTTTTAGAAGCCTCATTTTTCACTGTGTTCATACCTCATTGGTCTGTTGTTCCAAGAAGCAATTTTTAACTGTAAGAATAATAGTAGTGCTGAAGTATAATGTTGAGAAAAGGAGCCAGACGCAGCAGAGTACATGTTGTATGATTCCATTTATGTGAAGTTCAAGAAGAGGCAGGACTAATGTTTGATGCTAGAAATCACAATAATGGTTACTTCTTAATACGGATTTAATGTGAGAAATTTCTCCTTGTTTGTACTTTTCGTTTTTTTTCTTTCTTTGCACATTCAGGTGCTAAAAGATTTTAGCAATTTAGTCATCTCACTGCTGGGACTATGGTCAGGTCACGGTTGATGTTACAGTATGGTATATGGGTTAAGTAGTGCTAAGTTTGTTATGTTGCTTGTTTGTTCATTTTGTAGTGCTGAAGCTTCCCCTGCTGAATGTTGCCAGCATGCCAAGATTTTGGAAGATACGCAATTTGTCGATGGATATAAGCAATTGGGATTTCAGGAGACTGCTTATGGAGAATTCTTGAGTCGATTAAGGGAAAATCCTCGTCTTATTGCCTCCTCTCTGGTTGCTGGAGAGAAACTTAATCAGGAGAATACACAAAGTGTTATTTACACAGTTTTTACCTCTCTCTATGGCAACTGCATTATGCAAGAAGATGAAAGCTACCTCCTTCAGGTCTTGCGATACTTGATTGAATTTGAACTTAAAGAAAATGACAACCCTAGGCGACTTTTGAGGAGAGGAACTTGTGCCTTCAGCATCTTATTTAAACTTTTTTCTGAAGGATTGTTTTCTGCCAAACTTTTCCTCACAGCTACTTTACATGAGCCAATCATGCAACTGCTTGTGGAAGATGAAGATCATCTGGAAACAGATCCAAATAAGCTGATCGAGAGGTTCTCCCCATCTCAGCAGGAAAAACTCTTTGGAGAGAAAGGCTCAGATAGATTCAGGCAAAAGGTTCAAGAGATGGTAGATTCCAATGAGGCCAAACTAGTGGCTTTGGTGAACAAATTTATTGGTTATCTCAAACAGAACACCTATTGCTTTCCACATAGTTTGAGGTGGATTGTGTCACAGATGTACAAGACCCTGTCCTGTGTAGATAGACTGGAAGTGGGGGAAGTCAGGGCAATGTGTACCGACCTCCTGTTGGCTTGCTTCATTTGTCCTGCAGTTGTCAATCCAGAACAGTATGGAATAATTTCTGACGCTCCTATTAATGAGGTGGCAAGATTCAATCTGATGCAGGTATGCTTTGCTGTCGTTATCGTGGCATTTGGTCTGAAATCAGTTGATTTGGCAATAGGGGTGGGATCAGAAAATCCGATGACAATATTCATAGATTCTTACCAGTCATTCCTTTTCCTTAGACTGTCTTAACTATTTGCTGCCTAAGGCATTAAAGCAGCCATATTGAGACTTTAAAATATTGTTGTCATAAAACATTTTATGTTAGTTTTTAAATGGAGTCCTCACACCTCCCAATGTATAGTCGATTAGATTTTCCAGAACAAGCCCACCGTCCCCTTCCCATGATTTCAAAATCTGGAATGATTGAAAACTAAAGAGTCTTTGTACTTTATTTGGTAGCAAAACCTAGTCTGAATAATCATGTGGCTATTTATAATTGTTCATTATTCCATTTAGCACTAATGAATACTCATGTTTGCTGCAGAAATGTTCACATGTTTGATTGTAGGATGCTGCCCTACATACTGGGCATCTTACACACGTGCGCTAACCAACCTTTTTAAAATCTCCAAATCTTGAAATATGAAATTCTTGGAGACCCAAGGGTTTTAGAAAGAGGATTTGGGGAGTTTTATTAACACTTTTTTTTTTTTCTAATTATCTGAACTACTGAAATCATGTTATTTCTTAAGAGAATCTTTTAATCATATGTCTCAGGAAAATTGTTAAGAAGAGACTGAGTTTATTTGGAATAGGATATATCTTTGGATGATTTTTTTTAATCATAAGCTTTTTTTTTTTCATGATCAGTTCTATCAAACTAGGGTACTTAGCAATTAACTATATAGAAATCTCTGAAAAATTTTTTTATCATCTGTGAAATACTAAATTTTTCTTATGATAATGTAGCTGTAGTTTTTATTTTTGTCATTCTAACAGAAATTGAATCACATATTTTCAAAATGATAAAAAGGATGTATTGTCCTAGATATTAAGAAGATGATGCTATATGATGTTAACTTTCAGCTAAGTAGCTTTAAAGAGAGTGGATTAACAGTTCGCTTTTGTCAGTAAGGAACTCGTTCTGTGAATTAATATTTACTTTTCAAACAGCATACATTTTATAGGAATTGTTTGCTTTTCAGTCTAGGGCAGGGGGTGGGGTTCGAGGGATTCTACTATGAGTACTTTGTGAACTATATAGGGAAAAGTACATAGCATTAACTTGAAATAGTTTGAGTCAGCTTTTACAAATTAATTTTAACATTTCTAAGCACATGAAAAGTACAACATCAGAAACAAAGGTGTATTTTTATTTCCTAATGTTGATATCATATGTTGAATAAAAAGCAAAATTTTCTACTTGTTTTTTATAACTCTAACTACAGTAAAACCTGATGTTGGCAAGATACACATTGGGGTCCCTGCTTTGTCTGTCTGGTCAGGCGGTGTGAATATTATTGTGAAAGAGATTTTAGAGGGGAAAGGGGGAAGTACTTTCACAGGGGACTTTGTAAGTTACAGCCTGTGTCTCCCCACTGCTTTGGGTTGCAGGTCGGCCGCCTTTTGCAGCAGTTAGCAATGACTGGCTCTGAGGAGGGAGACCCCCGGACGAAGAGCAGCCTTGGAAAATTTGACAAAGTAAGAATGAATGCTTTGTCACGTGGAATACTGTTCATAGTAGCGAACGTAACTATTGTCTTTGTAAAATCTTGTCCGTAGGTGGTGTATAAATTAAATGTGCTTTTCAATTACCCTTGGTTTAGCTAGAGAGCATACAATGTTGGGTCAGCAACATTGTCACTAAAAATGACTAATTCTCACTTACAGAAGTGTCGAGAGGCCATCGTAATGAGAACCAAAGAGCTGTTAAGATTATTTTATTTTTAAAAGTTTACTTTTAAAAAATTGTCACTAAATCAAATTGGCAATAAATGTATAATTTTAAGTGTATTTTATAAGTTAATATTTTATGGTATTGTTCAATTAGTTTAATTAAATAAAATTTTAATCATATTTGAGTAGGCTATCTTCGATCTAGTTCAAAATTCATAGGCTTTACAGTGAAATTTCCCTTCCATCTCTGATCTCTGGCCTATTTTTCCCCCTCCGCCAAATTTCTTGATGTTATCAGTCTTTTGTGTGTGCTTCAAGAGGTCCATGTGTATACAAGCAAATTCCTACATATGTTTTCCGAATTATCCCAATCCTCCCTTTTCACAAAGGGTAGGATAGCGTGCACTGTTGTGCAGTATGTTTATTTCATGACCCGAATATCTTGAAGATTATTCTGTATCAGTTCATAAAGAGTTTAATTTTTTTTTAAATGTTGGGTTTAATAAAATTTCCAAGAAGAAAAGCTTTGCATGCTTGTCTACCTTAATCAGAAATTTTTTTCTCTTATTTTAAAGGAGAAGAAGTACTTCACTGTGATCTTTTTCTGTTTTAACAGAGCTGTGTTGCTGCTTTCCTCGATGTTGTGATTGGGGGCCGTGCAGTGGAGACCCCGCCACTGTCCTCCGTTAATCTTCTGGAAGGGCTGAGCAGAACCGTGGTTTATATAACCTACAGTCAGCTTATCACTCTGGTAATGGCTTGATTCTTTAATAGGATTTTCTCGGGAGTCATTTGTCTGAGCATGCACAGAATCATAGATGAGTACAATGCGTGAGGAATATATATTGTGTTTGAAAAATTGATTTCACTAGCTAATGTCCATTTACTTTTGCCAGGTGAATTTCATGAAGAGTGTGATGTCTGGAGATCAGCTGAGAGAAGATAGAATGGCTCTTGACAATCTCTTGGCAAACCTGCCCCAGGCAAAGCCAGGGAAAAGCAGCAGTTTGGAAATGACTCCGTACAATACCCCGCAGCTGTCTCCAGCAACCACGCCAGCAAATAAAAAGAATCGCTTACCTATAGGTAGAGACTTCTCTTATGGGGCTTTCCCTTAAATTTAATGTTCTTTATTAGCCTTTGTTATTGCTCGGTGTTTTTGAAATGTAGCTTTAAATAATTTGGAAACGTCTTTCTCTTCACATTTTGTGATAGTAATTCAGTTTTTTACAGTTGCACCAGATTAGTTAAGGTTTAGCAGTAGGCTTTAGCTTTATCTAGACCACGATTTTCATAATCAATTGAAATCATGCTACCTGCAGTATACTTTGTTTATATTTTAATGTCTTTTTTTGGGAAACTTTAAAAGTGTCATTTGTTATAAGTAGTCATTATTTGAATTACTTAGCCCTCTCCTTTCTACAAAGTTCTAAAGAATATAATAATATTTTAGAAGTTTCTGTCAGTAATGTTGAAAATACGGTTACTATTTTTCCATTATTGTTACTAATAGTCTTTTATAAACTGAGCTGAGATATCTTTGTTATTTTATAAAGTAAAACAAAATTTTTAATGTATCTTATTTATTCATTAAGAATTAGGCTTAATTAAGCTTTATTCACTTAATAAACATCTATTATCTATAGATATATACCAAAAAATTAATTGAGAATATACTGTGTTCCAGACACTGGGTAATCACTTTATAAATGTTTCATTTAATCCATGCAAAAAATCTAGGCAAAACAGGTGGGCATTATAATCACTACCCTGCAGGCGGGGCACTATGTTAGACACTAGGTATACAAAGACCTTAGGATGTGTCCTTACTCGAAGCCGGCTGCTTCGAGTAAGGACACATCCTAAGAGAACAGGAAGAGACCAGGACCCTTCGGTGTACTAAGTGTTTGATGGACGTAAGCGTAGAGGATTATCAGGACATCTAACTTAGCTTGGTGGTGATCCTGGAGCAGGTGAAGCCTGCACTTTCTCTTGAAGGATGAATGAGAGTTACACAAAGTAAATAAAACAGGAAAAGAGTGTTTAGGCCAAGGGAGCAGAGTAGGTTAGTGCCAATTTTTTTTAGTAATAATGAGGACTTTAATAATAATTAGTGAAAATGACCAGTTATATTTTTTACATTTTGAAGAATGAGATTTTATTTTTAAACATCCATGAGCTGATTTGTTAAAAACCATCAGTTTCTTAAAATTAGTCTACCTTATATTTAACAGAATGTGAAATAGTATCATCAACAAGAATGCAATATAATCTTTAAGTAAGGGATCCCCAACTCCGGAGCCAGGGACTGGTACCGGTCCGTGACCTTTTAGGAACTGGGCTGCACAACAGGAGGTGAGCGGCAGGAGAGTGAGCGAAGCTTCATCTGTGTCTGCAGCCGCTCCCCCACGGTAGCATCACCGCCTCAGCTCCACCTCAGATCATCAGGCGTTAGATTCTCATAAGAGCACTGGTCCCTGGTGCCAAAAAGGTTGGCACCTGCTTTAAATCTTTAGCTTTCACCATCCCAAATGTCAATTTTCAGAATTAAAAATAGGAAAAAAATGAAGTTTGACATTCAGTGATTTTTAATATATGCTATTTGCACTTTTTTTTTTTAACATGAAGAAATAAATGATTTGGTAGATTAGAGATAAAAATGTTTTCATTATTCACTCCTATACATTAGTTTTTTCATTTCTTGTCATCCAGAAGTGTCATTAAATATGGGGATAATGGAAAGTAAATTTCAAATGTTTTCCCAGTATTATTTTGTATAGTCTATGTGACCTGGTAATTGAATTGATTTCATATTTTTAAAAATGTGTCCATTATTCAGAGGGTTGATTTTCTTTCTGTTTAATGCTTTCGCAACCCAGGACAACAGTTAGCAGCCATCACTGCCTGGGAGTCCTCAGCCACCAATCTTACTGCTCATATAGCTCTAGTAACCCCATTTGGTGGGTAATAGGCTGTTCTTCCTCTTTTTATACAAGTTTTATTTAAGAAACAGTTTATAAAAGTGTGCTCCATGTGCATGTTGCTTTTGCTTTGTGTACATTGCTACATGAATTTTGATTACTTGCATTTTTATGAATTATAAAGTTTGTTAAGATTCACGTAGTTTTCCTGAAGCTGAATTTAAGTTCACAATTCAGTAGAAGATAGTGAAGGTCAACAAAAAAGATGTGAGTGAACCTGACTTTTGGAAGTTGACATGTGCTCTGAATTTTGAAAGTAAGAGTTATTAATGAACAGATCTGTAGCATTGTGGAGAGGAGATGATTCTTTATATTTCTGTCTTTAGATCAGTTTTCACTTAAAGTGAAGTTGAACACTTGTTACGATAGAGTATTTTTGCTTTAGGTCTGTACTTTTGATTATTTTGCCCTGTAATAAAATTTCTAGTAGTATTCAGATTGTATTGAATTTCACTGACCTCTGAAAGAAAATTGAAACATCACAGAAGACCAAAACTCCTAAGTTGTCACCAACTATCTAGATCTTTCAGATGTTCTTGTAAGATCTGTAGGCTGGATTATTTGAGACAAAAGTATTAGGTAGGGGGGAAAAACACCCCCAAATAATTAATCTTATATTAATTTAGAATGTTTCCAGCAAGCAGAAGGGAAACTTGTATTCAACATAGGGAAATCTCTCCTCCATCTTTGGGAAGAAGTTAATACATTTTAGGAAAGACAAACTTTCTGGTTTTGCCAACGTTTGCCTAATTAATGTATGTTACTTTATATGGCTATCAGATTTCTATATGAAATTTTCTAATGCTTGTAAATTCAGTTATTAGTATGGGAGACCCTTGGCAGTTTTTTATAGGTGAAATAGTTGCAGGTATCCTGAAAAGATAAGAAATAGAGTAATGCTTTTTCTGTCATCTGAAGTCTTAAATTGATTGGGACATATTTGCTGTTCTATAGATGTGATCATCTGTGTGTCATTCCCTGTCAGGTGAACATTGATCATTGTTTGTGCATATCAGTTTTGAAGGAGAAACTATATTAATCATCAGTAGAGTAACTGGGAAGATACAGAGTTTTTTTTCTTATTCATATTCTCACCACTTTTTTGTGTATGCATGCGCAAATGTTCTACATTAATAGAAAATATATGTTTGTATTTAGTGAGCTACTTTCTTTATCTTTTCTTATAAATTGTCTTATTTGAAATTTTTTTATTAGCGACTCGGAGTAGAAGTCGCACCAATGTGCTAATGGACCTACATATGGACCATGAAGGATCATCTCAAGAAACCATTCAGGAGATACAGCCAGAAGAAGTCTTGGTCATTTCCTTAGGGACAGGTCCCCAGCTTACTCCAGGGATGATGTCAGAAAATGAGGTATGACTGTATTGTTACATTTAACTTATAGCCATAATATTAAGAAATTTAGATTCCATTCTAATTAATGATCACTTCTATAAATCAATATACATTTAATGAATATTTTTGATTATCTTCAGAGGGCCTACCATGACTCACCATCAAATGCTAAATTTCTTGTCAGCAGTTCTGGAGGCCCTGCACATTAATATATCTATGGCACTGTGGTTGGTGACCAGGTCCACACCAAAAGGAATTTTCCTTATAGTGAAAGAGACAAGAAGCCGGGAAATTGTGGTGTGGAAGTTGAGGAGACTTTTCCAGTAACCTGTAGAAAGTGTTTTGTGTTTCTTCTCTTTCTAATCATATACTAGTGACATTCCTGCTTTAAAGAGCCAAACATTCTTTAGAAATATATTTTTTTCCTTAGCTCGTTAGGAAGAAATGGAAGAGATAACTGAAAAGAAAACTAAGAAAGTAAAATATTTTTAAGAAATGGGATTGGGGGCATGGGAATCTATTTTAAAATATTTGTAAATAGAAGAGCTTAGGACAAAAGGAAAGGAGAAATCTTGCCTCTAAAAAAGGTAGGAGGAGCCTTTTCTCATAGATTGCGACCTCCTGCGACCTCCCGAAAAAGCAGCAGCATCTTATATTCAACAGCGACTGCTTATTATTCAAGAAAACCTAGTCCTGCCTGGGAAGAAGGGACCAGTCAGTTATAGCGGTTGTTAAGGTGATGTTGGTGGTTGGCTGTGTTTGGAATTGTGGCAGCACTTCTAAGAGAGAGGGCTGTCAAACTCTCAAACTTTTCTCACTCACACACACACACACACACACACACACAATGAATAAGCTGGCAAAACTGTCAGAATCTACTTTTAGGAACTCTGGAATGTAATCTAAAACGTGTAACAGCCAAAGCAAAGCTTAATGAGGAAAAAAACTGGTGAATGTCAACCAGAGAGATCTGTGGTATTACCTTCCCCTTTACTGTCCCCCAGTCCCCAGCTCAGTGGCAGCCTTGGTCTCAGTAGCCTGCATTCCTGTGCAGGAAAATGTCTTCATTATGGTACGATCTTTTGTTTTCTGTTAATTTTCTCCACCCTCTAGGCCTTTAGATTTTGCCTGAAGATTTTTTTGCCTTTTGTTCACTCTGAGTTTAAAGGTCTGAGTTATTATTTTTAATATCTTAAAAAATACAAAATGTAAAATTTTTATGTTTGAATTTAATTTCAAGCAAATAGGAAGAAATTCTATTTTTAAATAACATGAATAAATATATAGAGCCATTAAAAACCCTTTAATTTCCTTATTTACCTGTAGGGTAGAAATAGCACATTGAGGTGTTTTTGTTTTGTTTTTTTTTTAATTTAAGCACATAAAAATTCTTCATATCCCAGTAGTAATAGCCTAGGAACTCAGTGGCTGTGAGTTCAAGTTCAGGGTGTCCTTAAAACATGCCTTGTGCCTTCCAGTAAAGCAGTAATTATGTTATTTGGGAATCAACATATAGAACAAATAGAAAACGAAAACGGCCATCAGCTCTAAGCTAGGGGTGGCTGTGAATTCACACTTCAGCTTCCGGTATGGACTTTTATGGCCGTGTATATGGTGATCAAGTGTAAGTTCAGACTAGACTGATTAAATTTTGATACCTGCAAGATAATTTGTTTACATTTTCTTTTTTTCTTCCCATTAACTTAGTTTATTGACTTTTGTAAAAATGTTCTGCAAATTTAGTATGTCATTTGACCATGCTAGATGCTTTATGTGCGTCTTTTTATTTAATCCTCAGCAACTCCATGGCATACATACTGGTATCACCATTTTAGAGGTGAAGAAACCAAGGCTGAGGGAGTTTAAGTAACTTATCCAAGATTACACAGTTGGCACATGGCAGAACCAGGAGGACTGGCTTCCTGACTCCAAAGCCTTCTGATTCTTGTAATCCTAACCTCTGCTTATTTGATGTTTGATTGCCTTTCCAGTTTCTGACACTAGTATGGGAGGCATAGGTTCAGTTCTTCTCACTGATGGTTGTACTTCTAAAGGCACTTAAAAGCTCAATCAGAATAAGAGAAGTGGGTTTTTAGTTAAAAATGATAGTTTACGATTAAAAAAGAACTTAAACATATATTTGCTGTGGTTGGTCTCTTTGTCAGTAATCTTTCCGTTGTGATGCACCAATGGCATTTTATTTTTTAGGTCCTAAACATGCAGCTTTCGGATGGAGGACAAGGAGATGTCCCTGTTGATGAAAACAAACTCCACGGTAAACCTGATAAAACCTTGCGCTTTTCCCTGTGCAGTGATAATCTGGAAGGCATATCTGAAGGTGAAGGGTTACTTCATTCAAGGAGTCGTGTGGTTCAAGTAATGTTTTGTGTTCTTTAAAGGAGCCTTATAAATTATAATTATACTGTCTGTGCCCCTCACGGAGGAGAGTAATGAAGTTTTCCTCTAATCTTGAACAGTTGGCTAAAGATTGTTTCTTGAATAAAATTAAGATTACAAGGAAAAAAAAAAAAAGATTGCAAGAGACCTTTGGTCATATAAAATGGAAAAGATATGTGTTCATTGAAACTCAAATAATACCAAGTTTTGTTTCTCCAGTGTTGATATCTACTAAAGCTTATAGAGCTCCTTTAGAGGGATATAATGCATGTCTAAATGGGGAAAAAATGGACTCACTAGTATTTCAGGATGTTGTGTATGCTTTTAATATTCTGTATTTTTTTTATTCACACACTCACACACAACTTTATGAAGCAGAAAGATACAATGGAAATAAGAATTAAAAAGACAATTAAAAGCCAAGATTGTGAAGTGAGACTGTCACCCTTTGTACTAGGATAAACTTTTAATGAAAAACTTCAAGTTTACTAACATGTTAACAGAAACATAAAATATGATAACCTTTCCTCTAACTACATAAAGTAACGTATGTTCATTCTAGAAAATACTGAAAATGAATCATCTGTGATCTCACCATTCTATTAATAACTGTTAACATTTTGGTTTATTTATAGCAAGATTACGTTTGTGCTGTTTTGTAACCTTTTTTGTTTAGCAATATAACAGTAACATTTCCTTTTATAATTTAACATTCTTAAGTAACTTGGTTTTTAATGGCTATCTTTAATTTTCAATGGGCATATCATTATTTATTTAAACATTCTTCTGTGACTAAACATGTAGATTGCTTATACATTTCAGACATCATAAGAAGCCCTGAAACAAACAATTTTAGATGAATTTTTGAATTGTTCCTTAGGACAATTTTTTAGAAGCAGAATTGCTGACTTAACAGTCATGTATATGTTTAGGAATAAATGCAGCATTGAAAGTACTCTTATCAGTCTTTAGTCTCTTATCAAGGCATGAAAAGTTGCGTGGCGGCTCCTTACTTTTCTAAAGCTCACTCACAGTGGAAACATTTCTCCAGGTCCTTCAAATCGCTCCAATTCAGTATCCTCTCTAGACCTGGAAGGAGAGTCTGTTTCAGAACTCGGGGCAGGACCTTCCGGGAGTAATGGAGTCGAAGCTCTGCAGCTGTTAGAGCATGAACAAGGTAAAGTGACATTGGGCACAGTTGCTCAAGTAGCAAAGAATTTACATGGTTTTAGGATAAACAGTGTGTCTCCATGTAAGTTGGCTCTGTTCAGGAAGAGAATAAATTTAAGTTGATTATATAATGGCTGTTAAACTCTTATTTGTTCATAGTTTCTTCATTTCTTAAAAATGCGTTCAGTTGGTGAGTGAATTGTTTAGGCTTAAATTACATGATTGCATTCTTTAATATTTGATATTTTAATTCCGTAATATTAGAATTTTAAGGGATACAAAGATAAAACTCAGGGCTCAGGGAACTTAGAATAGGGCAAGAATGGTACACAAATGATTTAAACTGTCATAAGAGTGCTTTGACAGTTCTTATTAAGAGAGACAGTGGTTGAAAGTTAGGGAAAAGCTTATTGGAATAAAATACTAGCCTTAAAGCCTGGCTGGCATTGCCTTGGCAGAAATGGAGATAGGGCATTGTAGATGAAGGAACAGTGTAAGTAAGTCAGAGAGGTGGGAAACCGTAGTACTTACTCAAGAACTACCAAGTAGGGAAGAAGCACCAGCTAAGGATTGAAAAATAGATGGATCCCTGTTGTGCATTAATTTGAAAAAGGTCTTTGGATTTGTTTATTTAAATATCACTAGAGGCCTTCAAGAGAGTGTTGAGGGCAAATGTCCTCAACTGGGTTTGAGGCAGTGATTTTAGACTTTAGTATGCTTAAAAATTACCCGGTAAGTTAAAAAAAAAGCCATTTCCCATATTTTGTTTCTAGAAATCCTGGTTCAGTCCATTTTAGAAAGGAAAAGGGCATTGCCAGTTGGGGTGTGTGTGGCTTGAATAAAAGTAATGCTATGTATTTTAATGTTTGCCCTTGTTATCAATTAGGATTAAATTTTCTAAAATCACAGAATAGTATTAGCATAAGAGAAAAGTCAGAAGAATATCACTTCCTTAACAAGCCCTCTAGATCATTCTGATGTTAGTTGGCAGTCTGTAATTTGTGAATATCACTTAACAAGTCCTCTAGATCATTCCATTGTAGGTGGGGTTGACATTCTGTAGTTTGTGAACACTAGGTTAAGAAGTGAATTGAGTTAAATTGCAGTCTGCTTTTCATCAGTCAATTGGAAGACAGTAAACTCCAGAATTTGAGGGGCGTATCCAGGTCAAATAAAAATTTTTTTAGTATGGGTTTATCAGTTAATTATTGCCACAAGGCTGTATAATAAACCACCTCAAAACTTAGTGACTTAAAACAATAAACATTTAATTTCGCTCTCAAGTCTATGAGTCAGCTGGGTGGTGTTTCTGATCTACACTAGACTCACTCATGCATCTGTGGTCACCAGTGGTCAAGTAGGGAGCGCTGCTCATCTTAGCTGGGGTCATTTGGTCACTGGGGAGCTGGCTGGTCTAGAGTGACCTGTGCTTTGTGCCATGTGGTTCCTCATCCTCCGACAGGCTTGTTCTCATGGGAGAAGCAAAGGTGAGAGAGAATAGATGTCTATAAGATTTCTTAAAGCCTAGCCTCACAGCTGGCACATTTCCTCTTCACCCTTTTAGCCAAAGCAAGCAACAAGGCCTGTGCAAATTCAGAGAGAGCAGAATGTGTCCCAGTTCTTGATCAGAGATTACGGGTACAGGGAGACAGCTGATCGCATCTATGGCCCCAGTTAATCCATGAGGGGAGATCAGTTCAGAGACGGAAAGACTACATCCATAAGGGAATAACTCAGTGTTTTGGTCCTGTATGCTCAGTATTAATTATAAAATATGTAACATGAAGTTGAAGACAAAGTTTTTTAACGTTAATTTAAGAAATAATAGCTGTGCTACCGTTTTTCAAGTGTTTAATTTTGTTTTCTGATAGCTACAACACAAGATAATCTTGATGATAAGCTGAGGAAGTTTGAGATTCGTGACATGATGGGACTGACCGATGATAGGGATATATCAGAAACAGTGAGTGAGACCTGGAGTACAGATGTCTTGGGAAGTGATTTTGACCCTAACATTGATGAAGATCGCTTGCAAGAAATTGCAGGTAAAATACTCTCTGATGTCTCTGGAAGAATGCTCTGTGGTTATTCACATCTCCCCCCTCTTTGTGGGAGGAGCGTCAGTAGTCTGACAGACGTGGTGTGTATGTTAGCACTTCCTGGGAAACTGAGATAACTGTAGGGAACAAGGCATCTGTGTATTTTGTTTTTTAACTTAAATAGAGGTACATTTTCCTTGTCTACATTTAACTCTCCTCCCTACCCCACCCCTCAAAAAAAAAAAAAAAAGTCTTTTGAACTAGCTCCTCATCAAGTGTTATGTACAAGGCATAGTATATATGTTCGTAGTCTGTGTTTAGGATGATGTTCTTTTGAGACTAAACACCTTAAGATGAAAATTCTTACAGATCATAGCCATAAAATCTTTTGGAATAATATGATACTGAGATTCTCTAAAAATTGAATTTACTTCTGGAAGGATTAATCTAGTTCTAAAAAGTATCCATTTTTTTTTTTCATCAAGCGTATTGATATACAATTTACATACATTAAAATTCATCCTTCTTAGGATATTCTGTGAATTCTGAAAGATTCATGTAGTCTTGTAACCACCGTCTTCATTTTTATTTTAAATCATGGAACCATTCAAACACATTGAAGTGTAATAGTGTAATGAACTCCATGTACCCACCATTCAGTTTCAACAAATATACATGTACACATGGCCACGTTGTTCTATCTCTTTTTCCCACCCGCTACCAGTACTTTTATGATCCCCTCCCACCGTTATATTTAGGTAAGTTCCAGACATTCTTTCTTTTGTAATTATTTCATGACGTAGCTTTAAAATGTCACTTTTTAACAGTAATCTTTTTCCAAAAGTTTTTTCATACATTGGAGTAGAATTGCTCCTTTATTAGGTTTAATCAGAAGTAGTGGAGCGTTTTGAGTATTTTTAACACAGGTATGTAATAAATAATGTCGAATCCTTTCTATTTGTATTTTTTAAGTAGTGTAAATAGATTTCTTAATTGATTTTGCATTACTTCGTTCCAGATGCTAAAGTAGTATTTTTCCTGGCAGTAAGCTCTATTTGAACAGTAAATTGTATTTTGCAGTCGAATGAGTATTACAGAGACGAAGTATATTTTCCTGCAAATTTTATTGCTGTGAATACATGGCTGATGTACCAGAATAAAACACATTTGGCCAGCATAACTTTCTGTGGTTAAATGTTTCTGAGTATTTTTAAGCCCTGTAGGACTATAAATTTTAGAAAGGCAATAGGGACACACGTAAAATTTGCCAAAAATCAAAGTGAAAGCTAGCTGAAATGACTTCACCTGACAATGGGTTTTCTCTGTGGAAAATCCAAGGTGAACATGAGGCAACTGATGAAAAGGAGCTTGTGTCATTGTGACCAAAGTGGGAAATTTGAATTTTCAGTGATGTTATTGATTGAAATTACTCTTACCTTGGCTTCTTTCTTGTGGGTAGAGAGATTTTGTTAGCTTAGTGTTTGGCCTTTCTCCATTATCACTGCTCTTTCCATCAGGATCTCTGTTAATCCTTTGCTCCCCACTGGTTATACAGGTGCAGCAGCAGAGAACATGTTAGGCAGTTTACTGTGCCTGCCAGGCTCAGGGTCAGTGCTTCTTGACCCCTGCACTGGTTCTACCATATCAGAGACAACAAGCGAAGCTTGGAGTGTAGAGGTATTGCCAAGTGACTCAGGTTAGTATGCTGTCATTATTTGCTTTTTGATTTGCACAGAAGTTTTCAATGTAAGGTATCCTGGTTTCTGTATTGTGGACATTTTGCCAAATAGACATTTGAAAAATGTGAAATAATCACATTGCTAAGAATTTCAAATGGAAATTAGTTTGGGGCATTTTCTGTCCATCAAGAATAAAATGCAGTGTTGAATGGCAATAGGCTAAGATGGCAGGTGATTTCAGACTGTTCAGTTATTTTGGAAGCAGCTTTTAGTAACTCATCAGGGTTCTGTGTGGGGTTTTGAGTCCAGGATCGCCCACTAATTCATCACAAAGTAGGTATAGCAACACAAATCTAACCCTGAGTGCTTGGATCCCTGGTAAGCATGTTTAGATATATTCCTGGGGAGAACTTGAAGTGCACTGCACTGAAAGTGAGACTGGAGTCCCGAGAATTATTTTGTGCAGGAAATTATAAATGTATGTAAAATGTTTAGTACTTTCTCTCATGTATTACACTGCTGCTTTTTTTTTTCTGCTTGTAAAGATAAATCTTTGTCTTCAAATAAATGTCAACTACCAGAATGTAAATATAAGTAACTGTATGTCTGAATTACCTTCTATCGGATCTGCGTGGCTCAAGAATTATTTAGTGATCCTGACCCGATAGGTGTTGTATGATGTTAACACATTCAGTCATGCTAACTTTTACTTAAGGAGACACTAGGGTTAACTCATTGTCTGTTAAGCATCCATAGGAGTTAATTTTTTAGAAAATGGTTGATTTTATGCCTACTTACTCTGTATTCTCTTGTTCAGTTTACTTGTTAACCAACAGCACACTCTATGAGATTAGTGATCTGAAAGCAAAATTTTCATCTTTGCACAATGAACTGTATTGGGATGGAAACAACCTTGATTTCTTTAACACTTGATGATCTAACTAACTTTGCTAACTAGCCCAGACTTAGAAATCTATTTACACTGATTTCATTCATGCCCTGGTAGCTTTTGTCATCTGGCTCACAGAAGCTGAACCCGTGGTGGTGTGCTAACAGAATCACTAAGGTGACACCTCATGTCTTCTCTTTAGAGGCCCCAGATTTAAAGCAGGAGGAGCGTCTGCAGGAACTGGAGAGCTGTTCTGGACTGGGTAGCACATCTGATGATACGGATGTCAGGGAGGTCAGTTCCCGCCCCAGCACGCCAGGCCTCAGTGTTGTGTCGGGTATGTCTGTCTTGTTTTACGGAATAAGGATTTCAAGGTGTGTCCCCGCCTCCTCATATATAAAGTTGATAACAAAGAGATAGGTTTTATTTAAGAGCTGAGTAATTTCCAGGAAACAAAATTATCTCTGTGGGACTTTACATCTATGAGAATTTAATGTTAGGCTATTATAGAGTCTGCTGAAGTAATCGGTAGTCTGTATGTGTTCCCTCTGTAACTCGGTATCTGTTCTTGGTAGCCTCTGCTACTTGTATTTAGAGATCACATGATAATTCTGATTATGTTGAACAAATCAAGGTAAATGTATTTAAGCAGTAGTATACAATAAGGGACATAATACCTAACAGCTCACATGCATGGAACTGGGACACAAACAAAAAATTGAGACTATTTACATTTACCCAAACCTCATATACTTTTTGTGTGGTTATTTTGTTCTTCTTGCTGTTCGTTTTTATTATTTATTTATTCACTTTTTTTTTTAAGGCATAAGTGCAACCTCTGAGGATATTCCCAATAAAATTGAAGACTTGCGATCTGAATGCAGCTCTGATTTTGGGGGTAAAGATTCTGTCACTAGTCCAGACATGGATGAAGTAGCTCATGGTAAGAAGGGGAAATGAGAATGACTGTTTAGATAAACAATCACATTTGTGGGTGAAACTGGTAGTCTTACACATTGCTGATGGTACTATCAATTGTTACAGCACTTCGGGGTATAATTTGGCAATACATATCTAAGGCCTTAAAAGTTCATATACTGAATTGGTCCAGTTATTCCACTCTAGCAATCAATCATAAGGAACAGTTCTATTTATAGAGAAAGTTTTATGCACACAGATACTCTTCATAACATTGGCAGAAAATTAGAAACAACCTAAGAATTGAAAAACAGAATTGCTAAGTGAATTTATGTAGCTACTTATTAGAATTTATACAGCTACTTTTTGAAAGCTTTAAAGAACATGAAATAACTTGGAGAAATACCTACAACATAAATATCACCTGGAAAACTTAAAGAATTTTATTATATATAAGGTAAAAATGTTAAGACAAAAACAAACCAAAAAAAAAAAAAAAGCAACCCTATCATAGAGAACACACCAGAAAGAAATACTAAAATGCAACTTAATTAAAAAAAAAAAAAAAAAAATGAAGAAAGAAATACCAAAATGCTAGTAATGTTTTTATATATTGGGTACCAGGTACCCTTTCTTTTTTATATATATATGTATCTTTTGCTTGTTCTAAACCAAAGTTTCTCATCCTCAGCACTACTGACATTTGGGGCCAGAGCATTGTTGTGAGGGCCTTTCCTGTGCATTGTAGGATGTGTAGCAGCATCCCCAGGCTCTACCAGGGGCCACCACTTCCCTCCCTCCCCTGCAGCTATGACAGCCCAAAATGTCTACAGACATTGCCAAATGAGCCCTTGTCAGGGCAGTCACCCCAGTTGAGAAACACTGTTCTAAACCAGCAGTTTTCAAAGTGTAGTCTCCATGGACCAGGGAGGGTCCTTAAGACCCTTTTGGAGGTGGGGAAGGGTGTGAGGTCAGAGCTATTTTCATAATAACAAAAGATTTTTATTCTTTTCCCTGTATTGACATTTGCACTGATGGTGCACAAGCAGAGGTGGGTAAGTTTACTGGGGCCTTGGCATGAAACAGGGCAGTGGCACCAAACCATGCTCGCAGTCGTCATATGCTTTCACAGTTAAAAAAAAGAAAAAGTTTTACTTATGAATGTCTTTGATGAAGCAGTAAAAATTATTTAATTACATCTCAACCCTTGAGTACACATCTTTTTAATATTCTGTGTGAAGAAATAGGGAGTATTTCTAATGCATTTCTAATGCATTCTGAAATACAAAGTATCTCGGGAAAAAGCACTTACATCATTTTTGAGTTGTGAGCTTAACTAGGTATTTTTTTCTTGTTTGTTTTTTCATGAAACACCATTTTTACTTGAAAGAATGACAGACACACACAGCTATTGACACTTGGGTATTTGGCAGACATTTCTCAAAGACCAACAAAGTGAGCCTGTCACTTCAAGGAAAACAAGTGATAAAGTAGAGTTTGTTGCCAGTGATAAAAATTCAAGCTTTCAGATAAAAATTAGAATTTTGGAAAACTTGTGTCCACTTCCATGAGCTTGACAGCTTCCCACTATTTAGAGACTTTTTTGGTGAGATCGGTGGTGACATTAAGACTTTGATTTTTCTGTATGATATGATGAAATTTGCCAACATTTGCAAGATCTGCATATCTAATTAAACCAGTATTTTCTAGATGATCAGCACATGATGTTACAAAATCACGCATCGGTAAAAGATCCATTTAAAGTGTAAGATAGACCAATTCATTTTAATGTAACAGAGTACAAAAAGTTCATTGATTTGATTTCAGATTCTAAATTGTAGCAAACCTTTAAAAAACTACTTGTCAAGATCTGGTATAGTATCAAAGGGGAATATCCACAGTTATCTGAAACGGCTCTTAAAATATCATCCCCTTTCCAGCTACATGTGTCGGGCCAATTTTTCTTTATATACTTCCACCCGAACAACGGATTGCAACTAATTGAAAACAGAAGCAGACCTGAGAATCCAGCTGTGTTCAGTTTGGCCATACTTTAGAGGAATTTGCAAAAATGTAAAAGTGTCACTCATTTTTATTTTGGAAAATATAGTTATTTTTCATTATAAAGAGTTATTTGTATGACCATTTAATGAGTATGTTTAAATAGATTAATAGATAAACATATTTCTTTTCAGTTCTAATTTCTAATATGGTAAATTTCAGTAGATATAAATCAGTCAGTAATTTTGAAGAATGTAAAGGTATCCTAAGACCAGAATTTTGAAAACTGATGTTTTAAGCTATCTTTCATAATGATATGTACTATTTCTATAATTAAAAAAAAAAGATAAGTGTAAGATATAGAATAAAAAGAAAAAAAGAAATCAAAAGGCATAATAATACTGTCATTCATTTTCAAAAAAGATAGCTCAGACTCAAAAAGTTTAGAGTAACGAGGCCTTTTATATGTTTTTGAAGTGTTAGCCTCTGCATACTTAACTACTTTAATGTTTCTTGGTTTGGTCGTTTAGACAGATGCTTAGAGGAGTTCTCTCTAACTCTTTAGCTTTAAATAGTGCACTTTAAAAAATTCGAGTTTGTTTCATGGTAAAATGTAGTAGTATTCATTTTAATATGAGCTATTTTATAAATGGTCATCTGCTGAGAGTAGTAATAGAATTCCAAATTTTACAACTTTTTATTTTCACTCCCTCTGTAGATAGTGTTGCCCCTATTTTATAGATGAAGATGAGGCTCGGGGAATTTGTGACATTCTAAAATTTTTGACGATACGCAGCTGGCTCTGTGCTCTTTGCATTAACTATGATACAGTTTGGCCATTAGAATTCACAGGCATGTGGCTGTTAGGCCACTTAAATGTAATTAAAATCCATGTATGTAGAAAAAACAAAATGAATTTAGAGTAAGCAGAATTTGATATTTATTAGATCATCTTTTTCCCGATGTGCCCTTCAAGTTCTAATTGATCAAAAAACTTTGAAAACTGTGCTCAAGTGCCAGACCGTTCTCATTGTGCTGGGGAGCTCACTGAGTCACGTGTTGTGCTTGCCCGTCCGCTGCAGGCGCCCACCAGCTGACCTCTCCTCCCTCTCAGTCAGAGTCGCTGCTTGCCATGTTCGACCCACTGTCTTCACATGAAGGTAAACTCGTCAGATGAACTTTTTAAAAATTGAGATATAATCGATATATAGCATTATATTAGTTTCAGGTGTACAACATAGCGTTGATTTGTATTTATTGTGAAATGATCGAGTGAGATTTTTGACTGTCTTATGAGCAGGAGAATGGAACCAAAACCCTTTGTTAATTAACCCTTTCTCCTGTGTACCAGGGGCTTCCGCCGTGGTAAGGCCAAAGGTCCACTATGCCAGGCCGTCACATCCACCGCCAGATCCCCCAATCCTGGAAGGAGCTGTAGGGGGAAATGAGGCCAGGTTGCCAAACTTCGGTTCCCATGTCTTAACTCCAGCTGAGATGGAGGCGTTCAGGCAAAGGCATTCTTACCCCGAGAGATTAGTTCGCAGCAGGAGCTCTGATATAGTGTCCTCTGTCCGGCGACCTATGAGTGACCCCAGCTGGAACCGGCGTCCAGGGAACGAGGAGCGAGAACTCCCTCCAGCCGCAGCCATTGGTGCTACTTCTTTGGTGGCTGCACCTCATTCCTCATCTTCATCCCCCAGTAAGGACTCATCCAGAGGAGGAGAGGTATGGCACACAGGCCACGTAGAAGAATTTGCTGAGTGTAATCTGCTTTAGTGTTCTGTCCGCCCGATTCTTTTGGCATCTGAAAGTAACATGGGTTAGGGACATCTAAGGTTAAGGATAGACAGTAGCCATGATTGAAGACGGTTTGTCAATCCGGCATATCCAGAACCACTATCTGTAGGAACTCTGTAGTACTTGGTTTTGTGGTAATGTAGCTTAACATTGTTATTACACTCTTACCTCTCTCCAAGTAATTTTATATCTAATTCCATTTAAACCTCACAGTTTCCTTCTGAGATGGTTAGCTATTTTTTCTTTTTTTCCTCGACGCAGTATAATTTTTTATTTTGAAGCATAGAGTTAGAAAGAAGTTGGAAGTAGATTAAAAACAAAACAAAAAACCTCCCCTAACCACATGCGAGTAAGCCGCCAACCTGATGCTCCGTCACCTGTGAATACTTGAAGTTTCCTGCAAGCAAGTACTTGTACACGTAGGACAACCATCTAAGTTTCACGCCCCGTTCCTGCGTCCCCAATTGTCCCAGTAACATCTTTATAACGAAAAGATCCCATTCGGTCACTTCTTGTATTTAGTTGTCATGTCATTTTAGTCTCAGCCTAGAACATTTCCTCCATTTTTCTTTGACTTCGTGACCTTCACACTCTTGAAAATTACAGGCCAGATTCTAGGATGTTCCTCATTTTGGGTTCGTTTGATGTATTCTCATGACTAGATTCAGATTTCTCATCTTTGACAGGACTATCGTTAATGTGACAGTATGCTCCTTTCACTGCATCAGCTGGCACACGATTTTATTTTGTCCCATGCCTGTGGTGGTCTTTTGGATTATTCGATGAAGGTGCTGTTTGCCAGGCTTCCCCACTATAAAGTTACTCTTTTCTCTTTTGTAATTAATAACTATTTTGTAGGGGAGGGAGTCCTTTGAAAATAAGTAAATATCCTATTCTACATGAAATTTTTTATTTACTCATTTTGCCTGGTTTTCTATTTTAGTCAATGGGTTTGTTACTGTCATTTATTTCAAAGCCCAGTTGTCCCTGATTTGGCCAGTGGGAGCCCCTTCAAGGTGGTTCCTGGGTTCTTTTGACATACTGCTGTCATTCTTTGAGTATATCTTTGCTTTTTGGCACAAAATGTTATAAGCTTATAATGTACTGTGTTTGCCCTAGTCTTGGAATCAGCCATTTCTCCAAGGAGCCCTTGTTCCTTTTAGTAGAAGATGGTTTTTAGAAACCAAGATCTGGATGCTAGATGTATTCTTTGCTGTAGGGGTGTTGCTGTTCTCAGGACCTCTCAGTAGACGGAGCTAATGAGTATGTGTGTGCGCATGTGTGTGCACAAGTGCAGTTGCACACATTTACATTTGTATTCGTATATTACCTTTCTCTTAATATGTAGAGAACCGTGAGCTCACACCAATGTATTCCATTCCAGTTAAAAACAACAGAGTTCATTTCATCCTCCCTGTCCATGTTTGTATCTCCCTCTCCAACAGCGAGAAAGCCGTTTGCATTATCTTTCTTGTATGTATGTATTTGATCAGTCCACTGCCCCCTGCTAAACCCTCTCTGGCACAGATACTCTCACCTCTCCGTTCAAGTTCTGGCACTCCATGTGCTCGGAAGCCCTTGGGGAAGATATTTTTAGTTCCAGCTTTGTGGATGAAGAAATTCAGAAATTAAATGATTTGTCCAAGTTCACATGATGGACTAGTACGAGAATTACAGTCCCTGTCCTTTGACATGTGGTCATAATGATAACTCCACTAATTGGTGATCAAAACATGAACTTTGAAGTTAATCAGGTCTAGGTTTGTGTCCCATCTGTGCCACATAACAGGCCGTAACTTTTGGGAAGATGAGATGACCTTTTTTACCCTCATATTTCTCAACTATTAAAGGGGCTTGATAATAGTATTTATCTCCTAAGACAACCGTGAGGTTTAAATGAGGTAATATACATCCTTACACTCAGTGTTGGCACACAGTATGTACTTGGTTTTATTAATACTAGAGCTACCATCTCCTACCCCTCATGACTTTATTTGGGTCGCACTTGCTCATTCCATAAGTATGTGTCTCATGCCTACTCTGCACTGGGCTCCATACCGACCGTTCAGTTTACTAACAGTAATGAGAGTGCAGTCTGGTGTTTAAATGGTGTGTGTCCATGTTCCAGAAGTTGCCCATAAAGCAGCACTAACAGTTTTACCTTTAAGACAAACCAGAGTGGCTTTTGTATTTCACAGACTAACTTAAATCCTTTTCATAGTAATTTGTCCTTCTGCCCAACTCCAAATAAAGCATCAAACTTTTTCTACAGACTGAAGAACGCAAAGATAGCGATGATGAGAAATCAGACAGGAACAGACCTTGGTGGAGAAAACGTTTTGTTTCTGCCATGCCTAAAGGTAATTTTATAAAATATTAGAAATACTGTATTGGCAACAGGAAGCAAAGCCCCCAGATCTCTTTCAGAGGCCAATATCTCAGCTCCTGAGGCTTGCCGGGCTTGTTCCTAGCTGTTCTGAGGGCATAGAAAATGGTTTCACGCAGGTGAATGCTAAGGCAGAGCTTTAGAAATGACGGTTCTTGCTCCTTCAGGAAGTGGTAGTGGTTTCATAAATGGAAGTCATGCAAGTCATGGTTGCTTCAGTATTATATACAACTGATGTTAAGCATTTATAGGACTTTTGACATACGTATTGCCAATGATTATTGCAAAATAAGGGATGCTATTGGTAATTAGATAGAAAATTTGAAATTCATCCTTTACATTCCTGGAATAAACTTAAACTTTTAATGTTTATGTTCACCAAGAATGTTCATACACTGAATACTGATGAATGTTTATTTTGAAAGGCAGTTGTATAAAATCGTTTGCCTTTTTTTTTTTTTTTTTGGTGAATAGCCCGGAGCCATACCAATAGATACTGAGATATGAGTTTACAAAAGCATCTCTTCCCGAAAGGAGAGATCATATAGGATTAAAACTAGGGACTTCTTCCGAAGGCCTCCTCTTGGCGCTGTGGCGCCCAGGAGCTGAGGCACCCTGCTGTCCCAGCGCGCTCCAGCCCCCTTGGTGAGGAGAGGATGAGGCGCAGAGCTTTGAATGTGCCGTTTTTGAGCAGAGGCTGAGAAATGGTGGCTTTGATGTAGTCCCAAGAGAGTACTGTTAAATCTTTCTTCCTGTGGCAGACGACCCTCAAGCAGATTCTGAAAGCTGCTTTAAGAACCTGCAATGCTGTTTTACGAACGATTATCAGTTGACACTCGAGATTTCTTAGCTTTTAAACTTTTCGCCTTCCTTGCACTTAGAAATGTTGGCACACCAGTTAACTCCAGAATGCCTGCTGTCTTCCGGGTAGTGCAGTATGTTATGTGTCACACTACTGACTTTATTTAATTTCCAGCTCCTATACCATTTAGAAAGAAAGAAAAACAAGAAAAAGACAAAGATGATCTGGGGCCTGACAGATTCTCAGCACTCACAGGTTTGTAGACCCATGGGCTTCCTGGCTCCTTCATTCCCAGAGCACATATTTCATAACACTTTTTCTTGGGTGCCATAAGCGTTGCCTTTTTAGAAGAGTGTGTCTGTGTGTGTACAGTGGGGAGTATGTTCTTTATAGCCCTGTGGTTTCCGGTTGGCCACAGTGACCCTCAGTGTGCTCAGCCCGCAGCCCGCCACCACCATCATCATCCTCATGATCATAACTTGTTTACGATGAGGCCCCTGCTCCTGAGCCTTTAGGCGCACCCTACAACTCGACATCTTAGTGGGATGATGACTCATAGTGCCTTTTAGGAAAGTGTGGTGATGATTTTAGTGCTGCATGCCATACCTTTGAATCATTGATTGGATAGTTTTCTCTAATATTGATCACAGAATTCTAAATTTATTTCCATCTGTAGTTCTTGATTGTTCAGGATCACAGTGAAATTCTGTTTTTACATAATCATTTTCTTTTTTGTGATAAGGTATTCGTTTAAACAATATCATAAATTTATAAACTTGACCAATTTTTTACAGCTCGAATCATTTTAACATTGCTATCTGACCCAAGGAAAATATAATAGGGATTGGGTTCTTAACCTTATTCAGCATTTGTATTTTTACAGCTTCTTTTTGGCACATTGTGAATGAGCACCTAACAGGAAGGAGTTTGAGAAGCAGTGTTAATGGCCCAACCTTGAGTTTGGTAGCTGTGTAATGTTTCCAGTGACTATAGAGCATCTAGAGGGAAAGTAATTCCTCGCCTCTTTTCGATTCTATTTTGGTTTTAAATTTAGTATCTTACTAAGTTAAAAATGAAGATTTTTATTTAAAAAGGGGGGAAGTTTCAAAAGAACATCCTGCTCAAAGAGGTCAGCATAATACAGGTAGAATCCCATTTTAATGCATGTTATTTAGTGTCTAGTTCTCTGTATTTAGACATAGTTCCTTATCCTGGCGTACATTCCTGCTTATCTGACGTGTGACGTTCCTGGGATAAAGGGTTTGAGCAGCAGGGGCTGTGCTTCCAGACCACTGTCCCCTGCTGGGATCAGTCAAACCTGTCCTGTTCAGTCAGCCAATACTTGTTGAACATCTGACTCATGCCGGGCACTGTGCTAAGTGACACAGGTATTAAGGCATATCACGCATGACCCCTGTTCTTCAGCAACCCAGAGTCTGATTGGGAGGAGTTGGAAAGGCATTCTCGTGGCAAGATTATTATGTTTCCTTACCACGTTCCCAGTGTTAGAACACCACCGACATTTACAGAGTGAAAAAATACTCTTGATGAAATTTCCTTTTTGAAAATGCTCAATTGATCAATTTTTGAGAAATTATAAATTATTTTTTACTTATCTTTGGGCAATGCATGTTTTTTGATTCTTAGTACCTAAACTAGAAGATAGGTAGAATAGAATAAGTTTTTTTCATAAAGTATTTCATTTTCTTTGTATTCGATTCAAGCCATTTAACTTCTCTACCAGTGCAGACACGTCTACCCAGTCCTAATTAATGACCCATTGAAACTTATCATTAAACCAGTTTTAAAAAGCTGTGAACGGAAATTTCTTAACAGTCTGCCTATAATCCCACCGCCCTATTGTTTGTTCATGTTCTCTCCCAATCTTTCCATAGTTGTACCTGGCTTTTCATGATTGAATCAGAGTATGCATGTGACTGTTCTTTTATCACATTTTATTTCATAAAACCTCCCAGTTTCTACTAGACATAGTTGATTTTTAAATAATTTTTATTGGCTCTAAGATAGTATGTTGTATGATTTTACTGCAGTGTGAGTGTTCTCTTGCTTCTGGATATTTAAATTGTATCCAGTTTTTTACTATGAAAATAATGCTCACAGCTTCATATATTTAGCACCTTTTGTTTTTATTATTTCCCTGGGATAAAATTTTTAAGAATGGCATTATAAAAATTACAAGCAACATTATAGCTCTCACTTTGCGGTTTTTTTGTTTATTTTTTTCACCTACAGCACCTGGTCTTCCTAGGTGGTCTCCCATCCAAGTACTAACCAGGCCCGACCCTGCTTAGCTTCAGAGATCAGATGGGATCGGGCATTGCCGCAGACGGCTTTCACTTTGTTGCACCAGATTTTACTGTCCCTTTCTCAGAGCCCTCAACTGCACTCAAAACCAATAGCAAGAAGTACTCCCTCTGCAAAAAAAAGATTTTGTAACGATAAAGGTTTGATCAGTTTCCATTTTGAGTAAGACCAGATTAGGACTCTGATCGTGCATTCAAATGACGTTATAGCAGAAAGATTAAATTACTTCAGAAATTCTTTCTACAGTCCACTACAATTTTACAGAGACACAAATACTAAATATTTTTTCATGAAAACAAAAGAAGAGCCTCTGAGAATAACTACATAAGTTCTCTGCACCTCGATTTCCTCTTCTACAAATGGGGCAACGGTGGTACCTCCCTGTTAGGGTCGTGGTGACTGAGATTGTTCATACAAGGTGCTTATTAGCACGTTCCCTGGCATGTGGTAAGTGCTCAATAAATGTTAGCTGCTATTAGTTTTAGCTGCTATTAACACACATAGATAAAACCTAGTGATTTTTATGTGTTTTTAGACTTTCTAAAAAATGGGATTCTACCAGATTGTGGTTATTTATGGTCATTACCTGCTTGACCTAGATCCACCTCAAGAGTTTGCATTTCTCTATGGAACTTAATTTTGTCCCATAGACCTGTAGCAGTTCCTTGCTTTGGTAACTGTTAATTGATGACTGCTGTCTCGACTCCAGGGACACGTATCGATGTGCTGATTTTGCTGACAGGACAGAGGTCCTGTCAGTAAACAGTGCTGCATCTGTGATTGTGATAAGCTGTTTCTCTGTGCACCCCAGGTACAATGCCAGCACTCCCAACAGTGTCTAGGAGTGCCCCTGACATCATTGCCCTGTTCCAGCAGCGGCACTGTCATGGTGAGATCTAGTGAGACAGACTATGAACATCTGAAGTTCTCAAATGTGTAGACAGAGAGATCCATGAAGGAAGAATGAAGGAAAGTTTTTATTATTATTATTTAAAAGGCTTTAATTCTCAGTTCGAATACTTTTCTTTTTTTCTTCCTTCAGCATGGAGATGTCTGAATAAGTGAAGTCTGCATATTAAAGTGCACTGTTGGAAATTCTGTTAGCATGGATTGCTAATAACAGTGATTTGAGTGTTAAGCGCTTTAGAAACTCATCATCCATTTAGTCTGCGCTGAATTTTTGACACTGTCGTGCAGAATTGTGGCGATGATGGGAAAGTGGAGCTAACCCTCCCAGTTCCTTGCTTTGGCAAGGCTCAGACCTAGCGATGGGCCGAGTAGGCAGCTGCATGGTGCCTCTTGACATTGAGATATGTGCTCTTTTTAAGTCTTACCTCCTAATCAGCCTTTGGGATTATGCTCCTGGTGTCGTACTAACGTCAGAGTTGGTACAAACCGAGGGGAACTAATTCTCTCACTCTCCTTTTCCTGCAGATGATCCAAGCCCCAGACTCAGTGCACAAGCCCAGGTTGCTGAGGATATTCTGGACAAATACAGGAATGCCATTAAACGCACCAGCCCCAGTGAAGGAGCGATGGCAAACTATGAAAGTACAGGTGATGATCATGGTAGACATTTGAGCAGTAACCTTTGTATCACAGTGATAAAGGTGATCTATAAAAGTAGCCTTTTAGTAGCCGTTTTTGAATATCTGTCAGAGAAATGCGGTACAATTCCCAGGATAAATTAAGAGGAAACAAAAGTATATAAAAGCATAAATTGTGTAAACTGCATGTATTTATGCTTATGTGTGCACAGTCTGGAAGAATTTCTGACAAACTCATGACTTGAGTTGGTTCAGGGGGACTTGTAGGGAGCCTGGGGAGAGGTGGACTTCCCACACTTCTCGTTTTGAAAAGTTTTCAAATAACAGAAAAGTTGAAAGATTAGTACGATTCAGGTCCATGTTCCCTCTACCTAGACATACCTTCTGTTAACATTTTGCCACATTTTCTCTCTTTTTTTTCCTGAAGCATTTGAAATGATCTCATAAGAATAACAATATTTTCCCTACATAATCACTATGCATCAGAACTTTTTTATTCTTTTTGATTTTATACATGTATGTCTTATGTAAATTGATTAATTTAAAACATAAAAACAACTGTGGGACTCACAAATCTGTCCTGGCTGCATTTGCGCGTTTGCCCCCAGCTCGCTCTTGGGCAGCGGGTCATAAGAGGCCTGAGCACATGGTCCACCTCAGCCACTGGCAGCCAAGGGGGCTTCCCACAAGCTCTTTTCTGGTAGCACAGGATGTCGTGTTTACGAAATGAGGGTATTATGTAAAATGATTTTTGAAGCCCCTTTTAATTCTGTGGTTCAGTGATTCTGTTTATAGAGTATTATCTTCATTAAATTAATAAAGACTTTCATCGTTTTTCTTTTCAGCTAGGATTGGAATAAGAAGTAAAACCATTCTGTGCAAAAGTAATCTCTTGATATATTATCATTGCTCTCAATAACTTATTTAAATATTTGGAGTTTTCTTTCTTTTTCAAATAACTTATTGTAAAGTCCAATGCTAATTTATTGTTGATTGGCTCTGAATAACTATGAGTGCCAGAATATTCCAGAAGAACCTGCTTATCCTTTTGGGGGGTCGGCTTTTGTTTAGAGGTTATGGGTGACGGTGAAAGTGCGCACGATTCTCCTCGAGATGAAACACTGCAGAACATCTCAGCTGACGACCTCCCAGACTCTGCGAGCCAGGCAGCCCACCCTCAGGATTCCGCTTTCTCTTACAGGTATTTCTTTTATAGTATTTAGGACTTCGGGGTTTGGACTTTTAGTCATCATTGCAGTCATTTCAAGTCAAGTGATCCATTGAGTCACTTAATAAATGTATAAAACAGAGATAAATTTTAATGAAGTGTCTGTTTACTGAGAAGACTGTTCATGTGTGGCTATCACAGAGCAAAGGCTTTCATCCAGGGATAAAAGAAAACCCCATGTACTCACAGGCACAGCATGGGTAATTAAAATGAAACAAGCGGCAACGCCTCTGCCCACGCAGAGCTCCCAGGCGTCACGAGAAGCGTCGGGGGAGGAGGTAGGAGCAGTTGCGGGGTTGTCGGGTAACCCACCCGAGCCCCCTCAGTTTGTCATCCTGCGCATTACCCAGATTCAGCGGTTACTAATACACGGCCAGTGCTGCTTGATATTTACTCCCCGCCAATTAGTTTAAAGCTAACTCTAAACAGCATATCATTATAAATATTATGATGAATTTCTGACTGTAAATTTATAATTTTTTTCCTACAGTAAAATGGGGGGGGGCATAAAAATAAACATTTTTATTTACCGTTACATATTTTATGCATCTTTGCAAAGCGGGCGAATATTACATTTGATAGGCTTGATTTGTAAGTTGCTCCATTTATCGGAAGCAGACCAATAGGGAAAGGCCCAGCTAGCCGGCCCAGCTAGCCAGCCCAGGTGGACAGGCGTAGCCTGCATGAGGAGCTGACTCTGGCCTGTGTTCTGAGGCGTTTCAGCTTCTTTCTTTGCATGACAGTTTGTACATTGTCAAGGAGCTCTGGTTCCTGCCCCGTGGGACCGGAAAGGGCCACGGCCACCAGTACAGTAAAGAACGTTGGTGGCATCTCTCAGCATGAAGAGCTGCGCTGTGGAGAAGAGCAACACCTTACTGTAGGGTGCTCTGACCTGGGTGCTGCTAGGCGCTTCAGTAGTTGGAAGTTGAAAAGAAGCAGGTTTTGGCTCAACCCAAAAAAGTTTCAAGCAGTAGAGCAATAAGAAAGGTCTCTGGCCGGGCAGTGAGCTTTCCTGGCAGCGGGATCAGCATTTGTCAGCAGACGTGGTGATAGGTGTTCCTAGTTCAGGGGGCGAGGTGGTTCCAATGACTTCTGCGGTGCCTCCCGACTTGGGCACAGTACGTCTTTCCACCCCTCCTCATGGCACCTGTCCTGGGTCTCAGCGCACGGCAGAAGGTCAACTGATTCTGGGGACTTTACAGAGTGCTCCTTGCCCAGAATACTTTTGTAAACTTGCTCCTTGGGTAACCCAAAAGCCTGTACCTTTAAGCGAGGTTGTAGTAAGTTAAAAATTACCAGCCAGTGTCACCCCAATAAATTTAATAAGAAAAAAAATTTTAATTTACCTTTATTTATGACCCCTTGAAACATTTGGGTCCTGAGCTAGCATATTGATTTATGTAGTAAATGTTCATAAAATGTGACCATATCTGGAAAAAGAAGTTAACGAATTTCCACTCATTCCTTAGAGATGCAAAAAAGAAACTGAGGCTTGCCCTTTGCTCCGCGGACTCTGTCGCCTTCCCAGTGCTAACCCATTCAACAAGGAACGGCTTACCAGACCACACAGACCCGGAAGGTGAGTTGCTGCCTGGTAGCTTGAGTTTTTTCCTGTATTTACAGGTTGAACCATACGAAATCGCCTGTTTCAACTGTAAGCTTGATAGGCATTCCATATGGTTCAGCTTAATGCATTTATTTGATCAGCGAAGGGTGTTTTGGTGACCGATGGCTTGTTGAAGCGTGGTCTCGCTGAGCGTGGCAGTACAGCCTGGTTCTGCTGATCCCAGAGGCTGAGGCATGATGTACAGCTCATGTAAGCCCGTGGATGTCCTCGCCAGTAACAATTCTTATTTTTTTGTTTAGACAATGAAATTGTGTGCTTCTTAAAAGTTCAAATAGCCGAAGCAATTAATTTACAAGATAAGAACTTAATGGCTCAACTTCAGGAAACGATGCGTTGCGTGTGCCGCTTCGATAACCGGACCTGCAGGAAGCTGCTGGCGTCTATTGCCGAGGACTACAGGTGACACGACCGGCCCGCTCGCGCCTAGCCCTGTTTCCAGCTGCAGGTGCTTTCTTCTCGGTCCTTGTTTCAGAGACGAATCCAGGCGTACAGAGTGCTTGGACGTAGCTCTCTGAGGAACGTGTTGGCCGTTCAGCCTGGAAGTGTCTTTCGAAACGAGCGGCTCCCCTAGCGGAGAAGTGCTGTTTACGTCAGCTTCGCACAGAACCTGCTTTAGCAGCGCGGTGGCCCGGATAACTAGGAGATGATCTTCCCTTTTCCGGGGGCAATAGGAAAGACTAGTTCCCTGGGCCAGCGGGGAGCAGTTGGCCTAGGAACTGCCGCCCTTCATCTGTTGCCAGTCCCTTGCTGTCAGTTCAGGAGAAAAAAGTAATTGAGATGCTTAGGAAGTGAAGAGACTTCGAGGCTTAGGGAATGAGTGCTCTAATGATTGTTACGTTTAGACAGTAAGCAAATAATTGGGGGTACGTGTAACGATCTGGTGGTGTGTTAACCTGCCTTTCGTTACTTTTGCTTTCTGTAGCAGTCTGTTTCCTGTTAGGCGTGCGGTCCTGCCCTCCTGGAGACTGTGCCCTGATGTAAAATAATAGACCAGCGATGTGTCTTAGTAATGTTGAGTAGCTTAGGTAGCCGAGCGGTCAGCCCAGGAGCTGGTGTTCTTCACAGACACGCCGAATGCGTCTGTTTCTTGAGCGGGCAGCATAATTTGTCCTCAGGACACTTGTTTGCAGCCTGACATGTCAGTTTATAAAACCAAAATCTATGAAGCATCTTTTTCTAAAGAAAAATTAGGATGTACAGTCTCCCAGGAAAGTGCATATCTGATGTCCTGAAAAACATATTTCCTTTCAGGAAAAGGGCCCCCTATATTGCTTATCTCACCCGTTGTCGACAAGGACTGCAGACCACGCAGGCTCACCTGGAGAGGCTACTGCAGAGGGTTTTGCGGGACAAGGAGGTGGCCAACCGATACTTCACCACCGTGTGCGTGAGGCTGCTGCTTGAGAGCAAAGAAAAGAAGATCCGGGAGTTCATTCAAGGTACCTGAAGACCTTTAGATCGAGCATCTCTCTCCAGCACTTCTCGTCGGGGAGATTGGGAACTTCTTGTTCTGCTAGTTTGTTTGAGTAGCTACATGTTTAAGAGCAGTTTCTTAAATTCCCAGTTATTTTACGGATTTTTCATCATTAAACCTGGATGTCAAACAATACATTTTATTTTTATTGGATTGCATATCTGTAGTTTATTTAAAAATTAGGGAAATTGGTAACGTTTTGGATTCACACAGTTATTTTCATTTTAAAAAACAAAATATATCTTTTTTTATACCAAACCCCTTGCTCTTAAACTTTTACATATCTCTTACCTTTCTCCTAATTTTAATGATTTGGCTCTTAAAATAAACCATACCCAAACACTTTAAACTTTAAGGGCATAGTACCTGCATAGCTAGTGGTTAACATAATTTTTGTAATTTCCTTTTTAAACTTATTCAGGTAGAGTGTTTTAAAAATTATTATTTTGCATTGGAGACTTTCAGAAACTCACAGCAGCTGATGATAAAACTGCTCAGGTAGAAGATTTCCTGCAGTTCCTTTATGGCGCGATGGCCCAGGACGTCATATGGCAGAACGCGAGTGAAGAGCAGCTTCAGGATGCTCAGCTGGCCATTGAGCGAAGCGTGATGAATCGGATTTTCAAGCTTGCTTTCTACCCTAATCAGGATGGGGACATACTGCGTGACCAGTGAGTGCTTCTGTGTTGAGTGCCTGTGTTGGACTGTGCAGGGATCCGTCCGCTGGCCCTGTGTTTTAGACGAGCTGTACGTGAGACTTGCTGTCTCATCATAAGGGAGGTGCATGTTCTTACCATTTTCACCCATCAGAATTACAACTTCGAAAAGGGTGATGTACCCTGCTTTTGGGGTTGTGGGGAATCAGGCCAGAGGGCACACAGGATGCTGCGGCCTCTCTGGACGCCTTGCCGTGTACTCCGCCTCAGCTCTTCTTCCCTTCCTTCTTCCTGCTCGCTGACCCTTCAGATCTTGACTCAGGTGTCACTTTCTTGGGAAAACTTCTCGAGGGCTTCCAGGCCTGTGCACTTTTCTTGAGCACCTGCCACAGTTGCAGTCTTACATTTGTTTGATTTTCAACCTGGCCCTACTGACATTTGGGGCCAGATGGTCCTTTAATGCGGGAGGCTGTTGTGTGCATGGGAGGAGGTTTAACAGCATCCCTGGCCTTGACACATGAGAGTCAGTACTACCGCACCAGTTGCGAGAACCACAGATATCTCCAGACCTTGCCAGGCGTCCTCGGGGGGTGGTTTTGTGGTCATCTGAAGAATGCTCCTCTCCCCCGCTGGGTTGTTCCCTCTGTGAGAGCAGAAGCACGATGCTTTTGTTCACCACTGGGTCACAGCACCGCGCACGTAACAGATTTTTTGAATGTTATTTCTAGTCTCCATTTATTTATTAGGAAAAGTTGTATGTTTGAATATCAAAAGTTATATGTCGAAATGGTGTGATATGTGACTAATATCTCTATAAAGCTGTTTTTCAAAAGTAATCCTAAACAAAATTAATCGTGAAGAGAAAAACATCTGGAATAGCAAGTGATTGTTTTTGGTGGTGAGACTAGGGATAATTTAGCATTTTTCTTTTTCTTCTTCTGCATTTTCCTGAGCATTGCTTTACAACCCTGTTTCTGCCCCAAATGTGTCGAGGTGGTCACCGTGTCCCCCAGCCATAATAGCGACTTACTGTGCCAGCAACTCTCCAGGGGTCCATGGAATAGGATCTCAGGGTGGGATATCAATAGTTTTTGTAAGATTTTTTTTTCCTGGAAATTTTAAGATATTGCATGTGTACCTGAGAGAGTTCACTTTCCGGTGAATGGGTCAGGGTCGGTCCGACCTGCCGCTGTCACTTGTTCATAGCGTCGGAGGCCTTCAGCCCACCCCAGTGCCTCTGCGCCCAGTCCGCCAGGTGGGGTGCGTTTTCTCTCCAGAGCGCCCGTTTGTGGCTCCCAGTGTGGGGTGAGGATGGGGCCGTCCAGCTGCTTTTACTCCAGCGAGCAGACTGGGCAGCAGGGCGTTCGCACCCGCTCCTGCGTGGCGTCCCCGTGGGTTGTAGAGAGTGGAGAGCTGACAGTGTTCTGGAGAGAACGCCAGAGGCCAGGAAGGCCGGGTTACCCTGCTGCTGTCTCTGGCCATGGGCAAAACCCTCACCTGTTTGAGCCTAGCGATTTTCACTGCGAAGTGAGAGGTTGAGCGTTTTCAGCGTCCCTCTCCACCTAAGCATCTGTGATCTTTGGTGTCTGACTTCTGATCCCTCCACTTCCTGTCACCCTATTTATGAGTTAGTGCGTCCAGGCAGTTTCCGGGCTGAGGAGTCCTCTCCTTTCTCCCTTGGAGTGCTGTCCTAGTCGGGGACAGGACTTTCCGGCTCCCCCCACATCCCCTCGGCTCACTCTGCATTTCTGAGCAGATCCTAAATATGACTTTTTTTGACTAGACAAAATACTTAAGCTAAGAGAGAATCTCAGCTGTAGTTGTCATCTATATATAGAAATAAGTCTAAAACATTTTTAGATGTTTTGAAAAAATCAATTATGACTATTTGGGTACCTAATTTTCTGAAATATATGTTTACATATGTGTTTTTGGTTTTCAGGGTTCTTCATGAACACATCCAGAGATTGTCTAAAGTAGTGACTGCAAATCACAGAGCTCTTCAGATACCTGAGGTAACACAGGTTTACGTGGCACGTGGGTGGTCCTGTGACCTGACAGCTTTACCAGCGTTTCAGGGAAACCATATAATAAAATACGTGACACTGTTTGCATTGGAGGGAATTCAGTCTCACCCTGAAGTTCTCAAAGATCCCTCCAAGGATTTAAATTCCCCCGGTTGGAAAGGGACCGGGACTTGGTCTGAATGTGACGTGAAGTTACGTGTTGGTGGTTGACACTAGCATTTTTACCTGCGTGTAGCTCTTACAATACAATAGGAAAACTTTAGGTATCTGAGCTTTCTGGTTGTTTGATTAAAATCCCCACTAATGGAATATTGATTAGCATAAAATTTTTAATTGTTTTTGATTTTTTGAACCTATTCTTTCTAGAACTGCAGCAAAAGCACATAATTTTTAAATTATTTTTTAAAAGTAGCTTAGTTATGCTTTTGTAATTAGCTACTACATGTAGAGAAGTTCCATTCTAGCTATTTAAGAAAGGTAGTTGTTTGACATTTTATGAATTCTAGGTTCTATGTTATTGTATGCCCTTTCCTCTATTAATGGAGTCTAGATGATTTTGAAGTGCAGATCTTATTACTTAAAAGTTTATAAGTTAAGCTTTAATCTTTAGTGGAAGAGGAAGGAACCACGATCTGGTTTTACCCAAGAAAAGAAAAGGCAGCATCCTTCCCCCTCTGCCGATGGGGCGGGAGCGGGGTTGGTCGGTTGCTGTGGTCGTTGCCTGTAGTTGCGTTAGAGTTAAGATCTGTCTTCCTGTCTATGATCTCACTCAGGTTTACCTTCGGGAGGCCCCATGGCCATCCGCACAGTCGGAAATCAGGACAATAAGTGCTTACAAGACCCCCCGGGACAAAGTGCAGTGCATCCTCAGAATGTGCTCCACGATCATGAACCTTCTGAGCCTGGCCAATGAGGACTCCGTCCCAGGAGCAGACGACTTTGTCCCCGTTTTGGTATTTGTGTTGATAAAGGTGGGCGCCTCAGTGCTATTAGCAAAGAGTTTATTAGCATCCTGAGCAGGGTGGCGCAGGGCTTCCCGGGATGTTAACGACCTTGGCTCTGTGTTACCCAGAGAGAAAGTGTCTGATATCACATGTTGTTCGGTCCAGAAGTTAGGGTTTTCCAAAGAAAAGGTGAGAGGGCCAGTTTCCTAGAGAGACATTTTTAGCTTACAAAACAGTGTCTAAAGTTCTTACTCGGAGCCAAGGGTATAATTATCAAGTGATTAAACAACTGTGCTCTCACCATTGAGTTCTTCATAGTACTTGTCATAAACTACTAAGTTTGCCAGTCATCTCTCCTCCAGCCTCTTAGTTTATAATTATACCATATTATTTTTAAAAACACTGACATCTCTTGTCCTTTTTTGACTTTCAAATTAAAATTTTTATCATTTAAACTTAATTTTGAATATTTTGGGGGGAATCTTGTGGTTTGGGTGCACAAAGCCACCAAGTAACTGCATCACTCATAAGATCCAGTCAGCTCAGCCCACCTGTTAATGTCTAAAGTATATTTGACACGTGCGTCACTAATTCTTAGTGTTTGCGGTATTTCTGCAACCTGAACTCTGAGTCAGAAGCCCGTAGGGTCAGTGTGTGATCAGCCTTCATAACGCCACTGTTGGCCCCCGCTCCTCTCCCTCTCACACGTGATGTATCTAGTCTTCATCTAGAGCCAGTTTAAGCTACAGGCCTTGGCTTGGCTGCCTAACCACTTAATACACCTGTGTCCTTTCTTTCCGCAGGAAGAAGGTGAAAAAGCAGGTGGTTTATGTTCCCTCTTGCAACAGAGGGCATGTTATCTTTTTTAGTTTTTATTCTCTCAGCTGATCCTGCCTGCACTTACTGACCAGATATAACTCAGTTTGCCTATAGCATTTACTTTCTTATCTAACATTCTAGAATCTGGGCTGTTGAGTAAGTCCACTGAGATTAGTTCAGCATCCTTAAGGACCAGTGGGGTTAAGTGACTTGCAAGACAGAGAGCTCTGGATAGTTCAGCCAGGCCTGGAGCCCGACTTTCCTTTTCAGTATACTGTTGCTACTCAGAGTGGCTAGTGTTTACACACTAGTTCCAAAAAGGGATTTGGGGATTATTTTCAAAAAGACTGGTATCCCTTTCACAGAAAGACATTTGAAGATGTTAACTTAAGTGACTTTTGCAAAGCTATACATCCAAGTAATTGACTCCTTTTTTTTTTTCCCTCCTTCCCCAGGCAAATCCACCCTGTTTGCTGTCCACTGTTCAGTATATCAGTAGCTTTTATGCCAGCTGTCTGTCTGGAGAGGAGTCCTATTGGTGGATGCAGTTCACGGCAGCAGTGGAATTCATTAAAACTATCGATGACCGAAAGTGACCAAGGCCAAGAACACCAAGGCGGCAGACTGTTAGTTGGGCAAACAGACCTCTAAGAAATGTACCAGCTGCTTTGAAGGCTGACGATTGTTTTTGTATGATATTGTACAGCGTTCAGACATTTTAAAACAGATCTTTACTAAACAGATTAATGAGCTAACAAGCAGGTTCTCTTTTCTTTGGGCTCTTTTCCTTTCTGAGTTGCATATTTTGTTCTTCTCTTGGCCCCGAGTAGAGAATAGTACTGCAAAAAGGGACCACATTTTTCAGGTATTTTGAAATATTACAAAACAAAGCAAAATGTAGAAAATGCCTAGATCTCCATTCGTGGATACCCATTCTTTTATTTTAAAAAAGAACAAGACACCTCTTTTAAGATGCCGTCGAATCCTATCGGCATCCAATGGAAGGAAAAACACGAGTTGCACTGAGGATTATGATGGTGGTGACATCAGTGGCATTAATTATAAATACACTCACCTAAATCGAAAAGCTAAGAAGGAAATGTAAATATAATATATATTTATATTTGATGTAATATGAACATCTTCAGATTCTAATAAACAAGGAATATTGCTGATAGATTGTGACGTACCCTCTTGTGAAATGGTTTCCTTGACAAGATTTAAGCTGAGCTTAAAAGCAAAAAAAAAACAAAAAACAAAAAAAGAAAAATATTTATTAAAGTATACTACAGTTTATTGAACTTTCTAGGTGTGGAGTTTGATACACAGGGCTGCCTTTGATGAGGGGAGGAAAAGTCTCCGAGTTAGGTCCCTCAGACATCTCACCATGGACGTCTTTGAGCCTGCAGTAGGAGAGGGACTCTAATCACCATACGTTACATACAGAGGAATAGCAGATCCTTAATTCTTTAATGTGGTACTTCTCACCTGAAATACGAAAGATCGTGTAGAAACGCCAAACAGAACTACTTACAACCCTTTAATTGTAATATATTTTTGATGATGATTCACATTAAATGCACAGACCAGGAATTCAGTGAATGTCATTTTTAAAAAAACTAATTTGTAGTGTCTGCTCATGATACAGTTTTTATTAGTGATGGGCTATCTTAACCATACTATTCTTAATGGGAAAAAAATATATATTTTGGTATTTTGGCAGGTTTCTGTACCTTTATTTCCCTCTTCTGAGAAAAAGTATGTGTTTGAGTATCTTGGTTGGATTGTATGCTGATAATCAGGACGGGTTTCGGTGCCTGAGAAATTGGCCAAGGAGGCTCCCCGGAGCTTCAGGCACGTGTCTTGCACGAGGTCACCGCTCACCGGTCCCACTTTGTACATTTCCGAATCAGGTTTAGCTTCTGTAGTAAACCTGGTCCCGTACTTTGGGTCCCCTGTTGATGACAGCATCCCTGGGCATTTTTAAGGGAACTGTGACGTCTTTGAGCCTGCAGTAGGAGAGGGACTCTAATCACCATACGTTACATACAGAGGAATAGCAGATCCCTAATTCTTTAATGTGGTACTTCTCACCTGAAATACGAAAGATCGTGTAGAAACGCCAAACAGAACTACTTACAACCCTTTAATTGTAATATATTTTTGATGATGAGTGCAGAGGTGGTCATCCATCCTCTCTCCAAGATCTCTGTGTCTCACTGTGCCTAAAGAAACTGAGTTTTCTTCATGCCTCCACCTCTTCTCACCCCTTTATTTAAAAATACCGAAATAAGTTGCACAGGAGTGTGGGATGTGGTTTCTGCCTTTTAGGGAGAGGTCCTAATTAAACTAGTACTATCAAATGTCCTTTTGCATGTTAAGTCAAGAAATCCTTGTACAGAGTCATGAGCTTCATGGGTTGTAACTGTCGAACTTGCTTAGGTATTAGAAGTCAAATCCCATCATAAGACAGACAAACCATCTAACACAATTTCTAAGGCCTTGAGGGCATCCATTTACTTCATTCAGCATTTGAGTCAATAAATATTAAGTCAATAGAAGACTTGGAATAGTTGAAATTCATTGTTATGGATTTAACTTGGAAGTCAATGAGAGTTTTTCCCCTCCACAATGGTTGCTAGATCTGTTCCATGTTATCACCCTGGAAATGACAGAGGATGCAGACATCGTACGGGGCTCTTTCCTGTGGAGGGGAAGGTGCAGAGTTTGGGGTGTTGGGCTACACTGGAGGCAGGATGTGGGGCTCTGTGGGGCCTGAGCCAGTGGTGAGAGTGGAACCCCAGAGACGGGCAGAGGTGGGCGCTCGGGTCTTGACCCCTGTGCTGGCCCAGCTGTTTAAGGGACAGCAAAGTGTCCCTCTGTCAAGGAGCAAGGACGACTTCAGCGTTAACCGTCACTGGTCTGATTTCATGACGGGGCTTGTGAGCGTTGACTTCTCAATGTAGGAGTTGGCAGCTCTCTGCATGGCGGGAGTGGGGTGTGAGGTGGGGAGTCATTTGATTTTCTTTCAGGAAAGAGTAGTAGTTGTTCTTTGAATAATTTCTTGCTTCGCTTCCAGTACCTAGTTCACATGAAAGGTTAGTACAAAAGTACAAAACCACCTGTAGGAAACATTCAGTAGGTTATTACCTGGAACTTATCAAGATAACAAATGTTAAATGGGGAGATGGTGGCTCAGTTCACTCAAATCCTGTAGAATGAAATGAACCTTACAGTTCATATTCTATGTTAACAATCTGCTTCTGGAGAAAGTTCAGTAATGGAAATACAGGCTGAAGATGATCCTTCCTTGTCAAATCATTTTTTAAAACCTGGTAAACATTTCATTTTCTCCACTTTAGGTCAAATCTCAGTCACAGCTACTGCTTTCTTCTGCTTTTTCTTTTTAAAAAAAAAAACCTCATGAAAACCTTTTCTTTACACAGATATCATTAAAACACTGTAGTAAAAGAAGTAGGCTTTGTGAGGGATCCAAAATGGATGTGACGCATGGGTCCTCTTTTTCCTCTCATGTCCCGGAAGCGCTTGTTGAACGTGGACTTCCCATGTGCATGTTCCTGAAGCGTCAGCAACAGGACAGAACCCGGCCCAAACGGCACCGGGCCGGGTTCTCACTGTCAGAATCTGTAGCCGAGTGTGCATGTCGATCGGCACCGTTTATTGCCTGCCCTGGGAATTACAGTTTGGGCCAAGAAAAGGCCAAGTAGGTGTCTTAGATGAGTGACGTTTAAAAAGTTCTTTTCTCTGATGCGATTGAGTATAAAAAGGGAAAGCAGGACCAGGCTCTCAGTGGGTCGCTTGGAAGCGACACAAATGTGGAGTTAGCGTCTTCTGTGTGTGTGTGTGTCCTAGACTGTCTCTCCCTGCTTCTCATTCCTGCTGTCTTTCTTCAAGGACAAATCTATATTTGCTTTTTAAAGTTCTTTTTTGCTTTTTAAAGTTCTTTTAAGTCCAGTGAATTTATTCTGTATGCAGTTGCCATAATTTGGCGGGGAGGGGAGTCTTCTTGAGGCTCAAAGAATCTTTAGGAAGTCAATTAACAGTGATGAGATAGTTGAGGTATTTTGAATGCCAAAATGCTTGAGAACTTTGCCAGATTAATTATTACTTAATAGTCTACAGCCATGCCACCCTGAACAAGCCCGATCCCGTCTGATCTCGGAAGCTAAGCAGGGTCAGGCCTGGTTAGTATTTGGATAGGAGACCACCTAGGAAGGCCAGGTGCTGTAGGCGTAAAAAATAAGGGATTGTAAGCTGACGAGGTTCTTGCAGTCTGTGAGGTCAACCAATTTTTGCCTTGCCTAAATATATATATATAATTATATATATATATATATAATTACTTAATATATTTTGAAATGTAGATTACCCCAGAGGTAGGAAGACCAGGAATAGCTTTATTACTCTTGAGAACACTTGGACAAAGGAAGATAGTTCGCCTCAGTGTCAAGGTTGGTGTGGTTGAGCTGTCGAGTCACCGTGGAGCTGCTGGGTCCCTCAGGCCTGCCCTCAGCGAAGGTTAAGTTCATGAGAGAGGAAGTCATCTCTACCTGGTTAACGGCAGGCAGTGTGGACACGGGCCACACGCCTTAAGAATCTACCTCTGCTGAGTTGCTATTCTGTCTTGTCTACCGCATTCTTGTGCTCAACTGTATTAAAAGCCTGTACTGCCTCCTCCTGAAATGGATAAAACCTAGAAGCCTCGTTAATGAGCTTGCACAGTCTTGTATATGAACAGGAAAGCCATCTTGTCTCCTACTGTGATTACTATGATAATTCTGTAAAACATTAAAAGGGGAGAGTAGTTGAATTCACTGGATTTTATGTTTCCGTCATCTATTTTGTACTCAGAAGCATTTCTGAAAATTTCTTCAACTTCTCGAATATTACTAAGGTTCTCCATGAATTCACACTTGGCTTTTTCATCTGCATGTCTAAGGATATTTGTTAAGTGTGTACAGGAAGGAATTAGAATGACCCAGCAGTTACTAAGGAGATGGTGAACGTTCACTGTTTTAACACTGTCCCTACCCGCCCCGTGTATGTGGTAGATACTCCTCAGCCTTAATTCTGAGGGCAAAGCCTCTAATCACGGTATTCACGGAAGCCTTTATTAATCTCTTCAGCTGAGGGGAGTTACTGTTAGACAAAATTCCCTTGTCACAGAGGTGAGCTCACTCTTCGCTTCTCTCCCTGCTGGAAAGGTGCTTTCTCGATATTGATTACATTTAACATTTAGAAGGAAACATTTAGAAATTCGATTAGGGCTCAGTTTTCATCCAGTCTGTTTGGTATGAAAATTAATGCTGATGACTTGCCTAAAACTAAAAATAGAAATTCAGCTGCTCTTTCCAACTTGGAATTACCTGTCTCTTGGACTCCTGTCCTATTTGTACCCACTCAACCCGCCCTGCCCCCTAGAACTAAGAGGCTCTGAAGCTTGTCCCAAAGGATGCCGAGCCAGTGACAGCGTTTATAGTGAGACCTCCCTGCGGTGCTGCCTGTTAAATGTGTCATGATCCTGAAAAATGAAGTAGGTCAGAAGCTCCTCTTGCCTGTAAATGTGTCCTCTACCTGGAGATTTAAGTATTCATCGAAGAGTTTTCTCTGCAGTCATTTTATCCCAGAAGATTCCGTTTCCATCCTCTTAGGGTACCAAATTGCCGCACATAGACTCTTTGACCAGAGTAGTTGGAAAATCCCTGGTTATGGGGATCCGGAAGACATCTTCCACATTTTGTGCTAAAATGGAAATAGCTTTCAGCGCCAAGTCACGGCACCTGTTGTAGGCGTGAGCGTGAGTACCACGGTGATCTTATTTCTGCGAACTAGGAATTCATCATATCGCTGGCCAGAACCATTGCATTTTATGCTCCTGCGAAAAGCATCCACTTCTGCTTTCCTGGGCCTTCCTAATTGTTGTGATTTTGACAGAACTTTTGTAACCAGAGCTATTGATTCAAATACATAGCTGCTGATGTTTGGATCAATAATTCCTGGTGAATTCAATCAAGGAACCAATCTGACTCACTGTGACCAAAATGAATTATAATCTCTGGGAGTAGGGCCCCAAACTGGTCCACTTTTAAGTGCCCTGGGGTGTTCTACAAACCAAACTACCCTGTTGAGAACCATCTGGTGGTCTTACTGGTAAATCAGAATCCATATGGGATGGAACCAGGAATCTTCAAACAAGTCCTCTGGGTGACTTAGTCTCACGGAAGTTTGAGAAGCACCATGAGGGTCACATTTCACTGAGCAGGAACCAGCGGCCCCTCTGCACTGTCCACCTGCGGATGTTCAAACTGCAGACTTGTGGTCCCACCCTGTACCCATCGAATCCGAGTTTCTGGGGGAAAGCCAGGACCTCTGCGCTCCTCGCAAGCTGCCCATGTGACGCCGATGCTAACGTGTGCCGTCCGCCTCGGCAGGTGCTGCCTTCTTAAAGATGTGGCGCCGTATCCCACGAGGGTGACAGGCATGAACGAGGAGGGCCCTTCGGAAGGATAAGAACTCTTGCCCGACAGCCGGTCCAATTTATCCTCTCAAGACAGCTCTTTTTATTTGCTTAAATCCGCGTTTTCTTTATTCATAATCTGTCGGGTTATGTGAAAGCTGCCTCTCTCCCAAACCTCGTATCGTTAAATAAACATCTCCAGAGGATGGCCGGGTTCAGATTTCCGCGTGGAAGTTTTTTTTATGTGTGCGTGAGCGTCCTCTCTGTTTTAGCTTTCAGAACAGCTTTCATTTCCGTCGTGTTGTGTTGCCACTCGTGACCCATGTACTGGTTCCAGCACCTCTGGCTTCTGACGTGACTTTTGCTCCCAGAGAACAGCCCGGCCTGGCCCCTGCCGACAGAGCTTTTGCTCCTCCCCTCCTATTTCTGGTCCCCTCAGTCAAGATGTGGATTCCAGCTCCTGGATTCATGTACCTCCCTCGCGCCCACCTCACTTCTGGATCACCTGTTTTCCTGCTCTTGTGGCTGGGAGAGTGACAGGCGAGGCTGTGTCTGCTGTGGCTTTGGGGTAGCACGTGGAGAGTGAGGCCGACGGGCGGAGAGGAAGGCAGGAGAAGGTGAGCGCGGAGCAGGCGACAGATGACAGGAAAGGGAGGCAGTCAGCGTGTCCCGCATCCTGCGAGCACAGCGTCGTCACCGATACCCACCGGCACCTCCCGCGCCGCGAATCTGGACCTCAGGGCTGAGCCCGAAGACGTGATTTTCTCCTCCTGGGTCACTCTTGCCACTTACTCAAAACCACGGGTTTCGAGCGTCATGTTGTCACAGTGCCAGGTCTGGAAGCCTGAAGATGGGCTGTCTAATCTTAGCTCTGCCACTCACCGGGCCTCAGGCAAAGTGACCCCTTTCGGTCTCTGGCTTTGTCATGTGTCTATCATGAGATATATGTGTGTATGTTATATACATGTCATCTTGAAATATGTGTCTCGTGCTAGCCCTGGACCGAAGGACGTAGCAAAAGTGTATGACACCGGACATTGCCAAAAGCACTGTGGGTGTTTGGAACCCCTGGCGGAGCAGGCTGCCCACCGGGCCGGCTCGGGGGAACTTGACATTCTGCTGTCTAACCTGGTTTAATGAACTTGAACCAGGACAGACATGTATAATATAGATACTATAGGTAATATATAAGGGTAATATATAATATATAAGCATAATATGTATATTATATATACACACACGTGTATTATGTATACAACACGGGCCAGGAGATCCTGGAGAGGCGACCCTCCAACATAGGCCAGCAGAGCCGTCTGTCACTGCGAGGGGCAGCTCTGCCTCGTGACATTCCAGGACAACCTGGGAGCGGAGACGTCACTCACTCAACCCATTTTTAACTAACAGGTTCCGTTGCGAATTTGAGTTCTGTACTGCTGTGGTGATGAACAATAACTACGGTGAGACAATTCTGCAAATTACCTCTACCTTTCTGGACTCGGATGCTTGCAGGCCTTCAGCTCCCCAGCCCATCCCACCTCTGGGAGTCTCCCGGGATCGCCCGCCCCCGCTCCCCCCCAGAGTCTCGTGAATATCTCCCGAAGGTGCCTCCATTACCAGAGCCGGTTTTTCCCACCTGCACGATCACCACCTCGTGATTCGTGTTCGTGCCCCTCTCTCGCCCTTTCTCCCAGGTGCCGGGAGAATTAATCACATCTGATCACATTTCTCTTCGTCCTAAACCTTCTTTTCTACTTCGGTTCCAAGCTGTTTCCAGCCCTTCGCCTCTGCCCCTTCTCCTTCCCCTCCAGTTCTCTCTCCTTTACCCCAGAGTTAATCAGGTGCTGTGCCCTCTAAGCCTTTGCCCCGCTGACCCCTCTGGTTTCGACACCTCCCCCTGGCCCCTCCTCCAGCCTCAAACGGGAGGAGGGCTCCCCCGGAGGCCCCGTCCTCCCTCCCTCTCCCACGAGGCCGCCCGTCCAGGCGTCTCCCTGGGGCACACCGGTCAACAAAGTCCTCATCTCCGTGGGGCCTGTGTGCCACTCGGGGACCGTCCGACTCCAGATGGGCAGGTGTCCCCAAATGTTTGCAGATGGGGGTGGACAAGGGGGCAGGCGATAGCTCCCGCTGTGGGGATTTCACTATCTTTTCCTCCCAAATTCGACCCCTGTGGGGACAGGAGCTCTCCGTCCCCCACCTTCACGTGGTCCCAGCCACGCGGCTCTTCACGTCCTCTGGGAAGAAAGACGCCGCGGCCCGCACCCTGGAGCGCATGAGGTAGACCTGGTGGCGGAGGCTCCGCGGCCCCCTCCCGTGCCCCTCTCCCCAGGCGCCACCACCCTGCCCTGGACCCTGCACTCCGGGGCAAAAACATTTGGTCACCGAGGTCGCCTCTCCCCAGCCCCAAGCTGTCGAAGGGACGGATGAGGAGCCCAGCACCCGGCACCCACCCAGGTGCCCACACAGCAGCCAAGTCCCGGTCTGCGAGGAGCCCTGGATGGATGCACGCTCTGTCCTCCAGGGGTCCAGCCCAGATCTGTGGGTCCTGGAAGGTCAGGCTGGGGTCCAGGACGCCCGGTTCTCGGGCTCCAGCTGCTCCTCAAATCTGGGGACCTGAGGACACTCCTGCTGTACCACAGCCCAAGGCCAGGAGCGGGGTCCCCGGGCTCAGTCTGTGCGCCGCCCTCTGGTCCGCGGAGGGCCCAGACCACCCACAGGTGGGTGGCAGACCAGGGCCAGGGGCAGGCCCTGAGCCCCTCTCTTCGCCAGTCCAGACCCAGGCGCCAGGTGGCCACCACGCGAAGAATTGGTAAGGGCCCTGCTGGGCCATCGGGGGCCGCCCCAGGGCCAGAGGACATGCCGGTGTCGCCTCTCAGGCTTCTGCTCTCCACCCCATCAGGCGCCCCATCACGACCGCCTGCCCGGGCTGCCCGCCGATCACCCCGAAGTGCGGTTGTCTGCGTGTATCGCCTCCTGCCCCCGTCTTCCGCAGGCTCGGTTTAAGACTCTGTGAAGTCAGGATAATCATCCCTATTCATTGAGCAATCTCTACACCCGGTGTCGTCTGGGCACAGCGGTGCCGTGTTCTGCAGGACATTCTGGAATTCGCACCAGCCGCAGCATGGCTGCCTCTGGGGGCTCTTCCTCTGAGACACCCCAAAGGTGAGGGCAGCGGGAGAGGGCAGTGGCTGGAATTGGCTGTCGTGGGGTTGAGGTCTTGGCTGGCCAGTTTCCCTGAAGGCCCCTGCTTTGCTGTTCCTTGGGTGACATCTTGTGGCTAAGGCAGGTACAGACCATTGGCTGCGAAGGCTGCCAGCGAAGGCGTCTCTGGAGGAGCGGGTGGGATGCTCAGGGTGGTGGTGGGGGGGGCGGAGTTTGAGGGGGCCTCCTGGACACAGAAGCACCAACCAGTCTCTCTTAACCCCGCCTTTCCCTGAACTCTGTACTAGGACAGCTCGAGATGGACCCCGTCCACGTCCCCGACACTAGACACACAAGCCCACCCGGGTCCTCTGACGTGCTCCATGTTGTGGCAGACAATAACCTCTATCCTCTCCATATAAAGCTTGCCTACAGCAATCTGATGACAAAGTGATTATTCCTATTTATAGGTGGGCAGCGGCCCTGAGTCCCATAGCCAGTGAGTAACCGAGCCAGGGCTTGAACCCAGCTCCGATAGGATCGGAGACTAGGAAACCTCCCCCGACACAGTGCTGAGAACTGTGGGAGCCCTCGCACCCCATTCCCCAGGGAGCTGCAACCAAGGGTGAAAGTGTTGTTAGTCACAATGACGCCTCGAGTTCTGGGACCATTTCCACATTCCAGGCATTGAGCTGAGTGCTCCACGTATACCCCTTCGCAGGATCCTCGCCTGTGAGCCGGGGAGTGGGATGAACCCCATTTTACAGACGGGGAACGTGAGGCTCAGAGAGGGAAAGTCGCTCACCCAAAGCCACACAGAAAATGCATGGCGGAGCCAGGATCGACCCACGTCTAGAGGACCCCCGCATCCTTTTTAGCCGCGATGGGATTCGTCTGCCCCTCTGCAAAATGTCAGCCCCTCAGGATTGTGGGGGATCACGGGAGTGGGAGTGGAAGAGCTTTGCAAACGGTAGACAACGGTGCCCATGATGGTTCAGTATTATCCTGATCCTGGTGTGCACTTCCCTGTGTGCATGTGGACCCCACAAGAGCAGGGCTGGAGACCCATGGGCTCCCCAGTGTCCGACACAGAGCCTGACGTCCAGTGAGCATCAGCAGATCAGACTGAATTTGAGTCTCTGGAGCAGGGAAAGTCCAGTTCGCCACGTTCCCCCCACGTGGCCCAGTTCCACTTCCTAGCGCCGAGGTTATCGCAAGTCTAGACAGACAGACTCCGCCTCCTGATTCGCCTCGTTCAGAAGAAGAGGTGACCTTCTCTTCCTCCTGTGTGTAACAGGCTGGCACCTGGACTCCCATGGGGGGCCCAGGGGGAGAGGGCCTGCTGCTGGAGACCCCCTTGCGGACCCCATGAGAAAGCAGCAGGGCAGGCGGAATATAAATGCGGCTGTGGACACAGAGGAACAGATGAGAGAGCCTCCAGGTGACCAGGTGGAGGGGCCCACTGGGCCAGCCGCCTCCTCTCCATGCACAGATTGAGCCCATGATGAAGATGAATGGAAACCCCTTTGCTGGAAAACGTGGAGGCAATCAAACCGGCTACCTGCGCCGAAGGGCCCTCCCACCAGCTCCGAGCAGGGGAATGTCAGGATTCAAAATTCGGCAACAGCCACGTGGTTCGCGCGGAAACCAGGCAAAATTCGTGATAAGCAGCCCCAATTACAGGATAAATGATACAGGACGCCCGTGAGCTTGGCAGGAATTAGCGGACTCAAACGGCGGCTGCGGGCGGGTACCAGGCAGCCCCTGCAAACAGACGACAGCTTGCAGAAAAGAAAGGCAGCCCAGATTAGTGGGGACCCCTGGCCCCAGCCGCAGGCCCCTCAACGAGGTGGCGGTAATGACCAGAAGCCTTCCCTGTGAGCAGCTGTGGGATTTTTAAAGGCAGTTTGAGAGGGAAGATGGGAGGTCGTTTGGTGGGCTTTCTAGCGTTTGCTGATGAAAACGAACCTAACTCATACCTTCCAAATCCCACACCGGGAGGCGGGGCTGATGAGGACACTGTGTCTCCATCTTTCCAGGCCAAAAAATCCCAATTTTTCTCAATACGTCCACTGCGGAGCAATATGTGACGATCATTCGGTCGCAGGCACCGTGGACCAGGAGGAAAGGTTTGCCGAGCGAATTAATATTGTCGACAAGCTTGCAGGGGGCATGTTTAACTCACTTCAGGTGCTCTAGAAGCACTCGCACAATGGATAAGCTAATTACAAATCATGCCTATTTATTCATTAAACAGGGCCTGGGGGAAATTCAAAGAGGCAACACTGTCTTAACTTCATTCAATTTGCAGTCTGTGATTAAACGGAACACAGCTGCAAGACTCCAGAAATATGATCTAATATCTGCCTTTTTCCTGGCCTGGACTGACCTCTGCTCTGGGGGCCGTTCCTACCCTCAAGCCAGGTCTCACCATCCTTCTTCAGGCCTTCAGATGCTCACTTGTGACTTTGGGTAAGCCCCTTTACCGGCTCATGTCTCAATTTCCTCATCTGTAAAATGGGTTCATGCATCTCTGGCTATCAGGGTTCCTGAGAGGAATGACTGAGGAGGTAACAGGGATTTTCAGGACTAAAACTGGGACAGTTCCAAGCAAACTAGGACAGTTAGTCGTTCTGCTCTTAGAGCCCCATAAAACTCTTCAAGTTCCATAAAGTAAACTAAAAATAGAACTAACTTTACCTGCAATCCTTGCAAACGCCTGGGAAGCTCAAAGTTTATTTATTATCATCAATAATTTATAAGAACCAAACAGCTAACATTGGCTTAGCATTTTCGAAATCACAAAGTGCTTTTAATTTGCAGAATGAGTGTTTCAGGGCTTTCTTTCCATTTACTCAGCACCCACTGACGGAGCTTTCCGAGCTAACGTGGGAAACAGGAGTCTAGTAGTCTCAGCAGAGCGCAGGGCTCTTGTCCCTTGACCCCTGGGAGGCCATGAAGTTGGCTGCTCCTTGGATCCTGTGACCCTCAGCTCTGCGAACTGTGTCTGTCCCTCTCTCCTGCCTCTGTTAGAGGCCGCTACATCTAGAAAGGATACAGTAATGTATCCCTAGCCAGGATACATTCAAATATTAATGTATCAGCTTGAACCATATGAAATTACCCTTTTTGTGTGTGAATTCCAAAGTTGAATATCAGCAATTTCATATGGTTCAAACTAATACAGTAGTAGTGAACTTCAGGCCACGACGCAGCTTGGGACAACTTAATCTCTCTGAGCCTCAGTTCCTCATCTGAAAAATAGGGATCATAATAGTTTCCGCATCCAAGTATTGCTGTTGGAATTACATGAGGTCAAGTGTGGCACTAATGTAGCATCTCTGGCAGCGCCCGCTAGGGTATGTAGTAGGCGCTATCTGGATTAGAGCTTTCATTTTCAGCTTTCATTTTCAGCTTTCATCTGTGTGTGTCCTTCATTGTTCTGAGTTGCCTGTGGTCAACGACGCAGCGGGCGCCCAACAAATGTTGGTCGAATGAAAGAGCGGAAGTAAATGCACTTGTCTGCCTCCCGCTGGTGTTTCCCAAATGACCTTGAACTCCGACAGGCCGCTTCTCCCTCCACCACCTAAGGGGCTCTTCCTTTGCCCTCCATCCCTTGGAGGCCTCTTGGTAAAACACCCTGGTTCCCCATGACTCCCCACAGCGGGGGGGCCTGATGGGTTTGGAGACATGTCTCCATCCTGCCCACCCCCCCATGGTTTCTAAAACATACAAATCATTCTGGCTGCACTTCTGCGTTTCATTACTAGGAATGCACATTCGAAAACAACAGAGGGCGAGGTTTAAAAGCAACATGCAATTTTTATTACATAGATCTCCAAATCTGCCATTAGGCCCGTCCCCGTGGTGTTATTGACCTTGATTCTTTCTCATTTGCATCCTGCATTTTTCATCCTTTGGAATATGGTGTTTTGGGACTTCTCCATCATTAAGTGGATTTACAGCAATTTCCCTGTGTGTTTTCTCCAAGGGATTCTGTTATGAGATGCACATTAAATCTCCATTAATACCTCATTATCCGACTGATAAGATTACCATGATAATGAGGCAGAAATTCTAATTGTTTCACTTCTTATTGTGCCTTCCATTTAATCCTTTACTCTACCTGGAAGTTGGTCATGAGCTGGTGAGCACCAGGCCTGAGAACGGCTTTCCAAATGGGGGGCTGGAGGCTGCGATGATTGTGATCAATGACGGTGGGGGGAAGGAAAGGAGGCGGCATCGTGTGTCACCGAATTTCCTGGGCGAAAAGTTTGGCGGTGGACAGCCATCTGGGGTGGGCCTCGCTGGCTTTATAGAACGCCTCTGCTCCGGTCCAGTACACGCTCACACACATGCACATGGACACACGCGCATGCACGCACATGCACACACAGATGCGCACATGGACACATGTGCATACACTCACACACTCATGACCACTCACACATGTGCACACATGACATGCGCACACGCAGGCCCACACTCCAAGTTCACGCGGGCCCAGCCTCTCGACTTCATGCTCTGTTTTCCTGTCTGCCTGGACCCCCTTCCAGACCGGTCCTGGCTCTGGAGTTCTTCATGAACCCGCCTTCCAGACTGATGAGCTCAGCTGACAGTGAGTGGCACCGAGCCAGAAGACGCTGCGGGGCGGTGGGGGGCAGGGCAAGGAGGGATAGAGACGTGGGACAGGAGGCCTCTTCAAGAGAAAGCCTGCGAGGACCCTCCGTGAGGGGTGCCCCCACCTCTGTGAGGCATCTCCAGGCACCCCGGGGGTGCTCGTCTGCCTCAGGTCGGCTCCCTCCATCTGGAGGTCCCTGAGAACTCCCTGGAAGTTACCACCCCTCCCTGGCCCCACTCCCCCCCCCCCTCCCGTCGCGTTCAGAATGCACTGAGCTTTGCGCATCGCCAGGACGTTCCCCAGAGTGAGTTCCTGGGACAGTAGATGAGAGTCAGGCTCCCTCTGGCCTTTATCCTGCCTTTCTGCTTGGGGAGCAGGCTCCCCACCCCGCCGGGGCCCCGCCCTGAGGCCGAAAGTGTTTCCAAAGCCTCTGTGGGGATCTGAGGTAGACGGAAGGGTCTTGGCCGTCAGCGGCAGAGGGTCTGTAGCTGGAGAAACGGCGGGTCAGTGGGTCCTCTGGCACGCCGAGGCCAGGCCCGGCGGGGAAGGCAGGAAGCTGACCCCCTTAGCGGGTGGGAACGGCAGCACACTGCTGGGTGGGGGAGCTCGATGGTGCCCAGAGATTGTAATAGGGCTGTAACAATGTGGTCTATTTCTACACTGACGGTCTTGCTACAGTCCCCTGAGGCTTAATGGCAAAGGCGGGCTCATTTTCCAGTTGCCTTCTGTGTTGTTTCCTAGGACGGATGTAACAAAATGCCACAACCTGGGTGGCTTCGACACAACAGCAATGGATCGCTTCGTAGTTTCAGAGGCTATGAAGTCCGAAATTAAGCGTCGGTAGGGTCACGCCCCCTCTGAGATTCTGGGAAGAACCCTTTCTTGCCCCTGAGCTGCCAGAGGTGGCTGTCGACCCCTGGCGTTCCTTGGTTTGCAGCTGCCCCAGTCCAGTCTCTGCCTCTGCTGTCACATGTTTCTCCCCTCTTTGGATGTCTTCCTCCTCCTCCGCTGAAGGTGCCAGTCATGTCGGATGAGAGCCCACCCCGACGGCGTCATCTTAATTTTACGACATCTGCAATTTTGTGACATAGGTACGGGGGGCTAGGGCGTCAGCGCATCTTTTTAGGGGATACAATGTAACTCGTAATACTTTCTGACATATATCTATGCGATTAAAATCTTAATGGCAACATTAGGCAAATACTAGTACAATCGGCGGAATTTACGAATGCGTTCTCAGATGTGAGGTTCGGGCCGCTGTAATGAGGTGTCTGGGGCTGGCCCAGATCAGACGGTCCTTCTTGTCCCATTTTCCACAGCAGCTGGAGATCAGCAGGGCTGGAAAGGCTCCCTGAGACCAGTCAGTTCAGCCTCATCATCCTCTTTATTATATTTTAATTCTCCCCCCGAATAATATAAGTACATGGTTTTTAAAAGTCAAATTGTACTAAAAATTAGCAAAAGCCATCTGCCCTTTGATCCATCTCTACCCCCTTCCTGAGTCCCTTTCTGCAAAGCCAATTACTTTAAACAATTTATGGCACTTCCTTCATATTGTCAATAATATCTTTATATCGTTGTTTCCCAACTTATTAACCCCAGACGTCGTCTACCGACTGCCTACAATGGAACAGGAAAATTTAGTTGTCCTACCAGCCTGCCCTCACCATTTCCTTTTCCACACTGGCATCGCAGGTATAGAACAACGTCTGTTAAATCGGTACTCAGCATCTACATACGTATTCTTCACATCGGAGCCGCGCGGGAAATTTCGATCACCTTTCCTTTCTTGCGTGACTTTTTGGATCCTCGCGTTTTCACCGGATTCATTTTCCGTGTCCCGGTTGTTAATGCTCCTCCAACAGACCCGTAGAACCCCCCCCCGAGGCCTGTTTCCCATGCGGTCTAATGAGCACCTCGTTGGCTCACCTCCCCCGCATCCCCCGCCTCGGCGACTTTCTCCTGAAACCCTCTGTCCGTCTCCAGTCTGGGCTGATGGCTTCTGGGCCCCTCTGCACAGCTGTACTTCAGATACCCCCCGTTTCTCTCCTTGACGGGACCCCCTGTTCTTTGGAGCTGATGTCTTCCACTTTCTCGATATTCTGCCTTTATTCTGTGTCCGTACGCAATCGATAGTTTGGCTGGGTATGATATTCTAGGCAGGGGGTCATGGTCCCAGGTAATTTTGAGGGTTACACGCCATCGTCTTCTCCACTATTGCTGTTGAGCCGATAAACAGGATTTACGCCTGGAAATGGGCACTGTCCTTTTTCACTAGCCTTTCATCTGGGGAGCTGAGTCAGTCTAGCCAGCAGCTGAGCTAAGTTTGGGTTTCGTTGCTATGGTTGCTTCTGTGCTTCTTGTTCGTCTAGCATCGCCTTGCTCTACTCATAGTATTGAGCATCATTTCATGTCCTTATTTGCTATACATATATCTTCGTGGATGAAGCGTCTATTGCCCATCTTTCTCATTGAGTTGCTTTCTACCCCTCCAGCATTTCCACGTGTTTAGGGATGGGCTTGATTTGCCAGAGGATTTTATTCAACGTCTGTTCCACCCTCGGCTTTAAGATTTGCACTTGCTGGGCAGAGAACCTCTCTCCGCCATCTCGCCCCCCCCCCCCCCCGGGGGCAGACCCTGTTACTTGTTACTCTGTGTTTTCAAGTCTGGCTGGGAGAGGGGCATTCTCTGTTCTGCTTCGGCTTCAGTGCTGGGCAGGAGCTGGGTCTCAGTGGTCTTGCCCCTCCCCCGGTGGCGGATGTGATCTGATGGCTAGGCCCAGGAGGTAGTTCTACCCCTCCCCCAGCGCTGGAGGGTTTTTCCGTTTGATCCGCCAGCTGTGATGGATCTTCACCTGCACCCTGGGGGCTTTCTCCTGCCCTGCTGTGGGAGGTGTAAGGCTCTTGTTCCGTTAGGAAGACTGGAAAGGAGATATTTGAGGTGCCTCAAGCCTTTCCTACAGTGACTGCAGAAGGCCACTTGCCCTGCCTTTCTTGTGAACACCCTGTGAGGTCCCTAGGCCTGGCTCACACCACTTAGGGCACAAACCCTCGTGCCTCCCCCAGAGTCACAATGGGACAGCACCTCACCCCAAGTTACAACCCTTGATCACCTCTGTAAAGAGCCTATCTCCAAATATTGCAACCTTTAGGGGGGGCCCTACTCCATTAGGACTGGTAGGTCCTTATAAAAAGGAGGAATTTGGACACAGGGGGTGTATAAAGAGAATGCCACATGAAGATGGAGGCAGAGATGGGGTGATCCTTTTAAGATGAGGGACACAAAGTTGTCCCCGGACCCCCAGAAGATAGGAACAGCCCTCAGAAGGAATCTACCCTGATCACACCTGTGAGACGGTAAATTTCAGTCATTTAAGGCGGCCAGCAGTCCTAAGTCTTTCTGGCACCAGGGGCTGGTGCTCCTATGGGAATCTAATGCCCGATGATCTGAGGCGGAGCTGAGGTGCTGATGCTGGCGCTAGGAGCAGCTGCAGATACAGATGAAGCTTCGCTCCCTCTCCTGCTTCTCACCTCCTGCTGTGCGGCCCTGTCCCTAACAGGCCGGGGACCTGTACTGGTCCGCAGCCCAGGGGTTGGGGGCCCCTGGTGTAAGCCACCCAGTTGGTGGTACTTTGTTGCAGCAGCCTTAGGAAAGTCATACAGCCACCGAGCCACACTGCCTCCACGGGGCGGGGCTAGGAAGCCAGGCAGAACCCGGCTCCTCCACCCCTTACTTCCTGTGGCTCCTTGGACAAGTCAATCTCCTCCCTGAGGCTGGCTTTTCTCATCTGTGTGGGAGACGATTGTCCCTGCCCAGCCACTTCACTGGAGCTGTTTTCAATGTCACCAGGCCACGTGCCCTGAAGTTTGGAGGGAAAGGGTTCTCTCTTCTGCTCGGCCTGGGTTCTGCTGTCCACGCGCCATCAGGCAGAGATGTGGGTCACCAGACACCACTGTCTACCCCTTCTAGGCCTCAGACATGGCCCGGGGCCTGCTGCAGGGGCCCTGCTGTCGGAGAGCGGAGCCAGGTAGGGGGCAGGAACACCTGTTGTGGTCTTGTGTTGTTTTTTTGTTGTGTTTTGTTTTTGTATGAGGGGCTCTGTTCTCCCAAATAAAAGATATGTATCTCATAAGAGACTCTGGAAGTTTGGAAGCTGGAAGAGCTTTCATAGAGGAGTCTTCCTCCCTCGTGTACGCTGGGGAAACAGACACAGAGAGGGGCAGGATCTGGCCCAAGGCCACACGGAGGGGCAGTGGCCGGCCCGGGCTGGCAGAGTGGGGAGCGCTCTGTGCCCACCGAGGGGGCCAGGCAGACTGTGGTGACAAGGGGTTGTGTCTCACTCATTCCCTCACACAGCAAATGGGGGCTGGTACGTGCTTCGAGGCCCAAGGGTCTGAGACCGTCCTCTCCCTCACCTCTCCCTCCCGCCTCCCTTGCTCTCAGACCCGGACGGAACTTCCCCTTGGCATTCTCACATGCCTCTATGCTCTGCTATGGAAATTCCCGTCTCTCAGGCTCACTCCCTGCAGGTTACCTTTGGGGTCCGGGTTTCAGTGAGCCGGCTGAGCAAACCTCTAGAGCCATCCGCAGCTGGCCGAGCTAAGCCGAGGAACCCGGGGTCTGCTCCGTGCTCCCACTCACGGCACTCGGTCGGGCCAGGCACAACATCCTATTCTTTCCGTTGTCATGCTCCTCCCGTAGGGTCCGTTCCCATACATACGTCCCTATTGACATAAGTCGGCAACATCTTGTCACCCTCTGTGCGATGCATTCTCATGGGTTACGCTTTGTCCTCGATCCCCTGAACCTGCTGGGTCTCGCGTCTGGTTAGATAGGTCAAGAAGCAGCGAGAGGTGAGAGGTGGTCTCGAGGGAAACCACCTTTCTGCTGCGAGCCCGCGCCCTCAGGAGAGAGTCCCCAGGCGTGAGTACGGCTGCTCGCTCTTCATTCAGGACTTGACGTTGAAGTTTGAAGCCCTGAGCTCATGTTTTCCTTAAGTTTTCCAGGGCACTCAGAAGCCACCACGCAGCCCACGGTCCTTACACTCTTTATTTGTGGTCACATCTTACGCCAGCAACTGCTTGGTCGCCCAGAGCCTTCTATAGGACTTGACTCAATGGGGCTAAAGGTGACCATTTAAGTGACTGATTCGTCATTACATGGGACCACCAGTGTCCCCTCTATCCCGGAAGCAGAGTCCTCGAAGCCTGTGAACCTACTCAGATCAGGGAGCGGATGCCGGATTCCCATCCTTAAGGCTCTGCTCCCCTGGAAGCATCGCCACCACCAAGAACTGTATCAGACGGGGTTCGGTCAGGAAGCGGAGCTGCTGTGGGTGTTACGGGAGATGCATGTACTCTGGGGATTAGGCCGGACAGACCTGTGGACAGAGCTAGGCAAGCGAAGGTCCAGATGGGGAATCAGAGGGCCAGAGATAGAGCCTCCACCAGGCAACCTGAGGAGTCAGTGTGTCCAGGGCCAGTGTGCCTCTGTGGGTTCTCCGCCAGCCTCCAGAAGTGAGCCTGGGCCCTCGGGGGTCAGCAGGGCCAGCAAGCAGCACCTGGGCACAGAGCTGAGGAGAGCGAGGACAAGCTGGACCTGTGGGCCACTCTGGGTCTGCCCATCCCCACGTCTTGACTACTATGACCTTCGAAGAGTAAAGGTCACTGCTTCACTTCCGCTTTCCAGACCTTGTCTACAGGAACCACATGAAAGGCATTCCCGGAAATGTATTTTGGCACCGACAACACATCTCCCTACCTGAATCTCCCCTCCCCTCCCCCAAGGCGGGGCTTCTTCCACCCCAGCACCTCCCCAATGCTGGCTTCTCCGCCTTCCCCAGAAGCCCGTGAGATCTGAGAAGCTGGGCTGGATCTGCCCTGTTCAGCACAGTGTGACCAGCACCTGGCACAAGCTTGGAACAGAGCGGCACCCGATATGTATCTGGCAAATGGATGAGTAAATGAATGAATGAATGATGCCCACGTGGTGCCACGCCCTGTGCTGGGTGCTAGGGACGCAGAAAAGTCAGAGAAGAGGCTAGCTGCCACCTCAGTCATTCTCTGCAGGGCCCTGTAGGCTGGGGATGGGGAGAGGGGCAGAGGTGAGCTGACCCATGAGTGACTGTGACACATTTAAGTGAATGTGTCCAGGGCCCTCAGGTGAGCCAGATAAGAGACTTGGCTGAGAACTCAGAAGAAGCAAGGCCACTGTCAGCTAGTGAATCCTGGAGGACTTCCTGTAGGAGGTCTCACGGGGGAGGACTGAAACAGATGGAGTTTAGGAGGGGCGGGTGCATTCCAGACAGGGAATGGCTCATGCAGACGCAAGCCCAGGGTCCACACCTGAAATGACTTTTACTTTGCTCTCACTTCAGGCTGTGGGCTTGCCCAGGTTTTGATTTCTAGGATGATTCTTACAATTAAGGAGGAAGATCTTGTTCAAGTTAAGAAATGGTTAGTCTTCCTGGTGTAAACAGAAGGTATAAACAGGAGATGCAAACAGATACCGAGCTCCTGAGTTCGCTCCTGCCTCCGGGCTCAACCCCTCTGGTCCATTCTCTACAAGGCACCGAGTATAGCTCCTGAACCCTCCATGGCTCCCCATTGCCTTTGGGATGTGGTTCGGCCTCCTTAGTATGACTGCAGGTTCCTCCGACCTCTCCTCCCTCACCTCTGGGCCTTCCCACAGGCCTCTGCCCACAGCACTCCTCACTCCTTAAAACCTGCCTCTTCAGAGCAGCCTCTCCTGCTTCTGGCCTAGATCAGGGGTCCCCTGAGCTCCCCAGCTCAGCACTCATCAGGTTTTGTTGGATCAGAGCCCTCGCCCCTCCCGATCATCTCTGTACACTGCTGAATCCTGCTCAGCAGCCCGAGCTGGCCTGCCCGGGGCCAGTCCTTGCAGCCTGGCCAGACTCCACGTGGCTGGCTTCACACTGGGGATGGGGGACGTACAGCTGCATTTGGCTGAGATGGGAAAGGAGGGGGCCTGCCTCTCAGAGTCAAGCCCTCCTTCCCCATCATTCTTGAGTTAGGGGTTTCCTTTGTTCTGCTTTGGGAACAGTCCCCATGTGACAAACCCGGGCTCCCATCTCGCGTCTGCGGCAGGACAGAGCCCGCTGGTGGGGCCCGAAGCAGGATGTGTGGCCTTTCAAAGGGCAGTAGGCTATGTTCACCAAAGGGCTTAAAAAACAACTGTGCCCCTCGACCCAGCAATCCCACCACTAGAAATTTACTCCTAGAAATAATCTGACAACTTCACAAGGACACGCACAGGGATGTTCGTGTGGTGCCCAAGCGGGGGGTGTTAATACGCTTGGAGAATCGGAAGTCGCCGAAATGACAAACAACAGGATTAGGAGGGTGACGGGCACGTCGCGGGGGCTCTGGAAATTCTCGACTAAATGGCCGAAATTGTGGTGTCTTCATTTATTTTACTCTCGCGTCGTCCTCGCAAGCTTTGACGTCGCTCCTATTACTAGCCCCACTTGGAGACGGGCACGTGGCTGCGGTGTTGGGGCCAGAATCCGTGCTCAGCGTGGTCTGAACCCAGGGACCGATAACGGATGAAGCCAGGAGTCGGAGGGAGCGTGAGGGACGTCAGGGAGGACACTCCAGCGCGTGACTCTCTTTTATTAGGCACGTGCAGCCCTTAGGTCGGGGCGGGTTCCGCACTGACAGCGGCAGTGGTCCAGGGGTGCCTTCTCGTTTACTTTTCCTGAGAATGAAGAGAGCCAGCTCCTGGGCCCAGTCCAGCTCCCACGACCCAGTCTGAGGGGACCCGTCCGGGGCAGGCATCACTCTCATATGTGGGAGGACCTAGTGGTTATGGAGAGGGACTCTGGAGCCCGCGTGCCCCGGCTCAAATCTCAGCCCCACCCTCCACCACGCACCAGCAGCACGACCTTGGACAAGTCACCTTCCTTAGCCTTAGTTTCTCCATCCGTAAAACAGGGGTGATAATAATACCTACTTCACAGGGTTGTAGTGAGGATTCAATAATATTCGTAGAGAACATAGAGCAGTGCCCGGCACAAGTCAGTCCGGCACTCGTTTACACACACGCACACACGCAGCACACGCACGCAACACACACGTAATCGTCAGAAAATGTTTGAGAGTAATCTGGGGAGCACGTATCACATGTTTATATGCGCGGCACCGAGTCGGCATTCCTACTTTGTGGACTCTCTCTGGTAGACACACGCCAATTCCTGATGATAAATATTTAAGGATGTTTACTGCAGGAGCATTTGTAAGGATAAAAAAAAAAAATTGGAAACAACCCAGATGTCCATCAGAAGGGGAGTGGTTAAATGAGGTATGGTACGCCCGCGCGTGGAACACAATCCAGGGGCGGAAAAAAAAAAAGAGTTATGTATATTGGGCTGAATCATCTGAAATTGCTAACATTTGACCACTTTTGACTTACATAGTGGTGAAGAGGCCATTTCAGACGATTTGCTCGAATGCTACGCACTTGGGTTAGAGTAGGTCGAACCGTGCTGACGAACAGACCTAAACGCACAGTGGATAATCGCGACGGAAGTGGTTTCGTACTAATGTAACAGCCCCAGGGTTGGGGCATGAGATAAATGAAGAGAAGTGCTCTCTTCCCGGCGGTGATTCAGGGATCCGGGCTGAGGAAGAGTCTGACGCTTGAACAGGTGTCCTTCCAAGGCCGTTGTGTTGAACTTCGTCCCAGCTGGCCAGCAGGGAGAAGGAGCATGTAGGAGCATGTCAGGGGTTTTATGGCCCAGGCCTGAAAGGGGCGCCCCTTAACGTCACCTCACACCCCACAGCAGAGAATTTAGTCACATGGCCACACCTAACTGCAAGGAGGCTGGGGAGCGTGGTCTAGCCATGTGTAGGGAAAGAGGGAACAATGGGTTTTGGTGGATGGACAGGCTGTCTCTGCCCCAGTAGTCTCTAAGCCTCAGTTTCCTCATCTTTAGAATGGGGGTGATAATAGTAGCTACTGCACAGTAAACGGCATAACATCGGTGCACTTGGCACAGCCCCTGGCCTGGAGCGAATGCTCAATAAATATCCTAGCGATCCCTAGTAGAACTGAGTTCCAAACGCCCACAGGGGTGACTTGCTTGGTAACCACAGCAGATTGTCAGATTGTATTTCTCCACATGCTCTTGTTGCAAATGGGTCATCGACATCCCTCCACCCTCGATCCTGAGCAGACCTTTGTAAGTGATGCTACATGACCTCGGAGGCAGGTCAGAGCAGGTTTCCACCTGGCGTGTTCTCTCTCTCTCTCTCTCTCTCTCTCTCTCTCTCTCTCTCTCTCTCTCTCTCCCCCTTTGCTCTTGGAACTTAGCCACCATATTTGAGGAACCCAGGCCACCTGGAGAGACCACATGGGGGGGGTTGGCGCTGACAACCAGCCTGGCCCCCAAAGGACAGCCAGCATCGACTGTCAGATGGCGAATGAGCGACCTTCAGATATTTCCAGCCCAAGCTCTGAGTTTTGCAGCCGAGGCCCCGGGCATTGTGCAGCAGAGGCAATTCATCCCTGTCTGCATCCCTGACCCACAGAAATCACGAGAGGTAACAAATAATATTGTCGTGTTAGGCTATGGAGTAGTTCGCTATGCAGCAACACACGACCGGTAATAGTCGTGCGCTCCGGGTTCATCGCTTCCCTCTTCTTATCCTCTTTCCGCTCCCTTTCTAGTTTTTCCTGGGATCATCCCCCAGATCACCACCATCTGCATTCCAGTTCTTATCTCAGGGGCTGCTTCTGGGGGAACCCCAACGAGGCAACATTTGGAAAAGATACACGTAGAAAAATGACACATTGAAATTTACTTAGTGCTTCTTTGGAAATGGGTTTGAGAACAAGAAACTTTACGTTTTATTCAATACATGCCTGAACTATTTACATCGTAAACAATTCTTCATTATCATTTTGAAATATATAAAATTTTCCCATAAAACCCCACTCAGGTGTCATTAGGCCCAAGGCGGGACCGAGTGAGTCGCTCTCTGAGAAGGTGAGCCTCGGACTTTTTGCACCCGCTGGCAGCTGAGCTGGGGTGTGGGACTTTCTTTCTTTCTTTCTTTCTTTCTTTCTTTCTTTCTTTCTTTCTTTCTTTCTTTCTTTCTTTCTTTCTTTCTTTCTTTCTCTCTCTCTCTCTCTCTCTCTCTCTCTCTCTCTCTCTCTTTCTTTCTTTCTTTCTTTCTTTTTAAGACTTTAAATAAAGTAAAACAATTGTGGTAAAATATATGTAAAATCGAGCATTTAAACCGTTTTAAGCATACAGTTCAGTGGCATTAAGCACATTCGCATTGTGGTACAACCATCGCCACCACCTGTCCCCAGAACTTTTTCATTTTCCGCAGCCGAAACTGCCCCCATTAGACACTAACTCCCCCTTCTGCCCGACCCCAGCCCCTGGCAACCGCCATTCTTTTCCTCTCTACGAGTTTGACTACTCTGGGTGCCTTATACTGTGGAATCGGTATTTATATTTTTGTGTCTGGTTTATCTCACTTGGTGCGATGATCTCTTAAGGGGTCCTAGGCTAACTCTCCCGGTTGCCGCCATCCGTGGCCATGCTCCCCGGCCCAAGACCTGTACTCACCCCGCACAGGTGCGGCTGGTGGACGTGGCCGTGGGCTGCGGCGGGCGGCTGAGGCTGGCAGACATGGCGAGCCCGAGGTGGCTGGCCAGACACTCTGTTCCGGACCAGCTCACGGTGCCTCCCCATCCCCAGTTCTGAGCAGAATTGTTGGGCGAGGGTTAATCAACATTCAGTCATGTTTCCAAGTTTAAATGGAGCATTTGTTTAATTATGTGTAAGTAGCAATACATTGTGGCCATTATCTAAATCACTATTTTATTTCCTGGATGTGGTTTCATAATGCAGGGTTTCTGCTCCAGCCTAGCATCATTAACAGCGAAGAGTTAATGAATATAAAAGCGTAAAGGCTAATTACACTTTAATTTACAATCATGGTCTCATTTTGGGACCACATGAAATCTGTTTTGAAAACAATTAAAAAAAAAAAAAAAACCACTCTTGCCCTGGTAAGTGGAGGGACCCCGGCCAGGAGCCGGGTTCTGTCTGCCACGTCGTGGCTGAGCGGCGCTGTCTGGCACCGACGCCCTCCCTGGCGCCATTACTGGGAGGCTGGTGAGGCCAAGTTCAGCACCCTGTGACTCTGTCTTCTGTTCCCGGCAATTTCCCCCTTGCCTGCAGTGTCTGTCTGCTCTGTGGCTGCTGGAGAGAGTTGGGGACACCCCGTCTGGAGCACTGGTGGGCTGACCACGCCGCTCTGACATGGCCTCCCCTAGAGCCAGGCCAGTGGGAACCCCTCGGTGTTTTTAAAAGTGGCGACGATGGAGGTCGATGGGAGAATGCTGATAGTTGTTAAGTTCCTACTGTGTGCCAGGCTCGAGAGAGGGACTTTACATATATTATTGATTCGTTGAAATGGCTTATTAACAGCAATTAACAGTCTCTCTGAAATCTGAATTAGTCCCTCTGGAATGGAACAATGGAATCGTTATTACTTTTCTTAGGTATAATAGTGGCATTGTAGTTATGAAGAAGAACGACCTATTCTTGGGAGATGTAAAGAAGTTTGGAGGTGGAAGGTCATGATGTCTACCACTCCCAAATGGCTCAGAAAAAATATTATATATATAGGGAGAGAGACAGAGAGAGAGAGAGAGAGAGAGAGAGAGAGAGAGAGAGAGAGAGAGAGAGAGAGAGACACACACAAAGACAGAGAGTGAGACAAAGAGATAAATGGGCCAAGTACGACTCATTGTTGATGGAGGGTATGCAATTGTTCATTGTGCAATTCTTTGAACTTTCTTCTTTTGAAAAATCTTATAATAAAAATTGGGAAAAGATATTGTCCTCACTGGCTGCCATGAACTGCTTAACCTTTTCTTGTTAAATAAACTTCTTTTCTCTCAATTGAGGTCAAAAGTTCATTTAATGAAGCCCATCCTTTGCATGAATTTGCATTATGGATTACTGGAGTCTGGAATAATAATGAATCGGAAAATCAAATAATAATTAATGAGATAAATATGCAAAAAGCAAACAAGCAAAAATAAAGCTAGAGAGAAGGTGGCCTGCAGTGGGGCGCAGTTGCCTTTTGCTTTTCGAACCCTCAATTCTGGCTCCTCTTGTACAGAACAATCACTTATGAACATCCCACCAGCTCTTGCCCATTTATGCCCAAGGGGGCAGTAAAGGGTTCGGCTCAGCCATGACCCGTGGAGTGCAAACGAAGCCACCTCTGGGAATTCATCCTCAGGAACCATGGGGGGCAAGGGCTTGTAGTTAAAAATTTACGTTAAAAGTAACATTAGGGACAAGCGACATAAAAAAAACCTGAAAGGAAATAGCAAACATTTCTTTACAATTCAAATGATACACTGCAATTTAAGATTTTCTGCATTTCTACACAGGATTTGCTGGGTCTGCCCAGCTCATAGGTCCAAGGGCCGTGACCCCAACACACGCGGGAAGGGGTGCGAGGGGGCGGGTAGTCATGTGACTCCACCCCCTGGGCCATAGCCGATTGGATGAGGCCAGGCCCTGGGACCCAAGTCAGGCCAATCAGAATGCCTTCCCCAGGAATTTGGACGACTTAGCTGTAGGGTGGGCCCTGAACACAGGGCCTCCCATTGGCGAATGGGAGGGAGGCGCTGGCGAGACAAAGGCGGGGACGGGAGAAACCAGGGTATTTCTCCCCGCGTTTCTCTGCCTTGGGCAGCCTCTGACGTGGTCTGTGTGCCCTCTGCAGCTCCAGCTCCCCCAGATTCGCCATCCCTGGTTCCATCTTGCACCGGGTGGCCCCTGTAAATCTCACCTCTCCCCTTTGTGACCCTTGGTCCAGGGAGAAATGTCTTCCTAGGCAGCAAGGTCGGGGTCGCCGCCCCATCCCATTTGGCTTCTCAGCTCTTCTGTCCCATGTGTAGTTTATTCCTGGATCAAATTTCTCCGTTTAAATACTGCGTTCCTGTCAGTTAGTTGAACACTAACTGATACACACCCATTATCTCATTTCACCCTTGAAATGCTCCTCCGAGGGAGAGAACAGGATCCCCACTTTGCAGATGAGGAAGCTGATGCTCAGAGAAGCTAAGTAATGTGCCCCAAAGTCATACGGCTTGTCGCAGAGCTCAGAAGCTCTTGGAGCCATTATTACTATATTGTACTGTACGCTTTTTAATAATCACCTCTATTGTTAGAAAAGTTATTAAAAACAAAACAAAAAACCAATTCTGAACCTCTAGATCCTTCCATCCCTGCCCAAATGGGAAAGTGCGTGACTGATTGGCAGGCTCTGGGGTGGCTCCACGGGCCTAGGAAACTTCCTCAGGCAAGTCCAGCCTCTCCGAGCCCCTGGACAGTGCAGGGGCTGGTCCTGGAATCCCGGGCCTCGGCTTACTGGCCGACAGACAGCCCTTGGGCGCGTGGCCTTGCCTCTGAGCCTCTCCCCTCTGGTGCGTGAGAGAAGTCTCGTCTCGAAGGTGAGCTCTTCGAAGGCGTCCCTGTCTCCACCTGGAGCCTGAACTCCCACACATAGCCTGGAGCAGAGTCACACTCAATAGGCCGCTCGGGTCTTTGGCCGGTGCCCCCTTCGTTCTGGGGGCGCAGCCGCCCGTGTGGCAATCCCGAGGAGGGAGGTGGATGCCGCACGTGCCCGCCTGCGGCCCTCCGAGGCCTGTGACCAGTGCCGCCTGTTCTCATCTGCTTATGATTTTTCTTGCTTCGAAATGTTTATTTTTAATTTCCATAAAATGTTGGGCTTACAGAGCTGGTTACATTTTTTCCCGACACACTATGAAATTAAATGTGTAACTACTAGAGTAAAAAAATGCTCCTGGGAGACCATCCTGGGGTGAAACTATGCCCCCTCATCTGTTAGCTGAGTGACACCGGACAGGTGACTTCTCCTCTCTGAGCCTCAGTTTTCTTACCTATAAAATGGGGTAACTATGGTCCCTACCTCAGGGGTTATCGCCAGGGTTCCTTCAGCTAATCCAGAGGCTGGAGGATGGGGCACCGCCTGCAGTTATTATTGTGATGTTGTTTATTGTCATTTTATTATTGTTTTTGTTATCATCGCCAGCATGACAGTGGGCTGAGTGGGTCCCTGTGTGGCTGTGGACTGAGAACCAGCGTCCAGGGATTCCCAGGTGCCCTCAGGCTGGGCTGGGGTGAGGACGGGTGCCCTCTCTGCTGTGGGGCTGCCACCACTGGTGCTGAGGGATGGAAATTTCTGGAAAAGCAGATTTATGCGCCCGCAGAGGGGAACGCTCCCTGGGGTGCCGACCCAGGCACTTACAGAGTGGCCTCTGTCTGGGGAAGCTGGGAGGCTCCTGGCTCCTGGCGACTTTCTACCTCTGCTGCCTGGCAACTTCCCCCCCACCCCCCAGGCCTGACCCCTATTGAGCGTCCAGTGCAGATTCCCCCTTTGGGGCCTGTCGGCATCAGAGAAACCCGGTGCAAATTCTGTCCCACCATGCGGGGGCTGTGTGACTCTGAGCACATTGCTTAACCTCTTCTGAGCCTCAGTCTCCTCAAGTGTAAGACGGTGACGATGATGAGACCTACATACCTTGCAGGTTTGGCTGTGCAAGTCCGTACTGAGCCCCTGGCCGGGGCAGTGAGGCGATGGGGATTCAGCATGGAGCAGAGAACCTGGCAGGCTAGAGAGGGGAGAGGTGCTATCATGACAGTAAGAGCGGCCACATTTATTGAGGCCCCACCAGGGGCAAGGCGTGGTGCTGGGTGCTGGATGTTGGCTGACTGTCCCACGTTGAAGCTCACACATTGAGTGGACAAGCAGGGATTCGAACCCAGGCTGGGCGCACTCCAAGCATGCGCATATAGTCCCTCTGTGACAGGTTCCAGCTGCCTCGGTTTCTTCCACTGCACCAAGGACACATGGTGCTGTCAGTCACGCCTTGAGGTGTGTGGTCTAAACTGGGGGAGCCCTCTCGGTACCTTCAAAAGTTCTGAATCCATAATGTTTGGGGATTGGGCACTTTCTCTGACAGGTGGCCCCCTAGTCCTGCCTCAGTCCCTCTCGTGGCTGGTGGGAAGGGCACTTCTTGCCCCTTCTGGCCTGGCTCTCCTAGAGCTCGCGCGCAGTAATCGGGGTTGTGTACTGCACAATCCCAGGGCACTCGCTGTTCATATGATAGACAGGGCAGGTTTTCGAAAGTTAGGATAGTTTTCTGAAAGAGGAGTAAAGTGAAAGTAAGGGTGCCTCTTCCTGATTTGCACAGAGATGCCGTGTGGACCAGAATCATTTCTACTTTGGTAGAATGACACCTCCACCCAATGACCTCCCATTCGGCCTTCAAAGCCCAGCTCCAGTGATCCCTCCCTGGGAAGCCTCTCTCCTCTGCCAGACTGTGAGCTCCTGCTTTGGGTGGGACTCCACCCAGCTCCTGGCTTTTGCCTGCACAGGGAAAGGGTCCATGGGCATCCCAGGAGGCCAACCTGATCCTGAACCAGGAGGCCATATGGAGTTTCACATGTACCAAAAAAGTTGGAGCTGGGAGAGCTGGCCAAACTTTCGCCACCCCCGTTTTACAGGTAGAAACACCGAGGCCCAGAGCTGTAAACGACTTACCCAAGGCCTCACACCGTGAGTTAGGAGCTCACATCCTGACTCACTACTGAGGCTGTTTGCATCCACTTCCTCTGCATAGTGGGGAAGCAGCCAAGGGCTACAGGACAGTCTGGCAATGGGGACAAGAACATGGAGATATCCAGGCTACCGCCCAGTGGCTCTGGAAGTCAGTTCCAAGTGCTTCTGGGTGAATTCCTGACGTGGAGCCAGGATGTCTCACTCCTTGGAGACTGGTATTCCGGAAGAACTGTAAGGTGCAGATTCTGGGGTGTGGGCTAAGGGCCTGGGGGCTGGAGTGAAAACCCCTCCTGCAGCTGCCTCAGCTCAAAGTGACCCTCCGCCCCCTGTCTGCTTGGCCCCCCATCTCCAGCTCCCCTCCTCATCTGATCCACTTCGTCCTTCTGAGATTTATTCCTGGGCCTCAGAGCCTGGAGATAATTTGCTGACAAAGCCCCGTCCTCGGCAGGTGCTTTAATTGGTTTTGTGGGAGCCGGTCTGGGAGCATCTATTTAGAGGGAAATAGAAATTATGGCGGTGCCGCCTGTCCTTTCTCTGTAATGGGGACTGCGGAGTGTGTCTCTGTGTGTGCTGGGGGAAGGGCGGCTCTGAGAAAAGCAGAGTCCTGGTCACAGGGAACCCCCGTGTCTGTATTTGGGGGTGCAGATGTCTGGGAGGTCTGGGCCAATGAGAAAAGGGGCTGCAGGCCAGGCCCCTCCCCAGCCTTGAAGCAGCCTCAGAATCAGGGCGAGGCGGCTTCTCAGCTTCACAGAGCTGAGGGTGAGAGATGGAGCTGGGAATTGGGGGGGGGGGGAGCAGTAAGGGCATGGCTGGGGTTAGAGATTGGGGCCTCGTCCCCATCCTTCCTCAAGGACCCCTAGCCCCTGCCCGGTGAGCACCTTCTAAAACACAAATCGCATTTGTAACTCCCTAGTTCGAAACCCTTCCAAATCTCCCCACTGCCCTCAGAAAGAAGCTGAGTTCCTTAGCTTAAGCTTCAAGGCCCCTCACAGGCTGTCTGACTCCCCAGCCATGTCATTCTTTGCTCCTGTCCCCAATGGCTCATGATCAGTAGTCTAGTCTTCCCTCTGGGCCCCTGTGTGTCCCGCCCTGTGCTAACCATGCCGTTGCCCCATGACCGATAGCATCATTATCACTCTCATTTTACAGATGAGGAATGGAGGTTCAGAAAGGTTGTCACATGCCAGAGGCCACGCAGGGCTGGGGCTCGAACCCAGTCCTATCCAGGGCCCAAGCCTATTCTCTTAACTACCAAGGTACAGATGGAGCCAGGTAAGCTCCCTCAGGCCTCTAAGCCCCGTAGCTTCCCCTGAAATAGCCGCGCCTGCATTTTTCCACTGGCAAACTCCTGCTCACCCTTAAACCTGGCGTGACGGCCCTTCTCTGACTGACTCCTCCCATGTCCAGTCTACTCTCTGGGCTTCCGCAGGCCCCAGCCAGGCCCTCATGTCAGTTCCGATCTCTGGGTGTGTCACCGTCTGTGTCAGAATCTGTCCCCTCCATTCTACCCCCTTCCCAAGACTGAGAGCCCCGGCCGAACTGTTGATTTGACAGAGTGGGGATCACAGCCCTGGAAGCTCAGGTGGGTCAAAGATCCTGGGACCTGGACTTGTGTCACCTGGGCTACTGAGCAGCCCAGACCACAGCTGCTCTGGGTGACCCTGAGCAGTGCTCCGTGTCTGGGTGGATTCAGTTTACCCGTCTGTAAAATGGGACGGTCAGCCTAGAGGTATCTGATGCTCGGGGACTCTGAGGGCCAGGCTTAGGCGGGAACCTCACACCATGTGACCTGTGCGATTGTGACTCTTGTGAAGTAGGCGTGAGTGTGCCTGGGTGGGTCCCGTCGCAAGGCCAGCGCTGATGCCCACCCCAGCCTGGGTTCGTGGTGGTGGCCACAGACTGGGGAGGGGTGGGCCCTGGCAGAGCTCCGAAGTGTCTCGACCCCGGGCAGGAACCGCAGCTCCGCCACGCGCCTGCTGCTTGTCCGCACCGCCAAGCCTCCCGGCCTTGCCGATTCTCGGCTTCATCTGTAGATTGGAACAATAATCATGCCACTCCATGGGGTCGATTTGCCGTGAGGATTACTGGAGAGGTGCACAGGGCCCTGCAGCGTGTGCTCCAAAGGTGACGTATTGTCATTGGTGCAAAAAATGCCGAGTGCCGTGTGCCTGCTGGGGGGTGGCGGTGGGGGCCGCAGGATCTCAGCCTGGACAGACAGACAACCCGGCCACCTCGCAGAGACCAGGCCAGAGCAGCGGGGTCTGCACAGGTCACCCCCCCCCCCCCCCGGCCCGGGGGCCCATGGTAGGCAGTGAGGCCTCCGCTCCAAGGGTCTTCTTTCCTCGTGTGATTTTTCTGACCCCAGGGCAGTGTTACATAGTTCCTGGGGACAGATGGGCAGGGTGTGCATAGGGGCTCAGGAGGGGGCTGGAGGTGGGCCTAGCTTCCTCCATGAGGCAGGAGGTACTGCTTTGGAGGCCACCTTTGTCAGTGGCCCAGGACGTGGCAGGCGGGGGTTCAGCTGCCTCAAGTCCAGCTGCCCCAGAGTCAAGAGTCTGTCCTGGTTTCCCCACTTCTGGGTTGTGGCCCGAGCCTCAGTTTACCCCTCCGTAAGATGCAGAAACAGCCCTTTCCTGTGGCAGCGGTGGGGCAGGCAGGGCAGGGTCGGGGACAGTGGCTCTCACGGCACCCCGGGAGTGGAAGAGGCAGGCAGTCTGAGAGACAGGCAGACCCGCCACGGAGGCCAGGGGCACCCGGGCCCGCAGCCTGCGCGATCCGGACCGCAGGTGGCGCCACGAGGCTGCGGTTGCGGCTCCCTGGCGGCTCCCGCGGCGGCCGGTGTCTCCGCCGGCCTCGTTCCCGCGTGCGTGTCTGTCACCGCCGCCGTTGGTCCGTCCTTCAGCGGACACCCCCACCCTCCGTGTGTGCTTGGGACGCCAGGAGTTGCACCCCGGCCCTCCGAGGCCAAGGCCCAGACTGAGCGGGCGACCAGGGGCGGGAACAGAGGGGTGCAATGGGGCTGTGCGGTCCCGGGGATACCTGCGGGTGGCGTGCATGGGCGAGGGGTGGGGGTGCTGGCAGGCGTGCTCTGCTGGGCTGGAGACTCTTCCTTTGTTTCCCCCACTCCTCCCCCGAAGGCCCCAGGGGGTGGGGATGACTTGCCCCTCTCCAAGCCCTGGTGTCCTTGTGTGTAAAAAGGGGCAAGTAGTTCCTCTCTCTAGGTAGCTGCGAGGTCTGAGTCAGGGCAGGCTGCCCGGAGGGGCAGGCACGGTTGTCCTCGGAGCACTGAGTGGGAGGGGGTGATGGGCGAGCAGGGTTTAGAAGAGGGGTGGGGGAGGGGGAGGAGGCTCCTGACTGGGGGGGGGGGGGCTGGGGCTGGGGCTGGGGCTGGGGGGTGGGGCTGGGGCCGGCCCTGTGGCCACAGTGAGGGGCTGCACCAGTGAGGGAGGGAAACGGCAGGGGCGGGGGATCCCCATTCTTGTCTTACCCAGATCAAGGGTGGGGGGCTGCAGCTTTCCCCCGGGGCTCAGAATTTCCTCCTCTGGCCAGGGCACAGGGAACCAGGATCCGGCGGGCAAGAAGGAGGGAGGAGGCGGACTAACTGCTGGGCTGGACCCAGGTGAGGGGAGATGTTTGGCAGCTAGCTGCAGGAGGGCCCGGAGCCCCTGCCAGCTCCGGTCACCAGGCCGGAGCCCCCCGGGGACAGTGCTGGTCCCATCCGTGAGGTCTGCCGCCCACCCCTCCCTCCTCACCCCTCTCTCTCTGGCCTCGTCCTGTGCTCACCTCCTTGGGTCTCCTTCTCTCCTGTCCATTCTCCACTGAACGGCTGGGCTGCTCTTAAACCCACACGTGACCGTGAGCCTCCTGCTTTAAAACCCAGACACGACACCTTATTGCTGTTGGACCAAGTCCTGAGTCCCTAACCCATCTTTGGGGCCCTGCCTGCCCCTCAGCTTCCCTCTTGCTGCACCCCCATCCTTCTGTGCTGGGCGAACTGGGCCCAGGAACCCCCGAATGCCAGGCCTGGGGCAGAGTGGTGCAGGCCGGGCTTTGGGGTCTGAATCAGGACCCTCCTCTCTCACCGCTGTGTCCCTGTGGGCACGCCCCACCCTCTCTGCCTCCCGGCTTCCTGATTTGCAGGATGAAAAGTACCCACCTCACCAGGGAGCTGTGTCAGCACAGGGCCTGACTCCCGGACAGGGCTAGACGCATGTAAGCCATGATTTTATTATCATCAGGGCCTGTCCAAGGAAGTTTCATCCAGCCTCTTAACCCAGCACTCCAGGAAGCTGTTGCCCCCCCCCTCCCCCTGCCCTATCCCCACATGAGACAAGGGCCCCTCTTCTCTCATCCCTCAAGGCTTTGTTCCCACAAGTGTGGGAGGACCAAAGAGTGGGGTGGGGCCGTTGTCACAGGGAGGGGCCGTCATCACCCGACCCGCTAGGGCTGCTCGAGTCTTCAGCGACCCTTCTGAGGAACTCCGACCCAGACAGGGAGGGCGAGCGGGGCACCTGGCCACTGCGGGGAGAGGGGCAGGAGCCCCGAGAGGAGCCCGGAGAATAAAGAGACACTGGGGTTTCGACATCATTTTCAGAGAATTGAAATGATCAAGAAAGACTCCACGTTCTACCCTGGACAAAGGGAGGAAGACGTCTGAGTCCTGAGTGGGGCGAGATTCGACCTGAGCCGATTATCTTGGGCAGGGAGCTGAGCGCACCACCAGCAGGAGAAGGGTGACTCGATGAAAGGGCCGTCGTTAACTGAATTCTTTCCAAATGCTTGGTTTTTCGTTGTTTTTGTTGTCTAGGTTGAAGAAAAATGTACTCCTTCCCATCAGCAGAGAACGAGAGAGCGATGACTTCCATTTACCACATACCTGGTCCTCCTCCTGTCTGTGATCCCATCGCCGGCGATTGTCAGATATTGGCGCTTCGGGGGAGAGATGAGAGGAAGGGGCGCCAGCCCCCACCTCTTTACCTGAGGCTTCGTCTCCACCAGCTCTGAGCTCGCTGGGTGGTCTGTCTGGCTCTTTCCCTTGCCCTTGACCCCCAGCAGGACGGGGCACAGAGGACTGGCGTTGGGAAGGGTTTGAGGGACCCTGAAGGGCTGAGGCGGGGGGGAGGTCTAGGGCTTTTTTTTTTTTTAATCCTAAAATCATTATTTATTGAGCACCTACTGTTTGCCGGGATCCAGGCTGAGCATTGGGGGCCCTGCCTCCAGGAAGCCCCAAGTCTACCACGGGCTGGATACTAATTACACATTATTTCATTTCAAGAAGTTTAAGGGCTTCATAGCAGGGCATAGTCTCCTCTGGAAGTGCCAGAGCTGGGACCTCAAGGGTGCGAGACCCAAAAGGACAGTTTAAACAGAGAGGCCAGCCAGGGAAGTGCCGTTCCTGAAGCAGGAAGGATGTTATTTTTTGAAGACAGGAAGACAAGGCATGGAGCCAGGGCTCCGAGATGGGGTGAGTGGTGGGGGCTGAGGCAGGTGTGCATGCAAGACCGTAGGCCGTGGGAAGGAATTTGGGCTTTGTCTTCAAAGGGAGAGGAAGGGTCTAGGGAAGAAGGGAGGGCCAGGCCACGTGGGTTTTCCCAGGCTCCAGGCTCCTTGGCGTCTTGGTCAAGGGAACGGACCTATATTCAAAGCCTGCTGGTCCCACAGAAGATGGGTCAGTAGGGCAAACCCGGATCTGATCCAGGGGAGGCAGAGTGTGGTGGGCAAAGAGCATTGTCTCTGGAGAGAGAGACCTGCCTTTAAATTCTGACTCTCCCACATACCGGCCCTATGCTGGGCTGCTGAGCCTCTCTGAGCCTTCATCTCCTCATTGGTAAAGTGGGAATAACGATAATTCCTGTCTCCTTGTAGGGTTGTTGGAAAGACTGAGATTACGGAACACGTGTGAAGTACTTGACACGGCACATAGTAAGTGCTCGGTAAATTTGAACTGTTATTACTGTTATAGATCTCGGAGGTACCAGTAGAAGTCCTACCTCCAGACCTTGGCATATGATGGATCCTCCACTGGTCCAGCCGGTGTGTGTACCCCTCCTCGTCCTTCAATGCCCATACGAGGGGTGTTATCTGGACGCCCCTCCGCAGGCGCCCTAGCACACAGCTGACATGATTCATCCCTTTGTGTGCGACCCCTTCCACAGCAGTTACTCACCGATGGCTGCCCCCCTCTCCCAGACTGGCCACCAGGGGTGCTGGGCCTGTTTTTTTTCTGAGTCTGCAGGGCCCAGCCAGAGGCTCAGGGCCCCCGAGACCGTGCTTTCTGTGTCCCCACTTGAATTTTAGATCTCTTTCTCCTCCGATGAACAGAGCCTGGGCCAAGCTCAGCATCTCGAGGGCCCAGCGGTGGGTGATGGAATGACAGACAGCTTAGGGGGCAGCCAGATCCACACCGGCCTGGGCTGGGCGAGGTGTGAGGAAGGAGCCTGGCGGCCCAAGGCGGACCGAGGCACCTGTGGGGGAGATCAAACCCACGTGAGAGGTGGTGGCCATTTTTGTTGAGGGCATCCTCGAGCACAAATGTAAGTGATGGGGGAACGAGAAATGTGGGGGTCCCTCTTGGGGCCAAGGTCCAGGCGGGCTGATGCCTAGACCCAAGGGTGAAAGTGGTCCAGCCAGGCCTGGGGTTTGGGCCAGTTCCAGCCCGAATGGGAGACCCAGGAGGCCCTGTGCTGGGTTTTGAGTGGAGAGGAGGGGTTTTATGTCCTCAGTGAGGGGAAGTGGCAGCCAGGCAGGGGGTAGATGGCTTTCCCGGAATCCCAGATTGCGCTTTAATAATTCGTTTCAGAATTAATGTCCATTCACGCCGTCTTCACAGTTCCAGCTCATTGGAAGATTAAATAAAATCCCGCACCCCTCCCCCAAATGGAAGAGAGGCCGACCAGCCCTATTCTTTCTGGCTGGGCTGGCTGCCTGAAGCCAGCACAGGAAATAAATCTCTCAGAGAAAACCACTTTGCTCACACAATTTCAATCCAACAGGGCATAGTGGCCCCAGTCACTTCTTGTTTTATTTAGCTGATAATCTTTTATTGTATTGGGAGACCCTCGCAGAAGCAGCGCGTCCTGACAGTCTGAGTCCACCCCCACCCCGCCCCCCAAATAGCTGGGCCGCCCAGGCGGGGCCTCTTTAGTGCGGCACATTCTCTCCCCCTTGCCCGAGGGTCCTGCCTTGCTGCAGGCAGCAGTGCCAGGAACCCAGGAAGGTCATTGCTCAGGTGCCAGGGCACTGGGGAAGGGACAGGCAGCAGCTGGCCATGGCTCCAGGGCCCAGGCCAGGGCCTCTGTGGAGGTAGAATGCCAACACTTCGCCTTTTGGGTGCCAGGCTCTGTGTGTGTGGCGGAGGGGTTGGGGTGGGGTGCGGGGGGTGGGTACTTACCAGCAGTGAGACCATGGGCAGAAATCCAACTGAGGCATCATTCATTCATTCACTCAACAAACATGTATTGTGTGCCTTCTCTGAGCTAGACTCTGGGAATAAGGACTGACAAGACAGACGGAGAAGCAGACAGACAGACGGACAGGTTCCTGCCCTCCTGGGGTCACAGCCTCTCCTCCTGGAGGAAGCCCTTGTCCTGCCGAATCACCTCACTAAACTTTGCTGCTCTCGTACCCTTTTCTCTGACTCAGCCAGATACTTTTTTCCATCTGGTTTTTGTTTCGGTTGGAAGCTAAGGAATTAATTAAAAATATTTAGAGATATTAAAAGCCGATAGAGTATCCTAACCATAAGTGAAAATAAGTCATAGCATCAAAGAGGCACATGATTGGCTAGTGAAAATGAAAATGCATCATCCTTAGGGTCAGGAGAGAAAATCAGACAGCATTAAGATGTGAGATTACCACTTCATCCAACATTTATGATTTTTTCCTATTATTCTTTTCAGTGTGCCTCCTTACACTAGTACGTTAAACTTGTTATGTATTAATAACTTTCCCACACAAGTTCTTTGAGTTTATAAATCATATCTATCATATCTTTTATAGTTCAACCTGGATGACTAGAGTATTTTGTATTCTCACTAGGGTTTAATGAATGTTATATACATAGAAATTTGATTCTGATTTCTTGGACACATTTCTTGTTTTGAAATTTCCAAAAAAAACCTTTTTATTTCGAAGTTGATTATAGACTTCATAGGAAATTGCAAAAATAGCATGGAGGGTTTGGGCTGTCCTTCCCCCAGCTTCCCCCAAAGGAAAGATCTTGCATAGATATGATACAAGACCAAAATCAGGAAATTACCCTGATACAACCCTGTTAAGGAAACACTAAGTAATTCAGATTTCACCAGGTTTTACACGCTCTCATTTTTGTGTTTGTGTTTCTATGCAGTTTAATTCTGTGTCTAGATTCATGTGACTCAGACACACTTAACAATTATTTCTACTTTCCCAAACTTTTGAATTGAGGCAGAACTTTTATGGTGGAAGATGCACAGAGCTTAAGTATTCGTGCGTGACCACTCCTCATTCCATGGTGACATCTGGCACCATGGAATTGTTCTGTCTGTTCTTGAACTTGTATAACAGTCTGTGTTTTCCTGAGTCTGGCTTCTTGGTGATGGTGAAGCCTGAGCAGTTCTACGGGCATCTGTGGTCAGGGGTATAATGTGGTTATTTCATGGCTGGCACTAACCACAGGTAGGAAATCCGTGTTGATTCCATTCATTCGACAGAGACCTATGAGCCCTGTTTTGGGCAGAGCCCAAAGAGCGTTTATCGTGGGAAGAAATGGACAAGACAAGGGTAGGCAAGTTTGAGGAAGTCTAGGATTGGATCGTGTGAATAATTTCAAATTGCCTTTATTTGCTCCCATGCCTCTGCATGCCTCCCCTACTTGCTCTGCACTCCTTGGCTAGTTGTACCTGGCTTGCAGGGGTCAGAGGACCCCTCAGCATCGTCATGCACAATGGCGAGGTCAGGAAATGGTGTGGGTGACATCTCACAGGGCCCTGAATGAATTATTATGGTGGGCTTGCTCTGAGCCCAGCCCTCACACATACCCCAGACCCTGGGACTTTCCGATGGGAGGTGGTGAAATACTCCTTGTTGGGGGCTGAGATGTGTGCCCCAAAATCCCTCTGCTGAAGCCCTAACCCTCATACCTTAGAATGTGACTGTACTTGGAGATAGGGTCTTCAAAGAGGTAATTAAGTTAAATGAGGTCATATGGGTGTGCCCTAATCCATACGACCGATGTCTTATAAGAAGAAAGACCGTGGGAGGACACAGGGAGAAGGTAGCTACCTGCAAGTCAAAGAGAGAGACTTCGGAGGAAACCAACCCTGATCATTTCTTGATCTTGTACTTGTAGCCTCCAGAATGTGAGAAAATAAACTTCTTTTGTTTAAGCCACCCAGTCTACGATACTTTGCTATTGTAGCCCTAGTAAACTAATACACTCTTTACTATATTAATCTTCATTCGGGGGAGTGAGTGGGACAGTCCCTAGGAGCTGATATCAGATAAGATATGAGACACCCAGTTAAATTTGAATTTCATATAATTTTTTTTTTAACAAATATTGAATCGGCCGTACTTACAGCAAAAAAACAACAAAAACAAAAACACAAAAAAAACCACATTGTTTATTGAAATTCAAATTTAACTGGGTGTCCTATATTTTCATTTGCTAGTTCTGGCCACCCAGCCTGAAAACTAAGACAGTGGCTCCCACGAGGACAGGGTTCAAGGACACAGGGACCAGCCCCGGCTGCCCAGGCCTCAGCCACTCTCCCCAAACAGTTCCTGTCTCCCACACAAACATATTTATTGGGCTTGATGGCAAACAGATTATGCTTGTCCTGGGAAGGGCAGCTCGAAAGAGAAAACCTTGAAGTCCGGGAAATAATGATGAGGGGAGTTAAATTAAAGTGCATAAAACCCTCCCGAGAGATAATGTCAGGGTGAGTTACAGGCCCGATAAGGGACTGGGGGGGCTCCTGGAGGGGGCTTAGAAAGGTCGCCCAGCAGCGCATACACGACCAGGAATCATAAATACGGGGCAAGATGCCCAGCCGGGTCACCAGGGTGAAAATATTGGGGTCATTCCAAAAACAATTATCCTGCTTGGTTTGCTCTTCAGGTCTTGTAAATCTTTCACCTTTTATAAAAGATTTCTGGGGTAAAGAAGCATTTTGGAAGCTTTAACTGATTTTTGTGGCCGCTTCTTTGTGGTTCTGCTAAAACAAAAGGACAAAGGGGAAAAAGGCATTACCCAGGATTCTCAGGGGCACAGGGATGGGCTGACTGGTTTCTTCTTATTCCTTCCAGAGTTTAAGCGGCCCTGGGTTTTGACTCACGCCACTGGGAGTCTGGTCACGGTTTAACAATTAATTTGTTCTGTTTCGAATCCACTTGCCTTGGGGCTTTTGGTACCCAGTGGACCCTGATTTTTGGAGCAGACGGGGCAGTTGTGCAGTGGCCGTCTTGTCTGCTGTGGTGGCCATCTTGACTGTTGAGGCAGCCTTCTTGATCATGTGGTCCTCTGACGGACGAGGCAGCCATCTTAACTGATGTGGCAGTTGTCTCAAAAGACGTGTACCAAGGCTCCTGTACCCACACAGAGCTCCTGAAGCTGGAGAATGGGTCTAGGCTGTTCCTGGCCTCAAGTTCACTGCTCCAGTGCATCCCCTGTCTTCCCATTGTGTGTCCAAGGGGACCCTGGATGGAGCACTGTGCCTCTGTGCCCTTGTCTGATGTCCAGGACAGTCGGCAGCATCAGCAGAAGGCCCTCATTCGTTCCACGAGTTTATCGAGCACCTGCCATGTATCAGTGACGGTGTTGGGCCCTGATGCCCCAGGCCCAGCCGAGGGCTTTATCCCCGAGGCAGCCATTTCCTGGGTTTCTCTATCCCTCTGGACACACACAGCCACAAGGCCGTCTCTGTCTCAGAAATCTCTCTCCTATCTACTGGCTCATCTAATTTTTATGACCCTTCAGTGGAGGGATTATCAGCCCCATTTTACAGAGGAGGAAATGGAGGCTACCGAGGTGAAACTACTGGCCTGGGAGGTGAGGCAGAGCTGGGGTTTCAATCCGGACTCCAGAACTGTGTTCTCCCCGAGGTCCCATGCCATTCAGCCAAGTGCAATGATCAGATCGTGGGACCTGGGTTGGAGTTTCTGTCCTGCTTCCCCCGAGCGATGTGACCTCGGGCGAGTTGCTGAGCACACTGAAGCTTGCTCCCCTCGTCTGCGCAACGGGCACTGCGCTATTGGCCTGATGTGGGGCGTGGTGTAGAGTCCACGAGCTCACGCACCCTGGATGCTGAGCCAGGCCCGGAGCCTCTAGCACCTTCTTGAGGTGGAGGCAATTGTTTATATGTGCACACGAGAGTTTCTCCCAATCATCTCTCGCCATCTTCCAACTCCTTATAGGATATAATTATTCGAAATGAACAAATGTTTGCTGGGTGGGACTTGGAACTCCTTTAGGTTCAAGGCAGACAGGTGTAGAAGAGAAGGAGGGAGGAGGATTGGGAGAGGGGAGTAAAGGAACAGGTGGCCGTAGGCTGCTTGGCCAGGCCTTACCTGACACAGACTAAATTCAGTGTTCACACAGGAATACCCATTCATCAATTCATTCATTTGCTCATACATTCAACAATGTTATTGTGTGCCAGGCCTGCTCTGGGTGCTAGGGATGCAGCGAGTGGGGAGTAAAACAGACTTGAGTCCTCTGGACTCAGAGCTCATATCTTGGGGTGGGAGACAGGCGGCTGCCCGAGAGGCCAGGGAGAAGCCCATTACTATGTGTGCCGGGAGGTTGGTGATGGGAGCTTGGACAAAGACGGAGCAGCCCTGATGATCCCCAGGGGAGTGTATGGGACAAGTGAGGCTCGGAGAGGTAAAGTGACTTGCCCAAGGTCACACAGCTGCTGGTGGTAGAACTGGTTTGCCTGACTCCAGGGAGCATGGTCTCAGCCAGCACCTGACACGGCCTCCCTTGGAAAGCCTGAAATAGCATCGCCACTCTGAGTCCTGAGCTACCTCAGTTCTAGAAATGTGAACATATGCTTCGGCAAAAAGGGTGCTTGGGAAATGTATACGCCACTCTTTTCCTGGAGCACAGGGCACAGTGGCCTGTTGTTAAAGGCTCTGAGGGGTCCTGCATGGGGGGACTGGTTAGCCACATTAACACAGTGTTTTCCAAACCTCGGTGTCCATGGAACCCTTTCGGGAACCAGAACATTTTTTTACATTCATTCTGTTCAGTCACAATTATTTGTTGGGCACGTACTAAATGCCAGGCGCTGACGGAGCAAAGCGGGTCTGGTCCCTGCGCCCAGGGTATTGACAGTCGGCACAGGTCACATGCCTGGGGCCTCAGCTTAAGAGAGAGAGTCTGGGCAGGAGGAGAGTGTAGGCAACTGCATGGTCACCCGCCTCCAACTCCTGACTTCCTGTGCACAGACAGATACTTCCTGCACGAACCCCTCCCTGGCCTGGTCAGGACTGTCATTGCTGACCCACCGCAGCCCTCAGCTCCCCTCTGGGAGTTAGTGCTCAAAGGTGGAGCTGAGACAGCCAGAGTGGTGGGGGTGGGCCTGGGGGCCATGGGTGTGCTCGCCAGCTGGTGACCAAAAGGAGGCATGGAGGAGAGGTGAGAGAGAGTGTGTGGCTTGGTCCTCGAGGGCCTGCTCAGTTCCCACAGCATTATGGGAACCCCTGTCTGCCTCCTTCGTGGGCTTCCTTCCGTTCCTGCAGTCAAAACGCCTTGGCTAAGACCATGACTTCAGGGGGTCAAAGCCACGCAGCTCTGGTGGGCCCGTCCCAGATGCTCTGGAAAGCAGTGGGTAAGAGCCCGAAGGGCCAAGGTGGGCCGTGCCAGCTCTGTGGGCTTCCTGGAGGAGGAGGTTCTCCCAGCTCAGGTATCTGTAGGGAGGCTGTGGACGTGATGGTGATGAGCAGGGACTTGGGGGGGCCGGAAAGGCCCTGTTCAAATCCTAGCTCTGCCCTTAGCAGCTGCGTAACCTTGGGAAAGTGACATGACTCCCCTGAGCCTCAATTTTCTCGCCTATAAAATGGGATAATGGCAGGACCTCAGGGTGATCTTTAAGACCTTAGCCCAGGGTGGTGGCACAGGGGAAGATTCTACCAGTGGGAATGTCGGCCTGGCAACGGAGGCGGGAGGGCTGTTCACATTCTTTTTCTTCTCGGAAGAACTAGAGACTATGGAAAATACTCTTTGACCTGAAAAAGCCCCAACTGGACGTTCCTGTGGGTCTGTTACAGACATGACTTCGCAAATCGGATGTGACAGGGAAATGTGTGCCAAGATGGTGGCCAGCTGTTCAGCTGTGGGGAAGGGGCTGCTAAGAGACCAGGCACGGACTCCTCTGAGAGCAGACGGCCACCAGCCTGGTTGTGCCCAGAGCACAGGCGTGCGAGGGTAGGCGCCCCAGCCCGGGAAGCGGGATGAGCGGGCTGCTCGTGGACTAAACTCACACGCACACAGAGTCACGTACACATGCACACACGTGCACACACACACGCAACGTATACACACACCTACACATACGCATTTGTTTTCACACACACACACTAACATATACACACGTACACACGCTCACACACGCCAGCACGTACACTCACACACTCGCACTCCACTATTCCTGGGGGATGTTGAAGCGAGGCCCTCCCTCCTTTGTGCCCTTAGACACTTGGGTTGGAGTCAGAATCAGGTCCATGTTGCACGAATGCCCCTTCCTTGCTGGGCAAGGCTACTTCACCCTTTAGGCATTGTTATTGTGAAAGAATGCTCTCCGCCGCTGCTCCTCAGTGATTTTAAGAAAAAACAAAAGGGAATTTAATCTAGCACAGTGGTTGTCACACAATAACTTCTGAAGACGTTCATCGATTTTCCCTGTCCGCTGCCCTTTGTCTGCTCTGGTGACTGGGGAGCCTTCCCCTGGGCCTTGTGGCCTTGTAGGGGCTGCCAATCACAGTTGCCCCGCCCCAGCCACAGGGATTGGTCCAGGGATGGACATGTGACCCCTGCCAGGCCAATCAGAGACCTGGCCTAGGATGCGTATATGGTATTTAGGGCAGAAGTCCCCTCTGATGCCTGGAAGCTGTGTTCCATGTGGAGGACGTCCTCAGGAGAGAATGAGCCTAGAAATGGGGCAGCACTGAGGGGGATTAAGGGGCCGCAGGGTGGCTGCTGGAATTCCTGTCTGCCAGGGGCGTGCACCTACGACAGCTGGTCTCAGTGTTGGCAGGTGTGGGCAGCAGCTGGGAGTTGCTCTGTGATAGATGGTCTTGTCCCTGAGGGCCCCTCACAGCATCCTAGGCAGGGACAAAGGTAAGTCCCTTTCCTCAGCCCAAGCCCTCCTTTCTCAACATGAATGGGAGAAGCCAAGTATCTGGGAGTAGGAGGCCCTCTTTCTGTACTCAGTGGAGGATTGATTGGGTGACAATGAAGGCCATTCGGTGGGGGTCTTTGTGCTCATTGAGCTCTTGGCCCCTGCAGGACCACAGCCACGGGCCCTCAGAGAGGCCACCTGAACCCAGAAGGAGGCTGCAGAGCCAGCTCTGGTTCACACTCCTCCCATGGATGGGGTTTGGACTTGCAGCGCATGCTCCTTCCTCCCGCTTGGCGAGTTCCTCGTGGGGCTCCTTGGCTCCGAATCTGTCCTCCCCAGGCATCCGCCAGCTTGTCACCCTCCATTTAGATCCAGTAGAGCCAGGCAGAGTCTTTACCCAGGAGTGTTCTCAGCTCCCAGCTGCAAATGGGTATGTGGGAAGAAGGATATCTTCACTTCTAGTTCCTGGGCACAGTAGTGCCTGTTACAGACATCTGGTCACCTGAGTGAAGAGGATGGACCTAGGCCCCACAGACCATGAGTTCCCCAGAAGAGGCTCTGAGTCGGGTCATTTCTGTACCATCAGGGCCTGGCCAGGCATTAGAGGACATTAGCTGAATGAATGCTGGGTGCTTTCATTCCTCCAGAGTCGGGGAACTCACTCCCCATCAAGAAACTGCTCTCATCTTATTAGCAGCTGCCTGGGAGGGATTCCTTGGGCTTCTTTTGGGGTAGGCTTAAAAGGGGTCCCTACTTGATTCCCGGGTTCTGCCAGCACCCCAGAGGAGCAGCGGCTCCCTCGCACCCCTGCCTTCCCCTCACCAGGAAGGCGATGAGCTTTGTAAACGGAAGTTAACAAGCTCGCTGCTTTAGTCACAGACACTGGTTGGAGTCCAAACTGTGGCTTATCTCTGTCAATCAATACATTATATCACCCGCGGAAGGTGATTAGAAAGCAGAGCTGTCCATCTCACCGGGTTTCCTGTCTCCACGTTGTAGATTTCTTGTTCTGGTTGACGACTGGTTGGACAGACGGCGGAGGAGCCATCAACAGCGGCAGCCTGTTCGGGCTCCTGCTGCACCCGAACCCTCTGTGCACGGTCTCGCTGGTCTTCCCAGCAGCCCCGCAACGGAGGCTCGGTTACTTCTGCCCCTATTTCACAGATGGGCCCTCAGAAAGATTGTGGGTGTGTCACTCAAGGATCACGGTGTGGTGACTCATGGCAGGGAATGAGCCCGGGTCAGTGCAGCCTCAGAGCCCCAAGTGGCGGCTGGTGAGCCAAGCGCCCCAGGTAGGACACAGACCTCAGCCGTGAAGCACCCACCCCCACCCCAAAGGCTGCTGCGAAAGCCCTCCCTGCCGTTTTCAGAGCCTTCCCCGGTGGCCCTTGGCCGAACCCTGGGGGGAGAACCCGTGGGAGGCTGCACGCAGCCCATGGGCCAATCATGGGGCTTAGTGAACACACCTTGGACTCCATGTGGCTGGGCGATTGAGATTTCACTCTAGGCACTGGGGCGGGGGTCCAGATCAGTCCCAGGCATCTGCTATGGCTCACACACGTCATCAACCCAGACCCCTTTGCCAAGCCAGCCAAGTCACCCGGGAGGTCCCCTCCTCTGTGGAGCCGCTAACCTCAAACATCGCTTGTGCACGAACTTTGACCTTGGCCCCATTTTGGGGCCAGGAAACAGGCACAGAAAGCAGGCCAATGTCACCCACTGGGAAGTGGGAGAACCAAGGCCTGAACCGGGCAGCCTGGCAGCCCCCAGGCCACCCTGGCTCCCTCGGCCTGGGCTGCCGTGGGGAATCTTTCTGGTCCCCATAAAGCCACCAGTTGCGGATGCTCCTTCCAGTAAGGAAACTGGGACTTCCGTCACCTCCCCAGGAGTCCAGAGTTTCGCTCAGACATTCTTCAGACCAGAGGAGCAACTCTCAAGGTAAGGTGGGCACAGAGGTGTGGGGGTAACCTTGCTTCTAGAACTTTCTCTCCTAATTTATAGCCTCTGCCAAGCCCTTTTCTCCAACGCACATCAGCTGAGCCCTTGAAAGAGTCAGGGCTTGAAGAATGCTAAAAATTTAATGTATGTTAAAAGGATATTAAATCCTAAAGTAAAATTTACATGGAAATATGACATTAAAATATTTTTAGCTTTCAGGAAGCTGGGGGCTGGACTGCTATAATATAGACAAATTTTATCATTTTAAAAAGAATTAGCTTCACAGTATCTCTTATGTATTCTTAGAATTAATGCATAAGGATGTGGGCCCTGCCTGGGGCTACTCGGCTGAGGCAGGCAGGTGGGTGCGGTATGGGCGAGAGGACAAGGCGGGTGGGGCCCGCAGAGGGTGGGCCAAGCCGGGAGCTGGACCCTGGGGCTCCCCTTGGCAGCGTGGAGGGGTGGGGGTGGGGGACTGGGGCTGCCCCAAGGCCCGAGCTCCTGCCAGCAAGCTCCTGTGTGTTCCCAGTGAGGATGCGACCAGGCACCCCTGTCTCCATGGCTACCAGTTACTGATCTCCTACTATGCACAGGCCTGTGACATTATCTTATTTACTCCTCACACGACTCTCTGGAGAAGGGATTTTGTCCGAGTGCAGCTGAGAACATGGCTCAGAGAGGTTGAGTCGCGGGTCTAAGTTCACACGGCAGAGGCAGATGCTGTTTCCTCCCAGGGTCCTCGCTCGGTCTGGAGGCCGTTCGTGCATCCACCTACCTGGCCACCCCTTCCGTGGCTGGATCCCTGTGGCTGGAGTGGGGCTTCCTGGGGTCCTGGCCCTGGCCCAGCCCCCACCTCCGTCACACTCTGGCTTTCATCTCGCCGGGCTCCTCAGCCAAAGCTGGCCTTGCTGGCCAGGTAAGGGAGCCTGGAAGCCACCATTCCAGGCACTTGCTGTCACCACCCCAATGCCAGGCCCCAGGCTGGTGCTGAGCACCCACATATAACTCAGATCTGACCCCTGGACCTCCAGTACTGGGGTTTGCTTTTAGGAAGTCTGTGGCTGAGTCCTTGACGGGAAGGGCCATGGGAAGGGCGTGAAGAGGGCGCTGGGAGGTGACCGGCTGGGACTTCCACGGCACGGGGCGTGGGGCGTGTGCTGGCCCCAGCCCTCAGGGTGCGTCATCGGTCAGCACGCCAGCGCCGTCCTCTGGCCCGCCTCTGCTTCTGACGTCATCACAGCAGACGGGCAGAGCCTCCTTCATCTGCCGGCTCTGTGACCCCGTGACCCAGAAAGTGACCAGCCCGTCTGCAGAGCCGTCTGGCACCAGCGTCCACATTGGAGGGAGGGCCTGGTGCTTGGTGGCCTATTTCCTCCCTGTCGCAGCTCTCCCAGGGGACCCTCCCCACGGAGATGGGGTCTCTCACTGCCCCCGTTTTACAGAGGGGGAAACCGAGGCTCAAAGATTTTAAAGGTGTCCTCAATCACCCGGCTAGGCGAGGGCGGGGCTGTGTGACTTCAGGCCCCCAGAAGGCCCCCCGGGAGCCGAGCGCCCTGCAGGCAGCCTCCTCAGCTTGGGGCCGCAGACCCCGTCAGTGTGGTGAGGCGAGCGGCTGGGCCAGCAGCCAGCTCTGGTCCCAGGAGGCGGGGGTGGGGTGGGGGGTGCGGTGCAGGCGGAAATGACCAGTCGCCTGGCGGGCACCTCCGGGAGGTCACTCATTGGCAGTTAAAAATCTATTGTGACTAGTCAGAAAAATGAATAAATGGGCACATTAGTTTTTCATTCCAGACCTCAGCATCTGTTTGTCTAATCAGGGCAGAGAGTGGGGACGTCGGCAAGGGCCCCGTGCGCATTCATGGAAGTTTTCCTCTGTCAGAGGAGTTTAGATGGGTAATGAACAGGCCACAGTGATTTGAAATATAATCCCGTTGCGCTGACGAGATTACGGGGCTTCGCGCCTTCACAAATCACTCTCAGAGCTTTATAGCAACCACCACCCTACTGGGACTTTGCATTTAAGCGGAGGTGTTTGGTGGGAGCGCGGCATGACAGGCTTAACCCTTTCCCTCTCCTCGGCTGCTTTCCGAACGTTGTGGGCCTTGGGCAGGGGGCCTCGACGGAGCCTTCAGGATCTAGGGTGTTTGGGGCGCATCAGCCAAGACGGAGGCCCAGCAAAGCCGGGGACAGCTTTTGAGGAGGGCAGGTAGGAGGACGAGGTGGGCATGAGGATGCCCTGAGAAAATGGTTAATAAAATAGTAACTAGCCTCAGTTGGGAGCTTAGTAAGGGGCAGGGGGCAGGCACCGGTACGGGACTAGGAGGTGCTAAGCATCATACGTCCGCCAGCGCGGCAGGCATAACTGCGGCTGGACGGCAGGGGGACGGCAGGGGGACGGGAATGGATGCTCTTCATTTGAACAGCTGTATGTGTTTATGTTACTGTGCATCAGAAAACACCAGATCCGTGGCTGGCTATTCATGTTTAGGATGAAGTTTAAGGTGGAAAAACGTTAGCCTGACTCCATTTAAAGGGAAAATAGGAGATCGTGGAGGAGATGCTACCTTGGGCAGCCTGTGAACGGTGACGCTTGGGAAGCACAGTGTCATCTCATGGTGGCAGACTTCAGTCCTTGGGTCCTCACACCCCACTGTTCCCTCGAAGTAGGTATCACCATTGTCCCCTTCTGGACAATGAAACGTGAGTGGAGGTGGGAAGGGACACACGTCACTTTCGAACCACACAGGACCTTGTTGCTGCTGCTGCTCACTCTCGAGCAGCTCCGTCCCCACCCTGGCCTTTGTGGAGCCTGAGGATGGCCAGGCGCGTGGCTGACTGTGTGAAGGGAAATGAGCGTTTGCTCCGTGAAGCCACCGAGGCTGCGGGGCTGTTTGTTGCTGTCGTGGGGCCTGACCCATCCTGACCAGCTCACTCATCCAATCCTCACAGCAGCCCTTTCAAGTAGGTATTATTGTCCCCATTCTGCAGAAGAGGAAGTTGAGGCTCAAAGAAGTCAAGTCGCTCATCTGAGGACAGACCAGCCAGGAGACAAAGCTGGACTGAGCGGTGCCTGCTCGACTCCAGGGTCTGCTTTTTAAGAGGGTGCTGCTCACTGAGCGTTTGTTTTACAGGATGAGTTGGTGAGAAAAGGCACGATGGGTAGAGTCCCAGAGCCACCTCTGGGACTTGGACTGGGTGCAGGCCCACCGTGCCAGGCCCCCCCAATCAAGCTATCTGTCCCCCGGGGCAGAGGGCCGAAGCCCGGCTCCTGTGTGTACCCTCCTTCCTGGGCACCGAGGAAGCTGGTCTTGGCAGCTGCCACAGGCAGCTTCTTTGGGCTCTGAAACTCAAGGCGGGGATGGCTTGGCACAGCCGGGTCCCCTTCCGAGAGGGCGCCGTTGGGGCAGAACATGGCATCCAGGCAACGGGGTTAAGTGAGATGACAGACGTCAATGTCACGCTGTCATTTATGAAGCGTTTATGCACCAGGCGCCGTTCACGTATTGTCTCATTAAATCTTGACTCCAGCCCGGAGAGATGGGCATTTTCATCCCGTTTTATAGACGAGGTCACTGAGGCACAGAATTAACCACTTACCTAGATGGCGTGGGGCCGGGATTCGGGCCGTGGGGCCTGCACACCAGGTGCTGCACCCCGAGGCCTCTGACCTCCTGCTGGGAAGATGGGAAGAAGCCCCTGCTGCTTCCTGTCCCCCTCCCTGCTGGAAGGAGAGCACCCCATGGCAGAGCTGGCAAGTCAGGTGGCAGGAGCCCGTGCCGCACGCTGATGTGGGCGCCAGGGCTTGGGGCACAGGCGGCTCAGACAGGAGCACAGACCGCTTCTCCCCACTTCCGGCTCCGCTCCCCCATCCTCAGGTCCCTTCTTCAGCCCACACGCAGCCGGCCTCGGCGGTCAGTCCGGCTGGGAAACAGAAGCTGTCCATGCTGGGCCCGGGGTCTCCCTCCCAGAGGGGGTGGGCCTTACTCTCCCTGTGGGGGCTGCCACCCCACCCTCCCTGCTTTGGCTCAACGCACGGCCTCGTCACAGGTGTCCTGGGGCTCCACAAGCGGATGGTCATACGGTGTGCGGGGAACAGTGAGAAGCTGCGACTGTCCTGCTCCGACAGGACAGCTGTCCTCTCCCACCCCCCGGCCTCTCCGCCAGGCGCCTTCTGGGCCCACCTGGTCCCCACGGTGTGTGCGCAGTGTTCACTGCGGCGTGGCCTGGGGGTCACTTGCCCACCTCTTGGCCTCGCCAGACTGTGAGCATCTTGATGGCCGAGTCGGGTCTTTGCTCCCCTCTTGGGCCCTGATGTTTTGCATCCCCAACCTGTGCGGAACAGGGAACCCTGAGAAGAAGCTGGCGGGTTTTCTCGGGGACACGATAGGGGTGGGGACCATCTTCCAGCTTCTTAACACATGAAGGGAAGACTCGGGGGGACATCAATATGGTCTCCCAACAGCTGACGAGTCTCCCAGGGCAGCGGGGACACTGGTCCTGGGGTCCGGGTAGGAGTGTCAGGAGGCAGCTGCCACTTGCAGTGGAAGGAGGGACCCGGCATGCAAAGGCCGGCAGCGCCGTGCACAGTGAGTTCTGGCCGTCGGCGGAGGTCAGCCGAGGGTGACCAAATGGGCCAGCAAGGGAAAGCGATGGCCTGAATGGCGGAGAGCACCCTGTTGCTGGAGGTGTGCAAGCAGAGGCTCCAAGACTCTGGGAGGGGACATGCGCGTGCTGCCCCGAGAGGGGCGGCTGCACTCAATGACCCCACGGTACTTCTCGGCGCTTAGAATTCTCGTTCAGAGGCAGCGAAGCTCCTGCCAGTTTTGGCAAACAGAAACCACTGGAAGGCTGGGTGGGCTCACTGTGATCTGAGGCATTTGAGACATTCTCTAGAAAGGTCTGCAGAGGCTGCCTAATCTAGCATCCTCATTTACAGACGAGGAAACTGAGGCCCCGAGGAGGTCGTGCCCAGCTCAGGGCCACAGAGCTGCTGACCATGTTGCTGGGCAAGGCCCCAGCGGTTAAGAGCATGGCTGTAGTGAGAGTCCTGGATGCAGGTGAGACCCTCCCAAGCCCCACGTCCTCACCCTGGAATAGAGGTAATGACAGGACCTGCCAGGGGCTGGCTGTGGGTGTCACACGGGCTCATGCATGTTTAACAAATGCTGCCACACGGCAGCCCCTCACACCAAGGGGGCCAGTTCTCCGTAAACAGTGGAGGCCAGGGCCCCAGGGACCATTGCCCAGGCCTGGCAGCTATGCACCCCCACTTGGCGATATCCTAGTTACATTACCATCACGACAGGTGGGGGCTCACACAGCAGCCAGGTCAAGAGATGCCGCTGGAAATCGGAGTGAGTGGGGCCGGTTGGGTCACTTTAGCTTACCTCGGTGTGCCGAGCTCCTGCTCCTCGGTAAAGCTGATCTTGGGGGGCTCACTGTCTTACCTTGAAACCCAGGTGTGAGAGAGGGGCCGAGGAGGGTCGGAATCTAGACAGCCCTGGCACCCGGGTGACCTGGGCGGTGGTGGCCCAGAGTCCCTCTGACGTTCCTCCTTCAGGCAGACGTGCATTCCTCGTGAACCGCGCGTGCCACAGCTCGCCGCACGAGGACGGTGTGGATTCTGTCGCTGAAGGGGGCGGTGATTTCAGTGTCGGCCTGGGGGGAAGGGGGTCGCGCTGCCTCGCTTGGTGTTCGAGGAGGCCCACGGCACACTGCACGGTCGTCGTCGGTGCCACCCGGAGTGACGCACTGTAGAGTCACACTCTCCCAGATCCCGTGCTCAAGACTTCAAAGGATTCAAAGCAACAGACAAAAGGTAGTACTTACGTGACTTTTATTTTAATATCATTTTAATATTTGAATATGTCACAGGATTTAATGACCAAATGAGTCATTCACATTTTTCAAAGATATCTAAATATAAAATTGCTAAAAACTTGAATACAGAGAGCAAAACTACAAATCATATGTCTTTTGTTTCTGGGGTGGGTAAGAATGGAAGACATTAGAAAAGGATGCTTCTGTCGGCCGAACAAAGACCAGAATGAAAGAGGAATTCATGAGAACGACTCCTCCGCGAAGAAAGACACTCGACTCTGAGATGCTGTCTTTGTCGCATCTCTTCCTGTACAGCAATTTAAAAACTGTTTGAAATGCAGGTCCTCAGTGAAACGTCTGGCCCTTGACCCTGGCCGGGGACAGGGTGAAAGGACGTCCCCCCGCGAGGGACTCTGGAGGCTGGTGAGGACCGCAGAGGCATCTGGTGTGGCCGGAGGTGTGGTGTGAGTGGACGCCCGTCCCTTGCCTTCCCGCCGTGAAGGCAGGTCCCCCCCCCCCACCCCGCCTGCAGCGTCTGCTCCCCGTTCTCCCCGATATACTGAGCGGCAGCAGCTCCTGGCGGCTCAGACCAGGAGGCTGCTCTGCGAGGGGAGGAAAGGGAACGAGTCCTTCCAAGCCGGCAAAGAACTCACAAGAGCTCTCAGCGCCTGGCCAGGAGCCAAATGTGACCTGAGGACCCCCCCCCCCCGCCCCCCATTCTCCTGGCGTCCTGTGACTTACACCCGTGACTTATACATGGTCCTGAGCCTCTGAAATCAGAGGTGTGGGATGAGTTGAGGAGAGGGGGAGGGGCGCAGCATTGGACACACTTCACCAGGTCCCCCTAACTTCGGTAAGATACTGTCCCCAAAGCAACGCGCTCATTTAAACAAACGGCATAGTTAGAACTATTGACTAAGCCCTAAACGCTTCTGAGAAATCGAGCCATAGCTTTTCCAATCTGTCTGTTCAATACGGGAACAGATTTTAAAGTAAAGAACATAATCAATTCTCTGCCCCAAAGAATGGTCCATCAACGTGGTAAAGAGTACACCTGTTTATTAAAAGGAAGAAAGAAATGTACATTTTTGTTCTTCGTTCGTTTTCAGAAATTGGATCAAGTTGCGAGGAGCTGTCTGGGCACGGCTGTGTCCACCCTCGGGCGGGGCTGTCAGGCGGCAGGTGGCTCCTCCCGGTGTCGTCTGGGCCCCGGGCATTGCTGATCAAAGCCACTGCCACTCAGGCTTCGGTGCCATGGAAATGTCCCCAGCTCCGTTCCAGGGGGTGCTGCCCACCATCCCTGTGCCCGTGAGCCAGGGGCTGGCCTCCCCCCGAGGACCGCAGGACACAGGGCGGGCTCCGGGGCGGACGGGCCCTGGCAGGCGGGCTCCGGGCTCCGGCAGATGGCGGCTGGAGGCCGGCGTCACTGCTGCCCTGATTTCTTCTCCTTCTGGAAGCTGAAGCTTGTACGTCTGTTCAGTTTTCTCTGTTTCTGAGCAAAATAGTCAGCCCGGGCAGTGCTTGCTCGTGACTCCAGGATGTAGTTAACCTAGAAAGCGAGAGGACACAGCCTGGTCACTCTATCGTGGGGTCTGGTGATCACAGCCAGCTGGCAGGCGGGGGCCGGAGTCCGCCTGAGACGGGGGAACAAGGCCTGGAGACAAGCGGCAGGCCTGGCCCTCCGGTCGGTCAGTGGTGGGCGTTCCCGACCCGGAGCCTGCGCGCCCCCCTCGCGCAGGCTGCCCCCGTCTCTGCTCCTCGCCTGCTGCACAGCCCTGGGCCCACGCTAACTTCCCTGAGCCTCCTCTCTTGGTCCGAAAGAGGAGAACGTCGTAGGGATGAAGAATAGACCATACCAGGCTCCATGTTCGGCCCCCACCAGCGGGTACAGAGCTTCCGATCCTGAACACTCACAAGTGCCCGCCAGCCCGGGCTCAACAAGGGGACTGAGGCTCAGGGAAGCGAGCCGAGCGACCAGCACCGCCGGAGTCGGGGTCCCAGCGGAGAGGGGCGGCAGAGCCGCGCGTGAAGGCTCAGACGGGGAGCTCGGCCTTCTGCTCACTGCAGCTCCCACCTGCGTCCCGGGGTCATTTTATATCACGACTCGTGGACCGAGCACGTGCCAGGCGGCTGCGGCACACACAGTCACTGTCCCTGGACCTGCCACAGCTGAGCCTGGCCCCCTGCTCGGGGAAAGTAAGGGACAGAGGGAAAAGTAAGACTTCGTCTGTGCCCTGAGGGGTTCAGAGCCTAGTGGGTGTTCCCCACAGGACAGGTGCCACCCGACAGACGCAGCTGGAGCACGAAGGACTGCGACTGACTCCCGGGGAGGCGGGGAGGCGCGAGGGGAAAACGGAAGAGCGGGGTTCTGAGAGGTGAGCAGGAGTCCGGGGTGCGCCGGGGGTGGGGGAGCACAGCAGTGGGGCTCAGCGAGGGGTGTCCACGGGCCTGCAAGAGCTTAGTGGCCAGGCGGGGCGGCAGCAGCGGTGCTGGAGTGGTTTCCAGGGCTCGACTCATTTAACCCCACCACAGCCTTGAGGGATGCCATTATCACCCCCATCGCACGGACGAGAACATCAAGGCACAGAATGGTGATGTCATTTACTCAGGGTCACGAAGCCGGTAAGCGTCTGGGCCAGCGTCTGGACCAGGTGGTCAGGCCGCTGACTGACACGCCTTCCGGTTCCCAGGCCCCGGCCTCCTCAGAGGCACCTTCACCCCTGCACCTGCTCAGACCCCCACCCCTCCCACTGCCCCCAGCTCCCCTGGCTGGAGCTTTCTGGGAGCAAACAACCGTTGCTCTTCACTCTCAAATACATTAAAGTTATGAGTGGAAACCTGAATATTTCTGGCTAGAGAAACCAGGCATCGCCTGTCGATTCTACCGCGAGGGCCATGTGTCCTGTGACCCTCAGGACAGGCCTCTGGGACGGCACGTCTCAGAGGGGGCCCGGCTCCGGCACTGTGTCCCCTCCAAACTTTCCGCTCTGACAGTTGCCGGCAGCAGGCATTACAGGCTGGGGCGTGAGTGCAGAAGGCCTGACATGCTTGGCCACTGCCTCGCCAAGGTGCCAGCTGAGCGCAATAAATCATGAGGGCCGCAGGGCCGGGCTGACGATTTGGGACACTACAGAGAGTCTATGGAAGTAAGAGGCTTTATCATTCTCAATGAGAACAATCTTCAGGTCATGTCGTTTGCACACGCAGCCAACCTGGTGTTTTCAGTATATTTTTGGCACATGTAACTTGACAAAAGGATTTAAAAATGATCCTTAATAAGCCAACTATTCCCTAAATTTATTATCTTCAGTGCTTTGTGATAATCACATAGATAATTTTAATGGAAGATTAATGTAATAATCAAAAGATAAAAACGCCCTTTGGTCTGCCATTAGCTGGTTAATATGCTGTGGCTTAAAACTTGCACAATTTTATGCACTATAGAGTGTTTCACTTTCAATGCATTTTACAGCTTGAGGCATAAAAATATAGGGAGTTTTCATGGTCAATAAAGCCTCAGCCTCCATCACTCGATCACGAGAAGAACCCGATTTGCAGAGACCAATGATCCCTCTGAGAGTCCTCTTCAAGCCTGCAGAATTAAGGACCACACATGGCTTAGCTCAATTACATCCCGGGGCGGGAGGAGGTGGCTCTGGAATTCCTCGGGGCTGAGTTCGCGTTGACGCTCCTCCCTCGCGCTCTGTGGCCCTGGGCCTCCATCGCCTCACCTATGAGATGGGGATAATAACGTCCACGTTGCAGGACAGTTGTGAAGACTGAATGAGATAACGTACGTGAAACGTCTCGTATGTGGTTGGTGCTCAGTAAGTGGGAGCCACCGATGTCTCTACGTAGGGAAAAACACGATGAGAAAACAACTAGGTGGAGAGCTGTCTGTTCGTAAGTCTCGCATCATCAGCCTCCGGCCCGTGTTGCTCCCTTCAGTTTCGGTCTACAGTGCTCACTGTATGAAAATCTCCGGAATTCTAGGACCGCTGCATGCATTACCTGAGTCTAAGACTGACCCCCTGCGGAGCCTCCGAAAGAAACATCTCTGCCAAATTCCCGGACACAGGGGCGGGGTCCCCCGTCACCTGCTGTGGGTGAGAAGCTCACAGAGACACCGTGGGAATGGCAGATAAGGCTAAGTATTTAAATGGCTATAAAAATCAGAGACGGGAGAAGTGAAATTTAATCTTCCACCAGCATCATGATCGTTAGCTCTCTAAGTAAATCAGGCCTGGGCACGCTGTGACCCTCCTGGAGTCTCGTGCAAGATGCAATATATCTACAAACATTTTGCTATGAAAACAGACGTTTTAGGGCCGGCGACAGGCCTCAGGGATTTTGCAGGAAAGCATCTGCTTCGAGGGAGCGTTCGGCCCTGCAAGATGATTTCTCAGCGCTTGCTCTTCCACAGCCTCATCCTGGAGTCATAAACCTGTGTTTCTGCCATCAATCTGCTGTTGTGAAAATTATTTTGATGTCAAACACAGGATTATAATTTTACAAGAATCCTTCTCAAGTCTTGAATATTTTAATGCTGGCTATAAAAAAAAAAAAAAAAAAAAAAAAGCCCAGCCCCTGACGGGGTGATAGAATAGTTCTTCACCTGGTCCCCAAACACCGCGCCAGCTCCCTGTGCTGTCTGGTGACGACCTGGCGAGTAACTCTTCCCTCGCTGGTGCCAAGCGCTCCGGGTGGGCACTCTGAGCCCAAGGCCAGGTCTGAGTGCGAGGGGCCGCTCTGGTCGGGGTGGGCAGCGGCAGCTGACCACGCTGCTCTGCCTCTGAGCCAGACTGCTCCCCCCCGCGGCTTTGTCCTTTGAATTCTCACCTACCACTTCCGAACATCTTTTGCAGCCTTGGTGACTTGGCCTCAAAATTTTCGGTAACACAATTCCATTTTGTTGAACTCTCCCGTTCTGTTCCTTAAGGAGTTTGAGTTCTGGAACCTGCTGAACCTGGGGTCGAATTCTGGTTCTGCCAGTCACAGTCCTGACCAAGCTGACTTTCCTTTCTGAGCCTCGGTTTTCATCTGGGAAAAGGGAACCATTTTCCCTCACTGCATCATGGAGTTGCGAAGCCACAAACAGGATGTGTAAAGCGCTTAGCTCAGGTCCTGCATTGTGTGGTCCCTCTGTGTATCTTAGCTACTTTTATTATTATTACTTGATGACTTCCACTCTTAAGAAGAGAATGAATCATCAGCTAAGTAGGTTTATCATATCTCATTTGTGTTCTAGCAGCCCTGCGTGAGGTGGGGCAGGTAGCTGCCATGATCCCCATTTTACAGGCAGAGAAACTGAGGCCCTGAGGGGGGTGATGTGACCAGCCAGCGTCACACAGCCGAGGCCCTCTCTGACTCTGAGTTCTGCTCTGCCGAAGCAGCTCTGTTTTCCCTATCTGATCAATTTACATAAGATTCGTTTTAAAGAAAGAAATCTCAGTTTGGAAGAGTCCGAAAACCACTACCTAGTCCAGGGCTGCGGAGTGTGGTGCACGGACCAGCGGCCTGGGCAGCACCTGGCAGCATCTCAGGCCCCGCCCTGGACCTCCCGAACCGAGACCCCAGGGGAGCTTCTCGCAGCCCGCTACGCTTTGCAACGTTCTGTGTGGCCTGGCAAACCCAGCCTTACACGAGCCGGGGTACAGCCCCAAAGCCACACTGTGCTCGGCCCTTCCCAGGCGGCTTGAAATTTTCATATTTAACACTGTCTCCTCTGACAAAAGAAAAGCTCCGAGGACGGGGACTGGGTCTGCCATCGTAGTACCTCGAGTGCACGAAGAGGCTCAGTGAGCACTGACATGGTAACGCGCATAAAGTCGGGTGCGTTCAGAAGAGGTCGCTAGAACTACCTTGAGTACATTAAAGTGTCTTCGAACAATACCAATATTTCCTCAGCATCTATTCCTGGGGCCTCAAGGGGCTCCCGACAACGGATGGAAGGAAAGAAATGGGGCATAAAAAAAGGATAAATACATACGCAAAGAATCCGGATTACCGGGGGGCTGGGAGGAGGCCGCGGGGGTCCTGCTTTGCTGGTGGGCGCAGAGCAGCTGACCTGCGGCGTGGCTCCCAGGCGGGTGCTCAGCAGGGGGTTCCTCCTCTGCCACTCTGGCCCCGGAGCCTTGTGCGGTGCCAGGAGGGGGCGCTGCTGCCAGGCCCGGGAACCGAGTGGAGGCCGGCCCCGCACACCCAGCACCTGGGCTGAGGACACTCACCTTGAGCACGATTTCATTGATGGTAGCAGCGTCGGATTCAAAGTAGAGGTGTTTATAGTCGTGATTGCTTAGATACGTGAGTTTAAATATTGCGTGACCTGGAGAGAGAGAGAGAACAGGCGGTGTTGAGGGGGTTCTTTCTGGTGGGTTACGGAACACTTCTACACGACAATTATGTGGAAAAGGTGGTATTCTTAAGATAGAAGGCCAATTAACTCCAAATTACGACTCTAAAAATAACTGCTTAGAGTCAAATGCGCAACAGGAAGAGGCAAGGCTGGTGGTTATGAGCCTTCTCCACGGGCGGCCCCGGCGCCTGCTGGGACGGGGTGTCCTGGGCTTGTGACCCTGAGTGGACGCTGCTCTGAAGGTTGCCATGGAAGCTGGCACTTCGAAAAGCAGACCGACCTCAGGGGGTCAGATGCCCCCCAAACACACAAATCTCCCCCAGATCCAAATTCTCTCACACCCACTTCCTACCACCACTTGGAGTGACCTTGTCGTTTCTAAACTGCTTCCTGGTCAGATGTCACCTCGCTCCATTGCCCTCACACGCCACACGCCAGCCCGTGGCCCCGCGCAGCCCCAGCCGCCTGTCTGTCCTGGGTGACCGAGCTCGCGGCGCCTCCCTGGGTGCGTCTTCGTGGCTGCGCTTGCAGGCCTCCTTCTCGTGTGGCCTCCCGCTCTCCACATCATGACACCTGCTGCTGCGTCTGCTCTCCCCGTGCCTGTCCCGTGGGCCGCACGTGCCAGGGTCCTTCCTCTAAACTGAGACACAGATGCCGGCCTGTCTCAGGCCAATGTGAAGCTGTCCCCGTCCCATCAGCACCTGCCGCCTTTGGGTGCTGGGAGACCTCTGTGGCCTCTCCCTCTTAAGGAGAAGGTTTCTTTTCTCTTTAAGCTATTTTAAAGCTGGTTTTCATTACTGGCAACCAAAGGAGCATTGCTCCTGAGGGACAGAGAGTCAGTGCTCGGCAAACGTTCCCAGACAAAGGAGCAGCTGGTGACATCTCTCACCTAGAGGCCTCCTGCACACAGCCCCAGAACCAACCTCGCCCAGTCTGCTCTGCGGACGGACCTCAGTGCTTAAGGATTAAAATTCCGAATATCCTTTCTATTAGGCCTCTCGTCTGCTGTCCTTTTAATTGAAGCGGCGGCTGGTCATAGTTATTAATTAATAATATATCACCCGCATTACTGTAAGTTCACCTCTTTCCCGGAGAAATCTTCTTGGGGACTTTATTTACAGTAGCTAATTCTTCAGATCTCCAAAAATAAACTGATATATGTTGTACATTTGTGGCCAGAAAAGTTGAGCTGCTGGTATTTCATCCTGGAAACATCATTATGATATACTAATTGTGACTATAAATTCCATATTGAAAAAATTAGCTAATAATTTCTGAAAAACCTCACTTTTTAGTCACTTGACAAATTTAGCCGGATTCTAAATTGTGGTACTAAAATGTCAGAATTCTTAGCTGGAAGCTAATTGTTCTGTTAATACCTGTTTCTGATAAGAAAGAGAATCTCACATAAACAGATGTATCTGTGTGTGTTCATTCGTTTATCTTGGAGCAAGTTTTGCGGCGTCACTGTGGGCAAGAACGATGCGGATGTATCTGTCGGCCATGCTGCGAGCAAGCAGAACCGTCTATGAAGGTCACGGCACCGTGAAGGACAAACAGAGACACCCCCTCCAGGAGGCCTTACTGCTGACACCTGGCCACGACAGACACAGACTTCGGGGCCTGGGGCTAAAAAGGACCAGAAGGTCTTAGGGAGGCCTGTAGACATGAAGCTTCGGGGTTCACTGACCACTTAGATAAGTGACCTCATGGACCGTCTACACCACCTGCTCCCGCCTGTCACTGACAAAACCAAACCTCAAGATGCTGGAGCATGTTTCGCTTGAACAACTGAGACACCAATAAAAACCCTTCCTGTGTGCTTCAGGTAGAGCCAACTCTATACACGGCATATGTGATACACAGTCGGCACGGGCCTGGGTTTCTGGAAGGCAGCCTTGACACTGTTCCCTTGGAGCATATCAATTGTGGCTTCACCGAGGGGGGGTGGGTCCTGTGGTTCATCTGTACAAGTCACATGAAAAAAAACAAAAAGCACCCCAAGTCTCCTGAAAGCTGCACATGTGGACCAGCTGACCCTGAGCATACTACCTTCTGTATTTTGCTGTGCTGGGGGCTGTGTGTGTCCCTTGCCTGCCCCCAGCGCTCATACCAGAGCCTCCGAGGAAGAGGGACAGGAATGAGGAAGTCCCGCCCCTCCCCATCGCTCTGAAGCCTCTGATTTATTCGTCCCCTCCAGCGAGGGCATCCACATCACTGAGAGAACATGGAGAATGTTTTCTGGAGTACCTGGATTTGAATTTCACCGAAGCAGCGCTTTGGTGACTAGTACAGATGCTAACGGTGGGGTTAAGGGAGTGGGCCGGCCACAGCAGACAGCGCCCTCTTGCGCCGGGAGGGAGAGCTGCAGTGCATGAGCTCGGGTTACTATCTATCAGCAGCCACGCGTCCCCCAAGCTGGAGCCACGAGACCCCGGGTCAACGACTCGCGCCAGGAGCTGTGAGGGTTTCCCCCTCGCTCCAGGGATTCTTCCTTTGCTTGGTGACTACAAAGTTAACGTTTTGCTCGGTGGCAGTTTTACTGAGTTCAGGCCCTGCCAGGGGCACAGGTGATGGGTCCGCTAGGGGAGGAGTCATCAGAGACACCGAGCAACCAGCAATCATAGAAGAGGAAGGGGAGTCAGCTGGGTTAAGGTGGGGGCTGCAGGAGGAGGCAACAGGGCCAGGATAAAGTGGACAAAGGTGCCGGGTCACAGACAGTGGGCAGCCAGGGGGTGCCAGGGGCAGGGCCGAAGGGCTGGGAAGGCCGGATCCCACGGCTCGGGGAGCCAGGAGCGGGCTGCAAGCTGGGCAGCGCAAGGTCAGACTGTGCTTCTGGGTGTTCGCCCTGGCTCTCCAGGGCCCGGGGGCAGGGCGACCAGTGCCGCGGCCACCCGGGTCGGAGTGTATTTGGCTTTGAGCTGAAAAGGGGCAGAAAGGAAGCTGAGAAGAGGACTGACTTGAGAACTACGAAGAAGGGAGCCGGCAGGCCGTGGGCATTCTTTTACAGCAGAACAGTTAACGGCAGAAGTCACACTTCTATAATTTTACCCAGCCCAAACGCTATATATTAAAGTGTAACAAGTTAATTGACCTCTTGCTGGAAAAGAATCTATCAATAAAGACGAGTAATTTATGCTACGTGGTAAATTTCCACCAGAGGTGTCTGGGAAGAAGAAATCACTGGCATTTCAATACCCACTGAACAAGGGAAGAACGTGGAATAAGAAAAGTCTGTTAACAAACATTTTATCGGCCTCAGGCACCTCGAGGCTCCCCTCAGGGAAGGGAGAAGAGGGGTCACATGACCTCCTTGCTGCAGCTCCCCGGGCGTCCGTCCTGGGGCGTCAGAGGGTGTCAGAGCTGGGCAGCGCACCAGCAGTTTTTTATAAAAACAGGGTGGGCCACAAGGGCAAACTGTCTCTGTAAATATGTCAGCTGAAACCAACTTAAATATCAGCATGATTGAAAACAAAACGCAAAGTCTAATATTTCATTTAGCTCAAAGTACTGTGCCTGGACTGTTCGATTCTGTTTGGGGAAGTAAGGCGTGAGAAACGCCGGGGCTGCAGAGAACGGCGTGAGCGCCGGGGTCACGGGGAGGACGGAACCCCGGCCCGGCCGTGCGCTGGCGGCACCTGGGCGAGGTGCGGGTGGCCCTCCAGGAGCCACGTCTGCCCCGCTGCTCGGGAGGCGGCTTCACGCCCGGACGCAGCAGCAGGGGCTCGATGCACGGTGGCGATCGTCATTCTTTCCACTGTGATGGGACTGATATTTGAGGACAAAATCCTCATGATTTTGAAGACTTTGTTTTCCATTGGGCCTTCTTTGAGCAGGCTTGCTTTTACTGTGCTGTAGGAATAAATGCGACATCACACGCTCTCAAATGTGGCCCCTAAGCACTGGTCACACGCCCGGGACAGACACCACAACTATACCTCTGCTCTGAATACGGCCAGGAACCCGGATACGTGAAAATGGATTTACATTTTCCCCCCCAAAGTAAGACGCGAAGATGGGTGTTAACTCTGAGCAGAAACTAACTAGCAGCACCGACGTCAGAAGTGGAGACGGTTGAGCTTCTGTGCTCGAATTTATCTTCTTAAAAAAGAGGCTGGTGAAAAACCGGGTTCCCCTGGTCACTTGCGGGGACTGGCCATTCTGAAGCTGATATTGTCACAAGGGCACGGACAGCTCAGGCCAAGAAGGGCGGCAGCGTAACATCCTGCCGGAAGCGCTCCCAGGCACGCACTGCAGACGCGACAGAGGTGACCGTTGGAAAGGAGGCGCCTTCGGACACGGCCCGCAAGCACCGAGCGGGGCTGGCAGCCACGGGTCAGGGCTGGGCTCCCCGCCGAGCCTGCAGCCCGCCGTGTCTAAAGCCCCCAGGTGTCCCCACTTGCCAGGAAGGCCCGAAATAAGCTTTTCTTTTTCAATTAAAAAATTATAAATTACTAGAAATTTAGTAGACGGTGGCTCAGTGGACGGTGGCGATTCTTACGGCCGACACCACATCCTGACCCTTGGCGTGACACCCACGACCTCTTCCCTAGCTATTCTCACACCCGTGTTCTCACACAGTTGTAATCAGATTGCACACTAAAATTTGGGGCTAAAGTTTCTGGTTAACACTGCACCATAGCTCTTTCCTTGTTGCGGCGGCTTCCAAAGCCATTTTTCAATCGTTGCGTTTCAATCCCAGTCGCTGCAGGCCATGGTTCACCCCGCCTCTCTCCCTGCTGGACGTTTGGCTGACTTATAAAACTGCCAGCATTGCAGTTACAGAAGAAGGTCCTTGAGGATCTGGATTCTCTCTCAATTCCTTTATATCAGGCAAGGATACTCTAAAAAACTTGGTTTCGAGGGTCTGACCTTTTCTGTTCCTGCTGGCCCGAAAGGGGGTGGAAAGTTCTCACTGGATTTCCTGGGAGAAACTACTGGGAAAGCCCGTTCTTTTAGGCAAAGCCATAGCTGTCTGCAGGCCCTGGGGGAAAGGCTGTGCTGGGGTTCTCTGGTCTGAAACCCCCTCCGGGCCCGGTCTCCACTGTAAGCCTGCAGGAGCTCCGGCCCAGCACCGCCGCCCCCACTCCCGTTCAGTGGCAGAGGCCCAGGGCCCCGAGCTCTGGGGCAGGGGCCGAGTCCGGTCCACTGACACTTCCACCCGCATCTGTCAAACCCCCTCTCCTCCTCTCTCACTCGCTCTTTGGCTCCCCCCCACCCACCATAAACACGATTAAGGCTCTGATTATAAAAACTCCCATGGCGGTGTGACTTCCCTCCTTCCTCTAATTTACCGAACACACTCTTGCTAAGGTCACCATGACCTCCGTGTTGAGAGACCCAGTAGACGCTTCTCGGCCTTTGTTTCTCAGCCGTGCTGGATCCTTCTCCCTGAAGTCCTCTCCTCCCTGGGTGCCCATGGAGCTGCGGCGGCCCGATGCTTCTGTGGGCTTCTCCGGTCACTGTTTCTGGGGCTTCCTTTGTGGCCGTCTTTGTTCTTCACCTGTCCCTTAAGTGGCTGTCTTCCCCGGTGTCCTATCTTTGACCTTCACCTCTTCTCCTCTGTTCGGGTTTAATGACTACTCGCGTGTTGATGATCCCCAAGCGGGTACGTGGCCCAGAGCTCTCCCCAGAGTTTGAGAGCCAACCAGTGAGCATGGCTGTCATCGTCACGTGGCCCCTAGTGCAGCATGTTCGGAAACGATGGCAACATTTTCCCTTAAATCGCGAGCTCTGTCAGCTCAGCTGAAGGCCTCGCTACCCACCAAGCCGAGTTCCAGGCTTCTGGTCTCCTGCAGTTGTCCCATATTCGCCTTCTATCCCCTTCCATCCGGCGACCGCAGCCCTCAGCCACGTCCTGGTCATCTTTCGCCTCCTGTTTTCGTACTTTCGATGTCTTCTTCCGACCCAAACATCTGCCCACAGGAACCATCCTTTTACAGCACACATCTGGCCATGTCGCGCCCCTACTCAGAACTCTGCGGGGCTGCTTTTCCCATTGTCTTCAAAGTTCGAGCTTAGGATGACTGAGTCTCTAGATCAGCAGTTCTCAACCTTTTTGGTCTCAGAATCCCTTTACACTCTTAAGCATTACTGAGGAGCCCACGAAGCTTTGTTCACGTAGATCATATCAGTATTTACTGTGTTAGAAATTAAAACTGAGAAGCTTTAAAAATATTAACTAAGATAACAATAAACCCATTGCAAGTTAACATGACAAAGTATTTTTTAATGGAAAAAACATTGTTTCTCCAGAGTTTAATAAGAGTGACATTATTTTATATTTTTGAAATGTCTTTAATATTTGGTTTAAGAGAAAACAACTAGATTATCCTATCTGCTTCTGCATTTGATCTGTTATGATATATTGTTTTGTGAGAAGCACACAGAGAAAAGCCAGCCTTGGAGAGAAGGTTCTGGAAAAGGGAGGTACACTTTAATACTCTTCTTTGATACCATACCAGACTTGATAAACAGTAGTCTCTTAAAGATGAGTTGTAATGTGGAACCTAAAACAACATTAATAAACTTGTATTCTGTTACATGAAAATCCATCGGTCCATCTTGCACTTTGAATGAATCTTTCACGCTTGCGTGACTTTGTAACATCAATGCGGTAGTCTGGAAAATATTAGTTCACTGAGTTATGCGGGTCTTCTAAATGTTGACATGTTTCATTATACAGTATCAAAAAAATCACATCCATTAATATCACCGCTGATCTCATCAGAAAAGTCTTTAAGAAATGAGAATCCAAGCTCAGAGATGGATACGAGTGTCCCAAAATTCTAATTGTCACCTGAAAGCTTGAATTTCATCACGAGCATCAAATATTATCACTTGTTTTCCTTGAAGTGACAGGAGAGGCCCACTTCCTTCATTTCCAAGAAAATGTCTGCTAAATACTCAGTTGAAAAACCAGAGTGTGTCAGTTCACTCAAGCAGAAACGGCGTTCCATGAAACAAATGGCTAGTTCGGCTTGCAACTCAGACAATTACGCAACTCCTTTCCCTCAAGCCACATACTCTCCTCCCACACTCGGCAGAAACGCTTACGGTGCATCCTGATTCCCCGGGGTTGCAGAACACTCCACGTCTCGCCACAAGATCGCTGCACACTGCCGCGCTGCTGTGCTTACTGGGCTCTCGGACCGCTTTTTAAGAGCTTTTGTTTCATTTTTGGGCAACTCTTGTCAGTTTTCACTTCCCACTGTCTTTATGAAGTTGTCATTTCTCCTCCCCTCTTCTAATTTCCTGCATTTAATATCCTTTAGGAAGAGAAATCAGATGACCAAATATGGTTGAAATTTTATTTTAAAAAAGATTTCATAGACTCTGAGTCCATCAAAAAAAACAAAAAACATACACACAGAAGTTTAAGTGCCTTGGCTTCGTGTCAGTGGCAAAGAATTTAAAGCTGTTATTTATATATAACGTTGGATAAGTCATGCAACTTCATGAAGCCCGTTTCCCCATTTGTAAAATGGAAATAATACCTGCCTCATGGAGTTGTTGCTAGGATAAAATCATGAAATCCTATGATGAATGCATATAAACCCTCACAGAGTTGTTGCAAGAACTAAGTAGTGCACATAACGTGCTCGGGACACCACCTGGCGCGTGGCCGGCCCCCTTCGTTTTTACCTCCATTCTCTAAGACAGACGAACTTTTCCTGTAAAGGGCCAGAGAGTAAACATTTTAGGCTCTGTAGGCCAAGAGCAAAATTAAAGATACTTTGTAGATTCTTATAGAACTAGGGAGAAAAAAAAATTTTTTTTTTGACAAAAGTCAAAATGTAACAATCAAATGCATCTTTTTTTTTTTTTTTTTTTTTTTTGTGGGGGGAAGGAGAATAACATTTTGCTTAAATGGAATTCCAAGTTAGTGTCCCCTACCATCAAATTAATTGCAAATGTTCACCTGTAAAAACCATTCTTAGCTCACGGGCCATACAAAAATTGGTGGTGGACTAGATTGAGCCGATAGGCCAGAGTTTGCCAGTCCCCGCTGAAGAGGTCTGTTTTGTTTATTTCCTTCCTTGGTTTATTCCACACAGCTGGTCATGGTGCCATGTTGAGTGCTCTTAATTTCTTTGTGCAGATCTGGGTTTCTATTTGGTATATTTTCCCCTTTCGGCCTTTAACATTTCTTATAGTGAAGGTTTAAGGGCAACACATTCTTTCATCTTTTTAATGTCTGAAAATGTCTTTATTTCGCATTCATTTCTGAAGGACGTTTTCACTGAATACAGAATTCTAGGTTGACAGACTTTCTTTTAGCACTTTAAGAGATGTCACTCCATTGTCTTCTGGATTATGTTATTTCTGATGAGAAGTCAGCGATCATTCTTATCTTGGCTTCTCTGGCTGCTTTTAAGATTTTTTTCTTTATCATTGCTTTTCAGCAATTAGATTATAATGTGCCTTGATGTGGTTTTCTCTGCATTTATCCTCTTTGAACTTCACTGGGCTTCCAAGATTAGTGGATTGATATTTTTAATCTAATCTGGAAAAGTTTTCTCCTCCATCTCCGAGACTCCGATTACACCTGGTCTCATTCCACAGTCTTTGCTCTTTTCATCCATTTTTTTTTTGTTTGTTTGTTTTGGTCTGAATGGTTTCTGTTGTCCTGTCTTAAAGTTCAGGGATTCTGAAATGGCTCTCAAGGATCCCATCTCCTTGTGTAATCTCGACTGTGGGCTAGACCTAGTGACGTACTACTGATGAATAAAATACAGTGAAGGTGTTGAGACGTTACTTCTGAGACTAGGTTACAAACGACTGTGACTTCATCTTTGCTAATACTCTCTTGCTCTCGGTTACCTTGACAAAGCCAGCTGCTACCTTATGAGCTTCCCTATAGAGAGGCCCAAGTGACAAGGAACTAAGGGTGTTCACAAGGAAATGAACTCTGGCAGGAACTCAAGCGACTAAATGAGCTTGGAAGCAGATCCTGCCCTGAGTGAACCCTGAGATGACTAGGGCCCTGGCTGACACCTTGTTGCAGTCTTGTGAGAGACCTTGAGCTAGAAGACCCAGCTAAGCTGTGTGGGATTCCTGACCACAAAACTGTGAGATAATAAATGCTACTGTTGTTTCAAGCCACCAAGTTTTGGGGCAATTTGTTATGTGGCCATAGATAACTAACATACAGACCTGTTTAACTAATGTTCTTAATCTGCCCCCATCAGTGAATTTTTTGATTCAGGTATTGTAGTTCTCAGCTCTAGAATTTTCATTTGCTTCTTTTGTAATAGTTGCCATTTTTCTTCTTTTTGAGTTCATTTTTCTTTAAATCTTTGAACATATTTATAATACTTTTTTTTTTTTTTAAAGTACAGCAGGTCTTCGAATAACGTCATTTTGTTCAACATTGTTTCACTAATGTTGATGAGAAAAAAAACAAGCAAACAACTGGTTCCTGGCCAGGGCCCCCGTCCGTGTGGAGTCTGCATTCTCCCCACGTCTACACGAGTTTTCTGCAGGTTCTCTCCTTTCCTTCACAGCCGAGAGGAGTGTTGGGTTAACTGGTGTGTCTACACTGTCTCGGCCTGAGTATGAGGCTGAGTTCGCCCTGCGATGGAATGCTGTCCTGTCTAGGGCTGCTGTCCACCCTGTGCCCAGAGCTGCCCGGATCGGCTCCGGCCACCATGACCGTGAACTGGAATAACTGGGTTGGGAAATAATAATCTTGTTTTTATGGGTGTATGCAGAATTCACATTTATTTCAATGTTTAACATTAGAGTTGTTTTGGGTTTTTAGAAGTTTGATGATGTTTTTGTGACCGGAAATATGCTGTAGAAACTTAATGCTTGTTTATGTCAATTAGCCGATGGTGAAACTGGTTTTGTTATACGCCGTTTTGCTTAAAGTTACAGTTTCCAAGAACCCGATGATGATATTGACTTTACTGTACTTATCTTCTAATTGTATCATCCTTGCCTGTGGCTGTTTCTATTGACTGATTTTTCTCCTGGTTATAGGACACATTTTCCTGCTTCTTTCATGTCTAGTAGTTTTTGATTGAATGCTGGACACCAGAAGCGTTACATCGTGGGGTGTGTGTATTTTGTCGTCATCCTTTAGTATCGGGCTTTGTTCTGGCACGCAGTTAATTTACTTCCGGATCAGTCTGATCCTTTTAGGACTCCTTTTAAAGCTTTATTAGGTGAAGATTAGAGCAGTCTTTAACACAGGGCCAGTTTATTAGCTTTACTCGTAAGATATGGCCTTCAGTGCCCTGGATGCGCCCCTCTAGTCGGCCACAGCTCGAGTGTACGGCACCTCAGGAGCCGTGCTCTGACCAGCCTTGTGAGGTCCCACGATAGGCGTGCGCGGCTTAGTACGCAGCAGAAGACTCAAAAGGCTCTTGCTGGAGCTCTTTCTCAGTGGAGCCCCCTCTTCTTCGTGCTTTATTTTGCAAATTTCAGTCGCTTCGGCCTCCCCCAACTCTGCTGTCTCCCGGCTCACTGGGACCGCCATACGCAGAGAGCCGAAGTGACAGCAGGTCCCAGCTCCTTTGTGTCCCTTCTCTCAGGGCTCGTGACCCTGTGCTGCCTGTTTTCCAGTGTCTAAAAGGAGTTTCTTCTAGTTTGTGCAGTTTTCCCGTCGTTTATGATAGAAGTTGCCCTGTCCTGGAAGTTGCCTATGGGAGTCTTGTAAGCAATACATATTTCGATTTTAATGAAAGAATGGCTTACTTTTTCCATGTCTCTAAGAATAACTTAAAATCTAAGCACTCCATTTATTTATTATGAAAACACAATCTGGAGCTTGGCAGGAGGCAAGGGAAACAGATTTTCCCCTCATTTATCCAGCTGAGAAATCGTCAGCACAGAGCTTTTCAGTAGGGGACAGTCCCTGCCCTCACTCTCCTTTTGATTAGGGTCTTTTCTGATGTTAAGAGGGAGAAAGAATTTGAGGAAATGGTAATCAAAATCTAGGAAAATGCAATGTATGTAAATTTTCCACTGTACCTAGATAACTGTTTTGTTATTATGGGTCCATAAACCCAAGTCAACAATTAATGGAAAACTTAACAGCAAAAAGAACGCTTTTCCCAGGAGGGAAAAAAAGTCGATATTCCCAAAATGTTTTCTATTCTGACAAATAACAATATTCCAATCAACACAAGTCAGTTCTTTCTTGTTATGTTAATAAGTCCTATGGAAAAATGAAGAAAGTTCACAGAGAATGTAAGAAAACCCACCGGCCAGTTTTGATCACAAACACAGACATTCCTACATATTACGAAGTTAGCAAACTGCCCCCAACTGCCCCAATGAGCAACTCTTGTACCTGACAATGACCATGGGAGGTGAGTTCTTCTTGTCTGTCTGGAGTGCAGAGAAAAATCTCCTGCATCCTAAATTCAGAGTGCTGACCCTTCCAGAGACCACACTCTATACCAAAACGTCTCTTTTCCAGGAACTACAGAGATGGGCTTAAGAGTTGCTTCTGGAATTTGGAATTGGCCAAGAGCAAGTGAGGCTCTTCCATCAAACGCGGAGGGTAAACAGCCACAGCAGGTTAAGAACAAGATGCCAAGTTTGACTTTTCACTAGAACCTTGATAAGTTCTCCACGGGGCCTCCACCTCTTTGTTGAAGAGCCTCACCTGACTGATTCCAAATTCCAGAGGCAACTTTTCTGTGATCAGTGTGTCCGGGCGGAGTCAGAGAGCCTCCGAGCACTGACCAGTCCTGGACAGAAGCTGCTGGACTTCTGGAGGGCGCAGCCAGGGGACATGGCCAGACCAGCCTGGTACGAACGTCGGATGTCAGTTCGTGGCCAGGGTCAGCCAATGGGACACATGCTGGGCTGGCTCCCACGGGCTAAGTTCGTAGGGGTCTGGCCAATGTTATTCAGCCTCAGAGAGACGGTCCCTGAAACACAGAGACGGACTATTTAACAGCGAGTTGCGGCTTGAGGTTACTGGAAAGCAAACCGAGTCAGGAAACTTAAGAACGCAGCCTGGTGCTGGATGATGCAGACAGGCCCCGTGCTCATCGTTTTTCTCCACCATTATCCTGTGGCACGCTCCAGGTCTTTCCCTCCCATACACTTGGAAAAATTGAGGCGGTCCCCCTGGTTGCCTAAACCCATCTCCCGGCAGCTCCCTTGTTTTGGAAGGAGATGATAAATAAATCAAAATGCACTAAGCAGCACTTCCACAGGCACTCTGCTCCTCCGGTGAAGGCGCACCTCATCAATCACACTATTGTCTGCTTGAAAGGCGAGCCTTGTAAATGTCATATCCACTCAGGCCCAAGGAGAGGTGCATCCAAATGCAGCAAGGAGTTTTAATTGGATAGTGTAATTAAACTAAAAAACCCCAGCAGACTCCCTTTGACAGGAGAGATGAAGACCCCTTTTAATAGGGCTAGGAAACATATCTGTTAAAAGGATGAGTCACTGCCTGCTCCTGATTGCGCTCCAGAGTACTCTTATGAAAAGGCAATTCAATAACTGGGGCATTTAATATGTTAGAGTCCGTGGTGCTCTGTAATCGAGCAGTACTTACCGTATTTGATCTGGAATTTATGAAATAAGTCTTTGTCAGAGAATACAGACACGACGCAGCTCGCCCACCCAACGTGAGGAGTGCCTGGACCTCCTGGAAATTCTCGGAGCCTGAGGATGCGCTTAGTCCTTCTGGGCTCCAGGTCTATTTGGGTATAAACGCAAGCGGCTTCCTCACCGGGGCTTGGAACACGCGGACGTGGCCACGGACGCCCACTCACTGGCCAAAGGTGTAGCGGCGGCCGATGTCGGCCTCGTTTCCCTTTCGCACATTCTCGTGGGCATTTAAAGGATATGACGACATTCCTGGGGACCTCCTCCCTTAGGAATGGGGTACCTGGCACACGAGCGTGTGTGCACACGTGTTTTCTCTGCTAGAAGTACCATTGTCAAAGAGGGAGGAAAGAAATCTGGTGGCCGGAAGGTTCGGTGTGTGGGCTGGGGGGCACCCGGGCCAATTCTAGTGACAAAACCCGAGTCCTTCTGCCACCCTTTGTTGGGAGAGAGGGTGGAGATGCGCACAGAGGCACACTCGGACGCACACACATGCGTGCACGGCCTGCGCCTCCACAAGCACGGGAACGGAATCAGGGAGAATGCGTGCAGAGGTTCGTATCTGCACGGGGCTGTCTTAGGAGCAGACCGGAGCAATCCCTTTCGGATGCAATACTAGTGTCTCAAGGTCAAAGTCAAGGAACCCAGCTTTAGAGTAGAGCAAGAGAGCCTCTGAGCTGGGGCTCAGGTGGGATACAGAGGCGAAATTTCATGCACAGCTTTCCAGAAACAGACTCTTTGCTTTATGAACAAAACCCGAAAGTCAGATTGCCAGGGTCCTCAGACTGATTTTTCTTTTTTAAGGATGGTGAAGGGTTTGTCTGATGGCTGCTTTTACTCCTCCATAGAGCCTCCTTGGAGCTCTGTTTGCAAACCTGCGAACACTCTTAATACTGGTTTCTCACTATGAGCTGATGAACCCATTAAGGACATATAAGTGAATGTTTATAATCCATGAAAACTGGATACCGAATTAAACCATCAAATATCTTTAGAATTAAATGAAAACTACATAAAAGCATTTCAGCCATCAATTTGGCTATCACTTCTAGCCAGTATGAATTCTGCTGGAAAAGCTATTTTCGTGCAGATGTGGAATTCAATGGGAAAGACTGACTCGTGTACCAACATCAATCAAAATGTCGACTTCCCTGGCAGCTCTCAACAGTAAGGCGGGTTCAAAGGTCACAGGATAAAGAAAAAGCCAAGCTCTGGTTCAGCTCTAATATCTCCTCGGTAGAAGTCTTGCGAAAGTACCCCCTTCTGTATTAGCCTTGCTTTCATTAATCTTCTTGCCATCTTCTTTAACTAGTCATGCAGAACCGCTCGATAGCGAGACGTATAATGGGGAAGGCCCTGTGCCTATTACCGCGTTAACATTCTCTTAAGCCCCAGTGCAACAATGGCCCGGGAAGGCAGAGGAAATCGGCAACTGCAGGGAGCAGCGCAGGCAATTCAATTACAGCCCGGGCGTACCTATGTACTTCTGACCTATAAAACACAAGAGGCCTTTGTGTCTAACTGGCTCGGCCATTAAGGTTCCCGAAGATCACAACAATGCTGATCTTTTCTATTTAAGCTAAATCAATGTGGACAAATCATTATTCAGGAGCTTTAATTTAATTAGTAAATTAAATACACTACTTTACAGATCTTGTCAAGTACTTATGAAAAGAAAGATTCATTTAAGCGGGAGGTCACCAATAAGCCCAGCTAATTTAACTCACGACCTTAACTGAATCTCGTCGCGAATATCCAGCAGGCCCTAGTCCCGCGAGGGCTTAACAGTCGCCTGTAGTTGTGGTGTAACTCATAACCCCAGCGTTCCCATCCGGGATCTAAACAGCGTTTTGGGTCAAAACCAAAACAAAACAAAAAACAAACCTCAAACAAACTATCCCCCACCGACATAACCAGCATTGAGAGAATCAGATTTCCTTGAAATTATACTATTGCAAGAGAACATAATCAGGTTACCTTTATTATGTTGCTTCCTTGAGATTTTATATTAACTATACTTAATTGAGATACAGAGGTCTTTTCAGCTATAAAGACGACAGCTACTTTATTGAGGTTTAAATCTGATTTCTTAATGATAGGCTGTTTCCTTGAAAGACTCCAAACCTACACAACCTTCTTATGGTAAAACCAGACCCGGCCTGGGTGAGTCTTCACTTAAATATGGCTGAGAGCCTCTGATGGGTGCTAGTTTCACAGAAAGGTCCCTTGCATTTTGTTTCAGTGTTGGAATTCAAGGCTAGTACTTAAAAAGCGAGCCCGCCGCATTCAAAGCCTACGTGTGGACCTGTATGATGATGGAGAATTATTTCTCTGAGACAATTTAACCCTGGTCGTTTCTGATACGGAGACAGTCTCCATGTGCCACACGCACCTTTGTTCAGTTAGAATGAACTAAAATTAATTTATCTTTTAGAGGTCTGTGACATCCTTCAAAACAGCAAAAGAAATCCTAAGGAGTGGCAAAACCAGACGGAGAAATTGCTGATTTGAATTACAATGGCAGCGTACGGTTTTTTTTTTTTTTTAAGTCTAGAAAGGGAGAGTTTATTCTTAATTTCTCAGGGCTTCTGACACCCAGATGTTCTCCACTAACTCTGGGAAGAGTCCGTATTTTTTACTTATGGCTTTCTTTTTAAGGCATGTATCTATTTAGTCGTTAAGTTCCAGGTTCTTAAACATTCACAGGGACAGGGCAATAAATCTTCCCCCTGCGAACGCGGCCTAAGAGGGAGAAGTTCGGGGGAGAAGAGCCGCGGAACTGCTATTTCTGGAGCATGGCCTCCGCGTGTGCGCCTTTCTGATGCCACAGTATATGTAATTATGGGTTTCACTGCAGGCGCTCTGATGCTCGGTCCCTCTGCCAAGTCAGCTTATTCACACGCTTTTTGGATACGGCATCAATTCAACTTGCGTCGTGCTCCTTATGACGACCAAATTAATGGTTTGACAGCGGCTTTCTCAATAAACACTGCAGACTGGCCGCATTCGAAGGTTTTTAAAAACCATTTCTTTTTTGTTCAAAATTCTGACAAACACGTCTCAAGTAAGACCGGGAACAACTTCATTATCCTCCCAACACTTAATGCCTTTTTGTAAAGAAGGCTGTTTAATAACACGTCCGCTCTGTTTCCACAACTAAATTATTCCAGTTGGTCACACGTTCCCGTCTTCGGCAAGACACTTGTGTTATGAGAGATAAAAACATGAAAAAGGAAATATATTGCAGAAATCAAAAACCTTATCTACTTCTAGACTCTCTCTCTTTGCCATAATTCATTCAAGAAGGCCCCAAGAATAATTTTTGATGTAAACTCAGCCACAAACATACATCACTATGCTGATAAAAATCACGGGCTAAACTTATGAAATATAGTGACTTTCATTTCTTTACTGCTGTTAAAATAACTTTTTTCTAAGGTTCAACAGACGCAAAAGATAAAAAGGGTTACCATTAATCCTTTAAAAAAAAGAAGCAGCCCTGTAGATTAATTCTGAGGTCTGATGATGGTCTCGAAGATGAACTTTTTAGATTAACTCACTGAATTAATTTGATGAAGATACTGGAAATCATAAAAAAAATAAATAAAAATAACAGTATCAAGCCGATTCATTTAATATATCTTTGTTTGGGCACCTTACGACATAAATTATGTTGACTAACTTTTGGTTTCTAAATTCCGGCCTGATTAAGTTCAAGTTCAAGACAGCGAACGCAGGCTGAGGGCAACTACGGGCACTGTGCTAGGGGCCGAGGACACAGAACCCAGCTCCCAGGGCAATCGGCTCGGCGTGGAGGTGAGCAGGAGAGGGGGGGAGACTCCGGAGAGACACACAGAGCGGCGTGTGAGGTGCTTCACCAGCGCTCTGTGCAAACTCCTGGGGGCACGGCTACAGAGCGCGCCTGCCAGGAGAGCTGGCTCTTGAAAAATGAGTGGGCTGGGCATAGGGAAACGGAGGTGTCCATAAGTTAGAGGGTGGGGGTGAGGCGCGGGCCAGGCAGCTGGCAACAGCAGCAGCGGCACAGTTCTGGGTGGGAAATTACGGGCTGTGAGCCCGGAGTAGCCAATGTCTGCAAAGGCTACGCCGAGTCTGAATTTTATTCCCTAAGTCTCTATCTTTTAAACCTTTTCTTTTTAAGCAATAAAACCATTTTTATGAGTTGACTTTGTAAATGCAGAATCTCAAACTAGAAAACGACTGAGCTCCTTTGGTTGAAGGGGAGGCTTTATGCCCACACACGCACGCACGCACGCACATACACGTGTGCCCCCAGAGGTCCCATGAGGAACATGGTTTGAAATGGACTTAGGAAGTGTTGCATAGCAGTGCGTCTCTTTATCCAGGAACGTATAATTTCTAGGTCTCTGGACCCAGGGACAGAGAGGAAGACACCTCGGTAAGACCCACACGCATGGTTTTCACCCAGAGCCACCCAGCGGGCTCGAAAAGAAGACAAAGGCTCTCTTGCTGGACTGTCAACACTGAAATGGTGGGGCCCAGGTCGGCTCTGGATCCCCAATTCTTGGAACCCGGCCTCACTCGCGGAGGGGTGACAGTTACTTCCCGAGTGACTGATCCCAAGAGAAACTGGAGGTAGTGGCCACGCACCTTTCCGTCGCTCCCCGCTAAGCTGGGCGTGCTCCATCCCTCACCTTGCGGAGCCTGAATCAGGGTTTCTTGGTGGTGAGCGTCTTGACGTGAGTGTAAGAGAAACCTGAATCCTGTTTCCAGCTCTTTCCCCAACCTTCCCGCCCCCGGCTGATCCCTCTATGCAACGTGGAAGTGATTATCTTTCGTTTCTCAGACACATGGAGATTCATAAATGTTACTTTTCAAAGTAACATTCTTGGGAAGAAAGATGCTAAAAGATGCTAGAACAATGGTCAACAAGCTGGAGTGAGAGGGATTAGGAAGAGGATGTTTATCTAAAGGGACAGGGGATCTGGCAGGTCCCCTGGGGACAAGGGGACACAGGCAGCAGAGCTGCCAACACCATTCACACTGGCCCCTTCCAGCGGCCACCTCCGAGTCAAGGCCTCGTGGGGGGACAGGAACAGCGGGGTGGGCCTGGCCTGACTCCCTTCCCCCTACACTACGAAGTTCTCCCTTGTTGCCAAGCTGTAGGCCGGTGGGTTGAAAGAGGAGACTACACAGCCTGGCATCACTGGATCTGACAAAACAATTAAACGCTCGCCCGTAAATGAGGCCACGCGGCTCGTGCCCAGTCCGGAGGACCCAGCCAGGGGCTCCGTGATCTGTAGGCCCCTGCTCAGTCAGTATTATCTCAAACACATGAACCATATTATAAACACTTGCTGGCCTTTCCATTTCTTATTATTCCTTTTGGGTATGTCGTTCCTTATAACATTTGTTCTCAAATTTAGTGGACACTGGAAAAAACGAGATTAACAATAATTTTAGATGCTCAAGTCATACTCCAAGTTGCATGTGAAAGAGTCCACAGGCAACACTGACATGGACCAGTCTCTGAGGACCGCTATTGGACAGCCTTCTCCGGGCACCTAACGAATCCTTATATAGTGTAAACTTTTCTCTTCCATGGAGGAATTTCATTGTGATCTGCACCCTTTCTGTCCCTTGATGGGACTGAAGTCCTAAAAATGATTAACCTAACTGCTACACTCAATTACTTAACTGCAAAAATATAATATGTCAAGATATACAACCAGACTGCATCTACTTTCATAATTTAAACAGAGGAGCGCCAAGCCGGCAGTGAGCTCTTCTGCGGGCCCAGGCGGGAGTTTAATTACGAGCTGGTAGGTCACGCAAATGCCAATAATCTGGAGGGTGCTGACACTTTGGCATGATGGACATCTAAATCTAGTCTTCAGCTGCCACAGGCAATCCCCCAGCTTCCCTCGGTCTGGCCAGGAAGGAAGGCAGGCAGGTCCAAGTCTAACTGGTCAAGTCCCCCAGATGGGAAGAGGGAGGGTGCACGAAATGAAACGGGGGCCCTGGCGACTGCCGATCCTCAGCAGGAGTCTGTCCCCTTCCAACCCCCCGCCCCTCCCTCGCACTCCCATCCCCAGTGCCCGGGGTGGAGCTTCTGGGGTCAGGGGCTGTGAGGTTCTCTGCTGACATCAACGCTGAACAGGATGGGGACCCATGTCAGGCTCTGGGCACCATAATATAATCCTGTTTGATTAAAAGAAATTTCTGGTAATGAATTAGACAGACCCAAGGAAAAAAGGACACGGTGGTAATATATTCTCCTGGCACCCAGCACATGGAGGGGAAGAGGGGGAAGAGAGAAAGGAGACATAAATAAAAGGGACTACTCACTGGGGCTTTTTTCTTCAGCAAGGTCACAGGCACAGAGCAGGTCAGAATCGATTGAGATGGGTTTCTGCTTAATCCAAAACTTAGTGCTGGCTTTCTGATTCGTAACAGGATCTATCTCTACTTTGTCTCCAGAGATACCTGTAAGGCCGGGGAGAGGACAAAAAAAAAAAAAGAAGCCACAAGAAGTGGAAGGTGTAAGTGATTTTGGTGTAATCATTCGACCTGCTTTGTAAATCCTCCATTGGAGAACATGTGCTATTTCCTGGGGCGCGGGGGAGGGCCGCGGGCTTAACACAGACACAGCGAGATTCCAAATGGCACATGACAGTTGCACAGTCTGGTTTCCTGGGTGGGTGAGTTGGGGAAGGGGACAACTTAAAAAACTATATATAAAAAGGTATTAAGAAATACATCTTCTTAGATATAACACAGATAAAATAGAGTTTACCTACACTGTGTCAATCCTACATTAATTACCTCTGTACTGTAATTAAATAACTATAATACAAGGTTCATTTAAAAAGCAATTATGATCAGTGGTCTTTTTGCTGTTGTTGTTGTTCTAGAATAAGATCTGGGTTGGACAGATAGATCTGTAATATCACCTATGCCTAAATAGCTAAGCTACCTATGAAGAGTTTCCGATCTTGAAAAATCTTACGAACTAAAAATAGGGGGAAAAAAAAATCTATCTCTTCCCTTCTCTGACACTAAATAATTATCCGAGCTAAATTTAAAGGAAGCCCCGGGAAGATCAGAGGGTCCTTTACAGAAAACCTTCCAAGCTTAAGTCTGGGAGCCTGGCTCCAGGCGGTGGAGGTCGCTTCTGCCCTGGGAGAGAGGGAGCAGTCGGTGCGCGCTTCGTGCCACAAAGACTTTAGAGGGCAGGGATCCGGCGTGTCGAACCCTGGCCCTTCGGGTTTCATTGTCAGAACTGCGGAAGACTTGACACACGGCGCAGCGACTGGGAGCGAGGGCGTTGGGAGGACAAAGGGAACGCCAAGGGTGGACGGCGTCCAGGGACCACCGGACACGCACCGCGACTGCTCCGCGGGCGCCACCAAGCCGCGCGCGCTCGGCCCGGCACATGGGGGCCGGGCCACGCGCTCCCTCTGTTCCCTCTGGTTGAAGATGGAGAATTTCTGTTCATGAAATGAGACAAACGTCTTCAATCTGCCTTCGAGAGCGGGCCCCAGATGGAACCTCGAAAGTAATTAATTTTTGGGCCATAGTTTAAAGGTCAGGGTCAAAGTGAAAAGAGCAAAATGAAGATATAAGAAATAAAACAATCAAATGTGCACACCGCGGCAGGAAAAACCGCGTTAATTCGTTTCACACTTACGAATCACACTTAGAAATTTTTCAATACAATGTGAGAAAACTTAGTAGGCCAAGAGGAAAAGCAGATAAAAGAAAAAGATCAAAAAAATAAAAAAAAAATAAAAAAACAAAACCCAAAACCAAATGACAAAAAACAGAAACAAAAACAAAAAACTCCACAGCGACCACAGCCTGAGAGCAAATTTAAAATTAAAAAAGAACACAAATACACGTACGACTCGGGCGACGAGGTCTGCCACACACTTGTTAGGTTCTGTTTTATCTTAGGAATAAAGGACGTCAAGCCGCAGGCAGACAAAGGCAGGCGACCAGACAGGCTGAGGGAGTCCCGCCTGCCGTCTGCGGAGGGGACAATGCAGTGCGGCCGCTTAACCCCGGTCGTCACTCGGTGGTCATTGGAAAAGACGAACAGCTGGTATTTTTTTTTATTAATTGAATGCTGGAATTTGTCATTAGACATATTTCAGAAACACCATATTTCAATTAGGCACAATGTCCTAAGTCCAATTGACTCTGGACGTTCAGGTCCAGATGATTTCAGGAGGGCGAGAATGTATCACTTAAAATAGATCACGACTGCCCAGCTACACTCTTCCCTCCAATTTGGCCATTAATTGTTAGAGATCTGGACATTTCTACAGCTCCCTGACAGAAGAAAAGTACTTACGCCGCGGGTGCTGGTGGCGAGTGTTTTTCCGTGTGTCCCCCCGCCCCGACCCTTCCGCCTCTTATTTTGACATTGATAAAAGTCAAAACGAGCAGAGCAAAATAAATGTGCATATCTCTTATGTGGAATAAACCCTGCCTACACTTCTTTCTCAGAAAGAGAGGGGAAAAAAAAAAAATCGTCGCCAGAGAGACACGGTTTTAAAATTTTGTTCTACGGCCCTGCAACTCTTGAAGTCGCAGTCAGTCAATATTGTTAATGTGCCTTGTTAATTTGATAGGATTTGTCAGGTAACTCCACTGGAAAATTATATAAAACTGTTCCAGATGAAAAGATGATAGTGACATGAATTAAAGTGATAGAACAATAGTGGAATATAAACCAGAAATGACACCCAAAGTGGCTGTTGATTTATTGCCGTACTGAGTTTGGTTCTGGGCTCCCATGTATATTAGTGCTACAAATCTGGGTCCATTTAGCAGAGGGATGCTCATACATACATCACCAGCTCCTGCTCCAAGCCAAGGTCACTCCCCATTGCATCAATCTTTTCAACAGAGCCTACTTCACAAAGCAGGACTTTTGTAACCATCTCAGATGTAACAGACTCTCGTCCTCTTTCATCTTTCTTTTATCATGTAAAGTACACTTTAACTTCTATTATTTTTATCTGCAAATTGTTACTATATAGTTCATCCATTACCAGCCGTATCTCTACATCAATTGCCTAAGCTCTGCACGGACACACGAACACTTTCCCAATGACGCCCTTTCCCGGGTTATTGTGCAGTCGCTGTGCACAGAGGGGAACCCCAAGCCTGGGGTTTGGGGATGAAGACGTGGGAGATGAATGTATTAGGTTCAAGATGGGCAGGCAGGTGGAACACCATTTAAAGAATTGGTGTGTTCCAAAAAAGTTGTGCGTAAATCAGATTTTTTTTCGAATCAAATCACATTTCCCACTGACTTCCATTTCCAGAGATACTTTATCTTCATTCCGGATTGATCTGTAATTGGCAGGGGCCCCTAACACTTTAGTTTTAAGTTTCTCTGCCCTGCAGGCTTTCAGTCAAATAGTTAATGATCTGTAAAACACTTGCCTGCCGAGAGGAGTCACTATTTAAAGGAACCTGTAGAGGAATCTTTCCTGATGAGAAAAATCCTTTTGTACATTAAATAATTTCACCCTACTTGAGATGCGTGTGAATCTCGGCTTCTCGCAGCAGGGCACGTGGCCCCACTGGACCCTCTCTGCTCCGGGTGGAGAAGTGGCAGCCCTCTGCTTCCACTCCAGGCCAGAGCCTGTGTTCCTGACACACTCAGACCCCACTGCTGGAGAAGGAGTCCACGGAACCCAGCCTGGGAGCAAGCGGAGACCTCTTCTGTCTCTGGCATGGGAGTCTCAGGGCAACCTGGTTGGAAGGAGGCAGCAGCCTGCTGGAGCGGACACCAGCTGGCGCCGCGGTCCAGGCCAGGGGCACGGAGGGTGACCGTTAACTGGCACGAACTGTGTGCTGGCGTGGCCGGAAAGCCTTTGTGTGCACTGATTCAGGTCTCACGACCACCTTAGGAACCTGGTGGCTCTGTTTATCCCTATTTTATAGATGAGGACCCTGAAACTCAGGGGGGTTAAGTAGCCTCCCTGAGATCACACAGCTAAGAAGTGGCAAAGCTGGAATTTAAAGAAAGCTAGGAAACCTGTTCCAGAATCCGTCCTCTCAGCCACTACACTGTTCTGCAGGACCTGTGCACGCCTTGGGGCTGGAGAGACTGTGTGTGGGAAAGCCATTGTCACGTCCAGAGCCTTCTCGTCCCCCAGCATGGCGCCTTCCACTGCCCTGCAGTATCACTCAGCGGAGTCAAGGAGGCATCACAGGGAACTCTGCCCTCGTCTCTGGCCTCCGATCTCAATGTTTGCCAAGGAACAAATAAGTGTGCAAATGTGCCAATAAACGCACACCTGTTTTTGTTCACACATGGCAAACCAGGACATGAAATCCTACCTACCTACCTGTCACCTATTTTTTGACCACTTGAGCATGGTTTAATACCCCTGACTAAAATTTTTATGTAAAGTCACTGAAAGAAAGGCAGAGGTCACCCTTAAAGTGTTGCTTATACACCATTTTTAAATAATTCAAATTATAGACATAAATCCAAGAGAACAAGGGAAGCTAGCTTTTATGTATACATTTCCCCAACTTAAATGGCCAACAATAGAGGATTAGTCAATCCACCCATGACAGACTGCAACACAACCATGAAAATTATGTGTAAGGAAAACTTTGACTTGGAAAAATTCTTAGGATGTTACGTGAAAAGGACAGAAAAAGTATTTATCGGAAAGAGAGAAAAAGAATACACTCCAAACTGGAAATGGTGGTCAACTCTGGTGAAATACGTCCTTTCCTTTTCTGTATTTCCCTGAAGTAAAAATGTCACCAAGAATGAAGACAAATGATTTTAAGAGATGACATTTTTTTTTTTTTTCACGTTCTACTTCTGAATTCAGTACCCCTTCCCAGCTTTTAAAATGCAGGAGGGATTGTGGTTGAATTCTGTAACTGATAATCACGAAAAGCGATCGTAACTGGAGATTACTTCCTTTCGACAGTTCTCAGGGACCCAAGGGACAGTGCTGCCGGGAGGGGCCCAGCCCGGTGCCCCCCGGCAGGCCCCACCACGGCCATGGCAGGTAAGGAAAAAGAGAACACGGGGGCCGGCCCAAGGTGGCCGGGGTCGGCCCCTTCCCTCGGAAACGAGGCAGGACATCTGTCCCCTTCCCCGGCTCTTCCCTCGACCCACTTACCCGCAGCCATCCGTCATGACCTTTTCATGCTCCCACTTCTGACAGCTTCCAGACACAGTGAGTCCAACTTCACGGGAAGCAAACTATCACACCAACTGTCAAAGGCAGAAAACACCGCCTGATCGCTGCCCTACATCAGCGCCAACACATAAATCCTTCCTTAACAAGACAGCTCAAAATACACAAAAATGCAACTCTAATGTATATACGACTCCCTGGGGAAACTATCTGTCCTAGGCTTTGGAGTTTACAAGGGGTCCCTCGTCTGGTTTAACTAACCAACAGATTTCCGTACAAGGCAACTAGCACTGTGTGCCCGCCCCTGCGCAGAGACGGACCGAGAGCCGACCGCACCTCTACCAGGGGGCAGTAGTAGCTGGTTTCAGCCTTAAAGGCAGGAGCGCAGAGAGGTTAGGGGCAGGGACTTTGCAGTCTGACAGTCCTGAGTTCTAACACTGGCCTTCCTGCTGCCTAACTATGTGACTTAGGCCAGTCGCTATGCACTGGCGATGAGAACAGTGCCGAGCTCACGGGCTCGCTGGGGAGGATTCTGTGAACTGAGACTTGCAAAGCGCCTGGAATAGTGATTAATACATAGCTAGTGACCTCCACCACTACTACTCATGACCATCACCATCAGGAGTCAGGCACGGGGCTGTGACACAGATCCAGTGACGGGGGTCAGAACGAGGGAGCTCAAGGAGCCACAGGAGGGGTGTGAACGAGGGACCTGCTGGCCCTGGTCTAGGGGACGGGTGAGGGGAATTCTGTCTGGGACCCGCTCCACACCGTAGCCTCGGCAGTACCAGGATCCAGAACGACTGTCCGGCTGGAGAAGCCAATGCCCTCACACCCATGAACCCTTACAGTCGCCTCCCATCACCGAGTGTCGCTGGGGAGCCCTCTTCCCTGTGACCCCCAAGAGTTCAACTCAACATCAGGAGGGACACTCTCACACCCCGAGCTGTGGAAACACTGTGCTGGGGAACCCCCACCCCGTGAGGTCTCCATGCTATTAACCTGGAGATCCTGACTTGCCAGCACATTCCGCCGGTGTTACCCTGGGCAGTTACTTCTCCCTCAGTGAGCATGACCTTCCACCTTCGCAAAGCAGGGTGACAAGAGTCCCAGTTCCTGAGGTGTTGTCATGCAGATAGAATGGCATAAGCATGTAAAAAAACTTGGCAGAGTGCCTGGCACATAATAAGGAGTCACTTTATTATTACTAAAAGTATTAGTAAAGGTGAATCTCGGGTGAGACGGCCAAGCTGGGGCTGACGCCCGGTTCCGACTGGGTCTGATGTGCTCCGACCCATCGGCTGCTCCCTGGGGTCCCAGGAGGCACGACCCCTGTGAGGCACATTTAAAACACCCTGTCTCAGAAGCTAAAACACCAATTTGGCAAAAATTAGGGCGTTTGACAGTCCATAACTCAGTTCCTGAGTTATTGTTTATTTGCTCAAACATCATGAGCTGTGGTTCATTCATCAATATCTTACAACTCCGAATCTAAGACTATCAAAGCCCCCCTGCTGTTAAATCCTGGAACAGATTTTTACATAGAGCTACAATCCTCTGTCTTCGGGTTACCCAGAGCCTACGAAAGCCTGGGAAAGCCTCCTGGGAGGGCCACTGAACAATTCTTGGCCAGAGTGGATTTTGCTGAATCTACACGGCCAATCGATAGCGTCCACAGAGCAGTCACGGAAGTCTTTGAAACTTGCCTGAATTTACACACAGGATCAGACACACAGGCTGTTTGGGCTTAATGAGACCGCAGAGATCACCTAGTCTGGGGCTTTCATTCTCCCTATGAAGAAACTGAGCCTCAGGGCAGGGATATGACTTGTCTGATGTCACCCATTAGTGACAGAGCTATAATCATAACTCACATCTTCATACTACCTGGCCGGGCTTAACAAGACCAGCTCTCCTGTCTCGCTACGTGTTGTTCATACAGTGGGCACATTCACACAGTGATCGAATGCATTCCAGTATAAAGAGCACGGCCTTGGCAACATGCTGGGAACCCAAGAGGGGTGACGAAATCACACCGTGGGTCGCAACTAAAATGAGACCCAGGAGGGCCTCACATTCCTGAGGTCAGGGGGGTGCTGGGGTCCAGATCACTGGTTCCATTTGAGTGGCTAACCATCTGAAGTCGTTTGGGAGACACAGCTAAAAGCTGCCAGCTCCAACGTGTGGTCGGTGACAAAGCTAAGTGGATCTGACTAGGCCATCGTCCTTAGAATGCAAACTAAGGGGCGCTGAACACGAATGGGACGGTGACCACACAGCAACACTCGGCACGGCACCTGGTCACAAGGGCGGAGCTTACAACACAGGGCCTGGGACTGTCCAATCCCATATACCTGTCCTCAGATGAGGGCTGAATTCTCTCTGTAGAGAAGGCAGTTACAGAGATTTTGTTTTGTACTGGGGCAATCAGGTCCCCGAACTAGTCTCCTGGTAAATGGATACCTCGGCTGAGCTTATAAGGCGAGTTCGGAAGCAGTAATGCCATTTCCCAAGAGAATTTATAACAGTATCAGTCCAGGGTGGGGAAAAGCCAGCCTTCCTCCCAGTCCGGCCCACGTACGCTGTCGGGGCGTGAAGGCCGTGGCTGAGGAAGCAGGAGGGAGACAGGATGGAGAACCCTGAGGGACTCTCACATACCCTGCCCCCAGTAATCCTATGTCGTTGGTTCTCGACTTTCCCCAATTCTCGATCCCTTCTCAGCCCCCGGAAGTGTCTGACACACTGCCAGCACTAAACCTGGATTCCTGGGCAGGAATCCTCAAAAGGGCAGACCCGGGAGCAGGTGACTGGAGCAGGGCAGGCAGTCGGGAACGCGCCCAGGGTCCCTGGCATCCCAGCCAGGGGCTCCTTCAGCAACTCCAGCCTTGCACTAAACACCGGCATGGCAAAGGAACTTTCTGGAGCACGTCGCGATAGAACCTGTCCTGCTTCTCACAACTTCATGAGTATCTGTCAAGCGCGATTCCAAATTTTGGTTCAACAGGGACAGAACAATCTTTTCATGCTAGCACTGCCACCCTCAAGGTCCTCAGTGGACACAAGGATTTTGGAGTTAAGCATGATGCACGTCTCGTGATCATTCTGGTGTCTTTGAACGGAGAAGGGTCATCTCCTCAGAATTCGAAAAGAAAATGAAACAGACACGTGGAAGGAAGCTCAATCCACTTAAGAACACACATTTCCAGATCATGTATTACTTGAACTCGACACCGCAGGTACCCCATCGGAAAGTAACGAGGCACATGTTTTATTCAGACAGCCACACGGAACTAGTTTTGGCATCAGAGTGAGCCTGAGGAGTAGAAGGCCAGGCCACAGCTCTTTGCTTTCCCTCACCTAGTCTTGTGCTGTTAATGTGTTTCTTACCTCTGCATAGTTTACTAAAAAAATAACTCTGTAATAAGGTCTTCCTTGAGTGCTGGCTTGGAGGTATCAACTAGGGGGTTAAATATTAACTGCACCAGGACAGATAAACCAGGGAAGGCAACAGATGGCAAATATGCTGCCTCTCGTCATGCTCAGGCCCAGGGCAGACATTTTTAATCAATCACAGAGTTTCTTTATGTTGCCCTCAGACACGGCTCAAGACGCTGCCTCAGCATAACGCTCTGGGCAGCCATCACAAACCTGACTGGAGTCCGTTTATGAGATGAAACCCCTTTGCCTTCTCTAAGATGTGGGCTGTTAGACTTGATAATTCTGATAGATATCTACTGTGATCACAGATATTATTATACATACGGACTGTTTTATGAAGAGATAATGGAAGTAACTTTTTGGCAGAGGTTACTTTATAATATAGTCTTCGTCTGTAAATCATATACAGAATTTGTGTATCTATATAGAATTTTGTTAGGCTACATGCGCGAGATGACAGATGGAAGTCATTATGTACATTGTATATTCATATTATGGGATGAATTCAAGGTGTGTTATGTTTCCCTTTGGTGACGTGGGGACGACTTATACTGACAAATGGTTAAGTTGAAGGACTCGAGTTCGCACAAGGCACACGACTGTTAAAGTGCTTCTCAGCCTGAGACAGAGCTGGGAAAATCAGGCTGACCTGCCCAGTCAGTAAACTCAAGCCTCGGACAAAGAGATGAGGGGCGGGAGAGTCCTTCGAATGCCGTGAGGCTGGGCTTCCCAGACCTCACGACTGAGGGCAGGTTCTGAGCCAGCAGGCCTGGGATGGGGCTGGGGCAGAGATCTGGTGCAGGGTCGGGATAGGAAGCACTGCTGGAAGGTACCGTGTGATGGAAGAGGGTGCTGTGACGTCCCGGCCCCGTCTGCTTTGCTTACATGGGTTTCCGGGCAGCCCCCTGGCGGGTGCATCAGAATTCTCACTGACAGGATACTACAGGCTTTCCAGACCACGGCTGGTACCCACCATATGACCCTTTTAGTTTTGATTTCCCCCAAACCTACTTCTTGGCTATTTGGTTAGCACCATGTCTTAGCACCTGACCCTGTGGTCAGCCACACGGGATCGGGCACACAGGTGATTAGTTAATGGGGAAAAAAAAACCCATCAATTTGGTATAAGCCCAAGCCAAGGTCTACACTTAAAGAGCATCTGCACTTTTAGGCTAAACATGGATGAAGCGGGCAAGATGAAATAGTCCAAGAAGGTTTTCAAGAAACAGACATGGTCAGACATGACGGCTTTGTCTGGGGACTCTGCAGGCTGGGAGAGCGGGGATGGTGAAGTGACTGCAACCGGAGAACCGACTCCGGGGACCGGCAGGGGCTGCGCAGAGGGCTGTGCCGGGAAGGGTTCTGAGGTCAGGCGCAGGCCCAAAGGGACAAAGTCCAGCGACGGTGGAGAGTTAGACAGCAGCGCCCACACTACACCGCCACTGATCTCCGGGTGCCAGGACGGGCAGAGTGACGGGACTGGCCGGGCGGAAGCAGTCACGTCCTCTGTGAAGGCCGGCTCTGAGTGACCGAGGCGTCTGCGGCACGATGGGTTGGGTGAAGCACACGGCATGGGTTTCGGGCCCAGTTCTCTGATGGCTGAGGGTGAAGGACTGAGAGCTCGTGCCTGGCAAGCGGTAGCTGTGCGCCAGTCAACACTAAGTGCTTTATACACATCATGTTATTGCATTAACCGCTCCGAGCCTGTTTCTCAGTCATGAAGTGGGAATATCATCAGTGCGCCCTGTGGATTTAATAAGGTACGAGGGGTGAAAGGTCACCGCACACTGGAATTTGTCATAGACCTGTACGGTGCTTGTGCTCAGGGCGTAATAAGAGTAGTCAGCCGGAGGACTCGGCGTCAGAAGGATGTGGGTTCTGATTCCAGCTTCATTATTACTAGATTTCCCCATATCCCAGTTTCTTCATATAAAATATGGAGATAATATCAGTACTATCTAGGAATAGGGCCAAAGCAACAAGGAGGCGATGCATGTAGAAGAGTGATCAGCAAAATGCTTGGCGCATAGGAACTGCTTCGAAAAAGCATAATTTTTTGTTAATCTTCTTTAAAAAGATCAGATCTGTGCCACAGACTTCATTAACAGATTCCGATAAACTCTGCGACCACAGGAAAGTCTGGTGGGAAACCGGATCAAGTCTGGGTCCTGCAGATCAAAGTCCGACTCTCGCACCCCCTGATCTCAGAAACGAATGGCAGGAGGTAAAGCTGGGGCGGCGGGGCTCGGGAGTGGACGCTCACATGCCACTGACGCGCAGGGGCCGGGTCGTCTTCTGCGGCATCAGCAGGGCTGAGGGGTAACGCCGCGCACAGACACTCCCCGCTAAGAACGAGCCGGGGCGGCAGCGAAACCTCCGCTCCGACTGACGGAGGCTGGACGCACGGAGGAGCCCATCCATCAGGGAAGACCTGAAGTGCCCGGCTAGTCAGTTGAAATAAAATAAATTATTTACTGATCTCAGGATCTAGTTGCTCAGTTCAGTGCTCATAAAGGGTGTGCAGTTTGCTGCCCTGTATGTACTTTGTGGTAGATTCTGTTTCAGCAAGAAAGAACTTCTGGATTGCTGTGTGTAGGTTCTTGTTGTCAGAATGAAAGGGTGTCACCTGCTCTGCAAGGAGGAAAAGAGGGTCTAGGGTTATATATCTGAACTCGCCTACGTGGGAACAGGACATGAGCTGGTTTACTCACGGCACGGTGCAGTCCTCATGGGCACAGTTTATCTGACTGCCGCGAAATTCCTTAGGACTAATTAATGAAGTTTCTGCTTATAATGCTAAAGACTGAACTTAAATGCGCAATCAAAACATTCTGGTGTCTGTTTTTTAACAGCTCCTCAGAGCCGTGAGTGACTGTCCACCAGAGGGCGCTGTGTGGAGTGCTGGAAGCGTCCAGAGGTGACTGGGACCTGGCCATCACCTCATTTCTGAGAACCACTGCTCTAGGGAGAGACACTTGCATCATCGTCATCATCCATTTCTGCCTGACAAGTCTCCACTGTGGCCACAGGTGAAACTGTGCCAACAGAGCCACTGCGTAATCTGAGTTAAGTACTTTCAAGATGGCAGACGTGGAGAGAACGCAAAAGGCGAAATAAAGATGAAGACAGTAACAACGGCGGTCGGACAAGCTACCACTGAGAATACAGATTCAACGGGCCAGACACCTTCATACAAGCCTGAAAGGTAAGCACAGCAGTCCCCATCTTACAAGTGACAACGACCGAGGCTGCAAAGGGAAGGGACTTGTCTGAGGTGACAGTGCGGGCAGGTAAGTAGTAATGGCGGAACTTGAACCCAGTCCTGACGGCCGAGGTTGGGCTCTTCCCACAGATCCTTTGGTGGACCTTTTCCTTTAAATGAATACACAGGTCAGAATCTGATGAGTTAAAGTTCGGTTTTTTGCCTTTGGGAAAAAGTGGGGTGGAGCGGGCAGCGAGGTGGGGGGGGGGGCGTGCAGCTCGCAATCTTGGTTACCTCCCCAAGGCGTTGCTGTGCACCGTGGGCCTCGGTGGATCTGCTGATTATACTCATCTGGGAAAATCCCCCCCTGAATGCTGGACCTTCACCTTGGCTGCACTCAGGCTGCTCACTGAGCTTCTTAACTGGATGTCTGAGTGGCAGGCGTTCTTCCCTTAGTCAAGGTAAGAATGAAGATACACCAACGGAACGCACAGAAGTCGTTAGGAGTGTATGACCTGAGTTTCCCACGAAGTCTGCGTACGCACGTAATCAGCACCCAGGCGGGACACAGAACTGCACGGGTGGTCCAGGAGCTCCGCCCAGTCACACAGCCCCCCGCCCCCCGGGACAACCGCCATCCTTACGCTGCACAGACTATTTGTGTATTTTTGAATGCTAAAGAAATGAAACCATGTTGTATGTAATTTTACCCCCTTTTTTGGATCCGGTCTCTTTTTGAGCAGCCTTATTTCTACTTCTATGAGAGATACCAGGAAAGGTGGCCCCAGGAAAAACAATACTGAAGGTCTCTATGTTTTAAGGATCAACATTAAACAAACGTTTTTTGTTTTTGTTTTTTCACCACTTTGGAGATTTAGCGTTTGTGAGGAGAAAGAAAGCGTCTAGAGAGGGGAAAGGAAGGTGGGTTCTGTGTTTTGGTTCAAAGTTCCTGGGTGCTGATTCACTTGCCGAGTCTGTTCAACTCACCACCATCTCAGCAGCTGACGTCCACCAGGCACTTGCTACGTGCCAGGCGCCTTCCTAGGTACTCTGTGCGTGTGGTGACATTTCATCCCCATAATTATCTTCACTTACGAATGAGGAAACTGGGACTCTGAATCGCTTGCCTGTGGTGAAACAGCTAATAAACGAGCCAGGGTTCGAACCCAGGCCTCCGGCTCCTGAGTCTGTCCTCTACTTTGCCTCTCCGCTAACAGCTCTCTCTCTCATTTGTAGTTTTACCAAAGGCCCGGCCCTGCACTAAGTGCTTTACATGGAGTACCTGACTTGTTCCCCACAGCAACCCTACAAAGTCACGACCACTGGTATTCCCATTTAAGCTGGAAGAAACTGAGGCTCAGCAAGATCAAGGCACTTGCCTGGAGAGCATTTAAAACACTGGTGATTGATGCGCATCTCTCTGTTACTAAGCTGTATTGTTGGCATCTTTCAAGCTCTTCTCAGTCAAGTTGGGGAGAAATCATTGAGAGATTTTGAGAGTTATTGCAAATCGGCCACACTAATACCAACATTAGAAAAGATTTCACGATGAGACACACACAAAGCATTTGCGAGAAACAAAATTAGTGAGCGCTAGAGTTAGAACTCAAACCTTCTCCCTTTACTCATGAGGCAAATGAGGTCTGGGCAGGGGCTGTGTGGCTGATGTTGGTGGCAGAACCTGGGTGCAGCCCAGCCCCCTGACCGAGGAAGCCAGGTGTCCGTACCCACTGACCCGCCTCCCACCACCCTGATAGGGAGCAGACGCGCATACGCTGGCCAGACCCAGGTCCTGCTCACACTGACACCTATACCTGTTGTGTGAGTTTGAGCATGAGCCTTTACCTCTCTGCACCTCATCCACCTTCTCTGTTAGACGGGGACAGTAAAAATACCTACCTTTTAGGTAGCTAAGCAGTGCATACAGAGCACTTAGCACAGTGCCTAACGCACAGTGGAGGCTATAAATTGACAGCCACGACGATGACGATGTATTAATATTATGTTGACTATGATGACACTTTTTCTACTCCTGTGAGGTTTACGTCAACACAGAAATTTAGCACTTAGTTGGAACAAATTACCCCAAATACTAGTTAAAAGTTAGTTCCAGATTACCTGGTGAGGGTCCAAATACAACTTCCGAGACCATTAAGAAGCTTCCCGAATACATGCATGAATGAGTAGGCAATGGATCCAGGGGGCGCGGAACGTGCTGCAAAGCAGTTCCAAGGGCAGCGCGGAGGAGAAGCACAGGGTGAAAAGGACTGCGGACCGTCACGCGAGTCCACCAGTTTGCAGAGAGTCTCGGGTTAGTTCTATTTCTAACCCACTCCGTAAAAAAAGATGAGACGGCACTCAGCTGGGACAAAGGAGGTCCCTTAACTTTGTTGTTTTAAACATTTTCTCTGAAAATAAGTTACCGTCGGTCACTCAGGTCGCATGAAAGTTGTACGCTGTTTCTTCTCCTATTTCTGAATTGACCACTGACATGATAACAGGTTGAGTTCATCACCTGTTCAAGCACTTACCTAACTGCACGTCGGTTGTGAATCGTAGCCTGTGGATCATGCTGACTTTGAATGACTTGTAATGGTGGCTGCTAAGCATGTCCTGTACTGTAGCTATGTCAATTTGCGAATCCTCCTCAAAAACCCCGTCTGCCCTTGAACCTGGGGAGGAAAAAGCAGTTTAACACATAAAGATACATGAGGCTTGGCAAATGGCGTCTGCTTAAAATGCTTTGGGATAAATTAAAATAATATGGGCTATTTAATTTGGAGAAGAAAAGGCTGAGCGATGACTTAATAATGCCATTCCAGTAAACAAGAGAATGGTAACATATTAATCATGCAACAATTAATTCCACAAACACTGCCTATTCCATGGCAGGCCCTTGGCTACGCAGCAGGGGTACAGAAGGAGAGGGAAACAGCTCGCCCGCCTCCACAAGACTAAGTCCAAATCACAGAAGCATGGGTGGTCACACTCGTTTTTCTTTTTTTTTTAGGTGAGGCAACCCTTGGTTGACCTCACAGATTGCAAGGACCTTGTTGGCTTACAATCCCTTACTTTTTTTTTTTAATTTTTATTTTTTACGCCTACAGCACCTGGTCTTCCTAGGTGGTCTCCTATCCAAGTACTAACCAGGCTTGACCCTGCTCAGCCTCCGAGATCAGACGGAATCGGGCTTGTTCAGGGTGGCATGGCTGTAGACGTCTTTCTTATTTGGACATTGAGTTGCCCAACCATAAAAGCAATCCATGCTCCTTGAAGAATCTCTGTCCTTTCCAAGATTCTCAAACCGTCCATTCACCAGCTTCCTGCCCCGTGCCCCAGACCCCACTGGTGCCGGCGTGAGCCTGCTGGTGCTCGGATGTCTGGAACAGTCACCTCGCTGTTCTGGTCACCAGGCCCCCGCTGCAATCCAGCCACCACAGGACTTTCCGATTCATTTTTCTAAAGCTTTGATTATTCATTCACTGATCAAATGTTTAGCGAGAGCTCTCTATACGTGCTAAGTACTCTGATATGTGACACGAGGGACAACTAAGAAGACTGGTAATCAAAACTTGTCCCCGGCTTCCCATGGCTTCCTGAATGACGTGCACTTTTTTTCAGCCAAGCAATCAAGACTGTCCATAATCCGGCTGAAACATAATTTATCAATCCTACTTGTCACTCCTCACATATTCCTCCTTTCGGCTCTTCTGAAACACTGCATGCAGTTTGGGTTTTTCTACTCTTGGGCCTTTGCTCGTGTGTCCTTGGCCTAGAACACCATTTCTGCTCTTACCCCGGACCTGTCAAAACCCCACCCAGGCTCGCTCAAACTCCACCTTCTGCTGAATTAATCCGGACCCTGGAGCCAGGTAGACCTGGGCTCAATTTCTAGCTCTGCGTCTAAGTCGCTGTATGATCTTGGCCAAGTGACTAGCTCTCTGAACCTGTTTTGCACCCAATGTCAAAATGCATTTTAAAAATCAAACACATAACACGCTTAATATGTAGCGGCCATGATTATTTTTCTTCTGCTGTCACAGAGGATCACACTCAGCCTTGCACCAGATGCCTGAGTGGTTGCTCTGTCTTATTTAGGAAGCCGTGTGAGGGCCAGGAGATTCTCATTCATCTCTGTGTCTTCTCCTGCAAGCGGTCCAGGTAACTGGCACGCTCTCACTGAATTCTGCTAAACAGAGGGAGAAACGAACAAACGGAAGCCACTACGTACGCGTGCACACTGCACATCAGGCACGGTACCAGCACTTTCCACGTGCGTTTAAGCCTCGCCATAACCCAGCTGTCATTCTCATCTGACGCTTTGGGAACCTGAGGCTTTTGAGGCAAAGTCACGTGCCCAAGGCCACACTAGGCAAAGCTAAACTGTCTCTCACCCTCCAGAGTTTGAACTGTGGTCTTCTGAGGGTGCAGCCGCTGGAGGGGGAGGGAGCCCCTGTCCAGCAACCAGAGTAGGGGCCCTAGCCCTTGTGTTGAGCACCAGATGGTCCCACAGGACACCCAGAGAACACTCCTTGGGACAGAGTTGGAGGAGTAAAAGTCTCTAGATTTGGGTATAAAACAGGAAAATTCTGTCACATAACTGGTAGCCTGACAACTACGTGCTTTTCCTTCTCATAGTTACTGCTCACAGGCCAAGCCTTTAAGTCAAAGCTGGTTCCTGAAGCCTTCACGCTGAACTCATTTATTAGGGACTGTGAACATCCTTCCACGCGCTATAGTTATGGCCACACAGCTTAGACCCCTGTGGCATCGCAGTAACGCTCTCCCCTTGGTAAGGACGCAGACTCGCCCTTAACGGGCCACTCACTGAATTCCTGTGACACGGTCCCATCCCAGAGTGCTTGCACCCGCTGTCCTCTCTGCCCAGGCCGCCCTGCTCACCATCTCACTCACTGCTCCCCATTCCTCCTGAAGAGCTTAGCTCCAATGACACTCCAGGGGAACCTGCCCTGACCCAGGCCCCCAAGTCAAGCTCAGCTCCTTCTGTCACCACACCCTGCATTTTCCTTCAGAACACTTACTTATTGCAGATAGTAATCACCTGTGTCTGACATCAGACTGTAAATTTTTCAATAAAAATTTACTGGCTGAGAACCTGGTGCCATGTTTACAGGTAGGTGGGGATCAGAGAGGCTGAGTGACTTAGCTGATGTCACATCACTAGGACTAGCAGAGCTGCACCCAGCATCTGCAAGGGCCACTGAGTCACCCAATTTCCTCTCCCTGGAACACCTGTGACTTTGGATGAAGATGCCACCATCGTGACGACGACTACCTCCTGGTTAATGTCCACATCTCGAACCGAGAAGCTGGCTAGAAATCTGAGTTTCAAATAATCATTCGTGTTTTCTGATATGCATTTGGCTGACCTGCCAACATGTGTTTACTTCTATATAGAAACTTTTATATACATGAGAACTGTAGAGAATTCCGGTGAAATATTAAAATCTTTCCATGTTTTAAAAATCATTTAAAGTCATCTTTTCTGAGAAAATGCCATTAGTAGATACAACTTAGCTTAAGAACCTCTGTTTTCTTCACTAATTAGTATTTTCTAAATATTGCAGGTATTTGATTTGGAAAGAGGTAACAGCTCATTATGCTAAAATGCCAATTACTAAAAAAAAACATACTTAAGAGTTTTACATTTTATGATGTTGGATTAAAACCAATTTAAAAATTACTATAACGTGACATATAATTTTTTACTGAGCAATTTCAATGCCAGCTGCTAATAAAGCATCTTAGCTGTAAATGATAATTCAGATGCTTTTAGATAAAGTGGTGCATAAATATGGCTGGAAATTGATTTAGCTTTCTACAGAAGCTACTGAAGAATGACATATTTTGTTTAATACACCAGCTAATGTAGTCCTAAAAGCTCAAACAAGTGCCAGTTTTCACTCCTAAATTTGCTGTGGGAGATTAATGAAAACTTTATATTTTGCTGAAATGTTAATAACGGGCAGATGAGATGATAGGATTTTAGTAGAGGTCTTAAAGCTATGGAATAACCAGCAAGGCTTGTCAATTTCCTTATATTAATTTTGTCCCAGACTTACACAGCCAGAGCTGGCTCAACGCACTAATGCTTCTCGCACTGACCTTCTCCTCTCCGACGGCGTAAATTCACATCCCATTTGAGGATTTAAGTCCCCTGATGCTTGAATGAGCTCTGAGCCTCGCCCCAGCTGACAAGGGGCATGTTTGCTTTGACGATGAGAAGGGCGACAGCACCTGGGCGAGCGGCGCGAGAGCAAACAGGCCTGCACGTGCCTCCGATACCTGCTGCTCGCCCAAAGCGGGCTACCTGCCTCGGGTCTCGGAGGTCCGGAGCCCTTTCTTGGAGCAGGCTCAGGAGCGCCGCTGCTTGGAGGGGCACGTCTGCGTGTACAGGTGAGTCAGGTAGGCGGCCTGCAGCTGGCACGGCGCCAGGCCGTGGAGGCACGCCGGCGAGGATGACGAGGGTCCTGACCTTCGGGAGCGTACGAACTCGCTACAGGACACAAAGAAAACAGCACAAGGCACAGCGGCACCCGACACGTGGTGCGGGCAACAGACGCTTCATCTAAAGACCAACATCCGAAGCAGAACGTCACACCGAACTCAGGGTCCTGGGCCGGAAAAGCTCTGTGGCTTTGCACGGACCGCTTTACTGTTTACATCCTCCTAGAAAGGCGCGAATCCACGCACACAGGGAACATGCTTGGTGCTGCACTGAATGCACGTTAAGATTACTGCTGTGCTATAAACCGCACACTTAAAAAGCCACCTCTGTTCAAGAGAAGACATTTTCATCCACTCGAAGCAAAAAATGGAAAAAACGGAATGCCTTACAAATACATGTAGTAACAAAAAACATTCTTCTGTTAATTTAATTGAAATATAACCCTTTGGTATTTTGTTAAATTAGCAATTAAAAAGGTCACAAGCAATTAAATGAAACAAAAGCCACCCTGGGTTCATCTACATTAATGCTGAACTCGGTCTCCCCGTGAATGACAAGACAAATTGTAATGGTGCCTTCAAAGACTTCACAATGTATTTTGTCAAAGTCGGGAGTGTTAATGTCTCTATGTGCTATGGATTACCATAATGTATCGTGTCAAAACGCTCGAGCTGCAATAACTCAAAGATGTACTGTGATAGATCAAATTTTGGGGCGGGGCCTAAACGTGACTTGAGCACTAGCCCTCAAATGGATGACGACAGGCTATGGAAGAACGACACAGAATACATTCACAGTGTAGAAAGGCTGGAGGGACCAGCGGAAAATCCGAGAACGGTAGGAGCTTGACTCTCCAGAGCAAGGAATCAGGGAGGGAGAAAGAAGCAATGGCACCGATCTCAGTGGCGAAACCAGGCCTGAGCAGGAGGGGTACAGGGCAGCAGAGATGAGGTGGGGAGGCAGGTGGAATCCAGGGCCAGCAGCAAAGAGAGAGAGAAAGAGGAGGTGCTGACAGAGGGCCAAGGGCTAGGACGTGGCCTTGGGGCTGACTAACATTGGAAAGAACCCAGGACACAGAGTTCAGAGATGCGGATTAATCCTAACTCTGACACCAAGGGTCAAGACTGGGTCGAAAGCTTGTCTAAGATGCCACTGCCGGGCAGAGGCAGAGCTGGAACAGGTACATGGGACTCTAAGTCTTCATGAGCCATGGACTGCCGTAATGCACCCTTGGAGCCCGTGTTCCTCCTGCTGTCCGCCCCTCCCCCAAACACACCTCACCCTACGCCTAGGAGCAGCAGCAAGAAGAGAAACTATGCGGGTCCCTGTAGACTCTCCATCAGCGGTCCTTGCATGCAGTCCAGGCCCCACTGGAGAGGGTGAGCCCCAAGAACCCTTTGGGGTCCATAATTTCAATAATATTTTCAAAATAACAGTATGACTTCATTAGCCCTTTTCATGCCTGTTATCTTACAAATGCACAAAGTAAGAGCAAGTTCATTGACATGGCTCGGATTCCACACTGCAACTGACCTTTACGAAACGATCACTTGAGTTTTGGTATGGTCATAAAAATGGATAACCCTATGACCTGGCAGGCTACTGAGTACTTCTCTCTTTTCCAACAACATATCTGCATTAGGCTGAATTTTCTTCATATACTTCAAGTAAAACAATGTAATAGACTAAATGCAGAGATGTGAAAATCCAAGAGTCTTCTATAAAGCCAGATATTACAGAAACTTGCAAAAATATAGAACAGTACCAACTGGTTTGGGTAATTAGTCAATAATTTATCTTCCCGATGGAACAAAAATAAATGCTCTTCAGGGAAAGAAAACAAAATTAAGCAGTACTACTCTTCTCATTAAATTTTTAAGAGAAAATAGTTATTTTTCATAAAAATTTACATTAACATGTAATAGATTTATTATCGCTTTTTAAATGAATTCATAAATATTTTTAAAATTTCTCAGTTTTTTAAATCTCTAATACATATATATAACCCAATAAACGAATGCTCTTTGGGCTCCTCAATATTTCTGGAGCGTCAGGCAGTCCTAGGACCAAAGAGTTTGAGGACCGCTGTGGTACTGGTCCCCGTGCCTGTTTGCATTGTCCCTGGATGTCCCCGCGGACACTCAGGGTGAGACACGAAAGTGCGGCTGTGGGCCTGGGCGCGCGCGTGACAGCACCCACAGGAAGCAAGCTTGCACACGCGTCACACATGTGACGGACTCGCTGTCGGGCGAGCAGATCGAAACTCCTCATGACTATTACTGTTTTATAGTTTAACAAGCGTCCTCGCTGGAAATGAGGGAGACGCAGATACAAACGTGACTTTCAGACAAATGGGTGCTAACCGTTAAGTCGACGCTGATGAACGCACCGTACGACCTGGCAGAAGCCTTGTGCTCCTCGATGTGAACTACGTGGGACTTTAAGCTGCGTGTTACGGTTGGTTCAGACCAAATCTACTAGCTCTAACCTGGTTATAGGCGAAAGCGACTTCAATCTTTCTTCTCCGAAAAGAGCTACGCCAGCTCCAGAACCAACGGGAAGACCGACGGCCACTGTGGCATTCTCACCTTTATGCTCACTGTGGCATGAGGACACTGTGGCCTGTTCCTCCCAGGTTCACAAATGCCCCCCCGCCCCGCACCAACCACGTGACAGGGGCCGTGCTCCTGCTTCAGGAACACGGGAGGATGGCAGGATCCCCAGATGACGGGGAGGGGACAGCAATTCACAGGAGGAATAGCATGGGGAAAAACATGAAGCTCGCGGAGTGTGAGCGCACATGCAGGGACCAGCAAGCGTTTGCCTTTGGCTGGAGCAGAGAGTGGATAAAGGGGAGCGGTGAGAAATAAAACGGCGGGGGAGGGAGGGGAGAAGGTCTCCAAAGGTTGGGGCAGTGTCCTCCTCAGGACCTGGCGCACGGTAAAATCCTGCTGTGCGTATAACTGACTGAACCGAGAAGAAACGAACCATCCAGAAGGCTTAGTGCTACTCCCCCGCAGAAGAGTCCCGCCCTCAGCTAACCTGACTCTGCTCAGCTTATACCGGCAGGCCAGAATGTCCTTCCCACTCTTTAAAATGTATACACTTTAATGTCTAGTCTAGAATCTTCCCTGACCCCCCTCCTGAGACCTCCAGCCCTGAAGGCTCTTATTATAAGCCTCTTACACGATCCCCTCCGGGACAACGGGAGCCTCGGAGGGCTGGACCGCTCTACCCCACAGAGCGCAGAGTAGGTGTTCAGTGAATGACGTTTGCCGCAGCGCAGTTAACCGTGACTCTCCCTGAGTCTGTACACCATCCCCTGTACTAACCCCGAGCCTAACTCACCGATGCTAGTTTTCCATTCAGACCCCCACCACGGGGATCCTGCCTCAGCAAGCACCATAGCAGTTAACACTTGCTGAGTGTTTCCTATACGCCAGACACTATGCTTGCCACTTTAAATACGTTATCTCATTTAACTTGCTCAATGCTCCTTTAAGTCGGACATTATCCTCTCTTTACAAATGAGGCTCGGAATGTCATCCTGCCGGTACAGCCACATAACAGTATAAGCTGGAGCTAGGAGCTGAATCCAGGTCTAAGTCCAAGAACGTGCCCTGAACTGCCACATGGCCCCTTGGGCAAACAGGTTCCGCGGAAGGGCTGGGGGCTGTACAAATCCACGGGCCACAAAATTATCCGAGGAGGACACAACCATGCCTGGCCTTGCCGGAACAAAGAATCGGGGATAAAAGCTAACGCTCGCCACTCTCTGTAAGTCTCAGGGCCGGATGGCTAAGTGAGTCATGGAGGAAAACTCTCCCCTGGCTTTCTACATCCATCACATTTTTTTTTTTTCCAAAGGCCTTTTAAGTCCCCAAAGCCTCATAAGCCCCAAACTTCTCTTCTATTAAACACTTCCCTTTGGCTACCAGTCATTTTTGCTGGTCTCTAAAAAATAATCGATAGGTGATATACTGTAACACACGCGCACGCGTCCACGCCTCTCTGCGGTAATCTTTCCAGAGCCATCGGGCTCACACCGGAGGCTGTCCTGCCCACGGCATCTGCCGTGCTCCAAGCAGGGTCGGGATCCTCGCTGCGAGTACCTCGCCGATGAAACCCTCGGAATCAGAGCCTTGCACGGGGAAACTGCAGACCTTCCATAAATCAGGGTAATCTTGTTTTATGAGGTGATCAGAAGGAAATGGTTTCAGGTTTGTGGAATTTCTAAAAGCAGCCGATCGCGGAAGGGGGGCTTCAGACCGCATCGCAGACCCCGCACGAGCCTCAGTCTCTGCTCTCGGCCCTGTCTCCCTTGCGCCCTTCCTTCCCGCTTCATTCATTCATTCCCGAATATGCCGACCCCTCCCTGAGGCCGTCGGACGAGCGGTCCCTTGGCCTGGAACATTCTTCCCTCACTCATTGTCTGACTGACTCCTTTTTATTCTCTCTCGGGAGGTTCTCTCCTGCTCCCACTAGCTCCAGCCCCCACTACACACTCTCGTACCCCCTTCCCGGTACGACTGTGGGCTCCACGATGTGGGGGCTCCTCTCCACTGTCCCCGCACAACGGCCCAATGGAGGCCGCCATCCGTGTCCAGGGGATGGATGAATGAGGATGTGCCCGGGGTGAAGCCAGCCATCCTTTAGAGGATGAAGCATGACCATTCAAGGGTCTGAACCATGGGGTCATTACAGGCTGATGACAGAATTCCCATCACTCCCTCTTCCAACGTGTCTTTGCTACTGTTCAAGACACAGGAAGAGCAATGGGGTCTTCTAAGGAGCCGGGACCTTTTGACAATTCACATGTCAAAATACAGTGCATGATAAGACAGTACCTAAGAACTGTAACATCTGATCAACACTGAGGCGTCTCTCCCCGACTTCGGTCAGAAAATAAGGGCACACAGGCTGAACGAACCCCCACGTTCCATCAGGGCAGTCACTGCAGAGAGGTCACCGGATGCACTACCAAACCATTAGGCAGAGGCTGCAGGGCAGATTCCGGGGCCAGGAGCCGACCAGAGGGACACAGATCCCTGGGCTTTCACTTAGAGCCCATGTGGGGTTTGTGGCTCGTCAAACATGTTTCCTTACTGCTCTAATGTACCAGAGTATCGCTTAATGAAAGTTCTTAATTGTAATTCAATTAATTACATACACAGAGTCCCCAATTACATTTTCCAATAAGACATTGGCTGTGGTACAGGTCTAAATGCACTTAACCAATTTTAATATATTAAGACCAATTTCCCTTGAATACTAATTACTACCTAATGATAAAATGAAAAGGGGGAATCTTTCAAGAAAGGGGGAGAGTGAAAAATGCAATCGATGTGAAATTTCTCAGCCCACAGGGTGCAACTCAGACACTCATGACGGAAGGAGCAGGTGTGGACGGGGCACAAGTTTGCCTCTCGCACAGGCCAGCACTGCTTTTCGCCCGGGGACCGGTAACCTACCCTTGGGGCTGGCCGGTGCACACAGGGGCCCGTGGGCAGTGGGCACTGTGAGGGGCTAGAGGGAGAACAAGGAGGCCAGCGGGCGGAAGGCCAGCACGCACGTGAGCTAAGTACCCGGCGTCTGCGCGCAGGCGCTCGCCTTGTGCCGCAGGCACAAAGAGCGATGACGCCAGGAGCGGCCAGTACTTGCCTCGTGCATCACACTCTTCTACGGGCTTTTAACGCACACGATCTCGGTTGACCCTCACGACGGCCCTGAAGGGCAAGCTTTCCCATAGCACTGTACGGACGGGGAAACGAAGCTCACAAAGGAGTTGCCTGAGGCCACACGGTGGCTGCAAACATTGGCCCTTCCTGCCCCATGCCACACGCCGCCACACCCAGCCCACGTGGACCCGTGGACCGGGCAGCAGGAGGCAGAGACACAGGTGTGTTCTTACACTGGGGATACTATTTCTGTTTAATTTCAATTGTCGGCATGCAGCAAGCAGGGAGCTATTGTCTAACATCTCCTTGGAAAAAGCCCTCGCTCAGATAGAAAACTCCTGGCTGTGAACACTTCCCCACCATGGCCAGACACATGCCGGGCTCTCAGCGGGAAGTCAACCTGGAACCCTAACCCCACCACCTCGAGTCACTTCCGTTTGGAAAGAGAGTTGATCTGCACGATCACGTTTTCTTTTGCATTTGAAGACTGCTGTTGCGGTGCTATACCAGAGGCTTAGAGTCACATGATAGGAACTGGAGGCTTTAGTAAATTTGTAACTGAAGAAGGCGCCTCTGGAAGCCACGCGGAACCGCCTGGGAGTCACCAGGGCCGGCACACACAGGAGCAGGGGTCTGCTCGCCACGCATGAGCACCACGAAGAAGAGCTGGAACACACACACCGGGATAAAGCAAACAGTCCCTCGCTGTCTACACTGCCTTTCCTCCCCACCCTTCTTTATCCAGTAGTACTGGTGCTGGCAGCAGTGTTGGGGAAGCCCGAGCACCACCAGCACCACCACGAAGCCCCTACACACACAGAGATGCTCACCCAAACCCCCGGTTCTCTTTAAAAGCCATCCTGCTTGCCCCTGCAGCCCTAGTGAGAAGCCTGGTCAGGCCAGGGACTCAGGACACTCGCTCCATCTGGGAGAATGAACCACACCTGGCCACAGGCACCAGCTGCAGAGGGAACTCAGACTTGGTTCCTGCCCTGGGCCGGGGGTGGTGGTGACAGTCCAGGGTGGGATTGGACAGATCCACCCAGCGGAATCAGTGATCTGAAAGGGGACAGAGAGGCACTCTGCCTGAGCTCAAGGGGCAGCAGCCACATGGCCCGGGCAGGCTTCTAGGAGGAGAGAGATGCCTCCTCTTCTGGGTCTTTAAGAGGAAACTAAATGAGGTAGAAGAAGGCTCTCACAGACTGAGACCCAGAGATACTCTTCCCTGCCACTTGCCCTTGAGCTGAGGCCCTACCTCGGTACAGATCCAGGTTAAAAAGATTAAGAATTCAATAAGGTACTGAAATAATGGAAGGTCTCCTAGAAAAGGAAAGGAGATCAGAGGAGGTTGAGTTGATGTTTAAAGAACTAAAACCTTTTTCTATAGCAACTTCTATTTAGGAAATAAAATAATTAGATTCAGCTGTTTCACTAGACTTAATGGACAGAAGACGTGGTTTTCTGGGCCCCTAATTCTTATTCACATCATCATGAGCAAGTCACCCCTCAAAGCCTCTCTTTCTTCTTCTATAAAATAAAGATTATGGCCACACCGGCCTATAAGGTTATTATAATGAGAGCGTTTGCATCTCATTTAAACCTAGAACAAAATAAACAAACTAAATAGATTCAACCACCTCCATTTGGACTAAGGCTTAGAGCGGTAATATAATCTGTCCCACGTCATAGACGGCAGAGGTTTGCTCAAGGTCTACCTGATTCCACAGACTGGGCTTTTAAGCGCTGTACTGAACTACTTAAGGATGGACCAGTGAGTGGTAAAACGGGGAAAGACACAGTGTCTGACACTTTGTTGGTACCCCATAAAGCCAGGGTAATTTGGGGTCTCTTTTAGCCCCGATGATGGGAAATTCCCAAGTTTCTCTCTCAAAGCTGTGGAAAGAAGAAGCTGGTTCATGCTGCATCCTTCTTCTAAGGACCTGGATGGGTTCCTCACATATGATCAGTGGGGAAGAGAAAAGGTCACAGGCAACATTTGGCAGAAAAGGCAGTTGAGGCTCAGTTTGGAGCCAGGATTTGCACAGACGCCTGGACAAGAACGGTAGTCTTCTGACGTTACATCCTCTCCATAATGCACTCATGCTTCCTTCTGGGCCCGTTCCAGGTTCTAGCAGACAGTTGGCTGAAGGATGTGGGAGATTATCAGACAAGAATCCACACTGGAAAGCTCAAGGACTTTGGCTTGTCATTTTCTTATTGAGGCCAAGATCCAAGCACAAATGTTAGCTCTCAGGCCCTAGGCAGAAACTCTCGACATGTCGGCTTCATTTGCAAGCTTCACGCTCATAGTATATAAAGACGATTGTCATCGTCATTCTCAGGACTGAAAATTTAAGTTGTTGTTTCAACCATCTCAGGTGGGCTTTGGAATCAGAGAGTTGACTTAAAATTCTAGTTCTATTATTTATTGTCTGGCTAACTCTGGGCAAGTTATACTTCTCTCTCCAGTTAGGAAAATATCTTATAGGGTAGTTGTGAAAATCCCTACAGAGTATATTTTCAAAGCGTCTAGCACAATGCCTTACAACAGAAGGCCTGAATAAAAAATTAAAAAAAAAACATATTTTGATGTCATTGATACAAAATGTTATGCCTCATCTCTTCTCAGAAGAAAAACTGAAAGGCCATATTCACTCTTATGGCTGTCTTCTCAAATGGTTTCACTCACAAGGCGTCCACCTCTTCTGGGACGTTTGCTGAGAAGCGGCCTGCTTCTAAGTCCTCACTCCTGAGACATCGACTTCCAGCCTTGCCCCATACCTCCCGCTCCCCTCCTCCTCCCATCACTCACCTCCTCGAGGCCCCGGCAGCTCTGATTCTAGACCTTCACAACCATGGCCCAGCTGCTCGGTCGGCCACGGAATGCTGCTCGTTCAGTATTTATTAATTACGGTGAACATTTATTGTTTATTACATGCCAGGCACTGTTCTCAGAGCTTCATGATTATTAAAACTCACTGAATCCTCCTATCGACCTGATGAGGGCAGATAAACTACATAAGAGGAGTTCAGTGAGATGGTCTAAGGTCACACAGACGGTAAGGGGCAGGGCCAGAACGTGAACCGAGGCAGTCCGGCTTGACAGCATATTCTCTTAAACATTGCATAACAGAAGCTTTTAATTTAGTTCACTTCTAAAATGATCTTAGGCCATATTCACTTGATCAAATATACCATCAGTAGTAAAAAGAAAAAAAAATTCCATTTTGAAATATTTTTCTTTGTGTCCAACTAAATAGGTAGTTACTTGACAACAATACTTGGTTCTTGATTGGAATTTCTATTTAAAACTAAAAAAAATTTTTTAAAAACCTTTTCTACAGAAATAATAAAGTTTTTATAATTTACTTCCATTTTACAAAGACTAGCTATAACATTCCATTGGTTCCAAACCACTGACTACCTTTGCGCCCTGTGTAAGTGCTGGTAAAGGCTTTTTTTTTCTTTTCTTTTTTTTACTAAAACAGTGATTTTGACCCAGTGGAAGAGCTGGAATTTCTTGTGAATCCTTTCGGATGGTGCCGCTGAGGCTCACAGACATCTCACAAGCTATTTAAGACCTGTTCGTGCCTAGGTTTCAAAGCTTTATCCACCAATCCTCACAGCTTCTCTTTCCTGGCATAAGAAAGTTAGGCCTCTTCTTGAAAACAAATCTGAAATCACAGTATACTGTGCAGCAGTTAAAAAAGAAAGGTGAATTTATATGTGAATAACATCTGGATTAATGTGAAATAACCTCTACAACATATTGTGAAAAGGATACAAGAAAAACGTAGAACAGTGATGACAGTCTGCTGTCATTTGGTTTTAAAAAGGAAGAAAATACAAATGTGTGTGTATATTGTACAGTCATCTCTCAGTACCTGTGTGGGATTAACTCTAGGACCCTTAGTGGATACCCAAATTCGCAGATGCTCAAGTTCCTTACATAAAACGGTGTAGTGTTTGCTTATAACCTTCAAACATCCTCCTGTATACGTTAAATCATCCCTAGATTATTTACAATACCTAATAAAATGTAAGTTATATGTTAATATAACTTACTATGTTAATAGTTATGTTTACAGTTCTATGTTAACAGTTCTTATACTATTGCTTAGGGAATAATGATAAGAAAAAGTCTGTACATATTCCGCACAGGTGCGACCCTTGTGCGCCTAACTGCATAGTACACGTCAGCAACAACGTAATATTTTTTCTGAGTATTTTCAAACCACAGTTGGTTGAATCCGCAGATGCTAAACCCAAACCCGGGGATAGAGAGGGCTGACAGCGTGTGCGTGCGTGCGTGCGTGTGTATGTATGTGTGTGTGTGTGTATGTATTCACATAAATACAGAGAATCCTCTCGCATACGCACAGATCATGGAAAGATGCTGAAGATACTGGCAACAACTATTGCTCTGGGAGGGAAATTAGGGGAGAGAAGAGGGGCTAAGTTCTCACTATAATTTTTTATCTGAAAAATTCTTTTACATGAATAAGTGTTACATAGCCAAAATATTTGTCAAGGTGCTAATAAACAACATTTTATCTTATTCATATAACAAGGGGCCAACATTCTGTAACAGAATCCACTACAGAGTTCCTATTATGTGAATTAGTTCCCCTACTGTGCTTAAAAGATGAGATTCTGTAAAGAGTGAAAGAAAATAACAGGGAGGGAGAGATTACCCACTTTCCTTAGGTTAAAAAAAATTAGATAAGCAAGTTACAAAGGGGTGTGTCGTTCTAATTCTTCCTTTGGTGAGCCACGGGATGGTACTAAAAATGGTCTGAGATCCTGAGCATCGTAAGAAGTACTCTCATTATGTAATCTTTACGTATGTGAACTTGCTTTTATTGCTTTTTTTTTTTTTGCTTTTTCTCCTTAGAAAGTCATGCATGCTCATTTTAGAAGCTCTAGAAAGTGCAAGTATAAAGGGGACAAAAAATTATTCAGAATCTTGCCAGAGATGACTACTATTAATATTTTGGCATTTTCCTTCCAATTTTTCTTCTATTCTTTTGGTTTGTTTTGATATTACATAGTTGATATTAGTCTAGATGTGTTATTTTGTATCTTTGAAAATTTTCTCTTTTAATATTATATCAAAGCCCTTTCTTTCCTAATAAAAACTCAGTTAACACAACTAATAATGGCTGAAGGGCATTCGACACTTCCTGAGACGACTGTTCTCCTTTTAATCTGTTATTGTGGCAAATTACATTGAGACTTTTTTAATTTTAAATAAACTAACCTTGTACTCCTAGAATAAAATCAACTTGGGTTGCTTCATTCTTTTATTATAATGTTGAATTCAGTTTGTTAAAATTTTGTTTAGGATATTTGTACCTAAGATTGGTTTGAAAAATTTCTGTCTTGTACGGTCTTTATTAGGGTTTGGTAACAAGATTACGACAGCCCCTTACAACGAACTGGAGAGTGTAACTACTTCTTTTATTCTTTGGAACAGCTGATACAAGATTGGAGTGGTTTCTTCCTTAAGGATTTGGTAGAACTAGCCAGAGAAGTTGCCTGGGCCTGCGTTTTCTTTGTGGGAAGGTTTTTAATCATGAACTCAGTTTTTCAAAATAGTTATGGGAATATTCAAGTTTTCTATTTCTTCTTGTGTCAATTTTGGCAAATCATTTTTTTCTAGGATTTTTTCCCCCTTTCATGTACATTTTCAAAAGTTTTAGTATGGAGTTTTTCAAAACGACCTTGTGTTATCTGTTTAATGACTGCAGGTTCATTTTTATTCCTGTTACTCTTTGTGTTTCTGTTATTTGTTTCTCTTCCATGCTTTTGATTCACTTCATTAGAGGTTTAGCAAGTTGGTTGTTAGACTTTTCTAAGAACCAACGTTTGGTTTTGAAGTCCCTAAATCTTCTATTTCATTAATGTCTGCTTTTATCTTTATTGCTTCCTTCCTATTATTCTCTTTATGTTTCTTTATATTTCTTTTCTAAGTTTTTGAGCTGAATGCTTAGCTTATTACTTTTTGGCTTTTCTTCTTTTATAAAATGTGCATTAAGAGGCTGTTAAATTTCCTTTAAATATTGCAGCCTTCAAATACAAATGACATCCGGACAAAAACTGGCCCTAGGTGCTGGTCTCAGTTCTTTTAGTTCAATTTTCTCCCAGATACTGGCTATTAATTATTTTCTATCTTGTGCTCTCTGGTGACTTTAGAAGAATGATTTGTATATTTTAATCAGCTTTTAAAGTTACCTTCAGTGGGAGAATTTGTTCAAATTACTTAATTTGCCCTGCATAGTTTCCCAATATAGGAGTATTACACAGATATTATAAGTATTTAATGACTAGCATTACATACAGATCTTTGTTGTATTTTAGGTCTCTTGATACTTCCAGCCATATTATTATTAACTTACACCACAGTCAACTACTGCTTGAACGTGTCTATTTCCCTGTGTTCTGCTCAGGAATGAGGAAGGACTCTTTTTGAAATACCTGGCTTGTTTTATAGGTGAAAAGTATTACATTGTTGCTTTAAAATGTTTGTATCTTAGACTGTTGATAGGAATAAATATTATTATAAATGTTTACTACTTATTCAAATTTTTTGGGCCATTCGAGAATCCAAATGATTTTGTGTATTTATATAAACTATAACTGGTTGCAGACTGTGACGGCACCAACCTTCTGCCTTTGAGAATTTGTTGATAAATGCGAAAAGCACATTTCGCTTTCTTGGTGGACTCTGAGCATGCATCCCCAGACGAGGCTGTGAGGGATCCCGGTTCAAGAGTAGCAGCATGGAGTCAGTGGTGTGACTAAAAAACTGTCATTCATTCACTCATTTAATCTGCATTACTTAGCCCTTGCAGTACACGGCTTACAGTGTGTGATGAGTAAATATTTGTTGAATTAATGGAGGGCAAGCTGGTATGGATCAGGGACACCCACACAGCCCTGACAATCTAGTGGGAGAAACAGACATCGAATGATCACTCAGAAAAATATATAACTATCAACAGAAATATATGCAATGAATAAAAGGTAGGATGCTTTATGATGTAATAAATTCAAGTGAGGGATGGATCAGGTGTAGGTGAGGGGGTTCAGCGATCACGGGCGGCCTCTTTGAAAATGTGATGTTTAAACTGAGACAAAGGATGAGAAACAATGAACGAGAGTGGGGGAAACAGTGTTCCATGCAGAAGAAAGAGCCTGTGTAAAAGACCACTATGACCTGTGTTCACATGCCACTTGCCCCTTAAGTCAATGGGAGTGCAGAGGAGAGGATGGCCAAGGTCCACCACTCGGATACGGTAAAGAGAGACATTAACTGAACTTTTAAAGACGCTTACAACACAGCACTAGGAACCACCACACTGACTCCTGCCAAGAGTACGCAAACGATCAGAATTTTCTACGATTTGATGTCTGTATAGTGAGATAGTGATACTGACCAGGGCCAGTTGCTTTATATACAGAACAGCCTTTGCCTCATTTTTCTAAGCTGTTTCCAGGACTGTTCCTAGCTTAAGAAGATACAGTTTAACAGAAAAATATTAATCACAGAGAGCTAAACAGGATGCAGACTCAGACTCTCTACTAAAAAGCACGAAATCAATCATTTCACTTTGGGATATGCTTTTGGCACGAAGGCTGAGGTCTGCCTTGGAAAACTTCAAATCTGCCCCGGGAAGCCAGCCCAGTGCTCCCAGACACACGACGTCTAAGCATGCCTGTGACGGACAAGGCGGGCACGGAGCGAGGTGGCCAACGTACTGTTCTCGCGAACCAGGCAGAACTCCCAGGCGCTCTGGCTCTCCAAAGTGCTCTCCAGGTCCACGGCGACATTGGGCTCGCTCTGCTTCTCCAGGCGGTACTGAGGGCCTGGAAGATCAAAGGGGCAGGAGGGAGGGAGGAAGGCTGAAACAGTGAACTTAACATTGCGAAACCACCACTTACTGGCGAAAAGCTGTTAAAACACAGGAAAACGCTGAAGCTGTCTCAAGGGCCTGGCTATCCGAGATGGAAGAGTTTGGGGGGTTTTCCCCGCAAGGTTTCACATGCTTGTGCGCTCTATTATCAGGTCTGTTTTTGCTCATTTCCCCCGCAACAAGGTGAGAGGTAGACAGCTTCTGAGTCAGACTGATGTGGATCCCATTGTGGCCACACAGCTTGTCAGACACGAGCAGGTAACGCACCCTTTTCTGAGCCTGCTTCCTAATTAGGAATGTGAGGATATTTCTAACCTTAAGGATTACTGTGAACAGAGATGACAGTCTCTAAGAAAATAAGTACCCATTATTAATAACCATATAATAATGAATAATCAGGTATAAGCAGGAATAAAGTATGTTTAGAACTCTAATATGATGACGGCCAAAATATTTTAAAAAATTTGAAAAATCTGGAGAATCTCAGGTTTCTGGGTCACAGTGACAGAAGGACAGTGGGTGCTGATTCATGGTTTCGTTGACAAAGACACAGGTTCAATAATCCTGCAAGGCAGGAAGCCTGGCTATCCCGTACCACACGGGGTTCCGGCGCGTCTTAATAAAACACTGGGGCATTTTAGACGTTCATTCATGTATTTCTTTGTCAAGCCAAATGACAATCTTGTTCTCAGATAACACCTACTGGGTCCAATGATCAGATTCAAAAGACTGCTCCTGTTGTTAATGGTTATTGAAAAGATTAGAGGTGTAAGAAACTGTCTTATTATTTTGACTACGAAAGGCGTGTTTGGTCAGACAGGCAGAGGTGTGAGGGAGCTGAGGGAAGCATCGGGGGCCTCGCGGGGCTCCCAGGCGGGATGTGTATTTTTAGATATGTTCGTAAGCCGGCGTCAGCTGACATCCAGTACTTCCCCGTCGTCAGTGCGAGGCACTTCACGCATCTCGAGTCCTTCTCCTCTCCCGTATTCTGGGTTTAACATCTGTAGCGCTGTAGTTTCGTGGTACATATTTGATCTTTTCTCTAACTGGTATTTTCATTATCGCTTCTGCCAGTTCTCAGAGTTCTTACATACGTCCAGGCCTTTTAACGATATTTATAGCTTTTAAACCTTTACCAAGTAAACAATGCTCGAAACACACAACTACGTATTTAAGCCAAATACATGCTCAGAAACCCACACAATTCTTATAAGCTCTAATATACCGTATTCGGGTCAAGAAGGCATTGTAGTTCATCATTATACATGGTTAAATTTAACTTCAAAAATATTAAGCAAACAAAGGTATGGGAAATACAGGTAATTCTTAGTTTCTGCTGTCACCTGTCAGTGACGTTTATCAATTATGGGGCATGTTTGCTGCTGATTGTTGCATGTTACACATTCACTGGTGGATGCGATCACAGAAAAATCATGCCTCGCTCAATTTCAAGAAAACTGAGCTGGTGAGAGCCTCCTACGTTCCCTCCTTTCCTCTCTTCGCCCTCCTTACAACTACCTTCCGCAGCTGTGGGCATCTTCAGACCCCTGGAGGGAAAGCAATCACCCCTGAACCTGGAGGGCTGCTTTCTAAGACACTGGCCTGTCAGACGATCTCTGACTGCCCCGCCACCCCACCAATAACACCCAGCGACATCGTGTGTAAGATACCAACATCCGCGCCTTTGCATCTACAGTGAAATCTGGGTACCAAGTTTAGCTACAATAATTCATTTTTTTTTTTTGAGAGCCAAAATTTGGGAACAGCCTAGGTCTAACAAAATATTGTGAATTACCATGAAGATATTCAAAGTGATGTTGCAAAAATATTTTACTTTTATAAAACATGTTTACAATACACTATTTTATGAAAACAGAAAATTTTAACACTTAATGTGAAAGATGATTGCAATTATGAAAAAATACAAGTAAAGTCACAGGGTGGGTGGGGAGAGACTGGAAGGTTATTTACAAAATGTGAATGGTAGTTTTACTGCATAGTGGGATAATGAGTGTTTTTATTTTTCCTTCGTGTTATTTTGTATTTTTCACATTTCCTGTAATAAATAAAGGTTACTTTTATAATTTAAGATACATCTTATAAACTTATAAGCCCTCTGATATCTTACTATGCCATTTTTGAGGATACTATAATCACCACGCATTGCAGCATCTCCAGTGGGTCTTGCACATGCAATAATTTAATCAAAACCAGACATAACCTGTTTACATAGATCAATACTTTCATCTTGAGTAATCCTGCAGCCTGACTCTGAGAGCAGGATGCTGGGCTTCTCGCGCTGCCTGCCTGCCTGACAGCTGGGCTGTGAGTAAGCCGCCTCTTTCCTGCTCGCTGGGCGCCAACGCCTGGGGTCATTAGGGTGTGCTTCTGGCTGGTCTCCTTCGCACACTTTTTCCTTCCAGTCACTGTAGCTGCTGGGGAAACGTGAGGGAAGCCAGGACAGGCACGGAGTACTAGGAAGAGTCCCATATCCCCAAACACAAGTCCCTGTACCACTGTGAAAGCCAAAAATGCCATCATTCAAGATTTACTTTGCCTCTTAGGTCTTGCAGATATTTCTATTAAAATAGTTTATTTCTTGAAAGAAGCTTTAGGACTTCTTCCTTGAAGCCTAGATAATGACTCTCATTTACTGAGTGACCATTATATATGCCAGGCACCCTATATTTGATACCTTCCTGAATCCTCACAGCAACTCTGACAGGCAGATGCTGTTATTCCCATTGGCCACACTGGGACCCTGAAGGTTGGCAGGGTGAAGTAACTTGCCCAAGCTCACAAAGGTAGGTAGCAGAAATGGAGAAATGAAACCAAGGGTCTTTGGCTCTAAAGTCTATGTGTTTTGAACCTTTCTTGCTCTTGCAAACTATAAATTACTGGCCAATTATAAAGAGGCCATAGTTTATTCCATAAGTATAGATTTTTGTAGATTTGTGGATTCATTTGGGTTCTGAATCACTTAACTTGTGGTTTCTATAAATTCAACATGAAAATGATCTGAAATAATTTATTTTAATGAAATCCGCACACTCTAAATATCCCATGCTATGGCTGTATCCTGGGTCCTTATGAAGGCAGGGCCACCTTACCTTCCTATCCATTCAGGATCTCTCTCCCCGTCTTTCTTTGAGAATATTCCTACACGTGCCCAGTTTTGTTGGCAGCTGAAATTTTGAGTGATACCTGCTCTGGGGACTCCCTGCCCTTCCATAAAAGCTAAAGACCAGCAGCTTGAAAACCCAATTCTGAACTCAGCAAAGGACTGGTGGGTCTCGACTTTGGGGAAGGCAGGGGTGGCTAAACCACAGATGTGACTCGAGATCTAAACCCAAATGGAAAACTCTCTCTTACAAATACCAATTTCTCTCCTAATTCGTGTCAGAATCCTGGATGAGTTATCTCACACAGGTCTTCCCCTGAAAAAGCCAGATTGATAACTTCGGGCCATACTGTGTAGCAAGAGGCAGGGTACAGATGAGGAGCAACACGGCATGATGATGAAGGGCGTGGACTCGGCACCAGACCGCCTCGGTCCAGGCCCGGCTGCATGGCTTCGGGCCAGCTTACGTAACCTGCTTCTTTATTTACAAAATGGCGATAATGATAGCACCTACCTCATAGGCCTGAGAATTCAGAGCGTTAACAGCTGTAAAGCAGTTAGCAGAGTGTCTGGTACATTAATAGTATCATTTAAGTGTTAGCTTCCTCCTTCCTCACATTCCCATCAGCGGACTGCAACAATACTACGAGACCATAGCATACCATAACGTGGCCTTCTATGTGCCAGGTACTGTGCCAGGCATTTTATATAGATCGTCTCATTTACTCTGCCCCCCTAGGATGTACGGAGTATGAATTTCATTGTGCAGAGGAAGAAACTATGACTTACAGAGGCTAAATGACTTGCTCGATGTCCCACTGGGACTGGGAGTCACACTCAGAACTGCCGAGGCCTCCTCTCTCTGTATTATTCATAAACCACATGCCTCACCCGTAACTAGTCCTTAATCAATGTCTGTTGATGATAATCAGGATTATGACAACCCGGAGCTACTATCTATCAAGCTATAGTTTCCATCAAATGCTTGTTTAATTTTTAGACAGCTGACATGAGGGGAAAGAAAAAAAAAAAACATCAGCCAGAACCATTTAAAAAAGACAAGCTGCGAGGTCAGTTTCTATTAATATACTTCTGCCAAAGAAATGATTACAGAAAATCTAAAAGGCTCTTTCACACTGAACAGGACATAGTTCTCAAGGCAACATCTACCCTTTGGAAAGAGGTTTTAAAATGTCACAGCTGCGCATGGAGCCACCGCCCTCCGCCTTCCGCCTTGCAGCAGAGGGGGACACAAAAGGAAGGTTCTGGAAAGCTGTTGCTCCGTGGCAAAATCTGCTTGGGGGTTCCAATGATGCATTTCCTGCAGCAGTGCCATGCCACCGACAGGTCAAGGAACAAAATACTGCTCTGGGCACTCTGGCGGGGGAGGGGCGGGGTCCGAGTTGTGCACACCCAGGCAGGATTTTTATGGGATTTTTTGTAAACCCGAGGGGAACATTTCAGCACATACGGTTCCAAGAATATCTGTAGTTATCTGCTGGGTGGCGGACGCGCGCACACATACCGGCACACTGGCCCCTTCCTCTCTCCCGTTAATCCTTGACTGAACCGTAAAAGGTTTTAGGATGCAGTTCCTTAACAGCTGAGGCCCGCTGAGGCTCGACGCCCAATGGAGAGCCCAGGGCAGAAGCCGGAGGAGAGAGAAGCCATCCACCGCCTCGATCGTTCTGCATCTGATTTCTAAAGACTCATGGGAGAAACTCCTTCCGGACCTCAGACGCAGGAGAAGTGCACTTCCTCGGAGCCACCAGTGTTCGACGGTTTGTCACAAATCTTGTAACCAACTGTGCGCCTTTCTCCTTTGTCCACGGGGAAGATCGACACTAAATGTACGACTGACCACGACGGCTGGACACTCGTTTCTGTGTCACTTAATCCTCTGGATCTTTATTTTCTTTTTATCCTACTATAATAATGTCTGCATTCCGAATGTTTTTTGGGTTGAAGTGGGTGGGATACGAATGAATTATCCTATCGTTACTACTGCCGAGCATGAGAACAAACGTGAGGACCACCTGTCAGAGGAAAAATGGTAAAGTCTCTCTCACACACACACCTTCATGTCAGCTAGTTTCCATTCACCAGCTGAAAGAGCTGCTTTAATCTGCAAGAGCTTCCCGTAGCCAGAAAAGGATTACGTGTGAGCAAATAAGAGGGTTTTGAGCGGCAAATTTCCGGTGTCTGCGTCCTCTCGGGGAGCGATGCTGTCGGCTCTACATTCTGGGGAAGTCATCTAATCTGTGTATTTCCTCATCTTTAAAACGAAGGTTACAGAGCGTCCCGCAGAAGGCCGCTGTGAGGACTGCGCCGAGCCCTCGGCTCGGTGGGGGTTCGAGGGGAGGCTGAGGCTGGGGTGCTGGGCCCAGACTGCTGGACGAGGTTTGGGCTCTCTCTTACGCGCACGTGACGCTAGCAGAGCAGGGAGTGACACGATCGGCTTTGTATTCTGGTAGGATTCGTCTGGTGGCGCTGTTGACAGCGGGACGGAGGTGACCGGTGGCCGGGGCGCCATCCGGGGCACACCGTGCCGAGCCTTGCCTGCTCTGTGGCAGGGGCCGGCTGACTCCCCAGTTCCTCACTGAGCCACAGCCATCGCTGACATGCTGACGTCGTCCACGGCGGGGATCGGTCAACGTCAGCTATCCCGAAATGTCTGCCTTCAGTGTCAGGACTGTCGCTTATAACTCTTCCTCTAGAGGCGACTATAATCATTTTCTGCGTGATCTTAATATAAGCACTGAATGATCGTCAAGCGATCGCCACCACAGCTTATACCCCCTCTGAGGCTCAGATCGGACAATTTGGAATTTAAATAATAAAATAGGAACAAGCTGACGTGACAATAAGGTCACACTTTAGCCTCTTCTCTGAGCCAATACACAATTTGCTCTCAGTGAAACAGCGGAATATAATCGAATTAAATACAACGCCTATTACAAAAGAAGAAAGACCAAGGCTGTTCCAATAAACCAATTCTCCCGCCTAGTTACACGGCAAAACCTTCAGGAAAGGTTTTGAAAGCACGACCCATCAGTTCTAATTTTTAAAACTTATCCTTTCAGTCAAGACTAGAAAAAGACCCATTCCAACTTTTATCTTTACTACAAAGTGCTGTTATCTTGGCCTGATGTCAGGAGCTCTATCTCTCTTTCTGCTGACAAGCAGAGACGAGAAAGATAAGATTGGAAACGAATCTCACTTCTCTGAGTAAATAAATAATCAATACTCATCTAAATGTAAATGAGAAGGTAGCCCCTCTGATAACAGCGCCCTTATCAGGGAGCCAATTTTCTTCAGACATTTGGCCTCAACCAAATCACCATCATTCAGCCCCAGCCTAATGGCAAAAAATCGTAACTAAATTGAACCGATCACCAGAGATCAACCAAGTTCGGCCTTGGCCACTTCAGGTTCAAATGTTTGGGAATGCAATTTTGCCCCCATTAACTTTCAATAGCAATGAAGAACAGACTGGTCAAGGGGCCAGTATGTGCAATAAACAAACCCCAGAAAGGGGGCCGGTCGGAGGACGAGAAGGGGGTGGGTTTAAGTGTTTCGACGGGGAACCTGTAGCAAACCCCAAAACTGAAGGGAAGGCCAGCACGGTGGGGTGGAGAGAGAACAGTCTTTCGTCTTATTAAAGGCTTGGCTGGAACTGAGAAGACATTTAATTTGCCTGACAATGACGGTTTAAGTTTATTAAGACAAATGTAAATAAAGACAAAAGATCCTACGAAGCTACAGTAGCTAAAAATAACCTAAGGTTCAAATGATCAATTTCCTCCAACTAATTTGTACCAGGCTTACACCTGACCCAGCAGTGCTGGGCTGACCTGATTTTACTGAAATAAGACGCCGTCCACAAGACAAATCGCTTTCAAACCACTGCACTGGGGCTTCCATTTCTTTGCTGCAAGACTCAATTCACGGCTGATGAGAGTATTGGGGAAATTATGACTATTATTGATAGGACAGCAAAACCACTCTTACGCGGTAGTCCTCTAGTCGACAGAAAGCCTGCACTGGACCATTAATGAAGGTGTCAGCTAGAATCGGAAATTAAAGACAAAGGGTGGGAAAGACCTAATTTTTAGAGCACATTAAGGGCACCTCATGCAGAAGCGGCAGCCATTTATCCTCTTAAGAGTAACAAAGCCTGAAGAAGGACCCGGCGAGGAGCAGGCTGCTCTGCCTGCAGTCAGGGAAGGGACGGGCTTCCTCTTGGCTCGGCCTGGGACTGCTGGAGCACAGGCTCTCGACACTGTCGGCGCCTGGTCTGCAGCCGCCAAAGGAGGCCACGTCTGGTGAGATGAAACGACTCAGAGTTTTACCGTCTTTGCTCCCGATGAGTTTCTAATCCTAGAAGGTGGACGTGTGGTGGCTACAGTGTGGGTTCTGGGGTCAAAAAGAGCTGGATAAGAATCTTGGCTCTTTTACAAGCTGTGTGACACTGGGCAAAGTTATGTGATCTCCACCTTCATGGAGTCATCGCAAAGACGTGCGTGACACAATGCCTAGGATATAACAAACACGCGGCCTATGTCGGTCGTCATACTGCCGTGCAAACTTAGCAGAATCATCAAGTTGCCCCTTTTGAAACAGAAGGGACTTGCACTGAGGTCTCTCCCGGCCCTTAACAAAGTGCCTGACGTGCATTAGCCCTGTGAATCACAAAACTCTCTGAGGTGGAATTCCCATTTTGCAGGGGAGAAAGGAAACGCGGCGTGGTTTTAAGTCGCGTGCGAGCGTGAGGCCAGGACAAGGACCCAGGTGTGTGACGCCAGAGCCCATGCTCTTAACTGCACTGCTATGCTGGATCTCAAAGAACGTTCTATACTCTTCTTAATCTTTGGGTTGAAAAAAAAAAGAAACTGCAAGACTGAGGTGATGTATCAGTTCAGAAAGGATGCTAGGTGGGGACGGGGAGAGAAGAGGGTGGGGGTAGTTGGTCTTTGGAGGTCAAAATTGAGGGCCCCCAGCCCTAACAGCAGGTGCCTACCTGATGGGCACTTAATATGAACACCAGCTGCTTGCCCTGATTTTTTTTTTTTTTTCCGGAGGAAGAAGACTTTTTTCTAAGTTAAATGATTTACAGAGTTACTGCCTCCATCCACAGTTCTGAAAGTGTGATTTCTTTAGGGTTTAACTATACCCATTTCTAGTCCTGTTACAACTTTTTTATTGCGATAGAAAACATTTACTGGAAATATGTTACTGCTATTACCAGGTCATAAAATAAAAAGAAAAATAGTTTATGTATTGCCATCATTTCCAATCATCAATCAGAAAGTGCCAAGAGGAGGAAAGGAAAGGGCGTACGGCTGAGATTTCCTTCTTTGTGTAGGAGAAAATGCAGGAGCATCATAATTCTTTAGAACACATTTCTTCTTGAATACCCAGCCTCGCAGATGGGCTCCTGGGAGGAGAGGAAGGCACACCTCCCAGCACCTCCCCTCCTCCCTGCGGCCCGGCCTGCATCCCTGTCACGAGCAAGAACCCTTTCCTCCCAGCTTCCTCGGAGGCTCGCTTCTCTCTGCACCGAGCATGCCGGATTAGAAGCATTTCTATTTATCATTGTTTTGCCTCTACCCCCCTCCCATCGGGGCGCTCTTTGAAGACCAGGGTGGGGGTGGTGGGGAGGGGCTGGAGAGGCTTTTTAGAAATCCAACTGCATTCCCAGAGGTCCAGCAGAGCAAAAGGCTCTTTGTAGGTGCTCGATAATCATTGTTAAATAGAATGGCTTCAACAAGGTGGCATTTAAAATTGAACAACCTTGACCCAACAGAGGAATCTATCCTGAGAAACATAACTTCAAGTACACAATGATACCTGTTCAAAGATGTCCGAATAGCGAAACATCTGCGGCACTGCTTTAATATCAAAAATTGCACACAATCTAAATATTCTCCAGTAGGAAACTATTAGATCAATTATGGCATATATTGTACAGTGGGATGTTATGTAGCTGTTAAAACATTAAGCTAAGTTAGAAGGACACAGGAAGATTTCTATGATACGATATTAAATTAAAAAATAAATCGAACGTATGGCGTATGCTCCAGTTTAATAAAGTAAAACCCAGCTATGTGTGCATTTACACGTGTGAGTGCATATTTGTTGAATACACACACCAACACGATCTGAAAGGACATGAGCCAAACTGTTCTCGGTCACTCTGTTAACCAGAATTAACTCTGGGTGTGGGGGGGCGGGGCGTAGCAGCAAAGATGAAGGCTTTTGCTTTTTACTCTACAGACTTTCATCTTTTGGATTTTTGACAGTGGGCATATACTGGCATTACTTTTGTCATTAAAAATCCAATTTAAAAAAAATGAGGTTGAACAATTTTCGCGGTGATTCCGGCTAGATCAGATTAGGGCCTGCGGCCTCTGGGGCCTCTGCGCCCCGTCTCCGGCTCCTCACAGACGCCGTGGGCTCAGCAGCAGCTGAGGAGACACCTCGGCAGGGGCAGAGCCAGGACCTAAAATGGCACAGAGCCTGTTCGGGGGTTCTGTGGTCCAGTCAAGCCATGGGTTGCATCACAGAGACTTCCAGAGCTGCTCGGAGGAGCAAGGCGGCACAGGCGAAGAGGGCTATAGCGTCTGAGGCTGGCCGCTGGTGTCCAGAGCCAGCTCGCAGAGAGGCTGTGACCGCGGACTGAGGCTCAGAGTGGCCACCTGCTACTCTCCCACCCCCGTCTGGACGACTGTGCCCGTCCGGTCCTCCTCATGGATTCCAGATGGACCGTGGAACACACAGGGCGACCCCATACCGTCTCCCTATCTGGCCTGCTCGACCTCCCTCTACGGCAGCCCTGATGCCTCCACTCCGCGGTCGGTCAGGGGTCCACGCCTGCAGCTCCGTGTGGCAGCTGTGCGACCCTGGGCAAGTACCCTAACCTTTCTATGCCTCATTTTCCCATCTGGAAAAGCGGGATAATGACAGCACCTACCACTTAAGAGCTGTCCCAAGGATTCACTAAGTCCTATGCCTGGGCTGCTGCTTCTGCTTCCTAAGCAGCACTTTTTGTTGGGGGTGGGCGGGGTGGGGGAGTATGGGGGGCTGGGGAAGTTTGGGGGGTGGGGGAGGAGTGGTTTCCAGTTCTCCAGCAGAAGCTAGAACCTCTAGAGCTGGTCTCATTCCTTCCCCTTCCCATCTCCCACCTAGCGACACCGTAATCGAGAAACAGGCTCCAAACTACGCCACTTCGGTCCTCCTGCCTTTGCTCACGCTCGTCGGCCAGAATCGCCCAGCCCCGCCCGCACTCCTCCAGCGCTGTTCTTTCCTGAGAAATCAAAACTGCTTCGGACCCACTGCCTCCGGACTGCGCAACCCACACCACTGCCTCTCTCGCTTCTCCGCATCCCCGGGACGGTCACGACACGGAGTGTGCTCAGTGAGTACACTGTGGCTAAGCAGAAGCCCGGTCTGCTCGGCTGCCAGCCCGACCCCCTCTTCCTACAAAGCAGACCTGAAGCTCCACCACCATCTGATTCTAAATGGCCCCACTGTCTGGGGACTCCGAATACTGCCCCGGTTCTCGCCAGTGCGGATCAAGCTGAGATACTGCTGCTGTGGACGCTGCCTGGACGACCAACCCTGCCGGGGCCGGTCCCGCCTCCCGATGAGTTTGGTCCCCTCGCCCGGGCCTGCTTCCTCACGCGCCGCGACCTGGCCCGCCGCGCTTCCTCCCAGAGCTCTCTGAGCAACAATGCACAGTCCGAAATGCAACCTGCTCCACGCGAGAGCAAGAGGAGGTGAGGCATGGCCAAGCCCAAACTCCCAAGCGTGGGGAAGGCTGCAAGCCACCAGGCAGGAGCCGCCTCCATGCCGTCCGAGGCGGAGAGCGTGTTCAAAGGGACAGAGCCTTCTCCACCAGGAGGAATGCTCACAGTCCATATCCTGTCACTAACCCGCCATGAATGCACTTCCCTTTGAAAAAAGGAGGCCTGATATGACTTGTAAGAAAGAAATATTTTTTTTCCTCCCTCAAATCCAGATATCACTTGTTAGAAAGGATGGAAGCCTTTAACACTGTCCCTTAGCATCCAATTTTTCAATCCAATCTGTTTCTCTTGAGTCAGTGTGACATTACCAAATTTTACATACAGTTATCTGTTGCTCTGTAAAGAAATACAGATGGCTTTTGTGGAAATAAACAGTCATTTATTTTAAACAATTGTAAAATAGTTTATGGAAACCAGTGGGGTAATGCATTCAAATAAATGCCAAACTGGTTGACAGGGCGCCAGGGTGCTAAATCACACTGCTGAGGAATTCGGCTGTGGGGAACAGATAGTAAATCCGGAGTGACAGAATTTCCCGTGATGGCAAAGGTTTCTGACATCCAGTCCAGTGCTCAAAAACCACAGCAGTTCAAACCCATTTTCCTTAACACAGCCTTGACAGCCAGTGAAATTAGTGAATTTAGTCACAAGCACCTAAGGACAAAAACAAAAGAAACAAACACGAAGGAGACTTCATTTGTCTGCAGCCTTTTCTGAGTTACACAAAAGCGGTGACTCTCACCCGAGTCAATGCAGACGAAGCTCGGGGCCAAATGTTTTCAATCATCGGACTTTGTTATGATGCGGTGGAGTCTGAAGACTTATATTCAGAGCTGCTTATGCCTGAGACGGGCTTGGGTAAACCGCATCCTCTCTGAGCCTCAGTCTCCTCCTCCGCACGGCGAGGGGCATAGTTGCCGCGTACCCGACAGGCTGCTGAAGAGATTCAGTGAGGCGCCAGGAGTGAGTGTTCTGCACGGAGCAGGTGCCAGTGGCCCTGATGGAAGGGCGCCAGCCCTGGGCGAGACCGCAGGGCCTCGCGGGGGCTTCCATCAGCTCGCCAAGGACGCACTGCAGACAGTGAACAGCAGGAACGGAGAGGACTCCGCACACACCTTTGCTTTTAATTTTATGGGACGATCGACTATAAACTTTTTAACCTCTCCTTCTCAGATCAGCTTTCTTTCTTTGTAACTGGGTTCCCAACCATGACACTGGGTCTCCCGATGAATTAACCCAGTTGTTCGTCAAACATTAACGGAACCCACCACGTGCCACGCACTGTACAAGGCACTACAGATGCGAAGGTGATGAAGCCTGATTCTGGCCTCTACGGAGTCAGCGTAGTGAAAAAGGCAATCAGTTTGGAACACTTCTTACTCATCCTTCCCCCTTGCTGTGGACATTAAGTCCCGTGGACCTGGCGCACTCCCCAGGCCTCCCTTGCATCACTCGTCACCCGGCCCACAGTAAGGGTCTCCCCACCCCTCTCATGGCCTCCAGCCATCCAATCTTCACCTTGCTGCTGCTCTCTGGAGTCAAACTCTAGAAGTTATCATGTCCACGCTTAAAAATCCCTCCGCGACTTTTTCCCGGCGGCCAACTCCTTACTCTACTCTAGACTTTCTGTCCATCGCAATTTCTTGTCCATCTATGTCCTCGACGAGCCAGCCAAACTGGTCTCCTCACTGCTCAGTGGACATACTTTCCCGTTTCCTGCCTCCGCGTCATGCCTGCCCCTCCAGTCTGTCAAAACCACAGCCGTCCCCAAGTCTTATTTGGCCTCCGTCGACGCTGTTGTCTTCCTTTCCTTTACTGACGTCCATGACAGCTCAGTCTCTACCAGTTTCCCAGACTGGCTGCTTCCTTTCCCAGCCACCGCCATCTGGGCTGCTGCCTCAGTACCTTCCACTAGATGAGCAGGACCCTTTTATGGGGTTCGAATCCCAGCTACACAGAGCTTTAAGACCTTGGTTAATGATGTAAGTGCTCTAAGCATTGTTTTCTTATCTCCAAATTGAGGAGGAGGATGATTTTTAACTCAGGAGACTGTTTTATGGATTAAATGAGATAATAACACACGTAGAGCACTTAGTCTAGCACTTAATACTCAATAAATGGCAATTATTTATTGCTATACTGATACAATTTTGCGCATTTCACCACGTTGAACTCTGAGTCTCTCAGATGAGAAGCTAACTGACATCTCTTGTTTTATTTTAAGGCGACTATGGCTTCTAAGCCGAGATGTTAAAATACGCTTCTCTTTGTGCTCAACATACAAAACAAAAAAGGCAAAACGCGGCGGGCAGAGCGGCAGCGGAGCAGGTAGAGCGGTTGTGGCTGCCAGCCGTGTTCCTTTCCGGGAGTTTCCCTTCTCGTTAGATCTATTATCTGGGAGCTGGGCTGCCCTGCTGGCTTTCCATTTGCCTGGCTAATAACAGTAAATCCAGCAGCTTCCACCACAGCTCCTGTCTCCTTCAGCTGACTCTGAGGCCAATCGGCATTTCCTCTCTGCTGTCAGGTGTTCACTGGGAAGTCTTGCTGAAGAGAAAATTTATGACAAAAGTTTCTCCAGCTTTTAACCCTTCTGCACGTCCGTGCCCAGATGCGGAGCGCTCTAGAGGAATGCTCGGTCACTCCTGCAGGTGCGCACCTATGTTCTCCCTGGTGCTCCGCTGCTCTGACAAGGGGCCTCGGACCCCTGGAAAAGCTCGGATGAGCAGCTGGGCGGACAGATGCACACGTTCCGGGCCGCACCTGATGTGGGATAAATGTGCGCTGCGTTCCTTAGCAGCCAGCGTCTCTGTTCAACCATGACTCAAAGCAGTCATACTCATAAAAAACGAAGTGTTATATCACCAAATGGTAAGTATGGCTGGGTCTCATAACAGTGAAACTGAAGGGAGGGGCAGAACTAACATTTATTGAGTAATAAAATTAGAACGGCTATGCGCTTGGTGTCTGACGTAGATTTCTTCTTAATTCTTATAATGTTATGACGATAATGTTCTCCTTTATAGATGAGGAAAATGAAGTTCGAACAGGCTAAGAAACTTACCAGAGAGCTAGAAAGAGTAACCTGGACAAGAGTGGAACCAGGGAGATGTTTTCAGAACCCAGGTAATAAGGTCCAAAGTTAAGGCTACCAGCCAGCAGCCTGTGATCTAGTTGTGACCTCGTATCGGCATGACCTGAACAAGGCCACCAGTTGGTAGTGGTAGTGTGAGCTTTATGCCAACAGAGGAAGCGTGGTCCTCGGATCCACGACAGCCATCCCTGAGATAAATCCTCTAGGGATCGCAGAGGAGGAGAGAGCTCTGGTTCTGGCTTCCGAGAGACAATGAACGGGTGGTCCTCCACAATCCCTTCAGCTGGAAGAGCACAGTGGCCATCAGCAGAGGCTCGGGCTCACTGGCAAAGGCGGCAGTGGTCGGCGGCCTCCGCCGGGCCCTTACAGACCTTCTGTTCTTGAGAAGAAGGGTCTCGTCGTGGGGCTTTCATTTTAGGCAAGTTCAAATCTTTTGGGGCAGCTACATTCTAGCTCACTGGGCTTTTCTATGACCTCTTCTCTATCTCTCCACAGAAGTTAGACAATATAGTTAACCAGATCAGTAGATTTAGTAAGCTACTTTTTGTCCCAATTAAAAAAAGAATGTCAAAATGTACATGTGACAGCTGTTTGGGACTCTAACGTTGTGGAAAAGCAGCTGTGTTCATTTACATTTGAGGCATCAGTCATCCTTAGAATGGGATGGAGTACTTGGCGAAGAGCTTGTACTTTAACCTATGGAAAATACAGGTCACAGAGACGAAATGCTGGCAAAAGTCACCATGTAACAGTTATACTTGTATAACATTTTGGTCTTTAAAGGTTTGAAATGTTTATAATGAAAAGCAACTATTTAATAACAATGTTCTCATAGAAAACTGACCTCCAACACCATGAAATGGATTGTGGCTTTTAGGAGAAAGTCACAAGTTTCCAAAACGAGAAAGTCCATGTAAGGAAAAGAAAGAGAAGTATTTCTCAGCTCTAGGATTTGAAAGTAAGCTGTCTTTTTACAAATGTGAAAAACTATTTTTACTTTTATCAAAGTACATGTATATATAGTTTTACAAGTAAATAATAAATACGAATTCTATAATGAAAACCAGTGAATTCCCTGCCCATCTCTGAGTCCCTTCTCACTGGCCATTAGGTTAACCTTTTTGGTTAGTTCTTTTGGTACTGACTTCCATATTTTTATTAGCATTCCTAGTCAGCTGCTTTAAAAATTATTTAAATGTCACACTGTTATCTATTAACTCTCTCTAGGAAGATGAGGATTTACCACTCCTTCACTCCCTGCCTCCTCCCATCCCACGATGGGAAGTGAGTTTGCTTTCATTTTTTTTTTCTGTAATACAGTGTGCGCAGTAGCTTCCTCCCGCTGGGCACCTGTACTTGATCGTCGATGCTTAAAATGTCTGTTTTTGGTACACTCCTCTGGCTCCCCAAGAATTCATTAGAGATTCGTGTCATTAAGGGAATCTGGAAAGCAACTAATTTCAACTGATGTACATTGTGTTTCATTTTTAAGACATTTTCATTTTTACTTGATGATTTAATTCTGAGGAAGTCTGATCAACAGTAATCAAAGTACAGTGAATGGCTTCCTGACTAGTTTGGCTTTCACTGCTTCCACAGAATGTGTCAGCCACCAACTCTGGTCCAGCTACAGTGCTGGCAAACCAAAAAAAAAACGTTCTTCTCCAAACTCTTTCCCAAGGAAAAAGAGGGGTTCTCGTCCTTCTCCTTGGTAAGGTACTCATCATCATCTAGTGGGATCGACGTATTAGGAACTCACTGGGGCAGGCCATGGAGCCGCTGACAGGAGACTGAGCAGCTGAGGGACAGTGTTCTCCCCGGCAGCTTCCACGCCTCAGATACGGCCAGAACCTCTTCATTTCCACTATCGATCCACATGGAGCCACTCGCCGCTCATGAATTCACGCAGCCATTGCTATCCTCTGCTTCTCTGGGGGACACCGAGACTCTTCATGGAGGGATGTTCGGGGCTTAGCACTTCACCTCTGTCTGTAACTTTCATAATCATTCGCTTGAGAACCATGTTGCTGTTTAATTACATTCCCTCTTTCAAATGTTTTCTCAGAAGAAGCAATAGACTCCGTGAGCTACTCGATGGTTAATACTAAGGTATTTAAAAATCGCTTGTAAACATGCTTGTTACAGGCAATTGTAGTTGTCCGCCTTACCTCTCTAATCTCTGGCATAGTGGATTTGCTGATCTAAGCTGTATGATGAATGAGGCTTGCGTTCATTAACCCACACCTACATATACGTTTTCATGTTAGTCAAAAGTCATTAGAGTTGACTCTCTGGATCTCATTTTCTCCTTGTTCAAAGTAAAGGGCGCCTGCAGCAGATCCATACCCAAACGTAATCCAAAGGCTAGTTCTATCACAGGGTATAAGATTTCTACAGACTTAATTCATCGGAAAACAAAAGGTGCAGGCAAAGGTCAAGTCACATGGGTAGAAAAGGAAGTAAATCAGACCCTAAAAAGTCAGGTTTTACGGTGTGCTTGATGTGGCAGTGGCAATAGGGACAAAGGCAGCTGACATCCACTGAGCACTCACTAGGAATTGTTTTACGTGCATTCAGTGAAAATAACCACCCTACAAGGTAGGCATTATTACCCCAGTGACAGAAAAGATAACTCAGGGTAGAGGGGTTTGATGACGTGCCTAACTTCACAGCTGTGTGAAGGGTACAGCTGGGGTGGGCACCAGGGCTGGTTTGGTTCCAGAGCCCATGCCCTTGCCACTGAATCACGTGCCCTGTCTAACTGAAGCAGGTGCACCTGGTGTTTCTAGGGAGAAAAGCACCCGGCCTCCCCCGAGCTGCGGGGCCTATAACCGTAGCCGGTGGGGGACGTGCGGCGCGGTGGTTCGGGCGGCAAACTTCGGCATCATCCATCTAGGCTGGCGTCCCAGCTCCCTAACTCGCTAGCTATGTGACCTTGGGCAAGTCCTATATCCTCCTCCCTGACCTTTACTTTTCTTACCTTTAAAACAAAAATAACAATAATTTCAAATAGTTGTTTCAGGGATTAAATGACGTAATAAAAAATGTCGTTTGGCAGATTGCCTGGCAAATTTTGAATATTCGGTAAGTGGTAATAATCATTATTATATTCATAACCCTATGTGCTACTTAAAGCCACAGAAGAAACCACGACCTCGAAGATGTTAGTTAACATAAAAAGGAATGAAGGATAAAATATCCTACAAATAGAAATAAAGATTAGTGTTTTCTATGCCATCAGAACATATATTTCTAAGTCCAGAAATTTATACTAATACAAGTAGAATCGAAATTATATTTTTTAATTTTATGAGTTCCTTCCTATTTTATTATGAACATTTTTAAGTCACAGGAAAGTTGAAAGAACTGTACACTGAAAATCCATGTACACGCTACCTAGATCCTACAACTAACACCTTATTATATTTGCTTTATCACATTTCTATTCACCAGTCCATTTAAAAAAATGCATTTCTAAGTAAGGAGCAGACAACAGTATATTCACGCTAAATACTTCAGTGTGTATAACATTAAGTGGTGTTCGATACTTAAGATTCTTCTATTTTATAGTAAAATTTACATGCAGTGATATGTACACATCTTACAAGTACCACGTAATAGTTCTGACAAATGCATACACCTGCGTGACGCCAGCTCCTGTGAATACATAGACTGTTACCTTTACTCCAGAAAGTTCCTCCATCTGCAGTACATCTTACGTGGGGAAGCTGGGGTACAGGGAAAAGAACACTGGGCTCAAGAATCAAGAGGTCTAGGTTCAAATCTCACCTACATGACTCATTAGCCACACACACACACGTGCAGTCTCAGTTTCTCAACCGTAAAAAAGAGATAATGCCCGTCTCACACGTTCGCTGTGAAGGTTAAATACAAAAACACCTGGAGTACAGTAAGTACTCGGTAGCTGGAACCAAAGGGTACTTTCTCTCCTCCCCAGCTTGCCCCAATCTGAGGATGTTCCCTTCGAAAAGAAAATAAATGGTAAGGACAAAAGCAAAACTAAGACAAAAGCCCGGAGAACCCACGACCCCCACGCAGTTAAATGAGAGGCGAGGGGAACCGGCGCCTCTCTGCCTCGGCGGCCCTCTCCCGATTTATCCACTCTGGCTTCAGCTGATTAAACATCTGTCTCGATGGCCTCCTCGGCAAATCAGTCATCCCCACTTGGTGACACTGATGGTTGGTTGCAGCCCTTTCCCTACTCGCTACCATTCCCGGAAACTTCTAGGAGTTTACTCATCAGGCGCATGGCAAGGATGATGCAGGGTCCCCATTAACCCCCCACAGTTGCCCTTGGTGCCAGTGCTGTTCATAATGCTGCCAGATGTGTCTTTAGATGTGCCCCCCCTCCCCGCAAAAAAAAACAAACCTATTAAGAGACGACTTTTTGGTCTACATTTCTGATTTGCAGATTATGATGCACTTTCTAAGTGTACCAGACTAAAATAAACTACTTAACAGAAAATCTGTTTTTTAAACTAGTTCTGATGACGAAGTAAGCAGGTCACAACAGAAGGTCTCAAATGAGGTGAGCTGGAGTCTAGTGAATTACCAGCTGGCTCTCTCTGAACATGAACAAAGCTTTGCCGGTGAAGAAAGGGCCAGTGGGCAAACGAGTGAGATGGCCTGGCCTTTCTCTACATACTGAAGTGTGCGCGTGTGCATGTGATGTGTGTGCATGTGTGTGCACGCACATTCCTGCTTAAACAGAAAAATGGGGAGGGAAGTGGACAGAATTAGACTTCCTCTCAATTGCAGTTCACACTAAAACAACTGATTGACTTAAGAACTATCTTTTAGAAAGATAAATGCCTAATAAAAATACTTAACAGTGCTTAATTACACTAAGAACCCAGAAATGCAAATTAAAACTAGATACTAACTGCTAACCATCAGTATGACAAAAATTAAAGAATGATAATATCCAGAGTTAGTAAGGGGTTGGAGGAAAAGGTCCTCTCATATAATCTTTGAGTGTTGAAGAATGGATATAAACTGTTTGAAGAGCAATTTGTTTTTCTCAACATTTTAAATAAGCAACCCCCTAGACAAGCAATCCCATGTTTAGAACCCAGCAGAAATGTGCAATGAATATTCCTACAAGACTACTCACTGTATGTTTGTGCAAAACTGAAAATCTGGAAAAAAATCTAAATCTAAATGTCCCTCAATAGAAAGCCAAGTTAAATAAATTTAACTAGAAAGATAAAAATGCAGTGGTTACTCTAATATAGAATGCTTATGACATATTGACTAAAAAACTGCAAAATCATATATTTTCTATGGTATCATTTTAAGAAACCTTTACACAGATAAATTTTTCACAAGTTCATTTAACAAATGTTTATGGATGTTCTCCATTTGACAGGCAGTCTGCTAGATGCTAGGTACGTAGTGATTTTTAAAAACCAAAAAACAAAACTCAGGGTCCTGCCCCCACGAACCTTACAGCCTTTATGTGTATTTGCATAAAATTTTTTTTAAAAAAAGTATTTATACCAAAGATAGAGGAAACGTTCACTTTTTACTTCTCCCACCTCTACAATGTTTGATTTTCCCCCCAAATATTTAACTTAAAAAAAAAAGTCTTTACAAGCCCTTTACCTTCACATTGTTGTAATAGTAACATCAGAACTGGAGGCAGCTCCAAGCTGTTTTAATCCCCCCAAACTGTACATTCTCTTATGACAGAAATCAGAGCTTACAATGGTGTCTGTCCCTGTTTCCTGGACTGAGCACCCCCCACCTCTCCACACTTTAGTTCAGGGCTCGTCACATTTGGGCAAGGTCCTTAAGTGCCTCCTCACGGCCATCTCTGCCTCCCGTTTTATGTCCTCTAATCCATTTTTTAAAACACAGATGGTGTTTTCTATAAGAAATGATGACTGCGTTGTTCTCCTTTCAATGGCTCCCCTCTGCCATCAGGACGTAGTTCAAATTCAACAGTTTACAAATATGATCTGATCCCAAGGGACTTAAGGCTCATCATTCCCCACCCCCGACTCCCACGGTTTCCAGAAGACACAGCGCTTTCTCTTGGTTCTTTCATTCCTTTGTTCCCATCCCTCTTCAACTGGACAGTTTTTACCACTTCTCAGGTCCCGGCTGGATAATTTGCTCAAGACAATATCCTTCCTGACTCCCTAAGACTGGACTAGGGCTCCCCTCCCACAACATGCTCCCCTAGACTTATTGCTGCTCATCACATGTATGGTATGGTAACTGCCTATCTGTTTGTCTCCTCAACTAAACAGTAAGTGTCTTGAGGGTAAGGACAGCTTCCTGGCTTTACTGCCACATGGAGCTTCCTGCTTAATGCGCCCCCAGGAAATGGATGCACCTCTTCTGATTTTGAGCACACTACCAGGCCCGGGCCGATCAGATCTGGGCCCTAACTTATGCAGCTTATCCTCTGCCTTGTTCCTGCTCCAGTAATTTGAAATGTCTATGTTTTGTGACTACATCTCAACACGTCTCTGTCTGGAATGTTCTTCTCACCCATCTGGCAAAGTTCTAATTAATTTTCAAAAAGCTGTCAAAGAAATCACTTATTCCAGAGCATCTTTCCTCAGGTCCCTGTAGTTTTAAACACTCCCTGATCTGTGCTGCTTTAGCAGCTTATACATTTCTAGCTGTGAACGGACCATATTCCACTGCCCCTTCTTCTGAGTCTGTTTCTTCAATGGGTTGTCCGCCGGATTTCTGGTACAGTGGCTGCACTGGACGGTGACTGCTGAACTAAACAGGGTGTCTGAGAGCCATACAGAGCTTTAGGGCACAGGGGGCCCTTTCCTACAGTGCCCTGGATTAATCCTCCCTCAACCTCTCCCACGTTACAGCTGAGAAAAGCGAGGCTCACAGAGGTAAGCACGTGACTGCACTTTCAGTTCCCACAGTTTCTTATTCTACACATTTTTTCCCCCACTTTTTAATGTTTCTAAGATCAGGATACAGCTAACAATCAATACGTACATTTAATGCAGTATTTTTTTTCTTTCTGAAAAGCTCTTATTAGACGAGTGGTGCTCTGGAACTGTCCCCAGCAGACCCGGGGCAGGGCCTCTGACTCCGGTGTGTGTGTCCTGCACCACTGCACGGCCTCTCAGGAGTACACGTCCTTTCTCTTCCTTTCATTCTGCTTTTTCTTAATCTAATCCATCCTGGTGACTGCCCCAGATGGAGTGAATGAATAGACTTTGTGATGAAAAAGGAACTCCTGAAAGATTAGTGACTACCAGGAAGAGTAAATGCTGGTCAAACGTAGTTTTGGCGAATGATGTATTTCACGTTTTTCTGATACAGCGGTTGTGAGAGCTCATAACACCTTTCTAAAATAATTGGGTCTCTAAAGTGGTTCCAAAAGATTTTTGCTTGACATAAATTCTCTAAATTTCCAGGCTTTCTGGATAAAATAGTTGACTGCAATGCCATCTTTAACGTGCTCTGCTCTATACTCAAGAAGATCCATCAAGAGCCTCGGAGCACTCCGGATGGGGGAGGGGGACTCAGGTGCGATGAAGGGAGAGAGGAGGCAAGGAGGAGCATTTAACTGCGAGCTTCCTGACTGGGGCACCTGTGAGTTGTACGTTTAGACACCTTAGCAGCCCTAATGGACTCCGTCGGTTTCCCATGGGGCCACTGGATACTGAGTGTCAGGTCCTTCTTTCGTACCCAGCCCCTACACACAAGTGGCATGGGCACGGTTATTTATTCTTTTCATGAGGAGCAGTTTTCTGCGGGAATTACTGCTTTTTGGGCAAAGAACATTTAAACAGTCCTGTTTACCTTTTTTCCGTCTTCACCTTCTTGTTTTTTTTTTTTTTTTTTTTAAAGGATTACCGGCTTCAGCATAAGGAAACTACACGTCTGTGTCCCTGGCTCACAAAATACTTTCTTGGATGAAACGTTACTGAATTTTTTGTCTTTACAACTATACGTGAAGTAGGTTCTGTTCAACCTCATAGCCAGCAGATTCTTTACCTCATTTTATTTAGTCTTTGGAGAGCATCTCGGGCTAGAAGAGTGTTAAAAACCCTACTCCATCTAAAATACATGGGCTTCTCTTCTCCACAGGGCAACTCGGGACAGGTGTATGTTGCTTTAAGAAAGCCAGACGTAAAACATTAAAACTGACACCGATACAGACAAACTGTGCAATTACAAAAAGAATTCCTGGCTTTATATCCAGATTCACCACAGGGTTCTTTTAAATGCTGCACTTCCCTAGTGCATTTAGATCTTAGAATCAATGAACATTTCTGTTTACAGAATTTTAAATTTGTTCTCCCATTAGGGTTCTAATAAGCAACATGGTACAATAAAAACAGTACAAGCTCTGAGGTCAAAAAAAGCCCAGGCTCCAATTCAGAATCCGCCATTTACTCACTGTGGAAATGTGAGTAACTTTAACTTCTCTTAGAGCTGAGGAGAGAGAAGCTCACGGAGGTAAGTGTACGATTACACATATAGTTATCGTAGTTTCTTAATTCTAAGATGCACGTTTCCCTCTACTTTTTAACACTTCTAAAGTCTCACCTGCAGAAGGGGAATAATAATGTCTACTTTCTAGGGGTGTTTCGTAGATTAAATGCAGTAATATCTGTACTTACACAAAAGCACTGGATAAATCAGCTCTTACCCGATTGGAACTGAGCTTGCAAAGAGACTGACTCGTTCTTAGCCACACAAATCCCCTTTATAACACTCTGGATAAGTAATACAATTAATCTGCATAGGCCTTTCTCGGTCCACCTGGCATGAGGGTAAGGCCTCGTGCGGGAGGTGTCGCGGGGATGAATCAGGACAGCCCCTGCTGCTGCGGGTCTCTCCCAGCGGGTCCCTCCCAGCAGGTCCACACTGAGTCACGGGCGCCGAGTCCCCGGCCTGGTCTCCCAGGCTCTCTGCCTGGTCTGTGCTCCTCTGTCACACTGCAGCCGTCAGCTCTGTACTTCTTTCCGACTCTTGTTTTTCTTTATGTTTACAGTCTCTCTACACCCCACCCCTCTTTGGGACTCAGTGCATTTCACAGTGGTTAGAAGTTCGGATGTTATTCTGAATGCAACTAGAAGTCCCTGAAGTGTTTGGAGCAGATATGATCTGATTTATATTTAAAAAGATCTCTCTGGCTGCTATGTAGACAAGAGACTGGATGGGGCCGAGAGCAGATGCAGGAAATCCAGCTCCGTGCTAGTTTCAACAGTCCAGGTGAAGTCATTGTAATCGGGACTGAATGGATTGAGGGTATATATATTCGGGAGGTAAAATCGGTAGGACTTGCTAATGGATAAGACGCGGGGAGTTAGCACAGGGAAGAATTCAAGGGTCAGTTTCACTACAATATTTTTAGCAGGGGGAGGGGCAGGTAAGTCAATCGACTGCGAAGAAGTGTTCTTTTGACAGTAAAACACAGCCAGCTCTAACAGCCACTGCCCCTCCCCCAGTCTTCCTGCCTTACACGCAAAGGTCACAATTTAAATGTCAACTTCTCAGGGAGGAGTTCTCTGCCCATCTATACTATACCCTGAGCTCCCCTGCATCTCATTATTCTCTCTCTCAGCCCCTTTTAATTACTCTCCCTCTAAAATGTAAGGTCCTCCCCGCTCAGCAAAGGCCCCGGAGGTCTGTTTCACCACTGTCTCCCTGCGCCCAGCACAACTCTGGCACCTAGGAGCACATGATGAGTCAATGTTCAACACAACTACAAACATATTATGGATCAACATGCACGTTTTATACGCATTTTGAAGATAAACCTTGAGGATCCAATGACGTTATCATTAGCTGCCTCTCAGATCGGGACCCCACACACACCCCGTGGTAGGTATGTGTTCACAACTCCTCTCTGCTCCTAGTGGTCCTTTAGGGAATAATGTCTGAGAAGTCCTAGACTGGACATTCCAGGGGTCCTGTGAAAACAGTAAGTTAGCAAGTAGTAAGGTGGTCTGTGACTCTAAGCCGAGATATTAAGAGGGGGTCCACTCGACAAAGTTAACATTTATCTTTCAAATTCTAGGTGAAATTCTGTAAAGGAAAGGCAGGAGTGAATGTCACAAGTCTTATTAACAACACTGTACAGACTCTTCAAAAAGATCTGCAGATTAATAAAACTTTGCCTTTCACATCAACAGGCAAGAATTGACAGGGTTAAGAAAACATTCATATGCTTCTGGTTCGCTCTTTCAATAGATGACAAAGAAAAACATCTTTGTTTCATAATGACAACAAATACTGAAAGAGAGCCCTGTAGACAATTATTCTGCTCGGAAAATCCCACTTCAAAGCCTTCTCTCCTTCGCAGATCACGAGATACCTACACGGTATGTCTGCCTCAACGTTAGGACTGAAATCGGATCTGGTTCCATTTCTCAAGTGTCTCTGTCATACCCAACATCATGCTTCAGGAGGCTGGTAGGAAGCAGCAGTTTTAAACACCAACAAAATACTAAAGAGCTCAGATGGCCACTGATTATGTGGGTAAACGTGACCAAAGGAGAAGCTGAGGAACTAAGGCCTTTGCTCACAAAAAATAACAGTTTAGTATATTTTACCAGCTAAATCAAGGGGCCAGACAGGCTACTCTTCATTATGGCAAAAATACATCCGTCAACTGTTAAGCTTAGTAGAGGTTCCGGCTAATTCTTCTAAAACTGCATTCTCCATTTACATTTTTCTTAAACAGTGTGGACTTTTTGCACTGCAATGCAGGTAGATTTCAAATGTCAAGTAGGTCAGTAATAAAATGAAAAGCCAGAGAGAAACTTTTTAAAAAGAGACATTTAAAAATGGTCTTTAAAAAATGGCCTAGCAGAGAACTGACTGGAACACACTGTGAAAAGATTACTATAGTTCAGTACATGAATATTAATAGAAAAAACCCTGCAGTGTTCATAAAGAGTTATGACTTGATGAAATAATTACAAATAATGCAAGTCAAAATTTTAGATCGGTTACAAGTGTCTATAATGATATTCTATCCACAAAAAGCAAAAATATTTTTAAACCCTGTTTCCATCGACAAAGCTATTTACCTAAACAAAGAAGAATTCTTTTGTTCAAAAACCTATCACCTTCTGATTTTTTTACAAATGAAAACTGTGGAAAGAGTGCCACAGGGAAGGGCAACAGAGAATTTAAACGTTAGACAATCATTACATCCACATCTTGATTTAATAATGTAGCAGTTCTCAATTTATTATTATTATATCATTATTATTATATTATTATTATTAAATGGAGAGCTGTCAGAAGCTCACTGTCAGCCTATCAAAGACTTTATAAAACCCTGATCTAACAAAACTAACCTGTAAAGAACAAACAGTGTGAGAACTCTCAACTCCACACGGCACACATTCGATCTCAAGTGGCATGTCTCCCCTCTTGCTTACATTCAAAGAGTAGCAAAGGGACCAGTGTGGTTCGGCACTCAGACAGGTGAAATCTGTCTGCAGGCTGAGCACTCCGTTCTGTCCCAGACGTCGGGGTGGCGAGCATCTATCTGCTTGTAAAGACTTAGCAGGTCATTGCAGTAGAGGCTCAGGAAATACAGGACGAGGATCTCTAACTCAGCATCTCCTGCCACCAAGTTCGTGACTAAGTTCATGTCACAATAGATGAGCCAACTGCAAGCACCAAGACTTTTCTTTTCTTTTTTTTTTAAGTAAATGTACTTGTGTTTCTCTCTGTGACAAGAGGAGTTTCCTCTTTTCATTAATCGCCCTCCAAAACAGGTCCACTCCACAATACAAAGTTCAAAAATATAAACTATACCATACCTTTAGCAAGCTACCCTTAAATAAACCTCTTCGCCAACTGGAGATCCTTCTTTTTCATGAGACCAGAGTTAATAAAGCAATAGAAAGAGGTTCTTATTTTAAAAAGCTTTTTAAATTAATAAAATGGACAGTAATTTATGTAAATGCATCAATCTCAATTGACGTTTGTAGCATAAAAAGAAATAAATAATACAGATCACTGTTTTTCGGATAATGAGTCCTAACTCTTTGCTAAGGGTATGGCAAAGACTCTGACGGAAATGGCAGGGATGTGTGTACAAAGGTGGACAGAAATAAACGTGTGTGCGCTAAACGCGCTTCCTGGAGATGGACGCAGATAAATGGGCATTCGAGTTGGACAGAGGTGGCTGGGACCGAGGAGGCAGAGGGAGAGACACTGGCTCGGCGGTAGCCCAGTCACTTCGTGGAGGTTTCACGGTCTAAAAAATCTGCGACAGCAGAATTTCTACTGAGGTTAAAAGTTAGTTCTACCTCCTCATGGCCAATTCAGAATAATTCTATCTTAGAATAAATGAAAACGTCATTATGTAAAGAAAACTTAGGGACAAGAGAAAAAATTCAGAATCGTAAAGGAAGATTAATGCTTATTAAATATCTCTAAATGTCTGAAGCTGTTTAAATGCGACTGGCACCTAGAACCCCAACATAGCTGCTTTCCCCTGGGAAGGCGAGGCTATGCCTCTTCAATCATCCCCTAAATACAAAGAGGTTTGACCCCCATGCAATGGATAAAAGTCACCCAAAAAATGAACAAAAGAGGTGTTTGGAAAAACCAGAACACCATTCATCCCAGCTAACGACTTGTTCATTATGAGTGATGATGGATAAAGACTTCTCATGCTGAGATGAAATCAAGATTTATATGCATTGTTTCCTCTCCCAACTTGTGGGAAGATCATCATCATTTAATTCTATCTCTGCGGCCAGTGATGGGCATCCAGAGAGCTGGTTATCAAACGGCGCAGTCAGCTGGCAAAAGCCGAAACGTGCAGTTGGCACATCTGGACGGAGCCGCCACAGCCGAGGGTGAACAATGACTCCTGGCGAGCATCCAAATTGCTTGCAGACGCTAGCAGGTCTCATCTACAACCGCCCCTACCAGCGTCTCTCTCTCTCTCTTTTTTATGAGAATCAGATTTTCATTGCTCCATTCAATTGCTCTCCTCTGCCATTTTTTACAGCTCTTATCGTTCCCCTGGAATATGGCCTTGAGACAGCTCATCCGTGTCCTTCGCTGTGTTATCTCTTCTAACTTTTATTAAAACTTCAGCTTTCATCTGAAGATAGCTAATTAAATCTGGAACAGATTATATGCCTCCCCTTAAAAAGAACACAAAACTATTTTCTTCGACCTGAACAATGCTTTTTTTTTTTTCTCCTTTCCAAAAGATAAAACCAAAAGTGTTTAAGAAGTCTCGTTTATTTACAAAGCTATTTCACATATCATATACAGGCTGATTCATACTTAAGTTGTCTGCACTATGACAAATCTTTGAGATATTTCTTAAAATAATTATTTCTCAATATTGGTAATATTTTTTCTCTTATCTTTTAAATATCACAGCTAATACCATAAGCTTATTTTCTGTATAAAGTTGGGTAATGAGAAATTAGAGATTAATGGGTATTTCTGTGCATCAAGTGATTTATCTTTAAAAACATTTTTAACAGTTGCCCTCATTTGGTAAAAATGAATTTTCCCTTTTATTCCACATGGCAAACACTAGCAACTAAAAGTTTCCCCCATAGAAAATTATGTGAAAACATGAAATTAAAAGCAGTGCTTCAAATTTAGGATTCGGTTTTCAAGACAGCTTTACACCAATAGTTGGCTCGAGTAGCTTTGTCTTCATCTATCAAAATTATTAATGACAGAACTTCCATAACCCATATGAACACATTCTTCTCACATATGCCACTGACCCAGTCTCTTCCTTGGGCCCAGGGGCAACTTAAAAACCACTTTTTTTTTTTTTTGCCACAGACCTGCTAATCAAGCTTCTGGCAATGATACCTGAAAGATCCAGAAACCAGCCATACTGACTGCCTCCCTCCCTCCCTTCCTTCTCTCTCCCCACCCCACGTAGACACACAGACAGACAACGACATCATCATCATCACCACCACCACCACCACCACCACCACCACCAAGTGCTTTTAACTAAGGGTTAAGCTACTGTCGCTGGGGTATGGTTTAACTATCCTACCTGAAATTTTCTGGGATCCTTTTCTTCGCTTCACTGCCTTTAGCAAGATTTCTTTCATGGTGACCTTTGTGTTGTCCACCTGAATAAGGGAGAATCCGTGAGCAGCATTTCTGTAGGGGAAGACAAATATTAAATCGTCACCAACGTTCAACCAGAGTGATGTCACTGCAGTCTTCATTGTGTTTAAGTTTTAATAAGTGTGCATCACAGTGCCAATTATTTAAAAATAACCCTACTTCTAATGAGAGAGAGACAGAGAGACAGGAAAGCATTCTAGTATGAACAGTTCCAAGTGAAAGAGAGGTCAGAGTTAGAGAAGGTTTTCCTAATTTATCTCAAATTGGATCTAATTGGTCTGTGTGGGTCACTAATACCGGCTCCCCGGCCAAATCCTGCAGCAAGGATTGACAAATGATTAACGTGGCTTGTGTCAGTAGATGTCACTGCAGGCAGATACTACCATAATATTAAAGCTCATGGAGCCCTGGAGGAAAACACGTCATGTTGTGTGTGTGTGAGCGTGTGTGTGTGTGTGGAGGGGTGACAGCCCAAAGCAATTTAGAATAAGGAAAAGGCTCTTCCTAACTGACCAGTAAAAAAACCCAACCAACCGACCAACAAAAACATTCATTCATTTATTCGCTCACTTGTTCATTCATTCATTCCGTCATTCACTATATAGTCTATGTCTATGCACATTTCAGTAGGAATGTTTTAATCTACTTAGTCCTAGAAGGTCAAACAGAATATTAGCTGAGGCATAAATAATTACAAGACGAAATACTAATACTAATTTGTAAGCTTCTAGCCAATTAACTTTAAGGGGGGAGGTTTTCCTTTAGATAGAAATGAGCTGGTAAGAAACAAGTACCCTAAAAACAGGCCCGCCCCTGGGCGAGATATAACTTCACTAAGACCGCTAATTGCAATAGCAAGTATCACAAACATCTTACTCACTATGCTTGGGCACTGAAACAAAACGGGCTAATTCCGAGCAGCTCATGTAACAAATGGGACCCGAGTTTCCAACTATGGAACATGGGAATTGCCACAAGGAGTTTGGTTGCATTCCCATTTCCCCACAAGAATCTCGAAGGGGAACATGGCCAAAAAACATGGCAGAACTTCACATTGACAAGAAAACGGAAGGAAAAGCCAAGCCCCAAGCTAAGCCATGGAAAGGCTTCCCAAAGGTGGGACAGGCTGGGAAGGGGCTTAAACCTCGCCAGGACCCACCCAAGTGGCTGGCTCTCCTCAGGGGCTGAGGGCCCATCTCCAAGGCGAGGGCCCAATTTGCTTCCCTAATACAAAGACATCTCCACACCCCTCCTCTCCATACGGCTCGCTGTTTAATCCCTGACATTCCATTTGTTAAAAGGCAAAAGCCGACGCTGGTCTAGCCAGCACGATCATCCATTTTAACTTGGTCAAGTTCTTGCTATCGAACAGCAGGCCTGAGAACTGTCAAGCTAATTTTACTGAACGCTCTGTTACTGAATCATGCCTGAGCCCTGGCCATTCTTTACCTCAGAAGCTGGACCCCATCCCAGAACAATCTTTAAAAGTTTATTTTACTGATCAAAGCAAAATAAGAAATAGCTCTTTTTTAAAAACTATATTTAGGGCACGATGCAGTAAGTGATACTCTGGCAAGAGCACTGAAATGTAAAGTGCCTCGTGCATTTATAAACGGGGGGGTATTTGCTCTGGCGCCGGGCCAGGCTGTGTTTGGAACCAACGCCAATCATCCGCGTTCAGACTTGCCTTCCCCTGCCTTCTCCTCAGAAGTCAGTGTGCGCTCCATCTGTGACAATATGTTGGGCGGCGGATGAGTGGGGCCTAAAAGGGAACACGCGTTGTCGGGCGCTCACGCGCTAGTGCTGGGCCAGAGCTCGCAAACTTCCCTCCACCTGGGTTCCACCTGAACTAAGTTCGATGTGAGTCTGCTTATAAATTGCTTTACATTCTCTCGTAATCTGCTGCCGGCTGACAGCATTATTTCAAACCAATATGTTTATCTTTTTCGGCGTAGGCAGACTAAAAGCTCAAAAGGAAGCCTTGTGTTTGGACTAACTTCCATAAATTAAAAGTGTCTTTTTCAAAGATTTTCGAATGGAGGAAAATCCCTAGTCTGTATTTTTCTGTCATTTTACCAAAACGTACCTGGGTGACAAGGTTAAAGCAAGCAGAGGAAATCCCTGGCACTTATCATCCGCAGGCATTACTGATAAATTGTGTGGTGGAGGAATAAAGGATTACCTTCTGTATTTTTTCATTACACTTTTCTTTTGTTACAGAATACATAAATCCATTGTGGCACAATGTAATATGTATCGCCATGCTACACCTGCGGACGCTTCCGAGCGGCTGCCATGTCTGTGCAGTCAGGAATGATAAGTGAACCACCCGTGAATGTTAACGATAGTGATCATTCTGAGGTAACTCGGCTCTCCATCTTCCTTTACAGCCTCCGTGCTGAAGCCGGGGTAGCAAGGTTCACGAGAGGAAAATGAAAACAACAGAGAAGGGAAGGGGCGCCCGGCGCCCGCCACGCGCCTTCGCGGGCGCGTGCTGTCCGATCCGGGGCTCCGGCCCGGGGGACACGTGCACGGTACCAGGAGCGAGGTCGTGACCCACGCGCTGCACACACGACCTGGCCGAATGGAAGTTTCCTCAGGTCGGCCTCGCACTCCAGGTCTCCCCCTCCAGACGAAGTCCTGCTCTGGATCCTGCTCCAAGTCTGCGGCACTTAAGGGGGTAAAATGTTTCTAGAACAACAGTACCGAATAAGAGTGGTTCTCAGCATCCGTTCTGATGCAACTGTTCCGTTATGCTCCCACTTAATAAATGGATACGGAGACTTGCTACCACAATTTTCAGCTTGACTTCCAAACATTCTGAGGTTTATGCCTCATTTCTTTATATCTAGGATTTTTTATGGGCTTTCTAAAAAGTCTATTGAAACACTTCTTTTGAAGCTGCTTTTATTTAGTGCTGCGCTGGAGTCTGCGATGGAGGAGACAATGACCTCAGGGGACATGCTGGCGGCAGGTGGGCAGGGTGCCAGTCTTGCCTCCCTTCCTCTGAGCTGTGACTGGTGCCCGTGGTGACGAGCCCTTGGGCGAACGTGCGGATGGATGGACAGACAGACAGGCTACAAACCCAGAGTCCTGACTCCGTCTCTGCTCCCCTTGGGCACTGACAGCTTGTTTCTGGCCAGTGCAGGGCGCTCTCGGGGCGCTGAGCAAAGGCAGCTGCCCTGCCACGCCCCCCGGGCCACCTGTGCTGGGCCTAGGATGAAGCACCTCCTCGGGGAGCTGACGAAATGCTGCCAGGAGTGCTTCAGTCAGTTTGAAGTTAGGTCCTGTCAGGTCCTCTAACCACTGAAAAACATATGGGCTTTTTAAAAAGAGATTACTCACTTGAGGAATTCAGCCCTGTCCCAGTGCGAAGCCACTCAGCTCTGAGAGGGAAATTTTTATACCGGCACTGACCTAACACAATGAGCATTCTCTACTGGGGATTAAACTGGAGGTGACGGGGACAGAGAGGAAGTAGGAGCACCGTCTTCGTCCAAAAGCTTAGATTCTATTTATAGGGAGAGAGCTGGAACCAGAACCCAGGTTGGAAGGCCACATATTGGAGAGGAAATCACATGGGCCGGGATTTAAATACCCTTTGGTTCAAATCCTGGATCCACCGCTAACCGAAACGCTGCCTTGACATGTGGGAACCTCAGCTGCATCCATGAAATGAGGAGGCCACTTCCCCACAGAATTGTCAGGAGGATCGAATGGACAATGGCTGCCAAGCACCTGGCACTAAGGCTGGCACAGTACGAGGAGTCTGCACATGTTAGTTCTCTTGTGTTCCCCCTTTCCCAAGTCATCACCCCAAGAGGAGAGGCCTCGCTCGTCCCCCGTCCCCCGCCCTCTCAGCAGACAGTGCTTATTTGGGAGGAATGGATCTCGACTCTCATTGTTTGTTGCATCATTGGTAACACAAGGCCATGGGAATGTGCGATTTGCTGGGCGCGGTGGCGACATTCAGGAGCGGTGTCAGCAAGCAGCCTCTGCCCCGGGCATCGAAACCCCCCGAAGCTCAAATGAGAACATCTGGGCTCCACCGTCAAGGCTTTCCTTTATGTGAGCGCAACCCCGAGGAGCAGGTATATTCCACCTACGCTTAATTCACTGGTTTTGAATGGGGGTGACGAAAGCCCCAAATCACATCGGTGTTGCAGACAAATTCAGTGAGACTTACTAGGAGCTTTTTGATCTGCACAGTACAAGATATTATTATATAACAACAATTGCAGCAACTACTGTCTTTTGAACACTTATTATGTGCTAGGTGCTGTATCAAGCTTTTTGAATCTATGTTAAGTCATTTAATCATAAAATGGGTACTATTAATATAGCCATTTTACAGAAACTGAAGCTGGAACCATAAGGGAATTTACCTGTGGTCATTCATCTATTAAAGATCCTATTTTGGATTCAGAAGTCAACAATATGGTCCCTAACCCTAGCAGCACAGTCTTTCCAATGGGAAAGAAAAAGAAACAAAGAATTATGGTTCTGTGTGGTGAGCACAAGGGTGGAGGCCCGCTCAGAGCGCCGCCGAAACGCGGGGCACTTAACCCAGCCGAGGAGAGGTGAGGGGGTCAGGGCAACTTCTCAGTGAAGATGTCCCCAGACACGGTCGTCATTAAGTTCTAGACCGTAGAAGGCAGCACAGCACGGTCCGCTCCAGCCTGCTTTGGCTCCAGCTTCGCCTTCCGTGGGTACACGATGTTGTCTCTCTCACTGAGTTTCCTCATACGAAACGTAGTAATTCTTAGATGGTCAGACTGTTGTAAGGCCTAAATGCTTCTAAAGTAGTTAACACAATACCTGTCACATAATAAAGGCGTGATAAGCAATAGTTAACATAATAACTATGGGCTTTTCTTCGCATGCACGAAGAAGTGATGTACAAGAAGACAATGACAACAGTTGACATTTACTGAGCACGTACTTTGTCCATTTAATCTTCACAGAATAGGTAGGTGCTGTTATCAGTCCAATAGTACAGTGGAGGAGATTAATGTCTAGCAAGGTCAGAACATGTGCCTGGAGTCACATGGCTAATAAATGGAAGAGTCGGGACTTGAACCCAGGTCAGGTCAACTCCAAAGCGCAAAGGGAGTCTTGGGGTCTCAGGGGAAGAGACTTCCAGAAAGCATGTCTTTCGGTTTGGAACCACTGATCAACCTGTGGAGAAGGTTCAACTTCCACTGGAACAAATTCAGCTTGATGAATATAAATGTCCCAACTCTTAGACTAACCATATGACTTACAAAAGCCCTTTCTAAAAGCCCTGTGAGAATGTCATGGTTTTACGAGCCAGTGTCAGTTGTGGGGGTGGGAAAAGGCTGCCAAGAGTGGCGCTTGATTCTCCAGTCCTGACCAGTCTGTAACGGGGACGAAGATACACACCTCTCGTTCCCAACCTATTCTGGTCCCAATTCCATGTGTGTTCATTCTCTAGCACTTCAAGGCAGAAAATGAAAATATATGAGCAAGAGAAAGCCTTGCCATAACTGCAGCATGCCTGCCTCAAAGCAAGTCCTTCGAGTGGTACTTTATAAAGAGCGTTTACACTGGTGTGAATGCCACATTTTGTTTCCCCTTGCTCTGACAAAAAAAAATTTTTTTTTTTAAAGATCAAAGTGTATTGTATGAGTATGCAATGTTTGACATTGGACAAAGTACTCTTTTTCAAAACAGACATTTTCCAAAAACATAACTCGCTAGACTAATGGGCAGCGAGAAGCCAAAATGACTGCCCTCCGCCTTCTCCTTGTGTATCTTTGCCAGAGTCCTTGGGACTTGCCAAATCCGGTCATGCCTGCTTAGCTTGCTCGACTGATTGTGCCAGAAAAGAAAATAAGACACAGATGTATTTGAGCTCTTTGAGATGCCAGTAAGAGAGACAGCTAATGGCTTCATTTCGACCCTCCCCTTCCAGCTGGGCACAGGTGGGGGATAATGAGGTCCCTCTCCCTAATCAAACTCAATTATTTACTACTCTATATAACCGCAAAGACATTCACATTCAGTTCAGAATATAAAACACACCGTGGGCTACTTCCAACCACTGCCACTGGGTATTTATAACAAACTCAAGTGGCTAACAGTTTGCCTTGGCAGGAGTTTAAGTGTGTAAAGTTTTGCAAACTGTTTCTGTTCAAATATGTCCTGCTGAAATGGGGTCCCAGGCGGGGTTCCATAACTGTCAGGTCAGTGAACTGCATAACATCTGAGAATGTATTCACTATGCAGTGCAGACAGGATCTGGAAATCAAATGCTTCGTTCTATCGCAACCTTATGAGAAGCGTCTCAGTTTTTTTCAACAGCAAGACTGACACTATATTAATAAACATTATAAGTCACTAGCCTGACATGTACATAGCAGCAGCTGACAGACTCCAACATAAGCTGAGGGGAGAACAGAGGAAATCAAAATGAGACATAGTAACTAAGCATGGCCAAAGGCGGGGGACAGGGGGGCGGGAGGGGGGATCATGAAACAAATCACATTAGTGTCAGAAATGGGAGCCCTAAACTTTTAAGCAACTAGAGCGACAATCTGGTATAATTTTTGGATACCAAAGTAAATTGACGGCTATCTAAAATGTGTGCTTTTATTGGAGAAACAAAGTGAATCCTGGCACACTTTCAACAAACAGACATTCCAGCGAGCAAAACATACATATTTAGCTTGCCTGACCTTTAAATTCTTAGAAGTACGTAATTAATGCTTTCCATCTTTATTACTTGCTCTAATATTTCTGCCACTTTAAAGAGACAAAGAAAAAGCTTTTCTTTTCTCTAGACAGTAGCTGTTGCCAAAAAGGAAATCAAGTCAGATTTACAAATACAAAATTAAACAGGCTGCATATGTTACATTTCCACACACGAGGACAATCTGGACAATGAAAATGTTTGCTAATGCAACAGAATGAAAAGAAACAACACACAGTTGGTGCTCTATGACTCAAGCGAATAATAAATAACTAGGAAAATTTATACCCACATTGTCAGGCCTAGCTGCAAAGAACACAGCCATCGTCTTGTTTTATTCCTTATGCTATTTTAGCTCCGCCCCTTACCAAACTGTATGACCTTGGGTAAATAACTCCCTGTCTCTGATTCTCAGCTTATACAGATGTTCCTCTACTTACAATGAGGTTATATCCCACTTAAACCTCCCATACGTTAAAAACGCATTTGATGCACTACCCTACCTAACAACATAGCTTCGCTTCAATGTTCTCAGAATGCAACGTCCCCCAACACTGGTGACATGGCATGCTGCAGCTGGGGGCTGCGGCCCACGGCTGCTGCCCAGCATCCCGAGAGGGCGTCTTACCGCGTGCCACCAGCCTGGGAAAGAACCAAAATTCAAAGTTCAAAGTACAGTTTCTAACAGATGGGTATTGCTTTCGCACCACCGTAAAGTCGAAAAATCTTAAGTAAAATCATCATAAATTGGAGACAGTCTGTATGTTAAAAAACGAGCTGCTCATCAGGATTAATAAAGGAGACTATGGCTCCTAGGAGCACTCAACTGAGTGTGCAAAAAACACTTTGTTTCCTCCTCTCCGTAACAGACAATACTACATTAAGAGTAGGAGAGGCTTTAAACTAATCATATCCTTTCATAAAGGCCTGGCCATTTGGGGGTGTACTGTGGAGATCTAGTTAAGAAGGTGCACAAAAACTCCCCGCCCTTTTGAAAAGCCCTCATTCCGGAAGGAGAAACGAATCAAGGGCATGCCTCTTTAAAAGGCAGCTAACCTTTCCCTTCATCCAGAGCTGGAGCCCCAGGGCTGTCTCTGGGAGCCCTCGGGGCCACACTGCCTGAGGCAGCCGGGCTTCTGGCGTGAGACCCTCTACTGCCTACGTGGTTCCTTTCCAAACGGCAAAATCCTAACTGGATTCTGCTTTGCTCTGCAATCTTGGTTAGAACAGTTCCTTCTGCATGTCCACCTGATACAGTAAACATTTTAGGTCCAACACATCATATATAGGAGGGCAACTTAATTGCTCACACTGACATCTGATCTAGGAAGATTCTGTCCACTTTAATAGTTTTGATTTTTCTTCCCTTAAAGCTCAGAGTAGCTGGCAGCCAGCAATTTAGGGAATCCTGTTTATATACACATTTGTTCTGTCCAGAATCCATTGAGAACAAAGGATAGCTTAGAAATGCACTTGCTGGTCTGGTAAAGGAGGCAGTTTCCATTACTGGGCTCCTAATCTTCAAGTGGCTAGAGTGAGCCACTCTGCTTCCCCCCAAATCAACTCTATTTCCAGGGGTTTCTTGGGCCCGGGAGGGCGGGAGGCTTGTCTCCTCACTCAGGAAGCACACTGAAGGTGGCCAGCTCCACATTCTCCTCCACGGAACACTCTACCATTGAGAATTCATTTACATTAACATGCTCCTCTTTTAAAATGTAAATAATTATGTAATAAGTCATTAGCATGATCAAACAAAGAGAAGTTTAAAATTTTCTTTCTATGAAGAAACACAGCTCTACTTAAAAGTTTTTCTATAATGGACATTCACTAATTGTGTAATAAAAAGTAACCCAAAGAAAGGTTAAATGCCATATACACCTTAGTGTGAATTATTCAGACTGATAACTATTTGACAGAAATAACAAAAAGAGCAACTATGTAATACTTCCTACATACCCGGGTCGTTCAAGGGCTTCTAGAGTCATCGGATAAAATCACGGACACTCTAAGTTATAAATTTAAATATTTTGCTTTTAGTTTAATGAAAATCATATATACATGTATATGGGCATGTATACACATACATACACACATGTATACATATACACGTGTAATATATATTTAGTTAAATAAAAATCATATAAATGATTTTCACTGAAAAGCAAAATTGAATATATTTTGATGTACAGGTGACCTTTTGAGCACAGGTCTGAACTGCATGGGCCCACTTATATGCAGATTTTTTCAATAAATACATACATATATCATTGAAAACGTATTTTCTCTTCCTTATGATTTTCTTAATAACATTTTCTTTTCTCTAGCCTATGTTATTGTAAGACTACAGTACATAATACATACAACACACAAAATATGTATTGACTGTTTATATCATTGGTGAGACTTCTGGTCAACAGTAGGCTAATAGTAAGTTAAGTTTTCGGGGAGTCAAAAGATATATGCAGATTTGTGACTGCACAGGGGGTTGGCACCCCTAACCCCCACACTGTTTAAGGGTCAACTGTATACGTAGTGACATATAAGTGACAGATATAAATGTAGCCTACCCCCAGTCTTCCATGTTACCCTTATCCACCCAGCTGGAGAAGCCCTCCAAGACGTAGAGGACAAAATCCAGGACAGCCAGCCACTTGACCATCCGACAGAAATGAACCAGAGACTAACTTACTAGAATAAGCCAGGGTGGACAAATGTGTCCCATGCCCATTCACTTATGTATTGTCTATGGCTACATTCACACTACCATGGTAGAGCTGAGTTACAGACTATATGACTCCTACAATATTTATTATCTGGCTCTTTAGAGAAGTTTGCCCACCTAGGGGATTAAGGCTGGTGAGATTTGGGGGGCTGTGTGTTCTAGCAGCTAGAGTTATTTCATATCACTAATAGACTTAGTAAAGGCCTAACGACATCACTGCAAGTTGCATGCAAAGTTTGTTGAACAGAGAAAAGTGATGGGAAAAGTGGCTCAAGGCTCGCTGATCTCTGAACAGGGAGGGACAGGCTTTCTGATTTCTAAATAATTCACGCCCTGCAGTGCCCAAGTGGCACTATCCACAGGTGTCAACAGGCAGACAGCTGACCTACATAACTGACCAATCAGCAACAGAAAGTCGAGTGCCCAGTCACCCTGGTTCGCCCAACACTGCAGAGCGTGAGCTAAGATGTGAGGGTTTTTTTGAAACAGGGAAAGTCCTAGGCAAACTGGTATAAAATCGTCAAGCTAGAGAAATGTTCTTTATTGTAAAGAACATTTAAAATTTGAGGAGGATGCACTATAATCAATTGACCCATTAACGTAATGGACTAGTGGTTAAAAATACATTATTTAAAAAGACAAATAATAATATGGTAATCTGATGTTTCATATAAAAATCAAGACTCAAGATGACAAGTAAAACATTTAACACCCATAAAACCCAACATCAGCGATTTAATTTCAGCAAAACATTATCTGTTGCATTAAAGTTGTTAATTTGTATTCTATTAATGTTATAGTTTTATCTGCATTTAATTTGTAATTTTGTTTGGGTTGCATAAAGACATGAATTTATAGCCAGAATTTTACATTTGTATGTATTTAAGTAACATTATAATAAAACTAATTCAGGCAAGCACGGAGGCTTCAGGAGAATTAATTTTCCTCTAAAAGAGGTCTGTATATTACTTACATTCAAGGAAATTCCTCACGACAATTCCGGGAGGTAGTTACTATTATCCTCATTTCACAGATGAAGAAACCGAGACTATAGTCGTGTAACAAGTCACTGGTGAAGGTGAAGCTTGAACTCAGGTTAGTCTAAGTTCAAAGCCTGTGCTGCGTCACTTGGAGTAGGGAAAGATGGTATTTTAGAGCCTCCTGGGAGGGCATATGAGGGCCTCTGAAAGGCAGAACGTAACCTGAGGTTTCACGGTTTTCAAAAGGCAGGAACAGGGGTGTAAGAGCTTAAGTGGGTTCAGAAAGTGAAGCAGGACGGAAAGCCTGGGCAAGGGCCCTCCGTGCAGCTCGCTAACACCTGAAGATTCGTTCATTCCTTCTCTATGAAGCCCTGTGCTGGGTGCAAAGACGCACAGACAATTAAGACTGTCCCCTCTCATCTTCAAGGAGTTTATGTCTTGCTGGTATCTTAAAGGGTGTCTGTCCATAAAAGGACTTATCTGAATGTCTGCAGATCTCCAACATATATATCTGCCAATGTTCAGCAAAAGTTATTCCAATTTAGCCTTTCGTGAGCATTGTCCACCCAAATCTGCCCTTCTCCTGCTAGTAAACGGAAAGTAGGGGAAGAAGAAAAACAGAGAAGTAGCAGAGAGATCTATTCAGTTACCCATTCAAGAAATATTTGTGGCACACTCACGATAGCAACGGAGCGATGCTAGGGATTGTGGGGCACAAATGATCCAGTTCTTGCTCTCAAAAGACTTTTTATTAATAACAACGGCAACAAACACTTAAGGCAACGCTCACACAGGCCAGGCACAGTTCTGAGTGCTTTACATCGGTTAATTCATTCGGTCTTAGAACAGCTCTAAGAGGTAGGTGTTGTTATTACTCTCATTTCACTGAGCCATAGAAAAGTGAAGAAACTCATTCAAGATCACACACACTAGTAAAGGTAAGGTCAGGATAGGCACCGAAGCGGTGTGGTTCTGGAAGTCACCAAGCTTTTACCTATTATACTACAGTGGCGGCTGAATGTCAGCCTTAGGACAGTGAGATTTACTTGAAAGACTAGATCAACACTAGACTGCTCTATCCCCATCCCGACTCTCAGCAAGGTGTTAGAAAGAGCACAGACTCTGAAGTCAGGCATGGGTTCAAACTCACACCTGAGACCGATACCTCTCAGTTTCCGTTTTCATGTCTCACTACAACCAAAACAAGGAAACGATCTAAATGTCCTGTGACAAGCATCCACTGCACCCGTACATTTTCTGTTGCACTACCCATCACGTTTTAATGATGTCTGATTACTGACTCCCCACTAGAGCGTAGGCTCCATGAGAACAGGGGTTGTCTCTGCTAGATCCTTGGTGCATAATACGTGTAGATTGTAGGAATTAAGAAGAGATATCAAAATATTTCTAATAGAATGTTAAGTAAAAATAACATAATGTGTATGCCAAGAACTGAAACTGTATAATATATATACATATGGAAACGGTTATACAAAAATGAAAAGTTATGTTAGGATGGAGGAATCACTGGATAGCTTTTAAATTACTTTAAATGTTCTTTAAAGCTGTAGTTTTAGTGCTGAAATGGAAATGGAAAATGTAATGTAAATGTACAAAGGAGGAAAATATTCGCTGTTACATATGCCAAATCAGACTTCATAGTAGGAATGAAATGGATATTATAAAAGCTTGAGAAGTCACCCCAGCTCATCCGCAGGCATTGAAGTATTCATTCTTTGCTCAAGGGTAGAAAGGCCCAAAATACTCACATATCACAGAGAGCATAACCCTACTTTTAGTAAAAATCTGAAACAAAGGCTATATGTTTTAAAGAGACAGGTGGCAAAGTCCTCTAAAGCAATTGCTTTTGGATAGCGAATCTGCTGGTTACTAACAGCAGGGGGTGCCAAAGGGACCGCTATTGTTCCCAGGAGACGGCCTCTGAGAGGGACTGTCGCCACCTTGGTCAGAAAAGCTTAAGCTGTGCTTTGAAAACACTGCTGGTTTTCCCCTAATAACGAGGACCTGTGGGTAAAACTCGGGCTATCTGTAGACTTGAATAGATAAAAATTACGTTTTTATTCTCATTAACTTCTGAGGTTTTAGCATTTCCTTGAATTATAAATGTACTCAACAAATCACAGTAGTATCAGCAGTACTGGTGATTCTGTCATGAGCAGAAATCATAGGTATCATCACAGCACATTATGGTTGTTGCAAATATCACTTAAACACAATCACTACTTTGAAACGAGGTTTCAGGAGTTACTGAGAGACCTGCTGCTGCGTTGTTATTTAATGTATTAATAAAGCCATACATATTACTCTATTGCAAATGTTTAATAATTTGACAACTATTTAAATATAACAAATTCTTTTGTACGTCTGTGAATTTTATTTTCTGCATTTACAAACACTTTTCTGAGAAGGGCTTATAGGATTTATCGGACTGCCGAAGGCAGTAAAGGTTAAGAATCTCTGCTCTGTCTACAGGAAGGCAACCGAGAAGAAAAATAAAATTTGTTCTGAATGAGGTGGGAGAGAAAAAGAAGTATTTTAAGTCACAAGAGAGAAGTGGCTGCAATGCACATTTTCATTTACTTTGAATTCCTTGAAGAGATTGTTTGCTTCACAGACTCCAAAGTGCCCCGATATATCCAGAGGCCTGGTTCACAGATACGATGGAGGTTCAGAGATTACCTAAGATAATTTGCTACTCCAAAGCCATCCGTATTTAATCTAGGTGCACAGGGCACAAAATAGAATTCGAATGTTGTCCCCCAGCATCTCCCTAGAAGTAATCATTACATGTAGACTCTCCAGATACCAAATATTCATTTGATGAACAAAATCGAAGTCAAATCCAAAACACGAGAAGATAGAGAGATGAGATAATCGAGAAGAGTAAAGGAGTCGATACTCACATTCGGACAAAGAGCGACTCTTTGGATGTCAGACCAGGAGATGAATACTTCTCAACCAGGGCCAAAGTACTGAAGCCGAACTTATGAATGGGCTCGTTGGAATCCAGCGGGGGGAAATCTGTGTCAACCTCCCCGTCATCTTCAGCGATATGCAGGCAGTAGGCACTGACGTTGTCACTGAAAGGAAAACCAAAAGTGAGTGAATTCCAGGTGAGAAAGGGACGAAGGGACCAGAGGCCGTGATACACAGAGAGCAACTGGGACACTGCTATTCTTTATCCCGAAGCCTCCCCCAAATCCTACTTTATTTAATGATGAGAAGACACACGGCAGTGCACACTGGGAGAAAAACAACGGGAAACAAGAGCTTTGAGACTACTCTGTTCTTCCAACAAAACCTTTTGAGCACCTGTTGTAGAGAAGACACAGAAGCCCTTCGATCAAACATGAGATTTACTACAGCACTCAAGGAAGTTTACAATATGGGGGGGGGTAAGCACAATATTAGCTATAATATAAATGTAAATAAAAAATAAATATCATAAAAGATACACAAAACTATAAAGGAGGAAAAAAATTACTTTGGGAGAATCAGAGGCCTTTGATTTATGGTCAGGAGTAAGAAAATTTCTGCTCTAGCTCAGGAGAAGTACTCGAGGTAACAAAGACAATCTACGCAGTTCTTCTTTCTCTGAAAAAATCAGACTCACTTGGCAGGATCCAATTCCAAACACCAAGGATACTTAATAGAGTCAAAGCAAATGACCTAATTTGCCCTGACGCAGGTATCTGGGCCCCTTCAACTACTTCTGGGCTTTTCTCACTTCCCTGGAATGCCCCGTCAGCAATTCCAGGTTCTAGCCTCGCTCAGTTTACTTCTTTCAGTGAAGTCAAAAGTCAATTGGCTGAAAAAGGGAGGGAAACTACATCAACATAAAGACAATTTAAAAACTGAAATCAACATAAAACACTTTAAGATACCCTGCTCCAAAGTTGAACCGTGAAACCGCAAATCTGCTAGTGTTCAGAAGCATGAACCTAATAGTTCGCGAGGCGATGGGATTCTAAATTCTGCAGCTTAAATTTGGAGTTTTAATTATATGATTGATGCTTAAATTAATTAATTGCAAAGTGTATGCTAATTGTTTAATTGGTTGCTTGATCTATATAGATCATTTTTTGAATTAAATGAGTTGATTTACAAAGTTTATTGATTGGATGTGACAATGAATTATTTCACTGACTACCTGATTTGCAATTTTCCCAATTAATTCACAAATCTTTTGCTGCAACTCTGCTTATTGAGAGAGAGCCTACTTCAGGTGATCTATACTCAGTCTGTCATGACTAAGAGATATTTATTACATAAAACAGGTAATAAGAGCAGATTAAAATTAATGGGAACTGTAAATTTGCTAAATGGATGGATAACAAGGAAGTAATCTGGCTATATGTGTCACTATAAATTTCATGTATTTGCGATGCTGTTAAAAAATTTAAAATTCATCTCTGAATGGTATGGGAAACTTACAGATCTTCACGAGAGGTTACAAACTTAAACACAAAACACTTGTAGAAGCAGAAGAAAGCCGTTCAGATGAGGAAAATGTCATGCTGGAGTAGCTAAGAGCTTTCCCAGAAAGACTTGGGTTCAATCCTAAGCTCCAGCAATCAAAGGCTATGTGATTTCAGAGAATAAGCTTTACCTCCTGGAGTTTCACCTCCCCCTTCTATAAAAAGAGTATGCTCACCTAACTCAGGGGTGGGAGTGAGGATTAGATGAGATAATATGTAGTGCCTATCATACAATGGAGGTAAAAAAATAAATAAATAAACGGGATGGAAACTATAAGAGTCAGATGGAAAATAACTTCTACAGTTACATCAATCCTTAAAGATGAACTGGGACTACGTATTAGAGCAAGAAAGCAACAATAACGCTGAGCGACGTGTTCTACGTGCATACATCTATCTGTAATGGCGTTAACGTCCACTGTACTCCAGCCTTGGGGCCACTGAGCCTCCGGGGTTTTATGAACAGGGCAGACACTGATGAAGCAAGCAATGGACAGCACAGATTATTTATTACCGTGTAAATCATCCTGAGGAATGCCTGTGATTCCTCAGCATCACAGAGGTTTCAAGGGCAAATAATAAGTCTATTGATTAAAGGAGAAAGCCAAACATCGGCATCAGAAGAATTCTGCTTTGATTGTCGTGGGACGCCCCCAAACCCCCTCAAAATGAACTCAACAAATGTCACAGGATAAGATCTAAGAGCCAAAAGACCGCAAAGTGCTATTATTTTCCCCAGTTCTTAAATACAAAGTGTGAAACCATTTATTCTTTCAGAAAACATTTGCACAGTTCCTACCCTGTGCTGTGGCCTGTCCTGGGAGCACAGCAAGGAAAAGCATGAATGATTCACCCTATGTTATACGAAACTGTACAAAAATGGAAGTCTTTTCTGGGTCACCCTTACAGGTTAGCAGCAAAACAGTGTTCTAACCCCTACGTCTAAGGGGAAAATGTCTAAAATTCTCTATTCTGTGCCTGGACATATTGATTCATTTGTGCTTTTATTAAGGAATGATTAATTAAAGAAGCTACTGTGGTATTTTGACTTCTAAAACTGCTTCAGTACTCCGAAACAATACCAGCACAATAATCATTAGTATCATTAGCTATGTTTATTGAGTGTTACGTGCCAGACACTGTGCCAAGTAGTTTAGACACATAAGCTCACTGAATCTTCATATTGGTTCTGAGTCAATTATTATTATGTTTATTTTATAAATTAGAAAACCGAGACTCAATGAGGTTGAGTGGTTTGCTCAAGACTAAACAGTGTGTAAGTGACAGAGCCGAGATTAAACACAGGTAGGTCAGGAGCTCTCTCTCTTGATTCCCACCTAACCCTCTGACAAAGCCAGGGTGAGTCAAGACTTCCCAAGGAAATGGAGCAAACTACTACACATTATGAAAAACTAGACGCTCAGAGAGATTTACTTCAATCTCCTTGCTGTTACAGATGGGGACTAGGTGGCCTAGAAAAGAAGAAAACTATGTCTATGATCATCTAGTTAAACAGGGGCAAAGCCAGTTCTATCTAGAGAGCTCAGCTCTCTGTCCTGCTCTTTGATCAAATCGGAAATTGGTGGCATTGTGAAATGGGGAAAAAAAGGGCAGCTGTGGACCTTCACCCCAAACATAAACATCTGGAACTTACAATACAGTGAAAAGAGGGGCGCCTCCTTATCACACGCTTCAGTGGTTTTGCCGTCAGATCTCAACCACTACCCAGCTGTGTGACCCAATCTGACCTCCGTTTCCTCATGTATAAAAAGCTTTCCTTGATTTCTCTAGGAGAATCATTTGGAAAAGTGGTTCTCCTCCGTGGCCTTACAGAACTCAGTTAATATTTCTGCATCTGACTTATCGCGCTGCTTTTTATGATTTACGCATCTATGTTCTCCTGAAGAGCAGGACTCTTCTCTCGTCTCTGCGCCCTCCCTGAAGAGTGAGGTGGCTGGCATCTAGAAGGCACTGAACAAATATCTGTTGAACGAATGAATGTATGAATGTGTAGAATGATCGCTCTACCCAAGAAAAAAAACATAAAGGGTATTATTAATGATGTGTGTTTCAACGAGAAGAGAAATAATAAGCTTCTCTTTTTCTTGCTTGTCACATTGATATCTTTTGACCAAATGTGGCTTTCTAGGCAATGCTCATGGGTCAGAGACTGTAATTCAAGACAAGGGGAGAAGAAGGCACAGGAAGAGGCGTTTTTACAGTTCATCAAGACATGAGTGCTGCATCTCACTTTTTCAATGGAGAAAAAACAACAAAATTATTACAACTGTGTAAAAACGTTCAGAGAATCACCTGTTCTAGACACTTGGAGCACAGCCTGCTTCGGCCACATCCCGATTCCCAAATGCGGTCATTTTCTCTACCAAGTTATAGAATTACAGAGAAAATAACCATATCTACTACACAAAGGTCTTGTAAGGATTAAATGACTTAATTCACTCGCAGTGCCTGGAATGAAAAAATCTCATTTTGCCAAGATTTCTTCCATTACTCTGAAGCTTCTGATCACAGAATTAACCAACAGAAGCATGGTAGATAGCGTGAGATACAGAAACCTAAAAGTCCTGTTTGCGAGTCACTACCAGAGAGGGAGAAATGGTCAAAAGACTAAGGAACAGTATAGGACCATGGGATAAAAAACTAAGGAAGAGGCTTAGGGTTAGGTGGGCGTGGAAGCAGCAGCCTCCTTAGGGACGGTAATGCTCGTGAGAGAACTGGTTGTCTGAACAATGAACGGATGCAAAATGGAGCCTGTTGCCAAAAGGAGATCATTTGGGGGGTTGGAGATCTCTCTCTCTCTCTCTCTCTCTCTCTCACACACACACACACACACACACACACACACAGCTTTGATGAATACAACTGACTAAATTTACTTATTCATATTTTATCAAGGCTAAAATTTTTCATTAGAAAAAATTACTTCACTGAATTGTTGACCAATATTTGCTTTATGTTCCAAGACCTCTATGGCCTTCATGAAGAGACAGAAGCCAGTAGCCCATATATAATTGGTACTTAATTCATATATGAAAATTCAGGAGCATTCCAGGAAGCATCCCAGATTTCTTCCAAATGTGATATGACATGTTAATTTACATACTCATAAAAATTCACTATTACTTCATAAAATGCAAAACACACTTAAGTATGTCTGGGCAGATGAATGCTTAGTGTGTGTGTGTGTGTGTGTGTGTTTGTGTGTGTGTTTTAATGAAAACCAAATTAATGCATGATTCTGAAATGTCCAGAACTCTCATCACTTGGGCTTTGCAGTTTATTCTGATGACAGAATCAATATTAAGAGTGCCTCACACATTAGGAATAGAAAGAAAGCTCCTGAGGGTTGCAGCTCAGAAGTTCATCTCTTTGAAGCCGGAGAAAAATTTTTAAAACTGAAGATTCCCTTTATCTAAAACAAAATCCCCCATAAAGTAAAAACTGAAAAATGATATCATAACATTTGTCAAGCCACAGCAACCTCACATAGTATATAGTTGTCTAAATTCTCTGGTAAAAAAAAAAAAATGTTCTAGGAAGAAAATAACCACTAAGTTCTAAGTTGTATTGTTCTGAGATCTTTTATCAATAGTTTCTATTGCTATGTCTTCAGGTTCACTGATTTTTTCTTCTGCAGTATCTAATCTTCTGTTAATCTCATCTAGTGTAGTTTTCATTTCAGATACTACGTTTTTCACCTCTAGAAGTTCCACTTGGGTATTAAAAATCTACTTCTTTCCTCTCCATGTTCATGCCTCTATCATGTTCAACATATACAGCATGTTTATAATAGCTGTTTTACCACCCTTTGCTAATTCCATCATTTCTGGCATTTCTGGAAAGTCTTTTTTTGTACAGTTCTAAATGAGAGAGATTCTTCAAACAAATTCAGTTGGCAGAATTCTAAATTTCAGAAACCAATGAAGTCTACTACAAATTCACCCTGCAAACATTCACCCTCAATCCCATTACCAGAAACACAACTGTGACATTGCCATTGCTCTGTTTAAAGCCTTTCCCTTCCTTTAGAATAAAACAAAAGAGCCATTAAAAGTACCTGGTTTCCATACATCCTTCTATTATACTCTGCTCTGCTTTCAAACCCAATCTCCTTCCATTCCAGGAGACACAACTTAGGCTCCAGTCATGCCAACTGCTTGTAATAAGTACCCTAGTTAGGTCATAACATGAGTTCCCATCACAATTCATGCAGGCCTCTCGGCCTAGATGCTAGTTGTTCCTAGTCTGTCAGGTCATCTTTTGAGATTTCACTCAAGCATCCATTCTACTGGGAAGCCTTCCCTAACATCCCTCCCACCCCTGCTCAACCCAGACCTCCATTTTCAGGCAGACTTACAAAAGCCTTTCTTTGTGTTCCCATAGAATTCTGGATATCCACTATTATAGCAAGTCTCAATAACAACGAAACTGAAACTGTGTACTTTGGTGTCTGTATGAACCACTCGCTTGAGTCTTGAGACCACAGACTTGATTTTATAACTGTCTATATCCCCAGGGCCTAGCATAGTGCCTGGGATAGTGTAGAAAACATGTAAACGCTTGCTGAATCTGTGATTATAAGAATGAAAGGATGGATGGACGGAGAGAAGGAAAACCTCAAATGGCTATATTGTGCCTGGTGCTATCCATGAGAAGAGCCTCATTTCTCTATATAGCATGGTAGTTAAGATCAAGGAAAAGGGAGTCAGACATAGGTTCAAATCCTGACTCTGCCACTTACTAAATATAAGCTTTTGAGCAGTTAATTAATGTCCTGATCCTCACAGTTTCACTACTGTTACTATCTATGACTTATAACACTGTTAGAAGAAATAAAACACTTAAAATAATGGGCCTGGAGCATGAAACAGTGGGTACTCCAGTGTACTTGTATTTACCAATTCATTACCTAGCAGAGTGGCGACTCTGGCACTTGGGAAATGTTGATGATGGGCAATCTTTCTGTCCAGCTCAATGAACAAAGTGTAATAGCTTCCCTCAAACCTTCAACTGTCATTCAAATTCATCCCAGGTTGAGAACTATGACCTTTTTTTAATGAATAAAGGTTTGTATACAGCCAGAAGAAGCTTGTCTTAGCGGACACGCGGAGGAAGGCCTCCCTGGCATGGCAGGGGTGGAGAATTTCAGTCCACATCTTTGAATGTTTCCATGTTCCCTTATCCGTTCCATACATTATTTATTGAGCGTTTGCTCTGTATTAATATAAGCGCTGTGTTATGGACTGGGGAATACAAGTCGATAACACAGATATGGTCTAGGCTTCATCTCTATCCTACTGCATATAAGACTTCTTCACTTGGCCCATCTCTCAAGTAATCTCAGCTTTTTTTACACCCAAAACCAAACTCTTTATCCACCCCATTTAGAATCTACTTCCTCTGTAGGATGCTCCATTTTAGCACCACCACCCACACGGCTTTTCAATGTCCAATCTTAGGCCTTTATCTCTTTTCATGTACCCGTGCCGGAGGCTTCTACCGATAACTCTATGCAGGTGACTCCTCAGCTCACAATTCTAGCTCATCTCTGTCTCCTCTAAACTCCAACATGCACATATAAATGACTATTTGAAAACTTAGATACAGCGAAGCCATCTTGTATTAACAGGCAGAAGACCGAACTCAGGCTGCCCTTCCCCCTCCCCTTCACACACCGAAAACCAAACAAAACCCAGTCCTCCAATGTCCGCATCACAGCGGAGGGCATAACATACCAAGCGGCGCGGGCCAGGAATCTTTGACACAGCTCCTCTCACACACTTCCCATGTCTAATTCATTCCCAAGTCCTGTGAATTTGTACCTCTTAAATACTTCTACAATCGGTCCACTTCTCTCAAGCTCCACTGCGGCCCCTGCCCACCTGTCTCTTCCCGTCTCGCCGGCCATCTTTACTTCCCTGACCACAACGGCCTTTCTCCGGCCACAGCATCGTCGCGGTTCCGTCTGCCAGGAACCTCGCCCACGAGGCCGGACCCTCCCGTAGCGCTGAGCGTCTCCCTGACTGGCCTCTAGGCTGCTCTTTCAACAGCACCCCCAACCTCCCCTTCGGAGCACTTAACTCAGACTTTAAGCAAACGTTATTTAATTATTTGGTTTAATGATTTGAATTTTTTGCTCATTTCCCTCACTGAACTGTGAAATTCATGAGAGAGAGCCCACATCTGGTTCCATTCACAACTGTATACACAGAAAAGTGCCTGGTATATAGTAAACACTGAGTAAATGTTTATTGTATACGCAAATGAATACAAATGATAAGTGAAATGAGCCAGTGACAAAGTGCTCATACATCTGATATTTCTTCTTCCCACAAAGCTAAATTTCTTGAGAGCAACAGTCACATTCCTCTTGTTCTCCATTTTATCCTCAGTACCTAGATCTACAGACTTAAGCCTTCGAGATTGAGCAGGATATCAAGAAAAGAGTGAAAACGGCATTTCCTGAGCAAGGAAACGGCAAAAGTGGACAAGGTATCAGTGTCGAGAAGCTGCCAGTTCAAGAATGTGATGTGTGAGGACGCCAGGGAGCAGCTGGGGGTCAGGATGGGAAAGGCCTCTCAGGATGTATTGTTTTGGTAAGTGGTTCTCAATGATGACTCTAAGGAATACAAGTTAAAAGCAGAAATCTAGAGAGGGGGGATAGGAGGATGGATAGAGGTGGGCAAGCAGACAGCCAAAAAAAAAAAGGAAGTATAAAGAATTCAAATCGCAAAGTTGTCAGAAAACATATAACTGTAAGGTCAAACATTCCCATATACTTTGCTGAGCCCGAAAGGGCATCAGCGTACCACGGCACGGCGTAATGACTTGAGCCACCAGGAAAGGCCTGAATTATGCTACTGCTGCTCAACTGCTACTAGTTTTGGTTGTAGCAGCAGCAGGCTACAGTTATCGTCTTTAGCAGCAACAGAAATGAGCATTTACTGAGCACTCGCCATATGTTTTCTCATTTTATTTTTATAACTACCCTATTAGGAAGTTTCTATCCTCATTTGACACACGAGAAAACTGGAGCACACAGGACTGAAGTAACTCACCCTGACGATGAGTGCAAGCGCCAGAATTCACTCACACTCACCCCGATCACCCTGATGATGAGTGTTAGTGCCAGAATTCACCCGCACTGTGGCTTTGGCCCCTACTTTCAGCCGCTACGTTATACTCGGATTACGAAGGCGGAGGGAAGTGTTAACACGTTTTAGAAAGCTTCTATGAACAACTATCAAACTTGAGAAAATTTGATACTGAATGAGATAAACCCTCAACTATCTATAAAACGCACCGAGTTTCCCACGGGCTTGACGGCTGGGCTTGCATAGGAATGGAGGGGACCTACCGTGAACCCCACAGCGCGGTTACACTGTGCCCGCATGCAGTCTCAAGTTGCGGTTTCTGACATGTGGCTACTGAGCACCTGACAAGGGGCTGCTGTGAGTTTTGCTATCAATGGTGAATAAACATGAGATACTGAAAACTTATGATGAAACCCCACTGAAGATATCATTGATAATTTAACACATGGATTATGTTAAAACATTTTAGGTACAATGGGTTAAATAAAATATGGTATAAAAATTCATCTTACTCATTTTTTTGAAACCTGGTTTCAATTTAAAATGTGGTTACTAGAAAACTTAAAATTGCAATGTGGCTCATTTGCAGTTACATTATCTATTTTTTCCCAGCTTTATTGAGATATAATTGACATAAAACGTTACCTAAGTTTAAGGTGTACAGCATGTTCGTTTAACACAGAATAACCACCAAGTAGTATTAGCCAGCTCCTCTATCACATCATATAATTATTTCTTTTTTGTGAACATTTATGACCTACTCTCTTAGCAACTTTCAAGTATATAATACAGTACTGTTAACTATAATTGCTATGCTGTATATTAGCTCCCCAGAACTAATTAATTCATCTTCTAACTCAAGGTTGTACCCTCTGACTAACATGCCCCCATACCCCACAGCCCCTAACTCCTGGTAACCACCATTCTAAACTCTGTTTCTATGAGAGTGGCTTTTTTAGATTCCACATATATGTGACAGCATACAGTATTTGTCTTTCTCTGTTTGACTTATCTCACGTAACATAATGCCCTCAAAATCCATCCATGTTGTCGCATGGCTGAATAATATTCCACTGTGTGTATATATATAAATACCACATCCTCTGTATCCATTCACCCACAGATAGATACTTAAGTTGTTTCCCTATCTTGGATACTGTGAATAAAGCTGCAATACACAGGAGAGTACAGATATCTTGAGGTCCTGTTTTCTCTTCCTTCGGATAAATACCCAGAAGTGAGAATGCTGGATCATGTGATAGTTCTATTTTTAATTTTTTTAAGGACCCTCCATACTGTTTCCCGTAGTGGCTCTAACAGTTTACATTCCTACCAACAGTGCAGAAGGGTTCCGTTTTCTCTACATCCTCATCAGCACTTGTTATTTCTTGTCTTATTGATGCCAGCCATTCAAACAGCTGTGAGGTGACTGCATTATGTTTCTTTTGTACAGCACTGCTCTATAGCCAGGACCTTCCACTCACGGAGCATTGCAAATCATCTTCAAAGTATATCACTCCAACTTTCTAGACTACAGTAAAACTCTCCAGGCTTTTAGTAGCTCACCTGTCAGAAGCCTTACAAAGAGCAAAAGTAAATAAGAGATCAGAGAAATCTGGTAAATGTCTAAGGGATAAATGACAAGAGGAAGGCCAAAGGATGGCTGTTCTAGTGTGCCAATGGAGTCATAATATAGCACTAAAGGCTCTACATAAAAATTGGGACTAGTCAAAATCACCCTTGAAAAGCACTTTAAATCGTCTTCGAAGGAGAGTAAATGTAGCTTTAGGTAAAGGGCAGGTGCATAACTCCCACCCCAAGTTTGTGGCAGGGTAAAAACTCACTAAATTTTATTTTTCTCTCATTTATAAGTGGGTGTTACTCAACAGATATTGTTTCACTCTTAAATCTGTTGGAGGAATATAAATTAAGGAAAGTTTTTAAAAATCTTACAGGCCCCACACAGACAGACCCACACAAATATAGTCAACTAATTTTTGACAAAGGAGCAAAGGCAACTCAGTGGAGAGAGGATAGTTTATCCAACTGGATATTTACATGCACGAAAAATGAAATCTAGACACAGAACCTACCCCTTTCATGACATTCAACTCAGAATGGATCACAGACCTAAATGTATGGCACAAAACCAGAAAACTTCTAGAAGATAAAAAAGAAAATATGGGTAACCTCGGGTTTAGTGATGACTTTTTAGATACAACACCAAAACCACAATCGATGAAATAAGAAATTGAAAAGTTGGGAGTTTATTAACATTAAAAGCTGCTCTGCAAAAGATGCAGTTCAGAGAATGAAAAGACAAGCTTCAGAACTGGAGAAAATCTTTACAAAACGTATCTGATAAATATACAAAGAACTCTTAAAACTCAACAGTAAGAAAACGACTGATTAAAAAATAGGCAAAAGTCCTGAACAGACAACTCGTTAAAGAAGACAGATGTCAAGCAAATGAAAAGATGTTCAATTCATCTCATTAGGGGATTACAGATTAAAACGAGATACCGCCTCATACTTACCAGAACAACTAAAAGCCCAAACATTTATAAAATCAAATACTTGTGAGGATGTGGAGCAAGAAGAACTCTCATGCACTGCTGAAGGAAATGTGAAATGGTGTGATGACTTTGGAAGACAGTCTGGCAGTTTCTTAGAAAGCTAAGCATTGGCTTATCATACAATCCAGTAACTGCGCTCCTAGTTATTCACGAAATGAATTGAAATCTATGTCATGCAAAACCCTGCACATGAATGTTGATAGCACCTTATTCATAACTCCCACAAGCTGTCCTTAGGTGAATGAAAGAAAAACAAACTTTGTTTACATCCATACAACAGAATATAATTCAGCAATATAAAGAAATGAACCATCAAGCTACAAAAAGACATGAAGGAACCGTAAGTGTATATTGCTAAGGAAAGAAGCCAGTCTGAAAAAGCTACATATAGTATGATTCTAGCTAGCTGACCTGGAAAGTGCGAAACTATAAAAACACTAAAAAGATGAGTGGCAGCCAGAGGTGGGGGTGGAGGTGATAAACAGATGGAGCACAGGGCACTTTTAGGGTAGTGGAACCATTCTATATAATACAACCTTTAGAACTGTAGGATACACAGAGAGTACCCTAATATAAATGACCAACTTTAGTGAATAACAATGCATCCATATTGGTTCCTTGATAGTAACAAATGTACCGCACTAATACAAAATGTTGATAAAAAGGAAAAATGAGAGGCGGGAAGGAGATATGTGAGAACTTTCTGTGCAATTTTTCTGTAAACCTAAAAACTACTCTAAGAAATAAATTCTATTAAAAAGGTTTTAAAATCTTATAGGTAATCAGCCTCAGAATTAAAAATAAACTGAAACGGGGGGGGGGGGTAAAAAGGCATGAAAACAAAGCTTAAAACAAGTCGACTGAGATGAAACCAACACCACTGGTTACAATAAATGTTAGTGAGACAAACTTCCCGATAAAAAGACATTGACTTAGACTGGGTCAAAAAAAAAAAACACAAAAAAAACAAACAACAACAACAACAAAAACCTCCCAAAATTATTCATCATATCTAACACAAAACGGCGAAGGTAAAAGTCTGAACAAAGATACATTAAACTAAAAAAAAAACAACAGGGTTGGAAAAGCTAATATTGAAATAAAGCAAAGAAAAAGGCAGGACGCAATACATAAATAAAACAAATAGAACTGTTTTATACTGAAAAAAGTACAGCTCACAATAAAGATATGAAATGCATGAATCTTTTTGTGTACTGAAATATATAAAGCGTAAACTTTGAATCTCAGGAGAAATTGACAAAAACACAAGAAAATGGAAACTTCAATCCATTTCTCTTAATCTAAAGACGAAAGTTAAAAAAAAAAGTAACCGTAATTAAAGATGATTTAATAAGCATATATTGAATTCTGTAACCTATACAGAATTTTTATCCAGAATCCATGGAATATTTATAAAAATTCCAATATATAAATAAATATAAATAAATCTCTAAGCAGAAACTTTATAGGCTATATTTTCTGATCCATATTCAATAACCACGAAACTATATAACAAAGTCTAAATTAAAAAATTCAACTACCTAGAGATTGAAATGACTTCAGTTACTTTCTTCCAAATGGATTTAGTTTCCCCTAAAATCAGTGCATTGAATAAGCAGGAAAACAGTATAAACATCACATGCCAATCTCGCTCAAGAGTTAACAAGTATAAGAGTAAAGGAAGTCAAGAATTCCAGCTAAGTCCTCCATTCCTTCCCTGTGGCCAAGGCCTACTACCATAAACAGTTTTCAAGGCGCAGAGACTGAAGAACAGTATTCTTAAATAAATGGTTTTCTTGACAACCAGAACGAAATTGGAGGCAAGATCTCCCATGCATGTTGCAATCCGGCCCCTGTGAATGAAGAGTTCTTCACGGGGCCAACCGCTTAGAAAAGATCAAATAAGGACCTTAAGTACAAACAAGCTAGAAAGAAAATAACCTTGCACTACACTGCCTGATAAGAAGGGAACCTAGAGATTTCCTTTACGGATTGTCTTACACCAAACGGAACTGAGAAATCCAATGTCACGTGAGAATTGTAAAAACTTCAAAAGATAATGGTTTATTTGAATTCAGTACAACTTTGTAATTCAAAATATACTCACAGAGCAATTATTAAAAGATGTCAACATGCTATATATACTTCAGGAATATAACTCTAAGTAAAATATACTCAACTTCAGAGGCTTACAAAATAGTACAAGGGATAATCTCTATTTTGGGGGTTCAGAATTGCTAACTTAATTGGTTGAATCTTCCTTTTCCGTACTAATTTTTAGTTTGCTTCATTTACCAGTTTCTGATAGGAATACACTGAAATTTCCAATTTTGACTGTGGATCAGTCAATGCCTCTTTATAATTCCCTTAAAACATTTTGAGGCTATGTTGCTAGATATTTACACAGTCAGAATTATAGTCTCTTGGTGGGCTACTCCTTTTCATTCTGTAGTTCACCAAAATATCCCCACTGACACGTTTTTGCCTTAAATTCTACTGCTTGATGCCGGCCAGTCCCTCCTGCAGCCTCCGTCCCCATTGGCCAGGTGCAGCCGAAGACTGGACCACGGGAAAGGGTTGGGCAGCTGCCGCCTGACAGCTTTTGGACTGGGAAGGAAGCGAGATTGTAAAGCAAAAGTTTTAAATTTTGATCAAGTCCAATTTATCTTCTTTCTATTAAAGATCATGCTTTTAGAGTCATGTATAAAAACTCTTCATCCAGCCCCTGGTCCCAAAGATTTCCTCCTCTGTTTCCTATTGAAAGTTTCATAGTTTTACATTTTACATGTAAGTCACAGTTCACTTTGAATTAATTTTATGCAAGGTAAGAGGTTTAGGGTATAGTTGACTTTTAAGTTTTTCTTTTTGGCTTATAAATGTCCAATTCCCCTAGCCCCATTTGTTAAAAAGGCTATATCCTTCCTTCATTTAATTTGTATGTGCTTTTAATATGAAGACCCATTCATATCTACCTCCGATTCTGGGAAATTCTCTGGTATTCTCTCTTCAAATAATGTTTCTCTGCCATTCCCTCCACGCTCTGCTTTCACATGGAAGCTCTCAATCTTTCCTTCATGTCTCTTAACTTACTCATCTTTCATTCTTTGTATTTCTTTATCTTTGTTACATCGTACATGGAATTCATTAGAACTATCTTTCGATGTGTTCCCTCTTTAACTATGCCAGTCTGGAGTGAATCCATCTTTTTTTAACTTAAATAACTACGTTTTATATCTCCAGTACTTTCAATTGGTTCTTTTCTAAATCCATCTCTGGATGCTCGGTTTTGTTTCACAATTTCCTAAAAGTTTACCATGGATGTTATTCCTTTACCTCTTTGATGATTTTAAACATATTTATTTGTAATTATTTTCAGATTGCTTTATTATATTTTGTTCGGAGTTAATTCTTCTAATTATTGTCTTTCTTAGTACTAGTTGTACTCATTTGCTGTGGTATTTAGTTTGCTAGCTCTTCTTAAATCGACATGTTTGATCTCTCTTGCTCTCTTCCCCCCTTCCTCACCATTCTCTATCTAGTGCTTTTACAGGCATTGCCACCATGACCCATCCTTGTCCAAGCAAAGGCCTCTAGTCCGGAAGCAGGTCTCATTCTGGCTGTTCAGGCTTCCTATCCTTTGGTACCACGAGGGCTATCATAAACGCAGTCACTTCATGGCCAGGTCCTGGTCATACTGCTATCTCTCTTCCCTTGCCACCCCAGAAACACAACTTTAAGCAAGTCATAGACTGAGGTAGCTTTGTTGCTTCTTTTCATAGGTAAGGCAGTCCCACCCTAGCCCCTAGCTTCCGGCATGAGACTTCTTCCGGTCCCCATCCAGGCAGGAAGTTCCTTTGGCTCACATATTCTCAAGTAGTGTTTCCCACTCCTTTTTGACGTCATGGTATACTTGTGGAAAACAACAGTATGTGTATGGCGCACAGGTAGATGCATGAGACTGTTCCCACCTAGAAATAATGGTTGGGGGCTCTGACCACCCCAGGCCCTGCCTAGCTGCCCCGAAGCCTGGGAAAAATCATTGTTTCACATACTGATAAGCTCACTTGCAGCATGTTTACAGGAATACCCTAAGAGAATGGATTCCTAGCACATTCTGCCTATTTCTGTACTTGGTTCTGTTTCTAGTCCACCTTGATGTTTATCTTGTTATTAAAAGGCGATTATGTTAATAATGTATTCCATTTATCATTGCTATATATTTGGGACAGAATATAGAATTTAAAGCATGGATTTAAAGGGCCATCATGAGCAGAAGTCCATGTGTGTCCCTCTGTTTAGAAAACCCTCCTCTCCACCTCTTTGCATTACATTTTACTCCTCCTTCAGGTTTTAGTTTAGAGGTCACGAATACCACCAGTTCTAGCGCTCACTGTGTAATTTAGAAAAGGTACTTAGCCTCACGAAACTTTAGCTTCCTCATCTCTAAAGTGCGCGTCTCAGTCCACTCCTGTCTCTGCTACTGGCCGTATAATCCTGGCAGGCTGCTCTGCCGCTCTGGGTTTCCGTTCCTGCATTAAGTAATGTTCTGAGGATTAACTCAGACAACATCCATAAAGTCACTAACACGGTGACTCTCTTTCCTGTTTTCTTGCTTCCACTTCATGCTGAAAAGGGACAACCATTGCTCAGCCTTCAGCAGAGCTGCTGACTCAACTCTTTTCTGAGCCTAGGTGGTATCTTGGTTAAAAAGGCTTTCTATTGCCACAGGAGTGGTAAAGATTATTTTTATATCCACAATTTATTCAGGCAAAGTGAAGGGCGATGTCAATAAGAACTTGAAAGAATAATATTAAGTGTAAATTTAATGTACCTAAAGAAAAAACAAAACAACTGACGATGGACCTTTCTAACTCTGAAAATGTGAAAAGAGAAAGTCTGCATGAGAATGCATTCCCAGAATGAAGGCACCCACCACATCCTGCTGATTCTCAAACACCTTTGCTGGGAAGAGCACATAAAACTAGAAGAAGATGCCTGTCAGATGAGAAATTTAAGCATAGGTGAACTAATGCAGCAAAGCACTTTCAAGTTCAAGTTACGATGTATAAACACAGAGATGCTACTTTCAAGCATTACATTTTAAAAATAATTGTTTAATGAGGAAAAGAGTCTAGTGATCGAGAGAAAAAGTGAGCCACTAACTAATAACAAAGAAAACTAATTCAGACCAAAGGAAACGATGCAAAAATCATGCAACAGACCAAGAATCAAATCCCGACTCTGCCACTTCCCACTGGTATAACCTTCGGCAAGTAACGAGACTCTGACTGGGAGTTTCTTCCTATGCAGGATGAGGATCATAATGCTCGCCTCACAGGCAGCTGGGAGAAGTCAATGAGATATGAAGTACGAAAGGCCCAGCATGGTGCCCGACTCATGGTAGGTGCTCAATTAACATTAGTTCTCTCCCACTAACTCCCACGCCATTTTTATCAGTGAGCATCATAAAAGGGTTTGGGAAACTGCTAACATGCATTTTCTCATGTCTGCATTCACAAATTTATCAGTCCGTTTACGGGCAGATTCTCAGAGATAAGCCTGAGGTCCACGGGCCCAAGACCTGGGGAGCAACCTGACCTGGATGAGTGTGGACATCTGGATCCCAGGCCGATGCCTAGAAACACTGGCTGGGCCCAGAAGGCAGCACGGGTGGGTGGCCAGGAGACGGCCAGAAACTAGAGCAGCCAAAAAGAGGAAGGATTACTTGAGCTTCGGCTCCCGTCCTTCGCTTGTGTACTGCCAACAGATGAGCCCGATCAGGTCCTGCACCCTGGCGCTGGCCATTGTCACCACGGTCATTGGCAGCAGTCTGTCCTGGCTCGACTGCAGGGGGAGGTAGACGTCGATCTTCTTGGTTGCTGTTGTGCCTACATGACCCTGTGGACAGAGCACAGTGCGTGAGGGTGGAGCACACAGTCACGGCCATCTCTCATCCTTTTTGCTCGGACCTGCTTATGAGCCTGGGATGGTCCCAAAGTTTTTTCAACACTGTCTAGTTTTAAGGGTTTTTTCCTGTAATTTTCATTTTCTAATGGTCTAATGGACTCGGTTCTGCCAGCAGTAAGGTAAATGAGTGCTATCATTAAAATGAACAAATTAGAGGGTAAGCAGACCTGATGTTTAGTGTCAGGAGACATGCTTTGCTACTTACTCAGTGTGACCTTGGAAAAGTCACCATTAGACCTTGGCATCAGCTGCCTTCCCTGAAACTGCCATCTAATTCCTTGAGACCTTGGGAAAAGCCGCATGGGAAGCTGTCACACGCTCCAAGAAGGCATTTAGGCCCGTGGCACTGGCACCAAGGGCTGCTTCTCAGAGACTGTGGGGCACTAACTCACTGCAGGACATCTGCTTGCTCTGCTCATCCGCATTGCAGCCGAAGGGTCCCTGGCCTTCCCTTACTGCCCTAACTGCCATACCATGCTGGGGTTTACCCCCAGCCCGTCCCACACAGCTCCCCTTCCTCCCTCCTGAACTTTCCACTCCCTTCTGGAACCCCTGCACTAGTCAGCAAACTTCCATAAATCATCATTTCTTCTTTGAGTCCATCATTTCACTCGTCTCATTAAAGGCCAATCTCCACCTTCTGGCCTCAATTGAACCTGCAGGTCACTAAGGACGTTGCTTCCTCTGCTGTCCAGGAGAGTTTTGCTGTTTTCTTTTTAACCTCAAATCATCAAAGCCAGGAGGCAGAGCAGGTATTCTTGTCCCCACGACTTCCCCTTTCTTGTAAAAATCCCTGTTCCTCTGAGACCCAAGCCATCCAACTACGCCATCTTGTCCTCGTCTGTCTCTTTCACCCATCAACCTTTCGAGCACTCTTCTCACTCACTGAAGGCTTGATTGAGCTCTTGGCTCATAGTCTTCTTTCTCACCCCAGCTCCTGTCATCATTCTTGGCAATTTCATCTAAAGGAATAAGCCATCCCATACCCAAGTGTCTCAGTATGCAGGCCATGTCACCCCCAATGCCGTTCCAGCCACTCCGCCTCAATCACTCACTACAGTGGGTACACCAGAGATCTGCACCAACTCCAAAATCTCAAATTAGAATATCCATTTACTTCATTTGTTTAAGTAGCCCCTCATATTCTTCAACCTCCAATCTACTGACCCCATCACCTTTTAATTATCTATCAGTCTCCCTTATTTTCTCAACACCACCCTCCGGATTACACAGTCCATCATTATAATCATTCCTTTCCAAATACAGCTTTAGTGCTCTGTTCCTCCATTGGACTCACAGGGCAGAACACCAATCTTGGATGAATCCAGCCCTCTGCATTCCTCAGCTGAACATCACTGGAGAAAAATCATGTTAACTACAGACTGGTTTTACTTTAAATTCATGATGATAAACTTCAAACAGACACCCACCATTGTACAGCAGTCTATTGCATTTCCTGATCTGACCTGTACCCCACCCAGGACCCCCACTGCACGCTTTTGCTTCTCTCCTCAAACTTCCTATGAACCCCTGAAGACCTTCAGCAGTTCTTCACTCACGTAACTGCCAACAGATGAGAAATACTCCTAGTTTTCATTAAGAAAATAAGAATTTCCAAAAAAGAACTCTGTTATTCTCTCATCATTAAATTCAAAAACTTACCTGGATTTAACCAGCTTCTCCTCCTCTTTCCCTGCCTGCCTTACACTGAGAGTGTCACTCGTCTCATTAAAGGCCAACCTCTCCACTTGTGATCTGACCCCTGCCTCCCTCACCAGCATCATCTACTGCCACTCTGCCACCTGCTCATCATGTTTCAGCTACGCTGACTTTCTAGAAGCACCCTGAATATGTGTGTGCACCTTACCTGCTTCTCCCACTTTCAAGACCATAGCAGGTACTACTCACTATATCTAGAAGGATCTTTCTCATGATTTTTGATGTGTGGCCTTGGGCAGGTTGCTTAATTCCTTTGTTCTTCCATTTCCTCATAGGTAACATGATGATAATGACAGGACCTACCCATAAGAGGACTCTTGTGAGGACTGTTACTATTCAAGGTTCAGATACGACACTCCTTCAAAGAAACCTTCATTGATAATCCCATAGAAAGAAGCCCTATCCACAGTTATTCTCACATATAGCCTGTTCGTTTCCTTCACAGCATTAAACAATTTGATACGTTTTATTTACCTACGCCTTTAGTGTACGCCTTCCCCACTAGCACTTGACCTCCACGAGGGCAGCCGCAATAATGTCAGCTTTTTTCCTGCTCTATATACAATGGCCAGCACTGTGCTCGAGCAGAGAAGACTCTCCTAAAAAACAACCTGCTGAATTACAGAGCTCATGCACGAATGACTCAAATGCCCACCAGGACACCGGGTAGGACCTCAATAAATGTAGTTTCCTCCATCCATCTCTCTTGCCCTTCCTCTATAGGTCTGTTTCCCAGTGGAGGATGGAGATGGAGGGACTTGAGCCATCAAGTGGTTCCATCTTTAACATTCTATAATTTTACAATTCTAAGGCAAAAAAAAAAAAAATCAGAACTGAAGTAAAGAAGTACATAAAATCCATTTAAAATATGTTCAGAGAAATTCCATATCTCATATAACCCAACATCTAATATTAGATACACTGGTGGGTTTTTGTTTTTTTGTCTTGTCTCTATGTTTTAAAGCAAATAATAAAGTAATCCTCCTACATAATGCTCTGTGTCCCTCCATGCACACACGCACATGCATATGCACATACCTATGCATGTTTTTCAGCTTGAGTAATAATGCCAATGACTAGCAAAGACAGCTTCAAATAGCAAGCATTTGACCTTGTCAGGCAGCCAAAGGGTTAAGATGAAAATCTTTCTGGAGGGGGTTAATCTCCCTCTTATCACTCTCCTCTCAACCTCCTTTTCAACCCAGCTCAGTTGATCGTCATTGCTCTCCCTTCTTATTTGTTTGTTCCTCTTCCTCCTACAGGAGCTGAGGGACTGTAAGAATCATGTCCAAAGATGCAAAGATTCAACAAGATGACAAATATGAATGTGCTTCACAAACTGTAAAGTGCTTTAGAAATGCAGAGCAGTATGCTAGCAACGGCCTGAGTTTTTAAATCACGTCTATTTCTATTACTCAAGCCTATTCGCATGGTCACATGAGACCAAAGATGGATGCTATAGAAGCTCTAATAATAAGTTATTATAATAAGAGCTAACGTTTATTTAGAGCTGTTAAATAAACTGCTAAATGTCTGCCTAAATTATCTCATTTAATTCTTGCAATCACTATAAGAGGCGGGGTTCTATTATTACCCCCATATTATAGATGAGAAAACTAAGACTTAAATGGCTACAGTCATCTGCTCAAGATCCCATAACCAAGGAGGAAGAGGCAGAATTCAAAACCGTGTCTGACTCTAAAGCCCCTTTCAACATCAACACCGTCTTTCCCTAAAGTTATTCTAAATGTAATCAATTCCTACTTTCAGATGAAAGGCTTGGAAATCATCTCCTCCTCCCTCTTCCACAAACGAACTCGAAAGCACTGCTTAAAGCAGTCTCCTACAGAAGGAGCTAGCTCTGAGGAGTTGACCATGGAGGACTGTCGGGAACTGAGGCTCCAGAGAACTTTGCTGTTGTAAACTGCCTGAAGCGCACCATTGTTTAGGAATGATACTCCTATAAATCCCATTCTCTTTATTTCATAGTGAAATAGCAACTGTGAGGAAAACTATGAGAATAAATATGGTAGATACTTATTAAATGAATAAAGCACTTTATCTTTTTAATCTTCTAATTCCATCTCGAGGCACTGATGACGGGGAAAAGTGCCTTGCACAAACACTGAAATTATATTTTTTTTAATAAGGAGCCTCTTCTGAAAAACTCAAGGTGGTGGCAGTTAGCTCTATCTAATAGTCCCTGTGTTGCAATATTTAGAGGGAATCATCTAAAACATAAAATAATCCATCAACATAATAGAAAGTAATTAACTTACTAAAAAAAAAAAAATAAGGTGACCAAAGGATTAAAAGTATTCATCACACATCAAGGCAAGCAATATTGCAAAGATCTAACATCTAACTATTAAAAAGCAACTAGCAATAAACAAAGATCATATCGTACAGTTTCACTGCATGGCAATTTATGTGTTCCACAATATGGAATTAGGGAAATGAAGGCATAAAAGAGCACAAGGAAGGGGTCAACACACAGAAAGGGAAAACTGCTTTGGTCCCGTCTTTTTCAGTCGCTCGTGCATTCAACGAACACGCACTGAAACACCATGCTGGGCTCTGAAGACAAAGTCAAGTGAGACACAGTGCAGACCCTCATCAAATTCACCACCTGCTGAAGGTCTATGTTATAGAAGGTGATACAAGCTTCCAGAGGGGAAAGTACAGGCTGCAATGAGAGCTCAGAAGCAGTCCACACTAAAGGGAGTTAGCAAAGGCCTCTTGGGTAAAAGGAATCTATCCTTCCGTCCAATAGAACCATTAACCGAAGGGAAAGATGCTTACTGTATTAAAATACCTACTATACCAATACACAAAAAAGTGAACAGGCGTTCTTCTGAGACATGGAATTATGGGTAATTTTAATCTTCTACTTTATATTTTTCTTCGTTTTATATAGTGAACATGTATTACTTTTTTTTTTTTAAGGTAAGGCAACCTTTGGTTGACCTCACAGATTGCAAGGATCTTGTCAGCTTACGATCCCTTATTTTTTTTATTTTTTACGCCCACAGCGCCTGGTCTTCCTAGGTGGTCTCCCATCCAAGTACTAACCAGGCCCGACCCTGCTCAGCTTCCAAGATCAGATGGGATCGGGCTTGTTCAGGGTGGCATGGCCGTAGACAGCATGTATTACTTTTATAATTAGAAACAAAATAGTAAATATTATAATTATGAACAAAAAAAAAGAGAGAAAAGAACTACCACCCATGGCTTACGAGTTTTAGGTAAGAGAAAGAGAGGTTCAATTTTGAAAATGCAGCCTATGTTAAGGCATCTAGCAAGATTTATTACGAACACACTATGTGCCTGCTGCTGTGACAGTCTATTGGAAAAAAAAAAATAGGTGAAGATATAACTCAGATACCTTCCCGTGGCAGGTTAAGTAATTTTTATCAGAGACAAATAAAAAGTAATAAACCTACAAAGAGCTGATAAATTTGGAGTTGAACAACAACACTTTCCGGGAGCCGCCCCCAAATCAGAGAAGGCCCCCAATTCAGGTTTTAAAGCTAAAAGAAAAGTACTTCCTGTAGCAAAGTTATTCCTCATAACAAATGCAATTCATGAAAACCAACTAGACTCCAGAGCAGCCAAATTACTATGTACTGGGTAGTCACTGAAGTGGGGGCGGCAGGGAGAACAATAGATGACATTCTGTTCAAAATAATCTTGAATTCAGAGACACCTACATCAGACGAGTTAGCTGAATTACGTTTTAAGGACAAAAGGTTCAGTTAGCAATATGACTTCACATCGAGGTTTGTCAGTAATAAATTGAGTATCAAATCTCAAAACTGTTGCTAAGTGTTCAATTTCTCTGTCAAGGGGAAGAAACAGAGAAAGGATAGACGGCTTGGCTTCTGCAATTAAAGAGACAAAAAGCAGGCAACATTATTCCATTAGTCACAACTGCACGAGCACATCATTATATGTAATTTTAATGCAGAAATAAATATATCAGTGTATCCAGACAATGTAATGATGCAAATTGATAAAAAGGGTTATTTGTAGCCTTTGAAAGTTAAAACTCTCTTAAAGGAATGGCCGCAGTTCCATTCCACCAGTACCTTCCTTCCCAACTCCCTCAACGAGGACTAGAGGATGCTGTCTATATCCCTCCAATCGCCTAGTCTTTAATAACATGGCGTCCAGACTTGTAAAGAGTCTCAAATTATTACTCTGATGATGAATAAAGGACTTCATCTGATTAATGATTTCACCTGGCCTAAATCTGGTCTAAGCCAGGTTTCACAGACCATGAGAAATAAAGGTTTATAAGAAATAACGGGAAGGAAAAGAAAACCCAAACACCGGATCGTAGCATTTTTGCCTCAATAAATGCTAGCTTTATGGGCTCTGAGGAAAAAAAACCTCACTTCTTTTACATTCAAAATGGTAGCACTGAACTTATGAAAAGATTTTGTATTCAGAGCTAGGGGCTTGGCTTTGTAGTGCTATCTTAACCCTCAATAAATCTGGAACGCTTAAAGGCTATTAAATTAACATTTCCCTGATCTGGCACCTGTAGTCAAGTTAATTTGTCAAAAACATTTCTACAGTTTGTCACTGGACACTGCATTTTCTGACAAGTTAAGTTTAAAATAAAATTGACAAAATCTCATTAATTTCTTCTGAATCACCAACCTTGGTTCCATTAAGCTTTTATTATTAAGAACGTCAACTGTCACTCTTTCTTTAACAAGGTCAAGTTCCGATCTGGGTACATCCAGGATCCTTATTATGTTAACAGGAGCCAGCGAGGGAGTGCGTGCGGTGTGCCGGTGAAAAGCATAGTTGTGGAGTCAGAAAGAGCTGGGTTCACTTCTCAGCAATGACACTCACTGTGTGTCCGCGGACAATTTTATTTAGCCTGAGTCACTACTGACGGATGGAAATAGTGGATTACAAAAGCACCTCTTTCTTCATGGACTTGTTGAAAGGATTCAATGAGACTATGCATGCAAATCACTTTTACCACTAGCTCACAGTAAATGCTCAAGAAATATTGGTTGTTTAATAGGTTTCCTTTTTCCCCTATTTTTTTCTACTTTGTTATATTCATAGACTTAAAAGAAAAACCTTTACTGACATTCATAGACTAAAAACTACAAGGAATTTTAAAGAGTCATCCCCTTTAAAACTTTTTCACCAAATGGCTTCCCTACAAGCTCTCCTGAACATCTCCACTGAGGAGGTTCCTGCCACCTACCAAAGCAGAACTTTCGCTTCCGTCATTCGGCAAACAGTTCCGATGACTAAAACGCATTTCCTTCCACTGAGGTACAGTCTCTCTGCGGATTTTACCCACTGCGCTTAGTTCTAGCCCTCAGGAAATTGGAACTAATCCACCTCCACTTCCAGAAACCATTTTCATTTGTCTGAGGACCTCAAACAAAATAACTCGGTTACTAAGGACCATGGAATACGCCAGACCATAATCCTTTCAGGAGTACAACACAGCACAGAAAATATCGTTTCCATCAGTTTTTCCTTAGGCTAGTGATTTTCTAAGTTTTTTTCTATAACTAACATCTACAGTAAATGTAAATCTATAGTCTTGGACCTAAAACAGGAAAGAGAGTTGTTGCTCTCATGAAAGGTTTTCTCTATTTAAAGTAAATACTCCACAGTTTAATTCTGACAGTCTTTTTCCACTTATGAAAAAAATAAAATGCCTAGAGCTATTGGCTTAAACAATCTAATTGTTATCAAATGAAGTTTGAATAATAGCCTCAAATAATTCTGCCCTTACAAGATATCAACTGAAAAACCAGTCATCATTCATGTTGTACAAGAAATTTTACCAGAAATGGGGGTGGGGGTGGAGGGTGGGGGTGGAGGGTGGGGGGTGGGAGTGGAGGGAACGAAGGGAAAAAAAATGAAAGCCTGCCCATACTGTATCGGGAATTACGACCGCTTTCTTAAAGTCTTAAATTCAAAAGTAGTTCCTGATACTGTCAGTTTTCACCATCATGAGTTATATTTGCTGGGTACCTGTTTGCAGAGTCTATGGAACTGGTCTGGACCCTGGCCCTCCCAGCCATAAGCTGTGTAACCTTGAGCAAGCCCATAACCTCTCTGAAAGTCTATTTCCTTAGCCATAAAACAGAGATGAGACCATCACCTCAAAAGAATGACAGGCATATAAAGTAAAAATAAAGCCCTTTAAAATGCTCAGTGAACTGCAGACTATTATATAAATGTCAATTATTTCTTATTATTGTTACTTAAGCTGTTGCGCAGACGAGGCAGATCTTTGGACAAAATGTCCCTTCAGACAAACATGAAGTTGAGAAGCCAAGGCAACAGAGGAAAGCCTCCATCTCAATCATTAAGAAAGAAGAGCTACAGCATTCTCTAGTCATCCGGCCTCAGGGCGGTTACAGCGTGTTCCAGGAGGTGCTTTCGCACAGTCCGATCCAGCCATCTTCAAGCATAATGGAGTGTAAAGTGTCCATTTTGAATTTTCATAGCCATTGTGGGATTCTTTAGATCATTAATGTTACACAGCACTTTACATTTAATTATACAAACAATGGCTTCTATAATGATGATAATATCAGGGAAAGGTGATTTGCATGAACTAAGCCCCATCACCTAGGGTAACTATAGAGACCTCTTCATTATTAAATCATTTATATAATAAAATCAATATGCTTTAAAAGTAAAAATAGGTTTTTTAAAACCATAAAGAAGAATTACATGTTTTAAACTCTATCAATTATCATAATATAATGAGTCTTTTTAAGATTTAATATCAACTTTTAAAATTAAAACTCAATGGAGACTGTATACTTGGCTCCATTACTAGATGATGTATCTCTAGAAAAGGTTACAGTACAGCCATTATCATCTTCCTAAATTATATGGAAAATTTGGTACAACCCTCCAACTACCCCAAGGCCATTTAATTCCAGACATGGTAAAGCATTTTGAGAATATAAAATCATATAAATATTGAAGGAAATAATTCAGGTGCATATGTTATATTCATTTCTTGCAGGGTTTCAGTTGATTAAATATTACAAACTTTTAAAATGTCAAAAAACACCTTAAAATTATATTCTAGATCCTTAATTATGAACGGTTCTTTAAAACCCACAAATTTCTATTCAGTAGTTGGTTCTTGATTTTTGTCACTTTAAGATTCAAGGTTCCTTAATGACATATTCAAAAATTTTACTTAATCATTATTTAGTAAGTTATAAAAATCTCTTAAAATTAATCTTTCATGCACATCTAGCTTATACAAAGTTAGAATTTAATTAGATAGCCTTGGCACAAATGGGCTTACTACTTTCTTTGCTTGGTCAGTGTATGGCTTTACAGTAATTATAATTAATTCAAGTCCCTGACGGACCCCCTAGCAAACAATGTGAAAACATCAGACAAAATGGAAATAAATAGCTTTACATTTCTCCATTTACAATATTCACTTTCACCCTCGAAATGCACGTGGGAAATAACGGGGACAGGTGTTATTCTGTATAGGAAAGGCCACACGAAGGACCCACAAACCCACACCGCTGCCGCCGACGGAGGAAGATGCTTTTCTGCAGCAGAAAATACACTGTGTTTACATATGAAAACGATACAATGGCAAAGAGCCGACTGATAAAGTTCGCATTTAATAGTTTTCAAATGCTTGTTGAAATATAAACGGCAGAAAGATAAAGAAGAGCTAAATTATTATTTCTCTGGAACAATATTTCCTGTTAGGAAAAACCACTTCTAACCACACGCAAAATTTACAACTGAGAAGCAGTCCCAAAGTCTGATGATCAGGCCTTTACCCCACGTCTCCCGGATACCACAAAAGAAAAAATAAATTAGTAAGTGGCAGAAAACTTTATTTTTTTAGAACTGAGGGGGAAAACAGGATCCACTGGATAAAATTGTCAGTACCAAGTACTGTAAAGAACAAAAAGCTCCCTGCGCACCGCACTGCTCTCTCAGGTAATCAGCCAAGCAACGTGAAGAAAAGCCAGCCAGCTGCGGCGCTGCCAGCCTGGGGCCAGGGGGTGGGGGGAGACGGGGCACCGGGCACATTCCTCCGTACAGTCCTCCGTGTCTGCCCCGCAGCTCTCCGCAACTCACGGGTCATAGCTGCTGGCTGCCATTCATTGGGTCCGAGTATTTTCCGTCCCTTACCTAATTTAAGATGCCCAACAGTCCTGCTGAGGGCTGCCCACGCCCTCCCAAGCTGAGGAACGACAAGCTCATTGAGCAGGCTGCTCCGAAGCTCTCAGCTAGCGGGGATCGAGCTTCGAACCCAGGTATGAACGGCTGTGAAACCCTGCCCTCCCAGCGAGTCCTCATCCTGAACAACTCGGGGAGGCCAGAGTACCCAGGAAAGGGCATGTGACTGCCACTGTTTCCAAACTGGGAGTCCCCGTCTGTGGGTCAGAAACCTCCATCTGGCTGAGACTCCCAGAGAAAGTCTGACCTGCTCCTCCCCCAGCCTCGCTGGGCTCACACACCTGCAGCTGTGCAGTCGGACCTGTGGTACTGAAGGGGACACTAAGGCAGAAGGCAGAAACCATCTCAGATTCCCATGGTCCTGGGCACACAGAAGTGGCTCGATAAACCCTCACTGACCACGTTGCAGAGGTGAAAACCCAAGGAAACGGCTGCTCCTCCAAGAGCAGGCAGAACCCTCCGCTTCACTTTTCAAAAAGCTGTGGCCGAGTACAACTACCTAATCCTCACTGTTGGGTTAAGAGTCTCATCAATAATTGTAAGGTGTGTCTGTTACTAAACGTGGCTACCCAGGTGGCAGTACCCAAATGTGCTTTGATAATGACAAAGGAGGAAAATAACAATCTGGTCCTTGGAGAGACAGGCAAGCAGCGTATGACATCAACATGGCACCAGGCTCCAACAAAAGCGGAAGGTCTGAGTTAGACAAAGGCCCAGCTCAGGTTGCAGCCCTCTGCAGAAACAGGCAGCGCAAGACCTGCTCGCTGGCAGAAACTGACACGTCACCCAGGTACCGGGGTCTCCTGGGTCTCTCCTCAGCCCCCTGGCATAATTTCCCTCCTGTTCATCCTGGGTCTTAGTCCAATCTCCTCGGAGGTCCTAACTAAACCAGACATAGGGAGAATCGGGATTTTATCTTATTAAAATAGATATGGCTAATTTGTCTTTTCAAATTCATTTTAAATTAAATTGGATTTCCTCGGAAGGCTGCTAGGTCAGTTCCCCTGCTGCGAATGCAGGACAAAGGTTAATTGCACGCCCTTTACCAGCTCTCCTGCTCTTCTGGGCAGGCTCTGATAACCTGCCCGGGAGAGGTGGGGAAGGCTTTGGTTTATTGGGCGATAATGTTGCCATTACAGCCATTTACCATTATGCCAAGAAACACTTTATTTTTTTAAAACAAAATAACAAGATAGGATAGCAATAACGTGAATGAAATGCAATGATGTTACCAAGTGCTGGTTATTTCTTCTAAAACACAAAACCCAAAGAATGAGAACTAACCTATCTGCTTCCCTAAAATGCCCCTATAGATACAAAAGTACTCACCCCCGAGAGTAAATAGTTTTTTAGTTCCAGTGTAAAATTGCATTAACATTTTCACTTAATTTATCTCATTTAAACTGTCTATGTTCATGAAAATTTAACCCAGTAATTCCCTGTTATACAAAGCATAACAAAGTATGAATATTTAAATACAATGTAAATAAAACACTTTATCAATTATACTTTTGTATTCTAAATTAGTGACTTCACTTAGCATGTCTGCCTTGCACAGCACCACACTATTTTTCAATTAAAGGTCCAGATGTTTCAAAGGCTCCAGTAGGCAACAGCAGTTATGAGAAATGCTTTATCTGCATTGTAATCATCACCACCACATCAGCTCCAGGCTGCATTAACATACTCATGTTTTATTCCAGCTCCCCTTCTAACAGAGCAGGTAATTATACAACACAGCAGAGAAACACAATCCTAAGAGCTGGACGATTTCCTTATAAGCATCCACCTGAGCAACGCATTTTCATACGTGATCTTAAATTTTGGGGGGACTGCTTAAGCAGAAACGTTGACTATTCAGCATAATTTTTAAACAAACAAAAAAAAGTAAATCACAGACGTTCCAATTTAGCTGCAAATACTATTAAAACGCAAGATGGCCTACACATACACACACTTATGTATACTGAAAATCAACTACAAGTTTGTATAAAAACCACTATCATTTGTTACAGTCTAAGCCATTTCTTCTCATTTTTAATGCTCGGGTCATCTCTTGAGCAAGTCAATTCTATCTTTATTCTTACTATCCAAAAATGACAATTCGCCTGGGCTGAGATTGAACAAGTAGAGCATTTATCCCTGTGTCCATTTAAACAAAAGTAATACAAGGGAAGAACAAAATGCAATTCTGACGGCCACAACAAAAACGCTATCGCATTTATTATTTAGTTAATTAAATGACGCCCTTACTCCAAAATGGAAAATAACATGTTATAATAGACCCTGCTACGGTTAGTAAAAATAGTATAATTTAATGGGAAAATGTAGTTCTCCTCATTAGTTCCTCATGCTAAGAGAAACTGTTAATAAAATTCACATTAATTTTGAAAATTATTCTACAAACGTTTTTACATTTTGCAATATTCCAGTCTTGAGATGTCCTAATGAAGATGCTAGTCAAAAGATAAATGCCTTTGCAAATATTGAAACCTCAGGTCAGACCTTAGCAGGTGACACCTGAGCACCTGAAAGCAGACAGCTCCCACTCCTTCCTGAAGGAATCTTAGTGGAACGTCTTTAATACATCACCACGTCACTTTTTAATGTGCCCCAATCTATTAACCACATGGCGAACTAACGGGGATTTTTAAAATATGGGTTTTATGGCATTGTGCTGGTGATTAATTAAATAAATCGCCACCGTTTCACAAATCATCCCTCTAATTAGTTTAAAACAGACACTTTGCATTCGCTGGCATCACTGCCACTGGAAGCTCACAGAAGGACAGGAGTGGGGCGGCACGGCCGCGTCTCCGCACCGCGTAGCCCGTTGTCACAGACTCCACGGCTGGCATCCCACCCTGCCACCCAGAGGCAGAGGTGCCATCTTCGCAGGTGCTGCAGTCAGCTGGAAGTTGATTCCAGCTGCTCAGAAAAGATGTTCTCCTTAATTATTCTCCCTCGCCCTAAAGGAAACAATGGAACGACAAAGAAAGAAAGCGCAACCTCCACTTGCAAACAGAAGAGGTTTCACCAACACAGCTCATGGAGTAAGACAGCTGGTTTTTGTCGTCTAGGTTAGGAATAAGCAGGGTGGTAGGTCAAAAAGGCTTTCTTTCCTTAGACCTCCAAATATGCTGTCATTATCTCGAACTCAGACATTAAGCAACTACTTCCACATTCTATAATTTAAAAAATTCCATTCAAAGTCTAAGAAAGTCTCTCTTTTTGAAACTGATAGGAATTCAATCTAACTTGTTTTAGCAGCATACTTTACAAGATGGTAATTCCTCTGAAAGCAAATTAAACTTAGAGATAATTTTTAGTGCCAGAAAAAAAAAAAATCAAATGGGAATATCTCAAGAATCCAATTTCCTTTAGGAAATATATTAAGTGGTTTCCTAATCATGGTATTTAAACTTCATTAGGTATGAGGAAGGAAGGAGGAAGGGGGGAGGACAAGAAAGAAATGGGGAAGGAGACAGAAAAAGGGTGAAAGAGGGAGGGAGAGAGAAACTGATGGAGGACAGGAAGAAGAAAGGAAAAAGGGAAAGGAAAGAGCGAATGGGAAAGGAAGTAGGAAAATAAAGGAAATGGAAAAAATCAACAGGGATAACACACGAAAGTATGCTACAGATCACTTTGTAGAAAAAGCAATCATTTCCTTTCTATAAAAACCTCTCTAAGAATGGGAGGAGGACATAGGAAGTAGTAGAAAAAGACCTGGAAGCTGAAGTAAGATAGACTAAAGGGTCTTGTGTCCTTAGCTAAATAATACAATCTCATTTAGCCTCGGTTTCCATCCATCCTATGAAAGATTTAGCCCCTTCTTTAGGGACACTGAGACACTATGGATAAAGCAAGCCCCTAGCCCATTCCCTGCACAGACAGATGCTCGGTAAAAGGTGGAGACGATGATGGCCATGAGGAATGGGTTCAGGGGAGCCTAGGTGACTGCAGCCAACACCGCAGATTCCGTGTTCCAGATATGAAAAAGAGGGACAAAAGCACAAAACGCACATGAACACAGAAGCACCTACCACACTGTGCCACTGCGCTGAAGAAAACTCAGATCACTGGCAACTGAGAAGAAGCAGTGTCGTTTCTCTTACTCTCATGTTCGCTAGGTCTCTGAGACTGTCCATGTGGCAGAAATTGGAAAGAAAACAAATGAGCTTTGGATTCACAGACCTGGGGTCTGAATTCCGGCTCGGCTGCTTACTAGTTGTACAAACTCAGGCGAGAGCATTCGCCTCTTTAAGCCTCAGTTTCCTTACCCCGAAACAGGGAAAATAATATATACCTTGTAGGGGAGCTGGAAAGAATGAATTAAATAGGTATCGGGCACTCTGGCAGCTAGTAGACACTCAGTTTCTATTACTTGATGTTTATCCCATGAAACTGCTAATATCCGATCATTTATAATACACAAAAATTACAATTTCATATGGTTTCACTTAATATTACAGTGACTAAGAAAATAAGTAGCACGAACAAGAAAAATTGAAAATTCTCAAAAATGTAATAACCTATACTTCTATCAAAATAGGAAGACAACCTCGAAACAGTTTTTTTATGACTGACTCATGATTCCAACAATACAGCAGCTAATATTTATTAAACATTTACTATAGGCCAAATACTATGCCATACATTTAACATCCATTATATTAGCTTATGGACTCCCAAGACAACTCAATGAGATAGATTCGATTTTTCTCTCCATTTTACAGATGGAACAGAAGCTTGGAAATAAAGGAACTTGCCGAAGGTCACACAACTGATGAAGCTGGAATGCCGACCTGGAGCTTGAGTTCTTACCACTTAAAATTGCCTCCCCACACTGCAAAGCTACTTGTTTTGCTTTGAATAAAACTGTATGAGTGGGCAAAGGACTGGAATAGACATTGCTCTGAAGATAAATATAAATGGTCAAAAGCACATGAAAAGATGTTCAACATTAATAATCAGTAGAGAAATACAAATCACAACTACAATGAGACACCACCTCATATCCATTATGATAGCTGCGATCAAAAAACAAACAAATAAACGAACGAACCAGCCAGTATTGGCAAGGATGTGGAGAAATTGGAAACCTTGAGCACTGCTGGTGGAAATGTAAAATGGTATAGACACTGCAGAAAATAGTATGGAAGTTGCTTGAAAAATGAATAGAATTACCAAATGATCTAGCAAATCCTCTTCTCGGTATATACCTTAAAGAATGGAAAGCAGGGTTCTGAAGAGATATTTCCACACCCATGTTCATAGCAGCATTAATCACAATAACTAAAACAAGAAAATAACCCAAGTGTCCACGGATGGCTGAATGAATATGCAAAATGTGGAATGTTACTCAGCCTTAAAAAGAAAAGAAATTCTGCAATATGCTACAACAAAGATGAGCATTGAGGATATTATGCTAAGTGAAATAAGGCAAGTCACAAAAAGACGATAAATACTGTAAGCTTCCACTTACATGAGATACTTAGTCAAATTCACAAAGACAGAAAGCAGAATGGTGGTTGTCAGGGGTTCGGGGGAGGGAGGGAATGGAGAGTTATTGTTTAATGGGCAGAGGGTTTCTGTTTTACAAGATGAAAAGAGTTATGGAGACAGACGGTGATGACAGTTATATAACACTATGAATGTATTCAATACCGCTGAACTTAGAAATGGTTAAGATGGTTTGGAAAAAAAATGCATGGGTACAAGAAGTAAATAATTTACAAATCACCTTTGGGCCTTCCAGAAGATGAACACGTCAGTGGGCAAGCAAGCTCCGGCAGTGACCGGGATGGGGGATGTGTTCGAAAGTCCCACTGCAACCACAGCATTCTAAGGTACTTACTTCTTCCATGTTACAGTGTTATTTAAAGAAGAAAAAAATCAGACACGCGTCAAAGTTTCCAGGAAAACCTTAAAGTTTTAATCAAATAGCTGCTGTGTTCCCATGTTACAGTCAGGCCCTTTTGCTATATGACAAAGGCAGCAAAGCTGTTTGTTTGTTCACTTATCGATTTATGTTTACGTCTCTCATTCCTTCATCCTTTGATGTAAACAGTGAACGAGTCATCACAGAAAGAGGAATGGCACTGACAGTGGATGCTATGACTCCACTTCCTTTGAAAAAAGAACTCAAGTCAAAGAAATCCCAAACGCCATGCTTTTAAAGACGGGATTCTAAAAACAATCACACTTGCATTTAAGGCTTCTTGGAGCCGCCTCTGTGGCACCAAAACCCACCGAAGATAAAGAAGATGTTTGTGCTAAGTTGGGAAAGTGGAGACATCAGCATTTCCGTCTTCAGACCATTATTTCTGCTCTCCCGACAGCACCTGATAAAGCATCTGGAGTGCTGTCTTCTGCACAGCCACTGCCTGTGCTCCGGGGTTTCCCTGGGGGTTCCTTTCCGACAATTGCAGCAGAGACTCTGAGAGGAGCCCAATCGAGCTGCCTTAACCTTCCCGTAAACTGATATTTCCATAGAGGATTAAGACAAACGTTTCTAATAAGCCAATTTCCTTTACTAAAAACCAAAGTGACAATAGTACTACCAAGAGAAATACACAAAGACAATGAATAAGACACACTTTTCTTGTCTGTGGGCAAGCGAAACATAAAGCAGAAGATCAGATGGAGGCGGGCTATACAATTCCCTCTTATTTCTGATGCTGCACAGTGGAGCCTAATAAAAAGTTACATGAGAATTGGATTGAGTCATACCAAGTTTAGAAGAAGAAAAAGGTGTACACGCTTTATACTACTTGACATGCTAACGCTGCGGGGTACATGTATTTCTGAATTCCTATTGATTAGCAATTTTTCTATTCAGAAGAATGCAATTGTGTATCTTTTCTGATAAGGTGCTTCCAGAACTCTGGGGATACCGAATGGTTACTTGTTGTACTGATGAAAATGAAAATCCCTTGCTACCCTTGAGATCCACATAGAAGGGAACGAGTTTCCTTCTTCTAAAGTACCCTGGGCAGCTCCCTTGGCAGAGCTCCTTTTGACCCAAAGCGGTAGGGACGTACTGCTTTGGGGAGCTGAGTGGAGCCAGAGGGCCTCCGTGGCCTCAGTCACCTGCCAAGCTTCATGTTCCTTTCCTCCTTTTGATCCTGTAGTGCCTTCTTTGTTTTTCCCTTTACAGTAGTGTCTTTCACAAACCTGCACTCAATTTCATGTTATTACATGTATAACGAGAGATGTTTTACATTCAACACTATGTACTGGCACCTTGAACACTTCTGGAAAAGAGAATGACTAAAATTAAAAGTAGCTAACATTTACTCTGTCAGGCACTAGGCTGAGTCTTCTATATATATTATCTCTTTTGGTCCTCAAACCATTTTACAGATAAATAAACTGCTAAGAGTTTAAAGAAATTATTAAAAGAAACAGTGAGAGAATTCAGACGGAAACCCAGGATTGACTGACTCAGAAGACCACGATCTTTCAGTACTACTGTAATTCTCTCCAATATATTTTAAAAGCTTTTTTGAGGGGAGGGGGGACTTTGTATTGTATTTTGAATCAACATTTTCATGAAATCAAGAACCATAATATAGTTATGCATGAATTGTCTCTTTCTCTTTCTTCCTATCTATAATATGTATTGTTTCTACATCATGCAAGACACCATGTTAAAAAAATTAAAATATCCTATTTTACTGAACGACTTCTATTTCAGCCACATGGCAATACATGTACCCTAACAGAAAACAACTAAAGATTCTGATAGAATACAAAAACGTTCATTTTACCTGATTCTATAGTCTGGCAAGTGTTTAAGGAATTCACAAAGGCCCAAAAATGAAAAGGGGAACCCAGAAAGGAAAACGGAACACAATTTTTGTCTTAATAGTGGTATCTGGCAAACAAGCTGATGTTAATTGGCTACTTTCTTAGTCAGCTGAATACACAGGACAGCCCAATAAAGCTGGAACCTCAAAAAACGACAGAGTAAATTAGAAATTAGCACCTCCCAACACCTGACAAGGAAAACTGCCATCAAAAAAATTGTTTTTCTTCTGAGACCAACCTTCATAAAATATTTTCATACCAAATTCACATTACCTGATGGACCAAAAAGACTTATACCAAAAATTTAAAGTTGTCCTGGGCTGGCAGTACCCCCAGGGACCAGACAGAAACATGACTTAAATAATTCCAACAAAAAAGTTGCAAGAAATAAGTTGTTATAGCCCCAAACCATAAAACATAGAAGGCATTATATAAAAGACTCACGATTAACAGAATGATCAGAAACAATATTTTTCAACAATGGCAAACAAACAAAAACCAAAACACCACCCTATTTAATATAGGCTCTTATAAATATTGCAGGAAAGGGTCATTAGACTACGAACGCATTTTCACTCCTTAAAATTTGTCTTAATAGTCTCTGCTTGGAATCAACACTGACTAGCTACGTTTTAGAGATATTTATGTTGCAATTTAAAGAGAGAATAAACATTTACCATACACCAACTTTTAGCTTAATGCCAAGTACTGTGGTGGTGGTGGTGGTGGTGGTGGTGATTACAATAATAGCAACAACAACACTAGGCAAGAGAAAGTAGTCAGAGGTATAAAAACGGAAATAAAAGAGGTAAACAGAAATCACTACATTATTCAATATATTACTGCATATTAATAATATTCTTGTATTTATGGAAATCCTATAAGAACTAATGAAAAACTATTATAAATAGAAAATCTGGTATTATAAAAAAAATACAAAATTAACATAGAAATCAGCAGCCTTCATATATTCAGTAGTTAGAAACATAACAGAAAATAAGACTCCATCGATAATAGCAACAATTGCAAATATCTAAGAATAAAAACGTAAAAAATGTGCAGGGCATATAAAAAAAAAAGTTTCCCCCAAACAGATGAATTCAAAATCCAGAAGTTATAAAGGAAAACATGATGATAAATTTCACTACATAAAAAAAAAAGTCTAGTTAAAAAAATCCATACACAAAGTCAAAAGATACACAATAAATTGGACTAATTTACCTAATATATAAAGAACTCCCAGAAAACAAGAAAAAGATCAAGAATCCAATATATCTGGGAAGTTCACGAGACTGCAAAGTTTCTTTAACAGACGAGAAGCTTGATTTCATTCATAAGAGAAATGCAAATTAAAATTAACAGATTCACTTTTCACCTATTAGATTGGCAAAAGTCCAAACATTTGATAAATTCTGTGGTGAAGCTGCGAGAAAACAGGCGTTCTCATATATTGCTGGTGGGAGTGTAATTGGCACAATCCCTATGGAAGGCAATTTGGCAATACTTACAAAAATTACAAATGCATATTCCCTTTGACCCAGCAATTCTGCTTCTTGGAATTTATCCTACATATATAATTGCACAAACCAACGTGCCATATGTACAAGATTATTCACCGAAGCGCTGTTTGTAATAGCAGAAGATTAGAAATGACTCAAGTCTCCATCAACAAGATAAAGAAATTATAATATTTCCAAACAATGGAGTACTATGCAGCTATATGAAGAAATGAAAAATTCTCTGGGTAATAGTATAGACAGATTTCCCAGTTACAGTGTTAAGTTAAAAAAAAAAAAAAGCAGCAGCAGTAAACTCTGGAACAGTGTTAATACTTGTATGCTACGTTTTCTGTAAACGGAAAGAACAATAAAAATACATATTCAATATCTTTGCATATGGACGCTCTGGAAGACACACAACACATTAGTAAAATGGGTGTAAGCGCCAGAAGACTGGGGGACGGAGGAAGACTTTTCACTGTTTAATACCTTTTTACACTTTTACACCACCAAAAGTATTATCTATTTAAAACAAAATCAAAAATAGACAAGATTAACAATAGCAACTATCATGTACTGAGGACTTACTTCAAGGTGGGTAGGCATGTATTATTTCATTTAATCTTCATAACACATTAAAATGGATAATATTAACCCTAAGAGAGAGAAAACTGAGGTCCAGAGAAGTTTTCACATCTGTAAACCAGTGTAAACCAGTGGTATCACCTATCTGAAGGGATGCTGTGGGAATTAAATGAGATAGTACATATAAAATACTTAGTACAATGCCTAACACACAGTAGATGCTTAAAATGCTTTACCATTGCCAAGCAATAAATATTTTCAAGAATGTTTCAATCAACTGAACCATATAAAATATAATAAAACCAGACAAGAAGTTTAGCGAAGATGTTTTAATTGAAATTTTTATACATGTAGATTAAAGTCTCTTCTAATTAATTGAAGGATTCTTTAAATATGCTATATCCTCACTATATAAATTACATGGTCATTAATATAACTGCTCATATCCCATAATTATATATGGGTCTTTGGGGCCACTACTTAAGTCTGAATATACCTGATGAGAAAGGCTATCGACTGAGAGTTAAAAGTGTAATCACTGTTTATTTTAATAAAATGAGGAGGGGGCTATAAATGTGATGGTGACTTAAGACAAATTCCCAAATGTAAGATCTGGTTCCAATATATAGTCATTTCGAACTCACTTTGTTACTCGTGGACGAGAGGCTGCCCCGCACCGCAAAGCAACAGTTACAGTCCATGTGGCTAGGCTACACAAGCAAAACGCTCCTTTGGGAAAGTTTCAAAAGAAACATCAACCTCCTCTTTCTGGAAACAAGCTATATGACCTAGGATGCCCTTTAATATTTAACCTCAATGGAAAAAATATGAAGGAAAAAAACTACAAAGCCGCTGACTTTTCATAAGCATACCAAAAGCCATGGTCAGTATAAGTGAGATAAGACTGAATTCAGGGCAAAGGCTTACAAAACATTTTAATCGTAGTTTCAAGTATCTGTGTTCATTCTGTCTGACAGATAAGCTCCACTTAGATCATCCAGTTACGTGGTAAAAAAAAAAAAAATTCACAAGTACACAAGAAAAAAAAATGGGGGCATACTCAAGTGCAGGATGATGCAAAAATATAAACAAATCTTTATCATTAACACATTAAAAGTTTAAAATTTACTGTTAAGAAAATGCTGTGAACAACGTTTAGTCTCTACGATTGTAAGGGGAGCTAGTTCTATCCACAGGCTTCCTAGCTTTAGCCACAAAATAAGTCTTTCTGCCCTTCTAGGACTACTGGGAAGAGGAGTCCATTCTCTCTGTCCATGGAAGAGTGACTTACCTGGCGTGGTCTCACCTGATCCAGGCTCTCTCAGAACTATTTGCTCAGCAATTGCTATGGTGTTCAAAAGTTTGGGGTCAGGGCTCTGGCAAGCCTTCTCAAAGCATGTCTGAGGGCCCAGATCTCTGACTGCATTCCTGGCATGGAAAGGGTATGAGGCAGCAATTCTAATAAGTCTGTCCTGTGCTGATCCAATCTCTCCTTGGATGAGTCTTGTAAAGAAGGTATTATATTCTTGTAACAGATGAAAAACTTAAAGCTTAGGAAAATTAAGCGATTTGCCCGTGGTCACATAGCTGGTAAGGAGTAGAGTCAGGATTCAATTTAGAAAAATAAACAAGCAAACGAAAACTGTAGGTATGACTCATACATGTGAGAGAAGTAAGTAAGGCTCATCCCACTGAAGCCTTCTGTGAAATTTTCATTATAGAATCACAGAAAATTAGAACAGGAACAGAAACTAATGTAGTGTTTCATGACCATCTTTAACCTGTGACCCCTTCTGATGACTATAAAAATCTCACACTCCCTCAAAAATGATGTACATCTCACCACAGCCATTAAAATTTCTTCTATCTTCTGGATATTCCCAACAGTTGAATTTCCATAAAACTTTACCTTTTCGTAAGTATTACACAAATTTTTCTTTCCTTATATAACATCAGAATATCAAATATGCTTTTTCAAAATACATTCATGCCCCCTTCAAACACGGACATACTGAAATGCGAACACTGATGACGCCGTGCGACCTTCCCCATTTCGGAGAGGGACACAGCGAGGCCCAGGGTGGGCACGCGCGCCTGTGACGAGGGGCGGAGCTGCTGGGACCGGAAACACCGACAAGGCTTAGGCAACGTACTTCGCCTGACTCGAACGGCAAAACTCCTTAGGGTGCCCCACCCCCCAACCAAAAAAAGTTAAGATGTTGTCCTATTTGACGTCAGATCCCGTGGGATTTGTGGGAATGAAGCTCTGGGAGTACTTGGATAAGAACTCCCTATGCAATTTTCATAGACTGTTGGAGCCAAAAGGGATCTCGGAGAACAATCCAGCTCCTAATTTTAGAATCAAGGAGAAAGCAGCTCAGCTAGTCACATACAAAACTTAGGCGCCCTACTTCACTGCTTTACCATCGCTCTGACTGCTCACTCATTACAATTTGCTAAGCGGCCACTGGGTGTCAGGATCTGTGCTATCTGCTGGGTTATAAAGATGAACTGGACACTGTCCCTGTCCACACAGAGCTTATGTTCTTGAGGGAGCAAAGGATATGTAAATATAATTTTACAATGGAGTGTGGAAGTACAACTTGTGGGAGTGAAGCTGAAGGAATCAGAGGAGGCCATATATGGGCTGAATCTTAAAAAGACAAACAGGAATTCACTGTTCCAGGCAGAGTGAACAGAACATGCAGAGAACAGGAACCACGGTACGTGACAGCATATAGAACGCCGGTGATGAGATGAGGGAAAGGGTACTTCTTCCGGTTTTATTGATAGAACTGACATACGACACTGTATTAATTTGAGGTATACGGCATAATAATTTGATATATGTATACGTTACAAAATGATTACAATAAGAAAAAGAGTATTTTAAATAAAATGTTTCACACTATATATTATTAAGAAAAGTCACACACATATGAAGGATAAAAGTCTAGCCATTATCTTTCCACTTGTAAACTGGGTTCTCATTTTAAGTCACTTAAGATGATAATGTGTGTCTTCAACGAACAGTTCTGGAGAAACTGGATATCTATATGTAGAAGAATGAAGTTCCGTTACCTTATACCATATGGGAAAATTACCTCAAAATAGATTAAAGGCCTTAATGTTAAGACCTGCAATTATAAAGTCCCTAGAAAAAAAACAGGGGGAAAGCACTGGATTTGGTGGTGATTTCTTGGATATGACACCAGAACCACAGGCAACACAAGGAAAAATAGACAAATGACACTATATCAAACTTAATAATGTCTGTGCAGCAAAGGAAACAATCCACAAAATAGAAAGGCAACCTACAGAATGAGAAAATATTTGCAAACCACATATCCAATAAGGAGCTAATATCTCAAATATTTAAAGAACTGTAACTCAACAACAAAAACAATTAAAAAATGAGCAGAAAACATTTCTCCAAAGAAGATATATAAATGGCCAACGAGCATATGGAAAGATGCTCAGCATCACTAATGATTAGAAAAATGCAAATCGAAACCATGATGAGGACCATCTCACATCTGTTGGGACGGCCATTATAAAAATAAATAAAACAACAGAAAACGAGTGTTGGCAAGAATGTGGAGAAACTGGGACCCTTGTGCACTCTTGGTAGAAATGTAAATGGTACACTTGCTATGGAAAATTGTATGGAGGTTACTAAAAAAATTAAAAATAGAATGATCATATGATCCAGCAATCCCACTTCTGAGTATATATCCAAAAGAAATGAAAACAAGATCTTGAAGAGATATGTGCACACACATGCTCTCTGTGGCATTAATCACAACAGCCAAGATGTTGAAGCAACTTACATGCTTACCAGTGGATGGATGGATGGATGCTACGCACATACAATGAAATATTACTCTGCCTTTAAAAAAGAATATCCTGTCATATGCTACGATATAGATGAATTTTGAGGTCATTATGCTAAGTGAAATAAGCCCATTACAAAAAGACACCCGATTCCACTTCTATGAGCTAAGATAAACTCTTAGGAACGGGGAGTAGAATGGTAGTTGTCAGGGGCTCTGGGCAGGAAGGAGGGAGCTGTCGTCCAACTGAAATAGTTTTATAAGATGAAAAAATTAGCTCTGTTGCACACCAATGGGCATACAGTCAACACTACACTGTACACTTAAAAATGCAGGTATAGGATGCTCGCCCTCCTCTCCCGCAGCTGCGACTCTGAGATACAATGGTGAAGGTCAAAGTGAACGGATTTGGCCGATATTGGATGCCTGGACATCAGGGCTGCTTTTAACTCTGGCAAAGTGGATATTGTTGGCATCAATGACCCCTTCATTGACTCAACTACATGGTCTACATGTTCCAGTATGATTCCACCCATGGCAAGTTCAAAGGCACAGACCAGGCTGAGAATGGGAAGACTGTCATCAGTGGAAAGCTCATCCATGTTCCAGGAGCGAGACCCCACCAACATCAAATGGGCGATGCTGGTGCTGAATATGTTGTGGAGTCCACTGGTGTCTTCACCACCATGGAGAAGGCTGGGGCTCACTTGAAAGGTAGAGCCAAGCGGGTCATCATTTCTGCCCCTTCTGCGGATGCCTCCATGTTTGTGATGGGTGTGAACTATGAGAAGTACGACAACTCCCTCAAGATGGTCAGTCAGTAATCCCTCCAGCACCACCAACTGCTTGGCCACTCTGGCCAAGGTCATCCATGACAACTTTGGCATCGTGGAAGGACTCACAACCACAGTCCACGTCATCACTGCCACCCAGAAGACCGTGGACAACCCCTCTGGGAAGCTGTGGCGTGATGGCCGAGGAGCTGCCAAGAACATCATCCCTGCTTCTACTGGCACTGCCAAGGCTGTGGGCAAGGTCACCCCTGAGCTGAATGGGAAGCTTGCTGGCATGGCCTTCTGTGTCCCTACCCCCAACGTGTCAGTTGTGGATCTGACCTGCCATCTGGAGAAAGCTGCCAAATACAATGACATCAAGAAAGTCGTGAAGAGGGCATCAGAGGGTCCCCTTGAGGGCATCCGGGTTATAGTGAGGACCAGGTTGTTTCCTGCGACTTTAATAGTGACACACACTCTTCCACCTTCAATGCCGGGGCTGGCATTGCCCTCGAGGACCACTTTGTCAAGCTCATTTCCTGGTATGACAATGAATTTGGCTACAGCAACAGGGTGGTAGACCTTATGGTCTACATGGCCTCCAAGGAGTAGGAGCCCCCTGGACCACCAGCCCCAGTGAGAGAAAGAGGCCCTTAGCCCCTGGGGAGTCCTTGTCCCAAATCGATCCCCCAACACACTGAGAATTTCCTGACTTTCAGTTTCCATCCCAGACCCTCTGAAGAAGGGGAGGGGCTTATTAGGGAGCCCTACCTTGTTGTGCACCATCAATAAAGTTCATTGCACCTAGCCAAAAAAAAACCAAAAAACAAAAAACATGCAGGTAGAGCACATTCATCTATATAGTAGAGGCAGGCAAGGCCATGGCTAAATCAAAAGTTATTTTTAGATGTCTTTGTAGTACAATAAACATGGCTTCTGCAACACACTTAACTCATAAACATATTCAAGTGCCATGAATATCAAAATAAGTTTGCAGGCTCGAGCTCAGAAACTGACCATGTGGAGTAGCAGGATGTAAGAGCGCTGAGAGGCGGGAGGCCCTGACCTGGGGGTGATGTAAGGCCTTAGATGAGATCTCCCACAAAGTACAAATGGAAGTGCCAGTGGCAGGAAGCGATGACATTTACACTCGTGTAACCTCTGTGACAGTCGAGGGTCTAGGAACTCTGACTCGACAATAGCCGGCTAAATCCCTACTGTGCCATCCTCCGTGCTAGGTGCTTTGTAATACACTATCTCTGGCCTTCCATAAACTACGTGGCTTAATTATTTTACAAATGACACAGGCTTAAAAAGAGAAAATCCGTTACCCCGGGCAGTGCAGCAGCCCTCGGATTTCAATGCAAGTCTAGGGAGCTAGGGCTCCTTCTGTCTTACGACACTGCCTCCCACGCTGCCCAACGCTTAACCACGGAAAGATACATCGTGCTTCCTCTGCCGTGCCGGCCTGGCAGAGCCAAGCAGGGCCCCTTCTACCTGGGAACCCTTCTACTCTTTTCAGGCGCTGCTCAGACCTTCCTGGGTCTTCGGTTCTTGGGCAGAGTCTGTAAACCCCAAATCAGTGCCCTGGTTCCCAGTCCCCAAGGCCTTCTGGTGGCCTTCGTCTGAACAAAGGCTGTTTGTAGTTGCCAAGGTCTGTCTTACAGGAGCTCACACTCACTAGCTCCCTACGTTTGCTAAATGGAGGCAGAGTGATTTACTCAGACCCAAGGGCATCAGACCTTGCTCAAAAGATAACCACCGGCAGCGGATCAAAACCTTGATCAAGCCCCGTCTCTTGCCTCTGCCACCCTCATCCCCTATGCTCCAGGCAAACTCAACCACCTGTATTTCTCAGAACCCACTGGAATCATTCTCTCGCCTTAGATTTTTACACCAGCATCTCTTTGGTGTGGAAGCCCCCCCCCCACCACCCTCTACGGTTTGGCCCAGGAAGCATGGAAGGGGTCCTCCCTAATCCTCCCCCATCCCAAGTCCAGGCCGGGTGACCTCCGGGTGCTCTGCTCTAAGGAACCCTGCCCACTGAACTTGCCCTCTCACAGCACTTGAGCTGTACCATAATAGTCTCTGCCTCCTCTTCTGACAAGACTGCCCATCCCTGCGCTTAGGGTCTGACCAGCTCTTCATCATTGTATCTTCGGCATTTGGCAAAGCTCTTGGCACATGTCGGTGCTTAAGAAACAGCTGAGAAATGAACAAATGAATTTCTCTTCCAGCTACCTAGCTCTGCTGAGTCACACTGAGCTTACAACCAACATGACCCCAAACCTTCCTTTTATGCACTCCTTGGTTAAACCTATTTGCCCCTCTTCCCTTTCTCCACCACCCTCCTCATATACAAATGACTGCATTTTATGACCTAAAGTACAAGTGTCATTTTGTCCTGGCAAGGCCACTCTAGTCCCTGCCTTTGTCACTGGACACGCATGCTATTCTTTTCAGTTTCTACCTTTCACAAATGTGATCAGTTATCATCAATGTCCTCATTCAGGTCCCCAACAGCAATGAACACAGCCCTGCAGCTTGCCACACAGACAGCTCTTCATTCTGACATGAACCCATTAATCACCACTCTTCGCTTAGTCGCTCAGCCAGGTCAAGTCCACCTGCCCACAACCTGACCAGCCATCATTTCCCCGGCTTGTGTACAAGAGTATTTTACAAGAGTCTGCTAAACAGTTAATGCTGTACTGAGATTTGGAACATAAGGACCATAGTACTTTGTTTAGCTAATCAACCTACTCAAGAAAGAAATGAGGTTATCCCGTCCCGCCCAGCGTGGAGAGAACCTCTGCTGGCCCCTGGTGATCTCTACTTCCCTTTTTCACATTTACAAGTCCTTCGACCAACCGCTGCTAAGAGAGATTTGTAAACCAAGACTGCTCTATCCCAAAGCTGAAGAGAGAAACCTAAGAATGCCTAGGTTACCAAAGGAGGCTTCATGAGAGAAGGCAAGTTTTAACAAAGATTTTCACACAGAGGACCAACAGAACTTGGCAGAGGACAGAAGGAGAGTAGTCAAGCCTAAGTGTGAATAATAGACAATGAGGCTAAATACGAGTAGAAGGGACGGCAAGCCAGGAAACTTAACCTGGGATAAGTAAACAGGGACTAAAGAAAAGCAACTTCCCGCTAGACTGTCTCCTTGATCACGAAGGTCAAGCACAGCTGGGCTGCTGCCAGAATTCTCATTTTGAATATCATAACACACACACATACTAGATTAAGCAGAGGCAGAAAGTAACCTCTACATGAAAGACAGTTGTCAGAATAGATAGTCTAGTTTCTCCAAAGCACCTTTTGACACAAATCCACCACTAGGATTATGTGAAATGAGCAATTTTGTTGCAAAGGACTATTATACAACATTTTCCTACTTCTCTACCAGAAAAATACAGAGGTAATTATGTACTCATAGCCAACGTAGCAAATCAGTTAAATTAAACCTGTATTTCATCTAACTCATATAGGATATGAATAACATAACTAACTTTTCTAATTTCATACTCTAATACTCCCAAGTAAATAAAAGGGGAAAAAAAGTAAAGTTTTCCCCCTACAAATAGAATCTGTCAGTTCCTAGGATGTGCACTTTTCAGCTCGTGCATCCTAAATGCATGTGGAGATATTATATGCGCTTTCTATTTAGCAATTTAATTATATCTTTGCATTCAAAGAGTGGCAATGGTTTGCAGTAATAATCAGGTGAAAGCATTCTAACATTAATATGCTGGAATCCGATGTGTTAATTTGATGCAACTTTGCCTTGACAATATGTGATTAATTTGTTCTCAGGCTAGCCCTGCTCCCAGCTCTGACAGTTTAAAATGCTGGGTTTCTTTATCCATATCGCTATTTGACACGCCTTAGCCCACTGCTTTGCTAAGACCACTGTTAATTTGTAATGAACTTGCTTTTCAGGGGGGCTCCTTCATTTTTAATTCTGTCAGTGTCACCTCCTTGAGGAAAATTACAAGTTTCCGTAGGTGTGATTACTGCCAAGTGCTGCTGATAAGAGGTTTGAGAAAACGGGGCTTTATAAAGAAGTCTGTATTTAATCTGCTAAAACAGATTTATTGCCTCCAGACAGATAAATATAATACAGAGTTCTCTTATTTAAAAGTCATCCCCAAGTTCTCCCTCACCACCACCTCCTGCCTAAACAAAAACACAGTTGCAGTTCCAGGACGCCATAATGAATCACTCAGGGAAAAGAGGTGAAAGCGTAATAAATTTAGCAATAATGGCGATTTTTGTCATCGAATTAGACTTGGAGGGGAGTCTTATAAAACATACGAATACGCTTTTCAATAGGTGGAGACATGGGGAAAAAATCCCACTGAAACAATGATGGTTTCACCTCCTTTCTCACTGGCTCCAAGAGCCCATTTCCTTCGGGAAAACTGAGTACCGGTGGAGTGAGGCATGGCTTCTCTCTCCCCGGAATATAATCCCAAGGATGCTTGATGAAGGGTTACAAGGAAGATAGGAAGCCAAAGTCCAAGTCCCAAGACATAAGCTTAACACAATAACTCGTTACTAGAGTAACAGAAGACAGCCTCTACGGCACTGTCACAGGTATGGTCCATTTACCTTTCAAAGTAACCACATTCAGCAGGTATTATCATCCTCGTTTTTCTTTCCATGAGGAAACAAACTCAACGTTCCTCAGAAGGATCTACAAACACGGAGAGGACACAACTTTGGAGCAGGAAAATTTCTGACTGCTGGTCCTCTGCTTTTCTCCATCACAACCTACGAGGTGGAAAAGTCGCCCCCTCTCCAGTCCTCGGAGAGAGCTAACCAGTCTGATGCTGGATTCACTCTCTTCAGGCCAAATGCTTGCTCTTTTTCCATTGAATCAGTGGCACACTGCTCTGCAATCCGAGCCCTCCCACCACAAGCCTACTTTTTCCACGGGGCCAGGAAGAAATCAAGTCCTGCTCATTCTACCTTCGGATTTACCTGATGTTCTTAGATGTCTATTTACATCAACAGCCAAAAGCTTAGAACGGCCCCTCTTGCCTCGAACAGCATTAGTGGCACAAGCCTCTCCTCAGAAGATTCGTTTCCCAATACATCACAAATTAAATTAAAACTGCATATGAACTACCACTGGGTTCCCCTTTTTCCCAGCTTATCTTCCCCCAGCTGCTGCTCAATTAAAAAAAAATTCAGGAAAACCGCTTCCGCTGTACGTTCAGCTGAACTGGCTCCTACCAGCGCATCGTCACCGAGAGCACTCCCCACCAAGGCCTTCTCCACAAGACTGTTCACAAGGCAGTCTCTAAGAAAGAGGCACATAAATTGGGGAACAGCTGCTCAAAGGAATGTACGCTAGTCGCTGGAAGAACAAAACAACAAAAAACCATTTACTTGCATTATAAAGAAAAATTCCAAGATTACAAAGGTAGGTGAAAAAGCAGAATGCAAAACTGCACGGACTATAAATTATGCCAAATGATGATTTAGCATCTACTACTCAAAAAGAAAGCATGAAATTTTTAAGTTACTGTAATTTAGAATTTCCCTACTACTTCTTTATCACAGTTTGTGTACCTGCTACTCTGCAGGTCCCTTCAGAGCGGAGACAGCAGTTTATTCACATGGTATTCCGCAAATAGGCGGCCTGGTAAGTTTTCACTAAATTAAACGAAACAAAAATCGCTAGGGGGCATGTCTGTATCTACTTGAAGATGACCCACCTACAAGAGCTCAGTTTAGTGTAGCACACACAGTATGACCCCCGAGCACCAGCTGTGGCCGGTGTGGTGGGGACAGCTGCTTTTCCGAGGTGCTGTCCCCTACAGGACAAACAGCTCCGGGGCAGAGACTTCGGTGCCCACTCCCAAGTCTTCCTCCTCCACTGATTTGTGTCGGAAGGAACTCTAAGGAACTGTTGCTGAAAAAAGGAGACCAGCTCTAAGATGAGCATGACTCTGAGCCAAGAACAGGCAGAAAACACCTCTCCAGTGACAGATGTTATGCCTAGAAAAGATGAAAGTTATCCTGAAAGAGAAGTACAAATCAGAACAAAAAGAAAAACAGAAAGGAGAAAAAAACAAAACCAAATAAAAAACAGTAAGGGGAAAAAATGTTAATGCATACATAGCAAAGACACAATAAAGGTAAATTAAATTAAGCAGATAATTCAAAACGCCCCCACACCTAACAACTCTTTAACTGTAGTATCTGTCAGATAACTGTACCTTCTCTAATATGTGGGTCTTAAGTTGATCTAACACTCCCAGAATGGTCATCATTCCTGTGGAGGAAATTCTACACTAAATACAGAACACAGGGTAGATGTATTAGTGTATATAATTACCAGACCATTCACAACTAAAAAGGCATTAATTAACTGAACAAAGAATCTCCCTATCTTGGTCACCTGTTATGTGCCAATGACTACAGCAGCACTGTCCCATGCATAACCCTTCAGTCTCACAACTCCTACCAGCAAGGCTGGAAGGAGAGGACACTGGGGTCCAACAGAAGTTAAGCTCTTTTTTACCCCAAACTGCACGGACAATAAGTCTGTCTGACACTTAATCCACCACACCCAGCCCCTTGCCTGGAGAGCAACGATTCTAACTGCGAAGACACACACACACACACACACACACACACACACACACACACGATTAGGAATGTCACCAGTCAGTATCTAAGTGTAACACACGTGATACAAGAGTGCAGACGGAAGGCGCGGATAAAAAGCGCTTCCAGTGTCGTGTCAAAGCGCTAACCAGGGGCAGTTTCGTCACATGTTCTAAAGAAAATGAGGCAACGGGCTAAAGTCCAGGCTGAAGAAATGACTGAAAGCAAACGTGTGAAGAAGGTGTCACTTGTGGCTGGAGAAGAAAAGTGTCAGGAAGTAAGCACAGTGGAACGACGCTGGGCAGCAAGGCGACAGAAGATCTGGAATGGGACTGGCCCAGGTTCAGGTGCTAGACAAGCTTTCTTAACGGCTGGCTTTCACGCATTCAGTCATTCACTCCAGAAACAATTACTTTGCACCTACGTGCCATTTCCTCTGTGGGATTATTTTTCCTCTCTGCCTCTTGGTTTCCTCATCTAGAAAACAAGATTAAAAATATCTAAGTTCTCAGGGAGCGTAAATGATAAACGATGCACTATTAAAGCAGCATACCTACAACAGGAAGGAGCTGATGGGTAAATAAAAGTCGAACTGAGCGGTAAGAATTAAGATGGAAAGTACGTGGGGAAAGGGTGCCGTGGCCGAACGGGCTCTGTCAGGTGGAGGAGTTTAATTTTTGCTGCCTCAGGAGGGCAGTGGGGGTTTCTCATCTGGCCACCACTGTACAGGGAGCAGTAGGGAGAGGGGACAAACGGCAGGGAGAACAGCCTCGAAGCTGCTGCTGTAACAGACGTCGGATGTGAGAAGGTCCTGGAACAAGGGAGCGAGTCGTGACTCTGAGAAGTGTCAAATCTGACAGACACTGAGAAGGAATCACTGGCTGACCTTAGGAAGACGCGGCGAGCGCGGGGAAAAAAGAAGGCAAGTGCTCCCGTCAAGTCAGATCTGCAAATGGCTTTAAAATCTCACTTTGGAACTCATCTTTCTTTGAAAATAATCACCTGGACACTGCCGACTGCACAGAAAGACCCTTTGTTTTGTACACAAAATACGCTTTAATATTTTTCTGCTTTTTCTACAGGTGACATCCTTTCTCCTAGTCAAGTCTTAAACACTTGCCGGTCTGTACAAATCACCTGGATCGGTCCAAGATTAAACTGCAATCTGCTCACTCTCACTCTCGGCCCTCAATCATTCGGGCCTGAGGAAGCACAGTCGGCAGGCACCCTGCTACACCGCGGCACACAGAACACTGTGTCATCAGCGGAACAGCGGCGCTCTGTCCCTAAGCGCTTCATTGTCTCCGAAATGGCTTCGGCAACAAATATTCCACTGGCAAAAAGACTTCATGAAAACCTCAGGGCAGAAGGAATGATCACCACCTTTGCAGCCAGTCCCTTAGGGAACACATGGAGCCACTTAAAAACTGGCTGAGAATTAACCTCCCAATAGTGAGTGGAAGACCCGCGGGAGCCCTTCGCACATCACACAAGTGTAACGCAGAGACTGGGAACGCTGGAACTGGGGTGCCTGGGCTCCCGGGCTGACTCCCCACATCCCAGCTATGTGACCTGAGGCAAGTTAACCCTCCATGCCTCAGCCTCCTCTCCTCTCAAACTGGAGAATCATACCACCACCTCACAGGACTATTGTGAGAATTAATCTTTGCATGTTAAGCACTTAAAATTGTGCCTAGAACATAGTAAATTCTCAGTATATGCAAGTTGCTATTATTGTTGCTATTATCATTACTTATATTTTACGTAATGCAGATTCCTTCCCACCCTCCCTTCCTATACTTATTGAGCACTACATTGGGCACTCTGTACACAGGCAAGAGGGACAGAAAGGAAAAAATTTGTACTCTAAAAAGGCATAAACGAGCTGTTGGAGAAGTAAAGAAGAAGCCACTGTCAGGTGAGTCAAGGAAATGCTACGGAAGAGGTGACACCTGAGTTGGCTCTTGAAGAGGACAACCAGAAACTTTCCAGGAGAATGTTACACGGCAGTAGATACGGCTTCTGGTTTCTAACCTGTAGGACCTCAATCAGCACTTCCAGGTTCCTAGGAAGCCGAGACAGCCAACTGTGGGTAGTGAGAGGCTTATCTTCCCTCCTGGGGAATATGAACTTTGCAAACAGGCAGGGACATAAACAGTCACTGAAAAACGAAATCTGCAAGATTCTATTTAGCTAGAACCTAGGCTTAAGCCTCCACTAACTTTTCCCCTAAGACTACAGTCTAGGCCTGACTCCTTTCTTTGGACTTCCAAATCCTCCTATCTTTGGATCATGGTCTGTTCATCTCACGAGACCCAGCTGCTCCTTGAAGTCAAGGCTATCCTTTAATAGATGCGCCCCAGGGACCTCTTACCCTACCAGGAGCAAGGTAAACTTTCAACAAATGTTTGATGAATCATCTACCTTGCCTACAGTAGTGTCATAAAAAGAACCTAAATACTTCAGGGTCTCTAAATGTCTCACATTGATCATAAAATTATTTAATTCTAATGATGAGTCTGACCTTGGTCATCATCCTCATTTTAC